>NC_140592.1:735586576-736786576 GCF_964204655.1 Triturus cristatus
ATGAGAGAGGGAGAGAGAGAGAGCGAATGAGAGAGGGAGAGAGAGAGAGAGCGAATGAGAGAGAGAGAGAGAGCGAATGAGAGAGAGAGAGAGAGCGAATGAGAGAGAGAGAGAGCGAATGAGAGAGAGAGAGAGAGAGAGAGAGAGAGAGCGAATGAGAGAGAGAGAGAGAGAGCAGAGAGAGAGAGAGAGAGAGAGAATGAGAGAGAGAGAGAGAGAGCGAATGAGAGAGAGAGAGAGAGCGAATGAGAGAGAGAGAGAGAGCGAATGAGAGAGAGAGAGAGAGCGAATGAGAGAGAGAGAGAGAGCGAATGAGAGAGAGAGAGAGAGAGCGAATGAGAGAGAGAGAGAGAGCGAATGAGAGAGAGAGAGAGAGAGCGAATGAGAGAGAGAGAGAGAAGAGAGCGAATGAGAGAGAGAGAAAGAGCGAATGAGAGAGAGAGAGAGAGAGCGAATGAGAGAGAGAGAGCGAATGAGAGAGAGAGAGAGAGAGAGCGAATGAGAGAGAGAGAAGAGAGAGAGGAGAGAGAGAGAGCGAATGAGAGAGAGAGAGAGAGCGAATGAGAGAGAAGAGAGAGAGCGAATGAGAGAGGAGAGAGAGAGAGGAGAGAGAGAGAGAGCGAATGAGAGAGAGAGAGAGAGAGAGAATGAAGAGAGAAGAGAGAGAGAGAGAGAATAGAGAGAGAGAGAGAGCGAATAGAGAGAGAGAGAGAGAGCGAATGAGGAGAGAGAGAGAGAGCGAATGAGGGAGAGAGAGAGAGAGCGAATGAGAGAGAGAGAGAGAGAGCGAAGAGAGAGAGAGAGAGCGAGATGAGGGGGAGAGAGAGAGAGCGAATGAGGGGGAGAGAGAGAGAGGAGAGGAGGAGAGAGAGAGAGAGCGAATGAGGGGGAGAGAGAGAGAGAGCGAATGAGGGGGAGAGAGAGAGAGAGCGAATGAGGGGGGAGAGAGAAGTGCGAATGAGGGGAGAGAGAGAGCGAATGAGGGGGAGAGAGATAGAGCGAAAAAGGGGGAGAGAGAGAGAGCGAAAAAGGGGGAGAGAGAGAGAGAGCGAATGAGAGGGAGAGAGAGAGAGCGAATGAGGGGGAGAGAGAGAGAGTATGAGGGAGAGAGAGAGAGCGAATGAGGGGGAGAGAGAGAGCGAATGAGGGGGAGAGAGAGAGAGAGCGAATGAGGGGGAGAGAGAGAGCGAATGAGGGGGAGAAAGAGAGAGCGAATGAGGGGGAGAGAGAGAGAGAGAGAGGGAATGAGGGGGAGAGAGAGAGAGAGCGAATGAGGAGGGGAGAGAGAGGGAATGAGGAGGGGAGAGAGAGAGAGAGAGAGAGAGAGAGAGCGAATGAGGGGGAGAGAGAGAGAGAGCGAGCGAATGAGGGGGAGAGAGAGCGAGCGAATGAGGGGAGAGAGAGAGTGCGAGCGAATGAGGGGGATTGAGAGAGAGAGCGAATGAGGGGGAGAGAGAGAGAGCGAATGAGGGGGAGAGAGAGAGAGAATGAGGGGGAGAGAGAGAGAGAGAGAGAGAGAGAGGGAATGAGGGGAGAGAGAGAGAGGGAATGAGGAGGGGGGAGAGAGAGAGAGAGAGAGCGAATGAGAGAGAGAGAGAGAGAGAGAGAGAGCGAATGAGAGAGAGAGAGAGAGCGAATGAGAGAGAGAGAGAGAGCGAATGAGAGAGAGAGAGAGAGAGCGAATGAGAGAGAGAGAGAGAGCGCGAATGAGAGAGAGAGAGAGCGAATGAGAGAGAGGAGAGCGAATGAGAGAGAGAGAGAGAGAGCGAATGAGAGAGAGAGAGAGAGCGAATGAGAGAGAGAGAGAGAGCGAATGAGAGAGAGAGAGCGAATGAGAGAGAGAGAGAGAGAGAGCGAATGAGAGAGAGAGAGAGAGCGAATGAGAGAGAGAGAGAGAGAGCGAATGAGGGGAGAGAGAGAGAGAGAGAGCGAATGAGGGGGAGAGAGGGGGAGAGAGAGAGAGAGAGAGCGCGCGAATGAGGGGGAGAGAGAGAGAGAGAGCGAATGAGGGGGAGAGAGAGAGAGAGAGAGCGAATGAGGGGGAGAGAGAGAGAGAGAGAGAGCGAATGAGGGGGAGAGAGGGGGAGAGAGAGAGAGAGAGAGCGCGCGAATGAGGGGGAGAGAGAGAGAGAGAGCGAATGAGGGGGAGAGAGAGAGAGCGAATGAGGGGAGAGAGAGAGAGCGAATGAGAGGGGAGAGAGAGAGAGCGAATGAGGGGGAGAGAGAGAGCGAATGAGGGGGGAGAGAGAGAGCGAATGAGGGGGAGAGAGAGAGCGAATGAGGGGGAGAGAGATAGAGCGAAAAAGGGGGAGAGAGAGAGAGCGAATGAGAGGGAGAGAGAGAGAGCGAATGAGGGGGAGAGAGAGAGAGAATGAGGGAGAGAGAGAGAGCGAATGAGGGGGAGAGAGAGAGAGCGAATGAGGGGGAGAGAGAGAGAGAGCGAATGAGGGGGAGAGAGAGAGCGAATGAGGGGGAGAAAGAGAGAGCGAATGAGGGGGAGAGAGAGAGAGAGAGAGAAGGAATGAGGGGGAGAGAGAGAGAGCGAATGAGGAGGGGAGAGAGAGAGGGAATGAGGAGGGGAGAGAGAGAGAGAGAGAGAGAGAGCGAATGAGGGGGAGAGAGAGAGAGAGCGAGCGAATGAGGGGAGAGAGAGCGAGCGAATGAGGGGAGAGAGAGAGTGCGAGCGAATGAGGGGGATTGAGAGAGAGAGCGAATGAGGGGGAGAGAGAGAGAGCGAATGAGGGGGAGAGAGAGAGAGAATGAGGGGGAGAGAGAGAGAGAGAGAGAGAGGGAATGAGGGGGAGAGAGAAGGGAATGAGGAGGGGAGAGAGAGAGAGAGAGAGCGAATGAGGGGGAGAGAGAGAAAGAGAGCGAGCGAATGAGGGGGAGAGAGAGAAAGAGAGCGAGCGAATGAGGGGGAGAGAGAGCGAGCGAATGGAGGGAGAGAGAGAGAGCGAATAAGGGGGAGAGAGAGAGAGAGCGAATGAGGAGGGAGAGAGAGAGAGAGGGAATGAGGAGGGGAGAGAGGAGAGAGAGAGGGAATGAGGAGGGGAGAGAGAGAGAGAGAGAGAGGGAATGAGGAGGGGGGAGAGAGAGAGAGAGAGAGAGAGAGAGCGAATGAGGGGGAGAGAGTGAGAGAGAGAGAGCGAATGAGGGGGAGAGAGAGAGAGAGTGCGAGCGAATGAGGGGGAGAGAGAGAGAGAGCGAATGAGGGGGAGAGAGAGAGAGAGCGAATGAGGGGGAGAGAGAGAGCGAATGAGGGAGAGAGAGAGAGAGAGCGAATGAGGGGGAGAGAGAGAGAGCGAATGAGGGGGAGAGAGAGAGAGAGCGAGATGAGGGGGAGAGAGAGAGAGCGAATGAGGGGGAGAGAGAGAGAGAATGAGGGGGAGAGAGAGAGAGAGGAATGAGGGGGAGAGAGAGAAAGAGAGCGAGCGAATGAGGGGGAGAGAGAGAAAGAGAGCGAGCGAATGAGGGGGAGAGAGAGAAAGAGAGCGAGCGAATGAGGGGGAGAGAGAGCGAGCGAATGGAGGGAGAGAGAGGAGAGCGAATGAGGGGGAGAGAGAGAGAGAGCGAATGAGGAGGGGAGAGAGAGAGGGGGAATGAGGAGGGGAGAGAGAGAGAGAGAGAGGGAATGAGGAGGGGAGAGAGAGAGAGAGAGAGAGGGAATGAGGAGGGGAGAGAGAGAGAGAGAAGAGATGAGGGGGAGAGAGCGAATGAGGGGAGAGAGAGAGAGAGCGAATGAGGGGGGAGAGAGAGAGAGCGAATGAGGGGGAGAGAGAGAGAGCGAATGAGGGGGGAGAGAGAGAGAGCGAATGAGGGGGAGAGAAGAGAGGTGCGAATGAGGGGGAGAGAGAGAGAGCGAATGAGGGGGAGAGAGAGAGAGCGAATGAGGGGGAGAGAGAGAGAGCGAATGAGGGGAGAGAGAGAGAGAAAGAATGAGGGGGGAGAGAGAGAGAGAGGGAATGAGGGGAGAGAGAGAGAGAGAGCGAATGAGGAGGGAGAGAGAGAATGAGGGAGAGAGAGAGCGAATGAGGGGGAGAGAGAGAGAGAGAGCGAATGAGGGCGAGAGTGAGAAAGAATGAGGGAGGGGGATAAAGAGGGAGGGCGAGGAAGGGATGGAGAGAATGAGGGAAAGAATGAGAGAGAGAGAAAAAACACACTTCCCCAACTCAATCGAATGCCATCCATGCCCTAAATGATGTCTAAATTCAACAGACCACACAGAAAACACTTGATTAATAAAGCTGTGGCTACCTGCTCTGATCCTAGTGGATGAAAAAGCAGGCCTGTTGGCAGACAAGGCCAGGCAAGCTTGCAGGCCTAGGCTTCAAAATGGCCACCAGCCACATGGCCAGGCCCAACAACATCAGAAAGCCCACCCCAAAAAAAACACACTTCCCCAACTCAATCGAATGCCATCCATGCCATAAATGATGTCTAAATTCAACAGACCACACAGAAAACACTTGATTAATAAAGCTGTGGCTACCTGCTGCTCTGATCCTAGTGGATGAAAAAGCAGGCCTGTTGGCAGACAAGGCCAGGCAAGCTTGCAGGCCTAGGCTTCAAAATGGCCACCAGCCACATGGCCAGGCCCAACAACATCAGAAAGCCCACCCCAAAAAAACACACTTCCCCAACTCAATCCAATGCCATCCATGCCCTAAATGATGTCTAAATTCAACAGACCACACAGAAAACACTTGATTAAGAAAGCTGTGGCTACCTGCTCTGATCCTAGTGGTTGAAAAAGCAGGCCTGTTGGCAGACAAGGCTAGGCAAGCTTGCAGGCCTAGGCTTCTAAATGGCCACCAGCCACATGGCCAGGCCCAACAACATCAGAAAGCCCACCCCCAAAAAAAAACACTTCCCCAACTCAATCCAATGCCATCCATGCCATAAATGTCTAAATTCAACAGACCACACAGAAAACACTTGATTAATAAAGCTGTGGCTACCTGCTCTGATCCTAGTGGATGAAAGCAGGCCTGTTGGCAGAAAAGGCCAGGTAAGCTTGCAGGCCTAGGCTTCAAAATGGCCACCAGCCACATGGCCAGGCCAAACAACATCAGAAAGCCCACCCCAAATAAACACACTTCCCCAACTCAATCCAATGCCATCCATGCCCTAAATGATGTCTAAATTCAACAGACCACACAGAAAACACTTGATTAATAAAGCTGTGGCTACCTGCTCTGATCCTAGTGGATGAAAAAGCAGGCCTGTTGGCAGACAAGGCCAGGCAAGCTTGCAGGCCTAGGCTTCAAAATGGCCACCAGCCACATGGCCAGGCCCAACAACATCAGAAAGCCCACCCCAAAAAAAACACACTTCCCCAACTCAATCCAATGCCATCCATGCCATAAATGATGTCTAAATTCAACAGACCACACAGAAAACACTTGATTAATAAAGCTGTGGCTACCTGCTCTGATCCTAGTGGATGAAAGCAGGCCTGTTGGCAGAAAAGGCCAGGCAAGCTTGCAGGCCTAGGCTTCAAAATGGCCACCAGCCACATGGCCAGGCCAAACAACATCAGAAAGCCCACCCCAAAAAAAACACACTTCCCCAACTCAATCCAATGCCATCCATGCCATAAATGATGTCTAAATTTAACAGACCACACAGAAAACACTTGATTAATAAAGCTGTGGCTACCTGCTCTGACCCTAGTGGATGAAAGCAGGCCTGTTGGCAGACAAGGCCAGGCAAGCTTGCAGGCCTAGGCTTCAAAATGGCCACCAGCCACATGGCCAGGCCAAACAACATCAGAAAGCCCACCCCAAAAACAACACACTTCCCCCAACTCAATCCAATGCCATCCATGCCATAAATTATGTCTAAATTCAACAGACCACACAGAAAACTCTTGATTAATAAAGCTGTGGCTACCTGCTCTGATCCTAGTGGATGAAAGCAGGCCTGCTGGCAGAGAAGGCCAGGCAAGCTTGCAGGCCTAGGCTTCAAAATGGCCACCAGCCACATGGCCAGGCCCAACAACATCAGAAAGCCCACCCCAAAAAAACACACTTTCCCAACTCAATCCAATGCCATCCATGCCCTAAATGATGCTTGAAAATGAAATACATTTTAAAAAAAAACAAAGGAACAGTTGCTTCATCATGCACACACCCATGAGGCCATGCCCATGACTAGCTCGGGCCTACTACTGACTACTACCACCCACAACATTTAAAAAAAAAAGGAATGATGATAGTTACCAAAAATAAATTGTAGTTACAACAACTGCAATGCCCACAATCAAACAGACAGAACAACCACTTACTTGTAAAATATCCAAATAAAAAAATCCTCAAATCCAATTGCAATGATGCAGTAGCCAAAAAGAGTGATCTTTCCAGCTCAAAATCCAAAGGCAGAATGAGCAGGAGATGGACAAAGCACTGGGAGGAGCCTGCTGGACAGGAACAGGATGTTGGAGATTCTGTGTCACTTCCTCTGTCTCCCCACCTTTTTAAAAAAGGACTCCTTGCACAAAAAAGGACAGCCAAATGTCAATCGGAGGAGTTGTTTTCATCCAAAATCATCATTTGCAGAAGGTTTCATGCTGCTAGAGCTGATATTCTTCTCCAAATTGAAAATTTTACATTTTCGAGTTCTCGAGCTTCACAATACTTCCACCGGATGTCGATGGCGTGACCAAAATGACTTGATCGCGTTCTCTCGCTCCCTGTCGCGTTGGATATGACGTGTTCGGGGTCTCTTTCTCCTTTTCGCGTTCGCTTAGACGTGCCCGCGTCCTCACTCTCTCGCTCGCGGTGGAGAATGACGTGTTCGAGATCTCAATCTTCTCATACTCGCGCGGTGCATGATCGCGAGAAGAATGACATGATCGCGCGACAAGTGACAATAATGCGAGCGCGAACTGTTGCGAGCGCATTGCGGAAATTCTGACATTTTCGCACTTTCCGCGGAACACAAAAATGCCAAATTATTGCAATTTCCGCGAACGGAACAGAATTTTGGCCCAGGCCTACTAGTAATCGCCATTTGCAGGTGCAGAAAAAAAAACATTCAATAATTGATTGTCCAGTCTGTACTTTGCTTTATAAAAGTAAGAGTACATTTATTAAATACACACACTACTCAATACTATGCACCAATTTACAAATATACATAAGCTGTTGGAATTACTTTGTGACATTGCATTACATCTCCACCCCTCCCGCAGGGGGGGTGGGGTCTAGTACCACCACTCCCATGTATGCACATCAACTTGCCCCCAATGCAGTTAGTTGAACATAACCTGGAGCGAGGGCCCTGCGCACTGGCACCATCCCAGTGGCGACCCGCCCCATTACCTCAACAAGCATTAAAAAGGGGTAAACCTGCCTTGGTGACACATGACCCTGACTGAGCATAAAGTATGCACCTCTATATCTTAAGGGCTAGCAGTCTGGGGTCTTCACCTAAGCGCAGCAGCAAGAATCCATGTTTACGCACACTTGACAGTACTCATCACATTGGTTGATCATTTGAATGCATTGCAATTACAGCCCCTAAGGGCATCACAGATGAAATCACAGGATTGCGCATATACAGCCAGACACCCCAGCAGGACTGTCTGTCAACATAGCCCCACTTGGCTTATGACATCTCCTTACACATGTGACTTACAGTCCCTTCAAAAGTAGTACTCCTGGCAACTACATTTCTCCTGCAGTGCGCCTCTTCACTTTAAAAGGAATCACAGGTAAAAGCATGGGATTACGTAAATACAGCCAGACCCCCTAGCAGGAAGGTCCAGCAACATAACTCCATTTAGCCTAACATCACCTTACACATGTACTTCACTTTACACATGTGACTTTCAGTCCACCTAAAAACAAATAACCAATAGTAAATGCATTTTGGTGCAATTACACCACTTCACCTCCAGGGGATGCCCTTCTCCAGACATCCCCAACTCAGCCCTTCACTCCATGATGCACTTCATAGTACACCCTCAGCTGAGGAACATAAGTTCCAGCCTAGAAGGTTTTAAAGGCTGGCTGAGCACTTGAGGGGTTATTCTTTCAGATGCCCCGTGAAACTTAGGGGTGGACTGTTCTTCTTTATGCTGGGGGAGACTCCGGTGCTCCTGCAGTCCCCCTGCACCCTTTTTCACACATGAGGGTGACCCCCTCCTCTGGGGGCCACCAGGCACCACAATGGCAGATTTCTTCGTGCTGGGGCGGGGGAAGACTGCGCTCCTCCAGCAGCTCCCCCAGCACCTTTTCACAAGTGAGGGTGACCCCCCTCCTCTGAGGGCCACAAAGCACCAAAACGGCAGATTTCCAAGTGCCTGGCGAGGCATTATGGGGCGCTTCATGCTCCTCTTTACCAGCCCCAGCCACTGGGAACACTCTCCTCCGCCCTCAGGGTCTCTGATTCAGCAGGGTGCTGTCTTCACTGGCTCCCTGCGCCAGCCTTTCGCCAGGCTCTCCTTCTGGGCCTCTCTTCTCCCTGCGCAGAGGCCCCTGCTTCTGTGCACCAGTCCTGGGCTCTTCTTCTGGTGCTGATAGGGTCCTGGGGGCAGTCAGGGGGTCTCTCCTTCCAACTGCCCATTGCGCCAGGCTCCAGCACCTTCACCCTCAGCAGACCACACCCCAGAGAGCTTCTCTTCCTGTGCAAGCACTTTTTAAAAGTTGAGTAGGGGGCTGGCAGGAAGTCACTGTTGGTCCTATCAAACAGCAACACCTCACTTTCCTGCCCCTGCTCCCTCCTTCTTGTCCTGCCTCTGGGTTTGTTAAAAATGGCGTTGTCCAGTGTTTCTGCCACATGTCTCGGAAGCACCTTCCCCCCACGCTGCCTTCCCTCCTTGGTGCAGCCTGGTGCCTGGCACCTAGTGATGGATGAGTCTGTAGCCCCTCCCATCTTCTCTTCGTGGAGAGGAGGCCCTCGCTTGTGGAAGAAAGGTTATCAATCCATCCAGCTGAGGTCAGCCCTCAGCCTGGGTCTGGTCATGGCTGGCTCAGAGAAATATGACAGTTCTGGATGACCCAAAAGCAGTAGAAATATGACTTTGGACTCTGCAGAATACTTATTTTCACATTCGCTACATTGGACTTAAGTGCATGTCTGGAATCTGTAGGCCTAACGGAAGTTAATCTAGCCATGGGCCCCACATTCCCATAGGGGAATAATGAAGTGAAAACACAGTAAAACACACTGACTTTCCCTGGCATGTTTCTTTCCAGGGTATAAAGCCTATTCCACGTCACCACCCAATACTGCATAAGTCCTGCCACACCATTCACTTTGTAGCTGCTCCTGGACTGCGCACGCTAGGAATCTCCCCTGCGCAGCCCGTACACGTGTGCACACGCATGTACACATGTGTCTGCATGTAACCAGCCCAGTGTCCCTTACTCCAGCTGCTGCGCAGTGGCCTGGTCAAGCCAGGGGAACACCAGTAAAATCCCCATGCAGTCTCTTACATCCTAAGTTCACTGTGGGTGAGTCCCAACTTATGAGGCTCCCCCACAGTAAAAGCTCAACAATTAGGTGCTCAAAAAGCGAAAAATCTGGGCGGCCCATAGTGTCAGAACCACCTTCTAACAAACGCCACGCCCAGCTGATTCCTACAGGTAAGAAGTAGCCACTCTACATGGGTACACTTCCCGTAGTCAGCGATAACTAGTTATAAGGGGTTCTGACCAGACCCCCCATACTGACCAGTTATCCGCTTAGACCACCTACTCCTCCCATCCATGAAATCTCCACCCATGACAGGGATCCCAGACTACCCTAAGAACCCTCCGGGCAATAGGTTAGATACCTCTAGGTCACTCATGGTCTACATGGACTCAGCCTAACTAGGCTCACCTTTGCCCTTGGGCATGCAACACTATGCCTACCACTTCTCCGGACAAGGGTCCAGTGCCTCAGCACCGATGCGGTCTTCTGGGATAGGACTAAATCCCATCCCCTGGGTCACTAGCTGGTATCCCTTCCAGAGTTTATTCCAACCAGTACCCTCTCTCCGTTTTGTCCTTGCACCCCAAAGATGCATCCTCTCTGGACCCTCACCCTCAGCCTGCCGCTGAGGTCATTCTGCTGCCACCACCCTTTCGGGATGACTGTCTTCCCAAAAGAAAGCACAGCCACTTGTGCTTCCCCACACAGAAAAGCACCCTTTGGCCACTGGCCTGGCTCCCTGATAGGACCTCAGACCGGCCTCACCACCACACTGTCAGTGCCAGGGAGGAACACTGAGGGTGCCTCATCAGACATCCTACAGCTCATTCCCCCCGTCAGTAGCTCCACCCGGAAACTACTCCGCTGCGAGAACAGGGCCTATGTACCCTTCCCTCCGAGAGGTGTGCTCTCCTCCCGGAGTGCCCTTAGAGAGCCTGTGGGTCCCGAGTTAGCTAGACCCAGGCCCACCTCTCAGGGCTCTCCCCGGTCTCCCTGCAGCGCCTTGGGAGACCTCCCAGGGACCTACATGGTCCCTGGATGGCCTGCACCACCCCTTATGAAGTGCAGGGTCCCTTCACTTAAGATAAGCCCCACCTGCTGTTGCAGGGATTCTGCTTATGCACAGAACTATGCGCAGGAAACCAGGACCTCAGAGAATTGTGGTGTACCAGAAACTCCCCTCAGAACTAAGAACCCCTATCCGACTAGCTTAGTGTCACATTCGTTATTCGAGATTTAGCTCGGCGGTCCCAATGTATAGACAACCCAGAAGAAGCGACTTAGATATTCTCAGGAGTGGTGGGAACCCAAAATACCCGTTGGTAGCTATATATCAGTCCACAACAGAATAACGAAGACACGGTAAAAGTTTAAAGAGTTTATTTTATAAACCTTGCGTCCTAAGATGCAGTACTTTGGCTAACACAAGCAGACAAACGGTTAGGATCAGCACCATCAGCATAGTTACAATACCATAGAGAATGAAAGGAGCAATCATAATAATAATGACCGTGGAACACAACCACCCTCCTTTCTCTAGCAACTAATAAAGTATTATTAGACTAATAGAAGGTCTCTTAGGCTTGCATGGGGGACCCCATACCTTATAGATCAGCTTAGTGGAATCACATCACAGGATCAGCTAGGCTCTCTCCTGCAACAGCTCTTCGTTTCGAATGTAACAGAAAACATGCTGCTCTGTAATATTAAAGGGCTCGTCTTTCAGGTATTGGCAGCTGTATGTATGTTATGGCTAAGAAGTGGTACGATCAACCTGAACACAACAACCTGCCCCGTCTAGTGACCCAGACTCGTTCCTTACACGGTATACAGACCAAGGTCACTACTCGCTGTTCAGGATGTTAAACAACAGACGGTTCTCATGTGAAGCAAAGTCGAGTCAGCAGCTCTCGAATGAATAACATGTAACATCAGTGTTGCGTGCAAAAGCAGCAGAAGCAGCAAGCTGGCTTTCTAACAGCCATCGAGGTTATGCTAACTTAGCGTTGTACATAGGGCGTGGTTAACCCACACTACATCCCCCTTTGATCGGACTACTAACCACTAGGGGCGCACTTATCAAGAACGCAGAGTTCAAGTTAGAAAGAACGGAACCAAGGGCATAAGTCCATATAAGGTAAGTGTAAGTTC
This sequence comes from Triturus cristatus, assembly GCF_964204655.1. Taxonomy (NCBI): domain Eukaryota; kingdom Metazoa; phylum Chordata; class Amphibia; order Caudata; family Salamandridae; genus Triturus; species Triturus cristatus. Next base: position 735,598,148 of record NC_140592.1, read on the forward strand.
GAAAAGAAAAAAACACAAAAACAGAAAAAAGATGTCGTCAGGTGGAAAAAAAAACATGAAAAAATGGGAAAAAATGACACCGATCGATACATCAAGGGTCGATCAAGATTAAAAATCAATCCATAAAAGTATAGGCACAATAAGTTGCAACAGCCTCCAAGAGGAAATCATTGGAGCGTTCCGCAAAAGTATCTGCCATCCAGTTCAACAAGGGAAAGGAACACACGTGTTCACTCACAATCGGAGCCTCCAGCACCACACTGGGACAACAGGAAGGTTCCTCGATATAACTTCGTTCCAGAAAGTCAATCGCAGCCTCTTCGATGGCCCAATTACCAAGGACTCCATGTGCCGCACCCAAGGCCATAAACCCAACACCAGAACATTCATACTCATGAGCCGTTAAGGGGCCCATTAGTTGACCAAAATCCGGTACAGGTGACACCGAGATTGAAAGGCACAAATCCAGAGCCCACTGGAAAGGACAATCCAGGCAGTGAAAGACGGGTTGTACACAAGTAAAGAATGGAAACCGGAAGGACAATCCATACGCGACACTTAAAGTCGCCAGGGGCAACGTGCCATAGTATTCAAGCATCCGGTTGCGCAGATGAAACAGCCGGGGCATGTTGTCTCGGTACGCAAGTTGCGCAGCCATTGCGTAGGACGCAAACCAGCAAAAGTATTCCAGCAATAAGGGCAAGAAGCAAAGGGAGACCTCCGAATACGCTGGAAAAAATAGAGTGAAAAAATGCGGGAATCACACCAAAAATAGTCTGAAAGGAGGTCACGAGGCCAGAGCCCACTAGTTTAAAAAAATGAACTATGCCGGTCGTAGACGAGGCATTAAAGATAGTCTGTATCAATGTTCCAAAATGGAAGGGGAGGTCAGTATTCAAAAGCGCCTGCACCTCCGTGCGGGTGTTCGCCACGTGCAGAAGAAAGGTTTCACGGGATGAAGTTAAAGCGACCTCCCTTTGAGACAAAAGAGCCCTTATTCTGCTCATCTGGTTGAACTCTGCGCTCAAGGTTGGAATCGAAGGCCAGATAGATACATCGAGCCGGCCATGCGGGGGTGGGAAAAGGACATTATTACAGAAAACTACACGCTGGGAAACAGTGACTATGTACGGAATGCCCTTTAGCATCCCACAGCAATTCTCATTATTTAAAAGCAAATAACTACCGTTAGCAAGCAGTGTGAATGAAGGGGTTATAACTGGTACAGGTACACCTTTCAAAGCGCAAGCTAAATTAGGAGCGTGTACATTGCAAGCACCATGTAATTGTATGTGTCTACACACTACAGAGTGATCTGGAGCAGAAGTGCATTCCTCACCCTTCAGATAAACCTCTGTGCCCTCCCGCATGCATCTATATGTAAATGGGAGCGACCAAACTTCGTGCAGGAACGCACTACCAAGTTGTTCATACCTGCCAAGAGCATAATGTTTCATGCATGAACTAAATTTAAAAAGCGAAAAAGGTAAAGTGATTACGCCGTGGATAAGCCACGTGGCCGAATTTAACTCGGCAATAGAGAAAGGCAAAGGTTCTAATTTCTCAATGTGCAGTAATGAATAAGTGGCATCCTTCATAGACATAAACTGTTGCCTGTCAGTTAAATTAAAAGGGAGGAACAAAGAGGAAACATTCATGTAATCCCATGGGACTCTACCCGCCTTTAACGTTTGCAAAGTCCATGCAAATTGCATAACAGAACGCAACTGATTCTGGCCATGGTACAACACAGACAAATCATCCTGCACAATATCTACGACAGATGAAACAATATTATCTAAAGTGTAAATTCTAGAAGACAAGGTATTTATACTATTATCAATCACAGCCAACACTTTTTCCATATTGGCCTGGTCAATAGCACGTAATCTGGAGGCAGCCTCAATTTGCGACAATTTCCAAACTTCGTTGTAAATAGCGTACACCCATCTTTTGGATCTGCCTACTGCAGGACCTTTAATAAAATCATTCAAATCAATTTTGTCGTCTAAACGTGACAAATGCAATTTAACAGACGCTAATGTGGAATGTTGCAGCCACGACTGGCATAACTTACCCACAGAGTAGGTAGTCACAGTGTGTGATGATTCAAAACGAGGATCTATCCTGACTTGAGTGTACCCAGGTGCCAGTGCTAAAAATCGATGTTGACAAGAATCTGAACCAGTTTGCCAAACCAACCAACCCTCAGGATTAAATGCCGAAACATTAAAGGTGGTGTTGGAAATAAGGGACTGCAACTTAGTAAGGGAAAGATCTGTGTAATTACCCCAGCCGGGATAAGCACCCAGATCCGGGATCGTGGGGGAATTAATTCTTTTAGACGTAGACAAGCCAAAACAAGTTGTCTGAAAAATAGATGAATTCAAAAATAAAATATGGTTAGGGATAAGACAGGCACGATGCAAAGCTTCTGTTCCCTGAACCTGCCACGGTTTAATATCCCAAACCGATTTAAGATCGATAGTAGCCTTCCATAGGTCATAGCCTCCGACCGCCAATTCGTCCATAAAGGACTTGGAATATAATAATTTGGTATGTGTCAACCTTACCTTTGAGGCGGTTTCAGGTGCCATCCTAAAATAAAAGGAGGCTGGTTTTGACACACTAAAATCCGAAAAGTATGTGAACTTGTTCACTAACGTTGGCGAACTGCCCTGATGAGAGGCCGGACAATGTTCCTATTGTGTGTAATTAACAAAATTCTGAAAGGTATTTGCTCTGTGTAGGAAATGTGTGCCATAATGTTGATAACAAAATTGTTCACCATAATTAGCAGAATTTAAATATAAATCTTCAGCATCAAATGCAGCATAATATTTTAGATCAGAAAATAGTGCTTCTATTGCGTGTACATCCCAATCATCAGATCTAATATTCTGTTTAACTACATCACCCACAGAAACACGAAATACATTAGGCACATTAATCACTTCTGTAGGTCCATGAATTTGAAATTTAACAGCATCCCAAGCGATCCCATCACGCACAGGCCAGGCAGTAATGTTCACAAAAGTCTGGTCCCTTTTCATAATGTGTGATGAGGAATGGGGGGCCAAAGTTCCAGCAATGGATTCAATCGAAGATCGCTCATTCAGGTAGTGTCCATTTATAATTTTAAAAAACACTACCACAAAGCCAATTGTCATGAACAAAAAAATACATATTAGCACCAGCCAGATGTAAGTCCATGGTGCCACCAAAAAATGTCTCTTGAACCAGGCAAAAAATATAGCAATTTTGGAAGGGGCAGTGGAAGTCATTGATTCAGTGTCAAAGGAAGAACGGGACTGGTTAATCGCTGTTGAATGTAAAAAAGGCAATGGGACACTTGCAGGATAAGCATACTCAGGATCGTCAAGCAAACCACCATCAACAGGCGGTATTGGAGGGGAAGCAACAGCCTGCATCTCAACGGCAACCTCAGGCATGATGGTCGAGGGTGGCATCACAACAGAATTTCGCAGAATGGAAGGGCAAGAAACTGAAGGTGTCATACTATGAAGTATCGTCCACTCGCAGTAGCTTGACATTGTCAATCGAGATGTACCTGTTTTCCTTGCGACCAGGAAGTGGTAGTAAAATGACTGTACGTGTACCCTGGATTCCAAGCACCGGGACTGGTGCACGATAAGAGGGGCCAAACTCTTTCTTGTTCTCCACCTTCTCACGGACCAGATCACCAACTCGTGGTAGCCAGCTGACTACCGGAATCTGGAGCTCAGCTTCGCATGTAGAGGGTACGTGTTCCTTCGCCAGAGTGTCTCTTGCTTCTTGTAGATTCTGCAATACAGCACAGTGATCATCTAGGTCAAAAGGCACGGCAGCCGCCGCCATGTCTAGACCCTCAAGGTCCGGAACAAACATTCTTACTCCAAAGAGCATCATGTATGAGGTCCGCCCACCCAGAGACCTTCTCGGGAGATTATTAAGTGCACGTTGCACGTCATACAAGTGGGTCAGCCAGCTTCGGCCTGTACCTATAACCCTTGCTGTCAAAGATTGCTTTAGGTCACGGTTCATTCGCTCCACAACACTATTGCCCTCAGGCCGGTATGGAGACGAAAATTTGACTTGGACCCCCAAACTTCTCATGGCTTCCTTGTAAGCCCTAGAGGCAAAAGCAGGGCCCTGGTCAGAATGAAGGGTACCACATGCGAAACTTCCAATAAAGACACGCAAATCCTTGATGACCGTCCGGGCATCAGTACTCCTTTGCGGCCACACCCACAGAAAACGTGTGCACGAATCCACTGCAACCAAGATGTACTTGTACGCAGTATCAGAGGAAAAAGGACCGCAGTGATCTAAATAAACACACGCAAGTGGTTGATTAGATATAAACAGCTGCGTTTGTGGTGGACGCGTGACAGTAGAAGGTTTAATCTGCTGGCAAATGTCACACAAAAGAACATAAGCTCGTGTTTGTTTGTACAAACCGTACCACCAGTAACATTGCTGTAAAAGAGATACAGTCGCCGAGACGCCGGCGTGCGCAGACGCAACACCTTCGTGGGCAGCTGTAATCAGAGATGGTCTGCAGTCCGCGTTGGGAATCAATCTGTCACCAACGTCGTTAATCCTCACTAACGGGACGTTATCAGGTCTTAAACGATAATGGTAGCGGGAAGGGAATCCTTTCGGAAAACCCGTCCCTGTCTCAGATGCAGCTATAGCTGCCAAGGTGTCATCATCAATCTTAGTTTTGGATCTTGTAACAGCTGCTACTAAATATGTCGCCACTGCGGTTTTTGCTGCCTCGTCAACCAAACTGTTACCGACAGCATGGACACCAACACGTTGGTGACCAAGAGTGTGAATTACATTCACGAGGGGCAGACCTTCTTTAAGTTCTGCCACTCGAACCCAAAGCGTTTTGTGCTTTACTGTGCTACCTTTCGAATCACGAAAGTCATTCTGACTCCAAAAGTGTAAATTCTCGCTGTATGATTGAACACAATAAAACGAGTCACTCACTATAAGAGTGGTGACCGGAGGATCAGCAAACTCCAGTGCAAGCACCAGAGCTTTCAGCTCTGCCAACTGCGCGGTACAATCACCCAATGACTGCGTATGCACGACATCAGACTGGAACTCATCGTTCACGAAAGTACCTACAACAATCGCGCAGGCCGCTGAATAGGCGTGCTTTGATCCAGTTGCGGGTTGCGCAGACCCATTAGTGTATATGACACAATGGTACTCCTCGAGCGGGCGCAAAGTCAGAGGAGCCGGATGAACAAATTCATACTCCAAGAACTCCTGTGTCTGTAATGCCGCGTCAAAGATATATGTGACGTCCGGCGAAGTCAAGGAGGTTGCCCATTGTATCCACCTTGGATGCAAAGCCTTTGAATTGGGTACACTGGCTTTAGTGACCGCCTCAAGGGCAGGGTACGGTGTTACCACCAGCATGTGCTTCCCTTGTGATAGCGCTCGCTCTTTCAGGATCGCCATCTGAACTGCTGTCAGTACTTTATCGACAGCGGAGAAGCGCAGCTCAGCCGAAGTGTACAGATGAGATTTGTATGCAATGGGGACGGTGTCGCCCTCATTGAACGTCAAGTAGGTGAAACCCACTGCACCCGGTACGATTCTAATGACCAGGTTAGTGTGGTTATCACAAGTTTGTAAAAACTTCGAAGCTAGAAGATCAGACTGCAATGATTGCAACGCAGCCGAATGCTCAGGCAGCCAGCAAGATTTGGTAAAAGTAGGTTGTACCAAGGCATAAAGCGAATTGATACGCTAGGCATAATCAGGAATGTAGGTACGACCGAAATTCAGAAAACCCAGCAAAGATTGTAATTTCTTCAGTGTCGAAGGAGTACTGAGGCGTGCGCATTTCTCAAGGAATTGCGGAGCCAAGCCTCGACCCTCATTATTGAGTTCGGACCCCAAGAACAACACTGTGAACTTGGCAATGCGGGACTTGGCAAAGTTGAACTTGTAACCATAGTCAGCAAACATAGTTATTATGTTATCCACACGAGCAAGGTGTGGAAGCAACTCGTCGTCCGTTAGGTAGATGTCATCTACATACGAATATGCTTCCGGGTCAATCATCTCCAAAAGTGATACCACACGAGCAGCAAAGACCCCGGGGCTGTTTTTATAGCCCATTGGGAGCCTTTTGAACCATTTTTGTTTGCCACCCGAGGTAAACGCCGTCCACTCATAGCTATGAGGAGACAGGTTGTGGCTATAAAAGCCATTGGAGATGTCAAGAGTAGTTTTAAAACGTTTTTTCACAAGACTATCGACGAGAGCCGAACTGTGTGTATTCTGTACCGCACATGTCCGGCAGTGCGAATTTAAGTGCTGGTAATCCAAAACTAGGCGGTACGATCCGTCAGGCTTCGTCACAGTGAATAAAGGATTATTCATGGGTGACACACATGTTTCAATTACTCCCTGATATTCCAATTGCTCAAGGATGGACGCAACGTGAGATCGGGCTTCGCGCCGCATGGGGTATTGGGGTTGTGGCTGGGGTTCTGACCACAACGGAATCTTATGATTGGGAGAAAATTTGTCCCAGCCAACCTGAGTACGGTACAACGCAGGCGCAAGCACCTGCGCCCACTCCCCGGCTAACCTGTTAGAATGTTCCAATGGCACAGTGTGCCCAAAGGAAGGGAGGATTACCACTTCCCCTCTAGGAGCCTCCAACACGAAAGCCGGGGGCCAATCTGCCTCCGCCAAAAGTATATCATAGGTGGAGGTTAGATGATCCCAAAAAAACACTTTAATTTTACGTTGTATGTCACCCTCAATTAAAAGGGTAATTTTAAACATTCTTTCAGGGGGAGCTACGCGAGTATCAGCAGTTTCAACACTTACAAATGTATCAGTTGCTGTCGCCGCCAGAAACGGACGCAGCGCTTGTCGCACTACTGTAACTTCCGCCGCGCTGTCTAGCAGCGTTAGCGCCCATGTCTGGTTCAGAAGCTGTGTCCGTACCATCTGAGGCATATCTCGCAGTTAGAGCAGCAACTTTCTTCTTTTGAAACGGAGGTCTTTGACGTGCAGACTCGTCCTGTTTGCCTTTACCGTCAGTCTGACGGGGCTGCTCACGACCTTGAGCACCCTTTCCCTTCCCACGATCTCCTCCACCGGATTGATAAGCCGATGTTTCCTGTGAAGAACGAGGAGAGCGTTGTTCAGGAACCTGAAATCTATCAGGTGACTTAATATTAGAACGATCGCGCAAATCATAAGTGCGTTCACTTTGTGTCTGCACCGGTGATGCAGAACGAGACCTCCATTTTTCTTGCTGCTTCCCCTGTTTCTTAGCTCGCCAACTCTGTTTCGGAAAGTTGGGCTTCTCGTCTTTTGTAGACGAACTCACTTTAGGCTGCTGTACAGCAGTCGGAATGATCATGGCGGGTTTCACACCCAAGGCGCTACGACCCAACATTCTGTAGGCTTTCGCTATAATTTTAGCGAATTCCTTTGGCCTGTCGCCCGGATCCACAAGTGCCAACATATTGCACACCTGGAATTGCATGGCATCTCCTTTGAGGTTGCCCATAACCATGGAACAAACCACATCGAAGCTACCGACAAGCCTCAATCCCAACTCAATTGCTGCCTCGGCACCATGATTGTCTTGGAACTTTCTTGATGACCGAGGGCAGTACAGACATAGACGGAGTGCCGTAGCACTTCGCATAGGTCGCAGCAAAGACCTTGCCCCAATTGTCACAGTCGACAATATCCGGGACTAGGTCCTTAGGTAACGTTATAGTGAGGATCCTGTGTTTATCCACAGGAGAAGTATTGGGAAACACGGCTTCAAATTGATCAAATTTTTCAGCATGCCAGTAAGGGAATTCATCCCTATTTTGGGGGCGCTTGCCGACAACCGAATTAACCATAACCAGACTGATGACCGTCACATGATGGTCAGTCGTGTGTCCCGCAACCGCAGGTGCCCCCACCTGCACATTGCGAGACACGTACTGCACTAACGCCCTATGGGCCGTAATCAGGGCAGTGTGTAGCACACGTAACTCCGCCACCGCCACAGTCATGTAGCGGGGATGGGGTGTATAACCGGCCAGCACCGGCCATGTGGCCCCTGCAATTGACAACGGGCCCATTCTCGCCGGCGCTACCGCATGGGGAAGGGCGCCATTAAACCAAATAGTATGCTGCCAGGCACTAAGGGGAATTTCAAGTGTCCGATAAGGGGCATAGGCAGCAGGCATCGCGGTGTGAGTATATTCGTGGAACAAATTGTCGTTTGCATCCACTTTGTCAAACGTCACCCAAGAGTAAAACAACTCATACGGGAACGCCGCATCAGCGCCTACTACTAAAATAACAGCCAAGCCATCAGCCGGGACCCCATTGACCCTCAAATGTGCGGTCAGGGGAACCCTACTATGCGCGGCAACATTGACCGCCATCGGGACACTTTCAAGAACTACGAAAAGCTATACTGTAGCACTGGGGTTCAGAAAAAGAAAACCTTTGTAATTATCAAGCTTGAAAGAACCTTTAGTCGAAACCTAGGTAGGTTACGCCGTCACTCACGTTATTCGGAAACTAGAGTGAGAGCGTTGTGGACTAATAAAACCCCTACTAAGGCGTTTCAGATCAAAAGACCAAACGTTAGGTGCGCCATGTTGCAGGATTCTGCTTATGCACAGAACTATGCGCAGGAAACCAGGACCTCAGAGAATTGTGGTGTACCAGAAACTCCCCTCAGAACTAAGAACCCCTATCCGACTAGCTTAGTGTCACATTCGTTATCTGAGATTTAGCTCGGCGGTCCCAATGTATAGACAACCCAGAACAAGCGACTTAGATATTCTCAGGAGTGGTGGGAACCCAAAATACCCGTTGGTAGCGATATATCAGTCCACAACAGAATAACAAAGACACGGTAAAAGTTTAAAGAGTTTATTTTATAAACCTCGCGTCCTAAGATGCAGTACTTTGGCTAACACAAGCAGACAAATGGTTAGGATCAGCACCATCAGCATAGTTACAATACCATAGAAAATGAAAGGAGCAATCATAATAATAATGACCGTGGAACACAACCACCCTCCTTTCTCTAGCAACTAATAAAGTATTATTAGACTAATAGAAGGTCTCTTAGGCTTGCATAGGGGACCCCATACCTTATAGATCAGCTTAGTGGAATCACATCACAGGATCAGCTAGGCTCTCTCCTGCAACAGCTCTTCGTTTCGAATGTAACAGAAAACATGCTGCTCTGTAATATTAAAGGGCTCGTCTTTCAGGTATTGGCAGCTGTATGTATGTTATGGCTAAGAAGTGGTACGATCAATCTGAACACAACAACCTGCCCCGTCTGGTGACCCAGACTCGTTCCTTACACGGTGTACAGAGCAAGGTCACTACTCGCTGTTCAGGATGTTAAACAACAGACGGTTCTCATGTGAAGCAAAGTCGAGTCAGCAGCTCTCGAATGAATAACATGCAACAACAGTGTCGCGTGCAAAAGCAGCAGAAGCAGCAAGCTGGCTTTCTAACAGCCATTGAGGTTATGCTAACTTAGCGTTGTACATAGGGCGTGGTTAACCCACACTACACTGCCTTCAGGGTAGTACTACCACTCTCAGCCAGGGACCCCAAAGATCCCGGCTAGGCCTGCACCACCCCTTCACGAAACACAGGGTCCCTTCACTTAAGATAGGCCCCACCTGTCTTCAGGGCAGTACTACCTCCATCAGCCAGGGACCCTAAAGATCCCGGCTAGGCCTGCACCACCCCTTTGGAGAAACACAGGGTCCCTTCACTTAAGCTGGGCCCCACCTGTGTCCAGGGTGATACTACCTTGCAGAAGTCCACCTCCTGCATCGAGCTAGGAGAACACCCCCATGCTCCTGGTCCTTGGGTCCAAGTCCCACAGGACCTACCTGACTGGTTACCGGCTAGGCATCGCCCCAGCCACCACTTCAGGTTCCCTCCATCAGCTCCTGGTCCTGGGGTTCAAGTCCCACCGGACCTACCATACTGGTCACCGGCCACCCGACCCCGACACCTCAGGGTCCACCACTAACCCTTCCCCTGGAAACTAGGGAGCACATCGCCCCCACTCAGATCTCCACTGGGTCAGTTACCTAGCCCACCTAGGGGCTACCACTACACATCATCACTAAAGATCTACCCTCCTTGGGGGCCACCCACTACCAGCGGCCACCCCTGGGTTGCTCACCTCCCCACCAGTTTACCTGGGGGACCTGCCGGACACTCAACTCTACCACACCCTCCTCCCACAGTGGGAAAAGTTTCTTGGGGTCCCCCACCAGGGGAACCCCTGGGGCGCAACTACCCGGAGTAAAGAAACCTCCTGCCCCACCCTTCCAGTGGTTTTGGCCTGCGCCATTAGCAAGACACCTCCAGTGGGGGAAGGATATCTGGGGCCCCTCCTGTGGAAACCCTCCCTGCCCTTAAAAAGCACAGGAACCTCCCAGGACCCCTACTTCTCCTGTCCCCCTTGAAGGTCAATCCACCCCTACACCCCCACCTGTGATGTCGGTATCAGTTGCTGTCCCAATCTCTTGAGGAGACACCCTCCTCATGCAGGTGTAGTGTATGTAGTGTTAGGGTTCAAAGGTGTACAATATGGCTTAGAACATTTGTATGCAATAATTTCCTGGAAAGCACCATCCCGCTAGCACATTATAATCAACATAGCGTGGTCATATCAATACAGCTTACATTTAAACCATAATAACTTCACATGACACATATGGGCGCGGGGCTTTCCTTTCCCATTCCTTTAGTTCACATGACCAAAACGTGGAACCTTTCTCAGAGCCTTGCGCTCTTCCATTTGCTCATTACTGCATAGGTAATGTGTGGCAAAACTGGACTTATCAAATGCTATAAATGCACACCAGAATGGGATACTATGTTTCCCGCCACTAGCCACCAATTTTGGAAAACGAGGCAGCATCTGTGAGGCCTGCACAAATAACATGACTACATTTGTCCTTCACTGGGAACCAAACACCCAATTGTAGCGCCTGACTCTCAGAGGGTAGCGTTGCAGAGCAGTCTGAGGCTTACTCAAGGGAGGTGGTGTGGGCTAGTAATTAGGGGTGGGCGGAATTTGCGAAATTAACTTGCGCAAATTATCGCGAAAATGCTAAAAATCTCCCCAAACACGCCGGAAATATCGCGAAGACGCAGAAGTTTTTTTCCCGCCTGTTCGCGGTAATTTTTGCGTGGTCGCAGGCCGCCAACTTACCCATGCGGTTGCTCACGGGCGCGGCCATCTTGTTTTCACTTGTCCCGCCCTCTCGCGATGCTTACTTCCTGTTCCGGGTCGCGCAATGCATGTTCGCGCCCGTTCGCGGTAGATATTTCCTGTTCACGACCGCTTTTACTTGATCGCGTTGCTTTTTGCTTGCTCGGGGAGAAAATATTGCGCGAACTTGCGCACGTGGTCGCAATGGGCGCGGCCATCTTGTTTTTCATTCTATTGCATGATTCTGGGGCCTGATTTTGAATCCTCCCTACATCTTTTCAATCCTTTGTTTAAACCCACTTTTTTTATCTTTCTTATTTATTATTTCTCTAACTATTTTCCTGCTTTTATATTTTTGGTTTTTGTCTCCTTTTTTTTTTTGTTTTTTAGCTACTTTTCTCTTTCTATTGCCTGCTATTATTTATTTCCTTTACTTCTTTAATTTTATTACCTTTTCTTACCCCAGAACCATGTCTAAGGGTAGGGCTGGTCACCGTCGCAAACAGAGCCGCGACCGCCTTCCTTGCGGAAGGCGGCGCCCACAAGGGGTGCAGGCACGGGCCTTATTTGGGGAGGTGGAGTTGGCTGTACTGTATATTGTATTTGTTTGACACCATCCATCAATGTTTGTCTCTTTCTTATATCTTTCCTGTTCATCAGCACCCAGGGGCAGACAGACAGGGAGTGGGGAGTCGGTGGGACAACAGTCCGAACAGCACCACCAGGAGGACACCAATGATTGCTCCTCTGCTGGCCCCAGTAAGTCTTCTTGTTTTTAATAATATTTCTTATTCCATAACTTTTACTGCACCATATTTTTCACGAACTATTGTTTGTTTCCAAATGCTATTTTTTTACCAACAATTATCCTTCGATCTGTACGGTTTCAAAAATCTTATCCCTACCTCTGCTATGATGACTCTCAGTACTACTACTACTATCAGTCTGTCTGTACTGTAGTAGCTAAGCTTGCCAAGTTGGCCAGTGCCACTCTTTATGTGAAAGGTTGTAATATAAAACTCATATTCACCAGTAGCTCTAGCCATTGAGTCCAATCCTTTGGGTCGTCCTCTTGTACTACTTCTAGTCTTATTGATCTTGAGTCTTTGTTAATCTTGAGGCTTTGAAAATTCACAGCAACAAAAGCCCAACCAGATGTATTACTATTTTGATAGGATAGCCTACAGGACATACTACTACTGTTGTAGGGAACTTGCACATACACAGACCTTTGCACAAGAAAATAGGATGTTGGTGATGGTAGGTTGGACCTTCCTCACACACCTCAATCAGAAATTCAGAACCCACCACAATCCCCTGCTCGACTATAGTACTGTCTTGTCATAACTATTAGGTCTCCGAACCCTCCCCCCAAGATACCCAACAAGTACACAACCCAGAACATAACACACCCAACCTCTCAGTCGTGGAAGCAATGCACATGCACACCCTTACTTTAATTTGCTCACTCGTGTAAGTTACTCCACACCAAATACCACCAAGTCTATGTACGTTCAAAATGTTTATTTTGAATTGAGGAGCTCTGTACATTGTTCTGTTATAAAATGCAGCACCAACCGGAAAATCAATAACATTAAAACAATAAACAGTGTTACACTTACTTACAGTTGATAATTAAATCATGATAACTGAACAGTGGTGGAAGGCAGCACCACCATCCCCTAGGAATTTAGTTTATATAAATTTATAAATGAAGATGTGAGTGAAGGGACCCCTCACCTTAGAAGAAACTAGTACTGGTAGTTGGTGCATCATTCAGAAGCTCTGCAAAGCTCTGGTTCGTAGAAGGGAATCTTCCGTCTGTAATGCGAAAAATGAAATGGTGCGCGTTAGTATATTGCAACTTGCAAGCATTTCTCAGCCGTGCCAAAAAGTGTAGCATTTATTGATAAGCAATATGGACTAACAGTACACCAGTACTTCCTAAAAAAGTGGCTTGTTAATGTTTTTGTTGACCGCTTGTACGCAGTGCGTAGACTAGACAGTAGCAGTGTGAGGCAGGTCATATGGGCTCAAAGGTGTCTTATACAAAAAGCTGCAAGGTAACGTCACATGTGCAAAAATAAAAGAGACAAAGGTAAAATGGTTTCATGGCTCGGGCTAATTAAGCAAAGGCTAGAATTACCATATATAACTATTAGGGTCTACTCTACTACTACCTGATTTGTACTAGTGATGTATGTTAGTATTAACTCATTTTTCAACCTTGCTACTGATCAATAGGGGGAGGTGTATATGCCGCCTAATAAATGTGTAATGTTTTCTAGGCGCACTACCGACCACCATTGCTGGGTCCAGCGAAGGCGACACGGAGGGAGAAGATGCGGCAGTTGCAGCAGATACCAACAGAGTGGTAGGGGGAGTGGCAGCACCAGTGGCGGGCGATGGTAAGTTAGATTCATAATCCTTAACTATTGTTGAACTTGACAGTACACTCACTGCAATGGTGTACTGTATGTATATGTATACTGTACTGTTGAGACTTAGGGCCCCGCCGACACTGCAGAGGCAGACCTCCCGCCATCCCTGTAGAAAAGAGTCAGGCCCCCACATGTTGACCAGGCAGAAAAGGGTTCAATATGGCGGTGGTGTCTCTCTGAACACACCGCCAGCCATATAATCTGCCTTTTGGAATGCCTTTGCGTGGCGGCATTGCCATCTGCCACGGAAAGGCATGCAGACATTGCAGAGTATGCTTGGGGGCCCCTCTGGAGGGTACTACCTACCTATGCTATGGTACCCCCCTGCCTTTCAAAGCAAAACGTGACAGGCTCCGTGCGGGGCCCGTCATGTTGTGCTTGGAAAAGCAGCGCAACATGTATTTTTAGCATTGCTTTCGGCACCGCCAACCAGAATGAAAAAAAACAGGATGCGCCTGCCACTGTGCCGGGCGCATCATCCTAATTAATTGTCCCCACGGGACCCCCACCCCTTTTTGGCGTGAGGATGGCGGGTGGACAAAGTCCGCCCGCCATCCGAAGTCGTAAGTAAGTATGAGTTGTTGGAAACGTTTGAAGAGTGAACTAGAAGACTAGAATCCCTTTAATTGGCATAGGAGCGGGAGTATTGAGTAACCAATGGCCTCATCTATCTGATTTCAACTCCGCTTTGAAAGTTTTATGGAGAAGAGCACCTGGTGCACTGTTCAACTGAAAAGGGAAAGACGGGTGGAAGGAAGGACGGGCGAGAATTAAAATGTTATGTACTACTGTGCTTTATAGTGCTACTCTACCATGCCACTATGTGTGTAAATAATTAACTTGTCTTACTGTTTTTCTAAGAGTATATTTTACAATTGTCTTGTTTTTTTCTTTTTGATACACAGCTACTCCTAAACTCAACCGAAAGGAGTTGGCCGCCAAGGCACGGCGCCGGAAGCTGGAGGCAATCCAGCGGGAATACCGGCGGCTGATGGTCTTAACAGAGGAGGAGGAGGAGACTGCGGCAGCAATTGAAGCCTCCTCCAGTGCCCCGGGCCCCAGCCACCGCCCTCTAGCGGTACGGCGCCACCGTCTGGCGGCTGCCTGCCGCCACCGTAGTGCCATCTCTCGTGCCCCCCCCACTGTGGCTGCAACTGCCGCACCCTCACACGCCGCGTCGCCCGTTTAAAGGAGCAGATGCGTGTCCTCCTTGAGTCCCGCCCCACACCTTAGTCCCTGTCATCAAGTTCTGCCCCTTTTTTAATTCTTGTTTGGGTGGGTGGGAACTGGTTTGGGCGTTGGGTTTGGGTTTTTGCTTTACGGACTTTTTCTCCTGGACTTTCCTATGGACATTGGTTGGGGTTAGGGAGGGGGGTGGGTCAGCTTTTGTGGGTTTAGTTTATTTTTGTTAGGGTAAATTAAATATATTTTTCTATGTTACATGCAATGTTGTTAATGTTTTGTAGGTGTGAAGAACCAGAACCTTTTGGGTCTGGAGGCGCAGGGCACGCCCTAGTCTCCTGAGTTCTCCTGCTTAGCTACACAGAGACACGGAACACTCTGTCGGCGTTAGAAGATCAGATTTATTTAGCTGCAGCCAGTACAGTTATCCTAGAAGTACACAAAGTAGGTTCTCAGGAGACTGCCACTTCACTCTGTGGCGCATCAGGTTAAATACTATACAATGTTATAATCATTAATAAAAGGTACTCCCAGAGCATACAAGAAGGAGCCAATAAGGAAAGTTGGAAAACAAAGTGGAACCAATAAGAAAGATTTGAAAACAGAAGTGTCGGATAACTTGGGAAGACCTCTCCTCCAACTATGTTTGTCACCCCTCCCTCAAGCTAATTTATTAACAGATTCATAACTAACTTGCAGGTGGCGAGATACGTTTGTGTGTGTGTGGGAGGACAGTTGTGAAACGAGAGAATGCTAGCAGGAGACAGTGAAGGCCAGTCGATAAGATAAGGTCAGGAAAGAATAGTGTGAGCCAACAGATAGTTGAGACACGGATTAGAAAAGCCAGACAGGGATTAGTGTACTCGGCTAGTTCTAACACCAGCTTTGCAAATAGAGGCCGAAGGTGTATTTCGACACCAGGCTACAGAAAGGGCAGAAATAGACTTTGTTCGCCGTGCTGCCTGAGTGATGGCAACACAAAATGGCGGCGGGCCACAAAATGGCGGGTCGATTCGATCGTGATCGAAAATCGAAGTTCCTCAGGTGGGGTAACTGTTTTACATCACACTGTTTCCTTGCTGGTGCAGGGCCGCCCATAGCCTGTGTTTGATTTAAATAATTCGCTGACTGTGTAAGACACAAACAGATAGATACGACACACCTCACTGATTGACTTGTCCTTCTAGTACTTTTAGTCTTTCCTCTAGTCTATGCATTCTTTATCTGGACTGGTGTGTGAAATTGAAATCATTGACAACATGTCCATTATTAATTCTGCCTCCCCCAAACTTTTCTCTTACCTGTGCTTGATGTTTATGTGTAACTTTGGCACAGCAATGGCTGCATGGTTTCCTTTTTCTAACATGCCATGATTGGGGTGGTGGTGGTGGTAGTATAGTAGTAGTAGTAGAAGACACTGGCAGGGCGGCAGCATTTGCAAAAAAAGAAAAGGAGACAGTCAATCGCCTTTGAGAGACTGTTAGAGGAGTAGTAGAATGAAATACAGTACAGAACTTACCGAGCAACAATAATATGCTAAAATATTGCTAAAATATTTTACAACAAAACATAATGGTGGTTGGGATAGCCTACTAGACAGAGTTACAAACTACAGTTGTGTCGAGTCACTTGACTAGGCCTACAGCCTAACAGTTAGTGCTGTATATGAGGAATGACAACAAACAAATCCAATCAATGTCGGCAATTAATGCTGAGGTAGATGTTCCTTTGTTAAATAAAATAACCTCTAAAATATCCTACTCATGGGTGGGCAAGCAGAAGAAGATCATCGATCTGCCTTGAAATTGAAGTACTGTTGCTTTCGCCACATCCGCCCCAGCAAGTGTGTGATTAAGTATTGGTGTACATTTAATTTAGTCACACCTCGACAATAAGTCACACAGCCCGGGGGAAGAGGGTTAGGGTTTGTTTGTTGAATGGATGGGAAGGGGGTTTTTGGGAAAGGTTTGACATAGAAAAACAGTATGCATGGACAAACAAACGACAATCATTGAAGACTACCATATTCATATGTTAAGGGAGAAAAAGGAAATGCATGCATGATGATGAGAGACCCGGATTACATACACTTCTAGTTCTTGTTCTGTTGTTCCGGCCTTAATACTTTTACAGATAGCAAATAGAACTTTTAAATATTGGTAGGGAAGAATCGTAAACAGAGAGCAAACCTAATGATGATAATAACAACTCCAAGAACACACTGTTGTAAAGATTGTATACAAAATTTAATCAAATTATTTAAAAGAAGATAAAAGTGGATACTGTTACTGTGTTATCCTGGTAAAAAATGTGGACTGGATTTGCATCTCGGCATTCCTCTTGGTCCTCCTCTCGTCCATCAATCTTGGGTGTGTCGCCTCGCCACTGCCCGGCTGGAAAAAAAATGTCGATTTATTGGTAAGGTAAGTGTGCATTGTAATGTTTTCCAAAGTATAGGGCAAGGCCCGGCCTGTAATTGTAGATGGAAAACCAAAGGGGATATTGAGAAACAAAGTTGAAACAAATGCACAAGTTATGGTGTAGTGCAACAAGAACACTTTCCGAGGTGGCATGTATGCATCATCTCTACTCTAGTCTGTTTCCAGCATTGACCTTCAGCAATAACAGGAGAGAGCAGGAGCACAGTGCTTAGCAGTAGCACATCTTACGTTAAGACTTTAGAGTACTTTTTTTTTTTTTAAAGAGTTGGACAAAGGCAAAGCTCATTATCCATTCCAAACATAGCATTTTACAGTTTAAATTAGTAAATCAATGCACCGCAGTCATCCCACCGCTACACTCTATTCCACTTCTACAGATATTTGGGTCTGCTCATGGTTGTTGTTGACGTGTTTACCTTTAGGCTTTTAAGTTTATGCCACTCATGAAACGTTCTCCTGACTTCATCATCATCTCCGATACTTTTACTGACTGACTGTGAAGATCGGCCTGCAGTAGAAGTAAAATTGTTATTACACAACAAGAGTAGAAATATTATTGACTTGAGTCAGTCTTTAGTGTGTACAGAAAGATAGATTACTAGTACACTTTGACTTCACTTTGTGTTTTCGTTGTTTGTTTGTTGTGCACAAAGACCAATCGCTCAGAGTCAGGTGTCCAATGCATGCATTAATTGTCATTACCTGTTCCTTCTCATCTTAAGTTAACGGGCCGTCTATTTCGCCATCATCCTGATGGACGGTGCTGTTGTGTCAATCATACTCATTGAGCAGATATAGTGAGTCCCCTTTCTGTATTGTATTAAAAGCAATATATCACCAAGCTGCAGGAGAAGTACAAATTTCTTATTTGCAAGAAGGGGAAAATTGAATTCACCTTGAGTTAAGTTTAGTGTGTTCTGTAGAAAGTTGATTAGTGGCAGTGCACAATTACATAAATTCATGCACAACAAACACAACAAAATCATTCAGTCTGCGACTCTACGTCCAATGCATGGCATCAACCATTACCTGTTCCATCTTATTTTCAGTTAATGGCCAGTCTCTCTCGGCTCTGAAAGGAGGATAGCTATATAAGTCATCTGATTCATGCTCCACTTCTTTTGGCAGGACTAGGAAAGTTTGAATTTTTTCTTGTAGTATTTTACCATCATCAAATCATCATTCATGAGGGCAATGGATTTGGGTGGGAGATTCAGTATGATGGAGCGGAGGAGCTGGATTCGGAGGACTGTACTGTCAAATTGCAGACAACTGAAAATTGTATATTAAATAGTAGAAGTCTGTGGTAATGGATTTGTTGTGATTCACAAGTTTGTAACCGGAACGACAGACACACAAATAACGGTGGGAAAAAAGGGAGGAAGACAGTAAGTGCAAGCCTAATTGTCAGGGAAGTATAGCTCGTCCTCAAACTCTGGGGGGTCAGCCAGTAGTAGGTAATCATCATGTGACACACTACTTCCGTCACCTGAGCCGCTGTCCTCATCTCATCTTCCTCCATTGCTTCATGTATTGTGTAATTCGGTGGTATGAAGTGCTGATTCATTTTGATCATTGTTAACCTCTCCACGTTTTTGGGCGAGAGAATGGTCCTTCTCAATGTTACAATGGAACCAGCAGCACTGAAAACACGTTTGGAAGAGACACTTGCGACAGGGCAAGCCAGATAGCTTATCGCCAGCCTGCTGAGCTGTGGCCATTCAGACCTTTTCCTATACCAATACTGCAATGGGTTTTGATCAATGTACACCTCTGTTGGGTCGTCCAGATAGGCCTGGACCATCCGCTCAATGTTCAGGGTTGCTGCTGGTAAGCTTTTGTGCTCTTTTCTCTGTGCATCAGCACTGTGCTTATTAATGCCTAACTTTACATACCAATCGTGTAATGATTGTACTCGGCCTAATGATCCAGTTATTGTTTCTGTGGTCGATAGTGATGGTGAGTGTTGTGATCCAAACGCACTGCCCTCAGCTGACGAAGTTGCACTTGATCCTGCATGGCCTGCTGCAGTACTTCTTGTGGGTTGATCTTGCGGGCTAAGCTCTCCACCAAGTCATGGGCTTGCCTTTTGTCCTCTACACCTTTGTATGATTCAGACACATTATTCAGCTGATGCTCTAGCATTTGCAATAATGGGATAGCTTTGGCCCATTGTACAGTCCTTCTTGCTGACTTCACGTGTGAAGACCTCAAAAGGACAAAGCATCTCAGTCAGGCATTTAATTAGGCTCCATTGCTCCATGTCAAGGTTCATGCCTTTAACAGTAGCATCCCCTCTTATTTTCCAGACATATTCATGGGGTGACCTGTACTGCTCATACAGACGATCAAGCATGTAATACATTGAGTTCCAACGTGTTGCCACCTCCTGGATGAGTGCCTTGACTGGCATCCTATGTTCACGTTGGATGAACCTCAGCTGCTTCTGAGCTTTAAAAGAATGGCTGAAATGAGTGCATATTCTTCGGCAGATGGCCAGTAAATTGCTGACTATGGGTTATTTTTTCAGAAAGTCTTGAACTATAATGTTTATGCAGTGCGCCAAACACGGAACCCTGAAATAGGAACCAAGTTCCATGGCCTTAAGTACATTACTGCCATTGTCTGTGGCAACAAAACCAATACCAAGCCCTCTTGGCCGCAGCCATTCCAAAACCTTGCTGCGAAACTCGTGTAAAATGTTTTCAGCCGTATGAGATTTCTCCATGGCGAACATGGCTACAGTTGCATGTTTCCGAGTACCTTCAAAAATCGCAGCTGTTTTAACAGCACCTCATGCAGATAGCTTATCTCTAACCCCCACAAAAGAGATCCAGTGTGCAGTGATGCACATGTAATCTGTGGCTTGGCAACTGGTCCACATGTCTGTTGTCAGATGGATATTGTGTACTCTGCTGCAAAGCTTGTACAACCAATTCCAGCACATCATGATGTAGTGCCCGAAACAGCAATTCTTGCGAAATAGGACCGGCTGGGAACCTTCCATTTAGGGCAGATGGCAGACACAAATTCAAGGAAACCCACCCCTTCCACAAATGAAAAAGGAAGAAGGTCCAGCGCTAACATTTTAGCCAGCTTCGCATTGTACGATCGTGCCCTTGGATGGTTGCGTTGGATCTGTCCCTCCAACCTAAACATGCTCTCAATGGTAGGCTGGATTACTTTCCTTTGTGGTGCTGTTTTCATTAACCCACTTAGGCTCAACAACACAGTTTGTCTCATTGCGGTACTCGGTCGCCTTGGTGTCTCAGCCTGACTCTGAGTATGGCTCTTACTGCGGTGCCACTTTGATGTTACTGAGGAAAATGTGGGCGGTACCACTGCACTGCTGGGGACAGGGCTAGAAATGCCTCCCTCTTCTTCACCTTCCACCGCAATAATATCGCTCCCTGATTCTTCCTGACCAACTTCAATGGGTTGAGTTTTTCTACTTTCTTTTAACTGAAGTAGGTGATTCTCCCAGACGATAGTGTGGTGTATTCTGAGATGACTTGCTTGTCCTCCGGTACCATAGTTTGTACCAAGCTTACCACG
Organism: Triturus cristatus; assembly: GCF_964204655.1. NCBI lineage: Eukaryota > Metazoa > Chordata > Amphibia > Caudata > Salamandridae > Triturus > Triturus cristatus. The sequence goes on from NC_140592.1 coordinate 735,619,021, forward strand.
CCGAACACCTTGACAAAAAATTGAGCATATAGCAACGTTCTCCTCCTTGGTGCTAACAGAAAAGAAGTCCAAAACTGGGGAGGAGAACTTTCTGGGACTGCTGGATGTGCCACTTTCAATACCAGATGAACTGGAGACTGTGCTTGAAATGTGACCCTGTGCACTTAGACTGAGACTTTTACTACCACTACCAACTGAGATGGTTGAGCTGGATGTAGGTCCCTGCCGGCCCTTGGAAAATATGGCAGCTGGAGGTAGTGGTGGTGTATCCTGTGTTGGTGATATCCGTGCTACATCCCGCTCAGTAGCAGCCTTTCTGGATAGGGTGAGAATGTCTCCAATTCCTTTGGGGCGGGAGTAATGTGCGTGATGACTGGCTCGTCTTCATCAACATCATCACCTCCCTCTTCTACATCTACCTCCATAACTCTACGTTTTTCTCGGACCTTCCTTTTCAGAAGCATTGTCTCGTGGCGTATATCACTCTCAGACTGAGCTGGTGGGAGCCAAGTAGCATCACGATCATCAGAAGCGGGGCTTGAAGAAGAAGATGATGGACTAAGCCTCCTTTTCCTTGCTGGTGGTCTGGAAGACAATAGATCTTCTGAAACAGTGGTTTGACTTTGCTCCACTTTGTCTGCAGGAAGCTCGATTTCCTGAAATGCCCCTACGTCAGGAGCAACAACTACTGTGGTGGGCTGCTGCGGCCGCTGCTGTTCTTGTTGCGGCCGCTGCTGTTCTTGTTGCGGCTGCTACTGTTCTTGTTGCGGCAGCTGCTGTTCTTGTTGCGGCTGCTGCTGTTCTTGTTGCGGCTGCATACTTATCTGCTGAGTTTGCGCCTGCGTTGAACTTGATTGTGTACTACTTTGCAGTAATGGCATTTCTTCAACATTGCTGCTCGTTAGTAGACTAGCTACCTCTGCGACACTAAAGCCCTTGGGCCTAGGTTGGTTGGGTTGGACCGCTGTGCTGCTCCCAGCTTGGTTCCCGGACAACGCTGCTGCAGGCGTAACTTTTTTGGTGCCAAAAGAAACATTGGCCGGCACACCACCAGTCGTGGTTAATTGCACTTCCTTTTTCTGTTCCTTCTTCTCACCGGCAACTTTCTTGGTACTAGACCTGGTACCTTTCTTTGGGGCCATCTTCTTCAGATGTCAGACAGGATGCAGATGCACAACAAGTTCTGGTCACATGTGGACGTGATGCGCAGCAGGACTCCTGTCTGGCTGGCAGTGCAACGGGTAGCCGGGTGATGCTGATGACACCTCCTCCTCTGTCTTTTGTGCACCTAAAAGCAAATAAGCCAGGAGAAGAACATCAGTGAAATGTTGCATTTGTTGTTGTGGTTGTTACTTAGTAATGTACTAGTGCAAACAAAAGATATAGTCTAGCCATTTATGACCTTTTTTTTTAACAAGGGTTATGTTATACTACTGTGTACAGTCACACAATACACTCTCAGGAAGGATAGGAAAGTTAATAATAACCACCAAAATAAAAATGTAATGGAAGTGGGGTGGACCCTATTTGCCATTAAATTATTTGAGCATCTCAGCATCCATGGAGCTGCTGCTGGCAAAGGGGGTGGATGGATGGAAGCAGTAAGCCAAATAGCCAATAGGAAAACCATGCAGGCCCATGGCAAAAGCAGGACACTGATAACTCCCAGTCCAAACACAAAAATAATAAGGCCACCAGCCACATGGACACTCACAAATCACAAACAAGCAGGGGGCCTGGGAAACACCAGGAGCTGACAAAAGGCCTATACAAGACAGGTAAAGGATGCATGCTAAAGCACACTGCTCTGCCTTTTTAATGCAATAAAATGGAAATACGAACATTCACAGGCCCCAAAAAGGTCTGTAGGGGCATGCATTGCACACCAACACAGTGCACACCAGACACATACAACAAAAGCATGTCTTTAATACAACCAACATCAGAAAGCCCACCCCAAAAAACACACTTCCCCAACTCAATCCAATGCCATCCATGCCCTAAATGATGTCTAAATTCAACAGACCACACAGAAAACACTTGATTAATAAAGCTGTGGCTACCTGCTCTGATCCTAGTCGATGAAAAAGCAGGCCTGTTGGCAGACAAGGCCAGGCAAGCTTGCAGGCCTAGGCTTCAAAATGGCCACCAGCCACATGGCCAGGACCAACAACATCAGAAAGCCCACCCCAAAAAAACACACTTCCCCAACTCAATCCAATTCCATCCATGCCCTAAATGATGTCTAAATGCAACAGACCACACAGAAAACACTTGATTAATAAAGCTGTGGCTACCTGCTCTGATCCTAGTGGATGAAAAAGCAGGCCTGTTGGCAGACAAGGCCAGGCAAGCTTGCAGGCCTTGGCTTCATAATGGCCACCAGCCACATGGCCAGGCCCAACAACATCAGAAAGCCCACCCCAAAAAAAACACACTTCCCCAACTCAATCGAATGCCATCCATGCCATAAATGATGTCTAAATTCAACAGACCACACAGAAAACACTTGATTAATAAAGCTGTGGCTACCTGCTCTGATCCTAGTGGATGAAAGCAGGCCTGTTGGCAGACAAGGCCAGGCAAGCTTGCAGGCCTAGGCTTCAAAATGGCCACCAGCCACATGGCCAGGCCCAACAACATCAGAAAGCCCACCCCAAAAAAACACACTTCCCCAACTCAATCCCATGCCATCCATGCCCTGAATGATGTCTAAATTCAACAGACCACACAGAAAACACTTGATTAATAAAGCTGTGGCTACCTGCTCTGATCCTAGTGGATGAAAGCAGGCCTGTTGGCAGACAAGGCCAGGCAAGTTTGCAGGCCTAGGCTTCAAAATGGCCACCAGCCACATGACCAGGCCCAACAACATCAGAAAACCCACCCCAAAAAAACACACTTCCCCAACTCAATCCCATGCCATCCATGCCCTAAATGATGCTTGAAAATGAAATACATTTAAAAAAAACCAAAGGAACAGTTGCTTCATCATGCACACACCCATGAGGCCATGCCCATGACTAGCTCGGGCCTACTATTGACTACTACCACCCACAACATTTTAAAAAAAAGGAATGATGATAGTTACCAAAAATAAATTGTAGTTACAACAACTGCAATGCCCACAATCAAACAGACAGAACAACGACTTACTTGTAAAATATCCAAATAAAAAAAATCCTCAAATCCAATTGCAATGATGCAGCAGCCAAAAAGAGTGATCTTTCCAGCTCAAAATCCAAAGGCAGAATGAGCAGGAGATGGACAAAGCACTGGGAGGAGCTTGCTGGACAGGAACAGGATGTTGGAGATTCTGTGTCACTTCCTCCGTCTCCCCACCTTTTTAAAAAAGGACTCCTTGCACAAAAAAGGACAGCCAAATGTCAATCTGAGGAGCTGTTTTCATCCAAAATCATCATTTGCAGAAGGTTTCATGCTGCTAGAGCTGATCTTCTTCTCCAAATTGAAAATTTTACATGTTCGAGTTCTCGAGCGTCACAATACTTCCACCGGATGTCGATGGCGTGTCCAAAATGACTTGATCGCGTTCTCTCGCTCCCTGTCGCGTTGGATATGACGTGTTCGGGGTCTCTTTCTCCTTTTTGCGTTCGCTTAGACGTGCCCGCGTCCTCACTCTCTCGCTCGCGGTGGAGAATGACGTGTTCGAGATCTCAATCTTCTCATACTCGCGCGGTGCATGATCGCGAGAAGAATGACATGATCGCGCGACAAATGATGTGATCGCGCGACAAGTGACAATAATGCGAGCGCGAACTGTTGCGAGACAGCGCAAAATGGCTACCAACAAACCAATATCTCGTGGCGAACGCGACCGGGTCGGGAAAACTTGTCAGCGAGCGCGGGGATTCAGGTAAGGCGATCGCGCGCACGCGAGAATGTATTGCGGATTGCGGAAATTTTGACATTTTCGCGCTTTCCGCGGAACGCGAAAATGCCAAATTATCGCAATTTCCGCGAACGGAACAGAATTTTGGCCCAGGCCTACTAGTAATCGCCATTTGCAGGTGCAGAAAAATAACATTCAATAATTGATTGTCCAGTCTGTACTTTGCTTTATAAAAGTAAGAGTACATTTATTAAACACACACACTACTCAATACTATGCACCAATTTACAAATATACATAAGCTGTTGGAATTACTTTGTGACATTGCATAACATCTCCACCCCTCCCGCAGGGGGGGTGGGGTCTAGTACCACCACTCCCATGTATGCACATCAACTTGCCCCCAATGCAGTTAGTTGAACATAACCTGGAGCGAGGGCCCTGCGCACTGGCACCATCCCAGTGGCGACCCACCCCATTACCTCAACAAGCATTAAAAAGAGGTAAACCTGCCTTGGTGACACATGACCCTGACTGAACATCTCCTACTGACCATAAAGTATGCACCTCTATATCTTAAGGGCTAGCAGTCTGGGGTCTTCACCTAAGTGCAGCAGCAAGAATCCATGTTTAAGCACACTTAACAGTACTCATCACATTGGTTGATCATTTGAATGCATTGCAATTACAGCCCCTAAGGGCATCACAGATGAAATCACAGGATTGCGCATATACAGCCAGACACCCTAGCAGGACTGTCTGGCAACATAGCCCCACTTGGCTTATGACATCTCCTTACACATGTGACTTACAATCCCTTCAAAAGAAGTACTCCTGGCAACTACATTTCTCCTGCAGTGCGCCTCTTCACTTTAAAAGGAATCACAGGTATAAGCATGGGATTACGTAAATACAGCCAGACCCCCTAGCAGGAAGGTCCAGCAACATAACTCCATTTAGCCTAACATCACCTTACATATGTACTTCACTTTACACATGTGACTTTCAGTCCACCTAAAAACAAATAACCAATAGTAAATGCATTTTGGTGCAATTACACCACTTCACCTCCAGTGGATGCCCTTCTCCAGACATCCCCAACTCAGCCCTTCACTCCATGATGCACTTCATAGTACACCCTCAGCTGAGAAACATAAGTTCCAGCCTAGAAGGTGTTAAAGGCTGGCTGAGCCCTTGAGGGGTTATTCTTTCAGATGCCCCGTGAAACTTAGGGGTGGACTGTTCTTCTTTATGCTGGGGGAGACTGTGGTGCTCCTGCAGTCCCCCTGCACCCCTTTTCACACATGAGGGTGACCCCCTCCTCTGGGGGCCACCAGGCACCACAATGGCAGATTTCTTCGTGCTGGGGGGGGAAGACTGCGCTCCTCCAGCAGCTCCCCCAGCACCTTTTCACAAGTGAGGGTGACCCCCCTCCTCTGAGGGCCACAAAGCACCAAAACAGCAGATTTCCAAATGCCTGGCGAGGCATTATGGGGCGCTTCATGCTCCTCTTTACCAGCCCCAGCCACTGGGAACACTCTCCTCCGCCCTCAGGGTCTCTGATTCAGCAGGGTGCTGTCTTCACTGGCTCCCTGCGCCAGCCTTTCGCCAGGCTCTCCTTCTGGGCCTCTCTTCTCCCTGCGCAGAGGCCCCTGCTTCTGTGCACCAGTCCTGGGCTCTTCTTCTGGTGCTGATAGGGTCCTGGGGGCAGTCAGGGGGTCTCTCCTTCCAACTGCCCATTGCGCCAGGCTCCAGCACCTTCACCCTCAGCAGACCACACCCCAGAGAGCTTCTCTTCCTGTGCAAGCACTTTTTAAAAGTTGAGTAGGGGGCTGGCAGGAAGTCACTGTTGGTCCTATCAAACAGCGGCACCTCACATTCCTGCCCCTGCTCCCTCCTTCTTGTCCTGCCTCTGGGTTTGTTAAAAATGGCGTCGTCCAGTGTTTCTGCCACATGTCTCGGAAGCACCTTCCCCCCACGCTGCCTTCCCTCCTTGGTGCAGCCTGGTGCCTGGCACCTAGTGATGGATGAGTCTGTAGCCCCTCCCATCTTCTCTTCGTGGAGAGGAGGCCCTCGCTTGTGGAAGAAAGGTTATCAATCCATCCAGCTGAGGTCAGCCCTCAGCCTGGGTCTGGTCATGGCTGGCTCAGAGAAATTTGACAGTTCTGGATGACCCAAAAGCAGTACAAATATGACTTTGGACTCTGCAGAATACTTATTTTCACATTCGCTACATTGGACTTAAGTGCGTGTCTGGAATCTGTAGGCCTAACGGAAGTTAATCTAGCCATGGGCCCCACATTCCCATAGGGGAATAATGAAGTGAAAACACAGTAAAACACACTGACTTTCCCTGGCATGTTTCTTTCCAGGGTATAAAGCCTATTCCACGTCACCACCCAATACTGCATAAGTCCTGCCACACCATTCACTTTGTAGCTGCTCCTGGACTGCGCATGCTAGGAATCTCCCCTGCGCAGCCCGTACACGTGTGCACACGCATGTACACATGTGTCTGCATGTAACCAGCCCAGTGTCCCTTACTCCAGCTGCTGCGCAGTGGCCTGGTCAAGCCAGGGGAACACCAGTAAAATCCCCATGCAGTCTCTTACATCCTGAGTTCACTTTGGGTGAATCCCAACTTATGAGGCTCCCCCACAGTAAAAGCTCAACAATTAGGTGCTCAAAAAGCGAAAAATCTGGGCGGCCCATAGTGTCAGAACCACCTTCTAACAGTGCCAGAATGTATTGAGCAGTGACTGAGCATGGACAAATTGCAATAACTAAAGGGTGGTATTAAAGCAAGGTTGCTGAGCTATTCCCTGCTCTTACCTGAAGGCTTGTCAACCTCTGTGCCGTACCTTAGCTTCTACCTCTGTCGATCTGCTTCCAGGTTGAACCCCTCCTCTCGCATACGCACCGCTGCACTTTGTGTATTTCCTGGCATGTCGGACGTATCTGAAGGTGCGCCTGTGGTCTGGGAAGGGTAACACAAATTCTTCCTGTGCAGTGATCGAGGCTGCTATTTTAAAACGGGAGTAATCCTTTTTCACGTGAACCTAAAATCGCGATATATTTCAGATTAAATAAATTGTTTAAGAGAAAATATTTGTAATTAAAAGGCATCCCCCCATATTATTAACACTTCACATGGCCTCTGCTAATGAACCCCATGTCAAGCCTACCAGCCGCATCTACGAGATCAGACGCAAGCAGGACAACACAAACCAACAAATTGTTATCTCGCCGTAAATCACCCCAGGCAGCAGCACATTTCATGGATTCCTAACGCTTGGTCCTGCTGGGGGAAAGGATACTGCCTCTCTAACTTTTGGTGGTTTAAGAAATAAATCAGCACTGCTTGCAGGTCAGAAGGTTAGGGACATCGGGCATGTTTATGGACTTACTTGGTAAGTTTCACGGCAAGTCTAGAGTCAGCATAAGGCAGGACTGGCACAGTTAGTTACCGCAGCGCCAGCCAATGCAAACAGCGCGTTACAGTCACGTCATCTCATGGCCCAGAAATGGCCAAAAGCCCAGTCTGTGGGTGAGCAGAGCACGCACTGGAAGCCATGGATTCAGAGAGGGAGGCGGAACAATGGTGGCACATGGAGGAATGGCCTGCAATGGCGCCCGCTTCAGGAACCATGAAGCGCTGCGTCCGTGCAGCTGGCGGAAGGGTGGCGGAGGGGGGAGTATATTTAAAAGTTATAGCGCGACATCCATAAAGTAGGCGCCACACTGAGTTAGTAAAAAGCATTGCGGGAGACCGTGTTGCAGGCAGGACAAAGCGGATTAAGAAAATAGTGCTCGGAGGCTGTAATTAAAGCCTACAGCGTAACAACACAACTAAGAGGGCCAGTCCTCATGGGAGGTTACAAAAGGAGACAAGGCGGTACTAAGGAGGAACTACTAAACCTAATCACGAATTAAAAGCAACCAATTAGAAAGGACTCTGTCATGGGCCAACTGAAATAATGGGTGGAGCTTCAAGCCCATACCTCAATACAGCATGTCTCGAAGAGACAGTGCAAGCACTGCCTAGCTGAGACATAAACAACACCATTGCTGACAAAGATTTCAGCATTGGTGATTGAGTTTACTTAACTTACCCAGAGTAAGCAGCTCTCTGGGATTTGTGTTTTTTTTTTGGTTCGAATACTTTATTATTGTCACTGTTGATTAGTGTTTTTTTTTTAAATACTTTATTATTGTCACTGTTTAAATGGCCACTGGGTGGGAGCGTGGGCTCGGAAGCACAGCGGACCAATAGAGGCCCATGGGGAACCCCTTACGGGAGCGGGAACGAGATTGCAGGGCAAAGCCCGTGAAAATTGCAGTGCTAGGATTGGGCGCGACATTTGAATTGGGAAAGTCACCCAGTGGGTGACCAGGAGGCGACCGGGAACAGAGGGTAAAAAGGGGGCAGGAGCCCCATAACAAGACAGTCTCTGGTTACACTAACCTCGCCGTCGAGACCCACCCACCCGCACCAGTATACGGTAGTCGCAGACGTAAGTAAAGGGGGGAAAAGCAAAGTGGAAGCAGCACAGAAAGGTACCTATGAAAAAGAATAAATTAGGAAGAAGAGGTGCTCAGACAGTGCCCTTGGGCACGGCAGGGGCACAGGTGAGCATGCAACAGCACACAGGAACAGCCAGGATTGAAGGGCTGCCTGGATAGTGCCCTTGGGATGCCACATGGCAGGGGCACGGAGGAGCAGGCGAGGGGTCAGCAAAGGTATACAGGCCAAGCGGAACGGCACTTGCAGGCCGGGCCAGTCCTAGACAGCAGCCCATGGGGTCAGTAGCAAGAGAAGCCTAGAATCCGTAAACACTGTGACACGGGCAGGACTGACCACTGCTCAGGTTTAGCGCTGTCGGCTAAAAAGAAACAGGACAAGTTGCATGATTATCAAGAAATGTAATTATGACAAATGCGGGCTGACTGACATAGTCACCGCAGGGGACCATCATAAGAGGGTGGCCCCTTTAGCGCCACAAGATGGCACACTGGGCAGCCTAGTGTCCAGTGGGTCCTTTGGGGTCCCGCGCATCACTTCCTGCCGGGGTGGGGTCAGGGAGAGGTATAAATTCCTCCCCTGCCCACCTGGCGGCCTCTTTGTCCCCTCGCCTTGACGCCGATTGTCGTGTTCCCTGGGAGCTGCTGCAACCATTACGACGGTGAGTGTGATTAATGCCCCCCCCCCCCTTTTCCGCCCCTGCATCCAGTTGGGTGCATCTTGGGCAGGGCGGCCTGGCCAGAGCTGTAGGCCACCTGGGGGGGGGGCAGCAGCATCCCCATACAAACTTGGTGCCTCACTAGCCTGCCCCCGACCCCGCAGGGGCTCCGGGGCTCGGGTTAGTTATTTGCCCTCTCCGTGCTGGTGGGGGGCAGACATGGGCACGGGGTGCAGCCCACGTGGTGTTGGGTCCGGCCCGCAGAGGCAAGGCACCCCGGTCGTCACTTCCCGGCAGCAGCGCCCTCTCAACTAGGCCTGACAAGAGCCGTAAGGGGCATTTAATTTTAAGGCTAGGCAGCACGGAATGCCCAGTTTCCCACGTGCTGCGTCGTGCAACACATGGATCGTACATGCCCTGGTCCGCGCGGGTGCAATTGTGGGGGCAGTTGAGGGTGGTGGGGGGGGCTACAGGCGGGTGGGCCCCATCCCTCTCGGGATGAAGCGTGTGCACCACCAGGCTGCGTGAGGCTTCCAGGCAAGCTTCTCAGCTTGTTGTGGGTCGGGGCTGGCTAACGCGACAAAAGGACCGGGTTTTCACCCGGGGTGCCGGGTGCGTGGCGGCTGGTGTCCCATGACTCGTGGGCTATTGGGGCCCAGGCGTGGCTAGCACACCCCCGGGCACATGCGGGTTGTATGGGGGGGCCAGCCTGCTGGTTGAAGGACTCCGATTGCTCCTTCTGGTCCTCGGCAGCCGCCGGACGTGTCTGGCTGCCCCCCCATCCTGTTCCGCGGGCTGACCTAGTCATGCGCACGTTATTGCGGACTGAAGGCCAGATTGTCTAAGTCGGCGAGCATCCTCCCCTTAGGTGCGGGGGGCACGCACTTACAAATGGGTTGCCTGAAATGCTCAGGCACGTTGTTTTAGACGCGGGTTCTACGCGCTGAGGCGCCGCACCTATTCGGATTGTATTTATCACGTACTTTGCAGTGTCGCTCTCTGCTTGCGAAAAGGCTTTTTCAAGACCGCGGCCTCCCTGGGGGCCAGTTGCATATGCCGGACAACCCGTTTTCTGGGCCAGTCTGGGGGGGGGCGCCGTAAGGCCAAATCCGTCTGGTCCCCGTTTTGGGGGGCCACGTGGTCGGCCCGTTTCTCCGGCGGTACAGGCCGCGGGGGGCCATTGTTGTTGTTGGCTCCCCCCGCATCCCCCTTGCCACAAGGCTCAATTAGGTAAGGGGTCCAGGCTCCCCCCTCGCTAAACTGCAGCCGGCGGTGTACGGTCACCACGCGCCGGCCCAGGACTCCTCCTGCGTGGCGATCGCTTGTCCCCCCCCCGCACACGTGCCATGTGTATCACCTCAACTCGAGTGATTTTGTACAAACAGTTTAGAAATCGGAGGTTTGTTTTACACGTTGCAACAGTTAATCGATTTGCGGACATGCACTATTACACAGACAACTGCACTGGGAATGTGAGAGGGGGGCCAGATGACTTTGCTTAAGTTTTGTGTTGCTCAATTGTTTGGTCAAGGGCAATTATGGAATGGGGCTAGTGTAGGAGGCATGTGCAGGGCGCAGGAGCTCGCCTGCCCCCCCCTACAGTATTAACAAAGTGGTGGGACGCGCTTGCATGAAATGTACACATTGACTGGCGTGATTAACGTGTCTTCCTTGCAGGTGCGGCGTCATTCGATAGGGTTACTGCTGAGCGGTTGTCTGGCGGCTCCAGGGCCCGCAGCAGGTACTGGGACGAAAGGGTCTTCAGCGAAGATACGACAGTGCACGAGGGGTCATGGACGGAGGCCTCGTCTCGGGCGCAGTAAAAACTCTCTTTTTTATTCCAGGTCAGAACCATCATTAAGGAGGCGATGTCGCAAGGGGTCTGATGAAAAGGGATGAACAGCAGGAATTAGGAGCAGGTATTGGTCAGGGCTCGCACCTGCGGGTGGAAGCAGGAGAGACAGCTCCGGGGCCCACTGGGGGAACACCGGGACCAATGCGGGCGGGCAATTAGGGTCACTTTCGCGCACCACGGTCCCAGCTAACGTTTTCTTTTCTCCCCCCAGCCCACCCACATCATCAGCACACACAGGGCACACTTTGAGCAAGCCTTTTGGGCACGTCTCGCCCCAGGTCCACTCCCGCTACCGCATAATATGTAAGTATAGGGAATGGGGGGGGGGGGGGGCAAGGAGCATCTGGGGAAGCAGGGGACTTGAGGTGTCCGCCCTAAACAATTAAGCAATATCATGTTTCTGACCCCAAACTTATTCTCCTCAGATCAGGGGCCTGTGTGGAGTCGAAGGTCAGCATGGATAGCCAGGGCTCCCCCCCCCCCCCCCCCCCTTTTCCCAGAGAGATCCCAGGTGGAGGGCTCGATGCCGGGCACTTCACAGGACGCACAATGGGCGAATTTCTTTGAGATGGCCAAGATCAAAGGCCTGGCATGGGCCAACGGCATTATGAGCGCCCCCGAACAGGAGGACTCTGGGATCGTCGGCGATTCTCCCCCTACAGAACAGCAACCTGGTGCAGAGGCAGGCCCATCTAGGCCCAAGCGGGTCCGTAACCCCACGACCAGGGACTTCCCGGCAGATCCACTGCCACCACCCAGAAGCAGATCAGTTCAGGCCCCCAAGGAGGTCGTTACAGCGATGGGTGCTCCCACGCCCCTGGGGCCATCCACCCCGTTGGACAGTACCGCAGTACAAGGTAACTACGCCACTAGGGATGAGCTTGCTAAACTCATGGACACTATGAACAGTTTTATGTCTCAGCTTCAAGCAGGTTCTGTGGCCACCAGCCCTGCGCATTTGTGCTCCAGTGGGGGGACTAAGGAGGGAGCCACATTAGCAGCGTCACGTGTATGGTCAGCAGGTGTGGGTGAGTCAGGGGGGCAGGTTGGAGCAACTACGGCAGTGGAAATTCCTCCGACACCTACTTCCGGGGGGCTTACCACAGTGCCAACACCCGTCTCGCTCCTCCCCATAGCAGCCAGCCCGATTACACCGCCGGGGAATACAAGTACGGGGGCCGCAGCTGTATTGTTTTCTCTCACGCCCGCTCCTTTGTCCGCTATGGTCCAACAAGTCACGACTGCCCCGCTGCTGTCTGGGCGATGTTCACTAGCCTGGCAAGTGCCCCAGGCAGCCAAAGAGGGAATCAGGAGGAGGGATTTTGTTGATGTTTTTACCCTGCTTATGCTGGGCCAAGAGGGGCTTGACGCCAGGAAAATGGGAGCAAAGGAGGATGATAAAAAATTAAAATACCAGCCTTGGCCGGAGAAGAACATAGCTAACTGGCTAGAGGCTTTCTCCATCCTAGCTTCTGTGACTATGGAGAAATTTCCGGAGCAGGGACCCGGGTTGGTGCAATACTCAAGGACCATACATAACGAGGCCATGAGGTGGGGTGGAAATGGATGGTTGAACTATGATAGGGAGTTCAGGAGGAAGATGTCTCAGTGCCCGGAGATGGGTTGGGACCAAAAAGAGGTCCAGCTTTGGATGGACCATATGGGTTCCCGTTCACAGCAGAGTGTAGGCCCTCAGGTAAATGCACAGGGGGTCAATCGTCTTCCAGGGGGTCATTTCAAGCAGGCGCAAGGGGCAAACAGACTTTTCGCGGGGCACGTAGGGGGGGGAGATAGAGGGAAGGTTTCAAGAGGTCCCCCCTGGGTACATGCCGCCTTTTTAACAATGGATCATGCTCCTGGGGTAAGACGTACAAGTTCCTGCACGCATGTAACACATGTGGCGGGCCCCACCCAACGGTTTCTTGCCACACCAAGCAGGATAGGCAGCCGGGCAACAAAGTTGAGGCAGAAAGACCACAGATATCCAGAACTCCCACTCCCCCCACCCATCGCCCAACCATGCGCACCACCTAGTCCCCGAGAACAACTTAGACCGATCCGGGAGCCTTCTCACCGCAGCCAGTTCAACATCACACGGGCTCTCCACAAAAGGTCATTCCTTGTCAGCCTGGCCAACATCACGCCTCTTCTCAGAATGTACCCCAATGTACCAGATAGCCGCACGCTGCTGCTGGGGTTTAACGAAGGCTTTAAGATACCCTACGTGGGCCTCCTGGGCAGCAGAGAGGCCGACAACCTCAGATCTGCAAGAGAGCATCCAGAGGTAGTCAGGGCTAAGGTAGAGAAAGAGAGGGCTTTGGGCAGGGTGGGGGGTCCATTCTTGCAACCCCCGCTGGACAACTTTGTGGTCTCACCCCTGGGGGTGGTGCCCAAGAAGGACCCGGGGCATTTAGACTGATTCACCACCTCTCTTACCCAGAAGGGGCATCAGTTAACCACGGGCTAGAGGAGGGCACCTGCTCCGTGTCTTATTGTACTCTGGACATAGCATTGGACCTAGTCAGGAGGGCGGGCAGAGGGGCCTGGTTAGAAAAGGCCGACATCGAATCGGCTTTTCGCTTGCTACCAGTCCACCCGAGCAGCCATCACCTGCTGGGTTGCAAGCTAGAGGGCAGGTACTTTTTTGACAGATGCATGCCCATGGGTTGCGCTGTGTTGTGTGCATATTTTGAGGTGTTCAGTTGCTTCCTGCAATGGGCCCTCCAGGAGACCTACGGGGTTATAGGGGTGACCCATTATCTAGATGACTTCCTGTTCATAGGGAGTGACGGCACGCAGGACTGTAAGCAGGCCCTTGAGGATTTTGAACAACTGGCCAGTCACTTGGAGGTCCCCCTTGCGCCAGGTAAAACGGTGGGTCCGGCACAGGTTTTAACTTTTCTAGGAATCAAGCTTGATACCATCGCAGGGGAATCCAGATTGCCTACAGACAAGGTCCGTGACCTAGCACAACATATTCAGTCTGTGGTTGGGCAGGGCAGGGCCACCCGGGAATGCATTCAAGGGCTCTTAGGGAAACTGAACTTTGCAGCAAGAGTCATACCAGCTGGAAGAGTGTTTGGCAGAAGGTTGGCCAGGGCCACCGCCAGGGTCTCAAAGAAGCACCACATGGTCAAGCTAAGCAAAGGCATGAGACTGGACCTGGCCATGTGGGCGGAGTTCCTGGCCAACTTTAACGGATCAGTAATTTGGAGGGCTCACTGGGCAGGCAGCCCGGACCTAGCCCTACAAACAGACGCATCAGGCAGGGAAGGATTCGGGGCCATCCTAGACAGGGAATGGTGTGCCAAGAAATGGCCCCATGCCTGGCACAAGAAAAGGATCACGGCCAACATCACAGTGTTAGAGTTATTCACGATTGTGGTGGCGTTCCACTAATGGCCTACAGTACTGGCGGCTAAGAGGGTCCTTTTTTGGTCCGACAATTTGGCGGTAGTGCAGGCCATCAATTCCCAGTCAGCGAGTTGTCCCCTGGTTTTGTGCCTCTTGAGGGAGTTGGTGCGGGCTTGTCTTTACAACAATGTTGAATGCAGGGCGCGACACATTCAGGGTGTGTAGAACACAGCGGCTGATGCTCTCTCTCGTGGCGTCTGTTCCGGGAGGTGTGGCCGAGAGAGAAGGGGACCCCTTTCCCAGCGCACCTTTGGTTCCTGTTGAAGTGGAAAAGCGAATGAGGGGCCTGGGTGATCTATCCCTAGCGCCCGGGACAAACAAGAGATAAAAGTCCTGCGTGCAAAAATTTTGTTCAGTGATGGGCCCATGGGATGAAGGCGAACTATCTTTAGAAAGCAGATTGCAGTCCTTCAAATTGTGGGCTAAAGACAATGGGAAGAGTCATTCATGGATATCGGGCCATCTTGCAGCAATCAGCCACCACGCCAAACTAAAGGGGCAGTCAGATCCAACTAGATCCTTTGTGATCAGAGCTGCATTAAAAGGGTGGGCCAGGAGTGAACCAAAGGCACCGGACAATAGGTCCCCCTTAGACTTTGAGACACTGCAGGGGATGCTAGATTGGATGCATAAGGCCACTCACTCGGCGTTTGAGTCTGCATTGTTTGCTGCCACGTTCAGCCTGGCTTTCTTTGGGGGCACTTCGAATTAGTGAGTTGGTGGCCAGAGCGAAGAATGATAAGTCTGGGGTGGCACTGAAAAGGCAGGATGTGGTGCTCTCAAGGGGTTCCCTTAAAGTAACGCTAAGAAGGTCTAAGACTGATCAGAGTGGGGAGGGAAGGGTTTTCTGGCTGCGCAGTCTGGGGGATGGCAGGTATTGCCCAGTCAGACTGTTCGCCGCCTATTTGGCCCTGCGCCTGGTTACCTTTTCCTACACTCAGACAGCACACCCCTTACAAAGTACCAGGTGGAACACATTATGCACGCGTGCCTGGCGCTGTCTGGCAACAATGACCCTAGCAAGAGTTTCTGCAGCCACTCCTTCCGCATAGGGGCAGCAACTACAGCATTTAAGGAAGGCTTGCCAGCAGAGGGTATCAAAAAAGTGGGGCGTTGGCAATCCCACTGTTTGAAAAGATACATACGTCCATGAGCCCACAAACTTTATTGGCCTTTCAACGGCCGGGTTCTGGCGACTGACGGAGGTGTGGTGTGGTGTTTAATTTTCTGTTTACAATTGTGTATGGCCATGAGCCATGTAATTTGGTTTGCTTGCAGGAACCTGTTTTCCGGGTACTGGCGGCAGTGTGGTGTTCAGTGTAATTTTAATGTTTCATTATTGCGTGCTGTGTTAATAAACGTTTTGCAACATCACATTTCTTTATTTACCAGGAACAAAGGTCTGGGTGATTGGCCATTCTGGCGTCAGCAGATTGGCACAGTGGGCTGCAAGCAGGAAGTGGAGGCATGGCTTTTCAAACACCGAGATAACTTGGCTGGGGTACCCGGGCATGCGATGGAATGGGTTGTTGGACAAACTTCAGCAGAGACTGGGGGGAGTTGCCAGTCCCCCCAACGTGCTAGTTATACACCTGGGGGGAGAACGACCTGATGGCACTGGGAAAAAGGACATTGCTTCAAAACATGAAAGCCACAATTTGCAAATTAAGCAATCAGTTAGGGACATGCGAACTGTGGTGGACAGAGATCACCCCATGGCTCCTGTGGCAGGGAGCCCGATCTGGGAAAGCAATGGAGGCTGCACGCAGGAGAGTCAATTGCGCGATGCGTAAATACACCTAACAAATGGGGTTTGGATTCATAATACATGGTTTGCTTCATGCTAAATCCACAGGGTGTTTTGAGGACGATGGGATACATCTCTCCAGAATAGGCATGGGCCTGTTCCTCCTGGACCTAGGAGAGGCCCTGGAAATAGCGGGATGTAAGTAGGAGCGCCGGCATTGGTGGGGGCCCTGGCTGCGATGGTCGCCCCACGCAGGGCTGTGGCGGAGTTACATGGCTATCCAGAGGCGGAAAGGTACTCCAGGATACCCTCTTCAGGAGCACAAAGGGTGCTGAGGCCGAATATCCCCAGGAAGTCTGTGCGGTGGACCCTGGGGTGTGACGGCGCCCCATCTGTCCTACGGGCGGTTGGAAACCTGTACAACGGGGGGTCGCTTTAACGCTCCGCCCCTCGTGGGGGGGGGGGTGTGAGTTATATGGTGGACCAATGGTTCACCGGACGTGGGAGGGGCTATCCCCTCACCACAACCGCTAAGCACCGATTGGCTAAGACAGCAATGCAAGTTGGCTCATCAGGTGGTAGGCCTCGAGGGGCGGCTTGCCTTTGGATCGCCTGTAAGATAACCCACCATGTTGGCATATTTGGTATGCTAATAAACCTGCAGCAATTTTCTCCACCAAAAGTTGTCTTGTCTACTTATTTATGCTACCTGTATGTTGCTGAAGGAGGGCTGATGAGTGTGGCCGATATTGGCACTAAGCGGACTGACCGACATAGTCACCGCAGGGTACCCTCATAAGAGGGCGGCCCCTTTAGTGCCACAAGATGGCACACTGGGCAGCCTAGTGTCCAGAGACCCCTTTGGGGTCCCGTGCGTCACTTCCTGCCGGGGTGGGGTCGGGGAGAGGTATAAATTCCTCCCCCGCCCACCTGGTGTCATCTTTGTCCCCTCGCCCTGACGCCGATTCCCTCCCTACCGCTTATCGTAATCAGGGTGGGGGGGAAGGATGTTCTAATCTTTTTATTTGTGTTGCAGGCGGAGTTACATGGCGATCCAGAGACGGAAAGGTACTCAGGGATACCCTCTTCAGGAGAACAAAGGGTGCTGAGGCCGAAAATCCCCAGGAAGTCTGTGCGGTGGACCCTGGGGTGCGACGGTGCCCCATCTGTCCTACGGGCGGTTGGAAACCTGTACAACCGGGGGTCGCTTGAACGCTCCACCCCTCATAGGGGGGGGGTATGGGGGGGAGTTATATGGTGGACCAATGGTTCACCGGAAGTGGGAGGGGCTATCCCCTCACCACAACCGCTAAGCACCGATTGGCTAAGACCACGATGCAAGTTGGCCCATCAGGTGGTAGGCCGCGAGGGGCGGCTTGCCTTTGGATTGCCTGTAAAATAACCCACCATGTTGGCATATTTGGTATGCTAATAAACCTGCAGCAATTTTCTCAACCAAAAGTTGTCTTGTCTGCTTATTTATGCTACCTGTATGTTGCTGTAGGAGGGCTGGTGAGTGTGGCCGATATTGGCATTAAGACATGGGTCGCGAATGACCAGCCCTAAACATTGTGAAATGTTTATCCATGCTTTATGTATTATGCAATAAAAACTGCGGCCTTTTACACCATAACCTGTGTACGTTGCAATATATGAAAATAAGGGGTGTAATGAATGGGGGCCACGAAGTAGAATGGGGAGCGAACTCGCAGGCGTGGGATCGGGTTTGCGCATTAAAGAAAAGAAAGCATAATCTCAGCCTCCTCTCCTACCATAGAATATTGTCATTTCGTAGGTCTTAAATTGTAAAGCCTATTTTCTTTAGAAATACCCTACATCCTGTTTTACGGTGTCGATCGTGACAGTCTCCCGTTTAAAGATGGTCGCGTCAAAAAATGACTCCCTCCCCGTTCCAAGATGGCAGTACTCTGACCCCCCTAATTATGTGCACTTCTCTGTTTCTAAGAAAATAGCCGCAACTGAGAAGCTCCTATATAGCTCCTATATGTCCACAAGCTCAAAAATGGTGATTGTCTCGTCCACATATTTACTCTAAACTAAAACTGCCGCTACTTTAAGATAATGCATTCATGCTTTCTTTGCATTGCTGTACCTAACTATTGCTGTGCGAACATAGTAGAGTCTCGGCTTCTTGTCTGTTTTCTGTTTCCATGACCTTCCGACACTTGACTTGTGCATGCAGCGGTTCTGACGATATAGTCAGCTGTGTTGCTTCAAGCGCTGACAGAAGTCATCATGAGTGCCCTTCTGCGCGCCGAAGCCCGGTTTACTTTCCTCTGTTTCAAAAGGACTCGTTTAGAATTCACTAGATTATTAGTGGCTCCGCATGGTGCCAGAGGCCACCCTGAAACGCAACCACCTCAGGACTTAGTCCTATTCCAGCACCACCGGCCACGTTTCTTCCGCCTCGTGGGTCTGTTTTGTATCGGCCAGGGTGGCTTCTGGGCTTACCTCGGCCACTACGGCTTTAGTGCACTCAGGGACACCGAGGGGGGTCGTTCCAAAGCGCCAGGCATTCATGACAGCAGCGCGGGGGCTTCCAGTGCGAAGGAAAACAACACCCCCGAGGCGAGCAGCGCCAAGGGGACCAGCAACACTAGCACTGGGGGAAAGCAGCTGAACTTGGGTTCCAGGTTATGGCGCTACGGGTTCACCCTCACCTGTTTCACAATCGGTAAGATGTTTTTTTTTTGTCTTCGGCTGCGCCCTCAGGGAAGCAGCCCATGGTATTCTTCTAACACCCTAAATTACAATGTTACCCCGTGTTTTACTAAACCTGTCCCATAATTCTCCTGGGACGGGAATGAGAATATTCCATTAACTTTGCCCCATTTGCAACAACTATGCTGCCCTGTGAGCGCAGCGGTAGGCAGTAAACTCAATGCATTGTCTGGAGACTACAGAGTATGGTTACAGGTTATGAGATAGAACAAACTGTGACGTGCTGCTTACTTTTAAGGTGCAACACAGTTCTGGAGTGATTTTATGTGCACAGAATTACTTCATTGACAGCACCTTGCAACATAGAAGAGTTATGATGGTGGGAACTGATGTTCAGAGTTTGGTATTTTGGGGTGTTCTAACACCTGGTGGTGCACTATCCCTGCTCTGGGACATACGCGGAAGAACCGGGACTGTCCAGATGAACATGGGACAGCTGGTCACCCTATCACGCAACTTTGTGATCGTGCTGCTGACCCGACGTTCGTCTGTATCAATTTAGTACCAAGGATGCTGTGGGCTCTAATGCAGAGCGCTCGAGTTTCATTTACGTTTAAGTGCGCAAGTCCTTGTTTTGTATTCTAGGACTTCACTTGTGGCCATGTTCATGTTGTAAAATTAGGACTTCAAGTACTAGAATGCAAGCGAAAAAACAGATGTCAATTCACCAAAATGCCAGGGGTATCGGAAGTGACGTTATACACCACTCATATGACATCACCGGAAATTATGCCGTATGACTTTTGACCATGATGACATAATCGAAAGTGACACCACAATAATGATATAAGCGCAAAATAAAAACAAGCATTTGCAATGCAATAGGTCTCGCATTTATGCAGTTTGAGCTATTGGCATTGAAAATGAGAATGCCCTTTATTTATGTTTTGGTTTTCAAAACCTAAATAAAAGGCATTGTCATTTACAATGCCAATAGCTTAAACCTGTGTAAATGTGAGACCTATTGCATTGCAAATGCTTGTTTTGACAGTGCCCGGGCCAAATTGTGATCCCAATCTGACCCTGCCTGGCTCCTGAGAGGCAAGGAAAGGATCGGCAGCCCGGTGCCAGGGCAGGGGAGAGAAGCCATTCCTCTGATCAGACCATTCACTGATCTGCCAGCTGCTCCAACACCTTCCGGCTGCCGCTTCTCGTGCCCACCCATCCAAGGTGCTGGGTTCTTAATGCCAGGGGAATAGAATGTTAGAACGTTTATGAATTATAAAAGTGGTATTCGAATGTTTCCTTTGGAACGGTGGCAGTTGCTAATCCCTGCCAGGGCTACTGGCCGCTCTTTGATGCTCATTAAAGACTTCCACAGATTACCTTTGGAGCTGCCTCTTTTTACAAGCACACAGACAGTGCATAAATGCCTTATTTGCATGACCATAGTTGTTTGAATCGCGTAGCTCGCCATTGTGCTGCAGCACCCGATGTGTCGTTTCTCTTGACACTTCTATACTATTCACTTTGACAATATCATGTTTAGTGCAGTTCTGCGCGTGCCTGATACAGCCACTCTAGAGTCTAGACGTTGAGCTGGCAGAGGGCAAGGTGGCAGTGCATGGTGAGGGGAAACACAGGGCTGGCAGTGCACATCGGAAGCAGGCACTGGGCTGAATTCTGGTCTGACACTCTGTGGGACTGGTATCATATATAGATAACATGCAGAGCACAGGGCTGGCCGCCTCTGGTGCAGGAAACCAGGGTTCGAGCCTCGAGGTCGCGTCCATATCCTGTGATTCTGGGCAAATCACTTAATCTCCCCGTGCCTGAATGTGTAATGTAAATACGGTGCTATGTAAAGCGCTCCAATACCTTCGGGTCGAGTTCGCGCTAAATAAATATGCACAAAAAAAAAGCCTGGTAGTATGCAAAAGTGAGGAGTGTCAGGTAGGTGGCAGAGCACTGCATACCGGGCTGAGAAATGGGCTACTTTGTGGTTGCCAGTGTTCAGGGTTGGCAGTAGACCGAACTGGCAGTGTTCACACCTACAGAACAGAGCGGATTCAGGCCTTGGTGGACAGCATGTGGCTTCTCTGCTGCATAATGAAGTTCTGCATGGCTACAGAAGAGGGTGTGGTCCATCGGCTAGATTGCCGACTTTGATGCTGGAAACCAGGGTTCGAGCCTCGGGGTTGCGTCCACATCCTGTGATTCTGGGCAAATCACTTAATCACCCCGTGCCTGAATGTGTAACGCAACCGGTGCTCATGTAAAGCGCTCCAATACCTTTGGGTCGAGTTAGCGTTATATAAATCTGCCTTAAAAAAAAAAAAAAAAGGCACGGCTGCTCACTAGGACTGTATGCGCAGCGAATCAGCTTGGCGGTTGGTGCCCAGTTTACCTGTGCACGTGCCTGGTCAGAGCGCACGTGTACTAGGAGGGCTGGCTGCGCAAGAGCTGCCCTCCCTAGGGCTGCCGACGCACAGGGTTCTTTCTCTATGTAGGACTGCCAACAGAGTGTTCTCAGAGGACATCTTTATTTGTAAGGCTGCCATTGCACAGGGCTTGAAGTGCACACGGCACCCACTCACAGGGCATCCTGTGTCGAAGATGCCTGTGTGCAGGGATGGACGTAAGCTCTTTATGCAGGGCATACATCTGTTAATGTGACAACCTTTCCTTAGTGCGTGTGTAAAACGGCGCGCACACACACTGCTGTTAACGTGCAGTCCTGTCAGTGCACGGGGCTATGTGCAGGCCCGGCCACTGCAGAGAGCTCTCTTGTACAAACATTGGGAAAAGAGGGCGTCACTGCAGGATGAGGAGGATGGCGCTTGGGTGAAATGCAGAGAGTGGAAAACAACAGCAGCCGACTAGGAATGAGGAGTTTTTGAACTGAATGCGATGGTGAACAAAATTATGTTTTTTAGTTCAATTGTTACCCAACATGGTTGTTCTGCCCTCGGAAGCCTAAAGAGGAAATCAACATAGATCCTCGTTAAACCGGCAGCGAGAAGAGCCAAGTTCTGGGCTGTTTACGGAAAGTCAGAGACAGGGTTGAAAGCAGAGGGCATGGAATTCCAGTCGTGTGCAGCCAAGTAGGACAAGCCCGGCGGAGCGTGGCGCGCGCGCTTGGCGGGGGAGCGCATTCCAGGCGGGGGAGCGGACCTTTTGAAGTGCGATGCCGAACGGATTGCATGGCGGCACGATGCGCGTGATTGTGCGCGTGCTCGCCATGCAATCCGCTTTTCGGAGCACTTTTAAATGCCCCTTACTATAGTCTCGCTTTGCGATCGCTTACGCGATAGCAAGGCGAGACCTAAAAGTAGCAAAAAAACGACCAATGCAGGTAAATCTACTTCAGTTACCACTCGTGTTCGCTATGGTGCCGTCCATCATATGCAATGGTGCAGCTGGAGGGCCTTTTAGCACGTGGGACATTTATACATGAACTGTGCATATAGCTAAAAAAAACTGCGTTGAAAAGCAGCAGAATAAATTGTTTACCAAATGGAAAAAACTCTAATTTTACTAGCCAAGAAAATGGCACTAGAATGTTACTGACCCATCCCGAATCTGACACAATTGCGAAAATAGCTTTAAGAAAAGGGTCTAAACTATTTCGTACATAATTAAAATAACACTGTGCATTGATGCCTATTTTAATCAGAGCTGTAATGCTTTACTGCATAAGTGCTATTAAACTGTTCTGAGCCCTATTCCATCCCTAAAGGCAAACCTTCTGTTTTTGTATTTATTTTTGCTGTTCTACATGTTCCACTGTAAAGATCTATATGACATAGCCCTAACTGCACAATAACTTTTGTGTTTCACTAAATCGGATATCAAAACGCTCATCTCTCCCTAGACTACATCTGAAACGATCAACCTCACCATGCAAGAAAACTTGACAGTCAATGAACAATGCCCAATGCACGTGGACACGTAGTTAGCAATAGTCAGGGCTACTGGACTGCTGCAGGGGAGGGCCAAATTATGAGGCAGGGTTGACTAAATTATCTGGCAAGAAAAGGCAAAATATGAGTTATGTTCGGCATTTTGTGATAGTATTACTTCATTATTTTGTCCTTTTTAACCCCTTGTGTGCCCCGCCCTTTCCCCGCCCTGTGCCGGGCGTTGAATTAGCGGGCGGGGTTCATGACAAGACTATCTCGTCATGGGCACTCAAGGGGTTAAACTTATTAATACTGTATAGGCATTAGTTGCACCTCATTAGTATCCGTTTAACACCCAAATAAAGCAATAAGCTACAGAAAGATGAAAAGTGAGCTTTTGCAAATGGCATTTCACTGCACAGCAACACGTTGCTGCATTCGTAGTAACATTTGAACTGTTTGAGCTAGAAACCATTTTTTGTTGTTAAAATCTGCAGATTATGCAGCAGATGGGATATGTGTTAAATGCGCCAAAGCTATAATTATGTGAAAATCGCCGCTGTCGTACAATCGCATGATTCCAGTGGCCCTGGCAATAGTTAATCACCAGATAACTGCCCAGTTACCACTGATTGTCCCAGGAACTGAATTAGAGGCCTTCCATGGGTTCACACAGCTGAGACAATGTACCCCAATACTAACCTGCAAATTTAGTACTAGGATCCACACAGCATGAACAGAACACCACTGCGAGCCCACAACCCTACACATTTACCTTCTGGGATAAAATATGGCTTCATGCCATGAAGACATCACTATCCAGTCCTAAGCTTTCTTTTACCTTATAAAACATTGTGTGCCATGTAGTATTGTTTAAGTTTAATTGATCCTATTATATTAATGCTCCTGGATACAATGAATTGCGAAAGAAAAATTGAGGACTGGGAATATTGTCTTTCTCACTTGGAGTCAAATGGTTACCCCTTGCACCTCATTCCTCACCTGAGATAACTCATGTTATGCCCTCACTGACACATGGTAGAACTTTCTGGTCACTTCCCTCTAGACTTCTGGCATTCCATATTCCGGAAGTGAGGCCTGCACATGGCTTTACAAATGCACTTCAGTTCGTAACAGATTTGTTTTACATACATAACACTCCTGGAAATCAACTATAATAGCTTGTTATTTTCCTCTAATGAAACACACTTTTACATATGCCATTCTTAGCATTAATTCACTTCATTCATACCTACAGTACTTACCTTTACCACAAGTACAGAAAAAACAGAAAATGCTCCCCTGTCAAACTTCAGCGGTTAACTGCAGGAAGTCTCCGGATATTTGTGCCTTTCACATCAGAAATGTTATAATATAACACCAGGGCATTACGACTCATACGACTGGTGCCGGCCAAGAATCTGTTCTGATTTATACCCATGAAATACGTCATGACTGGGGCTTACCCTGTGTACGAAGCTGGCTCTGTATATACTATACCAAAAATAGGTTTAGTGTGCACGGAGTCCAGTGAGTCCCCAAAGGTATAGCAGAGGATAAAGTAGATAACACCTTCCTCTCAATTTAGTGGTAGCTGGACGAAGCATGTAGGCTTATCAGAGGTTAGTGTGAATGCACTTGTTGTACGTACTCATACAAGTCAAGAACACACACTCAATGACTAACTCCAGGCCAATGTTTGCAAAAATATTACTTTAGTTACTTTTATTTTAGGAACCAAGTAGAAGAATTTAGTTACAGATAGGTAGACTTTTCAAAAATACAATTCTTTCAATATACAGTTGGCAAATGTGTGTGCAAGCATTCAAAATACTTTACAGGTGCATGAAATACATTTCAATAGCAAAAGAGATGCTTTGTATTATTCTCAGGCTCAACACAGTGCAATACAGAGAGAAACCAAAGCAATCATATGGGAGGAAAGACAGGTAAGTAAATTACTGGTAAGTACTCAACTTTCAAGTTCAGTCTTCTGGAGTTTTGGTCAACACTGGGCAAGGGTCGGACCAAGGTACGTACTGCACCACCAGCGGCACTGGGCCGGCCGGGTACAGAGGACACTGAGCCCAATGTTAGCCTATCGGAGCACCTCGAAGAGGCACCGGTTGCAGTTATGTTCCTGCAATTCAGGAACGCAGGCCGTGGGGGTTGAGGACAGCACTGTAGGGGCCACAAGGTAGCACCAAAACCACACCACCAGCGGTCGGGTGCAGGGTGCAAAGGGAGTGTCTGGCGCCCTATGGAAATCAATGGAGATCCTCGGTCCGAGACAAAGGCTGCAGGTTCGGGCCAGAAGATTGGCTGAAGGAATCCAATGACTGGAGAGGTAAGTTGAATTGTTGGGGGATGTCTGGACACCATTGGTTGGGCACCCTGAGGGCTGCGGGTTCTGGGGTGTCTTTAGGCATTGGGTTTCTGTTACTTAATCCGGTCGCGGTCAGGGGGACCCCTCAAGTTGAGGCTGCAGGCGTCGTGGGGAAGTTCAGGAGAGGTCGGCCAACTCTGGATCCCAGGTCTTGATCACCAAGGAGATGTCTCTGAATCAGTGGGCCACCTCGACGCAAGGAGTGCTGAGTGGTTAGGACTTGCGGTTCCAGAAGGGAGTGGAGTCCCTGCTGGGAGTTGGTTTTTCTAGACAAATGTGGTGCCCACAGAAGGTAGGGTCCTTAATGAAGGCAGCACAGGTTTCTGCAGTTGCTGGCTGTTGGACATGCAGTTTTCTTTGAACAGGGTCGCTGCAGGAGGAGACAGGCCAGTAGGGCTGGGCCGAGTCAGTTGTCGTCTTCTACAACCCTGCTGCACGGCTCTTCGGTCCTTCCTTTTCGTAGGTTGTCGAATCTGAGGAACGGGGTTCAGGGAGGCCCTTAAGGGCGTTACTGAGGTCTGGGGGCAGTAGCCAATGGCTACTGTCCCCTAAGGTGACTACACCCTTTAGGTGCCCCCTCCCTTTGGGGGAGAGGGGCACATTCCTATTCAGCCTAATTCTCCAAACCAAGATGGAGAATTCTCAAGAGAGGGGGTTCACCTCAGCTCCTGGCCACCCTAGGGGTGTGCCAAGCCAAGGTGGACTCCCACTCTTCTTACTGACTTTCCCACCTGTCCTGCCGCCAAAAAGTGGGGCTAGGACAGGGGGGTGGGCATCTCCACTAGTTGTAGCTGCCCAAATCAGCATAACACCAGGTGAGAGCCTTTGAGGCTCACCGCCAAGTGTTGCTGTTCCTGTAAGGGGGAGGTGTGAAGGACCTCCACTCAGAGCAGGCTTTCTTTCTGACATCTGAAAGCACAAAGGCTGTCACCCCATGAGGTCAGAAACCTGTCTGGTGGTGGCTGGCAGGCACGGACCAGTCAGCCAAGACACCAGAAGCTGGTCATTTTTCAGGGGGTATCTCCAAGATGCCCACTGAGTGCATTTTATAAACAATCCAACACTGGCATCAGTGTGGGTTTAGTATGCTGAGAAGTTTGATACCAAACTTCTCAGTCTTCACTAAAGCTATCATGGAGCTGTGGAGTTAGTTTTGACAAACTCCCAGCCCATGTATTCAAAATGGCTTCACTGCACTTACAGTGTCCAAGAATGGACTCAAACCCTGTAGGGGCATATTGCTCATGCTGCTATACCCTCACTTGTGATATAATGCACCCTACCGTAGGGCTGTAAGGCCTGCCAGAGGGGTAACTTACCTATGCCACGGGCAGTGGTGTGTAGGCATGGCACCCAAGAATGTGTGCCATGTCGACTCTTAGTTTAGCTACACCGCAACACTTAGCCTACAATGGCAGTGTGTATGTGTTTGGTGTGGGGTCCTGTAGGGTGGCACAATACATGCTGCAGTCCTTAGGGACCCTCTCTGGTCACAGGTCCATGGTACCACTGATACCTTTTGCAAGGGAGGTGTGCCACGTTGTGGAACCAATGGTACAGTTTAGGAAAAGAACACAGGCCCCTGGGTACCTGATTGTCAGGAATCCAGGGCACACTCAGTTAAGTTAGCAACAGAAATCTGGCAAAGAGTGGGGGGTTACTGCAACAGAAACCCACTTCCCTACACCCTGATAACTTTCTTTAATATCACACAGCTTCCTTGGCGTTAAGAAATCCATGAGGAGGGGTTGCGTGGGCTATGTAAAAAGTAAACCGTACTCTCGTAGCCCTACTTCCCCTCTACTGCTAGCGCTACTCTTGCAGCCTCTGAGGCCAGGGGTTGCAAGGACAATGCCTGAGATTACGAGGGGCAAGTGAGGAGTTTTGACTGCAACACCTGGTGGCCCCTAAATGTAATCCATGTGAAAAAACAAGACCGGATGAGCTACTCTCACAAGGACTTGGGAACCGTGTGACCTATGCCAATGCAAGCATTCAAAATGCCCCGTTTAAAACCCTCAAATAGAGCATGCTTCCCAGTAAGAACCATATTTGGGATGTCGTGGTCAGTCCTCTATCCTGGCGAGAATGTAGGATATGGTTGTGGGCATATGGTACATATAAGGTGGCCATGGCCAAAGATAAAACCCTTTTGGGGAGAAGTGCTGGCAACCGTTAAAACAATACTAGGATACTGTAGGAAAGTGGCTCTGTAAATACTGTTCCCAAATAGGTACAGTGTGTACAGAGTCCACAGCCCAAAGAGGTTTGGCAGAGGCTAAAGTTAGATATAACCTTACTCTCTAAAGTGGTAGCTTGGTCGAGCAGTAAGGCAGTATCAGAGGACAGTGTAAAGCATTTGTTGTACACACTCAGTCAGCAAATGGTCTCACACACTCAAGAACTGAACTTTAGGCCAATGGTTTGTATATACAAATATATGGTTGTTTTATTTTAGAACCAACAATAGGTATCAAAATATACTTTCTCCGAATGAGATGCTTTAGTTAAATACTTTGCAAAAGGCAATTGACTTGGAATGCAATAGTTACAGTTTGTTGCAATAGGCAACACAATTTCAAACACAATAATACATTGAGCTCAATGGGAATTTTAAGTTATATGCAATTGATTACTTTTCTAACTCCAGGACTGGATCCTAGATTCAGTCCTGGGACAGTTCTTGGAAACAAGTAAATACATTTTAGTTACTGTTGTGATTTTTAAGCAATATTTTGCTATTTTAAAAGTTGACACTTTGAAACTTTTTCTAATCAAATTACCAATGTTATCCTATGGGAGGAAATTCACTTAGCAGGTAAGTGGAGTTATGGTTACTTTTTCTAGGTCAGTGTTGGGTCCTGGATCCAGCACTAGTGTACCACCTGTAAGCAGTTGAGAAACTGCGTTTAAGTTATACAGGCGATTTTTAACGAATATTTATAAGTTTGCAAAATCGACACTTAGAAGAAATCTCACAGAAAAACAGTCAATGGTTTCCTATGGAAGAAAATTCAAGTTACGGGTAAAATATGTTCTTGTTACTTTTGTAATCCAGTGCTGGGCTCCTAGGCTGAGTGCCGGGTCATCTATCTAAAATAGGTAAGTAATTACGTTTTCACAGTTGGTACGATTTTTAAAGAATATTTGTAGTTTGCAAAAATCGACGCCTAGAAGAAATTTCACATAAAAACAGTCAATGGTTTCCTATGGAAGAAAATTGAGTTAGTGGTAAGTACGGTTGTAAGTACTTTTCAGGGTCCATGCTGGGCACCAAGATCCAGCACTGGGATCTCTTCTAATAGTAGGTGAGTATTTCCGTTTTCGTTATTCGGTTGATTTTAGGTAAATATTTTAAAGTTTAGAAACTCCACACTTTGAAGAAATTTCAAGTGAAACCAGTCAATGTTACCCTATGGAAGAAAAGTGAGTTATCGGCTTTGGGGTAAGTACACGACTGGCAGAGTTAAGGTTCTGGGCATAGACACGGGTATCCCAGGGTCAGGTAAGTACAGTTGTTACACCCTCAGCGGCACAGGGGCAGCCGGGTGCAGAGTGAGTTAGGCCCAATGTTATCCTATGGAAGGCAGGGGGCCCTTAGTTGGTGGCTGCTGACTGGCAGGCCACATGGCTGTGGGAGCTGGGCTCCTGGTCACTTGCTCAGGGAAAATGGGGAAGTAGGTAGGAGTAGAAGTTGCACTGCCAGGGCCACTCGGGCGGTTGGGTGCAGGGTGCTTTTGAGCCTTTTGCAATGGAGAAGCTCAAAAACGAACAAAGGCTGCAAGCTTGAGGTCGAAGATTCTTCAGGTGTGACCACCACTTCGAGAGGTAAGTTGGGTAGTTGGAGGATAGGTAGGTACCCAGGAGTTGGGCACGGGGGGGCCGCAGGGCGCTGGGTGCAGGGGTGCCTTTTGGTGTCGGGAAATCTTACCCTCTATTGATTGCGGTTGAGGGGGGTCCCTGGTTCTGAGGCTGCAGGCGTCGTCAGGAGCGTCTAGGTGGGTCCTTGGGTGACGAATTCGGGGTCATAGTCGCCGGGGGGACGTCCTCGTGGTCTTTGTCCACTCCACTCCAGCACAGGCCAGGCTTGGTGGGTGCAGTGTGCAGGGTTCACGGTTCCTGGTTGATGCCAGGGGTAAGTTACTTGCTTTGAGCAGTGCCACTGCTCGTGGGAGTCCCAGATGCTCAGAGTCACAAGGTAGCCAGGTCCTCCAGGGTTTGTGAGGTTGCTGGCACAGGAGATGCTGGGATTTAGCAGGAGCAGGTTCGAGGGTCGCCAGGCCGGTAGGGCTGGGGCCAAAGCAGTTGGTGTCTTCCTCTTTTTAGCAGCTGCACGGCAGGTCTTCTTTCTTCTTGTCCTTCTTTGCTTTTTCGGAATCTGGATCTAAGGAAGGAAGGTTCAGGGTGCCCCTAAATACTAAGTTTAGTGGCGTTACATGTAGGTAAAGGGCAGGGACCACTGAGTCCCTGCCCTGGGGTGGGTACACCCCCTATCCTGCCACTCTCCTGTTGGAGGGGGGCAGTGGCCTAGTCCTGATTGGGCAGGGCTCCCCATCTTCAAGATGGTGAGAGCCCGGAGATGTGCTTCACCCCGCCTCCCCCACCTGAGGGGTGGGGTTGGCAGAGACTGGAACACCCCCCTGTCCTTCCTTGGGGTTTCTGGACAGTCTTCCAGCCAGAGTGGGGGTTTAGAACCGGTAGGGGCCAGTTGCTGAGTACAGCAAGTGGCCTGGAGAAGCTCACAAAGGCGGCATGCCTTTGAAGCTTCACCTGCCCATCCTGGGAGAGGAGACCTAGCACCTCGCCCAGGATGTGCATTGTTGCAGGCCCAGGAGAGCGGACGGCTCTCTACCCAGGGGTCCAGCAACATGTCTGCTGTGTGGCAGCCTAGGCAGCCCCTCAGACCAGACCTGGCATGTAGGTTAGGTTCTAATATGCCCTCTGTCGTGCATTGTACATTAAATCCTGCACTGGCATCAGTGCGGGTTTAATGGTCTGAGAAGTTTGATACCAAACTTCTCAGTCTTCAGTGGAGCCATCATGGTGCTGTGGAGTTTGTGTTTGACGATCTCCCAGCACCATATACTCTTAAATGGCAGCACTGCACTTACAGTGCCCAGGAATGGACCTGGGTACTGTAGGGACACAGGGCTCATGCTCCTTTGCCCACACACTGGCATAAGGCACCCAGCTAGAGGGGTGGCTGATGTATGCCAGGGTATGTTGTGGGCATGGCACACAGGGATGTGTGCCATGTTGACTCTCTGTTTTGTCCTGTAACCAGAAACACGGCGTGCAAGGGCAGTGTGTTTGTGTCGGGGTACAGGGCCTCTAAGGGTGGTACAATAAGTGCTGCAGTCCTTAGAGGCATTCCCTGGTCACAAGGCCCTGGGTACCTAGTGTACCATTTACCAGGGGCTGACATGTCCAGGGGCTGACATGTGGCCAGGGTTTGCCAATTTGGGTTTTAGGTTTCAGTATAGTTTTTAGGGAAGGAACATAGGCCCTGGGCACCTGATTGGCAGGAGCCCAGGGCACACTCAAAGTACATTCAGCAATTCCGCAAAAAGTGGGGGCATACCATGCAAGAAAGATGGCACTTTCTCACAGATACTCAATCCCGAAAGACCTGTCATTTATCATATTTAGGGTGACCTCACAGGAATTATGGTATCAGACAAAAGGCAACAGACTTACCATTTGGAACTTTCTGGATGCAGTAAAAACTACTATCGCTGCTGCTTGGAAAGCTGAAGAACCGCTCGATGTTACTCAGTGTTGTGCCTGGCTTTGGCCCCTCATGGCTATGTAGAAACCCTCTTGGAATCTCATCGAAGAACTTAAACTATCAATCGTATTGGGAGCCTTTGCTCTATTTCCTATGGGAAGGTCACCCGGCTTGGGCTTACCCACCGAGACTGAAAACCCTCAATCTTTTTGACAAACCCAGTATACATTGGCCCGAACACTAGCTAATGACAAAAGCTTAATGAACTTTTCTTTGTTTAACGTTTACAGGAATCTGAAATGCATTGAATGCCCTATGGTTATAGTTCGTACCCCATCTCAAAAGTACTAGTTTTGGCACATCTTCCCAGGGAAGGGTAGGGGTGGAAAGGGTAAGGGGGGGGGGAATTTACTCACTTGTTTTTGTTTTCCCTCTCCTTGCTTATTTTGTTTCTCATGGGCCTTACAGCCTCTCATTTCTACCATATTTAGAGCCTTAGAAATAAAAACATACAGTGATGGTCACATGCTTTTTCCTTGTTGTTTTTGTAAACTTGCTAATAAAGAAAACAATAAAAGCTATCTTGTTAAAAAAAAAAAAAGTTAGATCCTAAGCCAAGGGTGTGGAGATGCAGTTACACTGCATTCAGAAGCCTGCTGTACTCCCAGACGAGGAGGGAGAGTGGGTTATCGAGGAATGAGGGGGCACTGCTTCGTATAGATTACATTACTCCAGTCAACATTGTATGAATGTCATTGTTACATATGTTGAAGATCAAAAACTTCGATTTTAAAAGCACCATGATTGTAGTTATTGGGTAACCTAATTTTACCACTTCCTTATAACCTCGTTCCAAAGCTTGCCATTCGGCCAGTCTGTTCATTAAACCTTGAGTCTGCTACTCGAACACTTGCCTCTCAAATTGAAACTGAATTCCTGGCCACAGCTACATTAACCACAAGGTCTTGAGATGGCAAGACTACCGACCATCCTTGTAAAAAAAATACGTTTGTCGCCCACTGTGTGCGGGTCCTAGGAGTACTTTCGTCACCCAGTTACAAACTCGTATGGAGTCCTGCCTTAACTCAGCATCCTTTACATTGCTTGGTGATTTTAACTTTCATTTAGAGGTAACTAATAATGTAGACACCGCCAATCTAACAGATACCTTAGCTAGTTTTGGTCCGAAGCAAATGGTGCTACAACCTACACATCAAGCCGGACACACCTTGGACGGCATTTTTACCAACAGCTCTCTCATCACGGTAGTAAACTCAATCCCCCTTCTCTGGTCCGACCACTACGCTGTTAACATTCTCATTAATATTGACAACTCCAATCAGTCCCGTAGAACAAGACCCCCTCAGAACAAAATTCGGGTCTGGAAAAAGGTTACGCAACCTGAACTGTCCGTAGCTCTGACAAATCTTCCCATTCTCCAGGTCGATCCCAATCAGGCAGCCTTAGGCTTTAACAACTGGATCACACAGGCCACTAATCCATTGGCTCCGGAAGTGTCCAAACCAGCAATAAAAAGACTTGCGTCAGCACCCTGGTACTCCGCTGAGCAAAAAAGTCTCAAAATCAACTGCAGACATAAGGAGCGCATCTGGCGCTCTAAACAGCCTCGTGCTCAAAGCAGACTATGGTGCAGTCATGAAGGAATATCAGCAAGCTATAACCTTAGCCAAGTCAACCTATTTTACTGCTAAAATTCTTGCAGCCTCCAACTCCACCAAAGAATTATTCAAAACCGTCACCGCTCTCTCTTCTCGGCCTAGGGATTCGGTCTTTCTCCCCAACCAAGGCTTCATCGACAACTTAGCGGCCTTCTTCCAGTCCAAGGTTAACCTGGTCTATGAGGAACTTCTGAATGTACCTCAGGTCAGCTCCATTCCCTCCTTGGAGGTGTGGGACTCTCAGTCCCACCATGGCAGCTTAAACAATTTTTCTAAGTTGGAGTTGAAACAAGTGGTTGAACTGCTCTTACAGACTAAATCAGGATCCCCACTTGACCCTTGTCCCCCATATATCTTACACCTAGCTGCGGAAGAGGTCGGCAGAGCACTGACCCCGCTGCTCAATTTAGTAATCGGAACAGGGATTTTTCCGGCAAAATGGAAACTGGCCTGTATTAGGCCTATATTGAAAAAACCCTCGCTTGATCCTTTAGAGGCGAAAAACTATCGCCCCATCTCATGTTTACCCATAACCTCTAAAATGCTGGAAAAAGCCATCAATCAGGATCTCACATCCTACCTGGAGGGTAACAACCTGTTAGATTCCACTTAGCATGGGTTCAGATCTCAACACTCCACGGAATCTGCCTTGATCATGGCAACTGAAGGAATCAGAAGGCGTGCTGGACGATGGAGGAAGAGCGGCCCT
Organism: Triturus cristatus; assembly: GCF_964204655.1. Taxonomy (NCBI): domain Eukaryota; kingdom Metazoa; phylum Chordata; class Amphibia; order Caudata; family Salamandridae; genus Triturus; species Triturus cristatus. Next base: position 735,652,153 of record NC_140592.1, read on the forward strand.
AATACTACTAGACCTCACGGCAGCCTTTGACACTGTAAATCACACAGTACTGCTAACTAGGCTGCAAACCGTGGGGGTCAATGATAAAGCCCTATCCCTTACTTCCTTCCTCGACGCTAGGGAACAATTAATCCACTGGGACGGTATGCAATCGGAACAGTTCACACTCCCGGGCGGAGTTCCACAGGGCTCTGCACTCTCGCCCACTCTTTTCAACATTTATGTTACCCCACTGGCCAGACTGATCAAGAGTCATGGCCTAACGCTCGTCTCCTACGCTGATGACACACAAATATTGGTGTCAATTACTCAAAATGACAATCAACCAGCAGAACGTTTCCGCGTCTGTCTCTCCTCCGTTATGTCCTGGATGAGGGTTAACTTCTTAAAGCTAAACGCCCAAAAAACCGAAGTACTTGAGTTCGGAAATAAACCCTCCTTTTGGGACCAGCATTGGTGGCCCCCGGAGGCCGGTGTCTGCCCCTCTCCAGTAGCCAAGGCTAGAAATCTTGGTTTTCTCCTTGATGGCGGGCTTACCTGTGCCCCCCAAATCAACCAAGTGGTCTCCGCCTGCTTCTTCACACTTAAACTCCTCTACAAAATTCTCCCATTCATCCCGCCTTCCCTTAGGAAAACTGTAGTGGGTGCTCTTATTCTATCTAGGATAGATTATTGTAACGCACTCTATCTGGGCTCAGGGGCTAAACAGCTGACCAAACTACAATCACTTCAAAACGCTGCTGCCCGAGTCTTATGTGGCCTTCCAAACACCATCCTACCTCCGCAAGCATCAAAGCTCTTCACTGGCTTCCGGTAAGACGCAGGATTGATTTCAAGGCCCTTTGCCTTGTTCTCAAATCCCTCTATGGAGGCGGGCCATAGACGTTCAATCCCTCTTTCCTCGCTATACCCCAACTCACTGCTTACGATCTTCTGACGTCGGGCTGGTTCTCCTTCCCAAAATCAAAAGGGTAAGATGGGGTGGTAAACGCTTTTCATTCCTGGCGGCCAAATTATGGAACGCACTTCCGGTCTCACTACGTCTTCAGCCCTCTCGCTCAATCTTTAGAAAGGCCATAAAAACCAGGCTCTTCCTTCAAACTAACATCAGTGTTTCCCAGATGTGGATACCCAGCGCCAAGACGTCTCGGCATAAGTGCGCTCTACAAATACATTCAGTCAGTCAGTCAGTCAATGGAGGGCCGTGGTTGTCGCACATTCATTTTTTTGTGTTATGGAATTTCCCAAACTATGTGCAACTAAGAGGAGGGAAAGTGAACTTTCACTGTGTATTGTGATGACTTGGTTCTTATGTTTTGGTGTTTTTAAAATCTTAGAAACATTTGGTTTGGACGAGAAGAAAACAGTTGAGTTGAGGGACACAGATACTGATATAGGTGGTTATGTGTATAGCACATGCTGTGAATTGAAATATTGTGGGTTCTGTATTTCAGCTTCGTTTTCTAAGTGTGCATGGGCAGGAGTGAAATTTGCTGTGATTCAGTGCGCTGATTTGAACTGCCATGTATTTTACCTTGTTTCAGGTTCCCTGATTGTGGCAGCGGGGTACTTGTTTTCACGTCGCTCAGTGAGCCAGGTCCTCCTTCACCGCGGTGGCCAGCAGGTGACAATCCGCACATCTGCCCTTTTTGGCTCTGGTTCGTCCTTCACAGTGCCTCTGCGCCATGTGTCCTGCATGGCCCATCGCAGTGAGGTGCCCTCTGCTATCCCTCTTAAGATCAAGGACCGACCCCTGTACTACTTGCTGGACAAACAAGGACAAGTATTCAACGCCAAACTTTTTGATATCACTGTGGGTGCCTACCGCAAGCTTTAACATTAGGCAGAGGGAGTTGATTGATGCTAATGCGGGTGCATACAATAAATTTTAAGCAGAAGTGTTGGAAAGTTATTCAATCCAAAGCTCGTTAAATTGGAGTGAGGTAGAGTTCGTCAATACCAACCTCGTGAACATCACTTTCTAAAGTGTGGAGAGTTCAACACAAATACAGCCTCATCATGGGTGTCTACAAGAGATGGGGTGAGTTTGGATGTCCGATAGAGATTTTGACCGAGAACCAAACAAAAAAGGCAACGCTAACCACTTCAGTGTCGCCAGGGCAATTACCAGATACTCTAAGACCATGGCAGTGCTTCAAGTCTCAGTTAATTTCCATTACTATGGAACCGACTTAAGACTTTCGCATATTGTGGGTGCCTACTATATAGACCAACCTATATTACCTGTGAACACTTTAAAGATCAGGAGGAGTTCTTCAGTGTCAAGCTTTGACCTTAATGCGGATGCCCATGACTTGCTATATTGCTTGACCAAAGGTACCATACTCTCTTTAGCTTTTTCAGTTCAGTCTTTAAGACTGGTGGCATTCGGGTGAGAAGAACCTCTGGGTGATTTTGATCTCATGAGCCTCACAGAAGCAACCTGGCTGTCCTGAAAATGTACCTTGAAGTGACTCATTCTTTGTTGGTATTGGTTGGCATGGTCTGTAAACTAGTCTTACTTCTATGAAGGTACCCCACTGACCTATTCCTCTTACCAAAACCTCATCAGCATGGATTGATATTGCTCTCATCCTATTGGAATTATAGATTTTGTGGCTGCTTGCAGTTGTTGTTGCCCCCTTTTTATGGGTGCAGTAAGGCGTATCCCCATTTCATCCAAGGAAAGCACTGACCTTGTGTCGCTTTGCTGATCTGGAGATACAATGGCAACAGTGGGGCAATGAAGGCTCAGAGTAAAACGAAAAGGATATCTGCAACGAGGCTGTGGTATGATTGCAAAAGTGATTTTCCACAAGAAATGAAGGTGGTTGTATAGCAATAAAATGTATGTTTCTTGTGACTTCAAGTATTGGTTTTGCTGTCGCGTGTAGCAATACATTAAAGGCAATACTGGGGTCTAGACAGAAAAGAAAATATATGTGTGTCATGTTCTTTTGACCAAATAGATAAAATAGATTCTGAATATTCTGTAAATGTTATTCATTTTCTTGAATTTTGAATTTGTTCACAATTGTTGAAGCGAACAGCCATCTAGAATTTTTGCTGGTAATTTGCTTCCACCTCAATTTGCGTCCATTCGGTAATAGAAAATGATGTATAAAAGGATGCATGGCGTTCTCTTCGCAGGTGTATACGCCACACTCATGGCAACAGCCTATTGAAAGCATGATGAGAAGTAATGTTCTAACACTAAGAGCTGAATTAACTGTTCGGTGGTTGTAAGTCACAGATCTGGACATGGTATTGTCACAGCAAAATTGGAAGTGAAGTAAAACTGAAGGTTGATGTCAGCTCCAAGAAACCAATCGGTGTATGTGGGCTCTATAAATGATTATAACATAACCTAACATGTTCTTTACTAAGTTTTGAACCACAGATGTGTGAAAAGGATTTCTAAGGAAAACACGATCCGAAGTATAGATTTAGATCTAGTGCTCAGTGGAGGAGAAACTTTCATTTGTACAACATATTCAATGTCATTCAACAGCATGCGTTACAACAAACAAATGATGGACGGAATGCTGACAATGCAGACATTCTCCCCCAGTCAAGAGATCTGGGTTAAATCCATCGTTCTTTTGCCCACTACGCCACCCCAGTTCAGACATGGCCATATGCAAATCAGTCTTGACCCTGTGCCTCATGGGAACAGTCCAGCCCGAACTGCCAAGCCATGTCTTCCCTGGACCAGAATCAAGCATCTTAGGACCGGTTTCTGGCTATCAGCTGTCATCAGCCAGGATAGCTTGACTCCAGTGGCGTAGTGAGCACGGGTCCCACGTCTGGGAATACCCATCCCACTTAGGGCGAAAAGTGTTACAACAAACAAATGATGGACGGAATGCTGACAATGCAGACATTCTCCCCCAGTCAAGAGATCTGGGTTAAATCCATCGTTCTTTTGCCCACTACGCCACCCCAGTTCAGACATGGCCATATGCAAATCAGTCTTGACCCTGTGCCTCATGGGAACAGTCCAGCACGGGTCCCACGTCTGGGAATACCCATCCCACTACGCCACTGGAGTCAAGCTATCCTGGCTGATGACGGCTGATAGCCAGAAACCGGTCCTTGGATGCTTGATTCCGGTCCAGGGAAGACATGGCTTGGCAGTTCGGGCTGGACTGTTCCCATGAGGCACAGGGTCAAGACTGATTTGCATATGGCCATGTCTGAACTGGGGTGGTGTAGTGGGCAAAAGAACGATGGATTTAACCCAGATCTCTTGACTGGGGGAGAATGTCTGCATTGTCAGCATTCCGTCCATCATTTGTTTGTTGTAACGCTTTTCGCCCTAAGTTGGATGGGTATTCCCAGACGTGGGACCCGTGCTCACTACGCCACTGGAGTCAAGCTATCCTGGCTGATGACGGCTGATAGCCAGAAACCGGTCCAGGGAAGACATGGCTTGGCAGTTCGGGCTGGACTGTTCCCATGAGGCACAGGGTCAAGACTGATTTGCATATGGCCATGTCTGAACTGGGGTGGTGTAGTGGGCAAAAGAACGATGGATTTAACCTAGATCTCTTGACTGGGGGAGAATGTCTGCATTGTCAGCATTCCGTCCATCATTTGTTTGTTGTAACGCTTTTCGCCCTAAGTTGGATGGGTATTCCCAGACGTGGGACCCGTGCTCACTACGTCACTGGAGTCAAGCTATCCTGGCTGATGACGGCTGATAGCCAGAAACCGGTCCTTGGATGCTTGATTCCGGTCCAGGGAAGACATGGCTTGGCAGTTCGGGCTGGACTGTTCCCATGAGGCACAGGGTCAAGACTGATTTGCATATGGCCATGTCTGAACTGGTGTGGTGTAGTGGGCAAAAGAACGATGGATTTAACCCAGATCTCTTGACTGGGGGAGAATGTCTGCATTGTCAGCATTCCGTCCATCATTTGTTTGTTGTAAAATTCAACAGCATGCAGCAGGCGTCTGCAATATGCTTCAGTTTCCCACCCGCCTCAAAGTCATAGTAGATGGGCAGGCTACCTTCCTTGACGACCGAGCAGCATGGGACTAGCTGGAGACTTATAAAGGTGACCTTGATGGAAGAATTAAGCTTAAACCGCCTGGGCAGAAACGCCAACGGCAGGGTGTGCTGAGAGGGCACTGGTGGTTCATGTCGGACAAGGAGCCAGACGTAGAGGGTGGCGGTACTGTTGAAAAATGCTTTATTTGGACAATCAAGTCCATTACATTTTCGACAAAATAATTTTAAAGATGTACAGATATGAGACATTAAAAGATGGTGAACAGATAAATAATGTTGCTTTATACAATCCTGGACACTTTATACTTAAAAAAGGAGATAAGAAAAGAAAACAGCTAAGACTCAGTGTACATACCAGTTTAAAGTGCAAATGACACAAGTATCGTCGAACGATAGTTTGAATAAGATTTTTTTTTTTTACAAGTTCATCCATTTCAGTCCAAGGTTTCTGAGGCTGAATAAAAACATTTAACAGCATTTAGCAGCTTCTCCAGAATAAGAAGATTGGTGCATTGGGATCCAAGATTTTACACTGGTGTAATGTTATATAAAGTGCTATACTCTGAGACAATAAAGTGTTTGATCTGATGCATAGCTGGAAATAAAAAGTTATACGTTTCTCCAAGTCCGAAAAGCAAAAGAGCCTCATTGTGCATATCAATATAAAGTACAAGTGACAATTGCCATGGACAAAGATATGGTAAGTCAATCGTCAACACAGGCTTTTTTAAACAACTCAACAGTTTTGGCCTGAGGTTTCTAAGGCAGAATACAAACATGTGGTTGCATTTAGCAGCGTGTTCAGAGTATGAAAACCAAAATTGTCGGGCCCTAGGTTTTAGACCAGTAGAATAATGTATAAAGTGCTGTGCTCTAAAGGGGTGAAATGCTGAACCTAATATAGAACTAACAATAAAGAGTATGCGTTTCGCCATTTGTTAAGTAATTTGCTCTTCAAAATATTGAGCACCTTGGCTCAGAAAGTTTGTAACAGTGGACATTCCCCAGAAGATATGTCGGTGTATCTGCTTTTTCTTCACATCCAACAGGCTAGACCTACGATTATACCACTTTTGAAGTTGTAAAAGTGTGTAGTATAATTGGAGGGTGTGTTTCACTAGTGCCTCTTTGGTCACTGCATTTGAAGCAATGGCGCTAAAGAATGTCTTCCCATTCTCTTGCAGTCAGAATTTGGCCAAGTTCTTTCCCCCACCTCTTCTGTCCTGGGGATTTACTGGATATGTGTTTATACAAGAGTACCTAGCACGACTCTTAAAACTGATTATCACCTACCTGGTCAGAATCTATCTCTCGAACAAAGTTGAAGGGCAGAAAATGTGAGGTCTCATTGATGCATCTAGTACTCTTTACCTTATTTGGACATACCTGAATCTCTCCACATAAGTCTTCATCAAAGAACTCTCCTGCCATATTGCACCCCGTGATCCTCTACTCAGAGAAGGAGTCTTCATCGTTACTGGGGTAAAATCTGAGATGCTCATAATCTGTGTCATTGAACATGGGCAGGAGGACATACCTGATTCACCTGGTTACTTCTAGGAAAAGGTCTTGTGTAGCTTGTTGTCTCCATAGTACCACACAGAAGGTCAGCCAATTGACCGTTGGAGTCCATTTTTTTCCCCCTGTATACAAGAAGGCGCAAGTTCTGTCCAGGGCTCCTCTCAGGTCACACACAAAAGGTGCAGCCCTCTTCTAATATTCTATGCGTCCAGAGAGTTTTCTAATGGGGGTGCGTAGAGCTGCCAGATTTATGCCTGCCATCAGCTAGGGGGTATCTTGACTTGTGACCCCTCCCTAACCAGTGTGGTAGAAGTTCACAGGCCCTGACCTAACCAGTTTCTTAGCAGTTCCTGTTTACCTTACTGCAAATAGGCCACGTGTTGGGGAAATCCAAGTTGGGGAAAGTCTTCAGCAACACTAAAGTTGGGCTCTGAGCGCTGGGGGTATTTGTGGAGTGCCCAGTGGAAATCCTAGAGCAGTCTCTCATCTGACACTAAAATCCAATTTGAGGCAGACACTGCACCCACAACAGACCCAGAGACTGAAATCTGGTAGAACAAAAGCAAGTTCCTCCAGCAACCAAAAATTGGATACACAACAGTTGTCTTGGCATCTTGTTCTTTTAAATGTGCACCAGGTGTTACATGTTGCTCAACAGCCTTGCCAAGCAGGATTTGACACTGTAGAGTCAATAAGGATGCCCCTATTCTGCATATTCTATGGAGTTCATAGAAGTCACATCAGCCTATTCAGGTCAGCCTTTTGTTTGCTCCTGAGAGGCATTGCCCACTTTCTCACACCTGTTCAAGGCTAATAGCTGGCTGGGCTACTGCTGGAGAGCTAATGCAAATTAGCCTTCAGGAATTTCAGGGAGGGAAAATGTAACTTTCTATAACTTAACTTTCCTTTATATTTATTAAAAATTTGACTTCATTTATTGGATTTTAAATTACTATGCATCTCTTTTTAAATACCATTCAGATAACAATAGGCTTGTTCCCTTTTGGATTCCTAACTACTTCACTTGTCCTCATTCATACTTTCTCATTCACTCCAGTGGGCCCCAGTCTGCAAACAATGAAATCCTAAATGGATTACCTTGCCAGTAATGTAAAAATAAGTCTTTCTTTATTGAAAGAAGTTCTTGCTAATTTGTTATTTCATTCAACACAATATTAAAAACACAATACAATTTTTATTTTGTTTTAAAAACATGTTATTCCATGCATAGGAGGAACGCAATTAAATCTAATTCACCTATGTGTATCCACAACTAAGGTGATAAAGTAGTACATCACATTACTTTATATATTCATGTTATCGGAATGCAATTCATGTACATGAATCAATTAAAATATATAATGCCAATGCAATTATATAATTAAAACAATACTCAAAGAAAAACATAAGTTGTCGATGCGGCGTTTCGGTGGGATAGAAAAACAGTATTATGAAATCTAGATTAGTGATTCATTTATAGACATATTGCATCTTCATCTCAATGCAAAAGAAATTGTTTCTTGGTGTCTTAATTACACCTCCTGTTATCTTTTATTTATATATATATATATATATATATATATATATATATATATATAAAAAAGGTATATTCGAAGATATTTTATCAATGTCTCTATGTTAGAACTCAGGTTCAGATATTCACTTCTTGTCAAATGTGCCCAGGGTTTTTTTTAGTTAATGTCCCTTTCCCATCTGTTTTATATATATATTCAGATGTGCTCGTATCTCCGTCGTTTCCTCAAAGATATTGGGATTTATTTTATCTTCAATGGAATCTTTTAATAAGCCTTGAAATTTGGCTTAATGATAGGATACTCGCGTTACAGCCGATCAATCGGGACGTGTTCCAATATCTTTGAGGAAACGACGGAGATACAGGCACATCTGAATATGTATTAAACAGATGGGAAAGAGACATTAACCAAAAAAAAACTGGGCACGTTGACAAGAAGTGAATATCTGAACCTGAGTTCTAACATAGAGACATCGCTAAAATCTTTTAGAAAATACCTTCTTTTTATATATAAAAGATAACAGGAGGTGTAATTAAGCCACCAAGAAACCATTTCTTTTGCATCGAGATGAAGATGCAACATGTCTATAAATGAATCCCTAATCTAGATTCTACAATACTGTTTTTCTGTCCTGAAGAAGGTGGTGTAAACCAGCACTATTCTACGCCGCGTCAACAACTTATGTTTTTCTTTGAGTATTGTTTCATTGATATAATTGCATTGGCATTATATATTTTAATTGATACATGTACATGAATTGCATTTGGATAACATGAATATATAAAGTAAAGTGATGTACTACTTTGTCACCTTATTTGTGGATACACATAGGTGAATTAGATTTAATTGCATTCCTCCTATGCATGGAATAACATGTTTTTTAAACGAAATAAAAATGGTATTGTGTTTTTAATATTGTGTTGAATGAAATAACAAATTAGCAAGAACTTCTTTCACTAAAGAGTTATTTTTACATTACTGGAAAGGTAATTAGTTTAGAATTTCATTGTTTGCAGACTGGGGCCCACTGGAGTGAATGAGCACGTATGAATGAGAACAAGTGAAGTAGTTAAGAATCCCAAAGGGAATAAGCTCATTGTTATCTGTTTTAACCCAGTTCCCTTTGCTGTTTTTGACAGGTCTCTCTCTTTTTGTTTTTAAATACATGCACCCTGCCTTGTGGGCTACAAAGCCTATATAGGAGTGTCTTATCATTATTTAAACAAAACGTTTTTATCGATCAAACAGGGTTTATTTTGACAGGTCACTGTACATGATTTGCACTTTTACAGTGAACATACAATGGAAGGATTGAAGATAGGCATGCGCTGCCACTATACTGGATTGCATAATATTTGCTGCATTCTACTTGTGGCAATTAACTTCTAGGCCCTCAATACATTTTGAACCATAATCTACAGACTTCTAGGCAAGTTAAATACACCAATCAGGAGTACCCAATTCAGCCATGTTCAAAGGGGGTGCACAGGCACTTTACCTCTGGTTAGCAGAGGATAAAGTGCACAGATTTTTAAAGCCAGCAAAAATATAGTATTCAGCAAAAAGGCAACAAATGTTGGTGACCACACACAAAAGACAGATTTTCTACACAGAGGTCTTACTTTTCTCTATCTCAGTTTGTCCTGCAGTGGTTCTGTGCACCATGGAGAATGTTTAAACCCTGTCTCCATCACAAGTACGTCCCAGGATGTCCTTTACTGATATCAGCAATTTGGGTATTGTTCATGTTCAATTTCATTTCCATTTAAAGATGATTCAAAAAGGATGCTCCCACTGATAAGCATTTTTTTCTGCAGTGGAGAAATTCAGCCACTTCTTGGAGCTCTCTTCTTTTTAGCACTGATGGTGCAATATCTTGATTATGTTGATATTTGTGGCCCTGAAATGTTAAGTCATGGGCATTAAGAGCCAGAGCGACAAGTCTTCTTTTTCTTGGAAGAAGGGCATGCAAGTTAGCATATCAGGAGGCAGTTTGGTACCCATGTGCAGCTCTGTGTGTGGTGGTGGTTCTTCTGGTCCTACTCGAAGAGAGTGTAACAAATCCCTTACAACACTCAGATTTTTTTTCATCTGCCATTTGGTGGATACCTCTAATGTAGATCTTATTTAATTGCGATCTGTTGTAAAAATCATTTTCCTTGAGACTGAGATTCTTATTATGTTCCAGCAGAGGTAGGACCGTTCCCACACATCTGATGCGGTTCGTCAGGACTGTCATCGAAGTTTCTTTGAAAGTCTTCTACTCGCAATCCTTCCACCAAATGTTTGAAGCAGCACTTAAAGTCTATTTTGATAGTGCTTATGTCTTCCTTTATTTCCTTAAGTAAATATTGCAAAACATCCTGCGTAATCTTCACTCTGTCTGGTACAATTGTTTTGGGTCAGTGGATTGTGATTGTGGCATTTGATTATCTGGATCTTTCATTGTTTGATCTGAAGCATATCTTTTACTGAGAGTTCATACCTGTTTCTATTTGCCTCCATATATCTTGTATGGTATTTTTGTTTGTGCTTGTGAGCATTTTAAATATTTATCCAAGTTTGTCTTTCAGTTATTTTTTGCTGCCAAAGTTTCATTAAGTGTCAGCAACTGTTAGGTTTGTTCCGTAGAGTATTTCATTAATGCTCTCCTGCTTTTGTCGGTAATAGGCGTGTTGTTTTCTAGCAGTTTACTGTAATTCTTCTTCTACCTTCTCTGTATGGTCCTATTCTGCTCAAGATGCCTCTTTATGTGCATGTGGTACTTCGGTAGGGGGTGTCATTGTTGGTCATTTTCTTCTTTGATTTATACATAATCTCTTCTCCTACATACCCCTGAACAAGACATCTCGCCGTTTGTTTTTGTCCCAGGTCACTGAAACAGCTGCAGTGGTGTGCATTGCTTTGCCTCTTTTCTCAAGGCTGTGGTCTCCTTCTCCTATCTCTGTTATGAGTGCCACCCACAGCCCCTGATGGTCATGACTTTTTCTCCCTCTTTGCGGCCAGTCAGCCTTGCCTTCTGGACATACTGTTCCTCATCCTTGCTGCCCTGAACATTTACTTTTAGGTTTGTGCATCAACTAAGCCATATTCCTTCTGAGGTCAAGCTCATGATCTAAAACATTATATGTTGGCGACCTTTTCTTTTTCCGTGACTCCATCTTCAAGGTGATAGGCTGCAGATGAGCTGCCCGTCAAAAGTTCTAATGGTTAAAACTGACACCCTTCTGTGCCACATAACAATATACAAAAATTAAGCCTTGCAGGCGGATGTCCCAATGCCTTCTGAGCACTCGCTCCAAAGCACCTGTCATGTATTTAAGATTCTTGTTAATCTCTCAATGAGTTGATTGATTTATGGGTGGTTAAAGGTGAAAATCTGGTAGGATATTCCTTCATCCCACATTGCCTTCTTGTAAGTGTACATGAAATGCGTTCCTTTGTCAGAACCCACCTCCCTTAAGAAATCCAGCCTCTGATTCCACAGTTACAGTCATTCTCTTCAATGGAACCGCTTTGGATACATTGTGTCATGGTCCAGGTATATTTATTCCTTGAGGTTGTGGGGGAGTTAAGAGGACCAACAGGGCCGGACTGGGAATACAAACCAGCCCTGGCAATTAAGTCATACCGGCCCGGGGTTGTGCCGTTAGCGTTAAGCACTGTTGTTGCTTTTGTTACAGGCGTCCGATATTGCAACCCTGCCACAAAACCGGCCCCCTGTAACAAAAACGGCCCCACTGCTCCAAAACCGCCCGGCACCCTTCCGGCCTACCGGTAAAAAGCCCAATGCCCGCTAAGGCCATTCCAGTCCTGAGGACCAACTATTATCAAACTCTGCCCTCTCAATAGTAAATCCTACCTCTGGCAATGGCATTAGTGATACCATTGTTTGTCTTTCAGTCATCTGTCAAAGAGGGCACAGCTATCAAACGTTTCTACTGTCCACATCTGTTCTTGGGCTTTAGAAATGAGAGAAAAGATTCTTCTTAATTTTATTTATTTGTTTTACTCTCTTCATTGATTTTTATACAATAAACAATCAAGCAGTGCATGGCTCCATTCTGAGAGACTTCAGTCATATGTCATGATAATCCATTCAGAGAGCAATATACACAGCTGAACTGAAATACCAGACACAGAATGACTAGGGGACTAGAGCATATTGGGGCCAAGTCATCGAGCTAAATACGCAATGAACATTACAGTTATACATGCTTGGCTGCCATAGTCACATTACCATGGTACAAATGGCACAAACATCTCCCCTCCTTGTCAGAGACCTCCACCGAGCCAGTCTCATCAGCAAATTTATTAAGAGACCCCCACAACATGATCTCATCCGAGGCACACCCATCAGTAAGGGCAATACGCATAAGCATCTACTCCGCCAACCCCCCCCCCCATTGAAGAAGATCCAGCTGCCATGAAGTCACTAACTGTGCTCTGGTGCCCATCCAACCCATGACACCCTCCTTTTGGCCAATAACAGTGCAAGCTGGGCCATCCTACAGTGTATCTTCATCCCTCTGGGATTCACCACCACTCCTAAGAGCCAGGCCAGCGAAGTCCGAGAAATCACAATGTCTGTCGTCTCTGCTATTTTAGGTTCTACATCCCTCCAGAATCCCTGAACCACAGCACATGCCCGGGCCAAGTGCAAAAAGGTGGCTCCCAGCTCCACATGTCTCACCTACCACTTTCCTGTTGAAGTGCCTAGGAGTCACAAAGGTACAATGTAGAAAATCAAAACGGAGTAACTTGAACCTATGTTTGCAGGACACCCTCCTAAACCAATGTACGTGCACTTGCCCAGTCAGCATCCTCAACAGACTCCCCCCAGCTCACGCTCACAGGCCCCTCGAGTCGTATGGGGACGGTACCATATCGCCATGCATCGCCTTGTAAAAAAAGGAAGGGAGATGCCTCCCCTCTCCCATTGAAGCAGACCGACCAACATCAGGGAGGGCGGGGAAGCCACAGGGAAACCAGCACGTGAAGCTTTCCAACCTGGCAAAATGGAGGAAGTGGGTAGGTCCCACTTCAAAGGTCTCTCGAGCCTCCTGAAACGTGATGAAGACCACCTCGGGGTATATGTCTCCTGTCACCCGGCAACCCCAGCCCTCTAGATATCCATGGACATGTCCCCATCAATTGCCCTAAAATGGGCAAAGTCCCAAAGACAAAGCTCCCTATCAAAGGGGGCCCTGCATAACACCTTTCCCACCACTTCCTCCCAAATTGCTGCAGTCTGCCTCACCACGTACAGGACCGAATGCTCAGACTGACCCACCCCCCGCATCAGCAAGCGTGCCAGCGGTTCGTCCCCTAGCATGTCAAGGAACAATCTCTTCTCCCAATTATCTGGTTCTGCCAGCCACCTTGCCATATACTGTAGGTTGGTTGCATAATAATAGTGCCTAGTGCCTGGTATAACAAGACCTCTGTCCTCCATATCATGCTTGTGGGCTGATAATGCCACTTTACTACGTCGCCGGGCCCAGACTAGGGAAATAAGTAAGAAATACAGTTTGCGAAAGAAAGGCGCATGGAGCTAAAACATTGCATAAAGCAGCATTGGTCTTCATGCACCAGTTTGTAAATTACTCCCCCCAAGCGTGAGGCAAACAGTGTACATAGAATTTTGACCTCCGTGTTGAGCATTGTGATGGTTCTAAACTACGAAGGGTTAGCCCAGTCACCCCCAGGCTTTAGTGGAAGGCAGATAATACCATTTCTCATGATATGTGGAAGTATGCCGTTCGCCCGAGCTTCTAGTAATTTTTCCTTAAGTTTAGTGAAGTCTGATAAAATTCCATAGGGAATCCATCCCCATCTTCCTCAATGGAAATCTTGCTCTCCAGGTCCTGCACAAGATCTGAAGCCAAGGTAGGCAACCCCACGTCTGTCAAGAACGTTTCAGTCTGCCCTGGGGGATCCACCTTTCCTGCGCAATACATCACCTGGAGGTGTTCTACGAACAACCCCCATCCCCCTCCCCCTTACTTGGTCCGACCACTATCTTATCCCCTTCTCTCTTGCCCTAGGCCGGAAATCTACCCCCCTGGCCCCCAGGAAGGAGTTGGGAAGAAAGTGGCATAAGGTCACATGTGCCACCTTGGACCCGGTATTCCACTTCCAGACGGAATACCTCTCCACTGATATTGACGGAAATGTCTCTAGGCTAAATACTGCCCTTATCAAAGCTATTGACACCATTGCTCCCCAGAAAATCATTGCCTCCACTAGATCTCGCCCCTCCGCCCCCTGGTTCTCCACCTCCCTCCGTGAGGAAAAAAGCAGATGCAAAGCACTCGAACGTAAGTGGAGACTAAACTATGACCCTGAAGCTAAACTTACTTACAAATCTGCTTTGAAAAAATTCCTCAAACAAAAAAAAATCACTATGAAAGACCATTTCTCTCTTCAAATTGCTAATGCCAAAAACTCGTCAAAAACCCTCTTCACCATTGTCAAAGACTTCATTAATCCTCCGGCTAGGGCCACTCAGAACTCTGCGAGTCAGGCCCTATGCGAGGGACTCTCTGACTACTTCCTTGAAAAAATAAACAAACTCTGTATCTCCTTCCCTAAAGGGCTAGCCTCCCTGCCTCCTTCCACAAGTCCCCCAGCCTCTCCGTCCTTCCTCTCCTTCAATAAACTCACCCTGGACGATGCTATTAGGTTACTCACCCACTGCAAATCTGGCGCCCCCTCGGACCCTGTCCCTGCTAAACTTATGGGAGAGCTGGGTCCCTCGTTAGCCTGCTCCTTCCTCTCCATCTGGAACGCCTCCCTCCTCCATGGCTTCTTCCCTACCACTTGGAAGGAGGCTTTGGTGATTCCCATCCTAAAAAAGGCTGATGCTGATCCCACTATCTTCGCCAACTACCGCCCCATTTCCCTTCTCCCCAAACCCGCAAAGGTCCTGGAAAAAGCCGTACAGCTGCAACTTACGGAGTATTTGGAAAGCAACTCTCTACTGCACGACTCGCAATCCGGATTTCGGGCGGGATTCAGCACAGAGACGGCATTGCTGGAAGTATCGGAAACGATCCGGGAATGCGTGGACAGGGGCGAGGAGGCTATGCTGGTCCTCCTCGACCTGTCCGCTGCATTTGATACTGTCTCCCACCTCATCCTCCTTGACCGACTCAATCAGATAGGCATTGGCGGCACTGCCTTTAGCTGGATCAAGTCCTTCCTTTCAGGAAGAAGTCAGAGGGTGTTGTTGCGGCCTTTCAAATCGGAGGATAAACCCTTGTCATGCGGTGTGCCACAGGGCTCTGCCCTCAGCCCTCTATTTTTTAACATCTATCTTGCCCCACTGGCCGACGTTGTGGAGTCCTACGGAGTCAGGGTGGTCTCTTATGCTGACGATACTCAGCTGATGTTTTCCTTCAGAGACCACTCGGACTCCGCGTTCACCAACTTCCGCCAGTGCCTCAACAACATCAGTGTCTGGATGACTGATAACCACCTTAGACTCAATGCAGACAAGACAGAGGTGCTGTTTTTTAACCAGAAAAATCCCATCCCTTCCTCTTGGTGGTGGCCCACGGCACTTGATCCTGCTCCCTCTCCCGTTCACTCTGCTCGTAACCTGGGATTTCAGTTTGACGACTCCCTCTCATGCAAAACTCAGGTCAATAAAGTGACCTCTGCCTGCTTCCTGAAGTTGCGCATGATTAAAAAGGTACTTCCCTATCTCCCTCTGGACTCCCGCCGTACAGTTACCCATGCCCTCATCACGTCTCACCTGGACTATGCCAACAGCCTTTATGCTGGTGCCCCCCAATATCTGATAGACCGGCTTCAGATTGTCCAGAATGCGGCGGCCAGATTGATTGGTAATATCCCCTACCGTCAATCAGTCTCCGCTTATCGTAAGGAACTTCACTGGCTACCGGTGGCTTGCCGTATCCAGTTCAAGATCCTTACCCTCGCCTACCGAGCCATCAACGGCCTCGGACCCAACTACTTGAAAAAACGTGTCTCAATATCCCGTTCCATCAGATCCCTGAGATCCAATGACCTCCGCCTTCTGATCTCTCCCCGTTTTAGACTCACTAGAATGGGTGGCAGAGGGTTCAGTGTTATCGCGGCAAAATTGTGGAACGCTCTGCCAATCGATCTTAGATTCTGTCCTTCTGAATCCATCTTCCGGGCCAGACTCAAAACCTGGCTCTTTTCTGGACTCTGATTCTTATCCTGCTGTTTCCCTCCCTGCCCTTTTCTCCTCACCTGGAGGTTCAGGTTCTAGCGCCGGGACACCCCCTCGGGGGTAGCTGTGCGCTCTACAAACTACATAAATAAAAATAAATAAATAAAAATATCCTGGTGACTAGTTACAGATTCCCCACTGGGAGAATGGACATGAAGTCTTGAAGGGACCCAGTCCAGGTAGTATTTCCCTTCTTCTGGTTCTAAAACTCTGCACTTTATCCCTACTAACCAGGGGTAAAGTGCCTGTGCTCCCCATGTCATCATTATGAAATTGCCATAGTTACCTTACCTATAATTCCCTAGTTTATGGTGACTAAAATATACATTGGGTCTGTAAGTTAAATATCACCAGTGACGTTGCGCTCCCAAAGCAGTGACAGACAGACAGACATGACTGCAGGCTTGCTATGTGTAGAACAGTGGTGCAGGTATCAACTGAAAATATGATCAGTCAAAATAACCACTTTTGACAGACCTTTTAAATATTAATAGGTCACCCCTAAATAGACCTTTCTGTCCATTAAGGCAGGGTGCATGGTATGTAAGAGTAGGACATGTAAAAGATTAATGTTAAACATGTCCTTAAAGTAAAAAGGCTCATAGAGCTCTTTTCACTGCACAGTGTTCACATTTGGATATAATAATCAGTTTAATAAAATGTAATTTCCTCCTAGGAAACAACTAGAGAAATATTTCAAGGACTCTTTTTAATAGTTAAACTAAATCTAATGTAATGGTAAAATCACATTTTGCCTATTACAGAAAAGGTAACTTTAAAAAGTTACTGTTTGCCTCCCTAAATCTTCTAAGGCCTTTCGGTGCCTTCCAACTGTCACCTTGCAGCTGATGGCTCCCCTGTATGGTGATGTGTAAACCGTTCCCAGGAGCCAACAAAGACTGACCTGAATAGGCAGAGATGGCACATCTGAACCTGATAGACTATACAGGAGGGATGGATGGATCTCCTTTGCCTCCCCCAAGGTCCTAGGGGTTTTAAGAAATGTACTTCTGTGGTGTATTGGGACTTAAAGGACTAAAGTCGGAAGGAAAAAATCTTTGACCACGACGTACCTGGTTGGTATATTTGACCCGCACTTCATTGCAAGCAGATTCAATTTGTTCCTAGCTCCTGTTCTACCACATTTAATATCATTATTACTTAAAACTTCAAGAATTCATATCTCAGGTTCCTCTTATTGGATTTGTCATTTGGTTTCTTACATTTTACTCTATTTTTCTAAATTTGTTTTGGAAGTTTTGTTTTGCATTTTAACTTTATTACTGTTTTAGTACTGCTTAAACACTTTACATATTTCCTCCAAGTTAAGCCTGTTTGCTGTGAACCATAGCTACCAGGGGTTTGAGCTCATGTTAATTTAGTGACTTTTAGGGTTCACCCTAACAAGAATTGCGGTTGTTGCCTGAGGAGGGTACCTACCACCCTCAATACCCAATTTCTCACATTTGTGTTTATTGGTGGGATTCAGGACTTGTTCTTCTGCAGTAGCTCTCAATGATTCAAGTTAAAATAAAAAATCCCTTTATGATCTGACCAGAAACTCTTTTCAAAATTACCTTATTTTTAATTGCCCATTTTGTATTTTTCCTACATTTCTTTCCTACCCTCTAGCTTTTTTCATGTGTGATTTTTTTTGAGAGAATCGAAGTGGACTTGAGCAACACTGAGAGCCTCAACGTAGCAGAGCTGAAGAAGCTGTGCAAGTAGAGAGGGCTGAAGCTGGCAAATGATAAAAGGAACCAAGAAAGTGGAGTACCATATAGCCCTCATAGCCTGGGAGGAGGTCAGTCTGCTACTGGCCTGCACACAGGAATAAGAGGATGATGAGGCAGAAGAGAAAGCAGAAATTGAAAAACAGGAAGAGGAGGATGGCCCTGCAGATGTTCCAATGCCAGGACCGGATGAGCCTACAGGAGCCAAATGCTCTGCTGTGTCCAGAGCAGGTACTCTAGCATCTGCTGACAGCCTGACCCAGTTAGACCAGGAGGTCAGACTAGCCGAGAAGGCCTGAAGCTGTAACTGACCCTCTTGGCCATAGAAGAGAAAACGTTGGCTATGGAAGAAAGGAAAAGTGAAGAAGCAGCAGCAAGGGCCCTAGTGCATTTCCCACAATCTGCATTTGCTAAGTCTTAACAGCTGTCTTTAATTCCACATTGACCCTGATATACCTAAACTCTTCACCTGTTGCGGCTACAGAAGACTCCAAAAATTGTCTTGAATGTGTCCACTATACGTGAGCCAAAACTATTCGGATTATTATCACTGTCCCATATGCTAGTTCACTTCATGCGATCTGTTGATACAGTCTGTTGGCAGCCTAGCTCTTGAGAGGAATTTGTGGTTATTTACCTTTCTCCTCTCCCAGCTTTCTGCAGAAACTAACACTGGAGCTGAGAAATCACTGGAGCAACCCTCAGCAAGACTAAATAGTTGATTAGATTATTGTAGTTCTATTACACTTGATGTGACCTAGTGCCCTACAGTTGTATCATCTGTTCTTGGATTTTGTCTGAGACACCTCCCTGCTACCGCCACCATTTTTATTCATGTGAGCCTTCTGAAAAGATTCCCTCCCCTTTGGCTTGTCACCTTGGAGTGCCACCTGGAAATCCTGCGGTCAATTTTCACTTTTTATTAAGCGCTAGTGAAACAAAGAATGAAGGTTTCTGGAGACCAAAAGCACAATCATATCATCCTCATATTATGTTAATCTCTTTTCACATGTCATTGCTCCCCAGTCTTAGTTAGTCCTCTGATCAATTTGCTTGGCATGTACTGCCCACTTGTTCCTTGCATCTTTTTTTTAAAAACTGTTTTTATTAACTTTTCTTAAAGTCACATTACCCTATCAAACATTATGCAGTTTGCACAGACTATGAAATGAATTCAAGAGAGATGTACCTTGCGAATATCAAACCCCCATATGAATGACGCAGTTAAAAGAGTTAAATTCATTGAACATTGTTATAGGTCCACTTGTGTGTGATAATATTAGCTACATTAACGTGATGAAAGGTACGTAATAAGGGTACCAATGTGGGTGACTCTGCTTAACTTAGCTGCGGTTGAAGAACAACAGTAGAAAAAATCAAAAACATAACTGGGAGAGTAGGGGAGGTGGACAGAATGTGAAGTTATGGGAAACCTTCACTACAGCAGGCCTCAGGAAATCTACTCGCCCACTTGCTATGGCAAGTCAGATTTTATCAGGGTGAGCTAGTGAATGGAAGTGAATGAGCAATACAGATGCCTTTAAATCTTGTTTTTATCTTTTCACCTTTGCTATGCGTTCAAAGACAGAGGTCTAATGTCGGCTTGTCTTCTAACATCATGGATTGGTGTTTACTTTTCTTTCTCTGACTGCAAAGGTGGAGGATTTTGCAAAGTGAACTGTTTGACAATTGTGCTAGGCACACAACATTTAAATAGCTTGTAAGTGAACTGAAAAATATTTCAAAATATATTTTAGGAATTAGAAAAACACTTTTGTAATTCTGAAGTGAGATGAACAAAGATTGTATTGGGATGAAAACAAATCAGAATACTTTACTTGGTAAATTGCAAATGATAAATATTTTCTGAAACCCCATTTTCTCACATTATTTTTTCTACTATCTATACTTTTATCAATAAAACTTCATGTGAGTAGGAAAGTTTATGGCAATTTCAATGGAGAATGTATTTTGGTAAATGACTGTAGCTACCACATCATGCTTTAGCAATATAGTAGTAAAAGCAAGACTTTTTAAATATGAACTGAGAAACATTCTTGCGCCCTCCCTGATGACAATACTTTTAGTGAACCAAGAGGCAAATAGGGGGTCATGTGCACCCTATATGTGGGTTCGATTTTTATTATACATGGAGCAAATGGAGCAAAAGTTCCTGCCATTAACTCAAAAAAGTTTTTTGTACAGCAGACAAGAAGATGAAGATGCTCTTGTATGTGATAATGAAGAAAAATGCGACCCAATGAAATCAAATATTTGCCAAGGATCACACAATTTGAGACGAGTTTATGGGTTAAACACATTACAGCTAGGTCAAGTAAATTATTCAAGTCACTAGACCTGCTTGTCTGCTTACATTTTTATGATTTTCTGAGGCCTGACTACAGGGTGGGACAATAGCCAGAGTTGCAATTTTGTTTCAGCAGTGGTATTTCAGGAGCCAAAAGGGGGGGGGGCACATTGTGGGCTATCAGTGGGTGATTAAGTCAAAGAAGAAAAAGAAAATAAATTATTAAAAGGCTGCATGGAGTGTGAGGTAAGATTATAGTGGGGAGATTCAGCGGCTTGGTACACGCCTAAGGAGGTAAGGTGTCATCTTTAGCTAGGGTGCGGTTTTGATGAACTCCTCAACAGGGGTCATCTCCGGAGACCTCTAACCTCCTCACGACAGAGGAGAGTGCGCTCGGCCTTCGCCCAGGATATAGCAACTTGGTGCCATGTAATCACTAATGGGGATGCTGCGACTTTCCAAAGGTCCATAATAGATCTTGGTGCTAAGATGAAGACCAGGTTGAGTAAACAAAACATAACCTTATAGTTTTTAGAGCTTTTAAAGAGACCCAGGGCGGTGAGGACCCAGCTATTCAGGTCAGTGCGCGCCCCGATAAACCCTGTAGGTGATCTATAATGGCAGCCAAGTGGCTGTTAATGTGAGGCAGGCCCAGAGAATATTCAACATATCAGCGCCCATTGTTTGGCGCAGGGGCCAACACAAGGTCATTGATCTCCCCAAGGGTCAAATAGGCCCTATGTAGAATGAAAAATCGTATGAGCTTCAGCCGGGTATCGTGTCGCTGCAGACAGAAGCCACGCAGAGACAGGTAGGTTAGTATCTATGCTTTATTACGTTTCCTATTCTCATGCCCACATGTACGTCTGTCCCTCTGCCCTCATTGTCCCTGAATACCCTCCCCAGTCCCTGACCGGAAGTGGTGTCCGGTTCCTGTCCCTTCCCCACATTCGGGTGCAGGGTCCTAGTGCCCTCTGCCCCCAGGTCACTACACCGGGCATTCCTAAATACCACATGGGCGTGAGTGATGGGATGGTCCCCTTCAGCATTATTAAGCTCCTTAACAAGGTCCGCCTTTATTTTAGCGTGCAATGCTTCTAAAGGGGTGCATGTTGCATTTATGTCAGCACTTTAGATAACCACATTATCGGAAGTCACCCAGTGCTCCTGGTGTGGAGAAACTGCAGCATTTTGTGTGTTGAGGTTCCGCTGTTGCTATCTTGCCATTCCTGGCACAATATGTGTATCAGTGCATTGTAGGTTAGAAACTGACACTGAGGCACACTGCATAGTACCGTAAGTTCCTCAAAGAGATGTGAACCTCATTAAAAAGATCCCTCATTGTCTCAATGGCCAGAGTTGGTCATTGTCTGAGGTTATCAAGGTCAAGAACATTTTCAGCGTGCAGCAGACTTAGGAATGGGGTTGCCGGGGCATAAGGGAAAACCCCCTCCCTCGTGACATTGAGAGCTCTGCGATAAGGGGCAAAAGTGCTGGAGCAGCTCGGCCACCATCCACGATGCTTGCTTGGTTGCAGTATAAGTAGTTGAATCATTCTTCTTTCGTTTTTAGGTCTCGGGACCATCCGGTCGGCAGACCGGAAGTCCGGAGATTTAATGACTTGGGAGAAGAGGGGCTTGAACCCGCCCCTCTTCTGCCCTGTTCTCCATTGGCTGGCCTCGTAAATGCTGGCCAGCCATTGGAGAAGAGGTCCCGTCACTCCAATCATGCCCCGTCCTTTTCGGATCGGGGGGCGTGTTTTTTGCGAAAAGTCTCAAGGAGGAGACAACAGCAAAACACGCCCCCGAATCCGAAAAGGACCCTGCGTTTCTCCGAGGCATTTCTGTTTTGCCTGCCTCGGAGAAAGGCGGTGGTGTGCCTTTTGCTCTGCCTTGTTTAGATATTATTTTGTGAGCTCGCGCTTCTGTTCCTGGCAAGGAGCGGAGGCAGTCTTGCCCGATGCGTGTGTGGAATGAAGAACTGATGGAACGCAGCTCTCCCCCGCCCTGTCCGGCTCCTTCGACGGGGCGTTTCCGTGCTGAATTGCTGCTCGGAGTGGATCTAAGGAGGCTGGTGCTGGTTCTTGCCTGTGCCCCACACAGGCACTCGTCCTGTAGTCCAGCGTCCACCATTCCCCGCCGCTGCTTTTGTTAAGGGACTGGCAGGCTCTCGACAATAAATAAATCTCGCATCTTGTTACTGAAACTCCTTGCAAGCGATGTGTTTTTTTACTAGAGACTTTTTTAAAGCTCTCCCCCGCCCTGTCCGGCTCCTTCGACGGGGCGTTTCCGTGCTGAATTGCTGCTCGGAGCGGATCTAAGGAGGCTGGTGCTGGTTCTTGCCTGTGCCCCACACAGGCACTCGTCCTGTAGTCCAGCGTCCACCATTCCCCGCCGCTGCTTTTGTTAAGGGACTGGTTTTTCAGGGACTGGATGACCAGTACGTGTTTAGATTTCAGAGCCCTGCAATGCCCCACGCTGTGCAGGCTGCTGTCATACCTACTTGGCAAGGTTAGTGTGTGCAGGCGCACAGGGCCAAAGTGCGGTCCCTGTTAAGAATGCACGATATTCATTCTGTATGCGGCGTGGCCGCTGACTGGCAGTTATGCTGTACTCTGGTGGAGGATGGTGCCCGTGGGTCGTGACGATCCTTAAATGTTTGTGTGGCATGATCAGTTTTTAGTCAGGATGAAGTACGGACCTGTTGTCCTGAGGCGATGAGCGGCGGATTATGGATTGAAATGTTCATGCATTTGGAGTGTACTAAACACGGTTCTTTAATTGGTTGCGGGGTGTGCTGCACTTGTAGCATGGGCCAGTGCTTTAAATGGTGCGGTACTGTCCGGTACGGAGTACCGGCATTTTTTTATTTTGAGGGAGAGTAATGGCACTTCTCAGAAACGAGCAGGTACTCTGATACCGAGTACCTGCACTTCTATTTTCCCATTCAAGCACTGAGCATGGCGTCAGGTTGGTGGAATAGAAATACTTTACAGTTGATGTGGTTAAGGTTTGTGCGACACACACCTCATACTGTCGCTGTAGTTTGTGAGGCTGGGATACAAACGTGTTGTCCTTAAACCATGAGTTGGAGGAGCTGTACATGACTTGAGTTTAGGACTTCACACCTATTTGTGAGGTTGACTTAAAGGCATTCGTGCTTTTTGGTGTGGTTTGTGGGTTTGGGATGCGGTTGTTATACAATCTTATGCATCAGTTCTTCTGCCCGGGCGTGTCACAGCGTTCGAGGAGGCCAAAGACCCGATTCTGTGGGACTGGACGTGCTCTGACAGGCCTATGGATCCTATGGAATGTGGGACTGGGTACTGCTGCATCCCTTTACGTGGGTCTCGGTGCTGCAACGTGTTTTTGCATTATTTGGTATTCGGCTCTTCCTGTCTCTTGTGCCTTCAGGCTACAGTTTTAGATACTTCCACACTCGAGCTGATAATCCAGATCTGCTCACCAAAGAGCTTGTCCTGGAGAGGGGTTAATTCCTGCGATGGGCAGCTGGTGAGGGCCCGGCTGCCGGGAGGCTCCTACACTGCAGTCTTCGCTCTGCCTTTCTTGGCTGGGGAAGCTGGTCTCCTCTGCGTCCCTCCATGCTGCTGTCAGCAGAGCCAGTGGCAGGTAAGACCTCGCTGTGCTGGATTCCCTGCTGTAATGGGTTCCCTGCTAATCAGTCCAAAGACAGGTGGTGCAGGGCATCATCTTTCTTCTAGTCCTAGCACATGTAATGGCAGGGTCCCTACCGTGTTCGTGTCCCTGGGCAGATAAAATAGCAGAGGGCAGGCATTGCAGACCCCCTGCTTTGTGGCTCATGGCTGAATACTGCATAATATGCTGTGCTTCTGTCTATAGGCAGTCTTTCGTCCTGCCCCCTGGTCCACACGCGGTATTATACAGTGTTCGCGGTACTCTGTCCAGTGGCAGGCATCATGCAGCTTCCCTTGTCCTCCGTTTCATTGACAGGAATCGCATAGCCCCTAACATGCTTCGGTCCATGGGCTGTTATTAAAGGGTCTGATCTCACCGATCCACATGCATGCCTCTTACTGTCCCCTGCTTACCAATACATAGGTGGGTGTTAATGAGCCTTGATGTGCTTCAATCATGGGAAAAACACTGGCGAGGCCCAGCTTTGCTACATAGTGCCAATATCGGCAACAGTTATCACAAAGCACATAAGCACATAAGTACATAAATAAAACACACAACACTAATGCAAGTGGAGAAATATTGCTGCAGGTTTATTAGCATAACCAATATGCAAACAAGGTGGGTTATCTTACGGGCGATCCCAGGGCAGGCCAGCCCTATGCCGCCTGCCCGTCTGATAAGCCTAGAGTCACCATGGCAACGCCAACTGGTGTATACCAAATATTGGGAGGGTCCACCCCTCCCATCCGTGGACCACCAGTCCACATGCTTCACACGCCCCCCCGTGATGGGTGGGCGGAGCATACATGGCAGCCCCCGGTTGCTCAGACCCACAACCGCCTTTCGGTTAACGGGGCGCCGTCGTTCTTCCAGGGGACCCGCTAAACGGAGACAGTATAAGTACCCCTGTCTCCTGCCCGCCCTCGCCGGAAACAGCTATCTGTTGGGGTCTCCCCCGGACTAGCCCAGGGACTCGACCTCCCACCCCTGTGCCTTCCTGTGGCACTAAGGCGGCCGCCCTCCAAGGGGCGGGCCGCTGCGCAACCCCCCCCCCCCTGGGCAGCCTTACAGCTGACCTGTGGTTGCTTGTGTTTCCATTCAGAGGGGTTGTGGTCCGGCAGTTGTTGCTGGACAGTTCAGATTGGAGCAGAACGAAGGCTGGTTTGCTTAGACCTAATCCCTATCAACAGTGGCACAATAAGCAAAAACCGTGGTCTGGAATGCGTCGGAGAGTAAGGTATAGTGAATACCATTAAATTGAGCATTTCAGCCATCATATATTTTCACTTTATATAGCTTGCCAGTTTGGGAGATACAGCCTGGTAGTGTGTTCCACGATCAGACTGCCTTCTTGCTGTATTTTTGTCAGTTTCCTCTTCAGGATCCTGATATTTTCTGTGAGGCAAATTTAAACAAACCTTGGCAAAGCCAATAGCGATTGCTTTTTGTTAGGCAAAGTGTTTGCTAATGGTCAAACTGGTTTTGTCTGTTGCCCCCACCAGGCCTATAGAGAGAATCCCATTCGGGAGGGCCACAGGCAACCAGGGGTTACTGGGTGTCAGTTGTGGAGGCTGGGATAATTTGCCTCGGATGACTTGGGGTCTATCCACCATGAGTCTGAAGAACTAGGCCTAGTACAATCGCTTCAGCGCTTGACTATCCATTCTGAGATGGGTATTGTGAGAAGTTGGCCTGATGTATGATGTCACTAGTTATAGTGTACACCTTATATCAGTCCAAATACCCTTATGGTGATTGGTTGTAAAGTCAACCTTATAGACCAGCTATCCTAGTGGTAGCATGGACAAGAGCAGTCTTAGGCTAAACTCTGAATGGCATGTGAAGCCAGCTGTGATACCATATATAATCCCTTGAATACCAAATGAAAGGACACCACAACAGATATATATATAAAATAAAGTGTATTTATTCTAAGCAAACCCTCAGCACTCTTTATGAGTTTAGAGGTAAGTACAACACAGTCTTATTAATGCATACAGTAAGTCACACAGGTAAGTAATACAGTTAGGCCCTAGGGGCCACGCAAACCATATACTAAATAAGTGGTATAAGAACCACTGTCACGGAAATAGAATAGGCCTAGGCCTAGGGAATCGCTGGGGCTACACTACACTAGCGTTAGTTAGGAAGTGGGAGGCCCACGGGATTCGTGTGCAGAGTGGAAACACTCACGCGTAATGCGTAAAAGTCAATAGCAATGTTACAGTTTAGAAATAGATAGATTTAGGACACTTCCGGAGTAGCTAGGAAGTTGAGACTTGAAAACTAGACACTAGGATAGTCACTATCCTGATGAGCACCGGAGTACCCAAGTTACCTAGCCCACAGGCTGCGGGTGCATAGGGGTGAAGATGCGTCGTTTTCGTCGTC
The DNA here is from genome assembly GCF_964204655.1 of Triturus cristatus. Classification (NCBI taxonomy): domain Eukaryota; kingdom Metazoa; phylum Chordata; class Amphibia; order Caudata; family Salamandridae; genus Triturus; species Triturus cristatus. Next base: position 735,678,538 of record NC_140592.1, read on the forward strand.
GACTCCTATGGATGCCTGAAGAAAGATGCTGACAGGCAGTCAGTGAAGAGTGTCCGGTGGATCCCAAGGCTGGGATCAAGAAGAGAAGAAACCTGCAAGCAGAAGGGACAGAGTCAAGGTCACTAGCCAGTGACCACGTGGAACCAGGAAGGAACCAGGCGATGTCGTGAAGAGTTGCAGGTGAAGGTGAAGCTTGTCGCTGCAGCCAGGAGGACCAGGAAGCGTCGAGGATGACCAGGACCAGGAGGCGAGCTGTCCCACGAAGGCTCTTGCTGTCGGCGGCGTCGAAGTTGGACTAGGACTCACCAAGCCTTGGCAAGCGGAACCCACGAAGAACAAGGGACTTGCTTCTGGTGCAGACCAGGAAGGTCTGGGGTGCTTCTTCTTTGCAGAGAAGCGGGAGCCAGTCTGGAGGAGCCAAACCAGCGCAGAAGATTTCAGGGAGCATCGTCACAGAGGCCACTAGCCAGCGGGCAAGCAACCGGACAGACGCGGCAAGCAGGAAAATGCTGAAGGGCCCCACGCAGGACTCGTGGAGTGTGGGGGGCTGGTCTTCGGTGCAGATGGTGCTTGGGGTTGGGGCTTCTCAATCCCCGGTGCACAACTTCGAGGGTACCTCAGAAGCTGCGCTGTAAGTTACTAGCCACTTTTCCCAGGTAGCCGGTCCCACGTCGCTCGTCGCCTCCACAGATCTCAGCTCTGCTGCAGATGTGGATGAGGGTCGGAGAAGTCTGGAAATCAAGGCTCTGGTCGGGCTCTGCAGTCGGTTCCTCGTCGAACGTCTCACAAAGCAAAGGGTAGTCACTTGATGGTGCCTGTTTGCACAGGGTAGCCACTCCTTGGCTACAAGGGAGATTCTTCAGTCTTCTTCTTTCGTCGAATGTCGAAGGTCCAGAGTTTCTGTTCAGTTTTGCAGGTTCAGGATAATCTAAAGTCTTGAGGCCCAACTCCCACTCTTATACTAATCTGGGGGGCTGGGATACCTGCTAGGTCACGCCTTATGGGTGGGACCTGGGAGGGGGTGGTTACACCCACTTCCCTTTGTCCAGTTTCGCGCCAGAGCTGGGGCTGGAGTGCCCCAGCGCCGGTTTGAACTGGACTATGCAAGGAACACCTTGTGTGCCCCAGGCATGTCTCATTCCTTTCAGCCCACCCTGCCCCAATACACTAAAGGCTGTCTGGGGAGGTGCTAGCACCTCCCCAAGCAGGAAACCTATTGTCCAGGCCTCCCTGGCTGGGATCACTCCCAGCTGCAGGAGGTCAGACTTGTGTCGTGGCAGCAGCATCCATTTTGTGATGCTGAGGCTTTGGTCAGAGGCTAACAGTTGAAGTATGATTTTAACATGTCTTTCCCTCTAGAAGGGGGGAATAATATTCTCATGTCCAGAAATGGCATGGGGGTATTATTCCCGAGTGTTAGACACCTTACACGACATGTTTTGATAAAGCCAAACCATAGTTACCATAACCGTCTAAGATTATAAGGTACTTTAAGAGTATATGGTAGGCTATATCATAGAACAGCTATAAGGACATGGTTCCGAAAGCTGCAGACAGGCTCAGCTCATGCTAGAGCACCATCTCACATGTTACCAAGCACTCTGCCTCCAGGATTGTCAAGGCCTGCCATAGGAGTGACTGATAGGTACACATGTGTCTATATGTAAGTTAGGTATAGGAATACTACACCTAAGCAAGGGGTGATTACACGACCTTGCCCCAGCTGAGTGATCAGCCAGTTGTGTCAAAATGGAAGGCCAGGCCAGGGGTGGCACAATACATGCTGCAGCCCCTGGTAGGCCTAGGGTACACCTATGCCCTGGGTACCTAGGGTACACTGTACAGGGGCCAATAAGGTGATCCTATCCAAATGGGTTATGCACCTAAAGTACATAGTAGTAATTTAGAGAGAGAACAGCAGGGCTGTGGGTCTGATTAGCAGGCCCACAGCCACATCTAAGTCGAAAACCAGTAAAGCAAAAGCAAAAAGTGGGGGTGAACATAGAAAGCAGACCCTACTCTCCTACACAACCCCCCCCCCAAACTTAGGGACATTAAACTAACCTTGACCAGTTGAGTCTTCATGTTCTAAGTGGAAATATCTGGAGAGTCCATCTGCATTGGCATGGTCAGTCCCAGGTCTATGTTCCACTGTGAAGTCCATCCCCTGTAGGGAAATGGACCACCTAAGAAGTTTGGGATTTTCACCCTTCATCTGATTTAGCCACAAGAGGGGCTTATGGTCTGTCTGAATCTTGAAGTGAGTGCCAAACAAGTATGGCCTCAGCTTCTTCAGGGCCCAAACCACAGCAAAGGCCTCCCTCTCAATAGCTGACCAACGTTTCTCTCTAGGGGTCAGCCTTCTACTTATAAAAGCAATGGGCTGGTCTTGACCATCTATATTCAGTTGTGAAAGAACAGCTCCCACACCTAACTCAGAAGCATCTGTCTGGACAATGAACTCTTTGGAGTAGTCTGGACTTTTCAGAATAGGTGCACTGCACATGGCCTGCTTCAGGTCATCAAATGCTTTTTGACAGCTTGCTGTCCACTGAACTTTCTTTGGCATCTTCTTGGAGGTCAAGTCATTAAGTGGTGTCACTATGGACCCATAGTTCTTAACAAACTTTCTGTAGTACCCAGACAGGCCCAAGAAAGCTCTGACCTGAGTCTGGGTAGTTGGAGGAGCCCAGTCCTTTATGGTCTGGACCTTGCTCTCCAGTGGTTGAACCTGACCCCCACCAACTAGGTGGCCCAGGTATACAACCTTGCTCTGCCCTATCTGGCACTTAGTGGCCTTGATAGTGAGGCCTGCCTTTTGCAGGGCCTCTAAAACATTCCTCAGGTGGACCAGGTGATCCTCCCAGGTGGAGCTAAAGACAGCAATATCATCAAGATAAGCTGCACAATAATCATCCAACCCAGTAAGGACTTGATTCACCAGCCTTTGGAAAGTGGCAGGTGCATTCTTCAAACCAAAGGGCATTACCACAAATTGATAATGTCCTCCTGGGGTCGAGAAAGCAGTTTTGGCCTTTGCACTCTCAGCTAGTCTGATTTGCCAGTAGCCTGCTGTTAGGTCAAATGTGCTCAAAAACGTAGCAGCTGCCAGTCTGTCAATGAGCTCATCTGCCCTAGGTATTGGGTGGGCATCTGTCCTAGTGACAGCATTGAGACCTCTGTAATCCACGCAAAACCTCATCTCTCTCTTACCATCTTGGGTGTGAGGTTTTGGCACAAGGACTACAGGACTAGCCCAAGGGCTCTCTGAAGGTTCAATGACTCCCAGCTCCAACATCTTTTGTACCTCAACTTTTATGCAGTCCCTGACATGGTCAGGTTGCCTGTAGATTTTACTCTTCACAGGCAGACTGTCACCAGTGTCCACCTCATGGGTGCACCAGTTTGTCTGACTTGGGGTCAGAGAGAACATATGTCTGTAGGCCTGCAGAACTTGTCTGCAGTCCTGTTGCTGATGGACAGTGAGGCTGTCAGAAAAGACCACACCATCAACTGAGCCATCATCAGGGTTCTGAGTCAACAGGTCTGGGAGAGGGTCACTCTCTTCCTCCTGCCCCTCATCTGTAGCCATGAGTAGCCCCATGTCTGCCCTGTCAACATATGCCTTCAATCTGTTGACATGAAGCACCCTGTGGGGGCTTCTGGGAGTCCCAAGGTCCACCAAGTAGGTGACTTCTCCCTTTTTCTCAACAATAGTGTGGGGTCCAGACCATTTGTCTTGGAGTGCTGCTGGGGCCACTGGCTCCAACACCCACACTTTCTGCCCTGGCTGGTAAACAGTCAGTACAGCCTTTTGGTCATGCCAAGCTTTTTGGAGTTCTTGGCTTGCCTCAAGGTTTTTAGAAGCCTTCTTCATATACTCTGCCATCCTGGAGCGGAGACCAAGTACATAATCCACTATGTCTAGTTTGGGTTGTCTGAGAGGTCTCTCCCATCCTTCCTTCACCAAACACAGGGGTCCTCTTACAGGATGCCCAAACAAAAGCTCAAAAGGGCTGTAGCCAACCCCCTTTTGTGGGACCTCTCTGTAAGCAAACAGAAGGCAGGGTAAAAGGATGTCCCATCTTCGCCTAAGCTTGTCTGGTAATCCTTTTATCATTCCCTTTAGGGTCTTGTTGAATCTCTCAACAAGCCCATTGCACTGTGGGTGATAGGGTGTGGTGAACTTATAGTTAACACCACACTCCTTCCACATTGCAGTCAAGTATCCTGACATAAAGTTGGCACCTCTGTCAGAAATGACCTCCTTTGGAAAGCCCACTCTGGAGAATACTCCAAGCAGGGCCCTTGCCACAACAGGAGCTGTTGTGGTCCTCAGGGGAATTGCTTCTGGGTACCTGGTGGCATGGTCCACTATCACCAGTATGAATCTGTGCCCAGATGCTGTTTGTGGGTCCATTGGTCCTACAATATCTATGCCCACTCTTTCAAAGGGGACCCCCACCACAGGTAGTGGTATGAGGGGGGCCTTTGTGGTGCCACCTGATTTGCCACTGGCTTGGCAGGTGACACAGGAGCGACAAAACTCCTTAGTATCTTCTGACATATGGGGCCAGTGAAAGTGAGGGACAAGCCTGTCCCAAGTCTTGTTCTGGCCTAAATGTCCTGCAAGGGGAATATCATGGGCCAAGGTTAGAAGGAAGCCTCTGAACTTCAGTGGTATGACCAACCTCCTGGATGCACCAGGCTTGGGGTCTCTAGCCTCTGAGTACAGTAGCCCTTCATCCCAATACACTCTATGGGTACCTTGAGCATTCCCTGCAGCCTCAGCAGCAGCCAGCTGTCTGAGGGGTTCAAGAGAGGGGCAGTCTAATTGAGCCTGCCTCAGATCTGCCCTTGAAGGTCCCCCTGTCCCAAGAAACTCAACCTGATCAGGTTCAAGTTCTTCTAGGACAGTTCCTTCAGGGCTCTCAGAATCACCCTCCTGGGAGGACTGATCCACCACCTGAGGCAGGGGGGAAGGCACAGCCTTAACCCTACTGCTCTTTCTCTTGGATTGTGACTGGTCCATAGTTTCAGGATCCAGCACTTGTTCAGTGTTGCACTTTTTGGCCTGTGACCTGGTCACAGCAAGGACATGTGCATCTATCCCCAGCATTTCTGCATGGGTCCTATACTCCACTTCAGACCAAACTGAAGTTTCAAGATCATTGCCCAGTAAACACTCTACAGGAAGGTCTGAACTAACAACAACTTTCTTGAGGCCAGTTACCCCTCCCCAGGAGAAGTTAACAATAGCCACACTATGGGAGGTAGTGGCATTGCTAGCGTTGGTCACTAGGTAATTCTCACCTAGTATGATCTGTCCAGGGTCCACAAAAGCAGGTGTCACCATTGTGACACTAGCCCCAGTGTCCCTGTAGGCCTGAGCCATTCTTTGGTTGATAAAAGGTGTCTGTCTGTACTTGCCCAGGTTACTGGGGCCTACAGTAGAGGACAAAGCTAAGTCCCCATCACAGATCAGGACAGCCTGAGTAGGTACTCTGACTAGGCCAGAATCCTCCTCAGTTCCCAGGGTTAACCCTACTACACCCTTTTGCTGGGAACCACCACTTACAGCTGAACTAGGGGGTACAGTTGCCTTAGGGGCAATGGTGGCTGGGGGCTTATCCTTTTTGGTGCACTCACTAAACCAATGTGAGGTAGAGTTACAATAGTTGCACCATGGTTTCTTTTGGCCTTCTTTCTTCTTATCCTTTTTGGAACCACCCTCCCCCTGAGCCTTTTGGGGGCCTGGTGAAGACTTCTGGTCTTTTTGTTTCTGCTCATTACCCTTCTGGTCTGCCTTTTTCTGATCACCGCCCTGGTTCTGGTTTTTCTGCTTAACTCTAGTCCTGACCCATCTATCTGCCTTCTTTCCCAATTCTTGGGGAGAAGTCAGATCAGAATCAATCAGGTGTTGATGCAATAGCTGGTTTTGACAGTTGTTAAGTATTTGTTCTCTCATGATCAAATTATACAATCCTGTATAGTCCTTAACCTTACTTCCCAATAGCCAGCCTTCCAGAGCCTTAGTGGCACAATCTACAAAGTCAGTCCAGTCCTGAGTCTGTGTCTTCTGGGTATCCCTGAACAACAACCTGTATTGTTCAGTGGTTAGGCCAAACCCATCAATCAGAGCACTCTTCAGGACAGTGTAATTATCTGCATCCTCATCACTAACTGTGAGGAGCTTGTCTCTTCCTTTCTCAGAGAAGGAGAGCCACAAGATAGCTGCCCACTGACTTTGGGGTACCTGCTGTACTTTGCAAGCTCTCTCCAAAGCAGTTATCCATTTGTGGATGTCATCCCCACACTTGTAGGGAGGGACAATCTTGCTCAGGTTTCTATTATCATAGTGCCTGTCTCTATCTCTAGGAATGTTGCTGCCACCAGTGGGTTCTAACCCACTTAACTTTTGTTCTCTAGCCAGAGCAAGCTTCTCTTTGGCAAGGGCAAGTTCTTCCCTCTGAATCCTCAGATTAGCCTCCCTCATTCTGGCTGCATGCTCCTTTCTCTCAGGTGAAGTCATTCCCCTGTGAGAGGAAGCATTAGAGGTGTTAGAGACATGGGAGTGGATGGATTCCCCTGAAGGGGATCTGTCCTTCCTGTTTCTCTGTGAATGTCTACTTGTGGGTCTGTATGGGGGGACCCCATGCAAACTCCCATGTAAACTTAAGTTAGCCTGGCTAAGTCTCCTTACTTGGCTCTGGCTGTCTACCTCCCCATCTGAAGCCCCATCTGACTCCTCTGTGGTGGGTAGACCCTCCTCTGTGCCTAGGGCACCTTCCTGTGATGCCCTCTGAGCATCATACTCCTCTAGGAGTTGTCTTAACTGAAGGAGGGTAGGGTTTGCACCCTGTTTTATTCCTCTGGAGGTACACAATTGTCTCATCTCCTGGAATGTTAAGGTATCATACCCAGAGGGGGTCTTCTGCAGACCTGCCCCTCCTGAGAGAGCATCTACTTGATCTCCTCCCAGAGGCATGATCTAGTGAGGGTGTGGTGTGTGCACCTACCTACACTAGTTGTATCTACTAAACCTTTCTAGTAGTTGTAGTCAGGGTGTGTTATTCCCTTCAACCTACAACTACAAAGTCCAGTAGGACTTAAGTATAATAATCTATGTTATATGTACCTAGACAATATCTGTGTGATCTTTCAATTTAGTATCTCAAGATTACAATGGTATTACAACAGCAAGCTCAGATCCCAACCGCTGCCACCAATGTGAGAAGTTGGCCTGATGTATGATGTCACTAGTTATAGTGTACACCTTATATCAGTCCAAATACCCTTATGGTGATTGGTTGTAAAGTCAACCTTATAGACCAGCTATCCTAGTGGTAGCATGGACAAGAGCAGTCTTAGGCTAAACTCTGAATGGCATGTGAAGCCAGCTGTGATACCATATATAATCCCTTGAATACCAAATGAAAGGACACCACAACAGATATATATATAAAATAAAGTGTATTTATTCTAAGCAAACCCTCAGCACTCTTTATGAGTTTAGAGGTAAGTACAACACAGTCTTATTAATGCATACAGTAAGTCACACAGGTAAGTAATACAGTTAGGCCCTAGGGGCCACGCAAACCATATACTAAATAAGTGGTATAAGAACCACTGTCACGGAAATAGAATAGGCCTAGGCCTAGGGAATCGCTGGGGCTACACTACACTAGCGTTAGTTAGGAAGTGGGAGGCCCACGGGATTCGTGTGCAGAGTGGAAACACTCACGCGTAATGCGTAAAAGTCAATAGCAATGTTACAGTTTAGAAATAGATAGATTTAGGACACTTCCGGAGTAGCTAGGAAGTTGAGACTTGAAAACTAGACACTAGGATAGTCACTATCCTGATGAGCACCGGAGTACCCAAGTTACCTAGCCCACAGGCTGCGGGTGCATAGGGGTGAAGATGCGTCGTTTTCGTCGTCGACTCCTATGGATGCCTGAAGAAAGATGCTGACAGGCAGTCAGTGAAGAGTGTCCGGTGGATCCCAAGACTGGGATCAAGAAGAGAAGAAACCTGCAAGCAGAAGGGACAGAGTCAAGGTCACTAGCCAGTGACCACGTGGAACCAGGAAGGAACCAGGCGATGTCGTGAAGAGTTGCAGGTGAAGGTGAAGCTTGTCGCTGCAGCCAGGAGGACCAGGAAGCGTCGAGGACGACCAGGACCAGGAGGCGAGCTGTCCCACGAAGGCTCTTGCTGTCGGCGGCGTCGAAGTTGGACTAGGACTCACCAAGCCTTGGCAAGCGGAACCCACGAAGAACAAGGGACTTGCTTCTGGTGCAGACCAGGAAGGTCTGGGGTGCTTCTTCTTTGCAGAGAAGCGGGAGCCAGTCTGGAGGAGCCAAACCAGCGCAGAAGATTTCAGGGAGCGTCGTCACAGAGGCCACTAGCCAGCGGGCAAGCAACCGGACAGACGCGGCAAGCAGGAAAATGCTGAAGGGCCCCACGCAGGACTCGTGGAGTGTGGGGGGCTGGTCTTCGGTGCAGATGGTGCTTGGGGTTGGGGCTTCTCAATCCCCGGTGCACAACTTCGAGGGTACCTCAGAAGCTGCGCTGTAAGTTACTAGCCACTTTTCCCAGGTAGCCGGTCCCACGTCGCTCGTCGCCTCCACGGATCTCAGCTCTGCTGCAGATGTGGATGAGGGTCGGAGAAGTCTGGAAATCAAGGCTCTGGTCGGGCTCTGCAGTCGGTTCCTCGTCGAACGTCTCACAAAGCAAAGGGTAGTCACTTGATGGTGCCTGTTTGCACAGGGTAGCCACTCCTTGGCTACAAGGGAGATTCTTCAGTCTTCTTCTTTCGTCGAATGTCGAAGGTCCAGAGTTTCTGTTCAGTTTTGCAGGTTCAGGATAATCTAAAGTCTTGAGGCCCAACTCCCACTCTTATACTAATCTGGGGGGCTGGGATACCTGCTAGGTCACGCCTTATGGGTGGGACCTGGGAGGGGGTGGTTACACCCACTTCCCTTTGTCCAGTTTCGCGCCAGAGCTGGGGCTGGAGTGCCCCAGCGCCGGTTTGAACTGGACTATGCAAGGAACACCTTGTGTGCCCCAGGCATGTCTCATTCCTTTCAGCCCACCCTGCCCCAATACACTAAAGGCTGTCTGGGGAGGTGCTAGCACCTCCCCAAGCAGGAAACCTATTGTCCAGGCCTCCCTGGCTGGGATCACTCCCAGCTGCAGGAGGTCAGACTTGTGTCGTGGCAGCAGCATCCATTTTGTGATGCTGAGGCTTTGGTCAGAGGCTAACAGTTGAAGTATGATTTTAACATGTCTTTCCCTCTAGAAGGGGGGAATAATATTCTCATGTCCAGAAATGGCATGGGGGTATTATTCCCGAGTGTTAGACACCTTACACGACATGTTTTGATAAAGCCAAACCATAGTTACCATAACCGTCTAAGATTATAAGGTACTTTAAGAGTATATGGTAGGCTATATCATAGAACAGCTATAAGGACATGGTTCCGAAAGCTGCAGACAGGCTCAGCTCATGCTAGAGCACCATCTCACATGTTACCAAGCACTCTGCCTCCAGGATTGTCAAGGCCTGCCATAGGAGTGACTGATAGGTACACATGTGTCTATATGTAAGTTAGGTATAGGAATACTACACCTAAGCAAGGGGTGATTACACGACCTTGCCCCAGCTGAGTGATCAGCCAGTTGTGTCAAAATGGAAGGCCAGGCCAGGGGTGGCACAATACATGCTGCAGCCCCTGGTAGGCCTAGGGTACACCTATGCCCTGGGTACCTAGGGTACACTGTACAGGGGCCAATAAGGTGATCCTATCCAAATGGGTTATGCACCTAAAGTACATAGTAGTAATTTAGAGAGAGAACAGCAGGGCTGTGGGTCTGATTAGCAGGCCCACAGCCACATCTAAGTCGAAAACCAGTAAAGCAAAAGCAAAAAGTGGGGGTGAACATAGAAAGCAGACCCTACTCTCCTACAGGTATTGTTGTGGGATGCAAGCTCAGAACTCAACAATTGCCCAGCTGCACAATAACTGATTGTCCAATCTGGTGTTTTACTTTAGTAAAAGAAAATTACTACACATTTAAAATCTAATACTCTCATAACAATTTAGTGGATACAAATAACACACCAGTACCAGATCTACTGTGCCATAGATTCTGCCCCACCTCACCCCTTTTCCTGGGTGTCCCCTCCCTCTCAGCCTTCCTTCCTCCCTCTCTCCTTTGGTAATTCCAGCCTTGTCTCCTCGAGGGGTTTCGAATTTGAATTGGGCATGTGTCAAGGCTACCGTGCAGGTTACCTTTTAAATCCGTATGTCGATCTGTTATTCAAAAGTCCCCTTTCAGCAGTGTCACCACAGCACGAACATCGGAGTTCTTTCCTGGCAATACACAACTCTTCGTTCCTGCTTTTTGGAGAAGACGTGCAGACTAAAGTTAAAGCCTGTGATCCAGTGGAGGGAAGTATTAGAACAAGAACAGGGGCCAGTCTCTGACAGACAGGCATGGACACTAGATGATGCATCCGTCTCCAGCGAGCAGTGAACTCTCTTCTGAGTCTCAGGTGAGGTGCAGCAGATGGGCTGCCAAGAGTCAGGGATCACAGCAGTATGAGCACAGTTGTGGCAGGGTCTTTGTTTCCTGCTGCAGGGTTCACCTGGGGCCTAGTCCTTGGTCACAGTGCACAATCCACCTTGGACACAGTTCTTGATGGTGGCAGTACAGTCCGTCTTGGACATAGTTTCTGGGTGGTGGCACGGTCTGCCTCTAGCACAAATCTTGGGTTCGGTGGCAGTCTGCCTTGGGCAAGGCTCTTGTCTACAGACTCAATTACTGCTGTTCGTGATTCCCATATGAAACTGCTACAATGAAGAGACAGTGTCCACAATTCTCAGAACATGTAGATGGATATCACTCCACAATTTTCCTTCTTGTGGCAGACTCATACTCCACCCAGGGCAACCTACTTCTGCTACTCCCTGTACAGTCAAACCTCCTGCAGGATTGGCAGGCTCCTTCCCCGTAGCACTAGGATCTGGGTTCGCACACAGAAGCAGAAAGTGAAATGAATGGGGCAGTAGACACTCACTCCAGTGACATGGATAAACAAGCATTTACAATGCAACGGTCTCGGCATTGTTAAAGTTAGAGCTATTGGAATTGCTCATGACATTATTTTTGTTTATGTTTTTAAAACATGTAAAGAAACGGCATTGTTATTTACAATGTCAATAGCTTAATCTGTGTGTGGGTGCAAATGCACTAGGTTTCGCATTGGAGAGTGATTAAGCTATTGACATTGTAAATAACAATGCCGTTTCTTGAAATGTTTTAAAAACAAAAACATAAACAAAAATAATGTCATGAGCAATGCCAATAGCTCTAACTTTACCAATGCCGAGACCATTGCATTGTAAATGCTTGTTACTTCTGTTGGGACATTTTGAGGCACCATTTTGTTGTTGAGGCACTTTAGTCTCCTTATTGGGCGGGATCTTTTCTTCCTGGCATCCCATTAAAACAGCGTGCGCGCAGTGGCTATTAGGTCTGTGGTTACCACACAAACTGCATAAACTGTGATTGTATGCTTCTTGATCTATTTTAAATTAAAAAATGTTTATCCCTATTTAGGCATTTTACCATTTGAGCAGGAGTAGCTGAATTGTTTTTTTTGTTTTTTTTTTAATGCAGTTGAGACATCTTAAGGTGCCATATTCGTGTTGCGGCGCTCTAGTTTCCTTATTGGGCTCGACCATTTCCTCCTTGCAGTCCATTTAACCAGCACACTGGCATGGACTGTAGCAGCTATTATGTTTATGGTTACAGTACGAACTCCAAATTAAACTTTTTCTTAAATCAAATCACAGAGTCATTGGTGCAGATCAAGTACATATCAGTTCAAGAATACAGTGCTGCAACAGGTAAGTAGCATTCAATACATTCAACAATGGCGTCATTATTCTACTGTTCGGTGCAGATCGAGTACACGTCAGTTCAAGAATACAGTGCTGCAACAGGTAAGTAGTATTCAGTACTTCAAGAATAGCGTCATTATTCTACTCTTCAGTGCATTGCCATATCTTCTGTAGGTGATGTGCAAATCTCACCCCTATAGAAATTCCAGTGTTTCCATTTTCGATCCCATTTCTTAGGGCAGCCTCGCATCTTATAAACCTCTTTCTCTGCTATCATGCAGCGATCTAACTCTGCCATCCAGCCAATCATTAGGGGTTGCGTGGCGGAGCCCCAGGACATTGCAATAGCTCTCTTCACCAATAAGTACCCCAGTGCCACCCATTGTTGTTCTATGTCAGTCAAATCTGTGGCCTCCCAGATGTTTAGGATCTCCAACCCTGGTGTCAGGACAATCTGTTTTCCTAGCGAGTCTTTCATTTTATGGGTTGCTGTATCCTGAAGGGGGCGTATTATGGGGCATGCCCAGAGAACGTGGTAAAAAGTACCCGCCTGACCACAGCCTCTAAGGCATAGTGCGTCTGTCCTACGGCCTATTTTGGCAAGAAGTGTTCCTGAAAGGTAAGAGCGGTGTAGGATTTTCAATTGAATGCGACGGAAGCGGTGATTTATCGCCGTTTCTCTGGGGGACATTAACGTCGTCTGCTAGTCCTCTTCAGTTATAGGCCCTACATCTGCCTGCCACTGGTCCCGGAGAGTCTGGAAGGGGTCGGGTAAATTGTTACAGAGCTTGTGTGCAAGATACTGCCTTTTTTAAAAGCGGTTCGGAGATTAGGCGGTCCTCCAGAAGAGAAGAATCTGGTATAGAGGACAGATCTAGGATAGTAGTCTGAAGGGCATGTCGAATTTGCAGGTATCGAAAAAAATCTCGCTCGGAGCAAGATTGTGTTTCGTTAGCAGTTCTTTAAATGTGAGGAGTTTACCTCTATATATCAGATCGCCAATGTTAGTGATACCGATCGTGTCCCATTTATCAAAGCCCGCATGGTGGCAGAGTAGCCCCAATTTCTGCGTGGACCATAGCGGTGTGGATTTCGTGAGTTTGTCTGCCCAGCCTAGAAGCTTCATTGCTTGATGCCAAATGGCCACAGTCAGTGACATGGGTCCAAGATAACGGCCCTTCCGAGCATTACTATAGAGGGCGCCTAGATAGCCCTCCCTCCCCGTCTGATATCTCTCTAGATGAAAGGCCGGATTCGGTGGGGAGCCATGTATCCAGTGGTTTGGGGCCACCAGTTGTGTGGCCCAATAGTATAAGCGAAGGTCAGGAAGAGCGATTCTATCATCATACCACCCCTTCCTCAGTTTGCGGAGGTCAATCTGAGGCGCCCTGCCATCCCACAATAGAGTCCGGATCTCTCCCTCTATGGCCGCAAAATATGAGTCAGCAATGGGGAACGGGCAGTTCTGGAGGGCATATAAAAATCTAGGAAGTGCAAGCATTTTAAATAAAGCTGCTCTCCCTTAGAGGGATAAGGGCAATGACCTCCAATGCTGAACATCATCCTGCAGTTTTGGAAGGGGGCCAAGAAGATTTCGGTCATAGAATGTTTTGGGGTCATTAGTAATATAAATCCCCAAATTTTAAAAACCGTCGGTAACTACGGCAGCGTCATAGCCACCCTGTACCTGAGGTGGGGGGCCATGAAGGAAGTATAGTCCCGATTTTGACCAATTGATAGTATATCCGGCATATTTACCAAAGTTAGTGATGACATTGAAAAGGCTATTGAGTGATGTTCGTGGAGATGCCATATAAATTAAGATATCATCTGCGTACAGTGATATTTTATCCACAACGTCCTCGTTCCATCGCAGGCCGCGTATGGAAGCATCCTGACAAATCCAGTGCGCAAGCGGTTCTAGAGTCAGTGCAAATAGGAGGGGGTCAGGGGACATCCCTGTCTTGTCCCTCTCTGCAATGCAAACACCCGCGAAGTGCAGTTGTTGACTCGGACTTGGGCCAATATAGCAGCATACAATAGCATGATCCATTGTCAGAATCGAGGACCGAAACCAAACCTTGCCAGGACCTCGAATAGGTAGGGCCACTCAATTAAGTCAAACGCCATTGCGGCGTCTAATGATAGTACAACCGCATCCTCCTGCAAATATGGTTGCCGGCCCAGGACGTTATGTACTCGACGAATATCGAGGGCTGTGTCACGGCTTGGTAGAAAGCCGGATTGGTCCTCGTGGACCAAGGAGGGGAGAACCGTAAGCAAGCGTGAAGCGAGGAGTTTAGCCAGAACCTTGGCCTCCGAACTGATTAAAGAGATGGTTTTGTGAATAACGACAATCAACACCAGTCTTTGATCCAAAGGGAGAGCACCCCGCTCCAAGCTTTCATCATACATGTTTTTTAGATGTGGAGCTATTTTGGAGGCCATGCCCTTGAGGAATTCAATTGGGATTCCGTTGGGTCCCCTGGCTTTCCCGGATTTAATAGCAAATATCGCCTTACTGATTTCTTCTGTGGTTATGTCAGCATCTAAAGCCTCTCTATCGCTGTCTGAGATTATGGGGAGGGTCATTTCTTCCAGTAATTGACGGGAGTCACTGGTGGAGGCAGCCGTTTGTGAAGAATATATCCGCTCAAGGTGGTTGGCAAATGAATCTGCCACCTCCTGCGGATCTGTAACTAGCCTCCTATCAGTAAGCAGGAGCTCCGGGACCCACCAGGCCACCTGATCTCAACGCTCGAGCCATGCCAGCATCTTACCCGCTCACTCACCTAACTCATATATCCTATGGCGTGTATAGAGGATCCTAGTTTGGGCTTTTTTCCGGGCAAGAGCTCTGTATTCAAGTTGCTTATTTCGGAGAGCAAGGGCCGTTTGTTCAGAGGGGGAGGAAGTGTGTGTAGTTTCAAGCTGTAGTAGGCCACCTTCTAACTGAGTCAATTGTGCGTTCTGGTTTCTAATGTATCCAACTTTTTGTGTCAGTACGCGCCTTTTATCACCGTCTTATAAGTTTCCCATACGGTGATGGCCGAGTCAACAGAGCCAACATTCTCGTTGAAATAATGTTCTGTATGTTCAAGAAGGTCATCTTTAATATCTGGTCTCGTAAGGAGCCACGGATTTATGATTATGGGGCCACGATCTCTAGGGCGGTAAAAGGTAAAGTCAGTTACAAGGGGCGAGTGGTCTGATATGCCTCTCGGGAGGCCATGGGGGATTTGAAACAGGCTGATGTCCACAGCAGAGGTAAAGAAATAGTCAATGCGAGACATGCTTTTATGCGCATTGGAATAGTGTGTAAAAAAACTTGCACTAGGGTGTAACGTACGCCAAATGTCGGTGAGACCTAGTGCTTGGGCGAAATC
Source organism: Triturus cristatus (assembly GCF_964204655.1). Lineage (NCBI taxonomy): Eukaryota > Metazoa > Chordata > Amphibia > Caudata > Salamandridae > Triturus > Triturus cristatus. Next base: position 735,693,833 of record NC_140592.1, read on the forward strand.
GGCCAGGGATGTGGTTTGCCTGGGTAACTGTCTTTGGGGGGGTCTATCCAGTGCCTCATCCATCACCATATTGAAGTCACCACCCACTAGGAGAGTACCTTGAGGGAGATCTACCAGAATTTTGCTGAGGTCTTGGAGTGCAGCCTTCCCCAATGCGGGCGGAAGATAGACTGAGATTACATTGAGCGGCTTGCCCTCCCATATCTCTTCAAGCACTGCGAATCTACCCAACGGGTCACTCCACGTCTTAGTAGATGTCAAAGCGAGGTTTTTACGTATAAGTATACCCGTTCCTCTAGATCCTGATGTGAAACCTGCGTGGACTAGAAGCGTGTAACCCCATCTATTGAGAGCCTTGCAGTTGTTCCCGACTAGGTGCATTTCCTGAAGTAAAACAAGATCCGGAAGCTGCCGCTTGCTTCCCAACCCATTAACATTCCATGTCATAATGAATAACTTTGTGGTTTTTGCGTCCACCATGGGGGGTGGTAGTAGAAAACTGGGGGGATAAACGAGGCGCGTAATAGCACTGTATATTTCACCTTAAACTGAGTGGGGCGGCGCGGCCTGTGTTGGCAGACACATCTGATTCCGTCCCTGGCTGTTGTGTACCTAGGCTGCGTGTGTATAACAGAATCTGTCACCTTCAGATACTTTTATCTCCGAGTACTCCGCTGTAAAATAACCTTAGCAATGAACAACCCAACTATCCCCTCTCCCCTGACCCCCTCCCTGCCCGTGGAATTACAACTTTCCACACCCCAACAAGGCAGAGTGCCTGTCACCCGCCCTATCCTTGAGAGGGTGGCTGTCCAGCCGCCATCACCCCCGCCTAACTAGATATAATGTGGTACTCAGCGTGTATTAGGACCTTACTTAATAAACCGATCATTAACCAAACAAACATTTTGAGAGAAGACAGATTACAAATTCGTTACAAGCCCGACCACTGTGTCTTGGTCGTGATTGGGTCCATTACATCCCATCATTGTTAACAGTAGAGTAGTCTGTAGTGGCCACAGGTAGGCCCGAGAGTGCAAATCCAAGGGACAAGAGGGTCCTCAAACCCGTCTGTAGAAGAGAGAACGAGTTCAGTGCAGGGGGTTAGTTTCAACCCAGGGTGTCATCCTCCAGGCTTCGTTCCTGTGACATCTGCGGGTCACGTTGGCAGTTTCAGAGATCTTTTTGTTGTTTCCATCCGGCGATCTCCCCACACGTCGCCAGCCATCAAGCCATTCCCAGGCTTCGTCTGGAGAAAGGAAGAACCATGATTTCCCTTCCGATTCTACCCTGAGTTTGGCTGGGAAGAGCATAGAGTGCTTAACCTCTTTGTCTCTGAGGGCTTTTTTCACCGCCATAAAGCTGCGTCTCTGGGCTTGGACCCTAACTATAAAGTCCGGGAAGAAGGTGACAGTCGCGTTGTAGGATGATGTCTCTAGCTCGAAAATTAAAGACCCTCGTAATTATAGGCCTGGGGGGGCACCAGATTTTGGGCGCCCGCCCGGGACTCGATGGGCTCGTTCGATGGAGAAATAACTAGAGAGGCCTTTCGGTTGGAGTTTGTAAGTCCTCCACATAGAGATCAACAGCCGGCCCTTCTGATTTTTCCGGGACCCCCAGGATACGAATGTTGTTCTGCCTCGCCCTCCCATCGTAGTCATCGAGGAGCTCTTCCATTTTCTTCTGTTGAGCTTGAAGCTGGGACACCTGTCCCTGTAGAGTAGAGGTGTCCGATACCAGAGCTTTCGTGGTGACTTCTACATCTTTTACTCTTGAGTCCATTTTCTTCAGGTCTGCGCGCAGGAGAGTGACTTCCACATTCACCGAGTCAATGCGGGTTTCCAACGAAGTGTGAACCCCAGCGATGGCCTCCATGACGTCTTCCAGAGTGAGAGTTTTGGATGAGGAACGGGGCTGCGGGGTCCTGGGATCCTCGCCTGGCGTAGCTACGGTCTCCTCCCCCTGTCTAGACCAGGCACATTTGGCGAGTTGTTTCTGAGTCTGAAACTTGAGCCCGCCACTTGAAGCCATGGATGCAGAGAGAGCACGATGGAGCCCAGAAAACTCAGAGGCTGCTCACAGAGATTAGTTGAACACATCTGTACTATCCGCCGGCAGCACAAGGGAAAATCCAGCCCCCGTCGGCCTGTCGGGGTTCCAGGTGAGTCAGCCAGGTGGCGGGGTGGGGTGGAGAGGACGTGCGAATATGTATCTGTCAATCGCGTAAGAATCCTCTGCACCCGGTGGAGGGTGCTATTGTCTCTGGGGTAGTGAGAGTTGTGGTATGGAGCAGTGTATGGTCCCCCGGGACGCCGTCCCTTGAGTTATAAATTAAGGCGAGTCCAGACGAGCTAACGTGTAGCACACCTCCGTGGTTTGGGGAAGCCAATCGGGTCTAGGTGCACCCCTCGTGCCCCGTGGATTAAAAACTGTGATTTTATGTCTCTTGATCTGTTGTAAATTCTAAAATTGTTAAATTTATTTGGGTATTTTACTGTGAGGTTGGGTGAGAGTAGCTGAATAGTTTCTTTTGTTTTTACTACTGTTGGGACATTTTGAGATTCCGTTTTGGTGTTGCAGCGCTCTAGTCTGCTCATTGGGCTGGAGCTTTACCTCCTGGTAGCCCATTTAACCAGCACACTGGTGCAGATGCGCCACTGGTGCGCCAAAGGCAAGCCCGTCTGTGCCTGTCCCATACAAAATGGTGAGTCCCATACAAAAAGCCATGCGTCATTCCTTACGCCTGGTCTGAGCAGGCGTAGGGATTTTGACGTAGTGAAGGCATAGAATGACGCAGTGAATAGTTTGAAAATTTCTCTGCGTCAGTCCTACATAACTTTTTGCGTGGGAACCCCTAGCCTGCATACATAATACCTGGTGCAGGTATACATCCAGAAATGTATTTCTTATTCCTAACCCATCCCAGAGCGCCCAAAATACAGGAAGTGAGCATAATGTACCACTGTCATGGCAATCCAAATACCAAGTGGGGGGGGGGGGGGGGGGTGGGTGGAGAGTTTATTTACCTATTTTTTCTCTTTTTTTCTGTTTAAATGTAATCCGATTGTAATGTCCATTATAGTTGACACTTTGGATGGAATGTACTGAGACATGGTAGCTATGGAGGGACACACTGTATTGTTTGCCATAAGTACAGTTATACCATGTGCATCTTTGTGAACTATGCACAAATCTACTGCCCTTTTTTCTTTCTTAACTGCAAAAATCAATATAATATGTTAAAAAAAAAAACCTGGCGCAGGTATAAGGTGACGCAGGGCTTTACAACGTGATGCATCTCCCTAGGTGTGTCACGTTGTAAATTGACGCATTGTTTGCGCCGCCGCTGCGTCAAAAAAAGAGACACAATGGTGACACAAAGAGGCGCAAGGGGCTTGTAAATCTGCCCCTAGATTGTTTTCTGTTTGTTCCCAATTGGCGGGTCTGACATTCCTGAAACTGAAGAGAGGGAGCCCAGGCACTCAACTGAGGAAAGAGGAGACAGGCCTCCCCTTATAAATGGTATTAGGTACTTTCTAGTTCAGAGGATGCTGATTAGTCTTCCCCTGACTATCAATTTCTGGATGGAAGGGGTGAAGGCTGGGACTACATTTTCTATTGTCAGGGTATGAAGGGTCTTTTAGAAGTGAAGCAGCCCTTTATCTCTCTTCCTGAGTGCTGTCAGGTGTGGCTGTTGATAGGTGCAGACAGCTCACACCTCTTTGTGACTTTGATGTTGTGCTCCAGCTTGTAGATGACACTATTGTGAAGAACATCATTCAGGACAAAGGCTGGAAGACGGCCTAAGAAGGACATATGGAAGAAAAGAGAACAAACACATCTGGTTCCGAAAAGACAGATAGATAATCCCCATCTCCTGTCTGCCATCCTGATTGAATGAGAGCTGCTGATCCCCTTGTACTTCTTGTTCCACATTCCTGTTGACCAAGAAGGGGGTGCTCTACAGGGTATCCAGAGGACACCTGCACAACCAGAGCATACAAAAAAGTGATGGATGGAATGCCTGAATTAATCTCAGCCACTGGTAATTACTTGGGCCGCATCCCAGTTCATTGCTATTTTGCACACCGTGCCACCTCAGTTTGGACCCATCCATATGCAAACCAGCCTTGTGCCAATGGGAGTCAGCTCCTCACTGAAGTAACCTAGGTCCGGTTTTGCCCTAGTTAGGGACGATGCGGGCCTGAGTAATAACCAGTGGCTGAGATCAATTTAAACATTCCAGTCACTTTTTTGTATACCTGTGCAACCAGGGCTTTTGTCTGTCTGACAACTAGCTTTACAGCAATGAGGGAACATCACCTGGAGTTACGTGACTTGCCCTGGGACCCCAGGGAGTCTGCTGAGAGAGAGCAGTGAGGGGGCTACTGAGCCAACTCTGCAGGAGGATCTGACTGTTGGTGTAGACAAGAAGCAATTTACATTGGTGCTGAGATTTAAAACACATATTACTGGAATGCTCAAGATTGGAAACCATTCCCTGAACTCATCAGAGAAACAGCAACACTTCCCAAGTGTGCTTGAGGAGTCTCCGTTGTTGTTCCCATCATCGCTGTGACATTTGCCAAAGTGTGCCCATTCAGCTTGCCCAAATGAAGCCAGGATCAACAATACTCCATTGCACCTGCTTTGTGCTCATGATCTAGGCCGTTGCGAAAGAGTCACTTCTGAACCTGTGAGATCTGTGCTTCGCCACCAAAGATGCCTGCAAATCTGTGGTATCCAAGATACCCCCACTGTCCTTATTGAATGGCTAGCTCAGCACTGATCCCCAAGAGTGCCAGATGGACAATGCCGCTCCGAAAAATGTGGCTTTTGTTTTGTGTAAAACATGGCCTCAGGCCTACTATTGTAAACGGACTGTGGCAGTTTAAACACCTCAATTCACCTATCAAAATCAATGTATCTACCCTATGTATGCCTCGTATTCCACAAAGCAGGCTAGATGGTATTTAAAAGTATGAAATGTAGACATTTGATGTTAAAATGTCCTTACAGTGACTAGTATCCCAAAGCTGTTTTCACTGCAGGAAAAATGTCTGCCCCAGAGAGAAAACCAGAGTACAGATTAAAATTCCAATACTGTATCTCAGGAATGGGACAAGCTCGAAAAATAACGAAACAACAATTTGTAATAGCTATTTAAAGTCTAATTCATTGGTGTAGTTGAATTAAAAAAAAAATATTAAGGAAAAGTACTTTGCAGAAAGTTACATTTCCCTTCATAAAAATCCTGGAGACACTGATTTGCAAGGTGTAAAATGCCTCCAAGGAGCAAGCAATAGGCCCATTTGAATGGGCAGAGATGACACCTCTGAACCTCCTACAATATGCAGGGTGGGGGCTATGAGCATCCTTTTTGACATTTCAGTGACAAGTCCTGCTGAAGTGTCAAAGCCTGCTTGACAGGTCTGCTGGGTTTGCATATAACACTTTGGGCACACTTGAAGGACAGAGAACAGGATGCCAAGGTAATGTGTATCCACAGACTGGTTGCAGAAGTACCCTGAATTATTCTACCCAACTTCTATCTCTGGGTTTTACATATAGCACTTTGGGGTGTACTTGAAAGGCAAAGAACAGGATGCTGAAACACTAAGTGTGTTTTCACTGTCTGGTTCCTGAAGGACCCAGCTTTGTCCTACCAGACTTCTGTCTGTGGGAATATTTAGTGCACAGTGGCTGCTTTAAACTGTATTTTAGTGTTAGGTGTGGAAGGACACTAGGATTACAATAGAATACTCCCCATACACAACGCCAGCCCTCGGAGCCCAGTTAAGTGTGGCTGGACTTTTGCCTTCTTAAAAATACCCAATGTGGGTACGGTTGGCTCCGGGAACCTTTACCTCATTGGTTAGGGCGTGCTGAGGACTCATTCCCACCCACTAGCTCATGCCAGGCATAAATGTGGCACCTCCAGGCACCCAATTCACAACATTGCTGGACCTGAGGAAACAGACGAGGACTGAACCTGCTGTCTGTGACCTGACAGGATCCCTGAAGGACTGGACCTGCTTCCTCTTGTACCCAGGATCAAGAAGTGGACTCCAAGGGTCAACCTGGTTTGGTGTATCTGATACGCGCTCTGTTGTCAGCCTAAAATTGCATCTACTTCCTGTTCTACCATGGCCATTGACTATCATTGGCGCTTTGGGCTTTTTGGCACCAGTTCTACTTAAAGCTGTAAAAAGTCACATTTCGTTCCCTTTATTAGGTTTTTGCCATTTTTGTCATTTTCATTTTTACATTTTACTCTGTTTTCTAATTCAGGTTGGATTTCTTTTTGTTTTGCATTTTGACTTTATTACTGTTTTGGTACAGCATAAATACTTTACACATTGCCCTAAGTTAATCTTCTCTGCTCTGTGCCAGTAGGTTAAGTTCAGCTTAATTTTGTAACTTTTAGTGGTTTACCCTTACAAAGGTTGTAAGGTGGGTAGTCACCCACTACAATTAATAATCCAATTTCTTCAATTGTAAAAACATTGTAATAATGTTGGTGTTACTGTAGATTAGCATAGAAAAACATGTCTGGAGTCTGCTAGAAACTGCACAAATAATAAATGCAAGCTAAACAAAGTATGCAAATTCCGTTATTATTTTCAGTAAAGAGAGGTGAATACAGCTCTGTATTGTCCTTCTGTCTTGAGTCTCCAGTACAAAGTTCCTTTCTATCTCATTACACTCTCTTCTTAGTTTATCTAATGTATCTGAGCATTGTTGAACATTTTCAGAATAAACAAGTAGCAGAATGGCCCTGGTAACGTTTCATTTGCTCACATTCTGTGAAACATTGCCTATTGTTCAAACACAATAAATGAGAAGTGATGTTATCAGCTTCTATGAAAGCCTTTTCATTATATAAAAACAATCACTGAAAACGAAAATTCAATCCCATACAAAAACATGAGTCTATTCAATGAGACTTAATTATCAGGTTACAATGAATTATTGGCTTGAATAAATTCCATTCATGTTTTGAACATATACCCAAATACACAGCATATATAGTGTTAGAAGGGGGATACACAGAAAATAAAACAAATTACAAATATAATAATGCCATTGAGCTATGCACCACGCCAGATACTCTCACAAGTTCTGGTTCAAAAGTATGAGACCTGGTTGAGTATGTTATAGGCCTATCAGACAGAGGCTTGCACTAGTGTTGGTAAGACGTGGTTTTGTCTATGGAATTCACTCCTATGCTGCTCATGCTCTATCTTGTCTGGATGTCTAAGAAAGCTTGACTTGCTGCTGTCTGTGTTGCATCTCTTCTGTGTCAGAGGAAAGCTACCAGATTTGCTGTACCAGTTTTGCATATGATTAAAGCTTGCATGGCCTGCTGTGAGTGCTTAGACCACATATGTAGGAGTGTGAATGTGAGGATTGTGGTGTACTATATGGTGATGTTTTGCAACCTTACCATGTAATATACTCATAAAATCGTGTTGGGCCCAGTCAGACTCGTTTAGAAAACTTTCATCTCATCCCTGGGTAGCTGTGGCTTCGAGTAGCAAGGCTTAAACAAGGAACTAGTGTAAAGCATTTAGAAGCACTAAACAACAAAAAAAGAAAAGCGCACAACTCAGAGGAAATCCAACACTAATTTATAAAAATAGATTAGAACGTTGGAATGTTGAGTGCTCCTCTGACGACAAATGAGAAGAACCGGGCTTATAATGGCTGGTATAAGTCTTCATGTTTCGCCCTTTTTAATTTAGAACATTCTACCCTTAGAGCATGGAATGTTCTAATAGCCTTATAGCCCTTCTACCTCGGACTATACCAGTTGCTAAAGGCTCTCTAACTCGTTATCAGGATCAGGGCCTTTAAGAACCGGTATAGTCCCAGCAGCGGGCTATAAGGCTGAATCATATTTACATGAATTTTTAAACACAAAGATGAGCAAACTTCTCCGGAGTGTTCCAGAGATATTGATTTTTAAGAAAAACTTATAACTCAGCTTTGTAGTCCAAAGCGCAAATTAGCATTGGTAATCGTTTGAAAGAGTTGTGTTCGGCAACTCCAGCCAGGATTGGGCAACCAATCCTGACAAGGAGATGGTTGGGGTCAATAAGTGTATTTGGATAGTTACCTGGTCACCAAAGCAGTTTCAAGTCCAGTTCCACATTATACATCAAGACCACCAAAGACTTCAGTGCTGTGGGCCTGATGATGGGGATTCACGATGCGGAGGATGCTGAAAGATGTTTTCGGTGCTCTGCGGCCGACGGGGGACTTCCAGGGGTTATTCCTCGGTCCATGGGTAAATTGGGGCAACTTTTGCCACAAGGGTTGGAGTCCCTCAAAGTTCTCTTTGAGCCAAGTAGAAGACCAGCAGTGGCTGGGCTACCAGTCTGCGGTCAGAGCGGGTCCAGTGGTATCCTTTGGTGAGGGCTAGTGTTTGTCTTTGGCGACCAATCCACTCTCTGATGACTCTCCCAGGTTTGGCAGACACAGGTGCAACTTTTGTGTCTCAAGTGGGGGGTTCTTGGCTGCACATCGGCAGTCAGCAGTGATTCTTTGCGAGTGGTTGCTGACTGGCTAGGACAGGCGACTTCAGCTTTTGTAGCTCTGGAGCTAGATCAGGAGTTCAGCCGACTGACCCTTGGAGTCATGACTGAGGTCTGAGGCTCAGGAGCAACTTATCCTCAAACCAGAGGAACAGGGTCAAGACTGATTTGCATATGGCTGGGTCCGAACTGGGGTGGTGAGGTGAGCAAAAAAACAATGATGGATTCAACCCAGATCTAATAGTGACTGGGGGTGAGTGTCTGAAAAGTTTCAGTGCTCTATCCATCATCTTATTCTGTTTGCTAAAACCAGGCCCCACAGGCACAGGCCTCTGTCTGCTAGCTCAAGGAGCAGCAGATGCAGTCCAGTGGTTGGTGCAGTCTCTCTTGCCAGATCCACTGGTCAGTTGGGCAGTCCTTCTTTGGTCCTCTCTCCAGTTCAGATCGGGATCTGAGATTCAGGGCGCCAAGGGAGCCATATTTATACCTAGAACGTGCCCTGGTGGGATGATACATTCACTAGTCAATGGGCTACCAGGATCCCTCCCACCGTATGCACTATTCTGCCCACTCTCAGGATTTCTAAACCCTTCCGGGGATGTTATGTTAGGAGATTGGTAGCCCACCCTAGATGTAGGGCTGCCTGTGGGCTACACACCCAAGGAAAAAACAGTTTAATGGCACAAATAATTTGATATCTTGAAGTACCCATCTCTGTAGTCCCATTCTGAATTTAGCAGGACTGAAATGTTAGCCTGGAACTCTGTATTAGCCAATAGGGCTAGTAACCATACCACATTAAAAATGACAATTTGAAAGTTAGATTTTTAGGACAAATTATAGTATATGCAGGGCCACTGGAAATATGTAATGTGCGGCTGTGGCAACATTCGTATAAGTGTATCTTTGCCACATTTGCCACATAATCCATCATCTGCCGCATAATCTGCAGATTTTAACAAAACATATTTAGTTTCTAGCATGAATGGTTCAGAAGTTACTAAAAATGTGATGATATATTTTGCCGTGCAGTGAAAAGCCATTAACAAAGCTGGACTGGTCACCTTTCTGCTGCTTATTGCTATATTTGGGTGTTAAACTGTTATTAATGAGGTACAACCAATGCCCAGAGAGTGTTATCGAGTTTAAAAATGAGCAAATAATGAAGCAATACTATTACAAAATGTGCAGCATTATCCTGCATAATTGTCCTTTTTTTGCCGCATAATTTACTCAACCCTGCCACATAATTTGGCCCTCCCCTGCCTCATAATTCCAGTGGCCCTAAATATATGTCCCACTAAATAATATACAGCTCCTTGTCTCAGGGCTTGATAGGCTTTCCGTAAGGGAGACTTCTATATATTCTTAAGGGAAGTGGTGGCTTTGCCATTGGATGGTAAAGTCGAACTAGCAGTTTTAAAACTGCTTTCCCAATTCGTAGTGGGAGGCTGGGAGCCATTTTGTACATTGTCACACAAAGGATGGCACAATCAGTGCTGCAGCCCAGGGTGGATAAAATCAGTGCTGCGGCCCTCGGTGGACACTTTAACTTACATGCCCTTGTAACCCTTGGTACCATATACTATGGACTTATAAGTAAGTAAACTTATGCTGATTGGGGTTAGCCAACTCAACATACATTTGGTAAGGGATTAGAACACTGGCACTGACGTCAGGTTAGCAGGCCTCAGTGCAGTCCCACACAGCAGCATCAATCCAAAACATTGTGGGGTGATCATGCAAAACAAGGCATTTCCTTACAATGAGCATGCACACTTTGTATTATTTCTGCTTGTGGAAGCCTGCACTGCTACTGCCCATAAGGCTGCATTTACGTGTGTGGAAAGGAAGCTCACACTGCTGTTATCCATGCATTACCTGTTACATGTATCTATGTATGTAAAGGAAGGTTGCATTGCTGCTGCCTGTGCAGTTCCTGGTCTCTTAGTTTTAGAAACATTTTCATTGCAGTTACAGGTAGCTGGTGTGTGTGAGTGTTTGTGTAAGAGAAAAATAGAAACTTGCATTGCTTTTCCCTGTCAGTGTGCTTGTTCTGGTGTCTTGGAAGTTTGTATTGATGCTGTCTACCATATAACTGTATATGAGAGGAGCTTGCACCATGACTTGCTTTTTGCGTGTTTGAGATGCTTGTAATGCCTTTGCTGCTCTTGCAGTCCCTTTCCTCTTTTAATGAACCATTTACTGCTGATGCCTATGTTGTAACTGTTTTGTGTGTTAATAAAGCTTCACTATTCATTTTTAGGTAGAGCCTGGGCCGTGCATGCGCTGCTCTTTGAGGCATGCTGTACTCGAGAATGGGCTTGAAGCTCCGCCCATATTTTTCATTGGCTTGTGTCATTGTCCTCTGCAAATGCTGGCGTCTGATTCGTTAATAGGCTTGTTAGTCCCTCCATAGTACCGCCTTTGTTTTATTTGTAACCTCCTATGAGGACTGGCCCTTTTGCTTCTGTTGTTACACGGTATGTCTCATCTAGTCTGTAAGCACTATTTTCTTTAAAGAGTTTCTCCTACTGCAGGCACCACATGCTTTCCTGCAACATTCAGTGCGCTATGCACGCTTTTACTTTCCAAGCAGCCCGGGACAATGGTGGCCGCTTCTTTGAAATGATATAGGTCTCGCATTTACAAGAGTTTGAGCTATTGGCATTGTAAATGACAGTTCTTTTTATTTATTTGTTAATTATCAAAACTGAAAAATAAAAGGCAATGTCATTTACAATGCCAATAGCTTAAACTCTTGCAAATGCGAGACCTATTGCATTGCAAATGCTTGTTTGCTATGTAAAAGTGAACCCTTGTGGTTTTTTCAGTGCTTGTTTAGCTAAACATCAGGGCCCTCGCAAGGTGGGAGTGACAGAGAAAATCAGAGTGACAGAGAGAGTCATTGTGCCATAGGTCTCGCACTTTCCAAGGTCCCGCTCACATTCAGCAATATTTATTATAGTCTTCGTCTTCTATTATAATGAGGTAGCTTGCGTGGCCAGACCACACGATAGCGATACAAGACATGTTTTCTCTTTCCCTTTAGTACATTAGCTACTGGGGGCCAGGCAGTATTGCAGGTCCACTGCCTCAGAGGCCCACAGCTTACTGTTGGATCCCCAGACGATCACCACCAGACGGTGATGTACTCGGGAGGCAGGGGGGGCCAAGGCAGACCATTGGGCGTAAACAACAGTAGGGAGGGGACACAGATGGAGGACCCAGTGAGGCTCGTTAGCCTTGAGCCTTAGGATCACCTGCGGTCCCTACCTATTTGGGGTCTCCAAGGCAGGGCTGGGCCTCCCCAACTTGCCCCCACATTCCAGTTCCATGGCAACTCATCGGGAAGGGGGATTTGCATCTCATCCCTCTGACGTTTAGGGATCACAGTAACCCATAGGAGGAGGGCTATCAGCGCCGGAGCTTCACTGCCATGCGGCCATTTTGACTGCTGGCTTGGCCGCACCCCCAGCATGAGTTATAGTTAACGCAGTGTGGCGAGTGAAGTGACCAGACTGTTCGGAGGTGCATGACTTATAGTAATGTGAAGGTGGTGCGTAAATTATAAATTGAAGTTATAATTATAACTTTATAATTTTAATGTTTGTGTATTGTAAGTTGGTTTTGTATAGAAAGAATACATAAGGTGTTTCTAACTATAAATGATCTTTAACCTTACTTTTTTAATTGTATGTTAATGGTTTTTATTTTTTTAATAAAAATGTGTCATTGATTGGACTGTCGTAAAGTGGAGTGTAGTACAGTACAGTGACGGAGAGTGTTTTAGAGTCTAGTGTCGAAGAGTGAAGTATTGTAGATTGGAGTAGAGTGGAGGGACGTAGCGTACAGTGGAGTAAAGTGTTGTACAGTGGAGTGGTGTGTCGTTGTGGAGTACCATAGAGTGGAGCGGCATGATGTGCAATGTAGTGGCGTGGCGAACAGTAGAGCTGAGTTTTGTGCAGTGGAAAGTTGTCAACTGGAGTGTCATGAAATGGAGGAGTGGAGTGTCATTGAGTTGTGTCGTAGAGTGGCATAAAGTGTAGTGGAGTGTTGTAGAGTGTCATGGCATAGAGTGAAGTTCAGTGGACTAGAGTATCATATAGTTCAGTGTTGTTGAGTGTAGTGTTATGGAGCAGAGTAGCGGAGAGTCTCGTACCATGTAGTGTTGTCCAGTGGAGTATCATTATTTGTGAGAACACAGTGCATGGTAGAGTGGCGAATTATAGTTAGTGTTGTCTAATTAGCATGCTGAAATGAGTGTGTAATGAGATCCACTACTTATAATAATTTGAAAGTGGTGGATAAATTGTAAATGAAACTTATAACTATAACTTTTTAAAGTTTGTGTAGTTTAAAGTTGATTTGTAAAGGGAAAATAAGTTTTCCTAACTATAACTGAGCATTAACCTTTGTTTTTTTCATTGATTTTCGATGGTTTTGAATTCATTTTTAGGAAAAATGTGTTTCAAATCGTAGAGTCCCGTGTCACAAGTGGAGAGTTGTTATGTTGAGTGTCATACAGTACAGTGGATGTGAGTGTCGTGGAGTGGAGTATTGTGGCATCTAGTTGAGTTCTGTATCGTAGAGAGAAGTTGAGTGGCGTGTCGTCAAGTGTAATACAGTGGCGTAAAGTGAATGGGTAAAGTGTTATAAAGTGCTATAGAGTGTAGTACAGTGATGTAGAGTGGAGATGCATACAGTGGAGTACAGTTTCAGACAGTGGAGCGGTGTAGAGTGGAATATAGTACAATGGCGTAGAGTAGGATAAAGTGCAGTGGAGTGGAGTACACTGGAGTGGGGTAATATAGAGTGGAATAAACTGTCATAGAGTGAAGTGGCGTGTTGTAGACTATAGTTGCGTGGAGTACATTGGAGTGGCATAGCATACAGTTGAGTCAATTGTCATAAATTGTAGTACTGTGTTGTACAGTAGAGTGTAACGGGGTGTCTTACAGTATTGAGAAAGAAATGTAGACTACACTAGAATAGAGTGGCATACAGTCTAGTTCATTTTTGTTGAGTGTAGTTGTGTACAGTACATTTCAGTGTGGTAGAGTGGATTGGCATTCAGTGTTATAGAGTACAATGGTGTAGAGTGGAGTGGCATACTGTGGAGTAGAGTGGAGTACTGTTTCAGAGTAGAGTGGAGTAAAGTGGAGTGCAGTGGTATACAAAGAGTTGAGTACAGTGTTGTATAGTGGACTAGAGTTTCATAGAGTGTTGTACAGTGGCATACAATATAATACAGTGTTGTACAGTGGACTGAAGGGGTATAGACAGGAGTAAAGTTTCAGAGAGTGACATACAGTGTCTCAAGTGGAGAGTTGTTATGTGGAGTGTCGAACAGTACAGTGGAGGAGAGTGTCATAGAGTGGAATGGAGTGTCATCTAGTGGAGTGGCATAACATAGAGAGAAGTTGAGTGGCATGAGAGGCATAGGGTGGAGTGTAGTTTAATGGCGTAGAGTCGGATAAAGTGCAGTAGAGTGGAGTATAGGGGAGTGGGATACTATAGAGTGGAATAAAGTGTCGTGTAGTGGAGTGGCATCTGATAGACTATAGTGGCGTGGAGTGCAGTAGAGTGGAGTGTCGTACGATACAGTCGTGTAGAATATCATAAATTTGGGGTACTGTGTTGTACAGAAGAGTGTAGTGGGGTGTCACACAGTATTGAAAAGTGGTATATACTACAGTAGGGTAGAGTAGAATACAACCTAGTTGATTTTGTATAGTGCAGTGGTGTACAGTACAGCCGCGATCCATGCAGGTAACAGCGGTAGGGCGGTGGGGCCATGTAGGGGGGATTTCGAGGGACGATGCAGAGGGAAAATTGATTATTTATTTAATTTTTCCTCTGCATCGTGCCTCAAAATCCCCCCTTACACTGCCCCACTGCCCCTCCGCAGTTACCTACACAGACCACGGCTGGTACAGTACAGTGTTGTAGAGTGTGATAGAGTGGATTGGTATACAGTGTTACAGAGTACAATGGCTTAGAGTGGAGTGGCGTATATTGAAGTAGAGTTGAATAGAGTGTCAGAGTAGAGTGGCATACAAAGAGTTGATTACAGTGTTGTATAGTGCACTAGAGTATCGTAGAGTGATGTACAATGGCATACAGTATAGTGCAGTGTTGTACAGCGGATAGAAGGGGTATAGACACGATTAAAGGGTCAGAGAGTGGCATACAGTGTAGTAGAGTGTAGTAAAGTGGAGCTGCAGAGAGAGCAGTAGTGTGTGAAACAGTAGAGCTGCGTAGAGTGGATTGTTGTACAGTAGTGTAGAGTGAGGTAAAGTCTCATACAGTGAAGTAGAGTTGAGTGGAGTGTGTAACGTAGTGTGGAGTAAAGTGCAGTAGAGTGTTGTGGTGTGTCGTAGAGTGGAGTGGACTAGTATACAGTAGGTAGTAAACTGTTATAAATTGGAGTGGGGTCTCGTACAGTAGAGTGGAGTATTGTGTTGCATAGAAAAGTGTTGTATACTAGAACAGAGCGTATAACATTGGAGTATAAGGGCATAGATTGGAGTATTGAGTTGGACAGGCAAGTGTACAAGTATATAGTGGAGTAGAATGTTGTAGAATGGCATGAAGTGTGGTGGGCTTTTCTGGAGTAGAGGAGAGTGTAATACAATGGAGTGGAGTGGCATACACTGTTGTGGCATGACCTGGATTAGCGTAATGTGGAGTAGCATGCATAGAGTGGAATAGCGTACAGTGGACTGTAGAAGAGTGGAGTGGCATAGAGTGGATTAGCGTAGAGTGGAGTGTTGTACAGTGGAGTGGCATGGAGTAGGATACAGTTGATTAGCATAGAGTGGGGTGGTATACCTTGAAGTGGCATAGCGTAGAGTTGAGGAAACTGCTATATATTGGAGTGGTGTCTCATACAGTACAGTGGAGTGCTTTGTTGCACAGTGTTGGAAACTGTGGTAGAGTGTTGTACAATGGAGTGTACGGGCATAGAGTTGAGTACAAATTAGGACAGTGGATTGCACCAGGATAGACTGGAGTGGAGTCTAGTAGAGTGGCATAGAGTGCACTAGAGTTTTGTAGAGTGGAGTCAGATAGAGTGGAGGAGAGAACATTGGAGTGGTGAAGAGTGGAGTAGCATGGAGTGGCATAAAGTGGAATAGCGTAGAGTAGGGTAGCACAGACTGGAGTGGCATAAAGTGGAATAGCATACAGCGGAATGGCATAAAGTGGAATAGCATACAGTGGAGTGGCATAAAGTGGAATAGTGTATAGAGTAGTTGAGTACAGTGGAGTGGCATACAGTGAAGTGGTGTAGACTGGAGTGGTGTATTGTGGGGTGGGGTAGGGTGCAATAGCATACAGTGGAGTGGGGTAGCGTGGAATACCTTACAGCAGAGGGGCAAATATTGAAGTTGTATACAGTGTAATAGCATAGAGTTAAGTGGTTTACATTGGAATACCATAGAGTGGAGTACAGTGGAGTGGTGTAGAGTAGAATAGGGCAGAGTAGAACAGTGTAGAGTAGAGTGGTGTACAGTGGAGTGGGGTAGAGTGGAGTAGTGTATAGTAGAGTGGCATACAGTGGAATAGCGTAGCGTGGAGTGGTGTACAGTAGAGTGGCATATGCTCGAAAAGCGTATAGTGGAGTAGCATACAGTGAAGTGGCGTACAGTGAAGTGGTGTAGGCTAGAGTGGCGTACATTAGAATGGGGTAGGGTGCAATAGCATAGAGTGGAGTGATGTCCAATAGAATAGCATACAATGGAGTGGGATAGAGTTGAGTGGCATACACTGGAGTAGAATACAGTGGAATAGTATAGAGTGGAGTGGCAAACAGTGGAATGATGTAGAGTGGAATAGCATATACTGGAGCAGCATATAGCGGTGTGGCATACAGTAAAGTTGCATACAGTGTAATAGTGTAGAGTGGAGTTGTGTACAGTGTAATGGCCTAGAGTGGCCTGTCATACAGTGGAGTGGCATAGAGTGTAATAGTGTATAATGGAGTAGCATACAGTGGAGTGACGTATAATGGATTGGTGTATACTGGAGTGACGTACAGTGGCGTAGGGTAGAGTGTAATAGCCTACTGTAGAGTGGTGTCCAATCGAATAGTGTAGAGTGAAGTGTCATAGAGTAAAGAGCCATACATTGGAGTGGTGCAGAGTGGAGTAGCATACAGTGGAGTGGCATACAGTGGAGTGGTGTACAGTAGAATGGCGTGGAGTGGAATAGCATATAGTTGAGTAGCGTCCAGTGGAGTGCCATACAGTGGTGTGACATAGACTGGCATGGCGTAGAGTGTAGGTAAGTACAGTGTAAGATCGTCGAGTGTTGTAGCATACAGTGGCATTGCGAGTGTGTAAAAGCATATAGCGGAGTGGCATCGAGTGGTGTTTTGTTCAGTGGAGGGACGTGAAGTGGCGTACAGTGGAATAGCATATAGTGGAGTGGCTACTGTGGTGTGGCATACAAATGTATGTGCAATTTAACAGCAATGTAGATTGTGGTGTGCAGAGTAATGCAAAACAGCGAATTGCGCAGCCCTACATTTACCAATCAACGCAGGGCCACGCAGGCTGGCCTTGCGTTGCTTTGTAAATCCTACCTAAGTATGGCATTGCCCATGCGATACCATGCATGATGCAAGGGTACCTCAGTGCAATAATATAGCTAGGCCATAGTAAACCATGATAACTTTGTAGTATTCCTTGGTACAGGGTGATGACAAGCCAGAATATAATTAGGTAATGTCTTTTTCAGAGAATAAAAAGACAGCCATATTATTTTTACTATAATTCTGCTGTGTGCAGTGTTAGGGCCTTAGATACAGGTGAGTAGTAGGTCCCTACCTATTACCACTTTGTTAAAGTGGAAAAAGGTAGGAAAATGCATTTATATGTTTAATACATTTTTAAATAGGTTTACGGCCATGTACCGCAGTAGTTTCACTCAAATGTTGACATTTCGCCAAAGTACCATGGTGACAGATATCGCTAAGTTTAAATGCCTTACAACTTAAAAAATACTTACCCAACTTAACTACAGTACCCAAAAAGTATAATCTCTTCCATAATGTATAATCCTGCAAAATGTCTTGTAAATCTATTCAGCTGTTTTTGTGCTACATATCATACAATAGTCTATGGAAAATGTATTGGTGGAAAAATGCGTTTTAGGACCCCCTTTTATCGTTGCACCCCTTAACGATTCACTGCAAAAATGTAGAAATTATTGGTTCGGGGGCGTGGCCGAGGCGCCGACAGAGATAGCGGCTGGTTGACGTTGCTCCGCGTCAAGTTCCGAGGATTTCCTTTTCTACACCGTTGGAAGCCTTCAAACATCAGCTTTTTGCACAGGAACTGTTATCGGAGCCTCTACTGACATCGAAGATGCCTTGTGTTTTGGCATTTTTATCTTGAATTCGCGGCGCGCTCCGTAGCTGGGCCGCGACCGCCATTTTGTTTTTGGTTTTTTCTCACTTTACTCCGTTTTTCTCATATAATGTGGAGAAATTGCCTCACAAATTGCTAATAGCTCCATGAAAGGATAGTTTCCTTTGAAGGTCCACTGCTAATATTGATTCTGGTGGTATTCCATGAAAGGCATATTTTTTCAAGTGAAATTTTCTACGTATTCTTTTTACACAATTGACTCTTTCACTTTGACCTTCCCATCTGATGGAACCTTCCTCTTGATAACACCTGTTGGTGCCTATGCCTGTGGTATGTCAGCAATCTTGATGTATCTGTTTTAACTCTACGACACGTTCCATGACTAGACTGTGGCCGCCTTTTTGCTTCAGCCTGCAACGTTCTTCTTTGACGCAGTAATAGATGTGCGATATAAGTTGCCGCCACCATAATGTGTTGGGAACATCTCCCTTCATGGTCTGCTTTCAATTTCTTCGCTTATAATTTTTGGTGCTGAGCGGCACTGGAAGCATATGCCAATATTGAACCTTTGCTGCAACTTTCTTCAACAATTGATATTTTCATACTATGAATGTTGCTCCCTCCATAGTTTAATCCGCGTTTCTCCTGATTGCGGCGCACAATCCTTTTCACAGGATCTCAACTAATTGATACTTCATCGACATCATAAATCTGCCTCAAGCATGTTTCTCCACCTATCTTCAAATAATCAGTGTTTACCTTGCTGGTTACCCATGTCTATGGGAAGGAATAAGTCTAATCGGGGCGCTGCCTCATCTTACGCATCTGTCATGCGCCCAAAATCTACCGCAGTGCCTACATCTAACCTCTATTCAGTATTAAAGAACGACAATGGAAGAATCCACTCAAATCCCTCATCTTGCGGAATCATCCTCTGACACTTCTGCCTCTTCACCTACTTCTAGTTCTCACTCACCTCAAGTCATCGGTAAAAATGCGTCTAAACCTAACTCTTCGCCATTGCTATAGTCTACTAAAAGAGTTAAGAAAGACCCTTCTTCACCAACTTCCTCTCCTCCACCAGTTCCTCTGGAATTACTTCTGGATGAAATAAGGGCTCTTAAGCCATACATGGAAGATACAAATGCTCACCTCCAAGCTTTAGAGGATAATTGGGTTTCATCTCAAAATACAATTGCTTCCATGGAAAGTCAAGTCAATTCTTTACAAGTCTCTGTGCAACAGATTCCTCCAATGAAAGCTGAAATAATTCACCATCAGAAACAAGTAGAAAATCTTGAGAACCGTAGTAGACACAACAATATACACATTTATGGCTTAGTAGAAGGTCTAGAAGGGTCCAATCCTATAGCCTTCAATCTTCAATCTTTTCTTTCGCAGGTCTTAGAGATGCCAGAGTCTCCTTCATTAAATATACAAAGAGCACATAGACTTGGTCGAACACCATCTACTCCCTCATCTCAATGTAAACCAAGAGGTATAATCCTATACTTCTTAGAATATACGGACTTGTTGAAAGTGTTACAAGCAGTTAAATTTAAGTGCCGTATTGTTTGGCAATGCTCACATCTATTTTTCTCACAAGACTATGCCAAAGTTACTGCAGACAAACGGAAAAGTTTCCTTGCTATGAGGCCAGCACTTCGTGATTTAAATGCTAGATATGGTTTGATTCACCCCTGCCTCTTTAAAGTAACTTATAAAAATAAAACCACCACCTATGAAGATCCTGATTTACTTCAACATTTTCTGGACAATTGCAGAGAAGAATCTATGGAATTTACAAGAGCATCTTCGTCATAAATATAATATTGTTTCCTTATCTCATATGTAACCTTACGTTATCTTTCATTCCCCCCTTTTAAAGATAAATCCTATTAATTATCTATTCTCCTTCTTTGATTCTTCATTCCAGATACCGATTTCCTTCCGTATTTCCGCCGTCTGTTATATAAAAATTGTTTGGAACATGTTTCTCCTCGTGGTCTTCCCCGCAGTTGTCTCGCTGGTCGTACGTCTTCCCGTTTGTATCGCCTCAGCACCCCTCGTCTATGTTTGAGTTTGTGGTATGTTTCATTGTTCTTCTTCTACATTTATTCAATATTTTCTCTTACTCCCGCTCTTCTTTTCTCTCTTCCCTTCTTCTCCTTTCTAGCTTTCTCCTTTTTCCTTTTTATCACTCTCATTTTTCTTATTTCATTTTCTCTTCTATCTCTAATGAGCTTCCTACTAATTGTATTTTTGATTCCTACAGGTTTTTTTCCAATGTTCTTATTTGATATACATTTTCCATTTTTTATGCACTTTTATTTTTTTCTTGTATCTTTGCATGAATTACGTTATGTATATTTACTTGGAATGTCAAAGGTTTGGGTACACCTATTAAAAGGCAGAGGGATCTTACCCACTTAGCTAATTTAAAGGCAGATATTGTATTTCTACAAGAATCTCATCTTGTTTCTTCAGAAGTTTTAAAACTTAAACGTCAATGGGTAGGGACTGTTTTTTCCTCTCCGGGTACAAGTAAGAAGAATGGTACAGTGATTCTTTGTCATAAAGAACTTAAAATTTCCTTTTTGTCTGAGGATACAGATGATTGTTGATTAATTGTTCATCTTAAAGTTAATAATGTTCCTATTTCTTTATTTAATGTGTATGCACCCACTAAACCTGACAACAATGTTTGGCCTCATATCTCCACACTTCTAATGTCTATCCCCACACCATATGTTATTTTTGGCAGAGACTGTAACCTAATTGTTGATCCATATATAGACCATTCTTCTAAAGCAACTTTCATCCTCTCCCCAATGCACCAACAGTTTTCTACCTTAATCTCCCATGGATCTCTTGTTGATTCATGGAGATTCTGTAATCCTCAACTCCGTGAATATAGACTATTTATTTGTTTCTAAGGCACTTACACAACACTTAATACATGCATATATTGGTTCTATATTGATCTCAGATCATGCCCCAGTAATTTTGGATTTGGAACTACTTCCTGTTGGTGAGCTTAACAGAAGATAGAGATTTAATGTGTCCTTGCTTATTGATCTGACTTTTACTTCTTCTTTTGAATCTTTTATTACTGATTTCTTTGATCGCAATTTATCCTCCGTTTCATCTTTTGCTGTCATTTGGGATGCTTTTAAAGTCTCAGACAGACATTTTATTATTTCTCATGTAGCTAAAAAGAAAAAATGTAATTCCCAGAAAGCTTCTGAACTTCTTAAAAACATTAAGAGATACTTTACACTACTTCTAATTCTAAAGCTGACCTTAATAATCTTATTGTAGAACATTTTTAATACAATAAATTATCTACAGAAAATGCCAGCTCCTTAAAGGTAGTGCTCGCTATTATGGTGGCCAGAACAAAGCTGGCAAGCTCCTTGCCTCTTATCTTAAAGTTAAGAAAGATCATTTAAACATTGAATATATTCTAAACGCTGATTCTTCCAGAGTCACCAAAGACCTAGACATTTTAGAATAATTTTAAAAATACTATTCGTCACTCTATACCCCTGAAACTACTCCAGATTATACGCAAATACAACAATACCTAGACTCCCTACCGAAATGCTTTCCTAATGATATTGATTTTTTATCCTTAGAAGATGACATTTCCGTCAAAGATATATCTCATGCCCTACGTCTCATTAAGACAGGGAAGGCTCCTGGTCCAGACGGATTTCCTGTGGAATTTTATTCTCAATTTTCTAAATTGCTTTTACCACATCTTCACTCACTATTTACATTTTTTATTTCCTCTAAGGCCTCTTTTGGTTCCTTTCAAGATGCACTTATTTGTTTGATTCCCAAAGAAGGGGAAGGTCCTCATTTATGTAAACATTACAGACCGATATCTTTAATTAACTCCGACTATAAATTATTCGCTAAACTACTTGCTCTTCGTTTAGAACCATTTTTGCCATCTATCATTTCTCCAGAGCAATCTGGTTTCATTAAGGTTATGTCCATCTCTGACAGCACTAGAACCTTTTTTAATATTTTACATAAATCAAATAAATACCCTCATTCACTTGCAGCCATCTCGCTTGAAGCGGAGAGAGCTTTCGACCGAATGGACTGATCTTTTATTTTTCACACTCTCTCATGGTTTGGTTTTGGGCCCAAATTCATTTCTTATGTCTCCTTATTATACACATCACCCAAAGTTTCCATCCTTGTTAATGGTTCTACTTCCGCATCTTTTACCCTTCATAGAGGTGTTTGGCAAGGTTGCCCTCTTTCTCCACTTCTTTTTATCCTTTCTCTGGAGCCCTTTCTTGCTAAAATTAAACAAACTCCTGATATTTATAGTTTCCAAAATAATAAAACTAAAATGAGTGTTTATGCAGATGATATTTTGTTATATCTATCCAAACCTGACATTTCTATCCCAGCTTTTTTGTCAGAGGTCAACGATTTTTCCTCTCTTTGTGGTTATAAACTGAATCCTGACAAATGCGAAATCCTTCCTCTTAATGTTTTTTGTTTCAGACATGATTTCCTTTCAACTAATTTTACATGGAGAGCCCAAAACATTAAATATTTGGGTCTATGGTTTGCCCCTCCCATCAAGCTTACTCTAACATTAAATATGACCCAAGTCTCCAACACAATTTCCAATTCCATCTCTAAATGGCGTCCTCTATATTTAACCTGGTGGGCAGGCTTGATACTATTAAACTGATGCTTGTACCTGTTATTCTATATAATATTGTTGCTATTCCTCTTGCTATCCCCTCTCATTTCTTCAAGAAAATGTATTCTATTTTATCTGTCTTTTTATGGATTAAGAAAAAAACAGGTATATCCCTTGCTATGCTCAAACGTAGTAAAACACTTGGAGGTGTTAACTTCCCTGATTTTTAGGTGTATCACAAAGCCTTCCTTCTTAAACAATTCTTTAAATGTTTAAATAATTTTTCTTCAAACACCTACCCACTATGGACAGATATTGAATTTTCTTTCCTTTATCCTTTCTCAATTAAAGAATCTCTCACATTTACTCATGAGACACATTTTTTATCCTCAAATATACATAATTCTTCACTTAAATTATTTCAAAAATTATTGTTTCACATCTCTTTGATCTTGATCGTTTTTTCAACTCTTCGATTTGGCATAATCACCTTATAACAATTAATAATAAACCAATATTCTGGAAATCTTGGCAAGATAAAGGTCTGCTCTGGGTTCATCAACTTTACCCATATGACTCCTTTCTTACCTTTCCTGAAGCGCAGACCCTTTGTAACCTCCCAAACTCCTATTCTAATAAATTTAAGGCATTGACTCATTCTATTCATTATACACTCTTGTCTTTACCACCTTCATCTGTGTCTTCTCTCCCTTCCTCAACTCACGATAGTATCCTTCCCATATTAAGTACCCAATCAAGTGCTTCTACTATTTATAAATTTCTTCCAAAGCCCATAGAACATAAATGTAAATCTGAAGTTAAAATACAATGGGAACAAGATTTTCATACTGTATGGTCTATTTCATTTTGGGATAAATTATGGACTAAAATTCACAAGACCTCAAGATCAGCTAGTACAACTCAGACACTTTTCTTTTGATACAATAGGCTTATGTTTACCCCAGCATCACTACATACATTTACACCTACCATTGGCTCCAACTGTTGGTCCTGTAATGCTTCTAACGCTGATTTATTTAATATGCTATTTTCTTGCCCTATCACCCTCCACTTTTGGTTGCAGGTATGGTCTCAGATCAATACTATTTTTCATACTCAATTTCCCTTCTCCCCTCTAAACATTTTTCTAGGTTCACTTTCCGAACATTGGCAAACCATCACATATAATACAGATATTGTAGATTTATTGATTGCAATAGCTTTCCAACAAGTCACCAAAAACTGGAAACAATCCACACATTTATCCTTCCAAGCATGGTGGTATAGTGTTTGTCATAAGCATCGACTAGATTGTGCCTTTATATCTCCTATATCCCTACTTATTAAAAGAGAACACTTATGGTCACCTATTACCATTTTCCTAGATATTTCTGCTCAAACATTCAATCAACATCATCCATTATTGGAAGAAGTCCCCAAACCTCCATAAATATACTTCCTCATTTTATATATATTTTATGTTTTTTGCATTACTTGTCTTTTCCCTTACTTCATAATGTTGTATATTTAAAGTCAAGTTGATGTAGATTAGTTTATTTGGTGCATAATGTATAACTATGCAGTATATTTGCTAACATAATATATGTATATATATATTTTACTTTACAGATATTCTTTTCAATTGTTTCTTATCACATTATATTGTATTAAGCTCTTTTATTTTCTTATCAGTTTCTGGTTAAATTATTTTTATCTTCTTCCCCCCTTCTTCTGCTTTGCACCCTTTCCTATGTTTGCATTATTGTATCCTTTTTACTTATGCAGCAGTTTGGTTTTTGCTATTTAGTTAATAAGCTATTTTATCATTTATGATTATATTAGCATACAGCAGTTGTTTGTTAAACATGGAACTAAGTTGCATTTTTTCAATCAACTTCTATTCAAACTTAGAAAAAAATAATTATTGGTTGGCGGAACTTGAGGAGTTTCACTCCGAAATACTGCGAAGATGCATAAAAACCAGCGAGATTCCACCAAGTTCTGCGAGCAGGCGGAATTCAGCACATCGCGCTGCTCGAGCTGATTTTTGGTGCCGGGAACTTGTGCCACACTGTAAAATCAGCGTGAATGGCACCACGTGGCGCCCTAGATGGAGCTGCTTCTTTCTGCCGCTAGGTTAGACTTTCTACTCGAGCAGCAGCTTTTTCAATGCGAACTGTCGCGACCTGCTGTGACAGCCCACGTTGAGAAATCTCGCCAGGAGGCGTTCTAGCACCCAAAAATCATGCTAGGGGACTCAAATTGTTGCTGACACTTGCCAACTTAATGTTGGCGAGCCGCGTGCACGAAAAAAATCTGCTGTGCATCAGTTGGCGCTGTTTTGCCGGAACTCCATGCTCCAAGCGGAATGCTGAGTGGACAAATCTCTGCAAACTCCGCCGGCAGGGCTGAATTTTTCACCAACTTCTAGTAGAAATGCTATTGGTCGGAAATGTTTTGTGATGATTCGTCAAACGGGTGGACGGTATTAGGGAGCTAATATCTGTGGAATTCCTATCTTTAGGAATACTAACTAGAAATACAGAGTGGAAATCACATTTAATGTGATTTCTTTAATTTTATGTATTGTATTTTGTATGTATTTGTTCATTGATTTGCAGAATCTTGTGACAATAAATGTGCCTTTTAGTTATTCATGTAGTAATTCTGAAACTTTGCATATACAGTCTGGTTTATTTTGTGGGATCCCTTGCTTCTTTTAGTAGGATTATGCTACATATGAATCCCAAAGTGAATGATAGCCAATCATTGTTGTTATAAAAATTAAGATTATTGTTTTTTTCCTAATGGCCAATTATCATGTCCTCCACATAGTAGTTTGTGTAGCTCACTGCTAGGTCGCTTTTCAGTTTTGTTCCAGAGAGTACATAAGGAAGACAGTTTTTGTTTAGCTTGTTGGGCACAGTTTTATTTTGTGAGCCAGGGAGCATGCAAAGAAAACGTATGTAGATTAGGATGTATTATTAGTTATGCATTCATTTATAGGATTCCATTAGCATGTGACCATAAATGGGTCTTTCAGTTGTTCATGTAGTAAATCTGGAACTTTACATATGCAGTCTAGTTTATTTTCTTGCTACTTTCAGTTGAATTGTTCAACATATAAAGGCCAATGTGAATGAAAGACAATCATTGTTATGAGAATTGAGATTATAAATAGTTTCCTAGTGGCCAATTACCATTTCCTCCAAATAGTACGTTGTGTGGCTCATTACTAGGTCAAATTTGTCATTTTGCTGCACAGAGATTGTTTTTGTTTGGATTGTTGGGCCAGTTTTATTTTGTTAGCCAGAGAGCATGCAAAAAAAAAATTATGTTGATTAAGATCTATTTAATTTGTTATATATCAGTTTATAGGTTTCCATTAGCATGTGACCATAAATGAGTCTTTCAGTTTTTCATGTAGCAAATCTGGATCTGTACTTTGCAGTCTAGTTTATTTTTTGGGCTTCCTTGCTACTTTTAATAGTGTTGTGCTACAAGAGATCACTAAGATGTTGGGCCTTATAACTTCATAACCCCTTAATAACATCACTTGCAATAGTAAAAATGATCATCTACATTGTTCAATGTACATTGCTGTGAAATTTCATTACAGTCTGTTCAGTTGTTTTGCTGCTACATGAAATACAAAAGTGTATGTAAAATGCATTGTATTTCAAGCATTTCTTGGAACCCCGACCAAATGGCGCAAAACTTTCAGTCCTCCGATGATGTAATGGGCAAAACCGGTCTGCAAAGTTTTGCGGATATTCATCAAACGGGTGCAAAGTTATTAAGGGACAAACATTCAATTTATCCCTATCTCTGGTAACCCTAACTATAATTATAGAGTGGCTCCTCCCACTCTGGGAAAAATAAAATATATATATATATATGTACGTAGACTGTCTTTGGTTCTGGTCTGTTCTGCCATCCCAAATGGCCACTTCCTCTAAACCAGGACACCGTTATGGAATGCTGTTGTCCACACCGTGTCATTGTTTTACTATTCCAAGATGGCCAACACATTGGTTCTGAATGTGGAAGCCATGCAAAGAAGGTACAGTCATTTTATTTTGTACTTATTGTATGCAAATATGACCTGAATATTCTAATTTTAGATGTTTTGTGGGCAAATACAACAAGCACTGGGAGAGCCAATAGCTTTTGCCTATGGGAGAGCTACTGGCTTTGTCAATTTATTATATCTATGTTGCACAGTAGCGTGGCTGCTGTGCAGCATGGTTGAAAGTTAGGAAAAAAGGCGATATGGCATGATCAACACTGACTGCAAGGGACCGTGATCCGTTTTCTCAGTATAGAATTATTCCCTGCTTTCACCGACAAAAAACCCCATTTAATTATCTTACGTACAAGCTGAACTTCACCGTTTAGGCCTCGCCTGAAGACAGCACCATGCAAAGCAGGGAGCACAGTGCCATTTGCTCACTAATGAAAACAAGCATTTGAAATGCAATAGGTCTCGCATTTGCGAGAGTTTAAGCTATTGGCATTGTAAATGACAATGCCTTTTATTTATCTGTTTTAGAAAACAACGCATAAATAAAAGGCACTGTCATTTACAATGCAAATGCGAGACCTATTGCATTGCAAATGCTTGTTTTCTTTCTATTCCAGTACTTTGAAGTTACTTAGCTGATACGATAGTGATCCCACACCCTTCTAGAAAACCCTTTTGCTTGCCTAACACTACAAACTAAACAACTAGACTAATTTAAATAACTCTGGTTGAGCTAGCGTGCAAACTGTTGAGAAGTTTTTTCAAGTGCCCTCATGCTTGCTAATGTGCGCTTTACAAATATAGGTGGTGGAGTCATCCAAGCTTGGTAAATGGTGATTTTTGAGTGCCTGTCTCTACCCAATAATGTGTCATGTCAAGAAAGAGCCACAGTTACTGGTACATCATCTTGCTCCAATAGCGCCCTGGCTGGATAGACATTTCCTGCCCTCGCTTCTGGTGGAGAAAAGAAATAAAGCAGCATCCTTTTCGCAGGTCAGTCTGAAGCTGGCTACATCAAAGATCAAGTTGTCCAGGTTTACTAATGAGCAGAGCTTGACTTTGCTAAATATGCCGCTGTGCCTTCTGCTGTATCGCACTCTAGGTGGCACTGGTACCCAGTGCTTTAAGTGGGGAAAAAAAAACTGGGGGTGCTCTAAAAGGGGCGTGGTTAATGTCTTGAAGGGGCATGGCCTATCCGAGTAGGGGCGTGGTCTAAATCAAAATAACTAGCACTGTGTGCTTAAGAAAATCATGAAGTCGCATCCAGCAAAGGATAATAAAATAGGCAAAGAGGTATATTTATTAAATATAACCCATAAAAATACCAAACACTTTAAAAAACATGTAAAGAATATTTATATTACTTAGAAATCTATTGCAGGATTCCCCAAAACCCTCGAAGATATTCAGTGTGTTTGTTTTGCTGGGGTTTCTCACAACAATTTTCTTCAACAGACCTTCTACCTTTTGCAAGCCAACTCTTTACATACAGCTTTGGGTCAAATGTTTCAAATGGAGGACCATTGAGTTTTATCCATAGGCATGAAGAAATGGTCTCTACAAGAAGAGAGGCCCTTGTTGGACAAGCAATTAAGTTCATTGCGCTGAAACCTCTCTCGCAATCCGCATTACTTGCTGGCAGGGTTTCCATGCAAACTACTAACTTTTTTAATGCTTCAGGGGTTTTCTTTCCAACAAAATCTTTGAAAAGTCTAAAAGCTTGTATAGTATCTCTTGCTGGCAGCTGAAATTCTGAACACAGTTTCTGGATACCTGTTTCCCCATAAAGAATGCATTCATCACCAGAAGGCAAGTTGCCTGCATCTAGCACACTGAAGCTGGCTATAAGTTCTTTCTCAGAATCAGGGGCACATCGTTTATTGATATTTACTGAAAGACTTTGGTAAAACTGATTTTGATTAAGGGCAACAGAGTTACTTCTACCATGGGAAAGAGGAACATCCTTGAATTTGCCCTCGTCTACCGCTTTCTGAGCCGCAGAAGCAAACTCCCCTGGTGAGTTCTTCATTGCTAGAAATATGCGTACTTGACTAACCAAAAGTCTGTGGGCATTAACAATTGTAATATCCCTCCTCTGTAAGGAGAGTGATAAGTCTTTGAGCTCTTGAAGTGCATCACACATTACCCCCAAATCTCTGATAAAAGAATAGGATGTATGCTTCTTCAAGAGACCTTCATACTTACTCCGGTCTCTTATGGGTCTGGATGGGTCTTTAGAAGCATTCTCAAAATGTTTGCACAAGGCAGGGAAGCAGTTCCAAACAGCTTTCACAGATCTGTAACTGGATGCTACCCATCTAGTATCAAGCATTTTCCCTATCTTCTGAAGCTGTACACATACCTCGCTGGCGGCCAGATTTAGCTTTCTCTGGTTTTTTGGTGACATGCTGTATGTGGCATACAATGAGTCCATGAAAATCTTAAAGTGATTGACCCCTGCAACCTCATCAACTGTATCTGCCAGGTGATAAGGCCTTGCGTCACGAAAATAGAATATTGAGCCTCTTATCTGCAACAAAAATTGAATAGTTTACTCCAGTGATCAACAATGTTTATTTGGAGTGCTATTTGGCAGGCAGGTGTTACTCTTCATTTTGTGCTGCTCCTGAAAGGATCTCTCATTGTACATATACAGGCCCCATCCCCTCTCCCGCACATATCCAGGCCCCCACCACCTCTCCAGCACAGACGCAGGCCCCCACCACCTCTACAGAACAGATTCAGGCCCCCACCACCCCTCCAGCACATACACAGGCCCTCCCCACCTCTCCAGCACAGATGCAGGCCCCAACCACCTGTACAGTCCCTTTAATCCCCCCACTCCCGTGACTTTCTCCCAACGAAACAGTTTTTCTGCTTGACCTTTCAGGTGGAAAGCCGGGGCTTTCAAGGGTAGCCAAGTATAAACATTTTACTACTATGCAATTTTAAATCCATGTTTCCCTTTTAAATTAAACCATTTTCCCCAACTTAACATGTGAGGAAAGCCTGAGCAGTAAAAACCGTAACAAATCAACCTCCTAGAAATGGGCTGTGCACCTAGGGCCTCATCTGTGGCCTTAGGAGCGTCAGTGCTGAGGATTAACCTTCCACATATTTCTTCCCTAAAGCATTCTGCTTTGGTATCTTATTCAGTTATTTTGTCAGGAAGGAATACGCCTCTTGCCCAGCCAACACCCTCCCATCCAGAAAATGCAGGTTGGCACATGACTAAAAATTACTTAGATGTCACAAGCACGAACAGAAGCCCCCCCCTCCCCGAACTCAGGACTCTTGGAAGCATGAGGTTCTCACATATGCTTCAAGTACATCTGCCTCCTACGTCTACCTAACCATAAACAATGTGCAGCCACGGTTCTTAGTAATCCAGTACTTTTTGACTGTAAACACTGGTTAAAAAAATATCCATGTTAACCTTTGTTCCCTAATAGTATAGAAAGGCTGTATTATTTTGTTTTTGTTTTTTAGAGTTTTATATAGCGCGAACTTGAACCGAATAGGTTATCAGAGCGCTTTACATAGCACCAGTTACGTTACATAAGGACACACATTCATTTTTGTTAGGCACGGGGAGATTAAGTGATTTGCCCAGAATCACAGGATGTTTTAGCGACATTACCGAGACTCGAACCCAGTTCCCCAGGTCCGAGGTCGAGCGCCCTAGCCGTTAGGCCAACACCTCTCCCCTTAAATCCTCCATCTGCATATCTCACATCATCCAACTATTCCCATAGGCATATATGAGACTGTCACTCCGTGTGGCCTACAAAGAGGCCACGGATTGGATGTGCATGCAGTCTGCACGCCTCTATGACCTTCTGACACACTGAGAATCTCACACTGCATTCTGCCTCGGCTTCAACCATCTCAACCTTGCCACATCATAAACACCGATCCCTAATTTAAACTCCGACGCCCATAGAGCACTCAGTTCAAAGTATGCAGTACACAACAGTTGTGTGTTGCACGAAACAAAAACTACTTCCTGGTTGGGGGGGGGGGGGGGGGCGACGACGACGACGACAATTCCTCTTAGGGAATGCAAGATGAAGTAACACGTGACTGCATGCATAAAGCACTCTCAACGGATACCATCTCTGGGTGATGAAGAGGGCTTGGAGTCAACAAATACTTGGACAGACTGTCAGAGGGCTATAATTAGCATTTATATAGTGCACAACCTGCCATAAACTGCACTTACCGAGAAAGGATGGGGCTCCACAGGTGAAAATGCTGAAGGTCGGGTTTTCGTGCTGGAGCAGGCTGCCTGGGGTCCTCTGCCTCTTCAGTTTTTCAGCATCCCATGCTGGCACCACCTCGACGTTGCTCCTGGATTTGTCCCGCGCTGCCACCACCTCGACGTTGCTCCTGGATTTGTCCCGCGCTGGCACCACCACGACGTTGCTCCTGGTCCTGGATTTGTCCCGCGCTGGCACCACCACGACGTTGCTCTCCCGCCGGAAAAAGAGAAGAGAAGGGAAATCCCGAGAGAAAATGGCTCTCTTAAAGGATTTCCCTTCCTCCAACAAAGCTCACCTGGCATGACGTCATGCCGTCGTGCTGTGGACGTCAGGCCGTGACCACTGAGCTGATAGGTTCCCAACAAGTTCAGCAAAGTGGAGGATGGCGAAGGGAGACGGGGTCAGGTTACCTAACAGTGCAGCAACAGTGGGCAGAGTCTGAGCACCGGCAGTTTTTTTTTTGGGCCCTCAAAACGGGTCCGAAAAAAATAAAATAAAGAACGGACTACCTTTAGTAGCCACGAAAATAGAGCCCGATAGAGACCCGTTTCGAGGGCCCCAAAAAAAAACTGCCGGTGCTCAGACCCGGACAGACCCGGCCCACTTAAAGCCCTGCTGGTACCCTTTTTATTCGAAAGCCCATCTCTCCATCACGCCTGCTGTTTCCTTTCTCTTCTTTCTAGTGCCTGTTTTAATCTTTCAGTAATCACATGCAATCTTTAATGAATAAACACAAAAAGACTGTTGCCCCAAGAGGATGAAAGCTGTTAGTTCCATTCTTAATCGTAAAGCTCACTTTTCAAAACACTGCATGGCTGCAATGAAAATAGCCAAGAACCGTGGCAGTGTGCACTATCTCAATAAGGAACAAAAAGGGTTTAAGGGTAGGTGTGCTGGAAGGGTGCCACGGAACGGGAAATGAAGATAAAAGGCCAATAAAATGCCGATCCTTATATCGAGAGGATGCTCTCAACAGCTAGAGCGGCTGACTTTGGTACTGGGAATCAGGGTTCGAACCCCCCTAAAAAAAAACAGACTGGCGAGCTACCAGGAGATGACGAAGAGAAAAAGTAGTGCACAGAAACAAAAACAAATGGCCACTACAGTTAGGATCGAAGTAGCAGGGCCAGTCGCCAGGACGTTGACAAACAGCCAGGAGGCAGGACTAATGTACAGTATTTACCAAAAAGAGCCATGAAATTTACGACGTCAGACCAAGCAACCAAGGAAAAAGGGCTGGGTGTGTTCCAACACCTGAGATGGATTACTTCATGCCTCGCAAAGCAGCGCATGCGCTGACTCTAGGCTCGACCTAAAGAAGAAAATAAGAGTGACAATGAAGGTAACCAAGGGAAAGTAATGGGTTGGGTTAAAAGTACCCTTTTAGAGTTTGTTTTAAAAAACAATAGTGTAGGAAGCTGGCTCTGTAAATACTATACCAAAGTAAGATAATGCAGTTTGTAAACAGTTTGAATTTGTAATTGTATATGCACTTTAGTTTGACTTACAGTATGGTTGCAGAGAAATGCAATAATTTGTAAATACAGTATATAGACTTGAATTGGCTTTTCAGTAAAATACCAGGTAAGGTACTTTTTAGATTACTTTTCTTACTCATAGTAGTATGCCTGGATACTACTCTGGGAAATTTCCTGTAAACAGGTAAGTAAAATCGTTTTGGTTAAATAGTACAATTTTAAAGAATTTCTTTAGGTTTTTAAACTCCACACTTAGACCCTTTTGCTTGTCAATGTTATCCTATGGAGGAAAATAGTGTTATCGGTTTTAGGGTAAGTATTTGGTAGTGGGAGTTGAGGTTCTGGGGGTAGACTCAGGGGTCCCCCAGAGTCAGGGATGCACTCTCGTTACACCCTCAGTGGCACTAGGGCGGCTGGGTGCAGAGTGCTGAGGCCCAATGTTATCCAATGGGGCATAGGGGGCCTCCGGTTGGTGGCTGTTGAAGAGCAGGCCACAAGGTTGTGAGAGCCAAGCTTCTGGTGTTAGGCTCAGGGCAAAGGGTTTAGCACCCAAAGTGCACCCGCAGCGGCGCAGGGGCAGCTGGGTGCAGGGTGCTGTTTTGGCGTCGGGTGCCCTGTTGTTTGCGATGGGGATTTTTGTTTTTGGTTTTCAGCTGCAGGCTCGGTCCAGTAAGACTTCCGGGAGCAACCAACAGCTAGGCAGGTAAGTTGGATGGCTCGGGGACGTAGGTGCACCTCGGGTTCTTATCTCCAGTGTGCTGGGCGGCTGGATGCAGGGGTGTCTTTTGAGGTCTGATTTCACCTTACCGGGCAACTTGGGGTTGGGGGGGTCTCCGTGCAGAGGCTGCAGGTGACGTCAGGTAGTCCTGGAAGGGTCAACCCACGGTGGACTCGGACTCTGGAGCGCTGGGGGACCTCACTGGGACCAGTGGGCCACTCGAACTCAGGCCGTAGGCGAAGGGTGCAGTGGTGGTTCCAGGCATCTGGTTTCTTTTTCCTTAGCATGCTCGGAGTCTTTCTTTGGCATTTCTTCTGAACAGAGCTGCTGTTCACAGGAGATCCGGTCTTTGTTGAAGGCAGTCAGTCCACCCGGGGGTTCTGGAGGTCGCTGGCTGCAGGACAAGATGATTTTTGGCGCAGGTTCTGAGGAAACTGCAGACGGGCCGGTAGGGCTGGGGCCAAGTCAGTTGTTCTCTGCATTCGCCTCTGCTGGGCATCTTCTTTCATCCTTTTTCTTCTTAGGTTAAGGGAATCTCCCTTCTTGGTTCAGGGCTGCCCCCTAAATACTGTATTTCAGGTGCGTTTTAGGGGTCTCGAGGTCAGTAGCCAATGGGCTACTGGCCTTGGGCTGACTACACCCTTGGTGAGCTCACCCCATTTGGGGGAGTGAGTACAATCCCTAATCCTGATTGGGGAGTGCCTGCCATCTGCACAATGGTGGGCACTGAAGAGAGGGCTTCATCTCGCCTCCCCCACCTGAGCTGCCGAAAAGGAGGGGCGACAGGACGGGGGCCTGCTCCTGATAGCAGGAGAGGCTGGGGTCGCATTACAAAGGCTGCCAGGCCTTTGAAGCTCTCCTGCCACAGATGGTTTTTCCTGGCCTGTGGCCTGTGGGTGGTGTGAACATCTCTGCCCAGGAAAGGCTTCGTTTCTTTGTTTCTGGGCTCAGGGAGCAAAGGCTCCCTCCCTAGGGGTCCAGAAACATGTCTCCTGTTGGCAGGCTAGTGTGTACCAGTCAGGGAACCCACCAGAGGCTGGTCGTTTTTCAGGGGGCATCTCAAAGATGCCATCTGTGTGCATTTTTCATTAAATCCCACACTGGCATCAGTGCGGGTTTAATGTGCTGAGAAGTTTGATACCAAACTTCCCAGTTTTCAGTGTAGCGATTATGGTGCTGTGGAGTTCATAATGACAAGCTCCCAGCACCATTTACTCTTAATGGCATCACTGCACTTACAATGTCTAAGAATGGACTTAGACACTGTAGGGGTACAGGGCTCATGCACCTGTACCCTCACCACTGGTATGAGGCACCCAGCTAGAGGGGTGACTGATCTATGCCAGGGCAGTGGGTTGTAGGCATGGCACACAGGGATGTGTGCCATGACGACTCTTCACTTTGTTATGCACCAAAGCACGCAGCCTGCAAAGGCAGTGTGTGTGTGTGTAAAGATATAGGGCCTCTAAGGGTGGCACAATAAGTGCTGCTGTCCTTCGGAGTCTTACCTAGTCACAGTGCCCTGGATACCTGTGGTACCATTTACCTGGGGCTGACCTGTGGCCAAAGATGCCAATTGGGTTAGCTTTTGGGAAAGAACACTGGTCCTGGGAACCTTATTGGCAGGGACCCAGGGCACATCTAGTCAAAGTGCATCAGTAGTCTGGCAAAAAGTGTGGGGGGGGGGGGATTACTGCAACAGAAACCCACTTTCCTACAAATAGATTGTCACAAACAATGAATGCGCGCTGTCTTCAGGCGAGACCTAAAAAGGAATGTAAAAGAGAACTATAGGAGTACTTTTTTATGTATGCCAAAATGCATTTGTGACTAGGCCCCACTGACGTACATGGTCCTAGTTGACCTGAGCCAACACAAATGTAATCTGATGCATACAACTTACTCCAGTCTCAAATTGTATTGATACATTTTGGACTGGAGACGAGGTTAGACTCAAATCCAATTGTACGCCATTACAGTAGTCCAATCATGATGACGTGATCGATCTCTGCCAATTATTCACTTTTTTCTGTGTTGCAGACATCTATACTGTATGTATGCACATCATTTGTTGCACAGAGGCATGTCTACTCTTTGTGGGTGAGTCTTTTGCTAATTTCAGAGTGGGTGGTAACTCTTAGAAATAGAACTCTCCACGGTCTTGATCAATCCGATGAAGAGGGAAGAGAAGTTTTCCTTGTTATAGAATGATAAAAGAAAGAGATCCACAGCCAATGAAACTTAACCTTTCATATCTGAATGAATGTTGCAAGGCACATGCTTTCTGAAAAACATGTGAAGCTGTTAAATAGGGAGACCGGAAAATGTTTCTGTGAAGATACAGATATGACTGCAATTGTAGACCGGCTCATTTTGATGTGAGTATAAAAGGTTTTATCTGTTTACCCAAAAATATACGGGACCTTTTGTTTACTCTGTGCCAATGACTTCTAAAAGGTGTCTGCAGTGGACTGGTTGGTGCTATGCAGGATTACTAAACGAGTAGCTTATGCATATTTGCTATGCAAACAAATGATGGACGGAATGAAGAATAAATCATACATTCACCCCCAGTCAAGAGATCTGGGTTAAAATCCATCGTTCTTTTGCTCACCATGCCACCCCAGTTTAAACCCGAACTGCCAAGCCAGGTCCTCCCTGGCCGGAAACAAGCATCCTGGGACAGGTTTCAGAGTATTACCCCATATCAGCCAGGCTAGCTTGAATCCAGTGAGCAAAGGACCCAGGTCTGGGCATACCCATCCCACTTAGAGCGAAAAGTGCTATGGAAACAAATGATGGATTGAATGCAGAATGAATTCTACATTCACACCCAGTCAAGAGATCTGGGTTAAAATCCATCGTTCTTGGCAGTTCGGTCTGGACTGTTCCCATAAGGAACAAGGTCAAGACTGATTTGCATATAGCTGTGTCTGAACTGGGGTGGCAAAGTGAGCTAAAGAACAATGATGGATTCAACCCAGATCTGTGACTGGGGGTGAGTGAAAAGTTTCAGTGCTCCGTCCAGCATCTCTTTGTGTTTGTCTTATGCATTTTTGAAGCATGTGTTTGCTTTGTTCGCCCTAAATTGGCAGGGTATGCCCAGACTTGGGTCCCTTGCTCACATTGCCACTGGATTCAAGCTAGCCTGGCTGATGAAGAGTGTTACTCTGAAACCGGTCCTAGGATGCTTGTTTCCGGTCCAGGGAAGACCTGGCTTGGCAGTTTGGGCTGGACTGATCCCATGAGGAACAGGGTCAAGACTAATTTGCATATAGCTGGGTCTGAACTGGGGTGGCGAAGTGAGCTAAAGAAAGATGATGTATTTAACCCAGATCTGTGACTGGGGTGGAGTGTCTGAAAAGTTTCAGCGTTCCGTCCATCATCTCCTTGAGTTTGCCTTATGCATATTTGAAGCATGTGTTGTTTCTCATGTCTTTGTGTTTGCTTTATGCATATTTGAAGCATGTGTTGTTTCTCATGTGCAGTGTACTCTCCTGTCATCTCATGTTCTGTCCTGAATAGCAGAAGCCTGCAGCCGGTGCATCGTATATCAGGGCTACTGAATTCCAAGACTGCGTAGTCATGATTCCACCCCATGCCTCTTTCTTCCACTACCAGACACTCCCTACCCCATAATTTAACTCTTTCAGGTACTTTTTAATTCCTGCTTTTTCCTTTAGTCACTGTTTTCCATCTTTCTTATCCTCTTTTTTAACCCCTTTCATGTTTTTCTCTGGCCGAGAGTCTGATGAGAAAAATAAGTGCTATTCCTAAAAAATGAGTACTTGTTTTACTTGGAAGTCTTCCTTTTAAGGTCTCCTTTTATGAATCCTGGTAACCACATTCCTTGAAACCCATAATCCTCTGGGACTACTCTACATCCTAGATGATTGTTTCCATCATGGGGTACAGAACTGTTAACCTGTGCTGTGCATCGACAGACCGAATTGACACCAAAATACAGAAAGAAAACATTAAAGGCAAATTTACAACACTGGGGTGGTTACCGGAGTGCTTTTTGATGCTGAATAATTTTACGAACAGATCAATTGAGGCGGTGACAGCTTGCCTGTAAGGGCATGAGGGCGCTGTAATATCAGCAGTTTATGCACTGCTCCTTCCTTCTTGAAATACGTGCTCAGCATGATTGTATTGTATTGTATTGTATTGTAATTGCATTTATATAGCGCTTACTACCCCCCGCTTGCTACCACTGACGAGTCTTTTTTAGTGAGTAGCACGCTACTCCGGAACCCAAGAAGGATCAGTGTTGAATTAGTATGACTCTGCTTTTACAAGCAAACAAACAATCTCACTGATCATGTAATATACAGAGACGTTTTAAGACATGGGTAAAGTGAGCAAATGACCAGGGCCCCCACCTTTCAAGGGGGCCCCGGAAAAGTGAAAAGTGTATCTAGTTCACGGCTGTGTATTTTTGTATTTTAGTCTTTAACATATGCTTCAATATTGTTAGGCAACATAGGGCTTGAATTAGTAAAACATGTGTAATAACGCTCAAAGTTGTTTTAATCAGGGGCTCCTAAATGTTTCTTTCCTGGGGCCCCCCAAAATGCTTAATATGTTCCAATGCCATGCCTGCACCAAGTGGGCTCTGTCGTGTCGTGGGCCTCAGGCCCACATGCTACTGAAAAGATGGTCACCAACACAATTAGTAGGCTTAGCAACTGAACTCGAGCACGTGCACCCAGGCCCTTTTTATTAGCAGGGTCACGTCACTTGTGACGCCTGTGGTGGATGGGTGCAGAGACGTTTTAAGGCATGGGCAAAGTGGGCTCTGGCCCCGGGCCCCAGCCTTTCAGGGGGCCCCCTGATACAGCCAGCTCTGTTCTGCAGAGAATCTTGCTCTGATGACTTTGAATAATTCTAAAACCGATTGTTGTCAAGTGCGTTTTTCTTTCATTTATGTTTAATGTGGGTAATGTGTAAGAGTCTATTACAGACATTTTTCAGACAAATATTTTGTTTATGTTTCATGCAACATCCATAAAATAAAGTTTATTTTAGATCAACACAGTAACTCACAGATGAAAAATGGGAGGGGGGGGGTCTCAGAGATTAATTGCAGTAACATTAGTTAGCTGCTGCTGTGTTACAATATTGTAAACACACATCACTCTCCCTGAATATTAGATGGAAACACACATAGAATTTGGTCGAGTGTCCATGCGCACTGTCAGTGAGCTGGCCAAAGAGGGCATGAAAGAGCTGAAACTGGGTCATAAACTTAAAGCTGCTCCGGAAAGGGGCCCCCAAAGTACGTTTTGCCCAGGGCCCCCAAAATCCTTAAGACATCCCTGGATGGGTGTGGGTTGCATGTGTGTCCACTGCCACGAGGGTGTGACTGACCAACTAAGTGTCTGCTGAGACACTAGAACGTGTCCAGCACAACACTACAGGATCTACTGTCTCCATTTTTTGTGTGCTTATGTGATGGCACTGGCTTTACAACCGTCGTCACACATTGAAAATACATAACTGACACAGCGGTCAAAGTGCATAAAAGAAAGTATTGAAAGTGTGATTGTGGGTCCAATGGGGGTAGAGTCAGC
The DNA here is from genome assembly GCF_964204655.1 of Triturus cristatus. Lineage (NCBI taxonomy): Eukaryota > Metazoa > Chordata > Amphibia > Caudata > Salamandridae > Triturus > Triturus cristatus. Next base: position 735,732,474 of record NC_140592.1, read on the forward strand.
GAGTGTGGGGGCGGGGTCAAAGGCATGACTTAAAAGAACAAAATATTCTATAGCTGTTTTATTGGCCTTTCATCTGCAGTTAAAAGCATATATAATGTAATACAAACAGCATAAATGAAACACAGATGCAACTTAAATTTATACATGGAAATGCATTTTCCTGGTAGGAGAGGTCAGTTGTTTATGCAGTCACTTCAGATCTCTGTCGTCGTAACACATGGACCCCTTATTATATTCCTAGTTGGTGCACTGGGGAAATAATGACATGCATTTATAGTGATAAGATGTTTAAGATATGGCAAAACGCTGTGAATAAATCAGACATTAGTTTAAACAATGTAATACACACATTATAAGATAGATGGCACACAGTGTAAATAAGCTGTTGCAAAATGTGCAAAAAGATTTGTTCAAATGTTTACAGTGCTTTCAAAAGTTATGTTTTAGTAATATGCTGATTCTACTTAGTGCAAACTGTTTAATAGGTTTTTATTGAAAGGATAAATTCCATATATTGTCTATTAAAGACTATACTGGCTCCCAGGCAGCCATTTGATTTGCTGATTAATCAGTTGCCCACTCTTACACTTTTTTGGGTAGCAGACACCCTGGACAGAAGGCTTGTTTCTTCTTTAGTTGCCTCTCCCTTCTCGTCTTTCACCCTGCTGCAACTCAACCGTGAATATGTCTGTGGACATATGGTACACTACAGTGTTCTGCTAAGCTACTATTCTACAATTCATTGTTGTACTGCTCTATTATGCGGCTATTATATGTTTTTAAGATAGCTCATCGCTGGTTATATTACATTATACTTTGGGGTGTGTGTGTGTGTATTACCCATTTTGTATTGCGGCATGCTGCTGTGTGGTGCAGTCATGTTATGCTGTATTATGCTATGTTCGACTCTACATGCTTTAATTACACTATGCTCTTCGATACTTCGATATCTCTTATATTGCGCTATGCTCTTCGATACTTCGATATCTCTTATATTGCGCTATGCTCTTCAATACTTCGATATCTCTTATATTGCGCTATGCTCTTCAATACTTTGATATCTCTTATATTGCGCTATGCTCTTCGATACTTCAATATCTCTTATATTGCGCTATGCTCTTCAATACTTCGATATCTCTTATATTGCGCTATGCTCTTCAATACTTCGATATCTCTTATATTGCGCTATGCTCTTCAATACTTCGATATCTCTTATATTGCGCTATGCTCTTCAATACTTCGATTTTTCTCAGACCTCCTAAACCTTGATATGGTCTCCATACCATACTGAAATATACTGTGCTGTATCAATGCTACCAGAACTCTATTCTGCTATGCTGCTATGATGTGGTGCTCAGCTGGTCATTGAGTCAGCACTCAAGGAGCTAACCTAAGCTCCTGGCAGCGCTCTACTGCAATTGAAGTGCTTCGAACACCTAGTTTCTACATTGTGTGAGAAAATCTTGCTCATTGTGTGTGAGAAAGCAGCATCAGAAAGCAGAGCATTCTCCTCCTTTGCAAAGGTTGCTTGGACAGTAGTCCATTCTGGACTACAGAAACACTTCATAAAGTATGCATGACACACTGATAACGTGACCATTGATTCATTTGTAAAAGAATAAGTGCTAGTGCCCAACGTTCTCCTCAGAAGCCGGCAGCTGGTGCAGCGGATATCAGGGGTACTGAATTCCAAGACTGCGTAGTCTTGATTCCACCCCATGCCTCTTTCATCCAACACTAGACACTCCCTGCCCCATAATTTAACTTTATCAGGTACTTTTTCATTCTTGCTTTTTCCTTTAGTCACAGTTTTCCATCTTTCTCGTCCTCGTTTTTTGACCCCTTTCATGTTTTTCTCTGTTTCTCTGGCTGCAAATCTGATGAGAAAAATAAGTGGTATTCCTAAAAAATGAGTGCCGATGGGACCCACTGATTCAAATTAAGCATCATTTTATTAAAAAGTCACTTCAAAAACATATAATAATAACCATTATTTGTGTTTCTCCTTTTATTTTTTTTCATTTATTTCACATGCACATTCTGCAGTTCCCCATCTGCACCCTGCTGGGTCTACCTAACCCCCTGACCTACCACCTCAAATCTGTAAGAGGCCGACAAGTAGCTCTCGCCCTTGGCGTCGCTTATCAGACTATCCTCCAACTTTGGGGCACACTCAGGTATCCACATCATACAATAGGTTTACACAAACTGTGGCATGTAGTAGGCATGGAGAGGCTATCACTCACCACTGATCTCCAGCTAGATACATACCATGACCTGTGGGCTCCATTTATAGGTGGGCTCCATTTATTCTGTCTGCAGAATTTAACGAACTGACTTGCCCTAAATTCCTTCAACTATTGCATCTGATTCCGGAGCCCATAGATTTGGCAACCAAGACTGTCTGTCACTCACTGGCAAGAGGGGACCAATGTGCCTGATACATTTGCAAGAGGGGTTAAGAAAGGCATGTAATATGATTGATGCCTACATATAATAGCGACCGAGTCAAAAATGGGGGGAAGGGGCGTAGATGGATGGGGTTCTGTTTGTTCTATTTTTCTGCCATATCATAAGATTCGTCTGCCAACCCCCGGGTTGAAGGCGGGAACCTGTGTAATTGACCTGTGGTGATTTGTTTCTCAAAAATAAAAAAGACTCGGTCCATAAAGAAGTTCAGGCTTGATTGCTTTATTCTGCAAAAAGAAGCAGAGAACTCTGGGTAGTTCTCAAGTTTAGGTGGAGAGCAGCTCCTGAATAGAGCACTCTTAACACCATCGACACTCTAAATCTGCTGACCTCAAATGTTAAGAGTGTCGTCGGTGTTGAGTTCTCTATTCAGGAGCTGCTTTCCATCTAAACTTGAGAACTACCCAGAGTTCTCTCACCTGAGGTGAAACAACTCCTTTTAAGTATGTCTTTCGATGGGGAACCATCATTGTGGCCCAGAAGATATACATACAAATCTCAAAAAGATGAAAAAAATCAGAGCAGGCAAAATCGGTGGGCATGTGCTTCACCAGTACTCCTAAAATATAAAGCACTGTCACACAAAAAGACTGGAGGTCATAGACAATATAATCAGTCACAGTCTAATAATATCAAGAGGAGACGCATCAGTTTCATCCAACCTGACCGTTCCCATGAGGTCATTTTCAAGGACAAATGACCCAGTAATAGGGATCCACAAGGAAAACGGGCCTCTGCCACAAACAGTGACTGCATTTACTTGCCTCCGATCACACAACACCTGAGGGTAAAGTCTGAAGTTTTTTCCAGAAAAAGGGAAGGCAGTAACAGTAGGTAATAATATTCACTGTGCTGAAAGATGCATATTTCTATATTGCGATGCAATAGGCACATTGACAATACCTGAGATGTTGTGGTAAGTGGCAAGCATTACTGCTTCAGAGTACTACTATTCGTCATGAAGTCTGCACCGCGGGCGGTCAGCTGCGCTTTTCAGTGCGCAGGGCACGGGAGACACCGCCTCCTTTCCTCCTGCTGCTGCCTTGCTTTCTTGGACAGCGAGTCCCTGTCTTAAGCATGGGTGAGTCCTGGCCGCACTTCCACGTCACAGTTCCCCCTGGTTTTATCGAACAGCTTTGCACCTTTGGGCAGCTTGGACGCCTGCGATTGACTGAGGGTGGCAGTTCCTCGGGAACCTAGGATACTTAACTTCCAACAGGACGTTTCCTTGCTAGGCTGTAGCAACAGGGGGGGAAGCGGATGTAATCTCATCTCATGGAATATCGCGTGATTGGCCAATAAGTTACGTGCTCCTTCATGGCTTCTTTTTATACAAAGGTTTGACATTATCTGCTTATAGGAAACTTGGGCAAGTACAAATAATTTCCATTTGGAGGGTTGTAAGTCCTTTTTTGTCCCGGCTGTCCTCTCGAGTTCAGGAAGATCAAAGGGTGACCTCTTAACTTATGTTTCCTTAGCATTAGATTGTACTGTATCAGCGTTGCCTATAGATAATCCCCGCTTACAATCGGTGATATTTCGCGAAGGGCCTAGCAAATGGGGACTTGTGAATTTTTATAACTCAATTTCTTGTCCCTCAGAAGTTTGTTATATATCTTCGTTGGGTTCCTTTTAAAGAGAAAAACTTAAGGCAGTTTGTGGAAACATTATGATAGCCGGGGATTTTACTATTCATCCATGTGGGGATCCAAGGAAAATGAATCTTATTGATTTGGGTTGCTTATGTGTGAAGGGTATTCATTTTGAGCATAACGCATAAGGAGACATCCTTAATGATTTATTGAATGAATTTGATTTATTCTCGTCCTTATGCACATTGGACCCACGTAGTAAGGTTCTCAACCCAACCTTTGAAGGAAGTGGCGGAGGCTCTATCATTGATTTCATTCTTGTATCATTGCCCCTTCTTGAGATGATCTCAGGTTTTTCCATTGAGGCAAGTATTTACAGTGACCATAATCCCCGATGTGTGCATATCAGTCGGCCTTCCATGGTTTCCACCCGGGCGGGCAGGTAGGAGTGGGGTACTGAAAGCAACGGATGGAGGAAGAAGGTTAAAATGAGCTCAGACAACTCTGGAGTCATTTTGCTACTCTTTACACGCCCACTGTGACATTAAGCTAGTTCTATGTACTGGCCCATTAACAGACCCGGGTGAAATTAAAGAAGCCTTTAAAGTCATCTCTTCTACAATATCAAATCTTCTTAGTGTTCCTGCACGGCGACCAGCTATCTTGATGCCCAGATGGTTTGATTCTGATAGTTCCCGTGCTGCTAGGAACCTGAAAGAAGCACTATGCGAGAGTCCAAAGGATATGGTCTTAGTTAAAACCAGCAAAATGGAGTATAAAGCAGAATTATCCAGACTTAAGGCAGCAATTGAAGGCGAAATTATGGAGGGATTTAATTGAGGCAAGTACCATGAAGAGCAGTGCCAAGTTTAAGGGCATTATTAGCAGCCCTTTTTAAACATGAACGCAGGCAGCGTGGTGGAAGCCCATATAACAGAGAAGAATGGGTGCACCGTTGCTGAGGTTCGTTACTCACAAGACCTCAAGGTATCTCGCCAGTTCCCAATTAAAAGAGGAGTGCGCCAAGGGTGTATCTTAGCTCCCTTTTTGTTTAATTTATATATTAACAAATTAGAGCAGATCTTATTGTAGACTAAGATAGATTACCCCTACGTGGGACGGCGTGGCCTGCCGGTTTTGCTGTACGTGGACGATGCAGTCCTTATGGCCCAGACAGCTAGAGGGTTACAATCCCTCCTTAACTCTTTTTCTTCTTTCATGGAAGATTTGTATCTGTCTATAAAGACTCCAAATCTTATGTGATGCAGGTGGAACCTCGAACAAAAAAGCGGTACCAGTTTAGGGTTGGTGCCACCCTGGTTCCCCGCACAATCAGTTTAGGGTTGGTGCCACCCTGGTTCCCCGTACAGAGGTTTTCTCCTACCTTGGGGTCCTGATAGATAATGAAATGAGAGCCTTTAAAACGGAGTAAAAAGGGAGATTTAGTACGCGCTAACAACGCTGTTTTTAATTTTGCATCTCAACTGGGTAGGAAACCGATTGCTGCACTTTTGCAGATATATCAGGCAAAGTGCATTGTAAACGTTTCCTATAGAAGTGAAATTTGGGGGTACATTACCACGGATGAATTACAAGTGGTTGAAAACAACTTCCTAAAACGTCTTCTATGTGTGCCGCAGGGTACCTCAAGCTACATGGTTCACGAGGAGCTGGGGGTCCCCGATCTGTTGGCCCTTTGGCCTCTTTTATTGTGGCTGAAGTTTTGGTTGCACGAGTTACCGACCTTAAGTAAATTAATTCTAAAGGAGTGTATGGGTCTTGATCATGCCCATTATATCCCATGGCTTAACTACATTAAGAAATGTTTTGATTGGTTGGGAAGAGTAGAACAATTCTCCAACCCAGAATCCGTGCACAAGAAAGACTTGGCTGGGTAAAGGAGAACTTTTTTAATCGGAGGACTGTCGCAAGGGAAGGGTGTGAGCTGAGGAAACCTAGTGTTCGTAGGTTTGTTATTCTGAAAACTGTACAATCTACTGAGCCATAACTATTAGGGCATTTTAGTGCCTATGATAGTTTTTTACTAACTAGGTTTCGTTTTGACCTCTTCCACCTTCTGCTGGCTCAGCTGTGTGGGTGTAGTAGAGGTCAGGGCTTACAGTCCTATGGCTGCGAAGGGACGTCTCCACAGGACATGATTCATTTTGTTTATGTTTTGTAATTTTTATAAGATCCCCCGGAAAAAAATTATTTTTTCAACTCTGAAATTATTGGATTTTAGGCAAGTGTGCGTCCAGCTTTCATATTTTTACAAATGTTATCTGGCAACATTATCCTACCTGTCCTTAGTTTTTTTAAATCAGCAGTGAGGCTTAGAGCCTGCTACGACTAATTGTTCATGGCCTTAAGGGATCGTCATGTGCTTTTTTGATTTGGTTTGAGCTCTAATTTTATTTTCTTGCGCGCGTACATGTATTGCATAATGTGTTCTTTAAAGTATGAGTTGCCATCCATATTACTCTTCTGTATATGTATTGTTTTAGATTACTTTTATGGTTTTATGCAAAAACCAAATAAAGTGAAATTGTTGTTGTTGTTGTTGACTTAAAATCCAACTTTATCCTTAAAGAGGATTTTAAATTACAATTCTTTTGAAACCAAACATGATTTTTCTATCTGTACCCAATCAAACGTTAGCACTTATTAAATGTAATATGGTAACCCAGTGTTATCCTATGGGAGAGGTAGGCCTCACAGTAGTGACAAGCGAATTTGGGAGTTTTTTTACTACTAGGACACATAAAACTTAAAAATACATATCCAGCTTTTTAAATGCAGTGCTCCTCGCCCTATGGACTGTTTAGGGCCTTCCCCAGGGATGATTTCTATGTATTATAAAGGTAGGTTCAGGCCTGGCAAAGGGTATTTTTGCCAAGCCGACTTGACAGTTTAAATGGCTATTTAGGTTGGTAGCACAATAAGTACCACTTTTAAAGGGACTCATATGTAAATTAAATGGACCAATTGGGTGTAAGTCAAGTTTACGATGTTTAAGGGAGAGATCAGAAGCACTTTAGGACTGGTTAGCGGTGTTAAAGTGCACAGAGTCCAAATGCCAACAAAAAGGAAATTAAGAATATATGAGGTGTGAAGGCGATAGGTTTGGGGGTGACCCTGCAGAGAGGGTCAAGTCCAACACTTATATGTTCTCAGCATCTCTTCTGCCATATGCCTCATAAGACAAGTGGCAAGGAACTGTGATTCTCTTTGTTCTTACAGGGGCATGTCAACCCTGGCTCTCATCTGATGGAAATGTCAGTATATATATATTCACCAAGCTGCAGCTAGAGCCAGGCTTGATAAGCCATCAATGTGGACATCTGTCACATCCAATTCCACACTTGATGAGTTCATCGAATCTGGCACCATAGATCTTTGAATTTAGCTGTTTAGAACTCCCTGTGTATTGTATGGGTGGTCTTAGGAAATCACACTACCTAACAACCTGAGCATGTTATGCAGTAAATGGAAGTCTTTTGTAGAATATTTATTTGTAAATGTCAATCCACTCCAAGAACCTGTTTAATATTTTATATAATATATGCATTGACCTTAAAAAAGCCAGAGTTGGCCTGCACAGCAAAATGGCCAGCATGCTTTGATTTTTAGAATTCCTGTCGTAAAAGCCTTAGGAGAAAATATGCATTTTAAAAATGTTTCAGTGCTTTTTTTAATTAAAGAATTATTCTGCCTTGTTTAACATAATTGCCTTTTGAGACACAGTAGTTACACACACTAGAAAATCCAATATGGAAGATGGTGTTTATTTGCTATACCACAATTTCGCCCAGTGAGTGAGTTACAAGTGTTGACAGTGGAAGAGCCATGCTTACAGGTTTTCAAATATAGGGTAGTCTTACATACTTACCCAAGATTTTCACCAAAGTCGGATTGCTATTTCACATCAGTCAATCCGCTAAATTACAAACATTTTTCTAACTATTAAAAAATGTGACAGAAAGATCATTATACATCCTTGATGTAATTATATAGCACCACTCAATGGGACTGGGTTAAGCGAAGAAACATAAGCTTGCAGTTTTGGGTGTTGTAGGGTAGTAGAAAATTGAAAGAATAACAATACCAAGCAATGTGGAAAAGTAGAAAAAGAGGTGAAATGAGATTGACAATAAGTGCAAAAAATGAATATACCTAGAAAAATTAGAACAACTGAGACATGGGGAAAAACAGAAAATGCTGGAATCGCAAAGGGTGAGAAAAGAAAAGTGTAGGAAAGTGCCCCTTTTTTTTATATTGGTTGCCCCCACTTTTTGCCTGGTACATGATGTGATTTCGACTGAAAGTGCACTTGGTTCCTGCCAACCAGGTCCCCAGTGCCAGAGCTCTTTCCCAAAACTGTGCAACTGTTCCCCGAATTGGCAAAACCTTTAGAACCCTCTGTAGGTCCCTAGTAAATGGTACCATGGTATCTTAGGCCGGAGGTACTAAAGAGGGTCCCTAAGTGATGCAGCACGAATTGTGACATACACTAAGGGACCCCTCACCAAGCACATGCACGAGTGCCATTTCAGGCTGTGTGTCTTGGTAAAGACAAAGTGAAAACACAACATGTCACACGTCCTTGTGTGCCTTGTCCCCTACCACTGCATATGATATTTGTAAGTCACCCCTACAACAGGCCTGACACCCCTAAGGCAGGGTGCTTAATGTTATATGTGAGGGCATGTAATCACGAGGGAACTCCACAACGTGTGGAGGAGGGAACAGGAGGCATGGGGTTCTAGAAGCTAGCAGCCTCCGCTATTAAATGTTTACCACAGAAAGCTGCTCCTAGTGAAAGTGACCCTAATATAGTTACAAAAGCATTGTGAGTGAGGGCATCTCACAAAAAGTGATGGACTGGTCTCACACACCACCTGGTGTCATGCTTCATCATCGGCCAGTCCTCGCCCTCTAAAACCTTCGTTTGATAGAGGGCGGGCATACACCTGACGACAGGGATGCACTTCTAAGCAATTGAGTGGGGGCCCGGGAAAATGTGTGTGAGGTTAAAAATCATTATAGTTACCAGAAAATCTTATTTTAATGTGGCTAATAACTATATGATATTAAAAGCATTGGACGGTGAGTGGGGTGTTTAGTGTCCCCTAACCGTCTTGTGAGTGGTCAACATGTTTCTGCCGTGTCGGCCCAACTTGGTCCAAGGCATTCATCAGGACCTAAGTGAAAACAGGGGGGCTCCGTTCTTACCAACTGGAGGCAAGACAATACCACTGTGCGGGTGTGGCAAAGGCCACGCTCCACTTCCTAATGAGCTTCCAATATCAAACATTTATTTGAAACTGTAAGAATGGGTCAGGAAAACAATAAAATATTAGCATAAAGAAACAACGCATGCGTAGGTTCCTCTAGGTGAGTGACTATTCACGTGACTTGTGACACTCTATGTGTGTACACATAAAAAATTATTGTGAGAGCGAGGTGGCTCTCATGAGTCTTACCCTAGTCGCAAAAACTACTTGCCCCATGGGGGGAGGGGAGGGGAAACTCCTGTTCGTTCTGAAAGGAGAAAATGTAAACCAAAATTGCATGAATAAACGTTTTGGAGTGAGGCCTCCAACCACAACGCAAAACACACACATTCGCACAACGATGGATCAATGAATCCCATTTAATCAGTCACTTCAGTCACACTCTTACTGTCTCAGGAAAGTATCCCTCGTGCGTCCTACGTTACTGCTCTGCTCCCGGTCCTCCCGAATGTTAAAGTGAGGAAGTTGGGCCGGTGCTTTTATAGTGCGGTCGTTTGGTTAATTAGAAGCGGCGCTGAGAGATAAAGCCGGGAGAGTGCCTCCCGGTGTGTTGCTTCCGATGTCGCAAGCGGACATAGGTATAATGAGTGCCGAAAAATGCCTGGTTTTAAAATGGCCGAGACGCGCGTCCAATGGTATCACTCATAGAGCGGGTTATGCCCAAATATGGTGTCATACCGGTATGGCGGGGCGTGACTGGCTGGGGGTGCGACCCAAGGTGGAAGTCGTTCAACGTGCAGGCGTCGCGTGCGGCTGAGCGCGTGTTTGGTTGCCTGGGTAACGCGGGTGTCTTGCGAGAGCCAGGGCTCGGCAATGCCGAACACGAATTGCCAGGGTCGGCGCGAATAGCTGTGAAAGTTTAAATGAAGATGAAATTAACATAGGAAAAGGGGGGAGAGAGTAACCACAAATTCCCAGTTTGAAATGGATACCTAGAGGGCGCAGGTGCACTACAGCATTGTAGAAACTGTGGTGCGTAATGGTGTCATGCGTAGCTCTATGGTGGGTTGGCAAGTTGTGGGGTAAAAAGGTGACACGATGGCGTCAGGGGGAATGAAAAGACAATGGTGATTGGTACAAAAATGGGAGTTTGTTAAATGAAGGGGCAGAGCTGATCGCAAGGTGGCTCGGTGTTTGTGGCCACTCTAAGTGCAGATTCTTGAGGAGGTAGGGTGGTATGATCATGAGAAAGTTAGATCTTAGACCAGTGATCATCGACCCAATTGTAGCCACGGGATGTCATCATTGAGGCCCTGCTCGTGGGATCGCAGGCGATAGACCCACCGTTGTTCCCTCACATGTAGGGCTTTTGAGAGGTCAAATTTGCTTTTATTCATCACTTCAAGGATGGTCCATCGTAGGTCTGTGTCATTATGATTTCTTTCCAGAAAGTGACGTGTCAACTTAGTGTTCGTTTTTTTACACCTGATGGTGCTACAGTGTTCGTTAATGCGAATTCTGATTTTTCTTGTTGTCATGCCTACATATTGGAGGCCACATGGGCACGTTATTAAATAAACTACATTTTCGGAATTGCAGTTGCTGAATGTTCGTAGTTGCCATGGTTTACCGGTGCCTATGTTCACTTCTTTCGTATTACTGGTAAGGTTGCAGGATGTACACCCACCACATGAAAAATGGCCCACCACGCGTGGTTGGTCCCAAAGCCTCTGTTGTTCAGCGCCATCTGTGGTTGGCATTTGGGCATGTACTAGTTAATCTCGCAAGCTTTTATTGCGTTTGAATGCAAACAATGGTGGTTCTCACTGTTTGCCAGCGCTGTTCACGATATGCCATCTTTTCCTAATGATCTTTTGTACTGTGTTTGAGGCAGGAGTGAATGTGGTAACACACACTGTTCTCTCAGTGTTCTCTTTTACCACGTTCTCCAGTAGCGCTTCCCTTGGATTGTTTCTTGCTCGTTTTTTGGCCTTTCTCACCATTTGTTTAGGGTAATGTCGTTCAAGGAGTTTCTTTTCCAGTTGAACTGCCTGTTCTTCGAAGGTATCAATGTCGGAGCAGTTTCTTTTAACACAAAGGAATTGTCCTACCGGTAGATTTTGTCTTAGGGCCTTTGGGTGGTAGCTCTCATATAAGAGTAAGCTATTTCTGTTGGCGGGCTTGTTGTGCACCTTGGTTGCTATCCCTTCGTTGGTCATTGTGATGTCTAGGTCTAGGAAAACTGCATGGTTCTTGTCAATTGTGTGTGTAAATCTGAGGTGTCTGTCTTTGGTATTGACCCATTGGACAAATCTTGTTGCATCCTCTTCAGTTCCATTCCATACTATTAGAACGTCGTCTATAAAACGCTTCCAAATCTTAAGGTGTTGTAAGAATGGGTTGTGTGGGCTATGGATGAAGTCGTCCTCGAATTGATGGACGTACAGGCAGGCCATACTGGGGGCAAAGGTGCTGCCCATCGAAGTTCCCGTGATGTGATGGTGGATGACCTTCTCGAATTTGAAGAAATTTTCTGTGAGGGTCAGTTCAGCACATTCCATCACGAAGTGTTGTGGGGTTCTAAAATCCCACTCCCTGTTGAGGATGATGTTCTCCACAACTTCCAGGGTCCGTCTTTGTGGTATGCTTGTGTAAAGAGCTTCTATGTCCATTGTTATAAACCAGTCATTGGTTATATCCACCGTCAGGTCTCTAAGGAGACATAGAACATCCTTCGTATCCCGGAGGTAAGACAGTGATTCCTTAATGATTGGCCGCAGGAACCAGTCACAAAATTGTGACAAAGGCTCCAAGGCTGACCCTATACCAGAAACGATTGGTCTACCTGGTGGGGGCATCCGGTTTTTGTAAATCTTCGGGAGTATGTAGAATTTAGGCATCCTGGGTTCCTCACTTACGAGGAAGCCTGCCTCCTGTCTGGTGATCCAGTCGTTGCTGAGTGCTTCTTCTACCATGTTTTTGATCCTGATTATGAGTGGTCCTGTAGGGTCGGTTCGATGTATGGTGTAGCTGCTTGAGTCGGTGAGCAGTCTCAGGCATTCTTCTCGGTACATGTCATTATCCATGATGACAATGGCTCCCCCTTTGTCTGCCGGTTTGATGATAAGGTCGTTGTTATTACTCAGGCTTTGTAGAGTCGTACGTTCTTTTCCGGTAAGGTTATTAAACCCTTGTGTGTTCTGGAAGTTGATATCCTCAATGTCTTTAAGCACTGCTTGCTCAAATGCAAGTATTTGGCATGAGATATTTTGATTAGGTGGTTGGAAGGTCGACTTCTTCCTTAATCCAGTTGATTTCTTCGCCTCTGTATTTTCTTTAGTGTCTCCAAAGAAATCACGTAACTTGATTTTACGGAAGAACTGGGCCAGTTCCGTGTTGAGTACAAAGGGGTCGTTCTTAGGAGTGGGAACAAATCCCAAACCTTTGGAGAGGACGGTCTTTTCATCACACGTGAGTGTATGTTTGCTGATGTTGACTATGTTAGTTGTTCCCTGCTTGTCGAGGGCATGTCCACTCTCCCTCTGCTCCTGGTCACCACTACATGGGGGGGGTTGTTGTTGGTCCTCCCACTGTACCTTCGTGTTTCTTCTTTTTTGTCGGCCTCTCCCTCTGCCTCTGCCCCGGAATAGAAAAGGCGGTGGTCCTTGTGGGAATCCGAAGCCTGGTTGGAAATACGGTTGCTGCCAGTAACCGAATGGAGGGGGTTGTGGGGCTTGCATCATGGGGTGGTGGTACCCCGATGGTTTCCCATATTGTGGTCCTGAACCCTCATCGCTGCTACTATCACTCCTCTCCTCTCCGGAGCTGAATGTCCAGTTAAGAGGAGTGGGTCTGAACCGTTGTCTTCTCTCGGTCTGTTGTGGAGCTGGTTTGTCATAGTGTTTATATGGATATACAGTTTCTTTTCTGAATTTCTGTACGTCCTTTCTGAGTTTTGTCAGTTTTAACTGTGTGAGGTACTCCATATAATCAGAATGGTCTTTGTTGATTTCTTCCAGCTTCTTCTTAAAAGCTGAAAGTTGTACCGTTGTCTTCAGTTTACATTCGCTCTGTTGGATCTCAATAAGAAGGGTATCCGCTAATTGTCTGGCGGTGTTAATGATTAGGATAAGCCAGTCTTTCGTGCACTTCCAGGCGATGCTAGACCAATTGATTCTGAATTCCCTATTGTTGAGGAACAATCTTGGCTCATTGGTGACAATGAGGCCTCTTGGGGCCGTGTTCATCCGGAGATACTCCGTCATAAATGCCCCATGGAGGGCTGTACGTATTTGTTCTTTTTTCTTAGTAGACAGTGCCTCCCATTCGTCTGAATTTTTAACCGTCTGGGTAACTATGGTTTCGGCTAGTAAAGATGGTGTGTTGAGGATCTCCGCTAAGATCTCCTCCCCGAACGAGAGTTCGGTATCCATATTGCAGGTAGGGTAAGCGGATTGTGATGCTTGATCAAACCTCTAATATGCTCTTTTCGTTCTTGGGGATAGGCTCGACTAAGTCTGTCCTTTTGTTCTGATCAGGAAAGTATGTGACTCAGAACAAGGCCCTACAGTTAGGGAAGGGTACCCCTTATTTTGTTCCCACAGCAAGCAGCTGTACATAACTGTAATCACGAGGGAACTCCACAACGTGTGGAGGAGGGAACAGGAGGCATGGGGTTCTAGGAGCTAGCAGCCTCCACTATTAAATGTTTACCACAGAAAGCTGCTCCTAGTGAAAGTGACCCTAATACAGTTACAAAAGCATTGTGAGTGAGGGCATCTCACAAAAAGTGACGGACTGGTCTCACACACCACCTGGTGTCATCCTTCATCATCGGCCAGTCCTCGCCCTCTAAAACCTTCATTTGATAGAGGGCGGGCATACACCTGATGACAGGGATGCACTTCTAAGCTATTGAGTGGGGGCCCGTGAAAATGTGTGTGAGGTTAAAAATCATTATAGTTACCAGAAAATCTTATTTTAATGTAGCTAATAACTATATGATACTAAAAGCATTGGACGGTGAGTGGGGTGTTTAGTGTCCCCTAACCATCTCGTGAGTGGTCAACATGTTTCTGCCGTGTCGGCCCAAGTGGGTCCAAGGCATTCATCAGGACCTAAGTGAAAACAGGGGGGCTCCGTTCTTACCAACTGGTGGCAAGACAATACCACTGTGCGGGTGTGGCAAAGGCCACGCTCCACTTCCTAATGAGCTTCCAAACGTCAAGCCTAGAGAAAGAGTGATAAAATATCAAACATTTATTTGAAACTGTAAGAATGTGTCAGGAAAACAATAAAATATTAGCATAAAGAAACAACGCATGCGTAGGTTCCTCTAGGTGAGTGACTATTCACGTGACTTGTGACACTCTATGTGTGTACACATAAAAAGTTATTGTGAGAGCGAGGTGGCTCTCATGAGTCTTACCCTAGTCGCAAAAAATACTTGCCCCATGGGGGGAGGGGAGGGGAGGGGAAACTCCTGTTCGTTCTGAAAGGAGAAAATGTAAACCAAAATTGCATGAATCAACGTTTTGGAGTGAGGCCTCCAACCACAACGCAAAACACACACATTCGCACAACGATGGATCAATGAATCCCATTTAATCAGTCACTTCAGTCACACTCTTACTGTCTCAGGAAAGTATCCCTCCTGCCTCCTATGTTACTGCTCCCGGTCCTCCCGAATGTTAAAGTGAGGAAGTTGGGCCGGTGCTTTTATAGTGCGGTCGTTTGGTTAATTAGAAGCGGCGCTGAGAGATAAAGCCGGGAGAGTGCCTCTCGGTGTGTTGCTTCCGATGTCGCAAGCGGACATAGGTATAATGAGTGCCGAAAAATGCCTGGTTTTAAAATGGCAGAGACGCGCGTCCAATGGTATCACTCATAGAGCGGGTTATGCCCAAATATGGTGTGATACCGGTATGGCGGAGCGTGACTGGCTGGGGGTGCGACTCAAGGTGGAAGTGGTTCAACGTGCAGGCGTCGCGTGCGGCTGAGCGCGTGTTTGGTTGCCCGGGTAAGGCGGGTGTCTTGCGAGAGCCAGGGCTCGGCAATGCCGAACACGAATTGCCAGGGTCGGCGCGAATAACTGTGAAAGTTTAAATGAAGATGAAATTAACATAGGAAAAGGGGGGAGAGAGTAACCGCAAATTCACAGTTTGAAATGGATACCTAGAGGGCGCAGGTGCACTACAGCATTGTAGAAACTGTGGTGCGTGATGGTGTCATGCGTAGCTCTATGGTGGGTTGGCAAGTTGTGGGGTAAAAAGGTGACGTGATGGCGTCAGGGGGAATGAAAAGACCATGGTGATTGGTACAAGAATGGGAGTTTGTTAAATGAAGGGGCAGAGCTGATCGCAAGGTGGTTCGGTGTTTGTGGCCACTCAAAGTGCAGATTCTTGAGGAGGCAGGGTGGTATGATCATGAGAAAGTTAGATCTTAGACCAGTGATCATCGACCCAATTGTAGCCACGGGATGTCATCATTGAGGCCCTGCTCGTGGGATCGCAGGCGATAGACACACCGTTGTTCCCTCACATGTAGGGCTTTTGAGAGGTCAAATTTGCTTTTATTCATCACTTCAAGGATGGTCCATCGTAGGTCTGTGTCATTATGATTTCTTTCCAGAAAGTGACGTGTCAACTTAGTGTTCGTTTTTTTACACCTGATGGTGCTACAGTGTTCGTTAATGCGAATTCTGATTTTTCTTGTTGTCATGCCTACATATTGGAGGCCACATGGGCACGTTAATAAATAAACGACATTTTCGGTATTGCAGTTGCTGAATGTTCGTAGTTGCCATGGTTTACCGGTGCCTATGTTCACTTCTTTCGTATTACTGGTAAGGTTGCAGGATGTACACCCACCACATGAAAAATGGCCCACCACGCGTGGTTGGTCCCAAAGCCTCTGTTGTTCAGCGCCATCTGTGGTTGGCATTTGGGCGTGTACTAGTTAATCTCGCAAGCTTTTATTGCGTTTGAATGCAAACAATGATGGTTCCCACTGTTTGCCAGCGCTGTTCAGGATATGCCATCTTTTCCTAAAGATCTTTTGTACTGTGTTTGAGGCAGGAGTGAATGTGGTAACACACACTGTTCTCTCGGTGTTCTCTTTTACCACGTTCTCCAGTAGCGCTTCCCTTGGATTGTTTCTTGCTCGTTTTTTGGCCTTTCTCACCATTTGTTTAGGGTAATGTCGTTCAAGGAGTTTCTTTTCCAGTTGAACTGCCTGTTCTTCGAAGGTATCAATGTCGGAGCAGTTTCTTCTAACACGAAGGAATTGTTCTACCGGTAGATTTTGTCTTAGGGCCTTTGGGTGGTAGCTCTCATATAACAGTAAGCTATTTCTGTCGGTGGTCTTGTTGTGCACCTTGGTTGCTATCCCTTCGTTGGTCATTGTGATGTCTAGGACTAAGAAAACTGCATGGTTCTTGTTAATTGTGTGTGTAAATCTGAGGTGTCTGTCTTTGGTATTGACCCATTGGACAAATCTTGTTGCATCCTCTTCAGTTCCATTCCATACTATTAGAACGTCGTCTATAAAACGCTTCCAAATCTTAAGGTGTTGTAAGAATGGGTTGTGTGGGCTATGGATGAAGTCGTCCTCGAATTGTTGGACGTACAGGCAGGCCATACTGGGGGCAAAGGTGCTGCCCATCGAAGTTCCCGTGATTTGATGGTAGATGACCTTCTCGAATTCGAAGAAATTTTCTGTGAGGGCCAGTTCAGCACATTCCATCACAAAGTGTTGTGGGGTTATAAAATCCCACTCCCTGTTGAGGATGATGTTCTCCACAACTTCCAGGGTCCGTCTTTGTGGTATGCTCGTGTAAAGAGCTTCTATGTCCATTATTATAAACCAGTCATTGGTTATATCCACCGTCAGGTCTCTAAGGAGACATAGAACATCCTTCGTATCCCGGAGGTAAGACAGTGATTCCTTAACGATTGGCCGCAGGAACCAGTCACAAAATTGTGACAAAGGCTCCAAGGCTGACCCTATACCAGAAACAATTTGTCTACGTGGTGGGGGCATCCGGTTTTTGTGAATCTTCGGGAGTATGTGAGGGCATATCTGCATGAGCAGATATGCCGTTGTGCTGGTCAGCCCTATTGCTGCCAGTGCAAGTGACCAGGGAAGCCATCTTAAACCTTGTACTGGACACTAGTGAAATGAGTTTCCACGCTACATGATGGCTTCACTGAAAATAGGGATGTTTGGTACCAAACATCTCATCTTGATAAACCTACACTGATGCCAGTACTGGCTTTATCAATACATGCACTCAGAGGGCACCTCAGAGCCTCCCCCCCCCGAATCCCTACCTGCTTCTGGTGTGCTTGCTGACTGGATTCTTCTACCAGCCTGCCACCTGAGACACTGTTCTGACCTCCTAGGTGTTACACCCTCTGCCCAGACAGGCTTTTGTTCTTGGCCTTCTGAAAGCAAAGGCTCTCACAAGCCTTTGCTTTCAGGAGGCCGAGAACAAAAGTTTATCCAGGCAGAGGGTGTAACACCCCCTCCCACAGGATGACCTACTGATTAGCCTTCTTGGGCTGGTGAGCTTCAAAGGAGCTGCTGTCTTTGGAATGCGAATCTGGCTCCCCTCACAGGATAGTAAGCCTCCCACCCTGTCCAGAGCCCACATGGCACCTGGACAGTTGGTAAAATTAGCTGGTCAGGGCGGCGTGCCACCCCCAGGCTAGTACCACCCCTAAGGTGGGCCAATTGCTAGGTGACGCAAATTTTCAGAGGTAGCCATCTTTGTGATGGCATACCTAGGAATTTTGGGACAAGGTTGTGCCCACTTCCTACTAGACATTGTCATATAGTGGGCGCAGTGTCCCAAAGGGGCAGTAGCCCACTGGCTACTACTACCCTACACTCCCCTAAAGCCCCTAAATTCAGTATTTAGGGGAGTCCCTGACACCAGAGAAGCACATCCTGATGACCTAAGAAGAGAGAGGACACCGAAGAGCTCCAAAAGCAGAGAAGACTGAAGAGAGCACCTTACTTGACCAAAGCCACGCTGGCCCGTCTGCAGCCCTCGTGGAAAACTGCGCCAAAGTCAACTCGTCCTGCAGCAGTGACTCCAGAAACTTGGGATGATGACGCCTAAAGACAGCTCTGCAACTGTCGTCCCTGGGCCTTGGAGAAAAGGACCAAAGTTGTCCCCCCCATCCCCGAGCATCGCAATGCCTGAGCCCACTTGCTGGTTCAGCCCAACTGGTTTCCTAGTCAGAGCCTGCAGCCTCTTTTAACAGAGACCGATCCCCATCGAAACACATTGGGCTCCCAACGCCGATTTGCTCCCGGCTGTCCTCATGCCGCTGATGGTGTACCGTTGGTGCTGCCTTAGACCTTGCCCACAACTCACCTTAACTCATGGAGATTGATGTTGTAAGTCAATGTACTGTATCTGTTTGCAGAACTTGTTTCCTCCTTCCATAGGATAAAATTGCAGAACTCAGAAATTGCACTGTGTCCACTTTTTAAAGTGAAAAGAATTAGTATCTAAAAATGTACTTACCCGAACGATTTTTCTCTGATGCCTTAACATATATAGAGATACCTGCTATTTTTATAAATTGGTGTGGATCTCTTTCTTGAGTCATGTTGTCATTTATTATTCATTGTCTGTATTTGCAAATGTCTCACACTCCTCTGTGCTAAGCCTAAGGCTGCTCCACCAGACTACCCCCAATAGAGCACTTTGGGATTACATTGTAAGCACTGTCCATGAGTAAGGGAACCCCTGGACTCTTTACACAGTATATCAGATTATTGATATAGCACATAAAAAGCCAGCTTCCTACAAAAATGGAATCGAGCCCGGGGGGGGGGGGGGGGGAGGTAAAGATAAATGAAAAAGTTAAAAAGACAAGAGGTGAGAAAATAGAACAAAGTGAAAATGGGAAAAAATTTGCAAAAGATTTTTTTTAAAACTGTATCTGAAACTTGTGTGTGTGTGTGTGTGTGATTGATTGATCACTGGTTCTAAACATTATAGGTTGGTTCTGTTGGTTAAAATACAGACTGTTGGGATCCAGGTGTAGGCTTCAGGTCACATGTTCTAAGTCCAATCTAAAACCTCAGTGGGTTAATGCATCTACTGCAAAGATCTCTGTGCATCCTGCTGGTCTCATCTAATCCCAATGAAGATTAATACACTTTCTATAGAGATTGGTGTGTAGCGCAAGGATCACAGGCTTCAATCTAGTGAAATTGATTGAGCTAAATCACCGGTGGGAGCGAAGCTGTAACCTCTAGGGCACACGTCCCAGTCCAAGTGAGATAGATCTTTCCCAGTTGTGCATTAATAGAGTTGTATGCTCTCTCACTGTGTGATTACAAATACCAAGCTTCCGATAGTTAGCGAACTTGTTTAAATATTATCAGTGAAATACAGACATGTTAACCTATCAATTGATTATGTAGTTGGGCTATATATTCGTATATGCAGTTACCAATGGTTCTGCGTAAACACTTAGACCACAAAAATGTCTTCTGCAAAAACAGACTCCAAAATAGACAGCTAAAATCTTGACTTGGATATGCTCCCTATACATTTTTGTACCTGTATTTAATTCCAAATTCAAGCCACTCTCACATTCAAGCTTATTTTAGGATTGGCGGCATTTACTGTTTGCTATACCTTTGCGTATTTGAGGCCAAGTGCTTCAGAGAGTGGCTTTAGATGCAGGTCAAAATTTCAGTTGAATGATATTTACGCACGGCTAAAGATGTTGAAGGTCAGCGTTTTTGCTAAAGATGCTATTGTAGTCTATCTGCTCTATTCATAAATATTGTGCTGTGTTTTACGCTATAGTACTCCTGACTTACTCTTAAATTCCAGGAGTATACCAGCAGTACTTCAATAGTAGGTTACACTTACTTATAGCAAAATCTTTGTGAATCGAGCCCTAGATTTCCAAAGGCTACTGTGACCTGTACTTGAAAGGCCAAATAAATACAGGATATTTTGTTCTTTTTGCCACACGTCTGACCATAACCCCACATCTGGTGATTGCTGCTTCGGTGCCTGTGTCGTCAACTATTGCACCCCAGATCATAGTTCATACTTTATTGACACTTTGCCCCTGTTGTCCCCACACACTCACACTTATCTCATCCCCCATCTTCGCATTTATGGAATATCTTTCTGCCATTTTGCCCTAACATTTACTGTCACACCCCAGCGTGTTCCCATCATCACCCCCTTATATAGATGAGACTGCCAGGCCCCCAATCAAATAATACTCTTGGACGTTTTGTGGTTTTATTGACCGTGTGAGAAGGCAGCATAACACCCCTGCCTTTGGCATGAGGGTCTTAGGATCAGTCGTCTTTGGGTAGTGTCTGGTCAGCATCAGTTGTGTGTCGGCGGTACTGTATTTTGGATTTCCATGGGACTCAGAGGCCCTCAAAGCAGTATGTCTCTGGTAATGAAAGATCACAGTAATTTCCCCTTTCAGTACTGAATCCCAGCCAGGTGAAGCAGGGACCTAGCAGCCTCTCGTGCTTCACTGTCCACCTCCACCAGACCCATGGCCTCGATGCACCAGTCCAGTCGGCTCCCGGTGTGGTCTGAGAAGACCAGGAGCTCCAGGCAGCCGCCATCCTCAGGTGTGCCTGGGCCCGAGGTAAACAGCACTTGCTCCGCACCTCCTTGCACCAGCTGGATGTTCACGATGCTGTAGGTGTGGTCCTTATTATGAGGCCCTGCTAGCTGTAGAAGGTCACTTGTCTGCCCACACATGTCCGTTCCTTCGCCTATGGGCAAAAAGAAAGGTGATTGACCATTATTTAAGACAAAAGTGCATGAGATTCCCTATTTTCGTCCACCCCAAGTTTTGAACCAAGTATTGTTATTTTCACTATTTCTTTATTACAGATTTTGGCATTGTACCAGGTCACAATCTTGAAATCACTTTAAAGCCTGATCTCCCAAACCCCACCTCCCTCCCATAAAATAATATTTTATTATTAGGAACTTTGGAAATATCATAATTTTTAGGTCGAGCCTAGAGGCAGTGCACATGCGCTGCTCTGCGAGGCATGCTGTAATCCCTCTGGGAAGTTTGAAGACACCCACCACACGCCCACTGTTTTGGCTGCTTGGTCCGCCTTTACAAATTCCATACTTTTAGTTGGGTAATTGAGTACTAATGTCCCACCTTGTGGCTGTTTTGTTCCCGCCCTGGTGACCGCCCCTGCTACATGGATCCTTTCGATATGGGCCATATGTTTTGGGAAGCGCACTACTTTTTCTTTGTGTCAACTTGTTTTTTAATTTTCTGTTTTGCTTTACTTTGCTCCCACCCACCTCCCGTTGTCGTGTTCACCATGCTCCCGCCCCCTCCCGTTGTCTGCATTCCCTTTGTTCCCGCCCCCTCCTACTGTCAGCATTGCCTTTGTTCTAGACCCCTCTCGTTGTCCATGTTGTACCCAGATGTGTACAGACACTGCACCGCTACAAGCGCTCTATCAAACTCGGTATTGTCATCTCATCGTTAGAAGAAAAGCAAAGCTACAATCCATAGAGCCTTGTAAAATGGCCGAATCAGTGGAAACACCACGGCTGTTATTTCCACTGACATAACTTTCCCTCTTAGAGGAATCTGGAACATTTCAAATAATAACAATTTAGGTCTATAATTCGAAAATCATTGCTCAGCACAGCTCGTTGGACAGAGAGGGTTTTACCACTATGTCAAAACGCAATGTTGACATTTCGGGATCACTAGTGAAGCCAACCTACTTTTGTAAAAGAATGCTGTGGCCCAAAACCGCATGTAATTGAGGTACGGCACCGAGAACGGACATTCCAACTCCCCGACTGTGGGTCTTGAGGGAACGCAACCGTCTCTTGCTGGATGCACATCAAGACTACGTCACTGTGGGCCTTGAGGACACTGCCCAGGCACTCTTGTTGCGGGCCTCGGAGGCTCAAAATAGACTACTTTGTGTGCACCTTGATGACACACAACCTCAGCAACTCGGGCTTTGGGCCTCGCAGCTGTATAATCCCTCACTCTGGGCCTGCCAACAGCCCACCCCATGGTTCGGTGGGCCTCCCGAAAGCATACCGCAATTTCCTCAATTGCGGGCATTCAAGGCACATAGCTCTGGCCCCTCTTGCCCTGGACGCATACACAATTCCTCCACTTTGAGCTTTGAGGAAGCAGCCGTGCCACTCCGTGGACCTCAGAAACATGCATCCCAACTTCATCACTGTGGCCCAGAGCGCACACATCCCAAGCCTGGAGGTACCTCTTGCTGGAGGCCTCACCGCTGGCAGAACTGCAGGCATTACAGTCCACGTTCACCACGGGCCTTGTAAGAGCTTGGCCCGACTATCTTGGAGTAGGCCTCGCTGTTTAAGATAGAGAGCCAGCAATCATTGTATTGCAGTTAAATTCTGCCGCCTATTTTAACATTCTCCGGACACAGGATCACTTTGAATTAATGATATGCTCTTGGTTGCAGCAAAGGCGCAGGTTCCTACAGGTACCTTGGGCTGGACGACGATGCGCCCTGCATCACTCACTACATACCACATCCTGTCCATGATTTACGCAGCTTACAAGAATACTTGTCTACCACGACTCCAGGTTTGAGCCACAAAAAGTGTCAGATTTTCATCTGCCGTTCTACTTTCTGACATGTTCACCCAAGTAATACAATCTACCCGTACATGATATTTTTGGCTATGCATGGCACCATGTCAGGCGAATAACTAGCACCAGCAGAAACGTGGAATTATAAGGCAGAACCAAGGTACTGGCCTAAGTCACGGAGGTAGAATAAAACCAGCGTCGGATTGGTAATGCGGGCATTCGGATACTGACTGATGGGCCGGTATCTGAATTCCAGCTGTGAGCTGCTTTTTTGAGCAGCCTGGGGGCCCGATTTGGGCGGTTTCTGCGTTGTTCGATGCAGCCTGCGGCCCAGTGGGTGCCTGAGTGGTCTTTCTGGAGATAGATGGGCGTCCATTACGTCCCTTTTATCAAAGGCAGAGTTGTCACTCCCTTTCTCTCGCTGGGACGGCCATTAATATATGCATATTGAGCAGGGGCAGGAAGCCTGAGCAAAAGTGGCCTCACTTGTTTAAGGTGTGTTTCACCAGTGTAAACTAATCCGTGCATTTTTTTTAAACCCACCTCTCCCCCCCCACCTTTTTTTTCAATTTTGCCGAAGCAGTGTTTTGCAGAAAGGCAATATGCAAATGTGGGCCACTTTTTTTAGCGTGCCCGGGCCTATTTTTAATCTCAATCCAACCCTGAATATGCCAAATGCATTTGCAATGCAATAGGTCTCGCATTTGCAAGAGTTTAAGCTATTGGCATTGTAAATGACAATGCCTTTTATTTATCTGTTTTAAAAATCACACATATGTAAAAAGCATCGTCATTGTCAATGGCAATAGCTCAAATTCTCGTAAATTTGAGACCTGTTGCATTGTTAGGTGAGCCTGTCACTAATGTGGGTTTGCATGTGATTTCATAAAGGAACAACTTTTTGGAAACCCTGTTTTGAGAAACCGTTTCACCTGAACTGTTTAATCAAAACTTTCAAGAAGAATGGCGTTCAGTAGAAAACAGTGAATAAAGTTGCTTTTTCGTGTGTTTATTGTGTAAAATGCAGTTCATTTTGATCCTGAATCCTCTCTTTTGGTCTTTTTCATTGGGCACTATTTACTTTCTTTTAATTTGCTACTCCTCCTCAAAATTCCTCCTTCTATCATTTTTTCTACCATGTTCCTTGCGTCTTGCTTTTTTATGGGGGTCTAGTCCTCAACCCATTCCATCTGTCCTTTTTAAGCTGAGCTTTCTTTACCTGTTGCTTGTGTTCCTCCTTTTTTCGTGGCCGTCAGCTTATGTACCCTCATTCCTCGTCTTCAACCTTCCACTAATCCGCCTTCTACTGCCTGTATCTCCTTATATTGTTTCCACTTCATTATTAAAACGATTTCCGTTTTACTATTGGCCCCAAATTATTTATTGTAATAATGCAATATTATGTACTTTTAAACCGTTCTTGCAGGTTTCCTATTATTTTCAACCAAACTGTATTTCTAATAATCGGTTCTCCCCCCCAAAAAATTATTTTTGATTATTTGGGTTGTTTTTCTTTGAATTTACATACTACATTAATGTGGACCCAGAAGCTCTCTTTTCTCTTACTTTCATCAAAATTCCAATTCTTGACTGCAACATGATGTGGGATCAATACATCCCTCATTGTAAATATGAAATTGTAATATTTATGCCAAAGAACATACCTCTACTGTACTGTTTCTTGCAAGAAATTGATAGCACTAAAACCTTTTCCCAAGTTTAAAGAGGTATAGTCAATGCATTCGGAAAAGAAGCCCACCAGTACCATTTCTTCTATGCAAATATTCATAGGACCAACAAAATTCAAGGTCGGTCAGGAAGCTTTACGTAACTGAAAGACACATTTTGCCATTTCCAGTGCAGAGTACTTGTGCTCATTATACTGAATGACAAGCATATCGATACTGCCATCAATCGTGGCCACCAATATGTTTTAGTCTGCTTGTTTGCGGTCCAGGGAGGACCTGGCTTGGCAGGTCAGCCTGGACAGTTCCCATGAGGCACAGGGTCAAGACTGATTTGCATATGGCTGGGTCTAAACTGGGGTGGCATGGTGAGCAAAAGAACGATGGATTTAACCCAGATGTCTTGACTGTGGGTGAATGTTTGATTTGCTCTGCATTCCGTCCAGCATCCTTGTGTCTTTTGCTTTGTCGCCCTAAGTGCGCCGGCCTTGCCCAGGCATGGGTCCCAGGTTCACTGTGCCATTGGATTCAAGCTAGCCTGGCTGATGAGGGGTGATGTCTAGACACCAATCCCAGGATGCATGTTTCCGGTCCAGGGATGACCTGGCTTGGCTGTTTGGGCTGGACAGTTCCCATGAGGCACATGGTCAAGACTGATTTGCATATAACTGTGTCTAAACTGGAGTGGGGTGGTGAGCAAAAGAAGGATGGATTTAACCCAGATCTCTAGACTGGGGGTGAAAGTTTGATTTCGTCCATCATCTTTGTGTCTTTCAACAATATGTTTTAGGCAGTTTCTTCTTTGTAGATGTCATGCTTGGGTCCAGTGGGAGCTGTCTCAATCAGCATATCATGAGCACTCTCAGTATCTCATGAGGGAAAACAAAATATCTCAACATAACAAGTTGCCCTGCAAAGGCACCTCTACCAGATGATTCTTTCCAATAAGGCTGCAACTCTTTGTTCATGTTTCTCTTTTGGCCAACCTTGTATAAGATGCTCGACCGCTTCAGACAGACCCTCACCAGAATGTACAGCACCTCCCCAATGTCCTTGGGGAATTTCTCCCTTAATCTTTCCATGACATCCTTCGGCTTGCGCTCTCTGTTCGGTTTAGGTTCTGGAGATCCATGGACAATGATAGAACCTCGCTGGAAGTTAAGCCCATAACCTGAACCCAAGGGATGGCCCCTCTCCCTGGCATTAGCGCCTCTGACAATCTGACGACACATATCTTGTATGTTCTCAATCTGTTGTGTCGCCACAGCGCTGTCATTTGGCCCCTTATCACGGTCTCCTCTATAGACAATTGTTATACATCTTTGTATAGTCTTGCATAGGCTTCTTAGGCTTAATTATTATATATTTTGTACTAGCTGTTCTACATATTTCCTACCATGTACAGACTATTTTCATTTTGTGAAGTGCTCTGATGCGCATGCGCCTATATAAAATCACTTAGTAAATAAATAAAGTACAAAACATAGTAAATATGATGCATTCTTATCCACTGTTCCCCTTTTCTTCTTCTGTTTTCATAATATTACACTTCATAGAATTGCTTTCTTTCATTTTTGGGGTATTATAGGTCATATCATGGTAATGCATTGTATAGCAATAGCATATTTTAAACACAAAAATACATAGTATATATGCACATGCGCACAGTGTAAAATGCTATGTATTGCCACTGCTGTATGTGTGGGAAGGATCATGATGTGCATGTAACACAATAATACACTCGCCTCCATTTTTGTGGGTGTGGGGGACGAGTTTGAAAAGCAGATATAATTTTGGTTAAAAACTGCAGCGATGTCGCTCCAGGAGTGCCAGATTCGGGTTCTGCTTGTGTTCACCGGCCCTCTGGTGCTAATCAGCTCCATACCAGCTACCTGTGGCGGCCGCTTCAGGCCCAGGTTAGATCGACACCTCGGCTGGAGTGTTATTTCCACCTCGGTGTTTGTCTCAGCGCCTACACACCCAGCATCACCATTGCCGTCGGTTCCCATGGAAACCTCCGTTGCTAAGGATTTTTTGTACTCATTTGAAGTAAGAAAAAAATGAATAAAACCATCCGCTCGGAAGCGACATTGACGAGTGAGAAGGGAAGATGTGTGAAAAAGTGCACCTGCTGTGATACAGGCACAGATGCGCCTGCGTCTATGCAGCTATGCCTGCGTATGTAGTTGCGTCTATGCCTCGCCTTTTGGGGTGTAAGTGTTCTCTGGGTCTGACTCTGCCCTGAAGCCAGTTCTAATCCAAATGCGCGTGCTTGTGTGTTGCTGTGGATATGAACAGTGCGCTGCGATCTGGAGCTCCTAGGCGCACTGTAAAGTGGACCTGCTAAAGAGGCAGATGTGTAGGGTGATGGAAGAAAGAGAGAGAAGGTGGCCTCAAAACCAGGCACCCTTGATAGTAGCAGTGCTCAATTTGTAGAAAATTATGTGCCAGGGCTCTCGTCAGGAGGCTGCTGCAGCTTGCACCGCAGATTGCCCCTGCCAGCCTTCAAATAATGGTAACAACACAGCTACTAACCATCACACTCCTACAAGTGTGACAATTTGGACTTTTTCAGGCCCCCAAAGCTATAAGAATGACTTGGGAGGCAGGCAATAGTCATTGTTGATGTACTTTGAATTAATACTTAACTGTTGTTGAGGTCATCTCTAAATTGGCCACCTTGTGGCAGACTGTCACAAGCACCGGTGCTGATAATTAAGTGCCGGTGCTGAGCACCGGAAACCACATGCTCAAATTAAGCACTTATTAGGCAGCCCCGTTTTGGGCACGGGTGACGGCAGGGTCCAAAGGAAATCTTTAGGATAGTACTTAAAAAAATACTTTAAAAAAAACTGCATTTCATATTGGGGCCCCTGTTGTGCTGCGATACTCTAATTTATCACTAGGAGTTACTGCTACACGATCTACACTATTGCCACTAGATGTCGCTGCTGCATATAGTGTAATAACTAGTTGCTTAGTGCCTCTGATGCCCATAATAACATGTTTTCCTCCTTACTGGCCCGGTCCGTGGAATTCTGTATCAGGGGAGGACCAAAGTATGCGGCAAGGTTGCCTAAATTATGTAAAACAATGCAAAGTAATTGGGATAATGAGGTATATTTTATGATAGTATTATTTTATCATTTTTACGTTTTTGCTCGTTAATCATATGGCAAAGGTTCAACTCAGTACCAGTTTAACACCCAAACAAAGCAATAAACGAACAGTAACAATTCAACCTATGCGAAAAGCTATCCACTGTGCTGCAACAAGGTGTCACTGCGTTTCCAGAAACTTTTGATCCGTCTGAGCTAAACGCAATTTGTTTAAAATCTGCAAATTATGGAGAAGATGATGCATTACGTTGCATGCAGTACTTCTAACATGTTTTGAGATTGGACTACAGCAATCCTAATGCATTGTAATCCTGATGAAGGGCTGATTTGCCTGCCAAGGATTGTAAGGGTGAAGTGTTACCACAGTATGACTAATGTTGCTTCTTGTCAAGATCATGACAGTATGGTTTCGTTCAAAGCACCTAACACACCAGTTTACTATACACCAATCCACATCACACAGAATTTGCACAAAATACGCTTCATTTCATGGACTCAGCCCACTTACTCCAGCCTACGTGAGACCACCAGGTGTACGAGTGCTCCTAGGATGTCAGGAAATCCTGATGTAGCATAGATATTTGCTTTGCTGGCATGAGCTGTGTGGGTGTCCAAGGGTGGCTGGATATAGAGGTGGGCGAGCCACTGAAAAGCTCAGGCCGGTATCAAGTCCGACTCCTGGCTCTGCTCTCCCTTTTAATTTGTTGGCTCACCAACTTCTGGCTGTATATGCGGCTCACTCACTCTCTGCAAAGCATCCATCATTTAGTAGGGTATTTTGCTAACGGTTGACTGAGAAATACCACACACCAATCCTACTATCTAGGCCAGATCCCATGCACAATATCACTTTATTATATATCTTATGTCTTTAGTACTGTATTCATTTTACTTGCTACTGTACTTTTGCTTGATTCTGCTAAATAAAAATAAATTTAAAAAAACAATCCTACTATCTGCTGTGTGATACCTGTTACCAAGAATTTTAGTACTGCTAGCATTTTCGCGCAGAGAAGATGGTATTCAATCCCCGTGTTGGGTTCCAGGGTACCCAAAACAATAAAAATCTGTTTTGTATATTGTATCCTCTGGAACTGAAGCTCACTCACGTTTATGAAAAGGGGGGGCTCTTGGCCCCCCCGCCTGCATGGCGGTGCGGCGACCTCCCCCTTTCCTTCCGGACCTCTCGGTGGTGGGGCGTGTCCTCTGGGGCGCGCCCTGCCACCGATTGGTTGCCACCTTGACCCGGATGTCGTTAATCGACGTCCGGGTCGGAGGGGAGGGGGCGGGCCACTGTGGAATAAAGAGGCGGGGAGCGCCCAGGTGACCCCCTTGTTGCCTGGACGCTCCCCCACAACGGACGTGCCCTGCGTTCGGGGCTTCGATTTTTCACGTGTCTTCTTGATTCCCTTCTGCAGGTTTCGTCGTTACCCAGCGGATAGAGCGGAGGATCGTTGCGGGGAAGCTGGTGCAGATCCGGCTCGAAACGAGGTCTGGTGCCGGAAAGAGGTTTTCGTGTTGGTGGCGTGCGGGAGCCTTCGTTAGCTCAGCGGGGACTGTTGCGAGGTATTGCGAGGCAGCGGGTGGGGTGCGGCAAAAAACGCCGGCAGAGCGGTTGTCCCGCCCATTCTCACTGGTGCTGGGGTAAGTTTCTGGCAGAGGCTGTGGCGTGACCTTGAGAGCTGCTGCCTTCGGACCGGGGTACTCGATCGTCATTTAGTGGGTCCCTTTATTTTCTGCGCTAGATACGGCAGCTCCCCGTAGAACCCAGCCAGACAAAGACCTTCTCCTCCCCCCCCCCTGGTTCTCGCCCGAGCTCCGTGTGGAGAGAAGCGTCAGTTACAACAACTGGAGCCTGTTAGGAGGTTATTATTTTATTGGAAGTGGGGGTGCTTGGAGAAATAAGCGCGCGCAAAGGGCATTAAAGGCTGTAATTAGTGAGCATTATAGATTAGGTGATTCTCGAGACAGGAGTGTGTACAAGGGTAGTGGACTGGGCAGTCACAGAAAGTTAGCGCTTGTACATACGTGTTTACCTTTATACACTCTGCTTTCACATCTGTGTGATTTACCACTCCCAGGAATTAATATATGTTCTATTTTAGGTGGGTTATTACTGCATTGCTGTTTTTTCCCGAGGTAAGCTGAGTGGTGGACGGCGGTGTTGGACGCAGGTCTATTTCCGGCTGGGAGTACGCAGGATTCGAACGGTAAGAGGAGAGCGGGGGGCTCGCATTGCATTGCTTCTGGTAGCCGCCGGGTGGGTCTACGTTAGAGTTCACTCACCCCTGACAAACCGGATAAGCCGGGGCGTTGCGGTTACGGTTGCATGGTGCTTACAGCCCCCTGTACATCCTCCATCTGGTGAAGGTAATAAGCGCACTTACACTTGTGTCGGAATATTAGGAGTGTAGGGCGGTGCACCTCAGTCATGCCGGGGTTCATGGGTAGTAAAGGAGGGTCCAGGATGGAGGTTATGATGCAGGCCATGATGCGGGAGATGAACAGCATTAATAGGAGGTTGGGGAAAGTGGATGAATTAGAGGCCCGCATGAATGAAAGGTTTGCTGATCCCCCAGGGCCTTCAGCCAGGCCCACACGGCAGCGAAAGGCACCCTTGCCAAGGGGGGATTTTGCTAGCCCACCAAGGAAGTCTAAGGCCAAGAAGCCTAGGTGCAGTGCCTCAGCCCCGGTAGTTCCGGTTTCGATCCACCCCGCACCCGCGGTTCCGGTACCTCTTATACCTGTGCCGATAGTTCCTGCGCCGGCTCCGGCCACGCCGCCGGCGCTACCTCCTGTGGGGCCTGTTTCCCCACCCGCGGTACCGGTGCCGGGCCTCCCGCCGCCGGTCACTCCCTTGCCTGCCATACCAGTGCCGCCGGTCACGCTCCCAGGGGCGCCCGTAGCCCCAGATGATAAACCGGATTCGGTCCCTGCTGAATTGGTATCTTAAATAGCGGCCTTATTGCCTTGGCTACAAAAGGGGGGCGTTTTACCTGCTTCAGCAGATCCTGCTGCGGATGCAGCACAGTTGGTAGAAAGGATTAAATCGGCAGCGGCGGCTGACAGAGCTGCGGTTCCCTCATCTTCTTCACTTACAGGTTCCAGCCCCGCCCAACCGAGCGCAGATGGTGGTCAACCGGCCCGCGTGCAAGGAAATGGTAAGGAGGTGGCGCTGCCTCTCTTGGGTGATGGGTCAATGCCCTCCAGGAGTGAGAATTTGGCACAACATGTGTCCCAGGCAACGAAAGAAATGATCTGGGCGGGAAAATATATTTACATTTTTTCATTGCTACTTGATAACAGGGAAATGGAACATGCAAAGTCACTAAAGGAGTGGATGCATCCTAGTGAATGGAGGGCACAGTGTTCTAGATTTAGGGTAGAGGAAACTTTGCTCAACTGGGTTAGGGCTTTCGCAGTATTCACGGCCATCATGGCCGAACGGCCTCCTAATGTGCAGGCGCCATTGGCTTGCTACCAGAGTAGGATTGTGGGGTGGAGCGAGCAGTACCCGGGGGATGCCTGGAAGGAGTATGATGTCAATTTCAGGAAAGCTAAAGAATTTGACACATCACTGACATGGGACAGGGTTGACTCTGTGTCGTGGCATAGGCAGTTCTCAGGGAGCTCAGCCCCACCCCAGTCCACCAGTGCGGTCAGGGGGTACTCCACCAGACCCCAACACTCCTTTCGGTCGGCTCAGGGGAGCGAGGTCCCGGGTAGGAGTAGGGGGGGGGGGGTCTGAGAGAAAAGGGGTGTGCTGGGATTTTAATAAGGGCACCTGCACGAGGGCCCCTGGCACCTGTAAATTTAGACATGCATGTTCAGTCTGCGGTCACCCCTCCCACCCCGAGTCATCTTGCAGGTCTAAGCAGGGCAACCACAGTCAGAGGGGGAGGAAGAAGCCAGAGTAGTGTAGATAATTTGGCTATCCCCACCCTTATAGATGTTTTGGCTATGATCCCCTGGTTGAATAGGTACCCGAATCACACAGCGGCCACTCTACTTCAGGAAGGTTTTTCCCAAGGTTTTAGGATCCCGGCAGGGGGGTACACAGGTAGCGCACATTGCAGGAATCAACTGTCAGTACAGCATAACCCCGCAGTGGTGTCTGCTAAGATTAGCAAGGAACTGTCCTTGGGTAGGATAGCTGGCCCTTTCCAGAAGGTGCCGGTCCCCAATTTTGTGTGTTCTCCACTAGGGGTAGTACCCAAAAAAGAGAAAGGGGAGTTCAGGCTGATCCACAACCTGTCGGCGCCTAGAGGAGCGTCATTGAATGATGCGATTGATGAGGGGATTTGTAGTGTAAAATATGCCTCATTTGACCAGGCAGTTGACTTATTGCGGGCACTGGGGCCAGGGGCGATGATGGCAAAATCAGACATAGAATCTGCTTTCCGTCTCCTCCCAGTCCATCCTCTGGACCACCATCTCTTAGGTTTCACTTTCGATGGCAAGTTCTATATGGATAAATGCATGCCCATGGGCTGTTCCATCTCACGTGCCTACTTTGAGACGTTTAGCTCATTTTTGGAATGGGTCATGAGAGAGGCGACGGGCCACCGGCAGGTTATGCATTATCTGGATGATTTCCTTTTCTTAGGTGCGGCGGGATCTCAGGAGTGCGCTTGGGCGTTGCAGGAATTTTGTGTGCTCATGCGGGCTTTTGGGGTCCAGCTAGCGCCGGGGAAGACGGTTGGACCGTCCACCTGTTTGGAATTTCTTGGTATCGAAATTGACTCAGTGGAAGGATGCTTCAGGTTACCCATGGACAAAGTGTCTAGGTTTAGAGCCGCCCTACGTCAGTGCCTACGCAAAGACAAGGTTACATTGCAACAGCTACAGGAGGTCGTGGGGCAATTGAATATTGCGCTTCGGGTCATCCCAATGGCACGCCCTTTCTCGCGCTCCATTGCCCAAGCTATGAAAGGGTTACGGGAAAAACATCACCACACAAGGTTGTCATCTGAGGTTCGCCAGGACATGCTTATTTGGATGGCATTCCTGGAAGATTTTAATGGCAGAGTTGTGTGGTCAGGTCCTCCCACCACATCAGCAGAATTGGGCTTATGGACGGACGCTGCGGGGAGTGCGGGCTTTGGTGCCATCCTGGGGACCAAGTGGGTCGCCCAGCGGTGGCCGGCGGAATGGAGAACACGGGGTCTGACCGCCAATATTGGCTTTCTGGAACTCTTCCCGATATGGGTAGCATTGATGGTCTGGCCGGAACACTTACGCAATCAATCCGTGGTGTTCTGGTCAGATAACATGACAGTTGTGGAATGTATAAACCAGCAGGGGGCACGCTTTCCATTAATACTGCGCTTAATAAAGGAGATTGTGTTGCAATGCTTAAAATGGAATGTGGTTTTCAGAGCCAAACATGTCCCTGGCATCCTCAACAATGCAGCTGACTCCCTTTCTCGCTTTAAAATGCAGGTTTTCAGGGAACATCTTCCTGCAGCAGACCCTCAGCCAGCGCAATTCCCGGCAGTACTTTGGCAGATTGGTGCCCCAGATTACAGGACCTCGTGGTTGCTAGCTTAGCCCCCAGGACCAGGGCAGCTTACGAAGGGGTGTTTTTGTCTTACCGGGCTTTTTTGGGGCAGGAATGGGAGGTTAGGTGGGCTCAGGAGGACAGCTTTGCAGCTTACCTAGAATCGATGCACAGGGAAGGGCGCTCAGTGGCGGCTGCGAGCAGACATAGGGTGGCGGTCTCCTTCTTCGCCCAGGGTAAGGGCATGCGAGATCCCACTAACACCTTTCTGGTACGCAAGGCCTTGAGGGGTTGGCGCCGTTTACAGGGTTACCGGGGTGATAAGAGAAGGCCCATTGGACTGGCACGGCTGACAGCCTTATTGGGGGCGCTACACGGTGTGTGTAGCTCACAGTGGGAGGTACTTTTGTTCAAAGCTGCATTTTCCCTGGCCTTCTATGGGGCTTTGAGGGTTGGGGAGTTAGTGGCTAGGTCGAAAGCGGATAGGGTGGGCGGACTACAGTGGGCCGGTGTGAAGATCAGTGAGGACGTTATGCGGATAACAATTCAGAGATCAAAAACTGATCAGGATTCTCGGGGTCACACCATAGTGCTCCACCGGGCTCGGGCCAACCCTTGCTGCCCGGTTTCTCACGTGGAGGCTTTCTGCAGGCAGCGGGAGGGCACGGCGGGGGGCGCACTGTTGTGTCACGCCGATGGTACACCATTGACTAGGTACCAGTTTAGACGAGTCTTGGAGCTAACGGTAAGACTGGCAGGTTTTGATCCAAAGGAATTCGGCACCCACTCATTTAGGATTGGGGCAGCAACTGAGGCAGTGGCAAGGGGTCTCTCAGTTGAGAATGTTAAGAGACTGGGGAGATGGTCGTCCGAACGTTACAAGAGTTATGTACGAATTGACATGTTGTGACAAGACGGTGCTCACGCCTGGTATGTTCTGGTTTTTTGCAGTTTCTCAAACCTGTCACGCAGGGGAGGAACTCGCCACCGGGCGCCGACGACCGACACCAGCACAGCACGGAGGACACAGGAAATTGGTGACTTGGATTGTGGGCCACTCTTATGTTAGGCGTGCGGAACATGTTTTTCTTTCAGGAGACCGTAGGACGAGGGCGGCGCAAAAGGGGTTTGATATCTCATTCTTCGGGAGAGGGGGTTTATGCCTCAGCCAGTTTCGGAATTTTTTCCAGGGACTCTTAGCTCAGCAGCTGCCCCCCGTCAGTGGTGATACTTCACCTGGGGGAGAATGATTTGGCCAAATTGGGGAGGTGCGTGCTTATTGAGGAGATCATTTCCACTGCGGGGTGGGTGGCCAGGACTTGCCCGGGTTCCACAGTAGTTTGGTCTCAACTTATCCCTCGGTGGCAGTGGCGAGGGGGGGGTCTCGGTCAGGGCGTTGAATCACTCGGTACGGAGGATCAACACACAGTTGGACAAATTATTTCGGGCCCCCCAGTTGCAGACGATTCCACATGGGTGTATCTGGGGCGAGCATTTTTACCTGAGGGACGGGGTGCACTTGACTGAGGCAGCGAACGTCTTGTGGTCTAATAATGTCTGGGCCTGGTTGGAGGGATTTGCAAAGTAAGCGCGCTCCTGGCTTAGGTCTAGGTAGAGGGGGAGGCCAGATCGTCGGTTAACAATGCTGGCCTGTGGCGGTAAGGTCATGACCGGTGAGCAACTATTTGAAGGTCTGAGGGGGCGGGCATCCTCCTAGGGAGGTTCCCGCCCAGGGGGAGGGGCCATTGGCCCCTCCTAGAACTTCAGGTGCAAGGTAACTGGTGCTTCAAAGGGGCGCGGGTTGGGGAGTCACGCTTTCCTTAGGCTGGTAGCCACCCCGCGCGCGCATACTCATGACGTCACCGGATGGCGCAGAGTAAGGGCCCTCCTTTAGTGGGTAAATGAAGTTCACGGCGTGGACCGGGTAATTACCGGGCCCGGCTGCGCATGCGCACATCTGTAGGGGAGGCGCAGCTAGTAGGACCTGACACCGGTTAGCGACCTTGCCATATGGCCCAGAAATGTTAGTATACAAAAATGCAGAGGAGGATGTTAGACTCGGTTAGGAAACAATCTGTATTAGAGTCTTTGTTAAGGATAGTCACTCACACCTGTTGACAATAATGTATCTAATGTCCTGCTGATTTGTGTATAACTGTTTATTATGCAATTATAAAAAAATTTTGTTTTATAACTTAATAAATACGGCCGGGGGGTCTTGCGACCTCCCGCCTTCCAAAGATACCACGTCTATGTTCCTGTGTCCGGGGGTGGTGAGGTCATAGGGGGAGGGCGGTAGCCAGTCACTGACCATGTGGGTTCCAGCCTTTCTCTGTCAATCCTGTATTGCTGCACCATTTAAGGTCATTGATTGGTGGCCTGGTTTCCCACCTCATGCTGCATGGTTTGTTGTAGCAGAACATGGATCAGGCATAGCGTTTAGTGGCGTAACAGTGCTGCATCCTGGATGGTGTACTGCAGAATGAAAGTGTGAGCTGCAGCAATCAGCCTGTGAGAGATTCACCTCTCCATGGCCGTTCATGTAGGTCTGGCCCTGGGCGCCGGTGTGTGAGCTTTTATTTTTTTCAGATCAAAGAGAGCATGTACTGTTTTTTTGCTCCCAATATTGGGTTGGTCTTGAATTTTGTGTGTTTTTTTACATCTTTTCTTTAATTCTCTACACTTTTAGGAATTTTTATCACTTGATTCTGATTGGTGGTATTTCAACGTGGTATTTTCCACTGGTTTTTAATCACCTCTCATACTTGTAATTGGGTGTTAGTTATGTTTGACATGTGATAAATATTACATACGATAAATGGTGTATGCGTTAAATAGGGCACAGGACTACAGACATGTGGTATTAGCACATGCGTCAAATATCACGTGTTTTTTAACCTGAGATCAGACGATTTGTTAAAGTCATACAGTATTCGCCCTGGCATGCAGTAATGTGCCTAAGCAGCCTAACTCGTTATCGGGGCATTAGTCTGTGTGAGCAGGGCTGTTTCTAGTTCGTGTTTCTCCAAGTCAAACTGCTGTAATAAGGTACGCCATTTTGAAACAGTCACACTCGTCAAAATTGGCATTTTCAATCATCAGAGTAATACAGGATTTACATTGTTTGGAGGACACTTAACGTGCAGTGCAGTGCACACATATGGACCAGTGAAATTCAATGTTGGTGTTTCACTCTATCCGCGGGGACAAATTAAAAATTTTAGTTAAACAAATGCGGCGACTTCAACTTTCAACAGGTTGTTACAAGGTTTAATGTTTGTTCTGCTTATTAATGCCATTTGACCCGAGTTCCTTGCATGGAAAGGATAGATGTTTCTCTACTAAAAAACATAAACAGCAATAGACCTACATTACAACTCATATACAGAATTATGAAGCCACAGGTATGTATTCTAATTTAAAAAAGCACACACATAACTAACCCACAGGACCACTAGCAAAAAAAACACACGACTGCTCCGAGAGATACCAAAATAAATCAAACACATCAAATGCAAAGGGACATATGCAGCGAAGCGTGTTCGTGAACATTAACAGATATACATACAAAACAAGCCCATCAAATACATACACACAAATGGCTACACAGACAAGCTCAATAGTCAACACAAACAGAACTACCCATGAACATCTATACACAAATCTAACCAAGCAGAAGCACATAGACACAGACACACGTTAGCACACTATGAACACAAATTAGCAACAAAACAAACACCAACCCCATAGCTAATCCGATGCACAGTCAGAGATGTTAAAACAAATGATGCTAAACTCTTGTGATGTTCCACATTTCTATGATCATTTCATAAATCTCCCTGCACCAGATGGACAACGAAATGTGCCTGCGCGTATTGCTTGGCTTTCAAGCTAAGCTTTCCGGTCTTTTTTCTGATGTTGCAGCCCCATGAGCAGGAACCACCGAGAGACCTTTTTAAAAAATATATATATATTATCCCCATGTGGCTGCTTAGGAAATCTGGGCCATGAGTTCGAAAATATCATAGCTGTGGCTGTATGCATGAGAAAACGATCTCCACACACTCCCAGTTCTAAACGAAAACCAGCAAAATCATTTACCTTATTTCGGTATAAGCCCTTGGGATGGGAGGAGGCTGACAAGTACCGCCTATTTCTACCCGTTGACCTCACCGCACCTTTAAATAATCAAGGCCTTATTTATAAAAACTGTTGCATCGCTGCGACAAAACAGTTTTCACTGCACCCTCCTTGCGACACGTTGAATGCTCTGTATTTAATGTACAGAGCTCTATGTTGCAAAGAAACACAGATACGTCAGGAATGATGGCGTATCTGTCGGTGCAAAAGGCATGCATTGCCGGAGTTGTGCCGCAAGCATGACGCAACTCCAGCAATGGGTAGGCCTGTGCCTATGGCACTGCGTCACCCTTACGCTTGCCATGGGGCAGGCATAAGGCTTTGACGCATTGGCGTCCTAGAAGTGTCGCAGTGAAATATCATAGATTTCACTGCAACACTTCTACAAGGCTTTCTTGCTGGGGAACGCCCACCCTGCATTCATTATACCTAATGCAGGTGTAATGTGGCTTATGGCTTTACAAGGTGATGCATCTACCTAGATGTGTAACTTTGCAAATATGGCGCAACATGGCGAATTGTATACACTGCTGCTGCATCACGAAAAGTGGCGCAACGACGGCGCAAAAGTGTCGCAAGGCCTTCATAAATAAGGCCCACTGTTTCATGCAATGGAAGACCTCGACAAAACTCCTATGCCCTATTCGAGCTACCCATAATACTATTCAAATGTGGGGGGAATTTCCACCTGGTGGAACAAGGAACCAGTTTGTTGCCATTTGATCTAATATCTCCCTATGCCACCAGCTCGCGGTATGCAGTAGCCGTGCGGCCATGTAGAGCCATTTGAAGTGAGGGCGTCAAGCCCACCGTCCTCCTATGTGACCTGTAATTTAAGGAGAGCCCATCATATTCCCAGTTACAAGTAAGTCAGAGCAGAAGTTGGTTGGCACACCTTTGCTAAGATAGCGCCCTGTGCGGAGAGTGCCCTTGCTGATGGTAGTGAATCAAATGAGGCAGCCGGGGGCCCCTTTTGTGTTCACTGGTCAGTGCCCGGATGATCAGGGACTGGCCCCTGAACACAAACATTCCCAGACCTCTCCCAGCTCACCTAAATCATGATAGCTTAGCTGCCTCACCCAGGTGATGGGCCAAGAGGGCTCAGAGGGTGAAGGGTGGGCAAGGAAGGGGTCAATTGGGTGTTAAAAACATTGCCCGCGGTACGATAATGAATGACTAAAGCCACTTTAAACTGGCAAATCGGACAGGAACGAACAGCAAGGGGCAAAGACAAGGCTGGAGTAAGATGAGAATTGCGCTGTTGTTGGCATAACATTAATGCACACAGCTCCATGCGCCCCTCAGAAAATTGCCGGCCTGGGCCCGGCTCGCCAATGCTAAAGTCTGGCCCTGATAGTAAGCTATGTGGCAAGATCATTTTATGTTTTGTTAATAAAACTTATATACCACAGAATTACCATTGGTCTCATAGCTCTTATCTAAAGGTTAGAATACCATATTGCACCAGCTATTATTAAAAAGAGCCAGTCAGTCATGGCAGCTAGTGCTACTTTTCCCATTCAGATGCTTGGCAGTGGAGTTCAAAATAGCACAAGCTGCTATTGCCAGGCATTTAAAGAAGTTACTGAATACTTGAGTTGAATAGCTAAATCTGACAGGCCAGCATTACAGCTCAGTAAGGGACAGGGCACAGATTTTGTTGGCGATTAATTAACTGGCTAGATAGAACAAAGGCAACTCCTTAGTAGACTCCAACATATCAGAGAATGTCTCCGGGATATATTTATGTGCAGCAAAATATTGTTGGCATATAAGGAGAGAATGCGGTTGTGGTTTGGGACTAAGTTTCTGTTGGCAAGACTTCTGTCTCAACACAGATGACAATAGTTATAGTTAGCAGGATTATGGGGTAGCTGAGGATACCTCTGCCAGAAGTCAATGTAAATGTAAATTGATACTTGTATAGTGCACTACTCACCCGCAAGGGTCACAAGGCGCTCGTACGAATACCACTGTGGAACCCATCCTGGCTTTCCCTGTGAGGCGTCCACTCCTGGGCACCCCCAAGGTGGAGGCCAGGCATCCTTAGCGTTGTGGGGGCCGTTGTGGAGATTAAGCAAGCTATTGCCCAGAGTTGCAGAGTGGGACTCCATGATTGGAATGGCACCAAGGCGAGAATTTTCAGGTCCGTGGAATTTTTGAGCCAAAGACCCGCCGAGGCAGGGAATTGAACCCTGGTCCCGGGCCAGACCTCTGCATCAGGGTCTGCCGCTCTAATCATTGAGCCACACTTCTCCACTCTTAACCAGCTTTCTGATGGTATGAGATTTGTCTTGTTTATAGCTATAAGGTGTGAGAATTGTAGTTCAGACCAACTTCAGAGACTCTAAGCCCAGACAAACAGGTATCCATGATCAGCAGAATCAAAAGCATTGTTGGCATCCAAGCAAGTCACTCTCAGTCACCACGCCGGGCAGCGCTGGAATTGGAAAACTTAACTCTGGAAACCCATACATTAGGGGTCAAGGTGTACCAAGAAAAAGGGGGTGGAGTCACATGGGCGGAGTTATGAAAAGCAGTCTGACAGTCAACTTATACGTTTATTCACAAAGTCACAAACTGGCAATAAGGAGAAACGCAACAGTAAATCTGTTCTGGTTTAATTGGCTGCAAAGGCTGCATTTTTAAATATCTTATGGGGTTAAGGCACCTCTCAAGAGAGTTTTGTGTGTCCAGTAAATCTGAGGGAATATTAATAATGGTAAGATAACTCTGGTGGTTAAAGCCCTTGCTGTAAAGATCTGTGTTTTGTTTAGTAACAGATTTGACTCACATAGTAGTACAGAGGATTAATGTGTCTCCTGCAAATCTCATTGTGTACCATGTAGAGACAGACTATGTTATGTAGATAGGTAAGTTGGTCACTGCTTTTGACACCGAGATTATTATTGCAGTTCATAAATTGCAATCCTTTTAATACAGCACCCTACGCCGTGAACCTGCATCA
This sequence comes from Triturus cristatus, assembly GCF_964204655.1. NCBI lineage: Eukaryota > Metazoa > Chordata > Amphibia > Caudata > Salamandridae > Triturus > Triturus cristatus. Next base: position 735,772,803 of record NC_140592.1, read on the forward strand.
AGCCCCGGCATGCAAAAGTGCAAAACATGGGTTTAGAACCATATTTTATTTTTCTCAGTCTGTTATCATAAGGCTGCTAAAATGGTTTCTTTGGGTAAGAATAAATTCTTATTAGTACAGACACCCCAAACGCTGCATTGGGTTTTAAATTCTGACTTTGTGTTTCTCCCAGCCATTCAATCTTAGTATATAATCCCTACCAGTAAAGACAATGTATGGCTCCTACACCTTGAAACCCTCTTTGGCTTATGTAACATCCTGTATATTAATTTACATATTTCTGTGATTTATTGTCGCTGTATAATGTGCGCATGTGATGTAAAGCACTCTGACATCCTACAGTAGGACGAGTAGCACTATAAAAGTATTAAATTAAAAAAAAAGTAAGTGCTCTTTAAATTGCTAACTGTGTAAATAGTTATACATACTGATACATCTGACAGTCTTACTGTGCATGCATATCTCTTTTTTTTTTTATAACTCAGAATCTGTTTAATAAAGTTTTCACATATCAAAACAAAAAAAAAAACCAGAGCAATGGCCTGGGAAGGCATAAAAGAAGTCAGCACCTCGAGCCTGGATCCCAAGCCCAAGAGATACATAGATACTGATTTAGGGGATACATCAGATTAAACAACAGCAGCGTCGAATTGACTCATGCATGCACATCTCTTACATGTAGGGGTTGCAGAAGGTCAAAACCTCCTACTAAATCATAGTTTCTCTTCAGTACTTTTGAAGTGATAACAAACTGTGTGCCTGTTTTACCCATAGTATTGGCATCTAGGTGTTAGGCTGCAGATAGCTCCCAGCCAGGATTATACAAAAACAAAAGAAGGGCTGATGGACCTTCAAATTTGCCCTTTGTTTTGGGCCTAGATGGAAGAGAAAGTAAAATTGCCCCCCTGCTGCTCTTAACTGAAAGGAGACAACAGGTGGATGTTGCCAAATTGTATACCAGCATTGGCGTAATGAAACTTGAGGAGGGCCCCTCCAAAGTACATGCAGGGACCCCTACCCATGCTTTGGAGCCAGTCTGGAGCTCTAAGACCAGGGACCTGTCAGTGCTGCAGGGGGCCCCTGGAGCTCCGGCTTCCCCGCACCGTGGGGGCTTTTATTACGCCACTGTGTCCAACTGTTGGCAATTTACACCAGGACCAGTTCAGCATATTTCACTGGGGCCAGACGGATTCCCGATCCGATGCAATAACAGCTGCTGGAGACTGACTCCCCCTTCATTCTAGCACTGAGATGGGCATTAATGCCATCTAAATACAAAAGAATGCTGTGCAAGTCTGATGGTTGGTTGCATCCTGGTTTACATTCAGCCTGGTTAGCAGAAACTACTGTTGGGTTTTCAACTGCTAGCTAGCTGCCTGCCAGTATTTTATAAGACGTTTTGCATCCGTGTTGACCATGGAATGTGATCTATTAGAGCCAAAGTCTCTATTACCCTTGTTCAGTGTGAGCAACAGCACTATCCACAATTCTCTCATCGACTGGGGTGCTTTCCTGTTCCTCAAGATTCAAGACTACTTCTAACAATATGAAACTCTGTGTGCTTCATAAAACATCTATCAGGTCTTCCCCATCTATTAGTCTATCTCTGTTTGGGCCCGTCATTGCCAAAGTTATGTCTACTTCAAGTAAAAGGAGTCCTAATGGATTTATAATACTGCCCAGTTTCCCCGAATAAAAGCCGCTTGAGCTCTGAATTGACCACAGGAATTTAGCAAAAAAACTCTGCACCCAAATAATGTATAGCTCTCTATCTAGCCATTTAAGAGTATCACGTGGTTGTTTATTAAAAGGGTTAATGCTATCAACTCTTATTCCTACAACCATCATCAAGGATATGAAGAGAAGGGAGAAAAATAACTATACTTCGTTCATTGCCATAGGTTTAGCCACCTCTTTTATGTGTGTGTTTTTGCAAATAAGCTGTCTGAATTTTATGGCTATGTAAATAAAACCAGATTATTTGCTTCTTAACCATATTGTTTATACCTCAGTCATTTTGATGGCAGTTGTCCAAAACCAGTCTTGCGCCATGTCGACAGGTAGGGAGCCATGTATTTACACAATCAAAGCAGAACACATCTAGTGAATTATTAAGGGTTCCATAGACTCATTAAGACATGTACTAACCATGCAGCAAATCAGGTGGGGGGCAATGTGGGTTCATTTTGGTAGATCTAGGATGACTGGCTGCAGCATTCTGTATGGTCTGAAGTGTTCTGAGTAGCTGGGTGGGGAAACCAGCATAGAGGGTGTTGCAGCAGTCGAGGCCGCTGGTGACGAGGGCCTGAGTGATGGGCTTTCTGGTGTTGGTTGGAATCCACCTGAAGATTCTGAGGAGCATGCAAAGTGTGTGGAAGTAGGAAGAGGCAACTGCATTGACTTGTCGTTTCATGGTCAGTTGTCTGTCACGGATGATGCCGAGGTTGCGTGCATGGCCAGTCAGTGTGGGTCCGAGTTCTGCAGGCCACCAGCTGCGGTCCCATGCGGAGGTGTTCTTCCCGAAGATCAGCACTTCAGTTTTGTCGGAGTTGAGTTGGAGGCACTTTCCTCTCTCCCATCTGGCTATGTTGGTCATGGCGTTGCAGAAGTTGGTTTTGGCATTCTAGGGGTCCTCTGTGAGTGAAAGGATCAGCTGAGTTTTGTCTGCATAGGAGAATATGTTGAGTCTGTGGGATCTGATGACATCTGCGAGGGGGGCCATGTAGATGTTGAACAGGGTTGGGGTGAGGGATGAATCCTGAGGTACGCTGCATATGATGCCTTTGGGTACGGAGGTGAAGGGAGGCAATCGGATGCTCTGTGTGCGTTTTGTGAGGAAGGAGGTGATCCACTTGAGGGCGTTTTGCTTTATGTCAAAATATTGCAAGAGAAGTAATATGTTGTTTTAATGGCTCCTAATTAGCCCAGGTGAATTTGGTTTCCTAACCAATTGGAGTTAGGTGTGAATCCTCCATGGAACTTCTCTTTCTTCTGTCCTAAACCAATAGCATCTTCAGTTTTCTCACCTCTGCTTGGTGGTCTGGCAAGTGAAAGGCTAAGTTTACAGGGTTTAGGATTATCTTTAGAGGAAACAGTTCAGTGTTTTAGAACAGTGTTAACTAGAAGATCTTATGAGCACCATTGGTCCTTTCACATTTGATGTACAACATACAGGTTGCAATCTTTATCTTGTCTTCAGCTCAGATGTAGTATTTTCTTCTGGATATTTTTCTTTTGGGGTTAGCTGTAGCCACGTTGAATGTCCAGTGGGCTGCAATCATAGCCTTTAGAGAACTGTGGGAAAGTTAGAAAATATTTCTGACTTAATAGGTTATTTAAAGGTCTCATCCTACCTCATTGTTCGTGGTACACTTTACTTCCATCAAGGGGATTTACCATTAGTATTCTTCAGCATCCACCCTTTGATTCTTTGAATTTAGAAAAGTTGAGGTTGAAAGTTGTATTATTGGTGGTGATCACCTCCCCGGGGAGATTAGGCGGTTTGGGCTTGATAATAAATTCTCTACCTTATTTGAGAGTCTTTCCAGATAATTTGTTTCCGAAACGGGTTCCTTTTCCGCCAATAATTTTTTCTTCATTTAATTTAGAACAGGAAGTTGTTGTTCCTGGTATCCCAGAATAATGTTATGATATACAAATATTTAGATGTACCTAAATCTCTACTATCTTCTTTTGAGTGTACATCAGAGATTCACAAATATTGTTCTTATTTTGCTACATTTGACACAAATACCAGTGGACTGAAACATTTAATTGCCAATCTGAGCAGATGGGTCAGGAGTACCTCTTCTGCCTAATAAACAGAGAAGGTCTGCAAAGGTGTGCTACTGCTACATGGGCCTTGACATCAGGTGCCTCCTTATTTAATATATGTAGAGTAGCGATGTGAACCTTATCGAATGATGATTTCTGATAAGACAGCATTGACAGTAGACCAAAATATTCTGTCAGCAGGAAACTATTATTCTGGTTGTTTCGAAATTTCATTATTGGCTTTCAGTAAATGACAATGGTGAAAGCCATACATTCTAATTGAGACTTCTTGCTGCAGATTAACCACCTTTTGAATACTTCCCAGGTGTCAGACTGAATCTGGAAACTTTTCAACAGTACCTCAGTGCGCTGGATGAAGGCACCTTGTGGCACTGCACGAATGTTGTCCTTCTCCAGAATTGATGTGCGCGGACAATATGGGCCAGCACAACCCGTGTTTCCAGGGTTGAATGCAATCTTGCTTCAGATCAAAGTTTCACCCGGCCATGCTCAAGCTCCTCAGATTTGAATATCTTATGACTCCCTCTGGGCCCCAAAGGGCGAGAGGTCCTCCATCTGGACCACCCCTGGCGGGTTCGCCCTCTGCACCAGTTGGACCTTCCAAGCCCATGCTTCTGACTCCACTTTCGACCCTACTTCCGGACCGACCCCGTTTGCTTTGATGCCAATGACGACTCACGCCGGAGGAGGAGGACCCAATCGTTCTCTCCATTGTCGAGTTGGCACAGCTCTTACCGCGATTGGAGTCATGCTTGATTCCACCCAAGGCACCTCTTTCCCCATTGGATATATCTGCACCTCAACAGAGGCAGCCCACTCCCCATTCCCTATATGGCACCGTCTCTGATAACGACTATGACCAGGGTGATGAGTTCGCTAAATCTTACAATGACAGCAATTGGTATGAGGACTTGCAGGAGGGTAGGGGCCTTGATACCTCTCCGGAGATAGTTCTTTTTTCTCCCAACGAACCAGCCACAGAGGAATCAGCATCTTACATTATGGTAATGTGTAGGGAAGTCGAAGTTCTAAACCTCTAGATCCCCACCATGGGGGTAAAAACTAATGTTCTTACTGAGGTCCTGCAACTGGGACATACTTCTACTGAGCCTATCCTCCCATTCAATGAGGTGCTAACAGACATTTTATTGGGGGCATGGGCCAGACCTTGTTCTGGCCCCCCATCAACCGACAAATTGTAAGGTCAGCCATCATCGCCCTACTCTGGGCGACACTGCTTCCTTCCACAGTACCCTTCTCCTGACAGCCTTGAGGTACATGCCTGTACAAGTCGGTCTAATACGAACACGTTCCCTACCACTCCTCCTGACCGGGAATCTAAGTGAGTGGAAACATTCAGTAAGTGTATCCTTTCCTCCACCAGCCTGGACCTGCAATCTGCCTACACCAGTCGCTTGTTAGGGCGCAACTCCCACGCCCTTTGGGATTTGGTGGCTCAAGTCCTCCTTGGTGTGCCCGACAACCTTCGTCCTACCCTGCATCAAACAATACAGGATGGTCTTGTTGTGCTCAAGTTCACAATTCATTGTGGCTTGGACACCAATGATTCCATCAGGTGATCCATTGGCATGAGTTTTGTCATTTGCCGCCATGAGTGGCTGTGATCAACTGAGTTCTCTGCAATGTCCAGTCCTCCCTGATGGACATGTCCTTTGATGGGAAGTGCCTGTTTGGGGACAAGGCTGATTCTGCTCTCAAATGATATGATTTAAAGAGAGCAGGGATACCACTTGCTGTCTGGGCCTAGACCCCCCTCTGCCAACAACACAAGGTCCTAAACTCCTTTCCCTGTTTTGGACAAGGCACCCCTTAATTGCCAGCCAGTCCAGCCCCCTATGTGGACCCAGCAGTTCCGCGGTCATGGCTACAGTCAACGTAGCACCCAATCTGCCACCACCCCACCTCCTGCAGCCCCACCTGCCAAACCTGTTTAGCTTGCCCTTGAAGGAGCAAAGCCATCCAATTGGAGGCAGAATCCAGTGATTCCTTACGGGTTGGCAGGGGATCATTTCCAGCATGTGGGTCCTGCAGATAGTTCGCACAGCTTATGCTTTACAATTCCTTTTTTGCCTGACACACCTTCTACCGTCTCCCCAAAGACTGATGGAGGACCATCTCTTCATTTTGCTGCAGGAAGTGCAAGCCTTTGGGCCAAAGGGGCTGTTGAGAGGGTGCTGGCCACAAAAGAAGGGTGTGGTTATTATTGCCTCTAAATTCTGGTTCCCAAGAAGGACAGAGGTCTTTGGCCTATATTAGACCTGCACCCTCTCAAAGCCTTTCTCCGAAAGGTGAAATTCCAGATTCTCGCCCTGGCTGAGGTTCTGTCGGTCCTCGACCCTGGAGCCTGGATGGTGGCAGTGAGCATACAGGGTGCCTGTTTTCATATTCCCGCCCTGCTGCCCCACAAGCACTACCAGCAGTTCGTTGTGGGACAGGTGCATTTCCAGTTTTCTGTACTCCCGGTGTGGGGTGGGGTGCCAATCTTCGCCTACCTTGACGACTGACTGTTGAAAGCAGGCTTGCCTCAGGCAGTTGTCAACCACATCCAAACTACGGCGAACCTCCTATCATTGTAGGGATTCACTATTGAGGTGCTGAAGTCACACCTGATTCCTTCTCAGATGCTCCCCTTCATCTGAGCCATTCTTGTCATGGTTCGGTTTTGTGCCTTTCCCCTGGGAAACAGAGTCCATGACATTAGTTCACATCTACCGCATTGCCCTTATCAACTGCATATCGACCGTATATTCAACTTTATTTGTTCAAATTGTTGGATTGCCTTGTGAATATGATGATTTATTTTATTCTATTTCTATTTTTGAATATACATTTTCTATTTATTACTTCCTGCTAATATCTATTGTCATTGTATATTCTCTCTAATTAAAGGAACTGAAACGAATTCAAGAAAAATATAAAAAAAATGAGAGTTGAAAATAAATAACATCATATATTTCTTATATAACAATTGTGTATTCTTGATCTATGTGTACAGCAGAGTTAGTGGTTGTCTCTATTTGCACACCTAGAATATTTTGGCGTATTTTATTGAAGCTTGCTATAATCTCTTTACCCATTGTGTCTTGTCCCTGCGTATGGCAAGTTTATTGGTTATGTAGGGGTCCCCTTTTTTTCAAAAGTGGAGGTTGAGCAGTGACAGCTGAACACCTTTGACCTTCCTCTAGAGGTGCCTGATGTCATCTTGGCAGTCATATTTAATAAAAAAAAACTGTACACGTCTGTCAGAACAAATTTGTGGCTTGGCATGGCACACACCAGATTGACCTCCTCTAGGCTAAGTTATCTTATGTTTGTTTTTTCTCTGGCCTGGCAAGGCTTTGCCCTGGGCATAGTTAAGAGTTATCTTTCGGTCTTCTTATGGTTACCAGTCCAGCCCTCACTGTTTAAGTCACTGGTTGTGATGTGATTTCTGAAAGGGATTCAATGTATATTTCCCCCTTCTTCGTCCTGACTTTATCTAATGTGCACTCCGTTTGAGCTGCTTCACCGCTGTCCCTTAAGGCTCTTTACCATTAAGACTGTGTTCCTAATCGCCATCACCTCTGCACTGTGCGTGAGTGAGCTCCGCACTCTTTGTGTCAAGCCACCATACACTACCTTCTTCCCAGACAAAACTTGTTGTGCGAACTCCGGTATTCTTCCCGCTGAAAATTGTGACACCATTCCATGTCAGTCAAACCATCATCAAACTGGCATTCTGTGCTCCGCCTCACCCCTCTAAGGAGGAGGAGAGACTCCATCGCTTGGACCCCAAGAGAGCGCTGAGCCTCTACATAGATTGTACCAAAGAACACTGGGTGGATGATCACCTCTTTGTGGGGTATGTAAAGGCAATGCAGTGCAGAAGAGAACAATCTCCCATTGGATTGTGCTCTACATAAAGATCTGCTATATATTGCCCAAAAGAAGCCTCCAGAAGGACATCATGCTCATTCTACCAGGGCCAAAGCTGGTATCACTGTGTTAGCACGCAGAGTCCCTGCTCTAGACATTTGACAGGCAGTTATGTGGGCGTCCCTCCATATGTTCACAAATCACTATTGTCTGGACAGTCATGTCCGAAGAGAAAGGCATTTTGCCCGCTCCGTCCGGTGGGACTTTCTGGTTTGAGTCCACTCACAAACCCATTTCCACATAGGCACTGCTTTGGTATCTATTCAAAAGGTGAAAAATCTGTGGCAAGAAATCTCTATCAGAAGAACAAGTTACTCACCTTCGGTACACTTTTCTAGTTGAGAATCTATTTAGCCCTAGATTCCTTATCGATCTTACCATCCTCGCCGTTCTGTGATTGGACTCTGCTCATTATTTAGATATTAAGTCCAGGAATCTGCACACTACCAGTTTTCTTTTGTAACTCTGCACAGGGCTTGACTGGCCGTAGCGGGCACTGGACGCTTTACCGGTGGGCGGGAAGGGTGGGGGCCGGTTTTGGACCAGTGGGGGCGTTTTTGGTACAGGGGGCCGGTTTTGCAGCAGTGCTGCAATATCGGCCCCTTCAGCAAAAGCAGCAGTAGTGTTTCCCATCAGCACCTCCCCCAACTCCCCTCCGTCCACCGCCGGTCAGACTTCATTGCCAGGGTTGGTTTGCGTTCCCAGTCCGGCACTGGCTCTGCATCTGGTGGCGCGGACAGTCCCGAAAGCACCTGACGTCAGCGCGCAGTAGTAGCATCTATATTGGCCCCGCATGTCATTTCCAGAGGGGAACGGTGTCCATGTGGAGCCGCAAAGTACCACCTTTTGGCATGTGGAGGCACTGCTGAAAAGTTTCTGGATATAGTCTGACGCCTGGAGAGCATTCAAAATGTAAGGAATCTGCCTCTAGATGGAATATCTACCAGTAAGAGTGTTACCAAAGGTAAGTAACTTGTTCATCTTGGTTTTACAGTGCTTAATTTGAGCCAGTGGTTTCTGGTGCTCAGCACCAGCAAATAATTGTCAGCTCCGGCTCTTATGACAGTCTGTCTGCACATGGTGGCACTGTCAGTCGAATTTAGAGATAAGGACAACATCTATTTATTAATTCAATACACAATACAACATGACTAATACCTACCACCCAGATCTTTTTTTAATGGGAGACATCCATTACAACGCGGGCATTGCATCGCATGCCTTTAGATCGCAGTCATTACAACGCAAGTCGTTACAACGACTTGCCCTGGATGGCGCTCTAACCTAAGGAATAGTATGATTTACTATTCCAACACCTTCCCTACTGTACGTAGACTGGAGTTGGAATAGTGAATCATACTATTCCTAAGTTCAGCGCCCTCCAGCGCAAGTCGTTGTAACGACTTGCATTGTGAAAACCGCGATGTGACATACCGCGTTGTAATGGAACGCGTTGTATCGTCATATATTCTTTTTTGATAGCTTTGGGGCCTGGACCTGTCACACTTTAAAGAGTGTGATGATTAGTAGTGTGTTGATGCTGTTATTGGCCGCTCTGGCAGAGCCAACGGGGGGTGCAAGCTACAGTGGCCTCCTGACGAGGGCCCTGGCACTTATTTTTCAAGCACTGTAGTTTTATGTATGTTAGTACTCCTTCAACTGGTGTGTGTGGTTGGACTTCACAGATTAAAGGAATTGTACAAGGAAGAGGGGTCGCTGCGAAGGAAGAGGCAATTTCTAGATTACTTGGGGTAATCTCCATTACTCTTTCTCCGTTTCTTCCTCATATAATTCATTTTCAGCCTCTAATAAGGTTTGAAGGACAACAGTAAACTTGTTAGAGACAGGACGTCTTCTGGGAGAGAGTCCTTAACGAGGTTCTGCCTGGCAACTGTACACAATGAGAGGAATAGTCAAAGAAAGTGTTGTAATGGATGAATGGTCCGTATTCAAGATGGTATGTTCATGTAGTTTATTAGGTAATAAATAAATGAAGTAAGGTACAATGAACGAACCCCAACAGGAGCAGCCTGCTTGCTGCTCAGCCCTACTCTCAACTGACATTTATGCACGCATACAACATTCTATGACATCATACACTCATACTAACATTCTACACCATACACTGGCTGAGCAGCAAGCTGGAAGCAAATACCACAGAAAGACGACTAATACAAAGAAATAAAAAAAAGGAAAAGCAGAGGGACTGTTTATGGAGCGTGGCTTGATTGAAAAAGAGCTATGGAGATCACCGCAGGTAACCTTGACTTGAAGTTGCTTATTTGCTGCCCTCCGTGATGAATCGCTGGAGCTCCAAAGCTGAGGGTGACAGTGGATCAAATCAACCACCATGATTGTGGTGAGCTTGCCTTCATGCTTATGAGTGCTTTCAGCCGGGAGTCATTTACAGGCCCTTGATTAGGCAATTGATGTATACAACAAGCTGGGATGTGTACAAGAAGTGGGAATGGCTTTACAGGTTGCACTCGCATTTCCAAATAAAACTGTCAGCATGAGAGGAGCAGGAAAAAAAAATTCTTAGCCGCTGTAGAGATCTCCAATACAATTAGAAGAATGTCCGCTACCCTTTTACTGCATATATTGCGATTTTTTCAAGTTTGAGATTCAATGTCATGGTACCAAAACTTTAGAGGAGTCTCCTCTACTGGCAGAGTAATTAGTCCGTTCTCACTTGTTCCAGATACTGCTGAAGAAGATGGCCACTGGATCCTCCAGTGACGTCAGCAGCAGTACCAAGCCAGGCAAAGCCACGCGAGCCCCGAGAGAGGAAACTTTCATGCCAACCTTCATGGAACCACCATTCCCTGTGAAGAAGAGGGGGACAACTCTGCTTCTCACGTTAGGTGGGTGACCTGATTTCCTTCCACTAGCAAGTCTCTACAACTTTTCACTCCATTACTCAAAGTCCTCAGCTCAGGACAGTTGAAGGGGATTGAAAGCAGCTAAAGTGCAAGCAATGCCAGACAAACACACAGGTCACACCTGGCACCAGTCAATTGTTAAAGGGAGGCACTGGCCCGCAAGAGCAGGCACAGAGGCAAGATGTGCATGAATAATTCAGTGACATGCAGATGTACACGATCTAGCAACGCACGGCAATATTATTGATACCTCGTCGCCATCTTGCACGTCATTGTTATTTTTAAAATAGAATTTCCATGAAACTTAGACCTGCATCACAGAAGACATTGCTAATATAGCCGATGGCACTAGATCTATTTTCCCCTCTGTCTCCCGAGGTGTTGATGCCAGACATGCATAGCAGGGCACAGCGGTCTCTGCCTCCATCTTCACATAAACAAGGTCTCATAATATTCTTTGGGTAGATAGTACTTAGGCCAAAGCCATTTGTTTCTTTGGAAAATAACCACAACTCTCTAAGCTTAGGTAATATATTTATATATTATTTGATACTATCCCTCCTAGAAAATCAGCTGAGGGGTAGCAGCACTTTTTGGATTTTTATTACCTTGTCAGGAAACTACAAAAGATAATGGGGCCTATTTGCAAGGCCTTTGCGCCACTTTTGTGTCATTTTTAACATGGGAAAAGTGACGCAGGGGCTTGTAAATCTGCCCCAATGTGTTTTGCAGCGATTTTTTTATAGAGCTGACGATTCTGTCTTCCCTCAAATAGAAAACTGTTAGCAGAACAGTCAGACCAAGATATGTATTCCCTTGTGTCACTGGATTTATGGACATCAGACATGCGCAGGCTTCACATGGGTTTTTATCTGTACTTACCTGTTTCTTTTGTATTTATTTGCTTGGAATATGCAACATATAAGCATTCTAGTTTCACAGCGCAGGGGAAAGGGATAGAGGGAAACGACTGCGGAGAGGGGTTCAGATAGAGGCAGAACTCCTTCATTGATGATGTCATGTTCTGCGCTTTTGAATGGAAACACAGAACTGAAATCAAAGATAGTGAAGTTATATGTTTTTAGATTGTATCCACCCCAAATAATCCATTGGTGGGTGGCAGCCTCTAGTCGGCCTGATTATCCTGCCATAAAGGTTTAAAGGAGAGTGGTGCTTCTGTTTTTGTTTGAATAATGGTTTTCAAAAGATGTATTTTCTGTTCTCCATCATTCAGATATGGACATGTCAGAGGATATAGTGCACCCGGATGTGATCCCAGGATCAGGGTATGTTCCTAGAGTCACCTAAGTGTAGGGATAGTACCAGTAAATTATAAATGTGCATTAGTGCTGAAACCCCGAGGCACAAAAACAAATTCAGCTGAAAGCCGCATGTTTGACAAAATAGTAAAATGTGGTGCATTCGATATAACAAATGTAAAAAAACCAATTATTGTGCCTATACATATGAAAACATATGTGGGGGTTATTTAGACTTCCGTTGAGTTTAAAGTTGTTTGGAGATGCATCGGTGAGGTGGTCCCCAAGATGGTGGCCAGAAGAATTGGGCACTGCGCGGAATCCCAAACAGGTGGTTACAAATCTGGGAGTCCGCCTGGATCAGCAATTGATGATGAAGGAGCACGCCACAATGACTGTTGGCACATGTTTCCATGTGCTAAGTCTTCTCCGAAGGGTATTCTCCTTCTTACCTTTAACCACTCGAAAAACTCTTATCCAGGCACTGGTGTTAAGCCACCTGGACTACTGCAATGCTTTCCTGATTTCAGCTAATGAAGCCTCTTTCAATAGATTGCAAGTAGTCCAGAACACAGCGGCTCGCTTGGTCTCCAATGCCCCAATGCTTCCCCCCCCGACTGGCCTCCCGCCCTCTTCTGCAACAACTGCATTGGCTTCCAGTGCGGAAGTGGATCAGATTTAAGATCTGTTGCATTGTCCACAAATCTTTGAATGGCAAAGGTCCTACTTATCTAGCAGACAAACTCACCAAGGGGCATATTTACAAGGGCATTATCGCCGCTTTAGCGGCAATAATTTCATAGCCCTATTAACAAGGCGGCGCTAACATGCATTAGCGCATGTTAAAAGCCGTTTTGGTATTGCCTCGCTTCGCATCGCTAATGAGATGCAAAGAAGGCGTACCTTTCAGGGAACAACATGAAAAGATTCGCTAACCGCACATCGCGGTATATACAAGCCGGGCCAGTACTTGCGTAGGGAAGAAAAAAGCAGCGCTAACCGCGGATATCGGGGAAAACTAACGTCTACAAATATTTCGACTTAGCCATGTGCATAATGGGAGGTGGATTGTAAGGTTACATCCACCTCTCCTTATTAACAACATGCCCATCAGCGCAGTTGTAATATCGCTGGTTTTCAGGTGATATTGTTGAAAATCGCCGTATATCGGCAGATTTCACATCGCCTGTTTGGAAATCGTTGCAAATACGCCGCTAACACGGCGATGTGAACTGGCGATATACGGCGATATTCAAAATCGCGCTAAGCGCGATTGGCAATGTTCAATGTGAATCATTGATCATTTGCCTCCAAATATCTGCCACTTAGGTCCCTTCGATCAGGGACCAAATATTTACTTCCTACTCCACGCTATAAAAAATCTCGCCTAGTTGGTAAAGCTTTCTTCCACCTAGCCCCTACTTATTGGAACTAACTTCTTATTCACTTGCGACAATGCCCAGATCATTTACAGTTCAAAAGGCTCCTCAAAACTTCATTGTTCTAACCCGATCCTCTTCTGTGGCTTGCTGTAGCAACTCTATAGCGCGGAGATACTCCTTGTGGGGTGATTCAGGCGCTTTATAAATTAATAAATATCAAATATAAATTAATAAAAGTTATCAGCTGGTTTAGCAGACATTTTCTCGTGGAAACAGCTGCTACTTATATTGTTGGAACCTCTTCTGGTGGGAAAGAGAGTAGTGGAGGGTCCACCATGCTATGGCAGACCTGTCATCCCTGATGTTATTTCCGGTAACAGACTGTGAAATCTGCCTTCAAATATTTAAGAAGATTAAAAGGTCTTGAGTAATGGCTCTGTACATAAGGTGGGTTCACAGCAGAACAGTAGACCATTCTGCTCCCCAGAAAAAGGGGTTATAGTTGGAGGAGGTTAACTTTTTTTTTAACTGAGTCACGTTTAAGGTATTTCTAAGTGTCATTTAGCATTTTAAGGTAAGTTTGCAATGGACATTTTTGTTAACGCTGCCATTCATTTTTCTTGCTTTCTTTTTCTCACACCATCATGGGGCATATCTACAAGGCGGCGATATAAAATTATCGGCGCTTTTGCGGCCGTTTTCGGCCGAAAAGCGGCAATAATTTTATCGCTAAATTAGCAAGGTCACGCTATTGCGTGAAACCTTGCCTTAGCGCCTGAATTCCTAACGCCCATCTTTGCATCTCTAATGAGATGCAAAGTGGGCGTTCTTCCCAGGATAACGGGAGAAATGTCGCTAAGCGACATTTCTCCTATTATCAAGCCTCACGCAAAGCAGCATAGCGACAAGAAAAGTAGCGATAACCTCTGTTATCGCTACTTTCCTTACGCCTGCTTTGAAACTGACTTAGCCATGATATCCTATGTAAGGTGGATATCATGGCTAAGTATGTGCGGCCCTATCAGCAAGCTATCGCCAAACTTCCTGGGATTATCGCTGGGCTTCCAGCGATAATCTCACATTTGGCAGTTAGCTCTAGGATTTTTATCGCTTTTGAGATAAGTGATGCTAATAGTACGCTATCTCAGCGATAAAAATCCACGCTAGCTGGCGATAATTATCCTAGCACTAAGTGCGCTTAGCGATAATTATCGCCGGCTGTTGCTGATATGCCCCCATGTTTGTTGTTGATGGAGCTTTTTATGCTTTCCACCTCCATCTTAATTGCATGGAATATTGTTTCAGAGGTTTTTTTTAAAGGTGTTTTAAAGGTGTTCTCGGAATTATTGTCATGACTTCGACTTTATTTAATGTTTTTTGAAAAGATGTATTTGGTCTCACTTTCAGCAACCTATTTTGCTCACAGTGTAATATTTTGGGACTGATTTCTGGACTTTAGATGTGGCCAATTGGGGATGAACACCAGAATCCATGCGAGAGGAGGGTCACAGGGCACTACAAATAGATGGGGGCTAGTTAGTGTATGAAATGCCAGTGATATCACATTAAATTATGTTGTACAGGGTTACTTCAGAAAGCTATTATACACCTGACTATAATGGGTGTGGGTAGGTTATTTTCTATATCGTCTAGTATTCTGTAAAGTCACCTAGAGAACATTCTATCTAGTTCCCTACCTGCGAATATGTTGTTATGCATCTCATGACCTGCCTTTTCCTTGTGCTCCATATATGATAGAGTTTAGCGTTGAAACCCGGCATATATGTTTTATTATGCCTTTGTGGATTAAGCGCTCTATGTGGGAATCTGTTTCTAACCAGTAGGTCACGGTTTCAGATCCCTCGTGGTCAACTGAGCTTTTCATCTTCCAAGGGTCAAAGACATTAACATGAAATTAGACTGTGTAATAACAATTGCATACAAAAATGTATATGAAGAGCCACAGATAAAAGCGCTACATAAAAAGTTGTCACAAAATATTGCATTGTTCTCTCCTCAAAGTTTGTTTTCAGTCAAAGCAGGAAATCGCCCCCCTCAATCCAGCAGAGACATTCGTACGTCTTTGAGATCTTGATACATGGACCAAAGAGTAACTGAGGGGGGACCTTTGTCATAGAATTAAGAGCGCCAAGATATTAGGACCACTTTCAGACACATAGATGCACCGGGGGGTTGAAAGGCATGAGGCTCCATTGAAAGTGTATGGAATAGCCTTGAGCAGACACAGGGCAACAGCCAATGTGATATTATTGGTCATTTCACTTTAAGGAGACCATATCCCTCCTCCCTCTCCACAGGACTAAGGGTGCAGCACCCCCTCTTTCCAAATTAGAGCGATGCATCCACTCTTCACTGGTGCCTGCAGGGTGACCTCTGTTTCTTACAGTTTCCTATGCCTATGTCCGCTCACCATCCTAATCCACCCTAATCGTTCAGATGGTACCTGTCTCGTTGGGGGTGCTGTCTTCCAGCTCGTCAGCAGGAGGGCCCAGGAGGATCTGGCTCAGAGCATCTTGTCTAGAATAAAAGGGCAGGAAGAAAGACCAGCAGATTATTAGGGAGGACAGAATGGGGCTAGGAAGTAAGAAGGGGGCAACAACACAGAGGGCACTTGCCCTGGGCATCGGAGGATCAGAAATCTATTGCACCACTATGGAATACAATACAATACTAGAACACACAAGTGACACTCACCAACGGCGATATAACCACCCGAGTCCTGAAGGTGAGATCTTAATCCTCATTAGTGGACTAGGTCCCCCTCAATTACTTAGGGAGAGCAGGCTCCATATTCTGTATCGACTGCTGCAATATTCACTGGAGAACTCTTATACTACTTGGTGCACAGACTCCTACTTGACCCCAGCATTTCCCTCTACCCATTGCCTGAAGAAAACCTTGGCCTCTGCAGAGACGACTTAAACAGGGCCAGACTTGGAACCTCAACCAGCCCTGGCAGATTGCTGCTCGGCCAGCCCTGGGAGCGGGGAGGCAGGGGGTGCTAGCAAGAAGCACCACTCCCGCTTTTGGTACAGGGGGCCGATATTGCAGCACTGCTGCAAAACCGGCCCTCAGTGACAAAACCGGCCCCCACAGGCACAAAACCGGCCCACCGAGGAAGTGCCCAGTGCCCGCTACGGCCAGTCCGGCTGTGGATTTTAGGCAAGGGCAAAGTGGGCTCTGGCCCAAGGATCCAGACTTTCAGGGAGCACCCCTGATAGAGCCAGCTATGTTCTGCAGAGAGTCTTGCCCAGATGACCTTGAATAATTCTTAAACAGATTGTTTTAAACACCGTTTTCCTTTAATTTATTTTAATGTGGGTGATGTGTGAGTCTATTACATATATTTTGCAGAGAAATGTTTTGTTTATGTTCCATGCAACATCCATAAAAAAAAGTTATTTTAGATCAAAACAGGACCTCACATATGGGAAATGGGTAGGTGTCACAGAGCTTATTTGCAGTAATATTAGTGAGCTTCTGCTGTGTTACAATATTGAAAACACACATCACTATCCCTGAATATTAGATGTAAACACATTTAGAATTTGGACGTGTGTGTTTGTGCACTGTTAGAGACCTAGTCAAAGAGGGCATGAAAGAGCTGAAATTGTATCATAAACTCAATTTAAGCTGTTCTGAACAGGAGCCCCCAAAATATGTTTGGCCCAGGGCCCCCAAAATCCTTAAGATGCCCCTGTGCCTCTGTACCACTACCTGCAGATCCTCTGCACCACTACCTTGAGGTGTTTTGCACGACTCCCTTACAGGTCCAGCACCACTCTCTGAAGACTGTTTGTACCCCTTCATGAAGGGCATTTGCATCCCACACATTACGGCTGATTCACATCTTCCTCCATAGACTTATACGCAACATCCCACCTAGACTCCCATTCTCCTCCCAGCACATACTAGCACTACTCTTTGCAGACCCATATTCACTACCTGTGCTGCTTCATACAAATGCTCATGCGCCACACCTCTGCCATTACCTTGACGTGTCACAGTTTTGTCCACACCAGTTCTTCCTCAGCCCCTCTATAAGCAGGTGCCGAAATTTGGGCTCCACGCACCACAAGGAGCCTTTGCCCTCAATCTGTGAATACAAGGAGAAGAGAAATAACTTAGGATAGTTTACCTGAATGCTTGCATCATAGTGGATGTCAATTGCGGGCCAGAGTTGGAGTGACATTGTCATCTAGGAATCTACGTGTGTAGACTACCTTGTTCAATGTTGGAGTGATGGACACCTACAGGGGGAGGCGGGGCCAAGTCTAGGAAGGAAGTCTGCGCAGGGTGGTGTGTGAGTGACCTGCTCTAGCAAAGGATCTCATGCTAGGAATGTAGATTGCCCCGCTCAGGGCTGGGTTGAGGTACATCTAGTAAAGGACCTCAGGCAAACTAGTAGAGAGCAACCTGCGCGTGTCTCAAGCTAAGGAGGTAAACTGCATATGTCAGGACATGTGTGACTGAGCCTAGCAGAGGTCTCAGGCTAGTGAAGCAGACATTCTGTATTAGGATGGGAGAGTCAGAATCAACAGTGTTGTGGCCCACAACTTTGCCAAAATGGCTTCAGTTTTGGCAGTATTTTGGGAGATGAAGGCATGAAATTAATAGGCAAGCATTGGAAGACATTCCACGTGTTTGAAAGTCTGAATACTTTTGTCTTTGGTTTAGCAGTAGATGGCTTCCATGACAAAGAATGGGTAGTGGGTGGTTAGATGATTTACCAAGCAGAATTTACCTCAGTAGGGAGAGCAAAATCAATGATGGATCAGCAAATGCGATCCGTAAAAAGTCTGAATCAGGCACACTGAGTGGGAACATGTACCCAGGAATAGCCTCAAAGAAAACAACTGAAAATATGCGTAGGAAAGTGCCCTTTTTGACACGGTCACCCCACACTTTTTACCTGGTACTGGATATGATTTCGACTGGAGGTGCACTGAGTTCCTGCTGAGCAGGTCCCCAGTGCCAGATCTCTTTCCTAAAACTGTGCAATTGTTTTCCCAAATTGGCAATACCTTTAGTTCAGTGGCGGCCAACACAGATAATTACCGGCAGGGCGGGTGGAGGGGGCAGAGGGTTGGGGGGGTGGGGATGGGGGTGGGGGTAGAGAAGGCCGGTAAGAAACGCACGGCGGGTGGTTTAATAATGAAAAAAAAACACTTACCTGGTGCTGCCGGCTGCCTCTTGCTCCTCGGCTGCCAGCTCCTGGTCCCAGCAGTCTCTGGGACTGCATCATGGTCTCCCCATCCAATCCCCACGTTGCTCTCAAGCATGAGAATAGCATGGCGATTGGCCTAAGCAGGTTGAATTAATGCTCGCTTAGCCACAGGAAGTCTGTGCTGTTTCTCCAACATAGCCGTGCAATACAGCTTGGTTGGAAAAACCTAAGTGCCCTTGTCAGGATGGCTGGTGAAACTGACATGCGCACTTAAAAGTGCACATCTACCCCTCCTCCTCCCCCCTTCCCCCTCACCTCTCCCATAACCCGGCCCGCCACTCCCAGCACACACTAGCTCAGCCAGCAGCTGAAAAATAAAACAATAGTAAAGTATTGTTTTATTTTTCAGCTGCTGGCTCTGAGCCAGTGGGGCGACGCTCCTCTGCTATTGCGAAGGAGCCACCGCTGCTTTAGTTCCCTCTGTAAGTCCCTAGTAAATGGTACCCCTAGTACCTGGGGCCTGAGGCACTAAAGAGGATCCCCAAGGGCTGCAGCACTAATTGTGCCACCCTAAAGGACCCCTCACCAAGCTCATGCAAACTGCCACTGCAGGCTACGTGTCCTGGTGCAGACTAAAGTGAAAACATGACATTACACACATCCATATGTGCCATGTCTCCTAACACTAAATGTACTATTTGTAAGTCATCCCTACAGCATGCCTTACAGCACTATGGCAGGGTGCCTTATATTACATGCAAGGGCATATCTGCATGAGCAGATATGCCCCGTGCTGGTCAGTTTCATTACTGCCAGTACGAGTAAAGAGGGAAGCCATTTTTTAAACATGTACTGGACACTGGTGCAAACGAGTTCCCCAGATACATGATGGCGGGAGAGGGGTGTTTGGTATCAAAGGTCTCGTATTAATACACCCAAACTGATGCCAGGGTCTGAATTAGTAATCCATACACACAGAGGGCCCCTTAGAGGTGCCCCCTGAAAACCTACCAGCCCTTGGTACTGATGACTGGCTTTCATCAGTCTGCTACCAGAGATGAGTGTCTGACCCCCAAGGGTGAGGGCCTCTGCTCACCGGAGGTCATAAACCGAGCCTGCTTGGAAGAGGGTGCTTTCACCTACTCCCACAGGATGACCTGCAGATTAACATTCCAAGGCAGGAGAGCTTCAAAGCGCTTACCACCTTTGGTATGTGAATATGATATCTCTCCTAGGAGTAGAAGCCAGCCCCACATGTCCAGAACCATTTTGGCACCTGGACTGGTGGGAAAATGATCTCGTCCGATAAGCGTGCCCACCCCCAGACTGGTACCAACCCGAAGGGGGCCTAACTTGAAGTGGGCACAGCTTTTCAAAGGTAGGCATATTGGTGATGGCAAAATCAGGCAGGGGGCGTAGTGACCTCAAGGGTAGGTAGCCCATTGACTAATATCCTACACTCCCCTGGAATCCATAAATTCAGTTTTTAGGGGAACCCTGGCACAAGAGAATCATATCCTGATGACCTATGCAGAAGAAGGACACTGAAGAGCCGCAAAAAGCAAAGACTAAGGAAGAGCAATTGACTTGGCCCCAGCCCTACTGGCCTTTCAGCTGTTTCCCCATCAAATTGCGCCAAAATTGTCTTGTCTTGCAAGCTTTCATGCCACCAAAGTCATGGGAGGACTGCCTGCCTTCAATAAAGACTCAAGGATTCCCATAGAGCAGTGGTGCTGCTCTCCAGCATCCAGCAGGCATCCCAGAAAAGACTGAGATACTCCAGAACTGCAATAGTCCAATGCTGCAAAGCACCGCTGCAGCCGCACTTTCTAGTCTGAGCTGATGTGGGCCAATGGTGTCAGCGTGGTCCCCAAGCCCTCAAGAGACAGAGTCCACTTTGGTTTTGCCATTGTGAACTCTTCAACACCGCCTGCAGCCTCTGTTTGCAGGCCCCCTCTACCGTGCGTCCCCCCGGCGATGAAAATCTGACACCTGAAGACACCGCTGCACCCATTGCCCCTGGCCTGTGGAGAAGAGGACCAAAGGTGTCCCCACATCCCAAGCATTGTGAGACCTGAACCCCTCCCCTTGTGGTTCAGACCAACTGGTTTCCGAGTCCAAGCCTGCAGCCTCTTTTCGATTGGACCGATCCCCAAAGTGTAACATTGGGCACCCGACGCTGGAAAGCACTTTTGCACCCACCCACCCCAGTGCCGCCTGAGGTGACCTATGGGTATTGTCTTGGACCTTGCCCCATACATACCTTAAGTCCAAGAGATTGGTCCCTTAAGTTGCTGTGAAGTGCCCGAATGTAGTACATGTTCTTCTCCATAGGATAACATTGGAACCAGACGCTGAAAAGCACCTCTGTACCCTGCTGCCCCAGTGTCACCTAAATTTACCTGTTGGCGCTGCCTTCAACTTTGCCCAATACTCACCTTAAGTCCAGGAGATTGGACTCGTAAGTCGCTGTACTGTACCTGAATGCCATACTTGTTTTTCTTCCCATTGGATAACATTGCAGCTTCTGAAAGATGTACTGTTGACTTTTTAAATGCAAAAGTATTTCTCTTGTAAAAAAAGGTACTTACCTGATCGTATTGATCTGGTGCCTAAACATATATAAACATACGTGTTATTTTTTATGAATTGATGTTAATCTCCTTATTGTCAGGTGCATCATTTATTGACTATGGTGTGTATTTGCAGAAGGAATACCTTGACTCTTTGGACGGTATATCTCTTTTTGGTATACCATATAACGAGCCAGCTTCCTACAATATGCCGCTTTGAGAATACTTCAGATGCTTTTAATCAGGAAGTCATCAATCAAACACAATGTAGTCTACAGAAATCTCTTTTAGAAGTTTAAAAGCACTAGTTGCACGTCTGTCTTTGTCTGGCACCTTCTCTGTGAGAAATTATAGAAAAACATTATTTGTGTGAACGCACTAAAAAAATAAACCAAAGAACTCAGAATGATACCAAACAATCACCTTTGCAGAAAAATAATGAAATTGAAGGTGTATCTAAAGAAGAACCCGTTGTGATGTTACCTACCCTGAGATTGGTAGTTCCATTATCTTGTGTGGCCACTGAGCTGTTCTTGCTGGGAGTTTCACATTAGTGTTTTCCAAGTGACCCCAATCACCAGAGCAGATCATGGTCCATGTGAACAGGGAAACTAGTATCAAGGAGTTATGGTCCACAGTTTCTGCAAGGCAACGCCTTTGCCGTATCTTGTTTTCGCCAATGGCCACATCATTTCTTTCCTTCTGTTGATGTTTCATGCTAAGAGGCACAATGGGTTAGTGTACCATCCTCATCAACTTAGGTGAGGGTGGCCTCTGTCTTGTGGATTGAGCAATCCATTAATTGTGTGCACGAACTCTGGGCAAATACTTCAGAAGACAGGGGAAGGAGATGGCAGCATCTCCCCCCTTTCTCGGGCCGTGTCTGTCCCATCATGGCTGACTCCCAGGCTTCTGTCTGGAACGTTCTCAGTGGATTTTTGCTCTTCAATGAGGTAAGTATTCCTAAAATAGCATAATCTTGGCCAAACGTGTTGAACTAACTAGCAATCCCAAGAAAAAAACATTGTGGTGCCCATACAGGGCATCCAAAATAGCCACCTGCATGGCTGCAATGGACTTGACTTGCTTAAAGTATTCTGCTTGTAAGAGGACTATCTGGTATCAAACACTCCAATACCAAGTGCTTTGCCCAGGAGCTGTAAAGAGTAAGAGTGAGTTTTCAGATCTAGGTGCCATTAAAGTCATTTTGCACAGTCACCTGGGGCCACTGAAAGTGAGTGGCTCCCAAGCCTTGAGATCCGGGACACTTTCCGGTACTCTGTCGCATGTATCATAGTAAACATAAAGTTGGTAGTCTTAGGCATGTAACATGCTACATCCCTATGTGTATGCAAAGGTTTTATCCTGAGAGACAAGTGAGCCAGCTTTAAAATGCCTGATTTACCATGGGGCAGGTAGTAGTAATGGCGAGGATGCTGATCTCCACTCTCTGTGTCCTGCCCATCATTTTCCTACCTGCATTTAAGAGCTCTCAAGATGGTGGACGAATGCCAATCTCAGGGTGCAAGGTGGTCCGAATTTAGTAATCAGGCTAAACATGAATGCAGAACCCGTCACCAGTGTGCTGCGTGTACCAGACACAACACTAGATACTACACTCAGTAAGCAAATGGAAGCCAGTACAGTGAATACAATATTGGTTGAATGTGCTGACTTGGCTTGATTTGGAGAGACAGTCTAGCTGCTCTGTTTTGAAGAATATGAAGAATAGTAGCGCGGAGTCCCTGTCGCATGGCAGCGAGTGATCTCAGCTAAGGGGGTGCATGTATAAATTAAAATGTAGAGAGGCATAACCAAGGCACTCCACAATGAAATAGGTGAGAAAATAAATGAACCTAATTAAACCTTTATCAATCTCCCAGCAAGGAAGTGATATCCCTGCTGTCTGTGACATTGAAGCCAAATCGACCTTGCGCATTCCTTTGAAATTTTACAATGGGTTTTATCCAGTGGTACAGAAAACCCCACTAACATCAGAAAAACTTTCTTGTGCTTATAAATGTCCCAAAGAAGCTGTTACCTTCTTCTAAGATGACCTGTTCTGTACCGTGAGCTGAGCAGAATCAGGATTGTGCCTTTCGCAGAAGATTATTTTGTTCAATGATGATAACACTCCAATGGCGTTCTCCTACGTGTAGACGTCTCTAGGCGCTAGTGCCTTTATCACTTGTAACCGACGAGGTGGAGTTTATGAAAAGAGCTGTTCTTTGAAATCGCTTTTAAAGTGAGGTGGAGAAGGCTTCTGCCTTGGAGCTTCAGGGATGCAGTTACATTTAGGTTAAGCCAGAATGCAGACGTTCCTACCAGTCGCAGTATGAAGATGATATGGCTTGGGTTAAAATAAGAATTTATTGCATGACGTTAGAGCTCTCGTCATAGGTGGATACGACATCTTATCTACCAGGTAAGGGAGAGCCAGATTGAGATCATGTTAGAAGAATAGGAGTGGACCTTTAAATATGGTGGACGAATGCCAATCACAGGGTGCAAGGTGGTCCGTATTTAGTAATCAGGCTCTACATGAATGCAGAACTCTAAACCAGTATGCCGCTTGTACCTGACACAACCCTAGATACTACACTCAATAAGCAAATGGAAGCCAGTAGAGTGAACACTGTTTATTGCATGATGTTAGAGTCTTGTCATAGGTGGATATGACATCTTGTCTATCAGGTAAGGTAGAGCCAGAGTGAGATCACTTTAGAAGATTAGGGGTGGACCTTTAAACATGGGCCAATCCTCGACCTTAAACCAATGGCGATTTCGCCTGACGCTCTCTTCTGCTCAGCCCGCTGTAGGTCCCGCAGTGTGTTCCAGCTCCATAATTGTGTCCTCACCACTCTTTCCAATGCTGTAGCACAGAATCGAGGCTTTCGGATAGTTTTACAGCTGCTTGGCTTAGCTATTTTTAATCTGAGATATTTTTAACAGTCGCATAACACCTACTTCTTAAAGATATCTGGGTCAAGGCCCTCAGGAGAAACCTGTTTGCTTTTTTGGGCGTTCTGCGACAGGAAGTGTGTCAAGCTAAGTAGATAAATTGCAGGATTCTATCAGCGAATCAGAATAGACCTGGATCCTTTATAATCTTAAAAACTGTTGGAAAGTAGTTGCCAGAAAACTATGTGGTGCCAGTGCGAAGAATACTGTATTACAGTGTTCCCAAGCCGTGTTGTGTCTTGGTCTGTTTTATGAATAAACAATTTCCCCTTTTTGCCACAGATACAATGTAATTTCTTTTTCTTGAAACCATTTGTGTGCAGTGATTTGTACTTTTATATTGCCCGTCAAGATGTGTGGTTTCATCTCTTGCTGCTAAGGTTTGTTTTACTTTCTTGTCAAGTTCTTTTCTTTTGCTCGTTTAATCTCATGTTTTCCAGGACGTTTGTGCAAATATCACAAAACCACTGATGTAAAAAATAGCAATTCTTTCGACACAGCAACGAATTTATTTTCTTTTTTCCTCACCATATTTTGTTTTTTGCTATGGAGGAGAACCCTATAAACACTTCCTTTCCCATCCCTGCTATTTACCTTTCTTTGTTCTTTTTTATTTTACACCTGAGATGGTGTGCTGTCACAGCACTGTGTACCCTTTCCACATTGTGATAAATATATTGTATTGCCTGAGTTTATCCCCTTCTTCCAGAAGAGTTCAGCAAAAGAAACACAATTGTTTCCCCCACGCTGAAATATGCCACTGTGTTTTGTGAAAGAGTCTAAAAATCAAAGAGATTATAACTTATTTTTTATGATTTTATTTTTGTTGCCTTACAATTTTTAGGTCTTGGCGTGGAATAGCGTTACGTTTTTTACCAGCCTCTTGTAATAAAAAAAAAAAAGAAAAATAGGAAATAAATACATGTATGCATACATACAGGTGCTTTGGGTCAGCTCTCTTCATTCATTGGTCTGTTCGTCTGTCATTCACAGACTGTTTTCAACCATGACATCATACAGCATGGGGCAGAGGTCAGTCCGCTTCGAACATTTGCTCTCCCGCCCTGAATGACGGCCATTTTTTCCCTAATTAATTTAAAGAATAAAAGAAGTACAGTGCTGATGAGCCAATGCCTTTTTTATTTATTTTTTTACAATTTTTTGCCTTTTTTAAGTTATCCTTGTGTGTTTACCCTAAGTGCTCAGGCCAAAGTAAATCAAATCTAGTAGTACCTTTTCTTTGTGCCAATAAGAATCATATTTTCCTGTTTTTTCTTTTAGCGTGGCTCATGCTTGAAATAAAAAATAAAAAACCTTGCTTAAGTCAAAGCTATTGGCTTTGCCAATGCCTGTTTTTCTTGTGTGCTGAATTCCCTGATTTCTTCCATAGCCTTCCGAGATTTCAACTCACTTTTGTTTATTTCTGAGGAAACACACCTGTTCCCGTAGGCTTTTGAGAAGCAACATAGCAAATATTAGGGGGTTCCGGGTAAAAGCTGCCCATCTCCTTTGGCAACCAAGAAGATCAGTTGTATTAGATAGAACTGCTCACATCCATTTCTTTTAGGAACAAGCTCTACTGGACATGACCAGGAAGGGCAAGGGGGAAAAAACGCACCCAGCTGCAGTATCTTCTGGATTTCAAACTGTGCTGTTGCATTGGCAGAATTAGGGCACTCAAAGAAGCAAGACTTGAGTGGGTGGTACAGAATTATCCACACCTTCTAAAAAACTCAGGCAATGCTACACGGCCATACTAGTGACAAGGCGGATCTATACAAATCTCTATAACATACCATATTCATGTAAACTTCCCGTAACCGTACTAAACAACGAGCCAAGAACATCTTGCTCTAGGTCACTTTGTTGAAAAGGGGACAAGCCTTCAGGATTTTCAATGTCGCCACCTATGGGGAAACCCTGGCATCTTTGAGAAAGCTGTGACAACATGAGGTCTTCCTCCATGTATGTCTGCTCCCCTGATCTACATGGAATCAAGGCCTCTCATGGTAGGATTTCAACATAGTGACATGAAATGCCTGGTAAGCCCAGTGCAGTCTGAGGTTCTCAGCATAGGTTCTTCTATAAGCAATGGTCCGCTTTGTAGATTCCAGTCCACTTAGACTGTATTTTAAGAACAGCTCTTCCTCCTCTATATTAATAAAGGTAGCCCTGGCACTCTGCCCACACCAGATGCATTGTCACCTTCTGGCTGCACAGAGGTGAGCTACAGACAAACGGTTAAGAAGTAACCTTGTACTTAATTACAAGATGTTGGGATACCCCAGGTTGTTTTTTCTCTGGTTGGATGCTGTTCTACCTCAAGCCACTCTGTTCTGTTGGGGTCCCTCATTATAAGATAATACCGGTTGGTGGAAAACGTTCCCTCACTGTCTTTCCCTCTGTTTTCCAAAACAACAGAGCAAGTTGACTAGGCCTATAGTGAATATAATTGTGGCTGACATTTTGGAACTTTTTGTGTAAGCCGAGGCCCTCGGGGTAGCTAATCCATCTGTTTAGGCTCTTTGTATGTGGCTTCGTTTGTCCAGGCTATGTGCTGTCCTTGGTTACACGAAAGGAAAAATGTGCCTCTAAGCTTGTCATGCTTCTTCAAATGGACGCCACTCAGGAAGTTGACAGAAGACAGACCGTGCTTGCTACCAGTTATGGACATTCTAGCTCAGTAAGCGAACATCTATGCCCAAGCCTGAGCAATACAAATTCAAGAGAAGTGTAGACATCCTACCTAATGGCCGCCTCTCTGACCATGCCCAGCTTGACCCTCCTTTCTGCTAAATCCACCTCCTTGTCCCTTGAGCGTCATGTAGAGGTAGGGCAAAGAACAGATCCAGATGGGTTCATTTTGCCTTTGGGTTGTTCTATGTCAGTCTTCATTTACTCCCTGGCACCCAGAGCTCTCTCTGGCTTCTCACACTGTTGGGCGCTGGTCCGGCAAGCTAGATGGATCTGCCGGAGAGGCCCCCCCTGTCTTCAGTGCCACCACAGAACATCTCGCAGTGACGCAGCATTAGAGATTTGACATTCCACTCTGTTTCTTGCGCGTGACATTGAATTCGCCATAAAAGAGGCCGAGGTGTCGCTTGATCCTTGTTGTCTGTTGGTACCATGTTGAGCGCAGGTGAAGGACTACACTTACTCCAAGCCTCGATCTGAAGGAGGAAGTGTTAATACTGATGTAGAGTAGCACCTTACTGGTGGGGGAATGAGTTGAAGAGACTGGGCCTGTTGACGCCCAGACGTGCAGGGACGTCTAAGTAGACTTATGGGAAAAGAAAAGAATATGCCAGGTTCTGTTTTTTAATGTGTATCTATAATTTTGGAGCCAGAAGCGTTTTTCGAGAAGGGTTTGTTGTGACTGGTATGGATGGAAATCAGTTCTGGGAGACTTAGTTGATTTTAGAAAAGTTTTTTCCTCTGGCTTACATTCAGTGGGAGGAAAATGTACACTAAAGGAGTATCATGTTATGTATTCCCTTATCTTACTTTTATCTTGGATGACAGAGTTGTAGGCAAGATGATGGTAGGATAGCCTGTTACAAGTATTACTTCCTGAGGCATTTATATGCTCTACCCTGCCACTGTGATGTGGACCTGCAAAGGATGCTTGCTGGTGTATTCCTTGGGATGCGGGCAGAGTTCAGTTGGCTCACAACGCCCATTGCTCCCCCAATCTTCCCTCATATTCAATGGGCTGGGCTGAGGCTGCTGGTCCTGATACCCCTTCTTTTTCTTAAACCTATCAGTATTTCAAGTCTCATTACCTTTTTACAACTCTGTCATGTCATGTCCCATGCGGTGCTGCGACTAGGTGTCCATGGCTGGGTGTGAAGTCCAACCCCCTGTAAGAATGAGATGTTGATTTGCCAGCAGAAACATGCCACTGATGTTGCCTTCCCAAGAAAGGTAAATTAGAGCATTTATGTAAATTGCAGCGGTGGCCGACGCAGGTAAGCGCGGCGGGGTGGGAAGTGAGGGAAGTCGAGAGACGACGGAATAGGTCAAATTAAATAAATAAATAAAACGTATTCTGTCGACTCACCCCGACCCCACCGGCTTACCGGCACCGGCCTCAACTGGTAAATCGTAGTTGTCATTCCATTTAATATTTTAGTGTTGCAGACCTTTCATGGCATGCAGCACTATTTAAATGCATCTTGAACAAAAACGAATGCTGAATTATGACATTGCAAAAACAACAGTTGATGGACAGAATGCAGAACAATGTCATACATTCACCCCAGTACAAAGATCTGGGCCTAAATCCATCGTTTTTTTGCTCACCATGCCATTCCTGTTCGACCCCATCCATATGCAAATCAGTCTTGACCCTGTGCCTCATGGGAACAGTCCAGCCCGAACTGCCAAGCCAGGTCCTCCCTGGACTGGAACCAATCATCCTAGGACCGGTTTCGGGGTTTCACCCCTCTTCAGCCAGGATAGCTTGATTCCAGTGGTATGGAGAGCACGGGACTCACGTCTGAGCATACCCGTCCCACTCAGGATGACAAATGCAAAAACAACAGTTGATGGACAGAATGCAGAACAATGTCATACATTCACCCCAGTACAAAGATCTGGGCCTAAATCCATCGTTTTTTTGCTCACCATGCCATTCCACTTCGAACCCAGCCATATGCAAATCAGTCTTGACCCTGTGCCTCATGGGAACAGTCCAGCCCGAACTGCCAAGCCAGGTCCTCCCTGGACTGGAACCAAGCATCCTAGGACCGGTTTCGGGGTTTCACCCCTCTTCAGCCAGGATAGCTTGATTCCAGTGGCATGGAGAGCACGGGACTCCCATCTGAGAATACCCGTCCCACTCGGGGTGACAAATGCAAAAACAACAGTTGATGGACAGAATGCAGAACAATGTCATACATTCACCCCAGTACAAAGATCTGGGCCTAAATCCATCGTTTTTTTGCTCACCATGCCATTCCAGTTCGAACCCAGCCATATGCATATCAGTCTTGACCCTGTGCCTGGCATGGTGAGCAATAGAATGATAGATTTAACCCAGATCTCTTGACTGGGGGGAATGTTTTGAATTGTTCTGCATTCCGTCCATCAATTGTGTGTCTTTTGCTTTCTCGCCCTAAGTGCGCCAGGTATGCTCAGATGTGAGTCCTGGGCTCACTGTGCCACTGGAATCAAGCTATCCTGGCTGAAGAGGGGTGAAACCCCGAAACCGGTCCTAGGATGCTTGTTTCCGGTCCAGGGAGAAACTGGCTTAGCAGTTCAGGCTGGACTGTTCCCATGAGGCACAAGGTCGAGACTGATTTGCATATAGCCAGGTCTAAACTGGGGTGGCATGGTGAGCAAAAGAATGATGGATTTAACCCAGATCTCTTGACTGGGGGTGAATGTTTTGCTTTGTTCTGCATTCCGTCCATCAATTGTGTGTCTTTTGCTTTCTCGCCCTAAGTGCGCCAGGTATGCTCAGACGTGAGTCCTTCATACTTGTGACCTGAAGAGATAACTGGATGTTTCAGGAGCAAACATTTAACTTGCTGTTGTGCCAAATATTCTAACTGTCATGACGTATGTATATATATATATATATATATATATATATATATATATATATATATATATATATATATATGTGTATATATAAATATAAAAAAAATATATATATATATAAATATATATATGTGTATATATATATATGTGTGTGTGTGGTGTGTGCCAGTATTATACCTTCTGCATGTATCTATGTGCAATCTGCAGGGCCCGGTTTGAATCCAAGTTCGGGCATCTCAGCCTTTCATCATTACGCAGCTAGTGAACTATGCAGCTCTAACCACCTCATTATGCGTGCCTGTATAATTCTAATACGTGCAGTACCTCCCGTTAATGCCTATATGAAAATTATGAGTTGTGGGGATTATATTACGTCCACTATATACCACGTGTGATAAAATCTGTATCCCCTGGATACATTTCGACAGGTCAAACCTGCCAAATTTTACTGGTCAAAATTTGCAACAAGAATAGTGCGCCATGCAGGTTTTGTTGCAGTAAGCGCCAAGATCTGCATGTTGTGACCCATTTTGCCAGCAAAACTTGGAAAATGTGATCATACTCTCACACAGTAAAAATCTGAGCATCTTGGTATTGGATTGTAGTGTATGAGATAATTATTGTACAGAACATTGCAACATTCGTAATGCGACCCAAAATTGACTAAAATACTAATTGAGAGTTCGGCGGGAGCAGCATTATCTGCCAAAAAACAGGAGACGTCCTGTCTGGCGAACTCACAGCTGGCTTAATGATTTTCTAAATGGGCTATGATTGAGCTAATCAATAAGCCCGATAAAGACCAAACTGTCTTCGAGTTGCATCGACCTTTATTGATGTTAAACATGAAGATTCTCAGTGGAGACGTGGCATGGAGAGCATCGATGGTCGTACAGGACTTAATACACCCAGATCAGTCAGGATTTATACCCTTTCAGAAAGCCACTGTAAACTTAACTTAGATTGGTTCATGTTAGTCATTTCTTAGACCGGGATGAGCAGGAATATGCCGTGGCCGAACTTGACATAGAAAAGCCACTTGATATTATGGCGTGTGAGTTCCCATTTAAAACCATACAGTGAGTCAGATTTAGCCCACATCCTATCAGTCTGATTACACTGATCTACTCAAAATGATGTGCTATTGTAAGCACGAGCCAGGAGACACCTGAGAGCGGCCGCACAAAAAAGGTATGCTTCATGGGTGTCCTCTTACTCCTCTATTATTTGAGCTTGTGGTGGAGCCCAAGGCCAATATGCTTATGTCATACCTGAGGTACGGGGGACTACTAAAAGGAAATCTTATGCATTTGGTGTCCCTCTGTGCAGATGAAACTTTAATATAACTGTGGGACCTTTTGAGGTCTGTGCCCTGTATGTTGAGGCCACCTCATCACCTGGGATATCTACTGCTTCACCTCCTTCACTGTCAACCTCCACGTGAGAACACCCCCTGCTGTAATAGTGACCAACAAGGCCATAAGGCAGTGAAGCAAATTCAACACCCAAATTACAGCAACTTTACAAATGGCATTCCAACAGCGTATCCAGTCTCATTCTTGCTGAGACATTCCTACGATCAAACCATGGACCTATGACAACTTGGCTCAACAAAGACATAAAGAAGATGGAAATAGAAACCACTGTACTCCTATCTTAGTGGAAGAAATGGGACACCCATCATAGCAATACTAACCTTCAACCAGATCATTGGTGTGACCAAATGTCATATGAAGGAACTTCATAGAATTCTCAAGTAATTATGCAACCCAGACTGCACCACATCAAGGAGCTCCCTTATGCTGCCTCCCCCCACCCCATGGAAAAGAAAATCATGGGGCCCCTCTCACAATTTTTCACAATTCATCTATTAAATTGGCAATGTTTAAATATGTCTAGACTTATTTAAACATTGCAGTTATGTTCTGTTACAGTATTAGAAATGTAATCAAATACAGGATTGCCAAACATACTATTCTGGTCATTCAGGCCTTATTAACATGTAAAAGTATCCACTGTGTGATTATTAGAAATGGAAGTGGGGGTTTTGAAGAATATTTGGAGTTCCTTCCCTTTTGATACCTTCTCCCAGCCTGGCTATAAATACCAAAAGATGTTAGTTATGGCCCATTACGGAGCGGTTTACTGGCGCTCATTTTTTCTGCTTAAAACAAGGCACTGTTGGCAGCATAATGCTTCTTTTGGCCAAAGCATGGCACCCCCCCCCCCCAAGGATTACTTGAGGCCACCCTAGGGGAGGCCAGCCCCCCAGTTTGAAGACTCCTGGACTAATGGCATTGTAGATCACCTCATTCGAAAGCAAAGATGCTGGAGCACCGCCTCAGAAACAATACTCCTGCTGTACAGCCCACTCAGTCCGAGATGAAGAAGATAACATCTACCAAGAGACTTTGAACCATGGCCTCTATCAAAAATCTCTCGGAGTCCTTATACAAGGAAATGGTCATTATGTGGCCTAACTGGCTCAACATCAGTTCCTTGTCCTGTTTGACTGTGCAAGGACAGCTTGATTGCTGCCACCACTGTAAGGGCTTCCTTCAGCAACTCTTACAGAGAGAAAGAGAGACCCATAGAGAAAAAGATTCACAGAGAAATTGTGCAACTAAGAAAGAGTGACCACGTGAAAGAAACCCAGCAGTACGTAAAAGTTAAAAACAATCTAAGCTGCTTTGTTACTTATTTGAATATCTCTTTGGTCCCTCAAATAGTTCATCAAAGCAATCAAAGTTGAGGAAGCAAAGGTAGATAAAAAAGAAGAGCAAAGAGTAAGGAAGAACATTTTCAATGGAATGGTCTTCCCAAAGAAACTGAGGCCCACTTTTAGTGAAGTTTTGCTTGGGTGTTCAAGTGAATCAACGCAATGCAAATGATAGTGTCAATGTACCTACCATTTTAAAGGTCTTCATATGCACGGCTAAATTGTGCTGTGCTGTGCAAGCGCAAAAATGTGGGCCTCATTTCTCACCAGACAGAGCAACCGAGCTATGCTGAGCCATCTCATAAGCAGGTATGGGATGAGAGTAAAAGAAATGCAAACCAAAACATAAGAGGACTGAAGGGGCCATTGAGATGAATCAGGGGATGTGAGAAAGTTATAAACGAGCATTCAGTTGATTCGAGGGCAGGCCAGAGAGAGAACATTTAAGGCAGGAGACTGTGTATCCAGAGCTGGAAGGAAGAGGGAGGATTATTGGGGAGTTCAGAAACCTGCTCGGAGGACAGAAACCTTCTCGGAGGGCAGAAATAAACAGGGATAGAAACCACACCTCTAACATTGGCTTAGGGGTTGAGGGAAGAAGAGTGTTTAGTTATCTGGTATGGTAGTACTTTCAACAGTAAGTGCAGGTATTGACTGTCTTGGAATATCTGCTGTGAAGGCTGAAAATTAAAAAAGATGGGCATTTAATTGCCAAGCCTAATAATTGTGCCCACTTCCATGTCTGCTGCAACACAGTAGACTAGGGTATCCCTCACTCTCATGCCCCCTTTGTCTCACATTGATTATTCTCATTTGTCCAAAACCTGTTTAAATCCAATTTCTGCTTTAATCTGAGCAGTCCTGCTAGTAGTCGGTTTTTAGCACTTACATTTCTGCAAGAAGTTTATGCTACTAGTGACCATTTGTTCAAAATATCTTATTCGATTATCCCTTGCCGCACACATAAACTCCAATGGAATACACATATTATGCCATATGTAAAAGTTGCAGAGTTGTTTCAGATAGAAAGGAAGAAATTATTTTGCCATTTCTACGGGAAAGTATTTAAGTAAAATACTTTGTTCCTTTCTATCTCGACGTGGATGGCACTGGCTAATCCTATGCTTGAAGACTTTGATAGAAAAGCAGACATTTCAGGTTCACTTGGTTGGTATGTTACTGATTCAAAATGTAATACTGTGCCTGGAGTGGTAAATGGCCTTTGTTATTTTACAGCTCGGCATGGACAGCAGTGTGCTAGTCCTATGCTTAAATACTTTGCTGTAGAAATGACAAACTACTTTGTTCCTTTCCATCTCGGCGTGGATGGCACTGGCTATCCCATGCTTAAAGACTTTGATAGAAAAGCAGACATTTGAGGTGAGCAAATTTAGATTGTTGCTGGTGTTGAGGGTGCTCTATACAGGAGCTGCTTTCCACCTAAACTTGAGAACTACCCAGAGTTCTCTGCTTCTTTTTGCATAATTTATGCACCACTCTATGCCTGAAAGGGTATTGTTTTGATATATATATATATATTATGCTTGTAAATGTATGTACATACGCACACACACACACTCACACACTCACACACACTTACAAGGCTACATTTACGTAACAGTTTCTATGGCAGGGCCTCCACCCTGAGCCTCCTGCCCTTCTCCCCAACCCGTCTTCCCTCTGCCGGGATTATGCAGCCGCCCTCCTCCTGTGCTGCCTGACAGAAACAGAATGCATTGCTTAATTGTTTTCAGTCTTCTGAGGCCCTGTGTAAGGAGAGCATACCTTTCAATTCTCCTTACAATGACCTGTCCTTTGTCCCAAAAACCGGGGCATGTATTTAAAATTAAGAAGTATGTTGGGACAACCGGACAGTCCACCGTAAACTGGGACTGTCAGGGGGAAACTGGGACGTCTGGTCACCCTAATCATATATGAACAAAAACTCTGGTTTACCATATATTACCAAGGAGCTTAGACTTCACATGATATATGTTATAGAGTCTGGACAAGTCACCACCACACTGCTACAAGAGTGTTGCTCCTGTACTAACATTCAATTTTACAACTAACTTAATTGTATTATTTGCTGATTAATGCAGTATGACTACAGCATTAGCTAAAGAAAAGTAATTAAACTGTAAGTTTTTACCTCTTGTCATGCTGAAACCAGTGCCTGGTGTGTTTTAAAATCCACCATTGCATATATATTTTTCCAGAGAATCGATGTTCTATACCAGGCGTTGTTCCAGAATAGTACCAGAATAGTACAGGGAGCCCTCACAAGTATTTCTAACAAGAATCTGTAGGTGGCTCTGCCCACACTCTCAGAAGTCTCAGCCCCTTGGCTGTAAAGGTTTGTTCTAGATGTGCCCCTGGTGTTCAGCATTTCAAAATCTTTGAACTGTGAAGTTTTCATGGTCACGAAGCAGAGAGCAACTTATCGGTATGCTGTAAGTCATTGGTACAGTGGTTTGGGTTATGTGGAGTAGCTGTTCGAATATCACCTGGGGCAAAAGAGTCCCTTTTTATTAACTCCAGTTTGACACCACAGCTCTCTGTAAACCTGTTATTACCAAGTCTTTAAAGTACACATAGTGGGCATTGGCTCCACCCAAATAAGTATCGCTCTTTTACTTCTTACTATTGGCTGTTTGGTGTATCATTCAACCTCCTAAAATGTGCTTGTCTTACAAAAAAATTGTCCCTCAAGTATTGTATCTCAAAAGTACACTGAATCATCACATATGAACTTTTTAACTCATAGATGCATTGTGTAGAGAAAGCAATTGTTTTTTTTTTCATTTGCAGCATTCTTTTTTTATGTTTTATTCAGGACTCAAAATGCAAGCCAGACCTATTGGCTTTACTACTGCTTTTTATTGTTGTGTGATTGTGTGGAGTTCAGTATGTGTGTGTAGTTAGCAGTGTTAAGGCTAGGGGAAGACGAGTACCCTTTTGCCTTATGTGTGGTTTGTGTACACGTGTGTGCTCCTGTTTTGTCATTGCAGGTTGGGGTGACCAGTACCCTTTTGCATGATGTTCTGTATGCATATAGTGTGCAGGGTCTTTTTTGGTTAATGTGGGTTTGGGGAATATTAACATGCTATTGAATGATAATGTGGTGCATGCAGCAGAGTGTGTATATCTTTCTTTTGTCAGTGAACGTTTGGGGTAGTCAGGTGCTCTTTTGCATGGTGTGATGTGTGTATGAGTTTCCAAAGTGAGTTTTTACAGTGTCAGAGAGTGTGATTGGAAGAGTGCATTGCCTGTTTGTTCTGTGAGAAGTATGTTGTCTGTTCTTCTGTTTGTAATGAAAATCAATGATGTAGAGTCTTGGGTCCTCATTACTAGTGCCCGGTAAAAGATGTGCTATTTCGTAACCCTGGGCGTAGTAGCGCTACGCAAAGTGCACTTCGCATGTTACGTGTAGCTACGCAAACTGCGTAGTGCGGTAGGGAAATGCTGTTCGCACTGATTGCACAGTGCCAGATGCTTGTCCGCACTGTGCAATCATTGCAAACGGCATCTTCCACAATGCAAGCTGTCGTTTTCTGCCGCTCGAGTAGATTTGTACTCGAGCGGCAGCTTTCTCAACGCAGACTGGTAGTTTCTCATCGCGAGCATACGCAACCACTCGCAATGAGAAACCTGACCTCCTCACGTTGAGAATCCCGCCGGGAGGTTTATTTTCCACACTCGCGATCGGCAACTTGATGTTGCTGATCATGAACGAGAAAAAAGTCTCGCCGGGATGTTGATTTTGCTCGCTCAAGGTCGCCAACTTGACGTTGAGGACCGCGAGCAAGCAAAAAAATGCCGGCTACACTACCCGTTTTTGCACTGTGCTACGTGCAATTCGCGTAGTAGCGCAAACAACGCACACTCCGCGAGCGTAGCCTAGTACTACGCCTAGGGTTAATTTCTTGCACCTGATAAAATCCAATTCCGCTGAGTCAGAGTTTATTTGGTGCGATAAATACTACCTGATTACAAGTTTTGACTTGTCAGTGATTATCACAAAATCCATAATTTCAATACGTGCAGTAACAGTGGTTGCTGCACATATCGCAATTAACCAAGCGAATTGAATGTAATGTTTGCCCTGGTTTGAGTTTGTTCATATGTACTGAGCCTAGGTTGCTATAGAATGGTGAGTATGGATGAAATAATGCATGGAATTTAGAGGTGTGTGAGCTGGGAAAATCTGGGAGTGGAGTCATGGTTGGAGGGATGATGAAGCCCAGATTAGAGCTATTAAGATGATCCTGTACCTATGTCCCGAACATGTATTGAAGACATATCTTCCAAATCCCTGAACATCTCCAAACAACATCCTAGTAACGACCTCCTTTCAGCTACAATACTTATCATCTGGAGCAGTGAAATGGTACTGAAGCTTCTCTGGGAAGCCACAGTGGCACTCATTAAATTTTGCAAAAATGGAATCCATGGTGCATTTGTTATGTAGCACTCATCTTTTAACCCAACCCTACTGATCTGGAGTTCTAAAAAGCTGCCACTTGGGCACCAGTCATTTCCTGGGCAGCTCAAGCCCAGGTGCAAGTGAATGAACTTGTAATGGCGCTGGCAATCTAAATTTTTTCTTTTGGATCTTAAATCTGGGATGCTTGTATCTGGCAGGACCCCCTTACCTTGGCACTGTCTGTCTGCACCTTCCGGAAGCACTTGCTGAGGGATAGGTTGTGGCGCACCGAGTTCTTCCATCCCAGTGATGCTTCCTTATAGTAAGGGAAGGTGTTCAGGATCCAGCTGTAGATGTCCTTCACTGGCAGGCACTTGCCCCGCGACCCCTCGATGGCCATGAAGATCAGGCTGCTGAAGGAGTATGGGGGCTTGGCCAGGCAATTTCCTCCACCTGCAGCTAAAGGAGGCTTCTCTGTGCAGCCAAGGGGCTCTGTTCTGACCCCTCCCTCCCTTCCTAACTGCAGCCCCCTCAGCAGGTTTTTATTCTTGTGCAGCCAGTCTAGGTTAGTCAGGTCTGTGTCAGCACGAGTCGGATCTCTCGGGGGGACCTTTAGCCAACTTCCAGCAGCATCTTTCAGGTTCTCGCTGTGCCACGTTGGCCTTGCCATCGATTACGGTGTTCTGATCTGTAATATATACACAATTAGATGAGTATCACCTCCTCCCTTTAAAACATATCCAATTCTTGGATAGTGTCCTCTGTATAGCAGAAGACTGCTCCCCTTTCAGCCCTGTAAGGGAAACTTGAGATTCATATTCTAAGCCGCTTTTGGATTCTAGGCCAGTGAAGGACATTTAGGCCATGTGTCCTAGGTTGTTAAATTGTATGCAATTCAAGTGTTCTAGCTCATTGAGGGGTACACTACTCCCTCTGTTCCAAAATGTTGAATGATACATTCCCTACATGTTGTGCGTTATAACGACACCTGACCCCCTCTCGTCCAGGTAATTTAGGGTTACTTGGTCCCTTTGCTTTGCATCATTGAGGGGCACTTATTCAACCTGTTGTCGATCACTGAGAGACACTTGGTCCACGTATCCTTATGTTGTACATCATGTCTGTTTTACTGAAAGCCCCTTCTCCGCCTCTTCTACGTTATTAAATGAAACTACTCCCATTCTAGTTCATCGACTCATACTTGAACCACCCGTCATTGAGGGCTACTCATGCTCCGTGTACTAGTTCATGTGTAGGATATAGGTCTTACATGCTTTAGGTTGGTTAGGGACACTAGGTTCCGCTCTTCTGCATCATTGATTTCCACATTCCAATCATTTAAAGGTCATTGATAGAAACATGGTTCATCTAATCTATGTCATATATGCATTTTTTTTATTTTGTTGAACTCAATGTGTCACTTTGAGGCTGGTTCATAACATTTGTCCACCAGGCAGACATCTCACAACAGAAATTCCAATCTCTGGTAGATATGCAGTACTGGTTACTGGCTGTATGATAGCTGTATTTTAAGAAATCTGGAGGAAAGTGAGAAGCACTTTCTTCTCTGACTGATTTTGGGGAATCTGTTTTAGCAAAAAGGTGACGGAGTCTTAGAGATTGGTCCATTTCGGGTTGGCCTACAGGCCAAGCAAAGCTATAGGGCCTCCCACCTGGAACCATTAATATACAAGCTAACTATCAGAGTTAAGCACCATATAGAAGCTGTTCTAGATCATTCATGGTTGGTCCCTTAGAGATAGGTGTTTGGGGGACATTAGGCTATCCTGATCTAGACCAGTTAAGGATGGTAACTCACTTTGTTCTAGTTCCACTTGTCCTACAGCATTAAGTTCCGTGAGATCTTAATCTCCTAGGCAATTGGAGGACAGTTTGTCCATCTGTTCTAAGCCACTGAGGGTCAAATGCTTGCTACATTATAGATAATAGAGGGGCATAGTTGATTTGTTAAACGTCCTTGAATTAATTTGGACTCCTTTATAGTTTAACATTGAGAATCGCCTGGACCAAGTGCCCCTCAACTTCCAAAAAACGAATGGCCCATGTGTATCTCAATAATAAAGAACAAACGTCATGGTTGAGGGACACTTGGTCTATCTGTTTTAGGCCACTTGGGTCCCTATAATCTATTCCATGTTACTGAAGGACACTTTTCCCATCTGTTCTAGATCACTGATCAAACTCACTCTGTGGGTTCTAGGTCATTTAGTTTAACGTGTTCCAACTGGTGTAAATGATTGACTGACGTGCCCCGCATGTTCTATGTCATTGACAGCACCATAGGTATGTCTGTTTCGGATCACTGAATAACACTTGACCCACCGGTCACTTACCAACAGGCCAGGGAGCGAATACTCACTCTACTTGTTTTAGGTCACTGGTGAGATCTAAGCTGCCCTTGCTCATTGTCATGGAGGGGTAGTTGTTTAGTGTGTTCTAAGACCTTGAAGGACACTTCACTTTCATGTTCTAGGTCACTGAGGTCCCTTGTACGAGTGTTTTATGTCATTGAAAGCCACTTGCCTCATATGTTCAAGGTCAGTGAGTGAAATGTAGTCCCCCTTTTCTAGGTCATTTTAGACACCTGATCCGAGTATTGAATGTCTATTGATGCCACATTCAAGATCAAACTGTCACACTTAATCTGTCTTCTCTAGGTTGTTAATGGACAGTTGTAGTACCTGTTCTGGATCAGTGAGTGGTGCATCAGAAGATGTATGGTGTCTATCTGTTCTAGAAAAACCAAACACAAAAAAAGTTATGGGAGGAATGCTTGCTATAACTCTAACCACTGTCTGTTGGTTAGGTAGCATTCCAA
Source organism: Triturus cristatus (assembly GCF_964204655.1). Taxonomy (NCBI): domain Eukaryota; kingdom Metazoa; phylum Chordata; class Amphibia; order Caudata; family Salamandridae; genus Triturus; species Triturus cristatus. The sequence goes on from NC_140592.1 coordinate 735,812,307, forward strand.
TCCGTCTTTCTTTTGCCCACCATGCCACCTCAGTTTGAACCCAACCATATATATGCAAGTCAGTCTTGACCTTGCTTCAAATGGAACAGTCTGGCGAAAAATGCTAGTCCAGGTCTTCCCTTAGCCAGAACACAAGGTTGGTTTCACCCTGATTGAGGCTCGTCAGTTGAGTGTAGCTGGGTTCCAGTGGCACAGTGAGCATAGGACCCACTTCTGGAGATACCCCTGCCACTTAGGGCACTACAACAAACACACAAAAGTTGATGGAAGGAAAACTTGCAACAAGCTCTACAAACACAATCTCTTGGAGCAGCTTTCCAACCCATCACTCTTTTGCCAACCATGCCACCTCGCTTTGGATCCAGCAATACGCAAATCAGACTTGACTCTGCTCATATTGGAACAGTCCAGCCCGAACTGCCAGGCCAGGTCCTCCCTGAACGGGAACACCAGCAACCCATTACCAGTTTCACCCTTACTGGGGCTCGTCATTCAGATACAGCTTAGTTTCAGTGACACAGTGAGCACTGGACTCACTTCTGGGCATGCCCTTGCCATCTAGGGTGGTACAACAAACACATAAAAGGTGATGAGGGAATGCTTGCAATAAGTCTAACCTCTGGCAATTGCTCGGGTAGCATTCCAACCAATTTTTTTATTATCCACCATGCCACCTTAGTCTGCACTCAGCAATATGCAAATCAGTCTTGCCTCTGCTCCAATAGGAACAGTCCAGCCTGAACTGCCAAGCTGCACCAGAGTGATGAGCACCAATCAAGAAAAAACCTGTCTTGGGTTCTTGTGTTTCGCTTTAGGGAGGACCAGGCCTGCAGGTTCGAGGTAGACTGTTCCGATTGGAGCTGGGCCAAGACTGATTGGCATGTGGTTGAGTCCAAACTGAGGTGGCATGGTGTGCAAAATAACAATGGTCTGGGATGCAACCCAAGTAATTACCAGTGGCTGAGATTAATTCAAGCATTTCATCCATCACTTTTTTTGTATACTTAAGTGTGATGGGTATGCCCAGATGTGGGCCCCATGCTCACTGTGCCACTGGAACCAAGCTGCACCCGACTGATGAGCCCCAATCAGGACAAAACCGGTCTGGGGTTGCTTGTGTTCCAGTTCAGGGAGGATCTGGCCTGGTAATTCAGACTGGACTGTTCGCAGGGTAAAGACTGATTTTCATATGGCTGGTACCAAACTGAGGTGGAATGCTTTATAAAATAATGATGGCCTGGAATGCAGCCTTTAGTAATTACCAGTGGCTGAGATTTATTCAAGCATTTTACCCATCACTTTTTTGTATACTTCAGTCTATCTGTTCTAAACCATTGGTGGGTGCTTTCTTGCAGATCACTGAGAGACACATGGGTACCTGTGACACGCTATTGATTGGAGATCAATGAAGGACGCTGAATCATCCTGATCTGGGAGCTTGAAGGACATGTCCATGTGTTCTAAGTTACTGAGGGATACCTTATCCACTTGTCCAAGAACACTGAGGTGAACTTGCTCTAACGTCTTTAGGGTGGATGTGGAGCATCCCCGCCTCCCCCCATGTTCTGGGTCATTGAGGGACAGGTGCTCCACTATGTCTGGATCAATTGGGGGCACTTACGTTACCCTTTCGGCATAATTGAGGCAACATGGCATGCCTGTGCTGGATCACTGAGGAGCCCTGTTTTACATCAATGAGCAGCACATATATAACTTGGTCTGGATAATCATGAAACGTTTGGTCCTTTCCTTTAAGTTATTTGAAGTACAATTAGTTAATTTGTTCCAAGTCATCATGAAAGGGCAATTTGCATGTTCTTTTTCCACGAGGGACACGTCACACTCGTTCTAAGCCAATGAGGATCACTTGATACATTTGGTCTGGATCACTGATGGACAGATGGTATGACTAATGCAGGTCACTGAATTGTCCCTGCTTTCCATTGTTCTGTCTTATTTGGCAACACTTCTCCCCGTTTCAAGTTGCTGAAGGGTACACTAACTACTTTTTGTAAGCCGTGAACGAGCACCTAATCAATCTTTTTTAGATTAGCGATTGGAACTAAGAGTACATGTTCTAAGTCACTGATAGACACTTCAACTTACTGTTCTGGTTCATTGGGGACATTTGGCCGCTGGTGCTAGGTAGGGACACTTGAGCCACCTCTTCTGTGGTACTGATGGGCGCGTGATTCGTAGACGCGTGGTCCCATTTTGTAGATCATTAATACCTCCCTCCAGTTTCAGGCTATGCATGGGCAATTGGTTTGTCTGGTTTAATCTATGGTGGGAATAAAATGCTTCAACAAAGTTTAAGGTCATGGAAGGTAACTTGCTCCTTATGTACTAGGTCATTGATGGATAACCCTGTTTTCTAGATAATTGACGGATGCTTGGACCACTTTTAATACAGCAAGGAGAGAAATTTAGTTGATCTGTTCTAGGTCACAGAGGATCACCCCAACTACATCTTCTGGGTCACTAGGTCTTTAAACGGCGCTTGCCCGCCCTGTGCCAGGTAAATGTGTGATGTTTGCAGCTTGGACACTACTACCACGACTTGGACAACTACAGCACCTGGCATTAGCCGAGACCAGAGAAATCTTCGGGTTTATAAACCCTCGTTAAAAATACCGAATTACATGAACACCCGCCCTGAGGAAGCCCCAGGCCTGATGGCCAACTAGGGGGCGAAACACGTGTTGGCTGTGCCATCCTTTTTTCGTTTGCAGCTACCAACAAGAATAAATAATACAAACATCAACCGGATCTACTTGTATCAATTGGATTTTATCCCAAATAACGGAAATTCAAACTCTAGCCCAGACACACCATTGCAAAACTAGTTTCAATTTAGGGGGAAAGGGGCATCTCCCCCTGTCTCTGGGCAAGAACCAGCACATGAAGGCTTCTCGCTTATTATATGATGAGTAAGGGATGAGGATCTCTTTCCCCTCGCACACATACAACAAAAGGTCAGTATAGCAGTTTTGTGCCAATACGGGTGGATTTTGTGGCCAAAGTGGACTCTTTTAATAGTGGTTTCTGTATGAGTACACCAGTTCATGGATTTGTGGGGCCATAGAAAACTTTATGTCGGGTAAAAAGGCTAGGGGGAAAAGACAGGCGACATCCTTAGCCTTTCGCGTTTTTTGAAATACCATTAGAATGCACAAGTTGCCACAAAAGTCCCCCATATTTCTTTAGTGGATATTTCTGTTCTGTGAAGTTGCCTTAACATTCTATCCAGGTTTGCTCAATGTCCCTGGCCCACTGTGATTTCCAATTGACTACTTAACTTCCCTCTGACATTCAAACAGTGTGTCGTGAAAGGTCTTAATTTGCATTCTGTGAATGAGGCAGGCTTTTCTTTTTGGTGCTGGGGCCTGTTTTTTGTCCCAGTCCAATCACTCCTCGCCCCAGCTAGCCTCCCCTATTCATCTCTCCACTTATCCCCTGCTCAGCCGGACCCTCCTCCGTCTCTTCCGCTCTTTTCCACCTGCCACGCTCTCTCCCACTCATTGCATGTGTTCTCCCCTCTCTAATAGACTTGTAGAGAGGGAAGGACAGATAGTGGTAGTACTAGTGCGTGTTTTTTCCTTCAAACTCCCTATTTCCTCTCTTCCCACCCCAGCTGCTCTTGTCTACCCTTTTCATTCCCATGTCTCCCCATCTCTGTTCCTTCCCCTTCAGCTCGCGCTCAGTCCCTCGTTCTCCCCCCATCTCCATTGCTCCCTAGGTCTCCCTCCTTTGGTCTGCACATGGCCAACACAATCTCCTCAGATCTCTCTCTTTCTGTTTTCATTCCGTCTTTCTAGCTCTCTCGCTATCTCTTCCATATTCACTCTCTCGTGCTGTCTGTCTTCTTTGCTCCCCCCATGTCTCTTGTCACATCTCCCGCGTTCTCCTCCTCTGCCCTCCTCTCTTTCGCCCATCTCGCGTCCTTTCTCCTCTTCTTTTTATCCTGCCGTTATCCCACCTCTCCCTTGGTCGCTCTGTTGCGCTGTATCTTCTTTCGCCCCTGCTCCCTCTCCTGCGCTCTCTCAGTGTTGTCCTTTCTCTATCCCTCTTTCTGTCACTCATGCACTCTCCTGCTCTCTAATCTCTCTCCCGCTTTACCCGCCTTCCTTCTTCTTCTCTCTCCACACCTTCCTTCCTGTCTCTATCGTGTTCGGTTTCTCTTCATTACTTGCCTGCTCTCTCGCACTCCCTCAATTGTCTCTTTTTCTCCTTCCATCGAGCCGTCTGCTCGCCTCCCTCCCCAATTGCACCCGTCTCTCTCCCGCGCTCTCTATTCCTATCTGTCTGATGCTCTTTTGTCGTCTTTCCTCATCTCCCTCGTACTCTTTTGTAGGTGTGTTTTTTTTAATCTCTCCTGCTTTCGCCCACCACTCTCCTCATCTCTCCGTCACTTCGACTGCCTCTCTGTTTCTCCTGCTTTCTGGCCACCTCTCGTGTATTTTCGCGACCACATTCAAACCTCTCCCGCTGGTTTCCCATCTGCTGTACTCTTTCTCTCCCCCACCTCGCCCCTTCTCTCCCTCTCTCCTGCAGTGCTGGGACCTCGGCAGCCCCTGCCAGCTCCCTGGTCCCGGCCCCTCTGCCTTACCTCACAGTGCCGGTCTGAGTTCGCCATTGCTTGAAGGATAAAGAGGCTGCGAGGGGCTGAGGTGCCCCCTCCATGCCTGCAACCACCGGTCTCCATGACAACAAGGACGCTGCTCCCTCTCCTTCCTCATTGTGTCTCTGAAAGCATGTGGAAAGGGCTGGTGGGGGCAAGGGGGGAAGGTAGGGGCTAGGCGAGGAGGGAGAGTAAATCTGGGGATGGGTGCGAGGAATGGAGCAGGGGGGCTGAAGGGCGGAGAGAGAGTCGGGGAGGAGGGAGAAGGCATCATTGGAAGGGCCGGAGTGCAGATAAGGGGGGAATAGCTGTGGGGAGGATCAGAGATGGAGGAGTGGGGAGAAGAAGGAAGTGAGGGGGGTGGTAATCAGTGAATAGCGAATACAAACTCCTGCACCTATCAGCATCTAGAGACCCACAGACTTCCACCAGCCCTCGCCGCGGACCTGGGGGTACGGTGTGCATCCATCTACCAGCGCCCCGGATTCATGGGGTGCCCCCAGCATTCACAAGCACGGATAGCCCCCCGCACCCCGGTATCTAGTGAGGCAGGAGGCATCAGCGCCCCGGATTTACAGACTCAAGCCCGTGCCACATAACTCATGAGCGTCACCACCTGCCGTCCCAGCTGCCCCCACAGAGTGGCGAAAAAACCTCCCAGCACCAACGCGTGTAGACTGGCGTTTCCCAACACCAATAAATGGCCACTTGAAACCCAAACACCCGTCCAGCACATTTCTCATCCCCGAAAGTGCACTCTACCATCCCCTCTGTGCCCATGCAGTTACGGACGGCCCCCATTACCCATCTAAACTCGGAGTTACAGCTGCCTGTCTCCCAGCACATCCGAGCGCCCCAGCACCCCCAACCGCCAGTTTCAGGCTGCGCCACCAGCACGCGGACCGTTACTCTCTCATATATATTATGTTGAAGGAAATTCCGCCTGCGGATTCTCCGCAAATTGGAGGATTTTTGGTTCCTCGCGCTGTTCCTTTCAACCCAATGCACAGGTGCGCTCTTGGGACGAGGGTGTCCGCCTGGCAGTCTGTCAGCCTTGTGTCTGTAGGTGAGCGCTCACAGGGGCGTGTCCCTTGCCTGCACTCCTCCCGGCAGCGGATTCGGCTCTGTCTCTGAGCTGCTGCTATGTTTTTCGGAAGGGTGCATCTCCGGTTCTGCCGTGTGCAGGTTTCCACCGGTCAGGGGTGCATTTCCATGTTTTGCTGAATTTCAGTGAATAGTAACTTAGGCGCGATCTAAAGGGCTGCAACCAGGAAAGAGAAATCGAGAGAGCGAGAGAGAGAGAGAGAGAGAGATGTCAGCTCCACTTCACCGACAGGAGGGGGAGGTGAAGGATGGGGGCGGAGAGCACTAGGAGAGACCCGTACGTGGCAGCGACAGGCGAGAGCTCTCCATGGTGCCGCCCTGCCTGCCTTGGTAGCATAGTCTCCCGTGCAGACACTGGCAGGTGGAGGCAGGCTGGCATGACCACCTGAAGCAGACTCGTGCAGCTGATGCCACGTTGCCATTATTCCCTCGGCAGCTGGAGCCAGGCTGGCATGATCACTCGCTAGAGACCTCGGCAGCTGGTACCACTTTGCCATGGTAGCGTGATAGACAACCAGCAGCCCGAGCCACATTGACACTATAACTCAACGCACCTGGATCCATGTTGGCAAGATCACTTTGCATGAGCCAAGGCAACTGCTGAGATAGTGGCTTGATCATTGGAAACACTCCCTGGCATCTACTTGGTTGGTACCACGCTGGAACCATAGCTCAATAGACCCAGCAGCTAGATCCACATTGACATGACTGCCACAGCATCCGGCACCTCGTGGGCATGATCACCCGATCTGAAGAAACCTACCTGCGCTGAGAAGCCTTCGCAAGCGCTGATCCTGACCCACCCGAAGGTGAGTGACGAACGAGGGGTCTTTTTCTGCCTGGTGAGGTGTTCCCGGTGGCAGGGGCATCTTAAGGATTTGGGGGGCCCTGGGCCAAACATATTTTGGGGGCCCCTGTTCAGGACACCTTTGAATTTATGATCTAATTTGAGCCCCTGTTTCCCCACGCAGTTTCCGCTTCCTCAGCTGCGCTAGCGATTCAGTTTGCATCATAGGCATTAGCCTATATATTCCCGATGTAAATGGACATGTGCAGCTTACAGGTGTAGGATTCAGGGTTTCCTGCCCTGCTACTACATTTTTAATACTTTTTAAATTGTATATGTGTGGCTGAATTACTCTGTGCTTTTTAACAATTTCTCCTACCTATTCGCCCTTGCACTTTACTTGATTCTGCTTGCCAACACCTCCTTAGCTGCTCCGATTCACATTTCGGTTTTCCTCCAGTCCTGGTCCGCTGCTGCTGATATGCCGATTGTGTGGAGGGCTGGGGCTACTATCGGGCTACTCACTTCCGCCCACGCAGTTTCCACTTCCTCAGCTGTGCTAGCGATCCAGTTTGCATCATAGGCATCAGCCTATATATATTCCTGATGCAAACGGATGTGCGCAGCTGATAGCTGTAGGATTTGGTGTTTCCTGCCCTGCTACTAGGTTTTTATTACTTTTTAAATTGTATATGTCTGGCTGAATTACTCTGTGCTTTTTAACAATTTCTCCTACCTATGCGCACTTGCACTTTACTTGATACTGCTTGCCTACACCTCCTTAGCTGCTTCGATTCGCATCTCGCTTTTCCTCCAGTCCTGGTCCGCCGCGGCTTATACGCCGATTGTGGAGGGCTGGGGCTACTATCGGGCTCCTCACTTATGCCTATGCAGTTTCCGCTTCCTCAGCTGCGTTGGCGATCCAGTTTGCATCATAGGCATTAGCCTATATATTCCCGATGCAAACGGACGCGCTAAGTGGACGTGCACAGCTGGCGCGCTGCTGGCGCCAAAGGTAAGCCTGTCTGCGCCCGGAGGCGTTCGGCGCCGGCCATGCTGCCCAGTTCCCCTCCGGTGAGTTTCTTCCACTATATTGCAATAGGGAAAAACTGTTTAGCCTTAGGCGGCTACCCTTATGTCACTGTACAGCCGCTGATCCGTGGTTGGAGGTAGACTTTCGATGCAATAAGTGCAACTGGACTCTCAGCCCAGGAAACTCGCACCCAATATCCTCCCACTTAACAATAAGTGTAAAAACAATAAGAAAACAGAGGACTTAAAGGCCACCCTTTTAAATTGTCGCTCTATACAAAAGCATGAACCATAAATTTATGGCCTACTTTTAGACTAACAGTCTGATCTTTTATTTCTCACTGCCATCCCTACGGGTTATAACATTCTTAGGAGGGACCGATTGAATGGGAAGGAGGGAGGTGTTGCCATAATTTACAATAAAAAACGAGACTGCTTAGGCTTCTGCTGTACCTTATCCCCCCACCATAGCATAGCTGGATTTCTGATTTACAGACCTCCCAGTGCTATTGGAAATGTTATTACTACGCTTAATACAGCCACCACCTCCCTGGCCTTAAAATACAACAACTGCCTCATTGTGGGATATTTCAATATACATATGGACAATGGAAGAGACCCTCAAACAATTTCCTTGTTGGAGGAGCTGCAGGCCTGCAACATATTTCCATCTGTTTCTTTGGCCACCCATGAGAAGGGCCATACCCTAGACCAAATCGTTCACAACTTTGACATATCAGTAAGCCTACCTCTTCCCATTACCTGGTCTGACCACCTCCTATTAAAATTTGTCATTCCCAACTCTGCCACAGCCCCTTGAGCTAACACAGGGCAGAGAGTCTCTAATTACATGACGTTCAATAAAATAACCATCCCGATGTTAGCAGACGCCCTCGGTCGTTCCTCACCAGAGCTGTCTGGCTGCCCCGACTCGGACGCCCTCTCAATAGATTCATGGCTCCGAACCAACATTGATGCAGTGGTACTGGTTGTTTGCTGCTCCTCAAAGAGGTCAGCCCCACCAGCTCCATGGTTTAACGATTCCCTTAGATCTCGCAACAGAAATTGTGGAACAATTGAACAATAATGGCGTAAATCCTATCTACCTGAGGACAGGAAGGTGTATAAAGACACCTTAAATGCTCATTACATTCTCGTGAAGGCAGCCAAGAAAAACCTCTTTCAAACCAAGATAGAAAATGCCCAAAATAAGAGGAAGGAAATCTTTAGCATAGTTAAATCCTTTACTGCCCTGAGAGCCGGCACAAAGGAAGGGCCATGCACTGAAGAATGGTCTAAGTAAATAGTTGAATTCTTCCACAAAAAGATCTCCATGATCCAACAAGCCTTCACTAACATCTCAGAGGAAGAACTGACTTTCTACCTTAGTTCTAATAGCAAATTTCACCTCTTGGATCCTCCATCTTTACTAGCTTTCCCTGAGTTTCAGCTTGAAGAGTCACTGACCCCTCTCCAAAGCATTAAGTCTGGCTCTCCTACTGACCCATGTCCAGGGAATATCTTGAACCTATTAGCTCCCACCATAAACCCCACAGTAAACCAGCTCTTTAATGCTTCTCTCTCCTCGGGCAACATGCAGAAATTATGGAAGAATGCTAAGATTCTGCAACTGATAAAAAAGGCTAACGCCAAACCGACGGACCCTGCCAACTACAGGCCAAGCTCCCTTCTTCCGACCCTCTCCAGAGTACTAGAGAAGCATGTAAACAAGGCCCTCCAAAAACACATTGAAGATGGGAAGCTCCTTCATGAGTCCCAATCCGGTTTTAGTGCTAACTACAGTATGAAGTCCGCTCTGCTGGAAGTGACTGAATTTCTCAAGGGTAAGCTGGACCAGGGAGGCAAGACTGTTCTGATATTGCTCGATACGTAGGCAGCCTTCGATATGGTCCCACATGAGAGGCTCCTGGAGAGACTTGCTAACATCAGTCTGGGGGGGGGGGGCCGCCTTAACATGGATGTCATCCTTCTTGGCAAATAGATCTCAAGACATCTGGCTCCCCCCTTTCTCATCCCCAGTTCCAGCCATGAATGTAGGTGTCCCTCAGGGCTCCATTCTCAGTCCTACCCCTTTTTAATATATATCTATCCCCCTTGCATTTCTGGTAGAGGAAGAGGGCGCCAAAATTGTTTCCTATGCTGATGACACTCAGCTGATTTTTACGTGTGAAAAAGGAACCGACTTTGACGGGGCAATGATTAGGTCTTGCCTCACAAAGGTTTTTAACTGACTTAAAATCAATCAGCTGAAGTGCAATCCTGACAAAACTGAAGTTGTTTTCTTTGGTAATCCATAAACGCCTGACTGGAGCGCTTGGTGGTCAAAAGATCTGCCGCCCCCGCCCGCTGAAAAGGAGAAAGTCAAAAATGTAGAAATTGTCATAGACAAGACACTCTCCATGTGCTTTCAAATTCAAAATCTAAATGGCACTTGCTTTGGCATACTCTGGATGCTATTCAAAACTCCTGCCACTGTTACCGCTTGAGAGCAGAAAGATCGTGGTGCAGACTCTGGTGACATCAAAGCTTGACTATGTCAACAGCTTGTACCTCTGTCTTCCCAAATCCCTTATCCAGCGCCTACAAGTGGTACAATACGCGGCGGCCAGAGCCATCCTGAGACCTAAACCCAGATCTAGTATGACCCCTATTCTTACGTCTCTCCGCATAAAAGACCGGATCGGCTTCAAAGCGATGACCATCTTCTTTATAGCTTTCCATGGCTTAGGAGCCGGCTACATAAATAAGCGCGTTAATCGCTACACAACAGCTAGACCCCTAAATTCTTCCAATGCCAACCTGGCCATCATGCCTAAAATATGCAGTGCCCGCATTGGAGGCAGATCCCACGGCTTTCTAGGCCCAAAATTGTGGAATAGCCTTCCTGAGTCTCTGAGACTAACCACAGACCTACTCTCTTTCATGAAAGATCTTAAAAACCTGGCTTTTTGATAACTGATGGGTCTTTTACGCATGTTTTCCTCCCACTGTCACGCGCCAGGACTCTCTAGTCTCAGTAGCTGTGCGCTTTATTAAATACACTATTTCATTAGGCCCCTGACAGTGCAAAGGAACACTCGTCCAAATTCTAAGGGCCTTATTTATGAGACCTTGCTTCACTTTTATGCCGCCAATGCGTCACTTTTTGTGCTGCACCGGCAGCGTAAAAAATGTGCCATGATGCGCCCTATTTACAAAGTGACGCATCTAGGCAGATGCTTCACTTTGTAAACCCCTGCACCGCATTATACCTGCGCCAGGCATAATGTATGCAGGGTGGGTGTTGCCCCGCAAAATGCCTCGTAGAAGTGGCGCATTGAAATCTATGAGAACTCAGTGCGCCACTTCTAGGACGCCATTGCGTCAATATCTTACACCTGCCACACAGCAGGCATAAGACTGATGCAGGCCCTTTCACATGGGGCTTGCCCAATGTGAAAGGACACATTGCTGGAGTTGCATCTATTTTCAGACACACCCCAGCAATGCATCACTTTTGCGCATACAGATTCGTCAGAAATACTGACATATCTGTAACTCCTTGCGACATGATGCGTCATACAGTAAATATGACACATCCGTCATGTCGCAACGAGGGCGCACTAAGAATTGACGCATCCCTGTTTTCACACAGCGATGCATTACTTCTCATAAATAAGGCCCTGAATGTGTTTACATCTAATATTCAGGGATAGTTATTTGTGTTTTCAATATTGTAACACAGCAGCAGCTCACCAATATTCCTGCAAATAATCTCTGTGACGCCCTCCCATTTCTTATATGTTGGCCTTGTTTTGATCTAAAATAAACGTTTTTTATGTATATTGCATGAAACATAAACACAAAATTTCTCTGCAAAATGGCTGTACTAGACACTCACACATCAGGTACATAAGAAATAAATGAATGGAAAACAGAATTTAAAACAAACTGTTTAGGAAATATTCAAGGTCATTAGGGAAAAACTCTGGAAAATGGAGCTGACTGTCAGGGGGCCCCCTGAAAGGCTGGGGCCCTGGGCCAGAGCCCACTTTGCCCCTGCATTAAAACGTCTCTGCCCGGTGGGACCTGGGTGGCTGAGGATGGTTGATGGACCCCCCAGTGCCCTCCCTGCAGCGGGAATGGAGGGTGCTAGGGGAATTCCTTTGGCCAGAAGGCATCAGGTGCTGGTTCCTCCCTTCAGGACAGCAAGGGTGGACTTTAGATGATTCCTATTCAGTAGAAGATATGAGAAGGTCTCTTCTAGAGGAAGGACAGTGTTGAATTACTCGTTAACAGGAGATAATCAGGGTTTTTTCTTTGACAGAAGACATGGGCAAGTCTCTCCCTGGTAGCAGATATTGGGGGGGGGGGTCTCTTTTCAATAGAGGCTATTTTTGACCGAGAGCATCAGTGTTTCTCTTCAATAGAAGACATTCACGAGCCTCTCCTGATAGATCTCCTCAACAGTGTCTATTCGATTAAGGAGGTCACGCGTCTCTTCTATAGAAGACAATAAGTGATCCCTTGTAAACAGAGGGCAGTGTCGGTCTCTCCTTGATAGTGTACATTATGGGTTTCTCTTCAACCAAGTTCCTAAGTGGCCTTTCTTCTTCAGGCTATCAGAAGGCAGGGTAGGTCGCCACGTTGCACCTTACGACTCTCTATAGTTTCCGTCGCAGCATTGTCGCGGTCCTCTGCTACTTTCTCAAGGTGCACACAATTCCTGGCTGTAGGGTTGTATCGAGAGACCTCATTACGCTCATTTTAAAGTCGGTACTTGTTTGACTCACCTCCCTAATCACATTATGATAACTATCTGATACCAAAACTTTCCCCCCTAAACCTGATTAATGGTAGGGATACTAATTATCACTTTCTGGTCCTGAGGAAACGCCATGGATCCCTCCTGGACCCCTGAGGCGTGAAACATGTCGACCTACACACATTGATAGAGTGCCATTCTTCATAATTAGAAGTTAACGATCTACACATGATTTTTATCCGTACCAAGGGGAACCCGGATTAAATGTATCTTTTTGGTACCCCTTAGGTTTTTTAAATTCACCACTTCACTCATCCCACACACCCACACTCATCATCGCGGCTGTTTTATTAAAGGATCTCTGTCAAACAGCCCTCTCGCAAAGCCCGTGGGGTACTGCAGCGCGGACCCCACAAGGAGCTGAGCCCGATGATGACGCATGACACCTTCACAGGTGTGTGAGGGCACTACTTCCTAATACGGAAGACCCCCTCTTCTTTGCTAGATATCCATCCCGATACACACTACCTTAGGAACAGTTACCCTCTCAGTGTTTTCATACTTGTTCTTGGGAGCAAGGGTTCTGGACAGGGCCGGACTCTCTGTAGCAGGCACCGGATGTTTTACCGGTGGGCCGAAAGGGTGGGGGCCGGTTTTCAAACAGTGGGGGCCGGTTTTGTTACTGGGGGCCGGTTTTGCAGCAGTGCTGCAATATCGGCACTCGGTAAAAAAACCCAAAAAAACACAACAGTGCTTCTCACTAACACTCTTTCCCTCACCCCTCCTCTGAGCCCGGTGCAGCTGTAGTGCCAGGGCTGGTTTGGGTTCCCCGTCCGGCCCTGGTTCTGGACCTTTTATTAGCTTCCTGTACCCCCCACCTTTTTTGATCTCCTTTATAGAGTACATTATTGGTCTCCTTCCAGCAGTCTCTCTTTTATTGAGGATGCCGGGGCTCATTGAGGGGCCACACCATGAAGACCTTCCTTGGTTGCAGACTTCTGGTGTCCTGGGAGGCTGCGATGTCTATTGAAGAAAAACTTTATCTTATTTTTCTAGCGTTGAGGATTAGGACACTTTCTTGACACCTCTCTCTCGTTTCCTTTTCAGGGTTGGACACACCAAACAGATCCTTTTTTCAACCGTCTGTGTCCCGGAGTACATATGGCCCAATATCACTTGTACATTGGCCAGGTAGACGTCATGGAGATCGGACTCTGGCCCTCATCGTGAGATGCAATTACACCACTGCGGTACTTACAAGGAGGGCTCTCTTCATCTTGCCACACTTCACCATCAAACTGACCACGAGCCTGGAGGGCCCTCATAGTGCCGAGAGGCTGTTGAATTGTTGACATAGTTCCAGTTGACCACCCTGGCAGCCGCCTAACCCTGATGCCTCTGGGCAGGGAGCTTTTGGAGAATGCAGCGGGTCGATCAGCCGTCCCCAAGGCGGTGTTTAGTGCCCTCCATGGTGGAGTGATGGCCCCAAGCAGCTCCCAGGCCTCGGGGGGCTGCTGTTGTAGTGGCAATTCCAGGTGCACGGACCTGCCACCCAGCGATGATAACGCCCGCTTTGCCCTACTTGCCCTGCTGATGGTCACTTATTTACTCTGTGGCGCCGGAGTCTTCTCAGCGCTAGAGCACCCAGTGGAGCTGGAGAACCAGCAGCGTTGGAATCGGACTCTGAGTGCCTTCTCTCAGGACTTCGAGGTGAGCCCAGCTGAGCTGCGCCGGTTCCTGAGGGAGTACGAGCTTGCCATGGCTGCCGGGGTCCGGGTGGAACCACTCAAGCCCCGCTGGGACTTCGCCGGGGCCCTCTACTTCGTGGGGACCGTGGTGTCCACCATAGGTGAGACACATCTTACCCTTCCCAGCAAACTTGCCTGACTGCCCTCAAACACTTTTTACCACATTCAGACTTGCCTTGCCACAGCTCTTCCCCATTACCACAAACTCTCCGTCCCACACCAACACTCCCCATATCATACTCAAACTCAGGAAAACTCAGTAAAACTCTTCTCACTGCACTCAACCTTTCCTCACCATAAAAAAAACCTCTTCACTATAATTTTCCACATTTTCCTTACATCACTCAATCTCCTTGCCCAACGCAAGACCTTCATACCTGCCTAACACTCACCACAGCTCCCAGCCTCCTCCTCACACACATTCATCTCACTACACTAATTCTCCTCAGTGTACACAATCTCCTCGGCTCGCACAAACTTATCACATACAGATTCTCCTCACCACATCCAAATTCAGCTAGCCTCACTCCATGTTCTTCACACCAAGCCACTCTCCTCACCGCACTCAAATGGTTCCTCATAGAGATGCACTCAGAGCCTGATTCACAACCTGCACTTTAAAGTAAGTTTTGTAGTACTACAAACATTACTACAAAGTGCTATTCAATTAAATTCAATTCAAATTAAGCTTTATTCGATTTATAAATAAATCATAAAAGCACGGCTAAAAAAGTATACACATTCTGATATGTTATATAACAGACATTAACAAGCATCGGCATAGCCACTAGGTCTCGCCTTTGGGACCTTATAAGAGACTACAATGCAAGTGCTAAGGTGCTTGCCCCTGCACAAGGGGTTCTGTGGGGTCTAATGTTACACCACTACATAGTGGATACATGCTTGCCCCAACTACATCTTTAGATGACTTTGCAATGTCAAATCGTGCCCATTGTCATCGGCTGGCATTTTATTATAAAGGCAGGAAGAGTTGAAAGTTGGACCTCACTGTAGTGCAGACGCTCGAGGTTCTTGACACACAAATGCACAGTGAAAAAAAATAACAAATCTCTCAATTTAAAGTCCTGGTTTGTTACAGGAGCCGGTACTGACAAACACAGGCCTAGCCTCTCCCCACTCACCGTGCTTGCTTGCTGCATGGCATCAGCTAGGCCCCAGTTACACACACAAACACCTTCTTAGAGGCTATCCACCCTTGCACACAAGGAGGAGACTTGAGGAACCGAGGCCTTTCTCCCCAGTGACACAGAGAGCCCCCCTCCGCGCAGCGTTAATTACGGCATCAAACAAGATGAAAATATTTCACAAAAACGCTCCTTCAAATGGGACCCCACACCAGTTGCCACAAGACTGCACATATCTTTCTTAAAACGCCTTTATAACCAACTACAGTATTATGCATGTTTTTTGCCACTGCAATAAATGCTGAAAGAAACAAAAGTTCCAAAAGGCCAAATGATAACTAAGCAGTCTGATTTAACCAATACAACGCAGGAAGAGCCACCGCCGACTCATTTGTCTATTTATGGCAATATATTTCTAAACACACAGCATTAGAATACAACATTGTTTTTTAAATGACACACAGCGCCACCTGTGAATACGGTGGACCTCAAGGCACATACGTATTTAGCGAGTATTTGTCTACTTCGGAGCGCTGCACCAACATAGCATGAGAGAACTCATTCAGCTGTTGTTTGCCAACTGACTGTCTCACGATAGGGTTGGCACATCTGGGCCATCAGCAGTGCAACAGACAACAGATACCTCCAGGGGAGGTTTGTCAGCTACAGGGATGGACATACCTTTACTGCGACATCAAATAAAGCAAGACCCCGATTGCACTCACGACAACGGGGAGGTATATGTTTGGGGGGTTTACTAATGCCCAACAGACAACCCTGGTGTTATTTACACATGCTGTAAAAAATGCACAACAAAAACAGACTATGAAAGTGCCTGCCGTTTCAATTTTGTAAGAGGTATTACAGAATAATATTTTTATCGGGATTGATACATGCAAACCAAATAACCTATGTTAATGCCATGTATTGGGCCTTATTAACGTTATCGGGCAAGAGAGAAAAAACACACACACGTATACCTCACTGGGTGATTATAAAATCGTATGATTATGCCTGTGACAACACTGCACTCTCAGAGGATTTACGTTTTCTCGTGGATGGCAACACTTTATAAATCTTAGTTTTGCAAAATAAAAGGAGGGACAAAAATAATGTGAGCTGCTCTTAATCGCACTGTACCCTATAGTATAGCGTCCTGCCCACGGTGAGGTACGTGGAAGAGATCACCGAACAAGGCTTCCCCCGAGAAGCGAGGCCTCTTTTTACCAGTGACTCCTCACTCGAGCAGGAAGGCCTCGCTGTTGCTTTTCAAGGCTCAGAAATTCTCTCTGCCTAGCTCGTCCCCACTCAACCGGCTTGTCGGTTGTCTGCGTGTAATCTCCCTTTCCCTCTACCCCTGAACCACCCACCAAGGCCTCCAGCAAACCGGACGCACTGCTGGCAACACAACTGACCAGCTTCTGGGAGTCTTGCATGTAAGTGTGCTACTGGGCCGCACTGACTCCAGGAACTACTGCTCGGATTTCACATGTGTGCAAGAAAAAAAAAACAAGCGCGGCAGCGAAAGTTAAAGCGACCGCACTAATTAGACAAGGAATGTCAGGAATGCAGCTGGCACCCGGTCACGCTGCTGCTTGCTCCCAAGACCCCTAGGCCATGGGAGTCAACGTTTAGCGAGAAGGCGGGACATGCACCCGCCATTGGCCAATTGTGTGCTTTCAATTTTTGAAAGCCACACGCAAAGTCCAATAGACTGTGTGGCAAAACTAAAGCCAGACGCACAAGTTTGCCGCAAAGCTGGAGTGTTTCCAAGAGGCCATCTCCTAGAGCAGCGCATGCGTGCTGCGCTGAGCGAGACCTAAAAAAACAGGTTTCCAAATACACGCGGTTATCAGGCATATAGTAAAGAAAGCATAACTTTAAGGAAAACAATACATCAAACTTTATGACATTTCATTACATAGAGTTTATAAAAATGCTGTCGTAGCTCTAGCAGCATAGGTCGATTTCACATTGAATTCCTAAACCTGATAACACTTTTTAACAATAAGGCAACAGATTTCATAATCATTTCATTATCCAGAGTTTGTAGTTTCATATATGCTACACGACATTGTCTTAGACCTAAACATTTTAAAATATGGATTATGAACCTTTTCCTTGGAACTGAATACAATTTACAAAATAGGACAGAATGCAGAGTTGATTGGCATGATATATCATCATATGGGCACAGGACCAAATTTCTTGACCAATCATTTATAGTTGGATGGCTGACAAATCTATGAAGAATCCCCAAACGAAAATGGGTCAAGAGCATTCGTTCGAAGCATCCCTCGACTTGAACCAAATATGGCTGAATGCCTGGGCATGTTAACATCATCTGATTATCCATAACAGTTATTTTTTCGCTTTCTTTAGACCATCTCTTATCTTGTAGATAGACCAAACAGTCTGCTTTCAATACCTTTCTATGGATTACAGCCATGCTCTCTGGTTTCTCCTAATATTCAGGCTGGCCAATTTCATTTGCTCGATGTTTGATATAGCGGAGCCACGGAATGGAGGAAACCCTATCCAGTTTTAAACAGTCCTTGATAATTTCACGATTAAAGCTGGTCTCATTGGACACCCAAACTATCTGCCAAAGCAAAATGGGGTTAATTCTGATCACATCCGAGATGAAAGGCAAACAAAGCTCAGAATGACAAATAAAATTAGCAGTTGAGCTTGGAACAGCCAGCAAATATCGTATGAATGCGTTCTCACTCAATTGTAGTGGCTGCACATCCATAAACCCCCATATACCCGCTCCATACAGAGCTATCGACAGACACTTTGACTTATACATTTTTAGTAATTCAGGGGCTGGTCTGCAGCCCAATTTTCTAGAAAAGTTGATCCAGCACCTATAGCTCTCGAAAACACCAATTTCCTTGCCTATACGGCAGCGGACCACATCCCCGTACGATCAAAGTTAATCCCCAGGTACTAGAACTTATTAGTGCATTCCATTTTATCATTTTTAATAAAAATATTACAACATTTAATGATCTTCTTTCTGCATTTCATTATAAAAGTCTTACTAGTGTTCACACTTAGACCCCTGTCATACATAAAAGTAGCAAAATTAGTTACTGTTCTTTGTAATCCTAGTTGAGTCCCTTCCATTAAAACCGCATCATCTGCATAAAGTAAAACTGGAACTGGGCTGTTGTTAATAATCAGATAATCCTGGTGATGATCTATCAAATACTGGCCAAGACCATTAATACATAAGGTAAAAAGAAAAGGAGCAAGCACGCATCCTTGCCTCACTCCTTTTCTTATCGGGAATTTAGCTGAGCATTCACCGAGTTTCCCGAACCGCACCCTTGCCCCTGCATCTCTATATAATTCACTCATAAAAAGTATTAATGTGGGATCGACTCCCATCGCCTTCAATGTGCTCCATAACATTTCATGTTTCACGCTGTCAAACGCAGAACTAAGGTCTACGAATGACAAAAAGAGAATCCCCTCCTTTGCCTGCGTATATTTACTTATTATCAGGCTTAGATTTAAACCCTGCTCAATGGTCCCAAGACCTGGTCGAAACCCGTATTGCAGGTTTGAGAGGATGCTAGTCTCGTCTGCCCATATCTGCAGTTTATTTAAAATAACCCACCCTACCACACTGAGGAGAGAATCTAATAGGGAGATTGGGCGATAACATATAGGTTCATTTCTATCCCCCTTTTTAAAAATCAGAATCACGATTACATCAAACCATGAAGAAGTGAAACCTTGACGACAGCATCTATCCAGGACATTAGTTAATAATGGAGCCCATAGCTGGATATTGCTTGTATACACATCCACAGGAACTCTATCCGGCCCTGGGGCTTTACCAGCTGCACTCTCATTAATAGCCTGGATTATTTCCTCAACAGAGAAACATATATCTAGGGGAAATACAGTATGATGTGCGATCATAGGTAAACTGGCGATTCCAGGTCTTGCTGAGTTTGAGCAGGTTTATCATCATTATAGAGTGTGGTGAAATGTTGGCTCCATTTATCCTCACTTATCGCAATTTCTGCAGATGGAATGTCACTTGAGGCAAGAAATGGGGCCTTAACTGCTTTCCAAAGCTAATATTATCTCTCCAGAGGCATGCATCATGAAAAGCTTCCCACACATCTGCCCTTAATTGATCCTTTCGCGCTTTTAACGCACTCCTATAAAGAGTTCTGACCAGTCTTATTTCCTCACGGTTTTTATCCTTTTTATGTAGCACTTTCTTTAGGTGTGTATGCGCCTTACTGCATACCCGATGAAACCAACCCTGAACCTTTGGTTTTCTCTGTTTTTGTTTCACTGTTAATTGATTCTGAATCTCCCCAGTAATTTTATTAAAAGCATTTAGGACAACCTCATTCCCCGCAATGGTGCCAAGGCATGCTTCAAAATCCTCTTTGCATATCTTTACCAGTTGTTCAATAAAATTATTTGGATCTACTTTAGGCCAACTAAGGGAGTACCCATTAAGACTAGCAAGTTCTATTTTAAAATCGTATTGAGTTCTCGGGCCCTTCTTACCCATGACAGGGCTCACCAAATCAAAATTAATGCTTACGGGATAGTGGTCACTCATGGGAATAGAGTGAGTTTCGAATCTACGGACCTTACTGGAATGTCTATTCGAGACTAGAATAAAATCAATGATGGAATTGCAACCTCTACCATTAAACACTGGCCTATGTGGTACAGATGGTATACACAAATCATTGGCATAACCCAGATCAAATTGAAAAACAATTGTATTCAGCAGGTCCCCCGTCTGTGTATGAGAAAAATGTGCCTGTTCATCATCTTTTTCTTGATCTAATCCACAGATGCCCTTTCCACTTTGCTGGCACAGGAGATGGTTAAAGTCCCCTCCCTATATTATACACATATTAGTAGACAAATCATCCTGCAATTTGTTTAAATCCTTTTGCAAATGCATTAGTGTGGCGAATATCTGCCCTTTGGGAATATTATTGTAGAAATGTAATATTACAACACAATACCTTTTCTCCACATACAGTATTAAGATCTGATAGTAAGCTGTCTCGACTTTAAGATTTAGCTTATTCACCCCCACTGTGTTTGATACATAAATACATAGGCCGCCCTTGTTGCGTCCATGGCCCGTACTAACTGCTGGAGTGTAGAAAGTTTAATATTCTTTAATGTGTATTTCCTTCACCATCTAGGTTTGTTGTAGGCATAGTATAGAATATCCTTCAACAAAGGTTAGCCACAGGGGGTCGGATACTTTCAGAGACAGCCCTGCAACATTCCAGAATAGTATTTGACATGCAGATATTTCAGATAATCCAACTTTAGGTATGGCCCCTCAATATCACTATTTATCATGTTAGTTAGGGTATCTAGTCCCATTGGATCTGTTGCTGTTATTGTGGGTCTCCACAGGGCAATCCTGTCAATACTGTTGTTTGATTTATAGGTGCATATCTTCTCCCCTATTAGTTCTAAATTTGTTTTAGAATTAACTATTGGATAAGCAGGGGACACCCTGCCCCACTAACATCCTGAGTGCTTATTTTGCCTACTACACTCGGTGAATCTATATCCTCGAGTGTAGGTCGGATGTCGAAGCAGTTATGAACCGGGACATTATAGTGGTTTATAACATTTAAGTAGGGGCCCCCAGTCTGGGCTTTGTGCTGTTTAACATTTTGTGGCTGGTAAAAATATCCTAACAGTAAGACATTCATTCCCGTGTGTGCAATATGTGAATTCCTTGCCCTAGAGAAAATAGTGTGTACTAAATTTGGGTCACTAAAGGTCAATATGACACAATCACCCTGCAAGGTTTTATGGTCTCTTCCTACTCAAGTGACCCGTCTGACCATTTTAAATTTGGCAAAAAGTGCATCCATTAGGCCAGTTTTACCACCCAGCCAACAAAGAGATTTGTTGCGTAGGGCCTCCCAGGTTTCGGATGCTGTTATAGGCAGACCTGGGACATTGGCTAGAATTACTGTGTATGGAGTTACAGCAGGAGGTAATTCGAGGTAGGTATTATCTACATTTACTGATGATTCCAAAGGCCTAGCCGTAGGCCCCCCCCAGCCCTGTAACCTTTCAGTCCCTTGTCTCTTAGATGTCCGTTATCCTCGTGATTGGCATGTATCATAATGGAAGATGGAGCGACTATAGATGTATCAAGAGGTACCCTACCAATCACAGAGTTTTGAGCTGAGCTTCCTTGGAGGGCAGTATGGTGAGGAGGGTTACCCTCATGTTGTTTTGATACTGCTGTGGGACAGGGCCTAGTGTTAGATTGTACATTTATATTACCATGCATAGCCCTGTTACCGTCTCTCAAACAACCTTCAATAACCCCCACTCTCTCTGTTAGTTTAGTTGTAACCTCAATAACATAATTATTCAGATCGTCTATTTTCCTCATTATTTTAACAATTTCAGTAGCCTGGCCCTCGATTAGCGCATTCGTTGAGTCTACCCCAGAGGATGCAGTCCTACTGCCGTCCACCGTCTTACCCTGTTTGCCTGCATTCTTCCTTTTCTTAGTTAGAACTTGCTTACTTGAGATTATTGCATGCATTGAATCTCGAGTTCCCTCCCGGGCCTCAGGGTTTCCATTCTGGGGAGCCTGGGCTACTGTTCCATCTCGTACACCACTAGGGGTGGGGGGGGGGCATTAGATGTATTAACCGTACACTTAGTTATAGCCAGCGTACCCACCCTCCCTTGCGTCAGAGTCTCCTCCACCAAATTAATTTGTTCCTCAATTGCCCCCATATCCCCTGTAAGATAATTCATCAAGGATTTCTGCCCTCCCACACCGAATATAGCTGGGGGGATGGTGCCTGCCTTCCTTTTACCCATCTCAAACCGCTATCCTCAAGTAGGGAATACAGATGCCTAATGATAGTAACAATGTGATTAAAACACAAAATAAAAACTCACAGTGCTTTTTAGGGGGGTGGCCCCTTGTTCGGTCTAGGACGGGCTAAGACGGGCCCGTCTTGGCCCGGTCTTGGCCCGGGCACGTCCTGCGCGCGTTCCACGCTGCGGGACTCCTGAGCCCTCTTTATAGCGCTCCTGTGCCCATCAAGTTGCGAACCCTCCTCTCTGGACCGGTAGGGACAGAGTCAAAAGTGCTGGTGCTGTGCACATGGTAAAGGGCTCCCGCCTCGCGGCACTCCTGAGCCCTCTTTATGGCGCTTCTGCGCCCGTCACGTCGCGGCCCCTCCTCTCTGGACCAGTAGGGACATAGTCAAAAGTGCTGGTACTGTGCAAATGGTAAAGGGCTCCTGAATCCTATTTATAGCGCTCCTGCGCCCGTCACATCACGGCCCCTCCTCTCTGGACCGATAGGGACAGAGTCAAAAGTGCTGGTGCTGTGCAAATGGTAAAGGGCTCCCACATCGCGGCACTCCTGAGCGCTCTTTATGGCGCTCCTGTGCCCCTCATGTTACTGCCCCTCCTCTCTGGACCGGTAGGGACAGTGCCAAAAGTGCTGGTGCTGTGGAAATGGTAAAGGGCTCTTCACAAACTGCACTTTTGCAATAACTCCCACTTTTGAGTAAATTTACTATTTTTAGGTATTTACAAACTGCACTTTTGCAGTAACTTACACTTTTGTAGTACTTACAGTTTTGTAATACTTACACTTTTGTAGTACTTACAGTTTTGTAATACTTACACTTTTGTAGTACTTACACTTTTGCAGTAAGTTTCCACCTCCACTGTTTTCTAAGGGAGGGTATTGCAGTACCAGTGGTGGGCCATGTGCAGTGCTAGACTTAATACAAAAGCGCACGTTACTATTGATGATGACAGTATTTTATTGTTTAATTTATTTAAAACCATACACAATATGTGAAGCATTAAAACCTTACAATAAATAATAAATATCGACCCCCCTCTCCAAGATTTTAAAAGTTTAAAGAAAAACGTTAAAAAAAGAGACCTTTTTCTTCTAGATGTTCTGCAGATTACATCGTCTGAGATTTACCTTCCCATCTTCTCGTTGCTAAAGATAACAAATTTCTCACCTGTCCTACCTGCTGGGGTCTAGTGTCCCAAAAGCAGAATAGAATAGCATCACATATTGTTCTTGTCCCTTCTGTATTAAAATACGTTTTCAGCAGCTTCTTTCTAATGTCTAATAATTCGGGACACAAGCAAATTATGTGTTCCAGCGTTTCCATCTCCGTTTTACAAAGGCAGCACTTGCTTGTAAGTTACTACAAAAGTGCAGTTGGTGAATACAAACAAATAGTAAACTTATTCCAAAATGTAAACTTCCCTAAAAGTGTAAGTTACCTTTGTGAATAAGACTCCTAGGGGCATATCAGCAAGGGCCGGCGATAATTATCGCTCAGCGCTCTTAGCGTGAGGATAATTATCGCCAGCCAACTCTGAATTTTATCGCGGAGATAGCGTGCTATTAGCAACGCGTATCTCCAAAGCGATAAAATTCAGAGCACAAGCTGCCAAATGTGCGATTATAGCTGGAAATCCAGCGATAATCACACAACTTTTGGCGATAGCTTGCTGATAGGGCCTCACATACTTAGCCATGATATCCACCTTACATAGGATATCATGGCTACGTCAGTTTCAAAGCAGGCGTAAGGAAAGTAGCGATAACAGAGGTTATAGCTACTTTTCTTGTCGCTATACTACTTTGCGTGAGGCTTGATAATAGGAGAAATGTCGCTTAGCGACATTTCTCCCATTATTCTGGGGAGGAACACCCACTTTGCATCTCATTAGAGATGCAAAGATGGGCGTTAAGGGAAATGGCGATAAGGCAAGGTTTCACGCGATAGCGGACCTTGCTAATCAGGCGATAAAATTAGCACCGCTTTTCGTCCCAAAACAGACGCAAAAGCGGCGATCATTTTTTATCGCCTGCTTGCTGATATGCCCCCTAGTCTTGTCACCATACGCCCAGTTTTACTTGCTGCGCTGAAATTCTCTACCACACCCGAAACACGCCTAACCTCATCCAACCCTCCTCACAGCACTGAACGTTGCGCATCCTAGTACCACTACTTCACCTCTCTTTTCTGTTCTTTTATCGACACCTAACTCTTCCTAGCCCTCTATTCCTCACTCTCACGCCTCTCCTACACCCCGTCACTTTATGTCTGCTCCAAAATACCCTTTCCTCTCCCTCTCCCAAGTTCTTTCTCCTCACCCAGCCCTGCCAAGTACCTAGGTCCATGAGTGAGGTGCTGCTCCAGTCCAGGGGTTTCTTTGAATTCTGGAATTTATAGTCTTGTTTATTCCTTTTTAAACAGGACTACCAGTCCCAGAATCCAAATTAAAAAACGTGGACTGGAGCAACTCATCGCTCATGGACCTGGGAGACTAGACAGCTAAGCGCATCCCATCACCCCTGGGCTTCATTTCACCGCTCTGCATTTTCGCTTCCGTGCCTTGCCCCTTCTGGCGTCATGATCCCTTCTTCCTTACCCCCATCACCTCGTTTAACCCCCCTTCTCACCACCACTTCGCCCCAGCATACTCCTCCCCATCACCTCTTTCAGTATCCTTACCTCCCCACCCTTTCTCCTTTCCCCTCGCCAGTGCTTAAATTGTAAAAAAAAAAAAAATTGTTGGGGCTCTTGTCAGGAGGCCACCGCAGCTTGCACCACCCATTGCCACTGCCAATGACAGTACACACACAACAACTAGCTCTCACTCTGCTTCAAGTGTGACAAAGCAGACTGTTCGAGGCCCCCCAAAGCTGTGAGATTAGGCTTGGGAGGCAGGTATTTGTTGTTTTAATGTCTATTTGGTTACTAAACAACTGTTATTGCGCTTATCTTTCTATTACACAAACA
Source organism: Triturus cristatus (assembly GCF_964204655.1). Classification (NCBI taxonomy): domain Eukaryota; kingdom Metazoa; phylum Chordata; class Amphibia; order Caudata; family Salamandridae; genus Triturus; species Triturus cristatus. The sequence continues at coordinate 735,837,345 of NC_140592.1, forward strand.
GCGCCACCATGTGGGAGTTGTCATAAGATCCGGTGTTGACAATTATGTGCGGGTGCGGAGCACTGGAAACCACCTGCTCAAATTAAGCCCTGGACCCTCTCCCGCCCTCAGCACTTTCCCTCCTTCCCTTCCCTTCTCTCTCTCTTTCACCTCACACTTTCCTTCACATCCTCACCTTTCTTCCTATCATCCCTCTTCCCACCCCTCAACTCTCCCACCCGTTCCCTTTTCAGACTCCCCACTGCCCCCCTCCTCGTCCCCTCTCAGCCTCTCGTGCCTTCCTCCTTCATCTACTCCTGCCCTCACCCTCCTTCCCCTCTGCGCGCTACTTTACCTTCCTCTCTTTGCACTCCCCCCTGCAGCGACTCTGTGAACATCCATTATTGCCTATTATTGGGGCTCTGGCTGGAGAGGACTGTGAATCAGAGATAATGAGCGGGAACGGAAGATGTGTCAGGGAATATTTTAAGATCTGAGATGTAAAGGGGCTGGGGGGGCTGCAGGGAGTACTTTAGCATTCAGAGGGACACATCAGCGATAAGCACCTAGCAGAAAAAAAGCAGAAACATTCTGAACAGGAAGAGCCCCGTCTGCTGGGTATTTTTTGTTTTTCTTTACATAGTTCATCTATGCCAGAAAATATCAAAATCAGTGGCGTAACATTATCTCCCGCGGCGCGGGGGGTGAGGGGCAGCTCCGAGGCCCCTGCCCCCCCTATCCGGCACTGTGCACGGGTTGCGGGCCCCTGGCCTGACAGAAGAGCTCCTGGGGCCCCTCCAAATAATTTGCAGAGGGGGGCCTCATTGCAACGTTGTTTGCACTCCCTTAGAACCTAGACGAGCCCCTGGCATTCATTGAAGCATTTTAACCCGCCCCGAGGGCAATGCCCGTCGTTTAGAGCCCTCATCCTGTCTCTCAAGGCCAGACGGGGCCTGGTACGTTAATCAAGAACCAATAAATAGATGAGGGCCACTTAGGAGCAGGTAGGGGGCAAGTGGCAACAACTAACTACCGGTGCTGCCAGAGGGGGTGGGACTAAAAAGCTTTAGGCTATTTGCCCCAATCAGGGCACACGGTTTAGAGAAGGTCTATGCCAGGGCTTTAAGTGTTTGGGTCTTGCCCGGGCTCAAACTCGCTGTAATTAGAAAAATTACTGAGAACTCGGTGGCATATCATCAACAACCGTCGATAATTATCGCTATGCGCACTTAGCGCTAGGATAATTATCGCCGGCTAACGCCGAATTTTATCGCTGCGATAGCGTGCTATCAGCAACACTTATCTCAACAGCGATTAAATTCCAGGCGCAAGCTGCCAAATGTGCGATTATCGCTGGAAATCCAGCAATAATCGCACAACATTTGGCGATAGCTTGTTGATAGGGCAAGGCAGACTTAGCCATTAGATCCACCTTCCATTGGATATAACGGCTAAGTCAACCTGAAAGCAGGCGTAAGGAAAGTAGCGATAACCACGGTTAGCGCTACTTTTCTTATTGCTATGCTTGCTAGCGCGCCCATTGATAATTGGAGAAATGTCGGTTAGCGACATTTCTCCAGTTATTTTGGGAAGGAACGCCCACTTTGCATCTCGCAAAGGTGGGCGTTACGGGAAAGTGGGCTAAGGTAAGGATTCACGTGATTGCTTGACCTTGCCGATTAAGCGATTAAATTATCGCCGCTTTCCGGCCGAAACGGCCGCAAAAGCGGTGATCATTTTATATCGCCGCCTTGTTGATATGCCCCTGGGTCTCTTCTGGGTCCTATATTAGAAGTCCATGTTGACACCAGAACCTGGGCTTCTATTGGAATTCTCCAGGGCATATTATCAAGCTCATTATCGCCGCTTTAGCGGCAGTTTTCTGCCGCTAAAGCGGCGATAATTTTAACGCCGTTTCTTGATAATATGCCCCTTAGTTTTACAGGCACAAACGCTCATTGATTTTTCAGCAATGGCTCTATAAACACCCTTAAAGTAATCCGTGACAGCGATGCAGTCCTTGTTTAGACTTAACGTTTTATTTCATTTTGCCTTTCCCAACAATATTTGATTTTTCCAGATATTGTTTTTCTGTAGTTCTCCTGTAGAGCGTAAAATGGATTGAGTCGCCTCCAAGTGTCTGGTTGTTTTCACGATGTGAATGTGTATTTGTAACAAGGAGCGATTGGAACTCTGAAGTTGAGGCTGAAGGCAGAGTGGGTTTCTCGCAGCGCCTCTCAGTGGGTAATAAAGGTGTTTAGACCACATGCTCATCCAATGCTAGGCCTCTCTGCAGAGCACGCAGAGTGATGGTCGCATATGCGCCAATTGTAATTACCATTGTATGTGAGCGCGTGTGAAGTGATTTATGCATTTGTTGAAATACTGACAGCCCCAAACCAAAAGCAAATGCTGTGTTGAGAGAAATCGAGTGTATGTGTGTGTGATGGTGAATAGGAGTTGAATGATGCAAGGAGGTACATACAGGAGGACAGAATGAAAATGCAGTGAGTAAGAGGAAGCAGATGTTGGGAGAAAAAGAGCATAAGTGTTTAACCGAGTGAAAGATTGCAGAGGAAAGTGGTGTGAAGGGGAGAATAAGAGTGACAGACTGTTCCAAAACTCACTTAGTTCACAATCTTACATTTTCAGAATCTTACATTTGAAATTCTAATTATTCACAACAATATTATTGTTACTCATTTATCTAAAACTGCTAACAAGCATGGACAATGCTAACAGGCCTGGCCTGTTTTAGGCACATGTTCGTTGTAGTGTGATACGTTTTATTGCAAAACCAAAAAATTCCCAGAGCGCCACCAAATAGTGGACATCTGGTACCTGTGTGAAGCATGGGATTCTAGCTCACATGTTCTAACCCTTGCTGTTTATCAGATAGGCCATGCCTCTTGAATTTTTGATGACACTTCTTTGGTCACGCCCCTTTTAAAGACTTTCCATTTACTAGCCTTTAGCGGCCCTCTGGTTTTCTGTTGTCTTCATTGGAACACTCATCAGACCACGGAAGCTCAAGGGAAACTGGGCAATCTGTGTAAAGAGTATTGAGTCGTGTCCCTTTAATTTGAGGAACTTTAGTCCTCTTTTAGCCTCCTCTGCAAAATTTGATGAGGGCGAGCAGTCCAAGCTTTCTCCAGGTGGGTAAATTAGTAATATGTGAATGGTACATATGTAGAGAAATTTCCATCCAATGGTATAGTTTTTTAAAAAGTATAATCTATGGGCATGGCTGCACAGGTTGTGGTAAGGCGGTCCTTTCTATGGGCCGTGGTTTAAATTGGATGCATCCCTGACCTGGTGCAGGTCCAAGGGTAACATACAAGGGAGTGGCTCAATACCGCCTGTGCTATTTCTGCACCATTTGGATGTTCTTATATCGCACCTTTGGAGGTCTGACTGAAGCTGGAGAGAACAACTTTTATGCCATGTGTGCCAGGTATGCCCAGACGTGGGTCCTGGGCTCACTGTGCCACTGGAATCAAGCTATCCTGGCTGAAGAGGGAAAGCGGTCCCAGGATGCTTGTTTCCGGTCCAGGGAAGACCTGGCTTGGCAGTTCGGGCTGGACTGTTCCCATGAGGCACAGGGTCAAGACTGATTTGCATATGGCCAGGTCTAAACTGGGGTGGCATGGTGAGCAAAAGAATGATGGATTTAACCCAGATCTCTTGACTGGGGGGGAATGTCTTGAATTGGTCTGCATTCCATCCATCAATTGTGTGTCTTTTGGTTTTTATGAATATCAAGATGGCAGTGCCCATCTAACACAATGATGAAGCGGCAAGAGGAAGTGGTGCCTTAGTGGGTACGGGAGTGCTCGCGGTGCTGTGTCAATTTATTTTGTAGAAAGTGTGATTTGCACAGGAGGATCCCATGGTGAATCAGTTCCTGACCGGGTGATCTGACAGTACACAGAAAACATGGTGGAGTTGCGGCTACATTAACAGGAATATAGAGACAAGCCTCTAATCCTTGGCATCCACAGAGAAAGTATTACACCATAGAGAGGTGAATTCGTGAAACCGTGGATAAATATTGTATCCTAAATATCATTTATACAAATGTTGTCTATTGGTTATAGATTTTCTAATATTACCTCCATTGGGGGCAATATTTTTGTAGATGATGGTTAGGAGGTAATATTTATGCCAAGCATATCTGAAACAGCTGGTCTGGTACCACAGCCCAAACTTAGGTTTCTTTTGGGGCAGGAAGGGGTAAAAATCGCTATTCATTCCAGCGCTAAAAAAGGCTAGGAGAGCTTTCTGATTAGTGTACAGGACAATCTTGACTGGGACGCGCATTGCAATCCTTTATTTGATTCCTGCCATACACCTACCGAATCATCGCCGTGAGGGGAAAGGCCAGCAAGGGTAGAACCTCCACATTGCCAGCCACACGCGTATTGCTTTGAGGGGAACGGCTTGAAGGAAAACTACACTGCCCAGCATTCCACTCCTGGCGCTCGCCTCAGATGTCATCAGGCAGCGCCGGGGTACTTTAAAGCCGACACAGGAGCACCGCAGCGCGGGACGCGCGCGGGCAGAGCCCGGGCGAAGCCCGGGCCAAGGGCGGGCCCGTTTAAGCCCGTTTAAGCCCGTTGAAGACCGGCGAAGGACGGGACGGACCACCCCTCTAACGTCCAACATAAGGTGAGGGTTATTGCCATCTTGCTCCATCCCAGCTTCTGTGCTAAAACTACTCGAATATCTTCTTTGAGATTTGCTGTGGGTACAGTTGAGGTGTAAGGTATCCACCATGACATCTGTCACTACAACATCCCTATGTGATAACAGTGTTACCACTGCTGGTGTAGGCGGGACAATGTTGGGCACTTTGGATAACTTCCTTATACGGGTGTCGTCAGTTCTGGCTAAAGATATCGAATTGACAGAAAAAAGGCTATCCTTAGACACTGTGTTTGACGAGCGGTCATCTATGGGAAGCCTGGCGGGGGCTAAATCTCCGGTTGTTATCGATACAGTGCCAGATGACACACTATGCTCTTTGGGCAAAGTTATAAGTAGCCCACTTCTTTCTACAAAAGATCTTATTGTGGTTCCGGAACAACAGCCTATAGTCATCTCGGGGACGAATAATAAATACACTGCCCAGAAACTTTTGACCTCCCCTATTATTAAAACTAGATCAGCACTCGTAGCTAAGAAGGGTATGATGATCCAATCTAAGGGCATGTCTGTGGAAAGTAAATGTCAGGGCGACAAAATTTCTACACCATCAAAACTTAAAGGCAAAAAAAGGAAGCTGGGAAATGATCGACCAACCAAGGAGAGTATTATAAATAAAGATTGCTCTGGCCAACCTTGTTTAGCAAGTATCGAATTATCATCTAAGTTGGGTGTGGAGAGTGATCCTCTAGCTGAACCGGGTCCCTTATTTTGGAAAAAAATGGAAGATATGCTCAAAAAGACGATTCATCCTTTTCACGGAAGACTGGACCGCATTGTCTCCCGTGACATGTCTCGAACTTTCGCTTGTAACAGTCCAGAAGTCTTTGGGTAATCGGATTAGTGAACCGACTAACAAACTGATGTTATCCCTATGCCAAAATGCCGTGGGTAATTCCCGAAATGGATTGCCCAATAGTGGTAGTACACCCGTTGTAAATATGCCTGAGTCTTCTTGTGCTACTATTTCATTAGATAAAGTTGTTGAGGGTAGACAATATGACCAGGGACCCAAGGATAAAATAGATGGGACAAGCAAATTGGTACCTAATGTGGGCTCTATATCAACTAAACCTGCTGAGTATGTGACACCAAATTTACCTACTATTGAACTCCCTCCTGAATCTGTCCCCTATGTGGTTATATTGGCTGGAGTACCATCACTGGGGCCGGGCAAGAGGGAGACACATACAGAGTTAAGAAATAAGTGCACATTTTGGCTTCATGCAAATAGGCCGTTGCCTGTATATAACAGGGCCGAGAGTTTGTCTGTGAGAAGAGTAAATTGGGTAGGCAGAAGTGTAAAAACATTCGGGGGGGGACTGTGTAATTGTTAATTTTAGGGATAGGAGATTTGTTGAACACATTTGTAATTGGCCACATATAGATCCCAGATCACGGATCCAATCACTTTCACTAACCTATTTTTATACTTCTGGACAAAATCTAGATAGAGAAAAGTCCCCATGGAACGGTCAATTTAGTTACCCAATTGCACGGAACCTAAGCCTTTACAATAGGTTTTCAGTTTTGTCAGGATTGGAGGAGTGTGACTGACAGCAATTGGAGCCAGGGGGAGAGCCCTTAAGTTTTGGTAGAATTAAAAGACAACCTGAGTTAAATCTAATGGAAGGGGAAGGACAAGTGACGGAAGGTATAGGAACAATTGTGGAAGGACTAAGTTTAGGAGCTAACGTTAATGTTAGCACAACCTTACGATTAGGCACTAACTGTTCCCCCCACCCTAGCTTATACAGGGCAGTCAATTCATCGATCCCGGCTAAGTATACAAAGTTTTGTTCTAGTACTGTTACAACTAGGGATCTAACAATTGAGGAACCCCAAAGCAGTGCTGGAAGCTCGATGATATACCCTGGTCTTATTGAGGGCTTGTCTTTACCAACTAAGGAATCATTAACTATTGATATGCACACGTGGATATATCCTAGCCCAAATGCGGTTAGGACTGTAACAAAAGAGGGCACACAGATTACAGCTTGCCTGACTTCAATGGTATCGTGGAATCTGGCTGGCATCGGGTCTAAGGTTGCTTCACCATGTTGGCTAGATTTTATTAATAATTTTGATATTTGTCTCTTTCAAGAGACCTGGTCTGTTGAACCAGTCTATAATCTAGGTTACTTGAACTTTTATATCCCTGCAGTGAGAGGACACAGGGGACGCCCAAAGGGAGGATTGACAATCTGGGTCAAACAGCATTTAAGTTCTAGTATTCACTTATTTCCATCAGGGCATAGCGATATTATCGCCATTAGGCTTAATATGATGGGTGACCTAAAAATTGTTATCATTAATGTGTACGCCCGAGGACTCCCCGGTGGGAAAAAATCAGAGGTATTTAAGATATTAGAAACTCTGATTGAATCATTGCCAGATGGGGTTTTGCCACTAATTGCGGGCGATTTTAATACAACTTTCGAACCGCTTGGTCTGGGAAATGCAAACATGTTGGAAGAGGAGGATATCAGATGGGGTGTTCCCGAACTGGAGGCAAGACCTTCAGTTAAATGGACCTAGGCTGCATTGTATTTAAATGGGCTTTGCCTAGGTAACCAATTAAGGGCGGCAAACGGTCGGACATTGTCTGATAGTAAGCTAGCAAAAACAACGGGATAAGGTCAAGTAACATTGACTATATACTCGTTCATTTGAAGCTTTGGCATACCCTGGTAGACATGGAAGTTAGGATTCGCGTAGAGAGCGACCATAACCCTCTTGTAGCATCATTTAGGTTTGGGCAGGAGGGATTAGTTAATTCAAGTGTAGACTTATTTGTGCGCCAGACCATTTTATCAAATGATGAGCGGCATCTTAAGTGGTGCAAAGTGAGCAAACAAGCTGACACACTATGTGCTATTAAAGTTCAGCTTGATAAGGTACTAGCTAAGATAGGAGATGATGCATACTCTGGGACGAAGTCCTGCCTATTTGAGGATGATCATAATGATTTGTTTACTAATCTCAAAGCCCACTTTTGTAAATCTGGTACCACTAAGATAATGGCGAGAAGAAAACCAGAGAGGTGGTATAATAAAACCTGTAGGGAAGCTCGGGCTGGTCTGAGTCTAGCACTAAAATAAGGAAATTAGAGATAATTAAAGCAGCCCGCTGTAACTACAGGAAAACAATTTGTGGGGCAAAAAGAGATTGGGATGACCGAGTATGGCTGAATCTTAAAGACTCATGTTTATCAAAGAACCAGGCACTTTTTTGGGACATCTTCAAATGGGAAGGAGGTGGGATAGTGGACAGCCCTCAAAACAATGTACCCCAGGGCTCCTGGGTTGAATTCTTTAAGCCTCAGTATGCTAATACCGAAGTCAACCTAAGTGGGATGGTTCCCAGTATTAAATTTTATGAAGGTATTGTTTTTAGCCTAGGGGATGTGGATAGAGCATTGAATACTGTAATTGCAGGGCGAGCCCTAGGGATGGATTGTATACCCGTTGATTTATTCCTCAGTGATAGAGGGAGATGGTGATTATATATTAGTCATCTATCTAATGCAATTGCCCAGGGAATGGCCGTCCCTCATACATGGAAAGGAGCAGAAATTGTGCCAATTTATAAAAAAGGTGATAAGTCTTTAGCGAGTAATTATAGGCCTATTAGCCTGATCGATTCATTACAAAAAATAATGGGACGCCTGGTCCTGGGAAAAATCCAGGACTGGATGGAAGAGGGGGATATCCTCAGCCCATTCCAAGCTGGGTTTCGAGCAAGGACTAGCACGATAGATCAGGTTTGTAGATTTATTGTCTTATACTGGCGCGTTTTGATTTTGGGAAAAGGCGTTTTATATGCAGTATTTGTAGATATAAGGGCAGCATTCGATCGTGTTCCGCGGAGGAAGCTCTGGCAAGTACTGGAGGAGCTAGGTATGCCCCTGGAATTGCTAACTCTGATTGCACGCCTTCATGAGGATATCTATGCAAGAGTAAGATGGGGCAGGCTGGGTGAAGTCACAGATGTTTTCCCGGTAGGAAGGGGAGTGAGACAGGGTTTGCGTGATGGCGCCTACCCTGTTCTCACTCTTTATTAATGGTGTGGCAAGATTTCTTTCTATGGTTCCTACCGATGCCCCCGTGCTGGCAGGAGAGTGTGTCCCGGTACTTATGTTCGCGGATGACACTCTAATAATATCTAAAACCCCAAGCGGTTTGCAGAAGGCACTTCAGCGTTTTGCTGAGTTTTGTGACATGCGAGGGCTTGAAGTGAATAGTGCAAAAACAAAATTTATGGTCCTCACTGAACCTAGATGTCAAAAGCAAACTAAACGGTTTAAGGGAAGTATATATATGGGCAATTGCAGGATAGAGTGGGTTGAAGCTTTTACTTACTTAAGTGTCAACCTCCAGAGTGATATGTGCTGGAACACGCAGTTAAATACAAGCACACTGAGGTTTAAACAACAAGCAGGCGCATTACTTAAAAGGTTTAAGGGTTCCTTTACTAAACCGATTAGATCAGTTTTAGAGATCTACGGGATGAAAGTATTGGGTTCTGTCTTATGTGGTGCTGAGTTGTGGGGGTTTTCTAATATTAAGCAGCTGACCACCCCAGAAAATGAGTTCTTGAGGAAAGTCACCCATGCCCCCCAAAGCACCCCTCTAGTTCCTCTGTTCTGTGATCTTGGCAAGAAATCTGTGTTTGACCTTGCCTTGCTGCGATCGGTCTTATACTGGCATAGGTTATGGACTACGGAGGAATTGTCTCATTATGCTAGAGGCCTCAAGGAAGTTATAGAGAAGGATTGCTTTCATAAAATCAAGTGGTTGAAATCAATCAGATCTCTTCTTGAGAGAATGGGGTTGAGGGATCTGTGGGATGACCCAAGTAATACTGCTTTTCCTTCCAAGGCTGAAATTAAGAGGATATATTGGGAGATGATTTTTACTGAAAAGTGTTATTTAAATGCATCTGCTCATCTCACAGAGCGTTTCCTCGAATTTAAATCTTACCCACTATTGGAACCCCATTGGGATGCAATAGAGAAACCACTAGATCGAAAGCTTTACTTTCAATTTAGGATAGGAACCCTTCCTATAAGGGCATTTACGACAAGATGGGCGGGAACTGATGATGGTGATAAATGCCCCAAATGCAAGGATAGGAAAGAGTCGATGAGCCACTTTTCGTTTTTTTGCCCATTATATGCAGCCCCAAGAAATAAGTGGGTGAAACCATTATGCCGCCTTATTGGCCTAAGGAGACATGAGGAGGCATTAAGAATATTATGCACTTATCCTAGCCTCCCAATTGCCCTAGCCATGGCAAAATTCCTGAAATGGGCATGGCTGCTTCGAGCTAAGGAAGATGGCTAGGTATATGAAATCTAACCAGTATCAGGATACGGAGGCAAGCCCTAGGATTATAAATTGAGTTATGGGGACCTTTCTTCCACCCCTTTTTTATGAGATATACTTCATTCGACGTCAATTATATGTAGTTTAATTGCTTTTTACGATTTTAGCTATTTATAAACTTGTTTTATTGATTTGTAACATGTTTTATGTACATATGTGATACTTTTATGACTTTTTGTCGAATAAAGTTTATGATGATGATGACTGAATGACTTCATGCCTATCCTGGTGCTCCAATGTGCTATGAAAAACATTAAATTAACACTTTAATCTGTCTTTCTGGTTTCCATTTAGGGCTCTTTCGTGTTTAGCCTTCCCACAACTCCTTTAAAGTGATGGATGCAAGACTGTAAACAGGGGTGCTTGCCAAGGAATTTTATAAGTCCCTGCCCCTCCCTCCTCAGTGCAGTTTATACTCGAGATCACCACTCTTGCTCCCTTTAACCTTTTCTTATGTGGTCGGTGCGTTTTTAAATTCAAACTCGTTTCGCTGTGATGTGCTGTTAGATTTTTGGAAACACATGGGCCTCTTCTTTTTAGGTTGAGACTAGCAGGGAGCGCAGCGCTGTCTGGACTGGTTGTGAGACATATTCTGGGCTTACCAAAAATAGAGAGATAGGCATGCAGCTCACCCACTGCTTATCTGCAGTTGGCTTTATTGTCTCTTTCATTTGTCAACTTAGCTTTTGATGCCTTTCCTTTTCCATCGTCCGTCTGTCTTGGAGCATTTCCAATTAACTTGTGGTCTTCTAGTGCTCACTGCTCGGTAACTACTTTTGTTGTCTTAATCACTCCACAAGAGTGCATGTATTTTCTAGCTTGCTCCCTGGTGTGCTTCTGTTCCCGTTCCACGGTCCATATTTTCTTACGCCCTTGTGCCTTTCCCCACCCTCCTCTGTGATATGCTCGCCCTCGTGTACGTCCCGCCCGTGTTGCTTTCTCACATGCGTGCTTTTAATCTTAGCTTCACATTGCTCTCTCTCTTACCTGTTTGATTTTCTGCCTCCACATTGCAAGTTGCTCTCTCTCCCATTTGTTTTTCTCCACCCTATTCATGTTCTTTCTGTTGCTTCCCCCCACATGTTGCTTCCACCTCCTTCCCCTTCACTGCTTCCGCCCTCAGTGTTGCTTTCTCCTCCCTCATTATACAAACTCATGCTTTTGCATGTTTTTTGTTTTCATTTACAGATCCAAGTTGGATCAGTAAGTAAAAAGAAAAAATTGCCCGTATTCTTTTGTAGGCAGTGCATGCCTACAAAATGGCACACACAGCCGCATTTTAGGGGTTTTCAATTCTTCTTTAGCCATGCTACACAGCATTGAGGAATCTGTACATCATTGCTAAAAACCATTGGCAAAGCCAATAGGTCCCTGGGCTGAGATATATTGGTTTTGCCAATGCTTATTTGTATGGTTTCAATTGTAGAATACATTCAAAATGCTTTTAATCAAAGTATTCTTTTCGAAGGGTGCATTAGCATTGCCAGTTTTAATACTTAACCTATATTTAGTTACATTTCTATGCATTTAATATGCATGGCATACTGCCTTCCAACCCATTTAAAACACAAATCAAATGAAAGGATGAGAGTTAAAGTGCAAGACCTGCTGTACTCTGCACTACAAAGCAAACACTTCTCAACAAACAAACATATAATTTCCTTCTAGTAAGCCGGAGACAGGAACTGAAAATGATAAATACGTAATAATGCTAAGAAGTGTATCTTATGCTTCTATTAACTCTATGGAAGTGTTTTTCTAGCAGTCATTTTTTTATATTTGTCTCTTTTTTGTGTGTAACCAAGTCTTTAAGCAAAAGGCTTACTTCCCAACTCATAAGGGACCGATCAATCCATCACACATCACCTAACTCCACTTTTATGCACTAATAGTTACTTGAAGCTGCCTTTAGGGGGACTAAGAGCTATACAAGCAAACACCATTAGAACACTGAGAACCATAGCCATTAAGGAGACACTGATAGGAGGGCGCATTCATGATGGTACGAGGAAATTGGCACAGGGGCATGGACACTGATATGAGGCACATCCTTGGACAATGTGTAATAACAGGTACACACTGGAGTGTAAATAGAAGGAAATTATCCTTATTTATTAAGTAAGTAAGTAAATAGGAGCTGCCCAGAGAAATGAGAAAAGCAACTGTCCTGTCTCCGTTGTGTCTCTCCCCTCACAATGAGAATGCTGGAGACAAACACTCCACTTTCCATAACACGAAAAGACGAGAGAGGAGGATCATAACACACCTCCCCCTTCTCTGACAGCACATTGAAACACATTAACAATAGGAAACAAAAGAACAAGAAATAAAAATAATACAGAAAAATCGACTTATGAATATGGTTATCAAAAATAAAGATGTAAGGACTTGTTGATCTAAGGATTCAATTGACAACAAAATCTTCAAATGTTTAAATTTCTCTGGAAACTTACATATAAAGGTGTAAGAACGGGTTGAACTAAAGATATAATTGACCTCAAAATCTGTAAATTACTGTGGAAACTTACATATACATATACGTTTAGCACATTTAGCATTTCTTTTGGACATCTTGGTATTACCTTGGCCAGACACAGTGTGCATGATCCCACTCTGACAAATGTAACCATTTCATTGGACAATCTGCCATTACCTTGATAAGAGATAAAATGCAACACACCATCCGACTGTATTTTGTCACTTTGCCCAAACATGCAGCATTTTTCCATTGTCCATTCGTACGTTTTACAGCACATCCATCTTCGCTGACTTCCACAATCTTACATGGTAAATCCAATCTCACTCTTGCTTTGAACATCTTCCAGTTTGGTAATCTGATGCAAACCCAATCCCCTTTTTGAAAAAAACAAAGCCTTTGATCTATTTATAAAACCAAACCTATATTTGCTACTCCTCTGGCTAAGATGTATGTCGGAACACATTTTCCTAATGTCATATTCAACTCTGTGTGAGACAATTATCCTAGGCAATTTGCTCAACCAAGTAAGTTTGAGAAGATCTTGTCCAGTTCTGCCCCTTAGAGCGACAAACTGTGAGATTCCAGTTACACTGTGTGTGGTGTTGCGGTAAGACCATAGCGAAGCATGGACAGCATTATCAAAATTCACACCTTAAATCACCACTGACCTAATACACTCGATGACCAGTTAATTCCTTCTATCTATCTGGCCATTCCTCTGGGGATGATATAAACTGCACCTTTTGTGTTTAATGCCTGCACAACGTAAAAAGTCCTTCATCTCGTAGGAAACACTACTGCACAACATTATCCAATATCAATTCAGCAGGAAAACCCTCCCTAGAAAACACATCAGTGAGAAATGTAAAAAAAAAGTGTTGGTGTTAGTTTCATGCATGAAATTCACTTGCAACCACTTGGACAGGTGATCAACCAAGACTATTACAAACTGTTGGACGTTAGGAAAAATGCAAAATGGAACAAAGAAATCCGACTAATACTATCCATACCTTCTCTGGTCTCCCAACCTTGCTCATGGGCAGTGTAACATGCTTGAGACCTTTGTCATATCGCTAACAATGGATTAAACTCAGTTATTTGTGACTGAGGGTGAATGTTTACACTGTTCAGCATTCCCTCCATCAATTGTTCCTTTTGCTTTTGTCAACGTAAGTGGGAAGGGTATGCCCAGACGTGGTTCCCATGCTCACTGCTCCATTGGATTCAAGCTAGCCTGGCTGATGAGGGGTGATGCCCCGAAATCGGTCGCCAAGGAATTTTATAAGTCCCTGCCCCTCTCTTCTCAGTGCAGTTTATACTCAAGATCACCACTCTTGCTCACTTTAACCGTTTCTCATGTGGTCAGTGCGTTTTTAAATTCAAACTCGTTTCACTGTGATGTGCTGTTAGATTTTTGGAAACACATGGACCTCTTCTTTTTAGGTTGAGACTACCAGGGTGCGCAGCGCTGTCTGGTCTGGTTGTGAAAGACATATTCTGGGCTTACCCAAAAATAGAGAGATAGGCATGCAGCTCACCCACTGCTTATCTGTAGTTGGCTTTACTGTCTCTTTTATTTGTCTACTTAATATTTGATGGCTGTCCTTGTCCGTCTTCCGTTTGTCCTACCCCTGGAGCATTTCCAATTAACTTGTGTTCTTCCACTGCTCACTGTTAGGTAACAACTTTTTTTGTCTTAATCACTTCACAAGAGTGCGTGTTTTTTCTAGCTTGCTCCTTAGTGTGCTTCTCTCCCCTTTCCACGCTCCATGTTCTCTTCCGCCCTTGTGCCTTTCCCTACCCTCCTCTGTGATGTGCTCGCCCTTGTGTACTTCCCGCCCATGTTGCTTTCTCACCTGCGTGCTTCTAATCCTAGCTTCACATTGCTCTCTCTCTTACACTTTTGCTTTTCTGCCCCCACATTCCACTTTGTTCTCTCTCTCCCATTTGTTTTTCTCCATTCTGTTCATGTTCTTCATGTTGCTTCCCCCCACATGTTGCTTCCACCTCCTTCCCCTTTGCTGCTTCCATTCTCCGTGTTGCTTTCTCCCCCCTCATTAGAAAAACTCAAGCTTTTGCATGTTTTTTGTTTTTATTTACAGATCTAACTTGGATCAGTAAGTAAAAAGAAAAAAGTGCCTGCATTCTTTTGTAGGCAGTGCATGCCTACAAAATGGCACACACAGCTGCGTCGTAGGTGTTTTCAACTCTTTTTTAGCCATGCTACACAGCATTAGGAATCTGTAAAACATTGCTAAAAACCATTGGCAAAGCCGTTCTGGTCCGAGACATATTGGCTTTGCCAATGCTTATTTGTGTAGTTTCAATTGTGGAATACTTATAAAATGCTTTTAATCAAGATATTCTTGTCGAAGGCTCCATTAGCATTGTCAATTTTAATATATAACCTATATTTAGTTAAATTTCTATGCATTTAATATGCATGGCATACTGCCTTCCAGCCCATTTAAAACACAATTCAAATGAGAGGATGAAAGTTAAAGTGCAAGACCTGCTGTACTCTGCACTACAAAGCAAAGACTTCTCAACAAACAAACATATAATTTCCTTCTAGCAGGGCGGAGACATGAACTGAAAATGATAAAGACGTAATAATGCTAAGAAGTGTAACTTATGCTTCTATTAACTCTATGCAAGTGATTTTCTAGCAGTCATTTTTAGGTCTCGCCTAGCGAACGCAGCGTATGTGCAGCACATGCGCTGCATCGCCTTGGGGAACCTCTATTGTCGTCGCTTTCGTTTGCGAAGGGAGACAAACCATGTGCGCACCCGGACAGGAGATGTGTGCGCGCTTGATTTATTATGGCTCGGCCGCTCACTCCCTCTCTCTCTGCACGCACGCTATTTGCCTGAAACATCATGAAACATCTAGGTGGAGACGAGGCACTCCAATCAATCACGCTATGGGAATATTCTGTTTAATAAATGTTGTCCTAACAAAACAGTGAGAGTTCATCAAGTCTGTTTAACAGCTAGCTACAGTGACTAACTAGTCTGTCCCACCCACTCCTTTAGCCCTGCGCGGGCATTCTGGCGTTCAGAGCGCCTGAAGCGCAGCTGAGGAATGTGGCCGCGGGGCTGGAGCCAAGGGGTCTCTGCGGCCACACGGAGCTGGGCTCCTGTGCGTCACTGCCGCCTGCTGTCTCCCTCCCATACCGGGATGGCTCCCGGAGTGCACCGTCCCGTGGGCCCCGGCTGCGGAAGGCCTCCCAGCTCTGCACCGGTGGCGGGGGGCCCGGAGACAGCCTGCCTGCGTCCCACGGAGCCTTCATTGCGGTGCCAGCGCCTCTGCGAGTAATACCGATGCGGCGCATTTGAAGTGTCCGAGCACGGTAGCTTCCCATCGCTCTGCAGTAAGTGCGCTGTGCCGCCACCGTGCTGCGTGCCCCCCGCAGTGAGAGCTGGGTGAAAGTTTGCCAGTCAGAAGCGTGGTCACTGCATAGTATGTTAACGTTACAACTAAACTGCAAGACTAATGTAAATTGGCATGCAAATTGAGGGTCTACAAATGACAATAAACAAAAACTGTAAGGATCACTGTTAAGAGCGTGCCACAAAAGGGGTGTGGCACTTTTCACAAGAGGAACTACATTCTGCTTTATACAAAAACGTCAACCATAACACTTTGCAGGTGATAGATTTGCAGAGTTGCTTGAAGAAACAAATGCATGAAAATGAATGGAAACGGGCATGCCTAGGTTAGGAAGTGGACTACCTAAGGTGGTTAATGCTAATAAATACTTAACCACCATACTGTAATGTAGAGTACGGAATACAACGAAACGGGGGAGCCGGTGTAAACATAGCACTTGAAAGGAAAGGGCCGCAATTTCTGTTGTGTTTACCGAGGGGCAATCCTGTTCGACAACTCTTCCAACTGCACAAATAGCCGGATGACCCTTTCTCTTCCCCTGCAGCCTTCTCCCGCCATTTTTGCAGCTGCCAGTGTGCACTGACTGCACATCTTTCACTCTTGTGCCCGTGGCTCCCAAACGTTCGTAGGTTGTTAGTGCCAGAATATGGGGTGACACTAAATGGAGCACAGCCCCTCCCCCGAACTAATCGTCGAGGGCACGACATGTCTGATCAGTCCCTCTCTATTTTTAGTCTACATGGGGCTGTTCGTCAGTGTTAATCGGGTTTCTGACATGCTTCTCCTTTCTCCCCAAACTACCAACGTAATCACAGGGACTACAGACTGACACAGTATACACCGCGCCTCCCCAAACTCCAGCACAGCTCACCATCGCCTCCAGCTTATTAACGGTCGACTCCATGTTGAAAAGTTTACATTCCTCAGGCAAACCTGTAAAAAAACAAGGACAGGGTTGGCTGGAGCAGTTGTAGGTTTTCCAGACAACCATCATGTACGTACCTAAAACGTACTTAAAACCAAAACTGTGGAAACTTAAATGCACTATAAGTAAAACAAACATAGAAATAAACGTCCTTTACATTTAGTGAATAGCGGCCGCAACTCTCAAGGCTATCTGTGGATTCAGTCCAACTCCAGGTCCCAAACTGAATTTCTCATACTGAATCCAGCACATTTCACCAGCACCAAAAACAAACCACCGATTCACAGAAGCACCTAGTGGCCATTCAGTTGGCACTGTGTGGTACACAAGTCAACTCGCTAAATTAAATAGAATGAAATTAAATGGCAATGATGGAGTAAGGCATTGCTTAAAGAGAGGGGGATAGTTCCACAGTGTGAATGATCAAAGAAACGATCAAAAAAAGGTTCTGCTGTAGTGTTGCGCATGTGCAGTGTCAAAGACACTAATCATAGCCCAAGAAGCAGATTAACAATAGAATCATCTCCAAAAGATGTTATATTAAGCACAACCTTGTGTAAATTTGAGGAATGATTGAGTGGTGCGCCTCAGAGTAAGGTGCGGATACAAAGCATTAGTAGAGGAGAATCAACCACTGGAAATCCTGTGTGATGTATCTTATGTTGTGATGTAACAGATCAGTAGTATGATACATCTACAATAGAAGCCAGGGTATGTCATCATTCAGTCCATTGGCATCAGTACGTAGTTTGTGTACCCATCGTTGTTCTCTGATCAGTAAGAATTGATGAATGTCACTGATATGAGGGGGAATAGTTGGTTTCTCTAATACCACCCAACGAATGTCATTCTCAGTGTGTCCTTGTGTAATGAAGTGATTGGTCATCTTAGTTGAACTTTTCTTGCAATTAGTGTGTTTCATGAGAGACCATGGTCTGTTGGTGCCTATGTCAATTTCTGTAGTCTGTTTTGAAACACACTAATTGCAATAGTAACAAACTGATCTACATGATCACATGCCCTTGCCTGATGCGGTACATAGGCATGACAACGAGAAAGGTGAAGACAAGAATTCTGGAACATAAAAGCAATGTGAGATGCAAGAAAAGTTCAACTACTACTTTTGGGGTTAGCATTTTTTATGTTTTATAAATATATTACCTGCATTACTAGAACTGTATATATGCTGTGACCCTTTCTGACCAGGGGAGTTGTTGTTTTTTTATCTCCCTCAGATGGACCCAATAAATACTGAACACATGGATCATCGGTGTAGTATTATTACTATTATTTTGTTCAATTTGAGCACACCACAGCAGTAGCTTTATCTTTCACCCGGTCCTGAAGAAAGCCCAGATCCTTGTATAGATCCCAAGGGCTGAAACATGTCGACCTATTGCGAAGAGTAGTGTCGAATCGCCACTACTCTACCTTATGCACTTTTTTAATCCTGACAGTGAAACCTACACAGTAAAGTCTTTTTTGGTATTCACTAGCCAGTTTTAACTTCACCACTAGTTTTCTCACCACTAGTTTTCTCACCACTGATTCTCTAGCCCTGCTCTCTTTTACCTCACTCACAGTATAAGGAACACTACTCCTTGTACATACATCCTCATCCTCGCTGAACAAAATCCCTGGACTCCTCCCTCTTAGTGAGGGGGTTGTAGGCCCCTTTGGAACTAGGTTTTTCCACTGGAGGAACGAACCCGATGATGAAGCATGTCACCTCTTGGTGAGTGAGGGCTCCAGTCCTCTTTCGAGATTATCCCCGTGGGGATTCAATTCACCTGCCTTGGTCTTTTGTGTTCACTACCTTCTTAGACCCGAGATGACTAGTATTTTAATATGGCAGTGGAGAGATATCATGACTCTTACACTCCACCTGAGGGGCTGCTATTAGAAGAAGGGATTGCTTTATTGCAATAGGTGATGCGCCCTGCTCTGTGGAGCGGGGAGACTGCCCAAGTTTCCTGAATTGAAACTATGTGGAAGGAATCCATGAAGTTGTTCCAGGCGGGATCCGCAACTTTGCTGCATACACCTGCAACGTTCCTTGAGAGTATACAAAGCACGTGGCTACCCGCCATGAGGTCTTCAGTAACATGCAAATTAGTATCAGATGAATTAGAAGAAGTGTTCAAGAAAATTGATGGGAGGCAAGTCGAACGACCATTACTTGAGGTAACAGTAGACTCAGGCGGGGCGAGTCAATCTATCTCATTAAGATGCCCACTGGGAACCGGCGTGGGTGCAAATGACAGGTTACACAGAGTTAGAGAGTCTCTAGCAGCCTGTGGATTATAATGTTGAGATCTGATTGATTGGCCGCTGAGGAGAGCGCGGGGAGCGACAGGCCTGTCTTCCACCTGTAATGGGTTTGCATTGCAAGAGGAGCAGGAAGGATTTTGTAAGTCAGGCACGGCCTTTTGAAAGGTGTTATACTTGAACAGAATAGAAGAGCCTGAAGGTGCATAGATCTCGCATCCATATTCACAAAGCCCTGCACCAAGTGTTCGTCAATAGGTTCTAGGCAAATTCAATCTTGACGATTGGCGCTAGACGATATTTTTTGGCAGCCGCTGTCTGTGCAGGTAAGAGCGGAGGGCGTTGTGGAAGGGGGAGTCGACAGACGAAGAGGTAAAATAACATTTAAAAAAAGAAAAACACTTAACTTGCGCTCACCAAGAAAGTTTGCATTCTGTGTTAATGATGGGAGCTGTGGAAGGGGTAGATGGTTCGGCCCAGGTGCCCGGTTAGAAGGAGAAAGAACAGGGTGGGAAGAGGATACAGGTAAAGTATTTTTGCCAGTTCGATTAAAAAAGCGTGTAATATTTGGGTTGCGCTTCTGCGATTTGACCTCATAATTAGTGATTAAACTTCTTCAATTAGAGTATTTCCTTAAACTTGCAACTTTCTGCTGCATGTCTTGAAAGTTTTTTGAGCTTGCTTGGGCCTGACAGGCCCTCCTCCGCCTTTCTCTTAACCATGTGCACTCTAAGTATTAGGCTTCGGAAGATAAAATAAAACTAGTTTCAAAACATCAAAATTAGGCACTAGATATAATCAGCAGCTTAAAAAGAGAAACAAAAAAGAGAAATAATAAAGCTAAAATGCAAGCAAACCAGCCCACCGTAAACAACTAAAACGTGGATGCCGCCAGGAAAATCCACAGAACCGCAGGGCAGAGCCTGGTAACTTAATGGAGGAACAAAGGCAGGAAAGGCTGCTACGAGCACGATCGTGTAAACAAAACAAAAAGAAAAGAAAAAATAAGTCAAGTTTAAAACAAAATCAAGGAGGGTGGCCCAGCAGAACCTCTTCTGGTCGATGATGGGCGCAGAACGGGCTGCCCTTGGCCTGGGGTTTGTTCAGGGGACCCCCAAAGCTCCAGGGGGCCCCCTCGGCACAGCACTCTGGCTGCAGTGCTTCTGATTGAGCCCGGAGGAGGCCCCTACATGTGCCTTGCCGGAAGGACCCCTTGAGTTTCCAGGGCCGGCTTTAGGGCGGTGCGACCGGTGCCACCGCACCGGGTGCTGGCTTCCTGGGGGCGCCGTGTTTGAAAGTTTATTATGCTTTTGAAGCACCTGCTGCAGCGTTTCTTTCCCGGCAGTTACCAGGCCTCAAAAAAATGTCAAGATAACTTGTGTGATTAATTATCTTCCTGGAGAGAGATCGGCATTTTGTATAGTTGAGGTTTTGACTTTTAGGTGAAGTTAGTGCAGAGGGTTAATATGCCTGCTGCAAACAACGTGTACCAAGTAGATTACAGAGTGCGTACGATGTAAACAGATCAGCAGGTTACTGCTTTCAAAAGAGACATCCTTTTGTTACTTGCAATTTATAACTTAAAGTCCTAATATAGGATAGTGAGCTATTAACTTTCATCCTAGAACTGCATACACACTGCAAAGTATACATTATTAGAGCATGGATTAATGTTGCAAAAAGGGTTAATTTGGCTAGAAATCGATTCTTATTATTAAATAAAACTCCCAACTATGCTGTTTCTTTTTCGACTCTGAGTTTGTGCTTCTCCACACCAAGCACTCCTAAACTATACTGCCTACCAGTATGGATGAGATGTGAGTCCTACACTTTTAGTCCTTTGGCTTACGTAACATTTCCTATACACTGATTTACACATGTGTGATTGATTGTCTCTGTGTAATGTGTGTGTGATGCAAAGTGCTCGGACACCCTACACTGGTATGAGTGGTGCTGTATAACTAATTCAATGCATCTGAGAGGGTGTGGTTATGGAGACTTGGTCACTGTGAAAGGGTGCTAGTGAGAGAATCCGTAGTGGAGGTGGTCATTGGGGGGCGCCAACAAACATTGTCGCAAAGGGCGCAACCAGCACTAAAGCCGGCCCTGCGAGTTTCGTTACGCCGGTGCACAGCTTGTGTGCGTTTCCGGCAGGCACGAATAATTATGGGGGTCTGTGGTCCTGAGACCCCCTGGTAGCGTCCTTGATAGCGTTCCACGCTGCTGGCGTAATGGGGCGTTTTATAGAGCAAGGGAGCCACGTTCCTCCTCCCCTGTGCACTAACACGTCGGTACGGGCAGTCCCAAAGAATTATGGGTCCTGTGGTCCCGAGACCCCCTGACAGCGTCCCTGATAGCTTGACTGCCCTGTCACTAGAACACTAACACTGTTTAAATGAACCCAGGAACAGACACGGATTGACATGGGACACTGGCAAACGGACATGGCATACGGACACCTTTAGCATGACATTTTTATGGGGCTCGCTGACACTGGAATGGGATCACTCACACTGGTGTAGACAATGAGACACTGAGCTGGGTTCATTTAATTTTTGGTGGAACCCGTCAAGTGCAACATTATCTCCTTCAGATACATTTCAGTCCCATGGCATTGGCAGCAGATATACTATCATGTTCTCTGTGTCAGGCAGACCTCCTTTAAAACTGCCAAGAAAGTGTATTTCTTTCAGAGTCTCCTGGCAATCCTGGCAGTTAGGCATCAGACTTCTGTGCAGGAGTGGACTACAGGGTTCAATGTGTGTACGAGTTATGGTTTGCATGGTAGGTGTGCGAGTTAAGGATTATTATCCCAACTAAAACTTTTGCATTTAATTTGTCCTTCAGTTTTAATTCATAATCGTAGCTGCACTTTAACTAAAGTTCTTTAGGAGAATTTCTGAAGTTTTTTTAAAACATATGTTAAGTTGTCATAACAACAGTGAATATAACTTTAATATAAAGTGTCTGTTTACACACACACACACACTCTCTCTCTCTCTTTCTCTCTCTCTTTCTCTCTCTCTCTCTTTCTACCCAGTGGCAGTCACCACCACCATAGGGAATAGATTTTTTAGTTTGCTAATAAATTTGGTGCTGTTTGAGACTTTTTTGGGCAAGTTTAGTGAAGATTCATCAGAAACTTTAGCTTCTTCCAGGAAAGTTTTGGGGTGATCCGTCAAGTGGGGGATGAGGAAAAAGGGTGGTGAACAGTGATACACCAAAAACGGAATTGCACCAAATTTCCCAGTAAGCTAGATCATGATCCAGAAAGCTGGCTTTGTGGTGTAAATCCATTCAGTAGTTTTTGAGACATTAAGGTTCAAAATGCATGTATATTTCACAGAGGATCCGTGGACCCAATAGATCAAAAGATAAGATTTAATTGGCTGGCACAACGATGTTGCCGCAGCCATTTTAGAACTCATAGAGTCTGTCCCCTGTCCTGGAAAGAAGATAAAAGAAAACAAATAGGTGGCAGGGTAGGGAAACCTGACACCCTTGGCCTGTTGTAGGGGTCCCAGAGGAACCCCTCCTGGGGCCCAAAAATGTGTTTTTTTATGTATTGCAATACAGAAAAATGTTGCTATGAATCCAATGATTTAACAAGGTATAAGTGATGTAATATGAAAGGGTATAGATGTGCATGGTAGAGGTGTACGTTATAGTTAATGTAGTCTGCCTAGCGAGTTCACAACACTGTGTACGGAAGTCTGCGAGTTATGCTAAGTTTTGGCTGGGGCATAAATGATAACTTTAAGTTATAACTATAAGTTTAGAATTTCTAATTTGTGTAGTTTAAGTTTGTTTTGTATAGAAATAATAAATCAAGTTTTTCTAACTATAACTAATCTTTAACCTTTTTTTCATTGAAAAAATAAATAAATATATATATATATATATGTATATATATATTCCAAAAGTTATCTCACACCGTCTTCCCAGTGTAAGTCAGCAAGCCCTCCAGTCGGGAGTAGAGTAAAACATAAGTTCTTTATTCCAGCAGGCACCTACAAATAGCATTACGCGTTTCGACCGAATGGTCTTAATCATTTGCAAAATATGAGGAGCCGTTACTCAGTTGTTTAAATACTGCTTAGGTAGTGAACAGCGAAGAAGGACTGGCATGCAAACTCGAAGTGAATATTTTCTATAGGTGTAACGTTTTTTAAACACAGAAGATCAGTCCAAATCCCTTTCTCTAGGAACAAAATGTCCTGAATGTTGCCAAAGTCACCACTTCCTGGAACTACCCAGTGTACAATGCTTTACTTTGGATTTCTAAGCATTGCCATGTCCTTCATTTTTAAAGTCACATTAATAAGGTCTTTGAATCACAGGAATGAATTTGCAAAACAATACTGTTGTCGCCTCAATAAGGAATCAGTTCCATGTAGGGCTTTGTAACATTTTAAATGCATATTCCTGTGGAAAATGTGCGTCCTCATGTTTGTTTGAACAAATCCATTATGCGGGTACCTGCCTGTGATGAATTCTTAACTCCTCCGTCGTGTCAGGGTTAATTAACCCAAACAAACTCTGGCTGCTTCCGATACTTGAAAATTATTTTGCTGGCAGGCCCCCGGCTCCACAAGTAACTAAGTCACCTGGGTGTGCAGTGGCCTAAGCTTCGCCAAATCCTTTCCAGTCCATGGGCAGCCGGCGGGCGTCCTTTAACATGACAACATGACCTCAAACGAAAGTTGACGAGAGGACGCCTCAGCCAAGCGAGTCGGGGCTTGATTACGGAGTCACCGATAAATATTCCAAAAGTTATCTCACACCGTCTTCCCAGTGTAAGTAAGCAAGCCCTCCAGTCGGGAGTAGAGTAAAACATAAGTTCTTTATTCCAGCAGGCACCCACAATTTGCATTACGCGCTTCGACCGAATGGTCTTAATCATATGCAAAATAGAGAAGCCGTTACTCAGTTGTTTAAATACTGCTTAGGTAGTGAACAGCGAGGAAGGACTGGCATGCAAACTCAAAGTGAATATTTTCTATAGGTGTAACGTTTTTTAAACACAGAAGATCAGTCCAAATCCCTTTCTCTAGGAACAAAATGTCCCGAATGTTGCCAAAGTCACCACTTCCTGGAACTACCCAGTCCACAATGCTTTACTTTGGATTTCTAAGCATTGCCATGTCCTTCATTTTTAAAGTCACATTAACAAGGTCTTTGAATCACAGGAATGAATTTGCAAAACAAAACTGTTGTCACCTAAATAAGGAATCAGTTCCAGGTAGGGCTTCGTAACATTTTAAATGCATATTCCTGTGGAAAATGTGCGTCCTCATGTTTGTTTGAACAAATCCATTATGCGGGTACCTGCCTGTGATGAATTCTTAACTCCTCCGTCGTATATATATATATTCCTGTCCTCGGCTTGCTTGCTGGCTGCCGCTGTGCACTTGAACATAGGGCGCATCATCCAAACGGACACAGTTCGTAAACATACATCAACACCATTGAGATACAAGGATGACAATGCTATGTGTAAACTCCAAAATCCTTTATTGTCTGTCTACCATCAAACACATTTTGGCTGGCTCACATTCTTGTTCACTGATTGCGATGTATCATTTTCAAAAAGTTTTTACAGACATGAGTGCAAGAAGTGATCACACTACAAATGCAGAAAGACTTTGAAACCTCTCACATCCTGTTTGTGTCCAGACTATGGAATTTCTTCCTCACACTCAAATCGAACATTATCATTAAATACATTAATACACATGCCAAGTTTAAGGATTTTAGAAAAACTGTCAGATTATAAAATACAAGTCACACGCTGCAATGCATAATGCTTGATTATTACAATTGTTGTAGATATAATATGGAAACAATGGTCACATTAACCAACAGAATGACTTAACAAACATGACGGCAATCAAACTATATTCAATTTATACAACCATGTCATTGTGTGAAGAAAAGGTATGTCTTGAATCATTTCTATCAAGGATATAGGCTAATTTAATATCGTCCATGTGGACTGAGCCCCTCGTGTTGACCCATACATTACAAAGCATAATGCTGTATCTCCCAAAGAATTTGAATAAACTAATTTGCCCCATAAATTTTACCATCAGTTCATGTGGACCGAACCTCTCACGTTGACCGATGCATTACAATGCATCATGCTGTATCTCCCAAAGAATTTGAGTAAACTCATTGGCTGCTTAAATCTCGCCTCATGACAAAAGTAGCATTGCATGCACAATGTACAAAATAGATGTAGATACATAAATCTATGTCAATGTTGGTAATTGCATTGCATCCATAATTGAATACTCAAACATTAGACAAAATACATATTTTGTCTAATGTTTCAGTTATTATGCACAATTTTGATGTTTGATTTAGTAGGAACCTCTCAAATTTGGATACATTGTGCCTTGTTAAATCCATATAAAGCTCAAATCGGCCCACTTGAGCTGGAAAACATTTATTTGTAAGATGATGTCAGCCTAGAGGGGCACTGTCCACTAGGACGTGAGTAACTCTGTTATTGCCCTTGAGGGTACAATTAATGTTGCGCTGCAACATCAGCACAGTTTGTGTATCTACATCTATTTTGTACATTGTGCATTCACTGCTACTTTTGCCATCAGGAGCACTGATGGCAAGATTTATGCGGCTAATGAGTTTATTCAAATGCTTTGGGAGATACAGCATGATGCATTGTACTGTATGGGTCAACGTGAGGGGCTTGGTCCACATGGACAATATTAAATTAGTCTATTTCCTTGATAGATACGATTCAAGCTGTACATTTTTTGCACACAATGACATAGTTGTATGATTGGAGTATAGTTTGATTGCCATCATGTTTGTTAAGTCATTCTGATGGTTAATGTGATCAATAATATATCTACATTAATTATGAAAATCAAACAATATGCATTGCAGTGTGTGACATGTATTTTATAATCTAACCATTTTTTAGAATATTGAAATTGTGTGTGTGTGTGTTTGTTTTAATGTATTTAATGATACTGTTCGATTTTCCTGTGAGGAAGAAATTCTGTAGTCTGGACACAAACAGAGTTCATAGTCTTTCTTCACTTGTAGTGTGATCATGTCATGCACTAATGTCTGTAAATACTTTTTGGAAATGGTGCCTCCCCATCAGTAAACAAGGGCCTGAGCCAGCTGAAATGCATTTGAGGATAGCCAGTCAATAAAAGATTTTGGAGCTTACACATTGTGTTGTTGTCCTTGTATCTCAAGGGTGTTGGTGTGTGTGTGTATATGTATATGTATATATATATTCACTGAAAAAAACATAGGTTTCAGGTATGTTATAGTTAGGAATTAGCATTTAAAAAACCTTAGAAATTCACGGAAAAAAACATAGGTTTCAGGGGTGTTAGAGTTAGCTGGACATTTCACTCGTACAAAACCATTGAAATTCCTCCGTTATAGTTAGTTCTAGTAATTATAACTCGAGCACCCGCAATCCACTGCTGATGATGTCACATATTACATCATTCATGACATGGTCAGTGACATCACTGATGACATCTCAAATGACATCACTGATGACATCACTGATGACATCATCCAGTAGATGTAATATGTGACATCATCACCAGTGGATTGCGGGCGCGCGAGTTATAGTTACTAGAACTAACTATAACAGAGGAATTTCAATGGTTTTGTACGAGTGAAATGTCCAGCTAACTATAACACCCCTGAAACCTATGGTTTTTTCAGTGAATTTCTAAGGTTTTTTAAATGCTAATTCCTAACTATAACATACCTGAAACCTATGGTTTTTTAAATGCTAATTCCTAACTATAACGCCCCTGAAACCTATGGTTTTTTCAGTGAATTTCAAAGGTTTTTTTAAAAGCTAATTCCTATCTATAACATATCTGTAACCTATGGTTTTTTACTGAATTTCATAGGTTTTTTAAATCATAATTTTTAAATGTATTAATTGTTATATTTAGTTTTTTTATACTGTTTTTCTTCATTTTTTAAACTTCTTATTTTTACATATTTTTATTTTTTAATTATATAACATGTTTTTAATGTAATATTTTAGTTTTTTATTTTATATTTTTTTAAATATTTTTTTTATATTTTCTTATTGTTTTTTTTCCTTCAAGTTTTTTGGGAGGTCACGCGCCCAATGCGTACCGTTCTCGATCACTGCGCGGAACTTAGCCGCCACTTTACGAATATTGTTAAGGATCCGCTTAGGGTGTGCGATGGGTGCGTATTTGCCTGCGCGATTGCTATGCGACCCGTACACGACTTCAGGCACACAGGCGATGCATACGTTGTACGTTACGCTCGCGCGCTTCCGTGTGACGTCATATGCATATTTGACGCGGTGGGTGCGCGAGTCCCGCGAAATTTTTTAATGTCAAAAAAGATATATATATGTATTTAATATAAATATTAAGGCAAGACATAATCTGCGCTAATCATAAAAATAATATATTCTTACTTTTAATAAACCTATATTAGTTTTTAATGCGATTTTGCGAAGTCGCGCTGGGTGCGTGCTGCCTATGCGCAGGATGCGCGACTCCTAATTTGCCGGTAAAAAAAATAATTAGCACCTATCACTAATTTCTATTCTCCCCAGGGACCTCATCCCCCGGGGCCTATATACAACTTTGGGTACCGCTGGGGAGCCCCAATGCCCCCACGGTCCCAGCCGGCTCCCCACGTCTTTCGGGAGCCGGCATTGCTTTTCCACACGGGGAGCTGCTAACATGCAGCTCCCCATGTGGAAAAGCAATACGGTTTGCATTTTGAAAGAGGGAGCAGGTTTCCTCGGCTTGGCTCACACCCTGCCATAGCAAACAGCAGTGTCCCGGGGTGGGCACCCCGAGACACAGCAGGAGCCGGCCCTGGGGGGTGGCGGTCCCCAGGGCCATTGCTGGCTCCAGGAGGGGGGCCACACAGCCCCCTCTCACAATATAAAAAGCCCTGGGGGTGGTGGTCCCTGGGGCTTCGGGGGGCCTTTGAGCCCCCCCACCTATTTATTTTGTAAACCCTCAGGGTGGCGGTCCCGGGGATGGGGGGCCCCTCTGGGCCCCCCATCAAATGTTATGTTTTTTGCCCCCGGGATTTGTCCCCCCGGGGGCTAATTATTAAAGTAGTGCGGGAGTCCGCGCTTTGTTTTTTTTTTTACGGCAGGATCCGGGCTACCAGCGCGCATTTTGCAGTTTAAAAAAACACATTTTTTGGGGCCCTGGGGGTCCTTGTGGGACCCCCTAAGCAGGTCTAGAGGGTCAGGGTATTTCTACCCTGCCCCTTTTATACGTTTTGCACACTTTATCCACTGATTTCTCAAGCCTCGCTTCTAACGAGGCACAAAATGGCTGCCAACACTTCCTGGTTTGGAGTGTTTACAGCCAGTTGACAGCCAATTAGCATGCAGCTTGTGATCGGGAGGGTGCGCGCTGGGTGCGCGGATCCTCCGAGGCCATGGATATATCTATGATTTTACTTTTGATTTTCTCAGCAACTACTGAACGGATGTACACCATTTAACCAAAGGCATGAGTGTGAACCAAGGACTACCTCTTTGCCAAGTTTAGTGTAATTCCGTTCAGCAGTTTGGGCTGCGCTGCGATTAACGGTTCCTATGGAAAATTGCATGGGGAAAACACATTTTGGGACCCCCCTTTTTTCTCCGCCCCCGCTTGACGAATCACCCGAGACTTTCAGCATAGGAGTGGACCGAAGCGCCCCACCAGTTTTGGAAATTTCGTGAAGATTCGTCAACCGGCGCCAAAGTTATTCTGCATAGAATGTTGCGGATTTCCTATGGATAATAGGTCCTAACTATAACTACCTACTGGTGACCGCCAGTAGGTAATATATGTA
This sequence comes from Triturus cristatus, assembly GCF_964204655.1. Classification (NCBI taxonomy): domain Eukaryota; kingdom Metazoa; phylum Chordata; class Amphibia; order Caudata; family Salamandridae; genus Triturus; species Triturus cristatus. The sequence continues at coordinate 735,866,333 of NC_140592.1, forward strand.
TATATATATATATATATATATATATATATATATATATATATATATATATACACATATATATATATATATATATATATTCATCGATAACATTCATCATAGTTAGGAAATAGAATTTTAAAAGCTTAAGAAATTCACAGTTTCTTTTTACAGGCACGTTATAGTTAGGCTCAGATTTGACTCATACAAAACCAGTGAAATTCAGCATTTCAGCTATTTCCTAACTATAATTACCCTGTAACCTTTGGTTTTTAAGTGAATTTCTAAAGTTTTTCAAATTTGTTTTCCTAACTATAACGTCCTTGTAACCGTTGGGTTTTTTAAGTGAATTTCTCAGTTTTTTTAACTAGTAGGTGTGATTTCAGAGTGGCGGAGAACAGGGGCGGAGCCTCTGGCCAGCTCTCAGGAATCCTGCTGTGTTGAACTTACTGGAGGTGACAGAAGGGCTTCTAGGCCCCCAAGAACCCTCAACATTCAAAAGGACTTCATCCCCCACCAGCAGTGTGCCAAGAGATGCATTTGCAGAGTGATGGAGAAAGGGTGTGTGGCCTCCCAAGACCTCTCAGCAAATCCGTTGTGTTGGACTTACTGGAGGTAACAGGAGGGCTTGTTGGCCCCCAAGGACTCTCTTGAGCCAAGGGGACTCCATCCCCCAACCAGCAGTGTGGCAGGAGGCATGTTTGCAGAGTAGTGGAGAAAGGGGGAATGGCCTCCAAAATCCTTCCAGCAATTGCGCTGTGTGAGACTTACTGGGGGTAACAGGAGGGCTTGTTGGCCCCAAAGCACCCTCAGCATCCAAGGGGACTTCATCCCCCAACCATTGGTGCACCAGGAGGCACCCTTGAGGGTGGTGGAGAAAGGGGACGTGGCCTCCGAAGACCTCTCAGCAATGCTGCTGTGTGGAGCTTACTGGAGGTAACAGGAGGGCTTGTTGGTCCCCAAGGACCCTCTGGAGCCAAGTGGCTTCACCCCCAACCAGCAGTGTGCCAGAAAGCCCAATTGCAGGGAGGTGGAAAAAGGGGGAGGGACCTTTTGTTGTTTAATTTATATGGGGATAGGGGCCGCTTGGCCCCACTTCCTTGAGCCAGTTTCGGCCCTAGGGACTCCATCCCCCAGGGCCAGGCCTATTTGGAATGGGGGAGGGGGGCTGTGCGGCACCACTCCCCAGACTGACTTTGGCCCCGGGGACCCCATCTCCCAGGGCCTGGCCTATATATTTTTTAATTAGGGAAGGGGGGCCATGCAGCCCTCCTCCTAGGCTGATTTCAACCCCGGGGACCCCATCCAAAATGCCCACCTCTCTACTGGGCGCCCTGGGTTCACCCAGAGCACCCAGTTTCTTTTGTTGGGGACTGCAGGGGAGACTCAAGGTCCCTGCTGGTTTCCTGCCTCCTGCGCGAGCTGGCTACACATGCAGCTCTCTCTGTGTAAAAGCAATTGTGCTCTGCTTCTAGCAAGCAATAGCATTTTTTTATGCTCTCGTTTACTAGAAGCAGAGCACAGTTTGCTAAGGCTTTCCCGGAGCAGTGAAGATCCTGTGAAGCCATAGCAAACAGCTATGTCCCGGGGTAGGCACCCAGGACATAGCAGGAGCTGGCTCTGGGGTGTGGCACTACCCAAGGTCATCCATGGCTCCCGGAGGTGGTCCTCGCGGCCCTCCTCCTTCTCCATTTTTGCCTAAAGGAGGTGTCGCTCACAGGGGCTGTGTGTGGGTGGAGGCCATACATTTGGTTGCAAACAAGCCCCAGGGAGGTGGTGGTCCATGGGGCATCAATAAGCCCCAGGAGGGGTTCCCCGTGCGCCCCCCTCCTTCATTATAAAAATGCCCGCAGGACCTGGCCCACTCGGTGGCTGATTAGTAACAAAGATTAATTTTTTTACATTTTCATCGGGATCCGCAGATCCCAGCAAAAATACAAAAATAAAAATGTTTTTTGGGTCCTGTGGTACCCCTTTCCTCCCAAAAGAGGCCTAGGGTGTCAGGGTATTTTTACTTTTTTTTCTACGTTTTTTCTGTGACTTCGTTCAAGCAGAGTTACAAGATGGATGCCAACACTTCCTGGTTTGAAGTGTTGCCAGCCCATCAGATCTCAGCACGAGACCGGTAGGGGTCACGGATCCTCTGCGTCCCTATATATACAACTGGAAATTTATTTTAATAACTCTGCAACTACTGAACGGAATTACACCAAATTGCAAAAAGGCACTTCCCTAGACCAACATGTATCTTCCTGCCAACTTTGGTGTAATTCCGCTCAGCAATTCGGGCTGTAGCCATCTCTAAAGTTCCTATGGAAATGAACAAGCGGAAAATGCGTTTTGAGACCCCCCTTTTTCTTGACCTTTGCTTGACGGATCACACCGAAAATGTCAAGACATCAGCTGAATTGAGTGTCTAACAAATGTTACACATTTCGGGAGGATTTGTCAAACAACACCAAAGTTATTGGCAAATGAAAAAACGCTCTTCCAATGGAAACTACATCCTAACTATAACTACTTACTGACAACCTCCAGTAGGTAATATATATATAGTTTGAGATTAAGTGTTAATTGACTTCAATTGAACTCAGTGGATGATTTTGGGCTGTCCATAGAGGATAGAAAGATTAACACATGAATTGTGGTACTTCACCAATTATCTTCATCTACTGTTTGATTGCACTTTAACTGAGCTCCATCTATATTAGATTGATCAATTCATATCATCCATATATGAAAGAATGTAAAGCCAGAATAAAAGACAGTAAAAAACTGTACTTCACTATACAATTCCACAGAAATAGTCCCTTGGTATACCTGGAATGGTATTTATTCTTATATTTGATGCACAAAAGTCCTGCAAACAACAATATTAAGATTGAATGCATAATGATTGCGATCCTGTAAATTCAATTTTAATGTGGTGATGGTAGGAGGTGGATTCTCCTAAAAAAGGACACTCTATACACACATCTCTTTAGTACTGTGGAAGGCTATGGCCGAAACGCATAGGCTATGAAGAACTGCAAGATGCACTTGGCATAAATATATAACATAAAAAATCCGAGTGAGAAAAACATCGAATGGTGTCACGTACTGTTTTGAACATATTTGAAAGGAGTATGGAGACAGTTCAGTGAAACAAACTTAGCAAGCTATATATACTAAAATATTAATCATACCGCAAATTAATAGCATTCTGCATAGGTGTGGCCTTGAATGTGTATGTGTGAAAAAAAACATAGTTAGAAGTTGGTTATGGTTCAGCAAACACAAAACTAAGAAAGCCCAGAAAGTCACAAGTTATGGTGTGCATTACACAATAAGTCACACCTGCTTCGTTTTAATCCTTGAAGTTTTGTTACATGCCAAAGGGTGTACTGATTAGGACATGTTGTGTGAACTATGGTGTGCCTTATATTATGCGATGCTATGTTTATGTTATGTTATTTTTAAAGTTCAGCACAGGTATGATGGGAGACCTAATTCTTGAAAAGATAGGTCTTCAACTCTTTCCTGAAGTGTAATAATAAGGTAATCCTACAGAGATGTAGGGAAGCTTGTTCCAAACTATAGCAGCCCTAACAGAGAATGTTTCTTGCCTGAGACAGCCCCCATAATTCAATGCATAGTGAGGAGAAATGCCTCTGAGGATTGCAAACATCATGAGGTAAGTAGTTAGTATTTTTCCCCCCAAAAGTACTCTGTACCTATAGGGTGAACAGCTTTAAAGACATGACACAAACTTAAAAACATTAATTTTTTTCACCGGAGGTCAGTGAATAGTTTTTAAAGCTCGAGAAAAGAATATGGAACCCCAGAGCCAGTCTGGCCACCACATTTTGAAAACACTTTGCAGCGTCTTCATCAGGCCAATGTCCATACCCCAAAAAAATAGAATAACAGTAGTCCAGACGACTCACTACGATAGCCTGGATCACCACGTAATTGACATTGTTTGGAAGAAACGGCAAGATCGCCATAAGGACCTTCAGAAGGAAGTAGTAAGTAGATGCAACACGCATGAGCTGCCCTTCTAACGAGAGCTACGGCTCAAGATATATCCCTCAGTATTTTTACTGTTGTGGAAGGGCAGGTAAGACAGACCAAGATTGCTGCCACCATGTTGCACACCATAAATGGTGAATTTCAAGTCTTTTTTAGCTTTGTGATCACTGATTCATGACTGATCTCTAACTGTGTTTTTTGTGTGAATTTAATGAGTTTTCCCATGATGTATTGCATTTGCCTGGAATGTACCTATTCTGTGCGGTGAGCAGCCTTCAGCAGGACCCTTTTCAACACCCACTCTGGCTGTGTGCAGCAGAGTTTGGTCACAGGACCGGTCTGAACTTAATTTGCTAGTTGCCAGATTTCACGACAATTCCTCAAACGGCATCAACATTGGTGAATGTGTTTTTTAAGCACCCCTCATTTATCTTTGCATCCCACCCTTGTGAAGGAGCTGCTCAAGATTTGATATAACCAACACAATCTTAACCTTACAAACGTCTAGCAAACTTTGTGCTGATTCATCAAACGGTGCCAAATTTATTAGCAAACTAACACTTTCTTGATCTGCACCCCCGTGAAATCTGCCCTTGATGAAGCTGAAAGAAATTGAGAACACGAAGAGCAGGTTAAACATGTTAATACTCTGCCTACATTTGTGAAGATCCATTAAACTGTGGCAATGGTATTCCTTAATCAAAAAAGGCTTTACTCCCCCTGCCGCTTTTTACTTACACTCCATCATACATGCCAACATTTTAGAAGAGAAAAGTGGGAGATTTCTAAAACAAAACTGGGAGAATGTATTTCCCCCATTGACTTCTAGTGGTGCCTGAATTGGGTTACTGTCATGCATGGGATTGCAAGTCTGCTGCTGCAGGATCGGGAATGAGAAACGCAAATGTATGGTTTTCTTTACACCTGTCAGGAGCACGGAGAAAGCACTATGGCAGGGCAGAGGGAGCGTGTTGCAAGTGTTGCGCACTGGCCTGCAGGAAAAGGTTGCTGGCAGTGCATGCTACAAGTTACACAAGACCAGCCCCTGCCATTGGTTGGCAGGAGACTAGCCTTGAAATCAGTAGTCTCCCGCCTTAATCGGGAGGGTTGGCATGTATGCTCCATACCCTCCCATTGGATCAGCATGGAACTTGCTATGCCAGCACTGGGTGTAACCTGCTAGTTGTCTGCCACATTTGATGCAGATACATCAAATGACATTAAAGTAATAAGCAAATGAAAGTTTTATTGACCCTTTTTAACTCCACTTGCCATCTGCCCCCTTCCTCCCTTAATGGATTGACACGAAACTTGATAAACCAATAGAAAACTAATTCTTTCAAGCTTCTACCAACCTCTGTGCAGGTTCATCACCCAGTGCCTAACTTATTAGCAAATGACACTATTGATGGATCTACGCCAGATGCATAAATACCAAGAGTAATCTCAACATACTAAAGGGCATATTTAGCAAGGACTGGTGCAAAGTCACAGAAAAATTGCTGTGAAGTATGGACAAACTATTTACTATTTACTTACCAGTGCAATTCTTTATTTGTGCTGGGAAATTGCCTAAAAGTAGAGGCAAGTAGTACTTTGCAGTATGTTGTGGTTGCCTTAAGGAGGCATCCCGTTGATCCAACATGGGCTTGCCCATGCAACCACCCATGGTTATTGATGCAAAGCCCTAGCTTCAAATATTAGTAGACTGGGACTTGTGCCCCAAAAATGCTATTTTGAGGCAGACCTTAACTTGGAGAAATGTTTTAATTTCTCCAAACTGTGTGTACAGCACACTAGAGTGTTTGAAAAAGCTATAAAGTTAGTTTGGGCATAGGTTTTGTGGTAGAAGGGTACCCTTCCAGAACAAAACACCTGCACAAATCACACACCCTGCCCCCTTTACAATATGGTGTAAAGGAGTGTGCATATTGCTAGGCACCATTAAAGAGTGCCAGTACTCTGGAAGCAATCAATAGCACCATATCCTAGTAGGTATGGTGCTGCAAGTCTTACCCCCCTAGTGCAGTGCAATGCAGTGCAGCAATTTGGTGTTCCTGTTATGAATTGTGCTGCCTTTCAGTAGAACTCTCCCTAAGCGTCTGCTAGATTTCACGAAATGGGCCAAGCAGTGCCAAAGTAAATCAATAAAAGGCAAGGGAGGTGCTTGCTGCTGTTGTAGGTTTTGGGGTTATGTGCCATGTACCCTTACCCTCATGCTTCTTTACCCTACTGTGGCTGGCTGCTGTCAATCTACTGACTGGTGTCTTGGCTTGGGATATCAGGGTCTTTTGTGGGCCTTGTCGTTTGTTTCCATGAATAGCTTGGAGAGCCTTTGGCCTTTGCAGTGTGCACATTGTGGCCTTTAGCTTGCTGTTTTCTCCTTCTGATGCCTCTGCTTGTAAGAGTGTGGGGTTCTCCATTCCTGCAGCTCACCTCCTCTTTCTGGTCCACTCTGGAGATAGTGGAACGGAAGTGGTATGGGATTGTTAGGGTGGACACTTCTGTTGCTCTTCTGTGACCACAGGGCATTTTGGATTTTTTGTGGGACTTTTAGGTGTTGCAGTTCTCTTGATGCCACATTGGGATCTCTCTGATTTGCTTGCTAGCTTCTGCTTTCAGTAGGGTCTGGTTTCCTCATGTTGGACTGCTGGGATCTTTTTACCAGGCCGTTGGTTTCCACCTGCTCATTACAACTGTCGTTCGCTATGTAAACATTATATTGTATTATTTGCCTGTATGCCTGTCTTTTCTGTCTTTTTCTTCTTCCCTATTTTTGCTCATTTCTCTATTATATTATTGTACCAGCTCCCTTATTATTTTCTCACAAATTATTGTAAAGCCTTTTGCTGAAAGCAGTATAGAAATTTCATAAATAAGAAAATGATGATTACTATTTTTTGACTACCTTTGAAACACTTCCTTTGATCTTCTGGCCTCTTACACAGCAGGTACACCTACCAAGTTTTTCAACCTGCATTGCCTATATGGTAGGGGTGGGCGGAATTTGCGAAATTCACTTTTGCAACTATCGCGAAAATGTTAAAAATCTCTGCAAACAAGCGGAAATATCGCGAAGACGCAGAAGTTTTTTTCCCGCTCGTTCGCGGTATTTTCTGCGTGATCGAGCTCGCCAACTTACCCATGCGGTTGCTCACGGGCGTGGCCATCTTGTTTTCACTTGTCTCACGGTGCATGATCGCAAGAAGAAAGATGTGATCGCGCGACGAATGACGTGATCGCGCGACGAATGACGTTAATGCGGGCGCGAACTGTCGCGAGACAGCGCAAATGGCTACCAACAATCCAACATCTCGTGGAGAACGCGACCGGATCGGGAAAACTTGTCGGCGAACTCGGGGATTCAGGTAAGGCGATCTCGCGCACGCGGAATGTATTTTCCAGTAAGATGCGGATTGCGGAAATGTTGACATTTTCGCGCTCTCCGCGGAACGCGAAAATGTCAAATTATCGCAATTTCCGCGAGCGGAACGGAATTTTCGCCCAGGCCTACTATATGGTCCAAAATATGTAACTATATCAAACTTGCAAGTGTATTAAGAAACAGCAGACTCGGGCATTCATTTGAGAGATTACACAGATTCAGCAAACATTACATTTTCCTTTATTCAGTTCGCCATTGTCAGACTGTGATGTATGAATAATGCTTTGTCTGACACAAAGTGTTAGCATCTATATAATCCAATTTCAGTGCTGAGTAATTGCTCCTGAAACTCAACCTGTAGCAGCTACTTGCACTGTGAGAACCGCAGATGTGTATCTGACTAAGCTGCCTATATTCTGTTGCTGTATCACTCTCCTCCCTTGCAGTAAGTGACCTGATAAGAGCAGGGGTGGCATCCGATTTCGTAGAAAACAAATTCACAGAAAACAAATTCTGATAATTATTTTCCCTAAACTGTTGAATTGACATTTTCAAGATGAATGTCACTTACCATTTTGAAGAAACCCACTCTTAAAATGTCTTTTATTAACTGCCTCTTAATTGTTTTTAAATGCGTAGATGCCAGTTATCTTGAAAATGCTTTCACTCTGTTGGTTTTTCTGCAAGGTTTGCATAGATCTATTTTCGCATCAACCACATGCCTTCCCACATCTTGTCACAGGGTAACGTTTCACTATTTTTAGGTCTCAGCCTGGCGAAAGCAGCGCATGCGCTACCCTGCCATACAGAGGCTTTTTGGAATCGATATGATTCCAGAAGTCGTGTCGTGGCTCCACCTACAATTGTGATTGGTGCGCGTCGTTTTGCGTCATGGATGATGCAAAACACCGGAGGCAATCATTACACTGAGGGTTGCCACCCTGTCCCCTTTTGGACCCACCCACCGGGATTTGATCTTTTACTTGCGGCAGGAGACAGTGTCTCCTAATTAGCCGCTAGGCACATTTTTTTTGTATTACCGCATTTGCCTTCAACAATGGCTGACGCGCTTTTCATTTCTCTGTTCTCGCCACTTTTCATTTCTCTGTTCTCTGCGCTTTTGCAGTTTTAAGCAAAATGTGTCTCTAAATTTCTTCATTATTTTTTTTTTAAAGAAGTTTACTGACAATAAGGTTCAGTGTCCTTTTATGTTTTTTTCAACGAACTAGACTTTCCGGTCAAGAGGTAGGGGAGATCGGAGAAGCCTTACGCTGCTCTTTGCGTGGATATTTCTGCAACAATATGGGTATTTATCAGCAGTTAAAACGCATGCATGATTTCCTTAAAGCCGACCAGCTGGACCCCTTGAAGTCGACATCCTGTCAATGGAAGTTCGATAAATTCGTAGGAACCCACATGCTGTGACGCCTCGTTTCATGGGGGTAACTTAATGACTGAACTGGACCTGAAGTGTTGCTGTAGTTAATGTTCTTAACTGGGGGATTGCGCGCTTTGCAACTTGAAGGCGCTATGCTGTGCAGTTTCAAGTTGTGCAGTTTCAGGTTGGTTCGGCTGCACCCCCAAGAAGCAGCAGCAGGCCCCTTTCACTACTGTTTGCAGTCTTTCAGCCCTACCTCCCTCCCGAGAAGGAGGGTTTGTTTGTTGTTTTTTATCTCCTTGCGGGGGGGGGGGGGTGCACACTTTTAGAGCTCTCTCCGTACCCCTTTTCTTCTTTTTGGCGGGATTTAAAGCTTACCAGACACAGAACACTCCCCACCAAACGCAGGTCACTGCTCACCAGGTACAGGACTTGCCTCACCTGACACAGGTCACTGCTCACCAGACAAAGGAGCCCTCTCACTCACTAGACAAAGAACATCCCTCACCAGACTCGAGACTCTTCTCACCAGGCACAGGACACCACTCTTTAGACACAGAACACCCCTCAGCAGACTAAAGTCATCACTCACCAGACGCAGGACTGCGCTTACTAGACACAGGACACCACTCACCAGACAGAGGAGCTCACTCACAAGATAAAGAACACCCCGCACCACACACAGGACTGTGATCATCAGACACAGGACACCCCTCATCAGACACAGGACTGTGCTCATCAGACACAGGACACCGCTCACCAGACACAGGACTATACTCATCAGACACAGGACACCTCTCACAAGACAGAGGGCTGTGCTAATCTGACACAGGACACCCCTCACCAGACACAGGACTGTGCTCATCAGACACAGGACACCCCTCACCAGACACAGGACTGTGCTCATCAGACACAGGACACCTCTCACCAGATACAGGACTGTGCTAACCAGACACAGGACACCCCTCACCAGACACAGGACTGTGCTCTCGACTACTCTCAACTACTCACTCTCTACTACTCACTCTACTCACTCTCTACTACTCTCTACTACTCATTCTCTACTCACTACTCACTCTCTACTACTCTCTACTACTCACTCTCTACTGCTCACTCACTACTACTCTCTACTACTCTCTACGCACTCTCTACTACTCACTCTCTACTACTCACTCACTACTACTCTCTACTATTCTCTACTACTCACTCTCTACTACTCTCTACTACTCTCTCTCTACTACTTTCGCTCTACTACTCTCTCTCTACTACTCACTCTCTACTACTCTCTACTACTCCCTCTACAACTCACTCTCTACTCTCTACTACTCGCTACTCTCTACTACTCACTCTCTACTACTCTCTACTTCTCTCTACTCTCCACTACTCACTCTCTACTACTCACTCTCTACTACTCTCTCTCTACCACTAACTCTCTACTCCTCACTCTCTACTACTCTCTCTCTACCACTCACTCTCTACTTCTCACTCTCTACTACTCACTCTCTACTACTCTCTACTTCTCTCTACTCTCTACTACTCACTCTCCACTACTCACTCTCTACTACTCACTCTCTACTACTCTCTACTACTCACTCTCTACTATTCACTATCTACTGCTGCCTACTTCTCTCTACTCTCTACTACTCACTCTCTACTACTCACACTCTACTACTCACTCTCCACTACTCACACTCTACTACTCACTCTCCACTACTCACTCTCTACTACTCACTCTCTACTACTCACTCTCTACTACTCTTTACTACTCTACTACTCACTCTCTACTACTCTCTCTCTCTACTCACTCTCTACTACTCCCTACTCTCTACTATTCACTGTCTACTACTCTCTCTCTACTACTCACTCTCTACTACTCTCTACTTCTCTCTACTCTCTACTACTCACTCTCCACTACTCACTCTCTGCTACTCTCTACTACTCACGCTCTACTATTCACTATCTACTACTGCCTACTTCTCTCTACTCTCTACTACTCACTCTCTACTACTCTCTACTCTCTACTACTCACACTCTACTACTCACTCTCTACTACTCACTCTCCACTACTCACTCTCTACTACTCACGCTCTACTACTCTTTACTACTCTACTACTCACTCTCTACTACTCTCTCTCTCTACTCACTCTCTACTACTCCCTACTCTCTACTATTCACTGTCTACTACTCTCTCTCTACTACTCACTCTCTACTACTCTCTCTCTACTAGTCACTCTCTACTACTCACTCTCTATTACTCGACTGTCTACTCTCTACTCCACTCACTCTCTACTACTCTCTACTCTCTACTACTCACTCTCTACTACTCTCTACTCTCTACTACTTACACTCTACTACTCACTCTCCACTACTCACTCTCTACTACTCACTCTCCACGACTCACTCTCTACTACTCACTCTCTACTACTCTTTACTACTCTACTACTCACTCTCTTCTACTTTCTCTCTCTACTCACTCTCTACTACTCTCTACTCTCTACTACTCACTCTCTACTACTCACTACTACTCACTCTCTATTACTCTACTACTCACTCTCTACTACTCACTCTCTACTACTCACTCTCTACTACTCTCTACTTCTCTCTACTCTCTACTCTCTACTACTCACTCTCTACTAGTCTCTCTCTACCACTCACTCTCTACTACTCTCTACTCTCTACTACTCACTCTCCACTACTCACTCTCTACTACTGACTCTCTACTACTCTCTACTACTCACTCTCTACTATTCACTATCTACTACTGCCTACTTCTCACTACTCTCTACTACTCGCTCTCTACTACTCTCTCTCTCTACTCACACTCTACTACTCACTCTCTACTACTCTCTACTTCTCTCCACTCTCTACTCTCTCCTACTCACTCTCTACTACTCACTCTCTACTACTCTCTCTCTACCACTCACTCTCTACTACTCACACTCTACTACTCACTCTCTACTACTCTCTACTTCTCTCTGCTCTCTACTCTCTACATCTCACTCTCTACTACTCACTCTCTACTACTCTCTCTCTCTACCACTCACTCTCTACTTCTCACTCTCTACTACTCACTCTCTACTACTCTCTACTTCTCTCTACTCTCTACTACTCACTCTCCACTACTCACTCCCTACTACTCTCTACTACTCACTCTCTACTATTCACTATCTACTACTGCCTACTTCTCTCTACTCTCTACTACTCACTCTCTACTCCTCTCTACTCTCTACTACTCACACTCTACTACTCACTCTCCACTACTCACTCTCTACTACTCACTCTCTACTACTCACTCTTTACTACTCTACTACTCACTCTCTACTACTCTCTCTCTACTCACTCTCTACTACTCCCTACTCTCTACTATTCACTGTCTACTACTCTCTCTCTACTACTCACTCTCTACTACTCTCTACTACTCACTCTCTACTACTCCCTCTCTACTACTCTACTGTCTACTCTCTACTCAATTCACTCTCTACTACTCTCTACTCTCTACTACTCACTCTCTACTACTCACTCTCTACTACTCTCTCTCTTCTACTCACACTCTACTACTCTTTACTACTCTAATACTCACTCTCTACTACTCTCTCTCTCTACTCACTCTCTACTACTCACTGTCTACTACTCTCTACTACTCTCTCTGTACTACTCACTCTCTACTACTTACTCTCTACTACTCACTCTCTATTACTCTCTACTACTCACTCTCTACTACTCTACTGTCTACTGTCTACTCTACTCACTCTCTACTACTCTCTACTACTCACTCTCTAATACTCACTCCCTACTACTCTCTCTCTACTACTCACTCTCTACTACTCACTCTCTACTACTCACCTTCTAATACTCTCTGCTACTCTCTACTACTCACTCTCTGCTACTCTCTCTATCCTCTACTACTCACTCTCTACTACTCACTCTCTACTACTCACTCTCTACTACTCACTATCTACTCTCTACTCTTCTACCTCTCTACCTCTGTACCTCTCTCTACCTCTCTACCTCTGTACCTCTCGCTACCTCTGTCTACCTCTCCACCTCTCTCTACCTCTCTCCACCTCTCTACACCTCTCTACCTCTCTACCTCTCTACCTCTACCTCTCTACCTCTACCTCTCTACCACTCTACCTCTACCTACCTCTACCTCTCTCTACGCGCACACATATGCACATATATATATATATATACTACTCACTCTCTACTACTCTCTACTACTCACTCTCTACTACTCTTTACTACTCTACTACTCTCTCCCTCTACTCACTCTCTACTACTCTCTACTTTTCACTGTCTACTACTCTCTACTACTCTCTCTCTACTACTCACTCTCTACTACTCTCTACTACTCACTCTCTACTACTCACTCTCTATTACTCTTTACTACTCACTCTCTACTACTCACTCTCTATTACTCGACTATCTACTCTACTCACTCTCTACTACTCTCTACTCTCTACTACTCACTCTCTACTCCTCACTCTCTACTACTCTCTACTACTCACTCTCTACTACTCACTCTCTACTGCTCTCTACTTCTCTCTACTCTCTACTCTCTACTACTCACTCTCTACTACTCTCTCTCTACCACTCACTCTCTACTACTCACTCTCTACAACTCTCTACTTCTCTTTACTCTCTACTACTCACTCTCCACTACTCACTCTCTACTACTCACTCTCTACTACTCACTCTCTACTACTCTCTACTACTCACTCTCTACTTTTCACTATCGACTACTGCCTAATTCTCTCTACTCTCTACTACTCACTCTCTACTACTCTCTCTCTCTACTCACACTCTACTACTCACTCTCTACTACTCTCTACTTCTCTCTACTCTCTACTCTCTACTACTCACTCTCTACTACTCACTCTCTACTACTCTCTCTCTACCACTCACTCTCTACTACTCACTCTCTACTACTCTCTACTTCTCTCTACTCTCTACTACTCACTCTCCACCACTCACTCTCTACTACTCACTCTCTACTACTCTCTACTACTCACTCTCTACTATTCACTATCTACTACTGCCTGCTTCTCTCTACTCTCTACTACTCACTCTCTACTACTGTCTCTCTACTACTCACACTCTACTACTCACTCTCCACTACTCACTCTCTACTACTCACTCTCTACTACTCACTCTCTACTACTCTCTACTACTCACTCTCTACTTTTCACTATCGACTACTGCCTAATTCTCTCTACTCTCTACTACTCACTCTCTACTACTCTCTCTCTCTACTCACACTCTACTACTCACTCTCTACTACTCTCTACTTCTCTCTACTCTCTACTCTCTACTACTCACTCTCTACTACTCACTCTCTACTACTCTCTCTCTACCACTCACTCTCTACTACTCACTCTCTACTACTCTCTACTTCTCTCTACTCTCTACTACTCACTCTCCACCACTCACTCTCTACTACTCACTCTCTACTACTCTCTACTACTCACTCTCTACTATTCACTATCTACTACTGCCTGCTTCTCTCTACTCTCTACTACTCACTCTCTACTACTGTCTCTCTACTACTCACACTCTACTACTCACTCTCCACTACTCACTCTCTACTACTCACTCTCCACTACTCTCTACTACTCACTCTCTACTACTCACTCTCTACTACTCTGTACTACTCTACTACTCACTCTCTACTACTCTCTCTATCTCTACTCACTCGCTACTACTCCCTACTCTCTACTATTCACTGTCTACTACTCACTCTCTACTATTCACTCTCTACTACTCACTTTCTATTACTCTCTACTACTCCCTCTCTGCTACTCACTCTCTACTACTCTACTGTCTACTCTCTATTCTACTCACTCTCTACTACTCTCTACTCTCTACTACTCACTCTCTACTACTCACTGCCCACTACTCACTCCCCACTACTCACTCTCTACTACTCTCTCTCTACTACTCACTCTCTACTACTCTTTACTACTCTAATACTCTCTCTCTACTACTCACTACTACTCACTCTCTACAACTCACTCTCTATTACTCTCTACTACTCACTCTCTACTACTCTACTGTCTACCCTCTACTCTACCCCCTCTCTACTACTCTCTACTCTCTACTACTCACTCTCTACGACTCACTCCCTACTACTCTCTCTCTACTACTCACTCTCTACTCACTCTCTACTACTCACTCTCTACTCACTCTCTACTACTCACTCTCTACTACTCACCTTCTAATACTCTCTACTACTCACTCTCTACTCTCTACTCTTCTACCTCTCTACCTCTCTACCTCTCTCTACCTCTCTACCTCTGTACCTCTCGCTACCTCTCTCTACCTCTCCACCTCTCTACCCCTCTCTATCTCTCTACCTCTACCTCTACCTCTCTACCACTATACCTCTACCTACCTCTACCTCTCTCTACCTCTCACTACGCGCGCGCGCGCACACAAACACACACACATATATATATATATATATAGAGAGAGATATATATATATATAGATATATATAGATATATATATATATATATACATATATGCATACATTTGCATTTATATATGTATGTGTGTATATATATACATACATATATATACATATGTATACATCTGCATATCTGTTTAAATACAAATCTAAATGCATGCATACATATACATATATGCATATATCAATCCTCCTTTGGCTCCCTTTGCTGATGTGGCGCTCTAGGAGTTGTGCGTTGTCCCGCGACCGAGCCTGGCCACTGATAAATCATACACTCTTTCTTGCATAGAAAGAAACGGGTCGCACTCCGGTCTAGCTTTTCCACTTTGGTGATTTATTAACGTTTGTAGTATAACTCCATAGCAACAAACAAAACCAACGCGTTTCGGTCTCACCCGAGACCTTGCTCACGGTAACGCCCCCATCCTAGGTCACATGTTATAAACCTATCTTTGTTATTACATCACTTCCTATTATTTGGAAAAGGGGCATTCTGGGAATTGTAGTGAAAAGAAAGTTAATACTTAACAAATTAATTAATTCTAATGGACCTTGCATTGTGAGGAAATGGTCATATGTTCCCAATATTGAATTAAATTAAAGGGTTTTTCCATCTGTTCATTTGCTAATGCATTATTTAAACATGTTTTATGAATTCATTTTTCAGACACATGATGATATAATATAACTCCTCCAGTGGAGAGTGACTTCTCATAATTTGTGTCTTAAATAACCCCGATCTTAACTCTACTTTCAATCATAATTGGAATTTTCCATTTGAAATTCGCACATTTTATATGCAAGGCACATAGTTATTAAAAAAAGGTTTTTTTGTGTATATACAAGTTAGCGGTGCAAAAAAAAGGGTATTATCATCATAATGTTCCATCCTACGTTTCTATCAGTTCATTTACAGATGTGTATAGAGTTCCTCATTTTGATTGAGTCCATGTGGGGTGAGAGAACGTAAGTTTAGAATATGGCATGATTCCTTTTGTCTTAGTTTTTTCTCTCTATCCCCTCCTCTCTCCTGTTTTTTCACAGTTTCAATCCCAAAAAAAGTTAACAGTTTCCAATTGCTATTGTGGTTTGCCTCCATATGTTTCGCCACTGCATTACTTCTGTCTTTGTGAATGGTTGCTCGAACGTGTTCTAATATTCTTTTTTTCAATTCACATATCGTGCTCCCAACATATCTTAGTTGACACGGACATTCTATTACGTAGACCACATACTGGCTCTTACATGTAATAAGTTCCTGGATGTTCCAATTTTTTCCATCAGCCATTTTTATTTCCTGAATATTTTTTGCAATTGAACATACTTTACAGTTGTAACATTTCTTAAAACCTTTACTTTGAAGCCATGTTTTGCTCTTTTCTTTTCTGTAGTGGCTATGTGTTAAGCGATCTTTCAGATTTGTGGCTCTTCGATAGGTTATACTTGGTGTTTTACCCATGATTTGTCCAGCCGTGGTATCTAGCTGTAAAATCTTCCAATTTTTCTTGATGATATCTTTTATCTGTTTAGATTCTTTTGAGAAGGTTGTTATGAATCTTATCGGTTCTTCATCCATATTGGTTTTTGTTTCACTCTTTTTTGATTGTAATAGATTTTTTCTATCAAGAATATTTGCTCTTTCCCAACCACTTTGGATCTGTTTTTTGGGGTAACCTCTTTTTTCAAATCTCTTAGATGTTAAATTACTCTGTTTTATCCATTCTGTATTTTCAGAGCAGATTCTTCGAAGTCGTAAGAATTCGCCGTATGGAATGTTTTGAAACAGACATTGTTGGTGGAAACTGCTAGCGTGTAGTGTCGCGTTTGTTGCAGTGGATTTTCTGTGTAAAGTTGTTTGAAGCTGATTTTCCGAAATATAGATTTCAATGTCCAAAAAAGTTACTCTTGTTGGGCTTAAAGAATATGTGAATTTGAAGTTTGCTGGTGTGGTGTTTAATATCTCAAAATATTCTTTGAACTCCTGATCCGTTCCATCCCAAATGATCAGGAGGTCATCGATGAAGCGTAACCAAAGAATTATTTTATTCAGAAACTTGTCGTCGTTGGGTTGCCAAGCCCATTTCTGTTCCCACCAGCCCATTGTAAGGCAGGCAAAACTGGGGCTGAAAGAAAAACCCATCGCAGTACCTTTTCTTTGGTTGAAAATGTCTTCACCAAAGTAAAATACGTTCTGTGTTAGGCACATTCTGATCATTTCTTCCAACATGATGTTATGTTTGTTGTAATGGATGTTTCTTTCTCCTAAAAAGAATTTACAGGCTGAGATCCCAATTTCATGGTCAATGTTTGTGTATAAGGACACAACGTCCATCGTTATCATCTTATACGATGTTTGCCATGGGGTACCATTCAGATGTTTCAACACGTCGCTAGTATCTTTAATGTATGAACTTAAATTAGGGACGAGTGGTAACAAAAAATTATCAATGTAATTTATCATATATGCATTTTATGATAAATGAAAGTTTGAAAAACACTAATAACAGGCAAAGCTGAAAAGCCACCTAATTACAAACAGAATTGCTTTAACTTAAACGAGGGCGAGACCTATTGCATTTTAAATGCTTGTTTTTAATTGGTGTTCCAAGTAAGGGCGTTAGTCCCCCAGCTTCTCTTTCCTTTTTTTACTCTCCCACATTACTTCGCTAGTGTCTTTCCCTTTTTTAAATAATTTTGTTGTGGGAGGCCCATTCCTTACCCTCATTTCTTCTCCTCTTAACCCTTTCCCTAACGTGCTTCCATTACTTTTGTATTTTACCAATTTTTTCTCTTTTGAAATTAAAGTTGCTCACTAACCAGATTTCAGTATGAGGTTCACTTCATTTCTTTTAAAAACATAATTTTTTGTAACCTTTGTTGGTGGGGATGAGGGTTCTATTATTTGCTTCACTGAACTGTGTTGTTTCTTTATGTTTTTCTGTGAATATACATAGTACAATGGAGCAGTACTAACCTGTACATTAAGTGAAATTTATCAAGCCACGCAAGGCCACCTTGTGTGGTCCTGCATGGCTTGGTAAATCTAGTGTAACGCAAGGCAACGTAAATTGCTGCCTAGCGCTCAGGAATGCGTTCCATGGGTGGAGCGTGGGTGCTCCCACACATCCACCTGTGGATTTTGGCACATTCCCCGATTTACCATTAGTGGTAGACCTGGGACTGCGTCAAAATGATCCTCCTCCCCAAGACAGGCCTAACTAGGAGAAATATCTTTATTTCTCCTATTTATTTCCTCTTTCTACATGTGCTACATTCTGCAGCACTCATAGAAAGAGAAAAATGCCTCAGAATTGTTTTTGTGCAGGAAGGTGTCCCTTTCTTCACAAAAAACAATCTTGCCTACAACACAGACATCCTTGCAACATGTCGGAAGGGTGCCTGCATTGGCGTTAGGCACCCAAAGTGCACCAGCGCCTACTTTAGGAGTACTCACAGCTCAATTAGAATGTCACAGTAAGAATGTCATTTTTTTACACTTTACTAGGAGTTTCACTATAAAAGCAATGTTGTGATAAAGGCAGTACTCATTAGGTCTCGCCTGAAACAGTGCATGCACTGTTGCTTGCAAGATCTTTTGTTAAGTTTAAAAAAAAAAAACTAAGGGGCAGATCAGCAAGGCGGCGCTATGGAATTATCGCCGCTTTTGCGTCCGTTTTCGGGCGAAAAGCGGCGATAATTTCATCGCCTTATCAGCAAAGACACGCTATCGCGTGTTTTACTAATTTAGCACGCTATCTCCGCGATACAATCCAGCGTTAGCCTGCGATAATTATCCTTGCGCTAAAAGCGCTGAGCGATGATTATCGCAGGCCCTTGCTGATATGCCCCTTAAGTAGGCAATAGAGTCTGACCATTACTTACCTTTGGTTGGCTTTGTCATTCTCATTTCCTTTCTTCTCATTGGTCAGCACGTACCATTTTCACTTTCTCATTGTATGTTTGTCCCTTTGGTGGAGCATGGACCAAGTAGAGCTTCCTGTCCACGGCCAATGTCCTCCTGGGTGCCTGCTTCTGATGGTTCTTTTTTTCAATTCAGCTGTAGCATTCCCTTAGAGTGCATGTATTTACAGGCGATCATCCTTCTTTTCACCACATCCCTCTTTCATCGTTGCTTGCATCTGGCCCCTAGCACCACTCCCTCTTCTTTGCTTGCACCCGGCCACCCTGACCCAATCCTGTGTTGTTGCTTGCAACCACCCATTGCCCCCCGCCCCCCCCCCCTCCGGTGTTGTTGCTTCTTGCATCCCCTTCCAAACCCTCCCTCGTTCTTGCTGCTTCCACCTGCCCCCGCCTTCCTCCAGCATTGTTGCTGCTTCATAGCACTTTTTTCCCGCAAGCATTGGCAAAACCGATTGGTCTCACCTTTGCGAGATATAGTGGCTTTGTCGATGGTTTTTTTTCTGTCATGATGTACAGGTGTGCAGCTGCTGTGCAGCATGGTTGAAATGATAATTTAAAAAACACGCTATGACACTGCCAGCATTGACCGCATCATAGCGCTTCTTTTGTACTTTCAGCCATGCTTTTCATCTCGGCCGAGGCTTTTTTTAAGTTTCCAGCTGGAGTATTTTCTGTGCACAAGCCATACATTCCTTGAATTATAAGTGTTTCAGGATTTATGCGGAATTAGAAGCAAGTTTTTAAAAGTAATAATTCGAAGAACAAAATCATGGGGTTTTTCCAACTTCTCCGATATTTATCACAAGTGCATTACCATATATACAATTACACAAGATGCAAAGTGCAAGGCCTGGTGTGCTTGTTTGTACTCGGGGTAGGATTGCCAATGCGGGCCATCGGGCATGGGCCGATCGGCCGGTGCTTGAGTGCCAGCAGGGGGCTGCTTTTTCCTGGGCCTCGGTCAACTGGCCACAGTGTGCTAAAAGGCCAGGCGTTGTTGTGGCCTTTGGGCCATTCTCACCTAGTTGTCAGTTGGCACTACGGCACCCATGGGGCCAGCCCCTCCCAGAAGTGAAGCGATGCCATTCCCATTACACCTGCTCCTCCTCCACTAAGACTTCACATTTAGGTCATAGTGGGAGGTGGGTGGGGGAGTTCACAAAGGCTAAAAGTCATCGTTCGAAGGCCAGACCAGGTCAGGTGTTGTGGCGATTTTCACGTCGACCTGGCCGGTTCAACATTTAATTAAGTAATCTATCCAGCATATGCCCACTATATTTTGTTTACTTGTAGCATTTACTTGCTGGGGATATCTGTGTTTTGCCTAGTCAGGTTTAACTCATCAAAACTAGCAGAGAAGGGTTTATATGCCTGCTGCAAACACAATGTGTTGGAGCTAGCAGATCACAGATTTGTATTTTATGTAGAAAGGTCAATGGGTTATTGCTCTTATGTGACTTGCAGCTAATAAATTATAATCACTGTCATTGGAATTATGTGGAGAGAGGACTAAATTATGTGGCATTTGACTACATTATTTGGCTCGATAAGACATATTATGCAATTTTTTGATGGTATTGTTTCATTATTTTGTAGTTTTATAACACTGTTATCCCAGTCTGGGAAAACGTTTCACCACATTAGCATCAGTTTAACAATCAAATACAGCAATAACAACTGAAAGATGACCAGTCAACATTTGAGAAGGGCCTTCCAATGTACAGGAACACATGTCGCCAAGTTTATTGTAACTTTTAAACTGACTAAGCTAGAAACAATGTTTTTCCTTAAAATCTACATATTATGCAGCAGATGAAGAATTAAGTGGCAAATCCCTAACTACATAGAGCATGCTGTGGCTGCTGAATCACATAATTCCAGTGCCCCTAGTTATGTGCTCTATGAGCCCGCATCAAGGAGCTGCATGCAGACTGCAAAGCATAGAAACTTATTTCATTTTTAATCAATCTTTCTTTATTTTGCTATAGCTAAAAAAGGGTTCTTTGGGTAGTAATAAACTCTCATTAGTGCAGACCACCCCAACCACTGTGTTACGTTTTAATTCTTGTCTGTTTCACCATACCAAGCACTCTTAACATATTATACCAAGGAAGATATACTACTTTTACACCTTGTAACCATCATTGTCTTATGTAACACTTCCTATAAATTTTGATTTGCACACTTGTATGATTCATTTTCTGTGTACAATATGTGAGTATGCTGTAAATCTCTATGTCACCCTACACTAGGACACATAACGCTGTAAAATAAATTGAATAGGAAAATAAATGATGCCTGGCCCTTACATACAGGGGTTGAACAAAGTCAAAAAGCTGCTTTGAAAGTGGAGTGGTGTAATACTTGCTCTGCATTCCTGTGAGCAAGCAAAGCAAGTATGCCCAACTTCAAGGAAGGTTCACAGGGTGTCTCTCTCTAAAAAACCTTTTAAAACAGAGGTTAAATAGTGTATTTTAAAGCAGAATTTTCACATAAACTTGCTCAAAATCTATTGTCTCTCCAAGTGCACTTACTAAATACTGAAGTACTTTAAAGGTGTGCCAAGTCAATAAAAACATTTGACCCCATTTAATTAAAAATGTGCAGCGCGTGCCCCTGTATGTTAATAATTATCTCCATGTGTCAGGGCTAGAATTATTTTGGTAAAGATGGTTCCCATAAGCCAAGGGCACTCTGTTAATGCCAAGATTTACATACAGTATGCCAGTGGCACACTATTTCGATTGACTTCTTCCATGCACTCGCATAAAAATTAGTTTTCTTTATGTACAAACACCAAACTGCAATTCGACAGAATATCAATTTGGGTTTGCGATTCGGTATTTGGAAGAGGTGTGTTTAAGGCGTCCCTTCCAAATATTGAATTGTAGTGTTATGCATAAATGTTTTATGACCGAAATGTGGTCACAAATCTTTATTATTCACCAGCACCTCAAAGGAGGTGGTAACCCGATCGCAAATGGGAAGGGGTCGCCAACGGATGCCTTCCCTTTAAAAATGTAAAAAAAAAAAAAAATGTTAAGAGCAGGCAGTGGTCCCATGAACCACTACCTACTCTTTAAAAATTAAAGTTACACTTTTCATTTAAACGTATCCCTTTTTCCTTTAAGGAAAACTAGGCGCATTTGAAAACACAATATCATTGCTTTATTTTAATATAATTGCAGGCATGGTGGTCTGCTGTCCTAAGTAGGCCAACATCCTTGTGATTGGTGTCATTTCTGATGCTCGCAAATTGTAACCCATCTTAATAATATTCATGATGTAGATCGATTTGTGGCCCATTAGGAATCAGTAGTTAAAAAATAAAAGTTGTACACAATAAGAGTAGCGATTACCAAATAACGTTTCACAAAAAAATTGCTAATTGAAATTTACTATTCTTTTTTTTTTTTTTTTTTTTAAGAAACCTTTATTACACATTAAAAAGATACAAACAAGGGCCTACAACCACAAGGGCCGGCCGCTAGAAAGCTCGGGAGCCAGCAAGGCAGCGCCATACATTCAAATGAGCCAGAAGCAAAAGCTCCCGAAAGTTCGTAAGCACATATAACAGGCCGCGACCACAGTCCAAGGGCGATCAAAAAGGACGGTTTCATATTTTCTATTAGTAAAAAAATAAAAATAAAACAATAACACACAAACAAGGCAATGAGAGTCCGAAATAGCAGCGTGCGCTCCCCAGGACGGGGGAAGGTCCACATTATCTGGAATAACTCTTGACAGGAGGTGGTAGTGGGGGGCGGCGGAGAAGAGGACAAAGCACACACAATTACGTAGAATGCGCGGCTAGGGGGACAAAGCGACGTCGACCTCTCGCGGCAGAGGCGGAGCGCAGATATTTCCACGATAGGAATTCCATGGACCCCACACCTTAGTCCAGCTCCCAGGCTTGCCTCTCGCCACATACACCGTCTTTTCCCTGAACATACACCAATCCATAATCTCCTTCCATACCGAAATGGTAGGCGGCCTCGGGGAACCCCACAACTGTGCGATATTGCGCGTAGCCACCATGTACCCCAAAGTCACCCACTGCGTCTGCGCCGCATTATAGTCATTTGGTTCCCAGACATTCAGCAAACACCTCCTGGCCTCTGGTAACAAAGCGACATGCGTGACCTCCTCCATTACAGTATGTACCCCGTTCCAAAATCGCACGACCTCCGAACATTCCCATAGGATATGAAGAAAGGTACCCAACAAGCCACAGCCACGCTTACACATTCCATCCCTCGAATAACCCATACGTATCAAACCAGGCCCTGTGACATACACTCTATGGAGTATCTTCAGCTGCACAAATCTAAGGCGGGCCGGGATCGCCACCTCTTTCGGGGAGGCCACCGCCGATACCCAATCCTCATCGTCCAGTTCCAATCCGTCGGCCGTCCACGCCTCCCGCAGATGGGTCAGCAAGTCCGTACGATCATTAATACGTTTTTTATAGATCAGGGAAATAGTGCTGTCGGGCACATAGCCATCTAACACTCTATCTTCCAACGGGGAATATTCTGGGATAGCAGCAACATCCGGAAAAACCGAACACAGCGCATGGTAGACCTGTGCATATCGGAAGTACTCCCTATCATTTAATTTGTATTCAGTTTTGAGCATTTCAAACGTTTTAAAGGACCCTTTCGCCCAGAGGTCACCCACCTTACTTATACCAATCATATCCCATTTCTCAAAGCCTTTCGTTTTCCACAGACAACCCAAGCGCTGGGAGGCATACAACGGCGTAGCTCGAGTCAAGCGATCCCTCCACCCCATCGCAGCATTCGCCGCATGCCACACGCGTACCGCAACTTGCGTTGGTCCTGTCAACCGTGCATCCGGAGTCGCCGAATACAGTGCCCTATTGTAATCCCCGCCCGGAAGTAATAACTTATCCATCTCGAAGGCCGGATTCAAAGCAGGACCGTATATCCCGTGGTTCACCGCCGCCAACTGAGACGCCCAATAGTATCTTTTAATATCGGGGAGGGCAACACCCCCATCATACCAAGGGAGTGTCAACTTAGCGAGAGCGATCCTCGGTCGCCCGTTCCAAAACAGTTGGCGCTGAAGACCCTCCACCTCACGGAAGTAACGGGCCGGCACGACATCTAGCGTATTTTGTAAAGCGTACAAGAAGCGAGGCAGCGACATCATTTTAAACAATGCCGCCCGTCCGAGCGGCGAGAGCGGAAGCCATCGCCACCTCGCGACGTCGGCCTTCAATCGCTGGAGTGGAGGGAGAAGGTTTCGCTCATAGCGGACCGCGGGGTCCAGTGATATGAAGAATCCCAAATATTTGAACCCCAATGTAGCAATCTGAATAGGGCACCCCCGCGGCAGGAGGGGGGCCTCGCCCGAGAGGACGTAAACACATGACTTGGCCCAGTTGATAACCAGGCCAGAATTACGACCGAAGGAATTCAATACGTCCACCAATACAATTAGGGACTTTCGAGGAGGTGAGATACAAAAGAATGTCATCCGCATAAAGGGAGACACGGTCCTCAAATTCCGGCGTCCATCTAATGCCCCGCAACGACGGCTCCCAACGCAACCAGGCAGCGAGAGGTTCTAAAGAAAGTGCAAAGAGGAGGGGCGACAACGGACAGCCCTGTCGCGTACCTCTCCCCAGCGCGAGGGGAGCCGACACCCTACCATTCACCACAACCTGCGCCAATGGGTCAGCGTATAGTAATTTTACCCACCCAATGAATTCAGGGCCAAACCCGAATTTCGCTAACGCAGCCCAAATATACGGCCACTCTAAAGTATCGAATGCCATGGTAGCGTCCAAAGACGCCAAGATGGCCGGCTCACGCATAAACTCCGCTCTAGCAAGCACGCCATGCAACCGCCTCAGGTTCAGGGCGGTATTACGATGAGGTATAAAACCGGACTGGTCCTGATGAATCAAGTCGCCCACGACCCGAACCAGACGATTGGCCAATACCTTAGCCAGGATTTTGGGTTCCGCGTTCAACAACGAGATAGGCCTGTAGGAGGCACAGCGGTCTCGCGGCTTCCCCTCTTTATGTATCACAACTATGGTGGCAAGACGTTGGTCTAGGGGGAGGGAGCCCGCCGCCCGTGCAGCGAGGAACATGTCACGGAGATACGGTGCTATCTTATCTGGACGCAACTTATATAGCTCAATGGGGAGACCATTGGGACCCATGGCCTTACCAGAAGCGATCGAGCGAATGGCCAAAGCAATCTCATCCGGCGACAACTTCGCCTCCATCAATATGCTATCAGCCTCCGAGAAGGACGGCAATGCAATATCTCTAAGCAACAGACGAGAGTCCTCCTCCGAACGCCCAGAGACCGGAGAGTATACCCCACGGAAGTAATCCGCGAAGCAGTTAACAATTTCTACCGGGTCAGTCACACACACGCCATCCACTCTCTCCACAACCGGCACCACTCTACTCGCTCTCTCCTTCTTGTCCAACCAAGCAATCAACTTTCCGGCCTTATCTCCCACATCATACAGTCGTCCTTGTTGCTCTCTACTCATCCTTTTAGCAGCATCCGTGACCAGTGCTCTATAATCTGACTGTGTAAGGCTGAGAACGTGCAATTTCTCATCCGTAACACTCCGCTCCAAATCCCCCTCCATCTCAGCTATGTCAGTTTCCAGGCGAACCACCTCTTCCCTCCCGCACCTCCTAGCATGGGAAATAAGAGACAAGGCATGCCCCCGGATCACCGTTTTATAACCTTCCCATAGGGAGACAGCAGACGACACTGACCCTACATTATCGTCGAAGTAGTGATCAATGGACTTAACCAGTTCCACGCGAATATTAGGGTTACGTAAATACCAGGGGTTAATTGGCGCTACTCTTCCCTCTGCCCCAGGAACAACCTCCATCTGCAACAATAGAGGGGAATGGTCAGAAATACCTCGGGCCAAATGACGCACCTCCCCGATCATTCCAGCCTGGAACGCCGGCATAAGTATATAATCAAGTCTCGAGAGACTCCTGTGGGCCCCCGAGTGGAAGTTGTATTGTGCCTGTCCCGGGTGCATCAATCTCCAGCAATCTATAAGTCCTAAAGTATCTAGAAAGCCACCCAGCCAGGCCTGGGCTCTAGGGAGATCCCTGGGGGGGTGACGGTCCTCTATACCGGATACAACCGTGTTAAAATCACCCCCTAACACCAGGACCCCCCCAGGGAGTCCCAGGACCAAACGCCCCAAATCAGCAAATGTAGCCGTCTGCAATCCCGGTGGCACATAAACAGCAACGAGCGAAACAGTTCTACCCTCCCATCTCCCCACCAATGCTGCATATCGCCCTCTATCATCGTGGAGCACCTCGTCCACCTCCAACGGGAGAGAGGCCATGACCAAGATACCCACTCCCCTAGAGCCAGAAGTGAAACCAGAGTGAACAGCAAGGCGATAGCCCCGCCTATTCAGGGCATGGAAGGAGTTCCCAATCAGATGTGTCTCCTGCAGGAAAACAATGTCGGGCGAGATCCGTTTCAAAAACTGCAACACCACCCCGCGCTTGATCCTATCCCCCAGTCCGTTCACATTCCACGAAAGTATTCTCAATCCCCTACCCCCCACCCCGCTCCCGTGCATGATGCCCACATCCCAGAGAACACAACCAGAACAAATCAGCAGCTAACCTCACATTGCCTTGTGAAACAAACAAACAGTCCCCAACACCCCCCCTCCCCCACAATATCCAAACCACAACTCCCCCCTCCCTGCACCCCTGCTTGAGCCCAAACAGCCCCCCCAACTTGCAGTGTGCCTGTCGCCCTAACATATACTGAACCACAAAAAGAACCCCTGAAGGAGGAAAGGGCCCCAATATGCTCTCCACAACCTCCGAGCATTTGAAGGGCATATTGCACCAAACTTAAGTCCCATAGAGCTAAGGTACGTCACCAGCCTAGTCCATCACCGGGAACCAAAGTTCTAGTCCTGTTCCGCCGAACCCTCGCCACTCTCTGCCGTCTGACCATCCCGACCTTGACTCCGAGGCAGGGTATCCAACCAGTCTCCAACCGCCTCCGGTCGGTCGAAGAAGTGCGAGCGATCCTCGAACTCAACCCGCAACCTGGCCGGAAATAGCATCGCATACTTCAGCTCCATGTCCCTCAAGCGCCGTTTGACGCCCAAGAATCCCAGTCGTTGTTTTTGGACCGCTTGCATAAAGTCTGGATAGAAGCTGACGTTAGAGTTGTCAAACTTCAGCGGCCCATTCACCCTCGACGCCTGAAGGATAGCATCTCTGTCCCGAAAGTTAAAAAGTCGGGCAATTATAGGCCGCGGGGGAGCACCCACTTTCGGCGCACCACCCGGAATTCTGTGAGCCCGCTCCACCGCAAAGAATTTGCTCAGCCCCTTGGGTGCGAGATGGTTGACCACCAGATCCTCCACAAAAAGGTCAGCAGCAGGGTTCTCCGATCGTTCCGGTACCCCAATTATGCGAACATTGTTCCGCCTGGCCCTGCTTTCGGAATCCTCAAGTCGACGGTCAGTTAGGTCACTGGCCAGCCGTAACCTACGAACCTCCGTTTGCAGGGCGGCCACGTCCACAGTTAGGCTCGACGCTGCGTGGTTCAAAGCATTGACCCGCTCATTCGTTTTAGACAGATCCGCCCTGACCAGATTTACATCGATCAGGACCGCATCCAATTTACGAGCCAGGGTATCAAACTGCTGACCCACTGCAGCCTTCATCTCCTCAATGGCGCCCATGACGTCTATCAAAGTCAAGTCAGCAGATAGGCCCGAGACATCCTTGGACCTTTCCGGCGATTTATGTGACCCACCAGGGGATCCCTTTGTCTGCGCATAGCGGTCCATGTTATTAGCCTGGGTGTAAACTCCCCGCCGGGTATTCTTGGGTTTCTGCTTGTCTCCGTCCAGCCTCGCCGCCATCGTCCGGTGACCACTGAGATCGGCACCTGCCAGCACAGGAGTAGGGACCAGACAGCTAATTCAAGGGACCACAGCCGTCACGGACTGTAGTCTGTGTATAGTCCGAGATCCAGGCCAAACACTCCACCATCCACGCTCCTCTGGAACATCAAGGTCCCTCAGCCGATGTCAGCAAACAGGTTCGAAAACGAAAGTGAAAGTGCGGGGTACGTGACAGGCCAGGCCCTGCATGCCGCTGTTGTTCACTTCGTACCCGGGCACCTCACCAACTCGAGTTCGGGACCAAGGCGGGAGCAGGCCGTAAACTTCAGATCGCAACCATTCCGGTTCCCCGAGCCCGATTTGAATTTGGAGAACGGATGGCACCTCAGCTCAAGCTCAGCAACAAAAGCCCGTCGACAAAACCAGGATTAATTCAGGATAGACGTGGGAGGTTGCGGAGGCCCTCGGGAGCCTTGAGCCTACGCGGCCATCTTGGTTATGCGCTAGGCTCCTCCCCCCGAAATTTACTATTCTTAATGCTTGTACATCTGGCCCCTAATTTCTACGTTCAAAAAATTCAAAAACGTCTCTGTAGCTTAATGTTTGTAACTGGTATCACTGTTAGCTTCTTAATGTATATATCAATGTCCCAGCACTGAGAACTCAAGTATCACCAGGCCATGTGTATGGTATCAATCTGAATGTTTGATTTTTCAATTACTATTTTTTTACTTTGTAAAATTTACAAGCCTGGAGAAGTTTTTCAAAAATCACCACAAAGTTGGAGAAATCTAACTTCACAATTTTCATGCTCACCCAGCATGAAGAAACCTTTTTAGGTCGAGCCTAGCGCAGCGCGCATGCACTGCTGCATGGGAGGCTTCTTGTGAGGGATCAAAACTTCTCCGTGTGGGTCGGACTCCTCCCACACATCTGATTGGCCTTTGCATGTGTCCTTCAATAAGGAAAGCACGCAAATGGCCAAAGGCGGGTGCATGTCCCACTTCTTCTTCAAATGTTCATTCCCACGGCGTTTTGCTCTCAGGAGCAAGCAGGAGCGCGGAGGATGGCAACTGCATTCCTCCCTCGTCGTGGATCAGATTACTAATTAGCAGCCTACGCTTCATCACATCTCTCAAAGAGGCACACGTTTTGGGGTTAACAAGGCTTTTGCATGTTTACATCGTTTTCAACCCATCATGTGTTTTATTCATCTTTTTATGATTCCTCATCTTGTTGTGAGTTCCCTTCTAGTTGTGTTTCTTTCATTGTACCTCCCGCTGTGGATCCCTATTAAGGTTCTCCTGAAATATGGATGAATGGATGGCAACAGGGGCAGTTGTTACCACCCTCTCACTTATCCTACTAGTTTGCTTTCATACTTGCATCCTCTACTTCATTGTTTTGCCTGTTGTCGGTTCCCTCAGTCGTTCTTGTTATACTTGTCTCTGACTATGCTCTGTATTCCTTGTGGACTACCCATGTCTAAATGTACGTTGGTTTTCCCACTGTATATGACAGCACAACACTGCTTCCCAGGTGTAGTGGTATTTGTTTCTTCTTCGGTTCTTGAGGAATATTACTGGTTTGCCTGGGTCTAGTTACAATGAGACTCCAAGTTGCATGGAGATAATTAAGTTATACTCCATATATCTTGTTTGTGACGCTGCGCCGTTCTGTGACCCAGAGAGTCCCGGCCAGGTCTTCCATTCTCTCATTGTCTCTCTCTCTCTCACCGACTGACTCTCACTCTCTCACTGACTGACTCTCTGACTCTCTCTCTCACTGACTGACTCTCTGACTCCCTGACTCTCTCACTGTCTGACTCTCTCTCTCTCTCTCTCTCTCTCACTGACTGGCTCTCTCACTCTCTCTCAATGACTGACTGACTCTCTCTCACTGACTGACTCTCTCTCACTCTGTCTCACTGACTGACTGACTGACTGACTCTCTCACTCTCTCTCTCACTGACTCTCCCACTCTCTCTCTCACTAACTGATTGATTGACTGACTCTCTCACTGACTGACTGACTGACTCTCTCTCTCTCACTGACTCTCTGACTCTCTCTCCCATTGACTGACTCTCTGACTCACTCTCTCTCACTGACTGACTCTCTCTCTCTCACTGACTGACTCTGTCTCTCTCTCTCTCTCTCTCACTGACTGACTTTCTCACTCTGTCTCACTGACTGACTATCTGACTGACTCACTCTCTCACTTTCTCTCTCACTGACTGACCGACTCACTCACTCTCTCAATCACTGACTGAATGACTCTCTCACTGACTGACTATCTCACTGATTGACTGACTGACTGACTCTCTCTCTCTCTCTCTGACTGACTGACTCTCTCACTGACTGACTATCTCACTGACTCTCTGACTGACTGACTGACTCTCTCACTCTCACTCTCTCTGACTGACTGACTCTCTCACTGACTGACTGACACGTTGACTGACTCTCTCACTAACTGACTGGCTGACACTCTCACTCTCTCTCTCACTGACTGACTCTCTCACTAACTGGCTGACTCACTGATTGACTCTCTCACTCTCTCTCTTACTGACTGATTGACTTACTCTCTCTCTCTCTCTCTCTCTCATTGACTGACTGTCTCTCTCTCTCTCACTGACTGACTCTGACTGACTGACTCTCTCACTCTCTCTCTCACTGACTGACTGACTCTCTGTAGGAGAGTAGGATCTGCCTCTTATGTTGCCCCCACTTTTTTTTCTGATGTTAACACTGGTTTCTGGCTATAGTCTGGCTGGGACCCTGCTAATCAGGGCCCCAGCCTCTCTGTTCTCTCTAAACAACATGGAGTGCATATTAGGTGCACTAGTGATTGGATACTGTGGTCCCTTGTGAGCCCCTAGTATATGGTACCTAAGGCACCAAGGGCATAGGTACTTCACAGGCCTACCAGCGGTTGAAGCATGTATTATGCCACCCCTGGGAAGCAGACTAAATCTGACACCACAGGCCTGCTACTGTTAGCACTCCTCACTGAGATATAGGTTCACTATATCTCACCCTGCACACACATATAAACCTATCAGTCACCCCTAAGGCAGGCCCTATCAATCCTGAGGGCAGGGTGCTTGGTTTCCATGTGAGGGGGTGCCTCTGCCTGAGCAGTGCCCCTCTGCAGCTCTCAGAGTCCATTCTCTGGGGCTGTTTGTGAATGCGGTCAAACCATATACTCTTAAGTGCATTATAACCTCGCGGTAAATGCTAACTTTGGAATGGCTGCATCAAAACATGTCGTGGTTGGTATCAAACGCTTTGGAATCATACCCCCACACCAGTAACTGGTGTGGGAGTATGATCCCACCCTTATAGAGGGATAGACATGTACCCACTGTGGAAACACGGTAGAATCCTGAAGAGCCCTGGCATCACAAAATGGATGCCACCAGTCACAGACACTGGGCTGCCCTCCTGCTGCTGACCGAAACTCGCAGTGGAGGAGGCCCAACAATAGGCATCCTGTCACAGGGAGGTGTGACCACCTCCCAGACAGGGTTTAGTGTATTGGGACTGGGTGGTTGCACTCCTAGAGTGCTTTGAAGTCCTGCACTGGGGGAGCAGTAGGCTCTTCTGTGCATACACCAGTTCAAACCGGCTCAGGGGCTACCTGCCCCTGCTCTGGCGTGAAACTGGACAAAGGAAAGTGGGTGTAGCCACCCACTCCCCTGACCCTCCCATAGGTGGGGTCATAGAGCTAGTCCCACCTTTCCTTTCAGTATAAGTTAGGGAACCCTTGCCATTGCAAACTAGACATCCCTGGACGACGCTCTGAGGAAGAATCCTGGACCTTCGACGTTCCATTACCTCTGGAAGCCGAAAGAATCTCCCTTGGAGTCAAGGAGTGACTCCCCTGCTTGGCAGGCACCAAATCTTGCAATCAACGGTCGCAATCTTTCCCGCTCCCGCCGGAGTCCGAATTCCCTGCAGCCCAGGAAGAGGATTTCCTGACTTCTCCAAGGCCATCGTGAGTCCCCAGCGACGCTGAGGCAAGTGGACCCCACAAGTGATGAGGAACCGCAATACCTGTGGTCCAAGCCTCCAGCAGGATTTCCACGTAAGATCAGAGGCCTACCCCATCTCGAGTGACCGTGGACCCCTGTTGAGTGAATCCTCCAGAGGTATCTTCGCAATCCCTTGCTGGTTGTCTTGTGGGTCCCCAGAAGACATTTCTACAGTTCCAAAGGGCTCCCCTGGTTGCTCCAGGCCTGCTCCAGGCCTGCCCTGACTTACCCTCGCTGGGTGAGTCCCTCAGACCTTGCTGGTCTGCACCGCTGACTTTTTATCTTTTCCACGAGACTTGCTGTTACCAAGGTTTGTTGGCTCCAATCTGGTCACCGATGCCGCAGTAAGCTGCAAACTTCGTAGGACATGCCAAATCCAGCTCCTACTCATCGTCGACGCCTCCTGGACCTCGTGGCTGAAGAGTCATGACACCCGTGATCATCTGAAATCACCCGACGACTGTGGGCATCCATCTTCCTTGCCCCAGGTCACTGCCAAGTGACTTTGAACACTGTCCCCTCTGCTTTCAGGTCTTCCTTCTTCTGAATCCAGCCTTGGATTCCACCGGACACTTCTCCTGTCTTCACAAGCAGCAAGTCTTCCTTGGCTCCCATTGAAAACGACGCCGCGACCTCACACCAAAAGACACCTATGCACCTGGCTTCCCTGGGTGAGGTAACTCCAGTACTACAGTGCTCCTGTGAGTGTTGGCTCTAGAACTACTTACCCTGTAAGTGACTTGCTTGTAGACTCTCCCGAAGTATCCTTAAACTCTAAATTTCCAATTGCGACCTGCTCCATTGAAGTCAATTGGGATCCGCGGCTGTGTTCTCACACTGCATGCGTCTCCCGTGGGTCCTTTACTTACCTGCCTTGGGTAGATTAGTGAGGCCCCAGCGCTTCTGAAGGCCCTAGGTTTTGTCCCCACGCAAGTCGTTATTCTTAAGTCTCTTTTTTAGTATATGGTCTGGTACGCCCCTAGGGCCCCAGCCATATTTGTGCTTAACTGGTTGTGAATTGTTGAATTATGCATATGTTCCTGACTTCTAATCTCATAAAGAGATTAGTAGAGTGTGTCTAGTAATAAATACATATATATTTTATATATATGCCTGTGTGGTGTCCTTTCATTTAGTAATTCAAGAGATTATAAGGTAAAACAAGCTGCTTTACATTCCTCTAAAGACTTAGCCTGATGGCTGCTCTCCACAGCTACCACTAGGATAGCTTTCTTTAAAAGGTTGTCTTAAACCTACTACCATAAGAGTCGAATTGTACTGGTGCAAGGTGGCCACTTTAACTAGTGACCAGCATATACCAGGCCAACTTCTCACACTCTCACTCTCTCACTGAATGACTGACTGACTGACTCTCTGACTGGCTGACTGACTCTCTCACCCTCTCTCCGACTGACTGACTGATTGACTCTCTCACTGACTGACTCTCTCACTGACTGACTGATTGACTCTCTCACTGATTGACTCTCTCACTGACTGACTGACTCTCTCACTGGCTGACTCACTGATTGACTCTCTCACTGACTGACTGACTGACTCTCTCACTGAATGACTGACTGACTGATTGATTGACTCTCTGACTGGCTGACTGACTGACTCTCTCAATCTCTCTCTCTCTCACTGACTGACTGACTGACTCTCACTAACTCTCTGACTGACTGACTCTCTCTCTCTCTCTCTCTCTCTCTCTCTCAGTGACTGACTGACTCTCTCACTGACTGACTGACTCTCTCACGGACTGACTCTCTTACTGACTGACTGACTCTCTCTCTCACTGACTGCCTGACTGGCTGACTCTCTCACTCTCTCACTGACTGACTAACTGACTCTCTTACTCTCTCTCTGACTGACTGACTCTCTCTCAATTTCTCTCTCACTGACTGACTCTCTAACTGACTAACTGACTCTCTCTTACTGACTGACTGACTGACTCTCTCACTGACTGACTCTCTCACTGTCTGACTCCCCCTCTCTGACTGACTGACTCTCTCTCTCACTGACTGACTGATTCTCTCACTGACTGACAGACTCTCTCTCACTCTCTCACTGACTGGCTGACTGACTCGCTCACTGACTGACTGACTATCTGACTCTCTCTCACTGACTGACTGACTCTCTCACTGACTGACTGACTCTCTCACTGACTGACTCACTAACTGACTGACTCTCTCACACTTTCACTGACTGACTGGCTCTCTCACTGACTGACTGACCTTCTCACTGTCTGACTCCCTCTCTCTGACTGACTGACTCTCTCTCACTGACTCTCTCACTGACTGACTCTCTGAATATCTCTCACTGACTGACTCTCTCTCGCTCACTGACTGACTCTCTCTCTCTCACTGACTGACTTTCTCACTCTGTCTCACTAACTGACCGACTCTCTCACTGATTGACTGACTCACTCTCTCACTGACTGACTGACTCACTCTCTCAATCACTCTCCCACTGACTGACTGACTCACTCTCTCACTGACTGACTGACTATCTCACTGACTCTCTGACTGACTGACTGATTGACTCTCTCTCTCTCTCTCTCTGACTGACTGACTCACTGACTCACTGACTGACTCTCTCACTGACTGGCTGACTCACTGACTGACTCTCTCACTAACTGACTGGCTGACTCTCTCACTCTTTCTCTCACTGACTGACTGACTCTCTCACTAACTGGCTGACTCACTGATTGACTCTCTCACTGACTGACTCACTCACTGACTGACTCTCTGACTAACGGACTCACTGACTCTCTCACTGACTGACTGACTCTCTCACTAACTGACTGACTGACTCTCTCACTCTCTCTCTCACTGACTGACTGACTCTCTCACTCTCTCTCTCTCTCACTGACTGACTGACTCTCTCCCTCACTGACTGACTGACTGACTCTCTGACTGACTGACTCTTTCACTCTCTCACTGAAGTTTGAACTCGGAGCCCTGCTGTATGTGCGAGACCTGCTGCCTGGTCGGGGGTCGTCAATGGTGCTCTCCCTACCTTTCGCAATCCTGTTGTTCCTCTCCTGGGCTGCTACGCTGCCATCGCCGCAACACCATCTCGCGGCCTGGAAAGCGGAGAGCACTACAGCTCCCAGCTGCCCTAGCGACCCGTGACGCTACCTGCGCGCCCGGAGGCGCTCAAAAGGACGCTGTTCTCCCGCGTCGCGGGACGCGTGCGGGCGGACGCCGGGCTAAGCCCGGGCAAAGGGCGGGCCCTCTTAGGCCCTCAGAGGCCGATAGAGGTTGGGTTGGGACTGCCCTCTGCGAAGTGACTGCTGTTGGATTGAACACCCATTCTCGGGACTGCACAGGTGATTGTGACGGGCAATATATAGCACGAGTTATTGTGTCAAATACTATCTGGAAGGACTGTGCTTCGTACTGCTCGGTGGAAGCATGTCGAAAGGGTCTTCTAAAGCGTGCACAAGGGTTGCGGGCATGGGGACTTTGGACAGTTATTTAAAACAGGCAGAATCTGCCATTGTGAAAGAGATCGCTTCGGTTGAACGAAGACTGTCTTTGGACCCCATTAGATTATCTGTTCCTTTATTACCCGCTGTGGACTGTTGCTTGAGATCATGAATGGCTCTTGTATTAATGTTAGTCCTACAATTGTGTCACCCCCCTCACTTATAGTAAGTCCTGCTCAACCCCCACTGGTTACTCGCACTAGACAATTAAGGATTAGGCCTAATCTGAATGTTGGTGGTGGTAAAATTGCCACGGGGAAAAGAAAGGCGAAGGATAACCATCAGGGTACTAGAAAACCGGCAAAACTATCTAAATCTAGTAATCCCGCTCATGGTTTGAACAAAGTTAACACTGAGGCTCCCCGTTCAGTTAGCGAGACTCTGGGAGAAGCAGTGAATGATTGTGTTAAATCAGCTACTGATAGCACTACTGATAGAACTAGCGAAAAATCTATGTCAGACTTTACAAATATCCTTGATGAGCACCTTAAATTATTTACTGCTCCTTTATTGGTCACTTTGAGGCGCATTGAGGAGCGGTTGAATGTAATTGAGTCACACCTTACCTCTAAGGTTTCTATTCCTGGCCCAAGTACCCTGGCAATTAACTCTCTTAGTACAGTTACCGCTTCGGTCAATAACTTGTTGGATACCATAATTACCGCACCCCAACAACCAGTACCTCACTCTACTACCTCGGCCACTGGTGTAAACCTACCGCCCCTAGCTTTAAATCCCACGGGTACAACACAAGGGGTGGTTTCGGGTTCTCAGAACATTGAAGGGAGGCCCGGCTTTTTAGCTAACTATGATAAGAGGGACTCGCTACATCTACCTGTTGAGGCTTGTCCATATACTATTATCTTAGCTAACGTCCCAAAATTGGAAGGGGGAAAAAGAGAACACTGGACTTCCCTGAAAAACAAGGCCATCCACTTCTTATCTAATAAAACTGTCTTGGGAAAACATCTTGCCAACAATTTTATGATGATTAGAAGGGTCCCGTGGGTGGGCAGGACAAACAAGAGTCTGGTGGGTGATTGTATTGTCGTAAGTTTCAGATCTCCAAGGTTGGTTGAGGATATATTGAAACAGGCTGGGACAGTGAGAATCCAGACGGATTTTGTTAATGTCCTCCCCCTGGGTTTCTTTTATCCTCCATTTCATGTTGGGTTGTGCTTAAGTGACCCCCCTAGGGGTATTGGTCTTAACAATTATGCTGTCCCTGTTTCTAACAGATTTGACGCTCTTTCAAACCTAGATGACAATGAATGACTAGGGACATTGGCAGAGCACAATACTCCAGATAGTTGGGTAGTTGGCCGTGATGAAAATATATTGCAACCATTGGATGACAGTCATGTCGCATTTACTCCTGGTTTATTGGGCAATCTATTTAGATTGGTCAGTTGGAATATAGCTGGCCTGAAAAATAAAATCGATGACCCGGCTTGGCGAGCATTTATAGGTTTAGGCCACATTATTAGTTTACAAGAAACATGGGACATAGAGAATACCCTGACTATTGATGGGTACAGGAGTTTTTTTGTTCCAGCAGTACCATCAAATGCGGGGAGGGCAAAGGGTGGGTTGGCTACCTTATTTTCCGCTAGTGTACCGGGTCAACAGACCCAAATAGATACAGGTTCACGGAATAGTTTGGCTGTACAAATCTCCCTGTTAGAGGGAGGTGTTTTTTTAATCGTAAATTTTTATAATTCCTATGACAGAGTCACCACAACTGATCATCTCTTAGCTTTAACACGCTTTTTGGCGGATTACAAAGACGCTAACCAAAATGATTGTTTTATTATAATTTTGGGTGATTTTAATATCCACGGCTGTTCAGACAAATGTTTGTCCTCTGATCCTCTAGGTCCGTCTGCACAAGGTGATGCTCATTTTGAGCATTCTGCTCAGGGAGACTGTCTTGAGTCAATCTTAGCAGATTATGGTCTTATACTCCCTTCTTTCACGTCTGAGGAAATTCCTACTTTTAAAGGGAATGGCAAACATTCTGTCATTGATTACATTTTTATTAGCTTTGCACTTGGTGATATGATTCACGGTTATAAGGCGATTTGGTCACATTTTAGTGACCATAACCCTGTGGTCCTTAGCATTTCGGACATTTTTATCACCCCTACTAAAACTTTGGAAAGGACGGATAAATCTAATATCCGCCCCTCTGATCAGAATCGTAGGATTAGATGGAACAAAATAATTCCGGAGGACTTTCATTCTAATCTAAGAAGGAAGGTGGGTCCTGAGATAAATATCTGTTTGGATTTGGACGCCGGTAATAAGGAAGTTTTAGAGGCTTACTCGGCAATTTGTTCCCAAATCTCTGCGGACCTTAGTTGTCCTGCTAAGGGTAAATATAATACCAACTTAGGCTGGTTTGATAGAAATTGCTCCCTGGCTAACAGAAGGCTGAAGGCCGCCCTAAATTGTAAACCTATTAATAGGGCAATTCTTGCCACGCTTAGGAAAGAATATGATAAAGCCCTGAAAACTAGAAAGCAAAAGATTAGCGAGGATGCATGGGTTGAATTAGCTTCCGTGGATGTTCTTAGAAACAGTGCAAAGTTTTGGTCAGTGATGAATAAACCCTATTTTCGCGACGCTTGTAACGGCCAATTAGACTGTGGCATAGGGGAAGACTTGTGGTGTACTCATTTTAAGTCAGTTTATGAAGGGGTAAGCAACGGGGTATCGACCTTGTCGTCCCCTACTGCAAACCAATATACTTTATCGGTTTCTAAGATCGAGGTAGTCGAGGCCATTGAAAAGATGACAAGTAATAAGGCCCCAGGCCCGGATGGTGTTCCGGTTGACCTTTATAAATCTGACCTTGAGACTTGGTCTTTGGTTTTAATGAATGTTTTTAATAGGGTTTGTGTTTCAGGCATTCCGGACACTTGGTCCGAATCTGTGATTATACCCATTTTTAAAAAAGGTTGCAGGGGGGACCCTAGTTGTTACCGCCCTATCTCCCTTATTGATTCTGCAGTTAAAGTCCTAGGGCGCGTAGTTTTGGGGAAACTAACAGCGTGGTTGGAGGCTAACGAGACCCTTCATGTTTACAATATGGGTTCAGAGCAGGTCGGGGTACTATAGACCAAAGTCTGAACCTATATTTATTAATAGGCAAATACACTATTGCCAAAAAAGGGAAGTTATATCTTGCCTTTATGGACCTGTCCTCGGCATTCGACCGAGTGAATCGGTCGAAGCTGTGGGATTTGCTCCGTAAGTGCGGCATTGACGAAAACATTGTATTTTTCCTGGCTGATTTACATAGGGATATCTCCGCCACCGTTAGATACGATCGCCTGGGTAATTGCACTGGTAGGATTGGAATCACCAATGGTGTTAGACAGGGCTGTATTTTAGCCCCCCTGCTTTTTACGTTATACATCAATGATTTAGGTGCTGTTTTAACTAGGTCGTGCAAGGATACTCCAAGAGCTGGCAAGTTTTCTATTCCGGCATTATTATACGCCGATGATGCCGCCTTGTTAGCACGTACACCCGTGGGTTTGCAACGTTTGTTGGACTCATTTGCAAATTTTATGAAAGCACTTGATCTTAGTGTGAATTTTTCTAAATCACATGTCATGATTATGGGTTGTAAAGCAAAAAAGTTAAGACCTTGTACTGCGAAGGGCATGTTTTATCCCGCGTTAGCAGATTTCCCTACTTGGGGGTTATCTTTGATGATAAGTTCACTTGGTCCCCGCAATTGGCAGCTAAACGCAATGTATTTGTTAGGTCTACTTTAGCTGTCTTGGACTTTGCTCGCAAATTGGGGGTGAAGCCTATACAGGCCATTTTGAACATATATGTTGCTAAATGCCTTTCTATAGCAATGTACGGGGCTGACCTATGGGGAATTAAAGATGTTAAAGTCCTTCAAATAGTTGAAGATAAATTTCTAAAATCCATCTTATGTCTACCTCAGTCAACCCCTGCCTTTATTGTTCATCAGGAATGCGGGATAGATTATTTAGTGGATCGTATTGCTCTAGCTCCTTTGTTAAAATGGATTACAATTTGGTTAAACACAGATTTGGATCTAAATCATGTGATTCTAAAGGATTGTTTATCTCTTGAGTATGGCAGCTCCATTCCTTGGATAAATTATGTTAAGAACTTATCCAGAGAATTAGGTCGGCCCGAATTATTCGATCTACCTGGCAACTTAATTAAGGGGGACTTGAAATGGGTGAAAGCTGCATATAAACAGCGGATAATTTTAGAAAGGGAAGAAAAGGAGCTACTTAAACCTTCAGTAAGGGCTCATCAGTTGGTAATTACTTCCAACAGTATTGAACCCTACTTGGTCACTGTTAACAACATGAGCCATCGTTTTTTATTGACCAAGTTTAGACTGAACAAATTCCATCTTTTGCTCACCGATTCCCCAGGGTGGTCAAAGGAGAGGGACTTGGGAATCTGTTCTTGTGACGGATTTTCCCTCAAAGACACGGTGCACTTTGTCTTCTTCTGTAAATACTTGTCCCCTATTATCCCCCTTATTAAGGACAAAGGACTTAGGCAGGTTAAACCTGCCCTTTTATATTTACAACTGCTGGGTTCCACATGGGAGATTTTTAATATTGCCAATTTTTTAGCAATCTCAATGAGATTAAGGAAGAAAATTTCTTGGATATAATAATTAATTGGGTAACTCATGAATTGAAATCAAGTGTCTTGTATGCCTTTTTAACTCAATTGTAGTGTCCAGTGTCAATGTTATTTATATTGTATGTTTTTTATATTTATATGCTTTTATGGTTTTTGCTATGAACCGAATAAAGTAATTTTGACTGACTGACTGACTGACTGACTGCCTCTCTCACTGACTGACTGACTCTCTCTCTCACTGACTGCCTGACTGGCTGATCCTCTCACTCTCTGACTAAATGACTCTCTTACTCTCTCTCTGACTGACTGACTCTCTTTCAATTTCTCTCTCACTGACTGACTCTCTCTTACTGACTGACTGACTCTCTCACTGACTGACTGACTCTCTCACTGTCTGACTCCCCCTCTCTGACTGACTGACTCTCTCTCACTGACTGACTGATTCTCTCACTGACTGACAGACTCTCTCTCACTCTCTCTCTCACTGACTGACTGACTGACTCGCTCACTGACTGACTGACTATCTGACTCTCTCTCACTGACTGACTGACTCTCTCACACTTTCACTGACTGACTGGCTCTCTCACTGACTGACTGACCTTCTCACTGTCTGACTCCCTCTCTCTGACTGACTGACACTCTCTCACTGACTGACTCTCTCACTGACTGACTCTCTGAATATCTCTCACTGACTGACTCTCTCTCGCTCACTGACTGACTCTCTCTCTCTCTCTCACTGGCTGACTTTCTCACTCTATCTCACTAACTGACTGACTCTCTCACTGATTGACTGACTCACTCTCTCACTGACTGACTCACTCTCTCAATCACTCTCCCACTGACTGACTCACTCACTCTCTCACTGACTGACTGACTATCTCACTGACTCTCTGACTGACTGACTGACTGATTGACTCTCTCTCTCTCTCTCTCTCTCTCTCTCTCTGACTGACTCTCTCACTGACTGGCTGACTCACTGACTGACTCTCGCACTGACTGGCTGACTCACTGACTGACTCTCTCACTAACTGACTGGCTGACTCTCTCACTCTCTCTCTCACTGACTGACTGACTCTCTCACTAACTGGCTGACTCACTGATTGACTCTCTCACTGACTGACTGACTCACTGACTGACTCTCTGACTAACTGACTCACTGACTCTCTCACTCTCTCACTGACTGACTGACTCTCTCACTAACTGACTGACTGACTCTCTCACTCTCTCACTCTCTCTCTCACTGACTGACTGACACTCTCCCTCACTGACTGACTGACTCTCTGACTGACTGACTCTCTCACTGAATGACTGACTGCCTCTCTCACTGACTGACTGACTCACTGACTGATTGACTGACTAACTCTCTTACTCTCTCACTGACTGACTCTCACTGACTGACTGACTGACTCTCTTACTCTCTGACTGACTGACTGACTCTGACTGACTTTCTCACTCTCTCTCTCACTGACTGACTGACTCTCTCACTGACTGACTGACTCTCACTTTCTCTCTCACTGACTGACTGACTTACTCTCTCACTGACTAACTGACTATCTGACTCTCTCTCACTGACTGACTGACTCTCTCACTGACTGACTGACTCTCTCACTGTCTGACTCCCCCTCTCTGACTGACTCTCTCTCACTGAGTGACTCTCTCACTGACTATCTGACTCTCTCTCTCTCTTACTGGCTCTCTTACTCTTGCTCACTGACTCTCTTACTCTCTCTCTCACTGACTGACTGACTGACTCTCTCACTGACTGGCTGACTCACTGACTGACTTTCACTGACTGACTCACTGACTGACTCGCTCACTGACTTACTGACTCTCTCACTCTCTCACTGACTGACTGCCTGACTCTTACTGACTGACTGACTGACTGACTCTCTCACTGACTAACTCTCTTACTCTCTCACTGACTGACTGACTGACTGACTCTCACTGACTGACTGGCTCTCTCTCTCACTGACTGACTAGCTGACTGACTGAATCTCTGACTGAATCTCTGACTGACTGACTCTCTCATTCTCTTTCTCTCAGTGACTGACTGACTGACCCTCTCTCTCTCACTGAATGACTGACTGCCTCTCTCACTGACTGACTGACTCACTGACTGATTGACTGACTAAATCTCTTACTCTCTCACTGACTGACTGACTGACCGACTCTCACTGACTGACTGACTGACTGACCGACTCTGACTGACTGACTGACTGACTCTCTTACTCTCTCACTGACTGACTGACTGACTCTCACTGACTGGCTTTCTCACTCTCTCACTGACTGACTGACTGACTCTCTCACTGACTGACTCTCTCACTGTCTGACTCCCCCTCTCTGACTGACTGACTCTCTCTCTCTCTCTCACTGAGTGACTCTCTCACTGACTGACTCTCTGAATATCTCTCACTGACTGACTCTCTCTCTCACTGACTGACTTTCTCACTCTGTCTCACTGACTGACTAACTCTCTCACTGACTGACTGACTCACTCTCTCACTTTCTCACTGACTCACTCACTCTCTCAATCACTCTCCCACTGACTGACTGACTCACTCTCTCACTGACTGACTGACTATCTCACTGACTCTCTGACTGACTGATTGACTCTCTCTCTCTGACTGACTGACTCTCTCACTGACCGGCTG
Source organism: Triturus cristatus (assembly GCF_964204655.1). Taxonomy (NCBI): domain Eukaryota; kingdom Metazoa; phylum Chordata; class Amphibia; order Caudata; family Salamandridae; genus Triturus; species Triturus cristatus. The sequence continues at coordinate 735,909,196 of NC_140592.1, forward strand.
ACTGACTCTCTCACTGTCTGACTCCCCCTCTCTGACTGACTGACTCTCTCTCTCTCACTGAGTGACTCTCTCACTGACTATCGGACTCTCTCTCTGTCACTGGCTCTCTTACTCTTGCTCACTGACTGACTCTCTCACTGACTGACTGACTCTCTCACTAACTGACTGACTGACTCTCTCACTCTCTCTATCAATGACTGACTAACTCTCTCACTGACTGGCTGACTCACCGACTGACTTTCACTGACTGACTCACTGACTGACTCTATCACTAACTGACTGACTGACTCTCTCACTCTCTCTCACTAACTGACTGACTGACTCTCACTCTCTCACTGAATGACTGACTGCCTCTCTCACTGACTGACTGACTCACTGACTGATTGACTGACTAACTCTCTTACTCTCTCACTGACTGTCTGACGCTCACTCACTGACTGACTTACTCTCTTACTGTCTCACTGACTGACTGACTGACTCTCACTGACTCTCTGACTGACTGACTTTCTCACTCTCTCACTGACTGACTGACTCTCTCACTGACTGACTGACTCTCTCTCACTTTCTCTCTCACTGACTGACTGACTCTCTCACTGACTATGTGACTCTCTCTCACTGACTGACTGACTCTTTCTTTGTCTGACTCCCCCTCTCTCACTGACTGACTCTCTCCCTCTCACTGAGTGACTCTCTCACTGACTATCTGACTCTCTCTCTCACTGACTCTCTCTCTCACTGACTGGCTGACTCACTGACTGACTTTCACTGACTGACTCACTGACTGACTATCACAAGCTGTCTGACTGACTCTCTCACTCTCTCTTACTGACTGACTGCCTGACCCTTACTGACTGACTGACTGACTGACTCTCTCTCTCACTCACTGACTGACTGACTCTCTCACTAACTGACTGACTCTCTCACTCTCTCTCACTGACTGACTCTCTCTCTCACTGACTGACTGACTCTCTCTCTCACCGACTGACTGACTCTCTCAGTCTCTCTCTCAATGACTGACGGACTCTCTCACTCTCTCACTGACTAACTGACTGACTCTCACTGACTCTCTGACTGACTGACTGACTGACTCTCTCACTCTCTCTCTCACTGACTGATTGATTGACTCTCTCACTGACTCTCTCACTGACTGACTGAATCACTGACTGACTCTCTTACTGACTGACTGTCCCTCCGCCACACTGACTCTCAGTCTCTCTCTCACTGACAACTAACTGACTCTCTTACTCTCTCACTGACCGACTCACTGACTCTCACTGACTCTCTGACTGACTGACTCTCTCACTGACTGACATACTCTCTCTCTCACTGACTGACTGACTGACTCTCTCTCACTGACTGACTGCCTGACAGACTCTCTCATTGACTGACTGACTGACTGACTTTCTCACTCTCTCTCTCACTGACTGACTGACTGACAGACTGACTGACTCTCTCACTGACTGACTGTCTCACTCCCTCACTGACTGACTCGCTCACTGACTGACTCTCACTCTCTCACTGTCTGACTCTCTCTCACTGGCTGACTCTCTGACTCTCTCTCACTGACTGACTTTCTCACTGACTGACTCTCTGACTCTCTCTCTCTCACCGACTTACTCTCTCTCTCACTGACTGACTCTCTCTCACTGACTGACTCTCTCACTCTCTCTCACTGACTGACTGACTGACTCTCTTACTGACTGACTGTCTCACTCGCTCTCTCACTGACTGACTCTCTCACTCTCACTGACTGACTACCCGACTGACTGATTCTCTCTGACTCTCTGACTGACTAACTGACTCTCTCACTGACTGACTGACTAACTCTCTCATTGACTGTTATACAGGTACTATTTCGCAACCTTCACCCTACTGTTATTTATGCTCCCCCCCCATAACAAAAAAAACCATAACAAGCAACCATTGGGACAGACAGATAGAAGGTGCCAGCATTGAAAGGACAAAAAAAAACTCAAGACATTATTTATTTTTAATACTTTTTTTAATATGGTCGTTCAGTTGTTCATAATGCTTTCTTGGTCATATATAAGGTAATAAAAATGCTTCTGACACTTCTTTATTATAACTTTTCAGCATGCTGCAGACTTCTGTACAGTACAGCTTACAGACATAGGCAAAGTCCATATCTCTGGCTAAACACTTATAAGGTCCCAAAGGCGAGACCTATTGGCTATGCCAATGCTTGTTTGAAATGGTACTATGTTAAAAAAGCATTGCCAAAGCCATTAGTTTTGCGTAGGCAAGATCTATTGGCTTTGGCAATGTATTCTTTTAGACATATTGCACACAGAATGTCTTAAAGTAAAATTTGTAAATGTGCTATGACTCGCCCAGTGCTGTTCACGTCATAGCCCTTTTTTTAAAAAAAACTTTCAGTCATGCATAGCTGTTGTACAACATGGCTAAAAAACATTGTCAAAGCCAAAAGCTCTCACATAGGTGACATCTATTGGCTCTGCTAATGCTTGTTTTTCCTTCATATCTCTGTTCTGTTAATGTTGCCCTTTGGACCTTGTTTTATCATTTATTGATTTCTTGTCCTCCACAGGGTTCGGCATGACCACACCTGCCACCACCACCGGCAAGATCTTTCTCATCTTCTACGGCATGATCGGTTGCTCTAGCACCATCCTGTTCTTCAACCTCTTCCTGGAGCGTATCATCACCCTACTGGGAGTGGCCATGCGAGCGTTCCACTTGCGCCAGCTGCGGAGTCGTGGTGTTTTTCCAAGGGCCTTGCCCACGGCTGCCTTTGACGAGGAACGTAGCCACCTATTGGGCTGGAAGCCTTCTGTCTACAATGTTATGCTGATCCTTGGCCTGGGCGCATTGGTGATCTCCTGCTGCGCTTCCACCATGTACAGCCCCCAAGAAGGATGGAGCTATGTAGACTCTCTCTACTTTTGCTTTGTGACATTCAGCACAATTGGCTTTGGTGACCTAGTGAGCGGGCAGCGCCGGAGCTATGACAGTCAGGGCCTATACAGTGCTGGCAACTTCCTCTTCATCCTGCTGGGCGTTTGCTGCATCTACTCCCTTTTCAATGTCATTTCCATTGTCATCAAACAGGTCCTTAACTGGCTTCTGAGGCGTTGCTGCCCCTGTTGGCGAGTCAAAAGGCACCAGCGGCCCTGTCGAAGGGCAGGGAGGCGGCACCACCGTGTTGTGGCTCCTACCTCAGCTGGACGGCCCCCACGGAGTGAGATTTCCATGGACACAGAGGCAGTGTATGAGAGCGAGGCTGATGCCAGGCGCACATCACCTGAGCTGAGCACGCACGACTTCTCTTCTACAGCTGCGCCGGGGAGCGCTGGCAAAGCAACCAGCTCTGAGGTGGGGAATGGGCACCTGAAAGTGGCCTGGAAAGACCAGACAGAAGGTTCACCCACAACTGGAACACATGACTCAGGAGAGTGTGGTCATCAGAGGGGTCTTCTCAGCAACATTGGCTCCCTGGCTGTTATGAACAACAAGCTGGCAGAAACTAGTGGCAGTCGATGTCACGGTGGATTGGCTTCCTCAATGGTGGGCCCTGGTAGGCTTCTGGAGGGCATGGAGCACCAGAACAGGCAATCAAGCTGCCAGAGCTCCCCAGGAAGTGTCGTCAGGGACAGCCAGGAAGAGAGCTGTGAGCAGGAGGCACCATCGTCCAGTGGTGTTGAATACTTGGCCAACAGCAGTCTACCCCACTGTAGTAAAGGGAGTAGCCGTGGATCCTTCCCCCATCAGGCTTATGCCAGTGATAGTAGAGGCAAACTCTGCAAGCAACCATCGCAGCTTCAGGACAATGACCTTCTGGATACTGAGAATGGTAACCACAGTGGTGGCCGGTCCTCTGGCCCCACTGGATCCTCAGTGGATGAGGGTGGCCCCACAGTGGCCCTTCACCCACGTTCATTGGCATTCCTTCACCGGAAGCTGGTCCAGTCCAGCAGTGTGGACAGTGCCCAAGAAGTGTCAAGTGAGAGCCGAGGCATGGCTCTCCGAAAGAACTGGTACCATCACTACCGAGGAGAAGGCTCTAGCAGTAGGCTTCTGGATGATGTAGGTTCCTTGGCAGTTATGAACGACAGGTTTGCTGAAACTACCAGCAAAAGAAAGATGCAGACAAAATCAAAGGTATCGGATGAGCTTGACGACACCTAAGTCATCAATCAAGGCATCAACAGTAGTTTGGTTGAATCGACATAAGTGAAAAAGATTTTTAAACAGGATGTCCAACCTAAAGGAGTCATAAATATGTTTTTTACTCTGGGCACTCCGTGGAACTTAATGCCTACAGTATGAAGCAGACACATCAGAAGGATACCCTTATTTGCAGTCAGTTGATCAGTCAAATATGGTGCCCAGTATTAATCATTAGGATGGGCTATTGAGGGGAACAATGGATGTATTAGCTGGATGTGGTACCCAGAGGGCACAAAGGATAAATCCATAAAACATTGTACCTAAAGGGTCTGATGGATGCATAAGTAGGGCCCTTGTGTAAAGTCCCAGAGGATTTCTCAGTGAAACAGGGTATTCAAGGGGAACACTGGATTTGTTAGTGGGCCGCAGGAACCTGAGGGCCCAATGTTCATATCAGCAGGATATGGTACTCAGAGGTTATACAAGGGGTGGTGTATCAGTGGAACATGGTACTTGGAAAGGGATATATTAGTTGTGTATAACATCCAGTGCAGAATGCTCCAGTTGTGTATAATGCCCTTAGGATACATTAGCCTTACATGGTACTCTCAGAGAGGTATAGCTGTGGTGCACGTTACACGCAGATTAATGTGTTGCTGTTGTGTACCAATTGCTCACTCATAAAAAATCCATGTCAGCCCGGCTATCTAGATGCGTTCAACATCCTAAGCGTGAAAGCAGGACACAAATTATTGTATGTATTTAGTGCCGTCATCCTTTTAATTTTATATGGAGTAGAAAGGCAGTCCCACACTGTCGTGGGGAAACTAACAACCTCAAGCGTGCTTTTTGGGACACAGTTACCCCTGTCCTGATAAAAGAAAAACAAGGAAACCCTTCCTACTTATGTGGGAACGGGGTACTATTCACAACCAATTTATTCGAAAACAGGGTAGATGTATAGTGGTTGTGGGTAAACACTGTACCACCACCATGGATAAGGGGAAACTGATGACCTCACCGTGGCCTTAATTGTATGACTGTCCAGACTACTGATATCATCAAATGATTACATATACAATCCCAGTAGCTTTGTATGATATAGTCAGTGTCAAAATGACCATGTTAACATACTACCTACTTTGTACTCTTCTTCCACACCTGTAATCCCCAAGATGTACCTACTCCTTGATCATTGGCTTGCCCACTTGAGTTCCTACAAATCAATGGCCAATGAAGAGAAGCAGGGTGAAGAGGGAACATGAAGGCCCTTCCCCCTCACGGCAATGTTGGGCGCTGTTGAACAAGCGGCCTGTTGTCATACAACGCCAAAGTAGCAGACACAGCACTCACTGTTAGCCGCAATAGTGAGCACCAGGCAACGAACAATCTTAGGCGCTCCTTCAAAGCTACCATGGATGTAAGGTCATGCATGCTGATGCATCCCTACCATATTCCAGAGGTAGCCATGCCGCCTACAATTACAGCAGGAGACACACAATAGGTGAGAAGGCACTGAATGAGCATTATGTTCACTGCATAATCTGGAGGGATGCCAGGATCTCTTAGAGCTTGACCCATCACTCATGCAGTAGCCTTACTTCTCTGAACTGCCTGCTACCTCTATAGGAGATAACGCATCTATAAGTCAAGTGTGTAAAAACTACAATCAGGCAACACCCACTTCCTACGGAACAGAGAAAGCTGTTTCACTAGAGAGTGGCCATGGTGTGTACACCCAGGGCAGCCTTGCAGCCTCCCGACTTGAAATATAATGTAACCTACTACAAGCAGCTGTGTTGCGTTACATTTCTTTACAAAGCCATGCAAGGTGGAGCAAATTGTCCCTTGCATTACTTTGTAAATATTACTGAAGCTTTGCGTAATCTGTACATCACCTTGCGCAAAGGCTTCATAGAACTAGGCCTTAGTGCATGACCCTGTGCAAATGCCGATGGTCGATCTCTAAATTCCAGGTCAAAATACAGGGATAGCCTGTCACAGCTTTCAGATTCTGGTGCTTCTGTAAACGTAAGGCGTCTTGGCGCTGTCGAAGTCTGATTTAGGCCGCAGCAAAATCCTTGTCGGGTCATGTCGGGTAATGCACTTGAGCAGTTACTAAGACTCGTGCAACCACCGACCATGATACCGAACCAGGTATCCGTTGCTTGACATGCATCATCATTTCCCTCCGCTGGTCACTCATCACTAACATTGCACGTGAGGACCACACGGTACGTGCCCCAATATTGGTAACAGAATAACTAAAAGGAAACCTAAGCTACACCTCAACCCAGTTTCTACCTCATCTAATTCACTCTCTAAATTGTCAATTGGCCCTTAGAATGGTGTTTTGACAAACAGTGAAAAGCATCAAAATTGATTTCAAGGACCTGTTGAGATTGTTACTCCGAGGTACCACGGCCTAGCATTTAACACGCAGAAACACGTTGAAGAAGAGCTAGAAATTCTTCAGGGTGCTGACATTGTTGACATGGTGTCTTCATTCTACATAGCACACAAGACAGAACAACCTGGGTAGGTGCGGGTCTGCTGATTTTCACTTCCCAGATCTGACTATCAGAAGGGAGCGTCTCATCACCTCCACCACTGAGGACCTTGTGGCTGAAATCCACCCGGTGTAGTGATTCTCCAAGATTGACCTGAACCCCTGTGTAAAGAATATCTGTAAATTACGCCTTTCTTGAACCATTATTGGGCTACTGTAATGTAGATTCCTCAGCTTCAGCATCCACAGTAGAGCCTAGGTATTCCAGAACAGCATCCCCAAATCACAGTTAGACCACCTTAGTGTCGTCAATGTCATGCAACAGCCTCTGCGTAACCCCACAACAGACTGAGCTGCCCTGAAACACACAGTGAGAGTACACTCCACAGAAACAAGGGCAAGGTTCTCTAGTCTGAATTCTGGTTCTTTGTATTCCATTTTTCAGAGGAAGGAATACCTCAAACCCAAAGAAAACAGCCAATGTCAAAGCCACAACTGTGCCCCAGCCCGTGTCTAGAAGTGAGAAATGTTTAGGCCTTAGTGACATACTTCAGGCCTTCCAACAAGAACCTGGTGTCTCTTACAGTGATCTCCTGCACACTACTTAAGAGATCTTCTCTAGGAGAGTGGACCAAAATAATACCACCAAGTGTTCTGGGACACAAAGGACGCTTTATCAGCAGACACCAGCATAAAACACCGGGGTCACGCTGGTGACTTTTCAGTTGATGCGAGTTCTATTGGTCTTGGCATGTTCTTTTTCAGATGCAGGAATACATGTGTTTCCACTTTGTATCATATCTTATGCATCGCAGTAAATAAACAAAGGTGCGATTGCAATGCAAAGGAGGCTATGGTGATACTATGTGAGTATTACTGCTTCTGTCTCTGATTATACAGGAAACAGTTCCAAATAGCCATCAATCATAAACCCCCGCGTCTGCTTCAAGGTGCAAGCTCGAAATCACTTCCAAGGATCGAAAAGTAGATCCACCCCCCAACTAAAAGAAGACTCATTCCAAGTGAATGACAAAACCGGTGCGCCCAACCCATCCGTCTGTTTGTTCTGACGTCCTCGCCCCACCACAGAACAATCAACTGTCCAGGCCAAAGTAACAGAAGTACATGCAAGGCTCACTCTTGGTGGAGCCTTACCCATTTCAATACCCCCCCCCCCCCCCCCAATGAAGGAAAATACCCCACCTCCACTGATGAGTGCCTTCAGCTCGTGCTACCTACCACCTTAAAAAAACAAATGGAAAAGTCACCATCACAAACTAGGAAGAAAGAACCCTCATGTGCTCATGTGCTCCATACTGTCCAATGAGAACTGTCAGCAACAGGTAATGGTCTGCCAATCAGGGGTGCGTGCCTAGTTCTCACACTAACAATGGTTCCAAACAACATGCTGCAGGTCCTGCCAGATTTCGGGGATTGTAAAAACACAAAGCACAACTCATATGAAAGGTCTGGATTTTGACCTAGACACTCAGGATGAAGCCCTGGTGTATTGTTGCCTGATATGATCAGCAACACCGCCTGAAGGCAGGCCAGCCTAAAATATCACAGAAATGATCCCACCCATTCTTGAACAAGAATCAGCATCTACATCTACAGCCCCCTGATGGCAGGTTATTACTTGTGGTGACTGGCATTGCCTCAGGCAGAGATTGTCCTCACCATATCAGTCAGTCTTAGCTAAGTTGTGGAAAGGATAGCCACACTTGGGCTTATAAAGTCAATCAGAGCTTATATTGGGCATCCTATAGGGCAGGGAATTTTAGCAAAATCCTATGCCAAATAACACAACTCTCCCCCACAGTCTGGTCTCTGCAAAGGAAAGCTGAAGTACAGACTCACAGGGCCTGTGGATGAAAACCCGGAGTAGGCCATAGTTACATCATTGAGAGGATATAGAAGCATCATCACTCTTAGCCTCTATGAGCATGGACAGTGGCTGATTTGTTCTGTAATCAGACATTGAAGGCATCGAGCCTGCAAACTCTGAGAAAATACATACCACATGCCACAGGCAGGAGAACAAGAGGATCACTTGGATGCAGAATTCCTGCCTATTAGTCCTTCAGGTTGGACATATAGTGCCACTTTATGTTTGCCACCCGGAAAACAGGCGTATAAATAACCTGAACAGTAAGAACACGTCACGGGCCAGTTCTCATGGGAAGATACAAAATTCCAAAAGGAGGGACTACTACGCGTATTCACCAATGAAAAGCCAGCATTTCTAAAGGACAGCCAAAAGAACCACTGAAAAAGCTGGTCGTGTTTTTCAAGCCCATTTCCTAGATACAGCATGTCTCGAAGACCTAGGCGAGACCTAAAAAATAATGCAAAATGTAATAACCGTTTTCACACCAACTAAGTAAGGGACTAGCAATTGCAAGAGCACCTGTTTCTTCATTTTATAGCACACATACGCCAAATATGTGGAACCAACTAGTATCGTAGAGTTAGGTTGTAGACTTGTGATAGGAATTTCATGACTTGATCATCAGAATGTTTCTAGCCAGTCTCATGTTCCACCTCCCACCCACACATACACAGGGCAGTATGGTGCATTGCATTGCAGTGGGGAGACAGACATCTACTGGAGGGCATGTTCAACGAGGAAATAATCAAGCAAGTAATTGTAAGAGTGAACTGTTAAACATGGTGGGCTATTTATTTTTGAATACATTCAAAAACGCTACAACCATTATGTAATACATTTTATAATAGCAGAATAAAGACATTTGAAGGACACTTACCTATAACAGGTTTTCTCAGTTAGTGCCTGGTGTGCCAAAATGTTTTGCCAAAAGTGGGCACTAAGACTTATTGTAATTTTGAAAATTGGTATTTTTCCTGCTTTAAAACAATATTTTCCTACAACTAAGATCTATCTAGTTTATTGTCTCTTTAGTACAGTCTCAACCATCGTGGCATATAGTGGTCTCTTCTTTACCCCCCTCCAGCTGCGTTCGAGCTCAAACGCAAAGGTCACACGGACTCACTTGATGTTGACCATGAAGATGCAAACTTCTGATTATGCTGTGCTGAAAAAATAAACTTTGATTTGCAAGGATGTGATGAGTTCTCATAATTAAAACGTGTACACAAAATGCTGTGGGTGTATATTTTTTTTAGAAGAATGCTTATGTAGAAGTGCAACAGAAATGTAGAAACTGGAACGCACGACCACAAAAAATAGGCATGTGTGAAAGTTATAGACATGACAAAGGGCTTGGCAAGCAACTTTAAACGTATTTGTTAATGTTTTTTTTACGTTTATTGATATACTGGCTAGAGTAATGGAAAAGCCTCCTGTTGCTTAATTGTGTAGAAGTCTTGTAAGTGATGGCATCTATGTGTACTACATTTTAAATCATTTTAAATTTTTAAAAAAGGTTTAAAAATACAAGATGGCTTCTATTAGAAATGCTATAATCTAGTCATTTCTTTCTTCTATACAAAATTCCAATGCACACGTTTAGTCCAATTGGTTCAACAGAGATTCATCAGGGCTACAACTCTCAGAATGCACTATGTTGTTGACTGAATGCCAAAGACAGTAATAGGGTGGGTGTCCTGTTATCCAGACCCTGTTAAGCTTCACAGGTCCTTGCTCATTGGCTGCTGCATTCCAGAGGTTTTTGTTGCATTCTGGGACATGCAATCGTATTTATCTATTCCTGTCCGCTCACCCTAACTTGGGGAGCGGGCCCTCTTTTCACTCATATTTACCCTACTGATAAGCGAAATACCTCCATACCCTTCGATGGGATCACCTTCTTTTAACAACTTGTCACCATCCAAAAAACTGTTCCTTCACCTTAATAGGATCACCATCATTTGAGAGTCAACGGGTTGGCAGGTATGTCGTCCAGTTAGAAACCTACGGCTACAAGTCGCAGATTGTACATAAAGAAACGTGTCCTGGCCCAACTAGTCACACATGGGCCTGAGAAGCTTGGCAGCTATGGTCTTTTGGTAACCTTGTTCATGATTGTATTGTATTGTATTCTTTTGTAATTGCATTTATATAACGCTTACTACCTCTGATGAGGCGTCAAAGCACTTTTTCGGCGAGTAGCACGCTACTCCAGAACCCATAAAGGATTAGCAGTGAATCAGCATTGTGAAAATATGAAAGTATTTGTGTGGTGGATATGTTAGTCAGTTATTTGGATTGAGAAGGATAGTGGAGGGATAGAAGAGGGAAAAAGGTTTGCATTTATATAGTGCTTGCTACCCTTGATGGGGTGTTGAAGCGCTTTTTCGACGAGTAGCACACTACTTTGGAACCAGAAAGGATTAGTGGTGAATTAGTATAGTGAAAATATGAAAGTAATTTAAGTGTAGGTTTTATCTGTTTAGCAGTGCAGCAAGAAAATTGCCACAAGTAAAATTGTTAAGACATTTGAGGTGTGTATTTGGGACAAAAGAGGCAAAAGGAAAAAGTCGATGCCCCCCCCCCCCCCCCGCTTCTGTCCTGTGTCCAGAAGAGCAAAGGTTAAACCAGTATTTTCCTGCTAAACCGATGTGGTAAAGACAGTCAGTGTAGGCTTCAATCCATGGACTAAATTAGATCATTGTGCCGCCCGAGTGATGGCAAAATGCGTCACATTTACATGCCTTGTTTAATCCTGCCATCTAGTGGTTGATTGCATCATAATTATTCGAATTTTGATTTCAATATACTTTTTATTGATTTTTATACATATAGTTTATCATCGCTATTTCGTTACAGGGTGGCAGCCCAACTGGCTGTCTTTGTCAAAAGTACATGTACATGGTATATATCTTTGGCTGTCCCCCTATCCACTGTCTTGTTGAGAACATAAGAATCAACAATTGTAGCAGCTGGATAGATAGACTGTGTAGTGGTCTGACGGAAAGACCATGCGAACTAACGGTATCGTCAGATTGAATTCACTGATGCAGCGAGACCATTTACTTTGTGGCTTTCTACAAGACTCGTAGCCAGCAGTAATGCTGCGAATATTTTCCCAGTCCCTGACAAATCGTATAAATATGTAGTGGTTCTCTCCGTGCTTCAAACAGATTCGTTCAACCTGCAAGAACCTAGTTTGAAACATTGCAGTGATTTATTGTTGGCTTTTTAAAACATATTTGTAGGTCTTGGCTAGACAGCGCATGCGCTGTCTTGAACAGACATGTAGTGCTCAATCTGTGGGCTTCAGGCCGCCCATAGGCTTTCCATTTGTTTGCTCCATCCTTGCTCTCAAATCCTTTGTCCCCATTTGTCCATGGCATGAATGCATCATGTCTCTCCTGTCTTTGGCCCTCCCCCTAGAGCATGGACCAAGTACTTGTAAACATCCAATGATCCCATTTTGAGAAATACTTTTTTTCTTTCTCTTGGAGCACTCTATACAGTGCTGTGTTTTCACTTCACTTGCTCCGTCCTCTGGCTCTTTTTTTTTTTTCTAAAGCAGTTTTAAATAGCGTGGCCACTACCCAAATGTATTATTATAGGGCTTTACGTGAAAGCCAGTTACTTTACACAAGAACACGTTCTTTTTTGTAGGAGCACAGAGTTTAAGTAATTTGCCCAAGATCGCAGGATTTTGTGCCGACCACGAACCTTGATCCCGGTCTCCTCATTTCTACAGTCGGCAGTTCTGGCCGTAACACCACGACTTCTTCTCCTGTCCTGAACCTCCGACTACAAGGACTCTTCGCATTTAAAAAAAAACAAAAAAACATTAAAAAGCTATCACTTTGAGCAAGTGCCTCTCAGTGCCATGGCATAATGTGTTGTATTAATATCAAAATTTCCACATGTTAAAGAAATACATTCTTTGAGTATTTTATAATCTCTATCAGTCACTCTGTCTCCTGTTTTTTCTAAATGCAGTTTTATACAGAGGAAACGCCACACAAATATATTATTAGAGTTCTTTACATGAGGGGTAGTTACTTTACACAAGGACACATTCGTTTTTGTAGGAACAGGGAGATTAAGGGATTTGCCAAGGATCACTGGATGCTGTGCCGATGCAGAGACTCGAACCCGGTTTCCCAGCTCCATAGATGGCAGCTGTGGCCTAACGCCACATTCTCTCCTCCTGTCCTGAACCTCCGATTGTGAGGGCTCTCCAAGGGGCATATTATCTAGAGCAAAATCGCCGCTTTACCGGCACTATGCGCCGGAAAATCGGCAATTTTTACAACTCACAATTTACAAGGACTCGCGATCATGCTTTAGCGCGAGTTTCCTTGAGTCAGGTGCCTTTTTAACCCTGCTTTTCATATCAGCAATATACATCACTAATGACGTGCAAAGTAGGCGTTCCCAACCTAATCCGCATGGATTTCGTCAAAAACACAACATCACCCTATTATCGAGGCGGGTCAGGGGATCACAAAAGCCGCGCTAACCGCGTTTTGACCCCTGAAGAAAACCTGACTTAGCCATTCTGCCAATAGAAGGTGGATTGTCAGGCTGAGTCCACCAGGGCGTATCAACAAGGATTTCGCCATTGGTGAGTTTATACGCCATTGGTGAGTTTATATCACTGGATTTCCAGCGATATTCAAGCATTTTGCCGCTATCGCTGGATTTTAAATCCCCAATGCGCAAAGCTTTGTCAATACAGCGCTATCATGGCGATAAAATCCAGCGATAGCAAAAAACGCGATAATTATCGCTACATGTTGATAATATGCCCCCACACTTTTAAATAAAAATGTCTAAAATCTATCACTTTGAATAAATATGTCTCAGTGTAGTGCCATAATGTGCCGTATTAATAAAGATTCCACGTGTTAAAGAAATACACTCTTCGATTATTTTATAAACCCTATTATATTTTACGTGATGTGTGTTGCATGGTCTACATTACAAACACTTTCAGAGCTTTGCGCAGGTTGTTGGCTCGCCCATCTCTAACCATGGTAGCTCCAGCTCCAGCTGTTTAGAGCCCCTATCTCCGCAGTAACTGGTCCAAGCCGGGCCAATAGAAGTCGCAGTCAGTGACATACCAGACATCTGTTTCTCCACTGGATACAGCAGTACAAGCATAAAGATAGATTTAACACCCCATTCACAAGCAGGTGCAAACTGAAGACAACGCCTGTATTCTCGCGATAACTTCCTCAAAATCTAACAACACGGCGGACACCACCAACTAACTCTAATGAGATGCAGAGTAGGCGTTCCTGTGCAAAAACACACGAAGAAACAACAACACCACTTTCACAACAAACTGACAGGACTGCGAAGCGAACCAAAAACAGGCGATAAGCCGCGGTGGCCGCAGGTATTTAACACCTGCCTCAAGCAGGTGTAAAGACGGATGACTCCATGCAGTAGGCAACGGAGCCCCGCACACAGCCACACCCGAAGAACAAACAACGCCATGGAGCTACTCATCATGCAGCTCGGAGCGCCAACAGGGCCACAACACCCACAGCCACCACCCCCAGGACCCGGACCCGCCCCCCCAGACCACCATAGAGGCAGCGTAGAGTAAGACAGCGGTCCTACCGAGAACACACTACTCTCACAGACCTAACGCCCGCGGAGTCATTGCCCAGTACAGGCTCAAAAGGACAACCATTCTCCGCATCATGACACACTTCGCCCACAGGCTGACAGTCCCAACACAGCAGAGAACCAACATCCCACCACAGACAAAGCTGCTGGCTGTGCTGCACCTGTTGGCCTCTGGTACCTTCCAACCAACAACTGCCAGAGTCGGAGTAGTCTCACAGCCAGCCCTATCAAAGTTCATCACACCTGTCCTGGATGCAAGACTCAGCTTCATACCTCAGTACCTTCACTTCCCCAACACTGCACAGGAACAGCTGGAGACAAAGCCATGTTGGGGGCAATTGACTGCACACATGTACTCACAAGTATATTCTGAAGGGTGCAGTGCAGGAAGCCACACACAGTCCCCAGGTGTACCGGGAGAAAGAACAGTGCGTACTAAGGTGGTGAGGGGAGCAACCAATGCCCATGGAAGAGCAGTGCTTGCCTCAAGGTGAAGTGGCTATGATCTTGAGTGGGGGAGGCAAGGGGATCAAGAGGTTGCAGTAGAGAGTTGCACTATGTACCTCCAAAGAGAAGCCAGTCCTCAAACGTCAGGGTCCATTGGAGGAAGTGGGATTATGCCAGGAGTTCACATAAACATGTTCCTGGAGACAAGATACCTTAATCCAGTTGGACTTTGCATGATAGTTGTTGGTATGGTCTGAAATATTTAGATGCAGAACCAGGGCAGAAGAAAGCGCATTCACTTGTGTGAGCTTCCTGCCACTCTAGTCTCTAACCTCCATCAAGTCACATTGAGTTCTTCCCATTGAGTGGTGAATTAGCCCAGCACTTTCCTGCTGCTGAGCATCAGTTTCACAACTGAAGTTGGGTTCAGCATAGATCAATAATACCCTCCCTAAGCCTTGCATGTGGAGCCGGGTGCCGCTATAGAAAGATAATGACATGGAAGCAAAGACTATGGCTATTTTAGACTGGTGAGACTCAGAAACAATCACCAGATTTACGCCCTCTGTTTTTTGCGACTCTGGGCAAATAACACTTCAATAGTTTTTATCTCCCATGCTCATCTCCTTCTGCTCCAATTTCAAGAAGGTCACCTGTATGACGTTACAACGCTTACATTTACAATGCATGCCTTTACAACGCGGTTTTTACATCGCAACATCCTTTACAACGCATTCTTTTACATCGCATGCCATTACATCGCATTTTCAGAAACTACCTTTTCAACGCATTCCATTACATCGCATTATACCTTTACAATGCATACCATTACAATGCATACCATTACATCACATTTAAGGTAAGTGTTGGATAGTGTAGGGGTAACAATTACTATTCTAACTCCAGTGAGTGCAACAGTAGGGTAAGTGTTGGATAGTGTAGGGGTAAAATTTACTATTCTAACTCCAGTGAGTGCAACAGTAGGGTAAGTGCTGGATAGTGTAAGGGTACTATGCGTTGTAATGGTATGCAATGTAATGACTTGCGATGTAATGCCTGCGTTGTAGTGACATGCATTGTAATGACATGCGTTGTAGTGACATGCGATAGAATGGCTGCGTTGTAATGACATGCGATGTAAAGGATGGTGCGATGTAATGACTGTTGTGTAAAGGTAGTGCGATGTAATGACTGCGTTGAAAGGTTCTTTCCCCTTCAGTTGGGTGCTCTCCAAGAAAAATGCATTCGGAACATGTAAAAAACCATTTGGTAATGGGGCATCCACTTTGAAGCAGGCAGCATACCAAGAGCGTAATGCAACATGGGGATCTCCCTGGAGGTTTCACTCCCAAGATGCACTTGAGAGCCCTGTAGCACTCTGCTGTTGATGGACCACATATGCTGCTTCTGATTAGAGTAGAGTCCAAGCGGGACCATAGGCGTTAAAAGTATAGCAGCCAATTGGCCTAACAATATAAATCATGTATGGAGCTTGTTTAATTTAGCTTGACACGCCCAAGGCTGAGGGGAAGGAAATCGTGTCTATTTCTAATGTGTATCAACACAGAGGAAACCGGAAACTGGACAGCCCAGGTAGACCAATGGAAACCCTTTGACCTAATTGCTCTACGTGTTAAATACAAAAGCTGTGTTTTTTTAAAGAACTCGGTAAGGTGTTATATGGATTAGCATTAGCAAAATGCTTTGGGGCGAGGGGCAGATGTATGACTGGAGTTGAAAGTCATGTTATCAGAGCGTTAGTTCAATCACTTTAAACAATTATGGTCCAATTTTTTTTTTCAATAAGTGAAAACAGCTCTGGGACGGACTGGGAACTGCAACCAGCCTTGGCAGATTGCTGCGCGACCGGCCCTGGGACCGGCGTGCTAGCAAGACACACCGCTTCCACTTTTGTTACAGGGGACGATATTGCAGCACTGCTGCAAAACCGGCATTCACGGTCGCAAAACCGGACCCCACCCCTCCGGCCCACCGGGGATATGCCCGGTGCCTGCTATAGCCAGTCTGGCCATGCTTTTGCAATACTAAGCGTGTATCCCATTTGTTTTAAAATGCTTTCCCTTTGTGTCACTTTAAAGCTTAATATGTAGAAAAGGTACACGTGACTTTAAAATAGGTCAACTTTATTTTAAAATGTTTTTTACATTTCCGTATGATTTTATTTTGATTGTTTTTTGCTCAGTTCTTGCACTATCAAGAGACCGCTTTGAGCCACTAATAACAATAGCATGGTCACAAAACTCTGGGACCCTTGGATGGAAAGCTGCTCTTATGCCCAGTGGCAATCTCTACTAATTTATCTCAATGACATGCTTTTGTCATGACATATTATAAATGATATTAATTTGATGAGATTCGTAAACATAAAATAATAGCACAAGAGCCTATATCTTTGTAAAAGCATAGTCTCCATTCCTTTACATCAACTTACTCCATCAGGTAGGAGTATATATTTAGAAATGCATGCACACTTATTAATGTATCCTTATGCAATGCCCTGGACTCCTCCCTCTCCATGACCAGACAAGTCAACGCCGTCTCCTCGTCCTGTTTCAACATCCTGCGCATGCTACGTAAGATCTTCCGGTGGATCCCCACCGAGACCAGGAAAACAGTCACCCAGGCCCTCGTCACCAGTCGACTGGACTACGGCAACGCCCTCTACGCCGGTACCACCGCCAAGCTCCAGAAGAGACTCCAGCGGATCCAGAACGCCTCGGCGAGACTCATCCTCGACGTCCCCAGACGAACTCACATCTCCAGACACCTGAGAGACCTGCACTGGCTCCCAATCAACAAAAGAATCACCTTCCGGCTCCTCACCCACGCACACAAAGCCCTACACAACCAAGGCCCGACCTACCTCAACAGCCGCCTCAACTTCTACGCTCCCAAACGCCACCTCCGCTCGACCAGTCTCGCCCTCGCAGCCGTCCCCCGCATCCACAGAGCGACAACAGGAGGTAGATCCTTCTCCCACCTGGCCGCCAAGACTTGGAACGCCCTCCCCACCGAACTACGCCTGACCCAAGACCACCTCTCCTTCAGGAAGAAGCTCAAGACCTGGTTGTTCGAGCAGTAGCGGACCCCCCCCCCCCCCCCCTAGCGCCTTGAGACCCTCCGGGTGAGTAGTGCGCTTTATAAATGCCTATGATTGATTGATTGATTGAACATTAACTGCTGCTTTGCATTGACTGACCAAAAAGTTGATAGACATGAATGTGTGGTTTAAACTGAAGCCCACTAAAGTGTGGCGGATTCAAGGACAAATAACAATGTCAGCAATGGAGTCAGCACAGTCACCTCATGCGTAGGTCTCAGTGAAATAACTCTGCAATCCCACCTCTCTTTGTCCCGCACTCTCGGCTAGAGTGTTATCTGCAAAATTCAAGTAATGCCTTATACCTGCTTTGCTGCCATCGCCATATTGGGGACTCCATTCCCTAGGAGCCTGTGTTAGCCCAGGAGGAGGGGCCTGCACCAACCTAGCGCTCTTAAGTGTGACAGGACACCGCGGGACGTGCCAGGGCCAAGAGCGGGCCCGTCTGCAGCCAGAAAAGGCTGAGCTGGGCCACCCCTCTGGCCCCTGGACAGAGTCCAGCAGCTTACGGTAGAACTCATCCCACTTGCGTTGTTGATTCTGTTTTACCTGCATCCACAAAGATGGGGGGGGGAAGCTTGCCCAACAGCATAAATTAGGCGTTAAAAAAACCATCATCTCCTTAAATAACATCATATTTATCATCAGTCATAAGTGCAATTTTCACGTAGCTAGAACTAGTGGAAAATCGAATTGATGCGGTTCAAAGGCTGATTAAAGATCTAACAACTCACTTGGGTAACCTTCAGTTGAAACCTCACATTACACCATCATATGGAGAAAATGTCACCTATCTAAGAGTCTCTCAAACTGGTCAGCAACCACCAGTCTCTGTCCAAATTCTAAATCATTGTAGTGTGCATGACCACCCCACCCCCATGACATATCTATTGTTGGCCCCAGTAGTAACCCTAGGCGTAGTAAGCATAGCGGGGCTATGCGGAGGTCCACGGTGTTGCAAACAAACTACGTGGAACTCCGCTCCGCTACACTACCCGCCTCCACCCCCCATATTAACAAGTAATTCTATATTTCTTAAAGTAAATTAAAACCACTTACCTGCACTGTGGCGCCCTCTGGCTGCCCTCCTCCCCTTGCTCGCCGTCTGGATAAACCTTGAGAAAACTGCGCATGCTCCCGCGCATTTCTTGCGAGAAACGTGCATGCGGGGGGAAATGTAGAATTACATGTTAAAAAAGGGGGGGTGGAGGCGGGGGCTGGCCAACTCCGCTCCGCTGCGGAGTGTGTGGAGATTTGCCTTCTCTGCGTTCTCCGCAGAACGTGGAGGAGGAAAATCTCTGCACACTCTGCGGGCGGAGTGGAGGTCTCCACGCGGGCTTACCTAGTAGTCTACATTCAAGTGCACACAAATCCCCACCCCGTAAGGGGAGTGATGGAAAAGCGCAAATGGGCATAACTAAGGCTAGTAAGTCAAAGCTAAGACCTGGTGGTCCAATAAATAATCCAGTTACCCAGGCATACTTGATTTCAGGACCCATTTATACAAAATTTGTAAACCTTTTTTCGGCAACTTGGAGTCTTTAGTGAAGGAGTTTTGTCACGCTGTAACCATGCACTTAAAAGACCTTGAGGAAAGAGTACATGTTTTATCAGATACTCAGGGTAACATTCTCCAGATCAACTCACAGTCTAAACTCCAAGAAGGAGTTCTTTCCCAGTCTGTGATTTCAGTCCCAAATCCAGCTCCGACTTCTAATGATCCCGGCCTGTCCACTCCTAACACCTCAGGATGTTTAAATACTCAACAAAATATTATTAACTCTAACCAAGCACCCTAAACCACTATCAGCCACCTAAATGCAAGCATGATCCTCTTAATAATGGGCAATTGGCCCTCCTAAAATTACCACCGGAGTGTACACTGTTGCAGGGTAACTTAAAACGGAAGAAAAAGACAGACTCCTTTTGTCAATATAAAAACAGATTGTTACTGTTGCGGCAGGGAGAATGGCCGTCTTCACACAAGTGCACAGCCGGTCTCAATTCGCTGCTTCACAGGCAGCTATTTATATACACAGTTAAACCATGTTAGTTACAAAAGTTCAAACAAGTCATTACTAGTCATTTACACATTGGT
The DNA here is from genome assembly GCF_964204655.1 of Triturus cristatus. Lineage (NCBI taxonomy): Eukaryota > Metazoa > Chordata > Amphibia > Caudata > Salamandridae > Triturus > Triturus cristatus. Next base: position 735,929,042 of record NC_140592.1, read on the forward strand.
ACACCTTAGTTTTAGAAAAACATGAGGTCACTTGTGACCCTAGACTTTAACCTAATTCTCTACACATCCTTTATTGCAGTTCTAGGAATTATCAAGACAGGGGCGTGCAAGGTGGCCAATGTGCAGCGGCCACCCCAGTTCAGTGGTAACTGGGGGTACAGTAGATCTCCACACTGCCAATAATAGCCCATGAGACTGGCGGTGCCACCCTGCATGTCAGTGTTATCTATTGAGGCTCTACAGTTGGTATTGTGCCCTAAATTAACTGTGTCATTTCCTTTGAAACACAAAGAAACCAATGTTAGTCACAAATTTGCGCACACTTTTTTTTTACTGCATCCTGACTAACATCATTACCATTCCATAAAGACATGACACTACAGGATAATTCGATATCATAATGCCAATGATCCCGGGCAAAAACTAATCCAGTACCTAAATCATGGCCTACAAACAAAATACTTAGTAAAGGATTTACTAAGTATCTATTACACTCCTTCGGGAGGCGTGTTACTCCTAACAACCCTAAGTCTAAAACCATCTGGTAGAATGACCTGTCTTCTTCATGCATGATATCTCATCCTTAATGTCCTGTCTGTCTGTAAGAATATATAAAACTTCTACTGAAGAGTCACATTTTGTGAAATTGACTAGAAAATGTACTACTTTAACATGTGTTAATTGCATTTGGGCCTTAATCCTACACAAGTAGAGATGCAATAGACCTAGAGCTGTGCTTGGGGGGACTTCTTTCATTAATTGTAGTCTATCTGATCCTGGAGCATGAGGAATTAGAGAGCAAATGAAACATGATTCACTGGTACTTTCTGAACCTATGTCTGTTATCTGATAATCTGGTATGAACATTATGGGACACATTAGCATGAATAGAAAGTTCTCTTAGTAGGTGTGTGAGGTTAGAGCTAGAAGAAATGTTGCTGTAAAAGAGCAACAATGGAAAAGCTAGTATTAAAAGACAAAAAAGAAAAAGGAAAACAAAAATACATAACTTTTGTGCCGTTGATCCCAAAAATTGTGCAGAGGTGGAGGGTGGTATTTTTATGATGGGAATCTTCACCCCTCTTCTTCCATTACATTGTCTATGATGTGATGTTGGATTCAGATGAATATCGGTTAAGTGGAACCAAGGCTTCCTGCCATCTACCTTGAGGGCATTGAGGGTCACCATGGTAACCATGAATGGGCCATCAAATCTGGGCTTTCTCAATTTCTGGACAAAATTGCGCACAAAAAACTCGTCACCTATTGTGCACAAATGGGAGGTCGGCCTCAGCGGTGGCGTGCTTCTCCTTCCCTTTGGTTACCTGTTTAGAGATGAACTTTCCAGCCTTGCTTAATTCACAGAGGTAAACATGATTGCTGAAGTGCTTTCTCCTTGTACATTACTTCTAGTGGCAGGTACTTGCACATTCATGGGTCTCCCTGTCACTGCCAGGCGCTCACTGATGCTATTGCTCTGGGGATGGTAAACCCAAGATAGTTTATGTTTTATCCCTAACATTGCTGTAAGATATGTAAATATTGCATTAACAAAGTGTGTGCCTTGGTCAGATCTTATCCCAGTGTGGAATCACCTCCCAAATCATAAATGTAGTAGCTAACTTAGCATCACAATGGACGCACAGTCCTGCTTCAATCCATCGTGAAAAAGGACAAACTACAAGGTACAAATAGTTGTTGCACTTATCTAGTATGTTAATAAAGTCAATATGGAGGACTTTAAAAAGACCTTTTGGTTGTGGAATAAATGTATCACCTTCTGTGTGGGGTGGGGGAGAATTGTTGGCAAATAATACAGTGATAAATGTACATGGTTAGTATCATGCAAATTGGGAACAAACCAGTCTTCTTGTATTTGTATAGACAAGTGATCTCTTGAAATGTGGACAGGTAAATGCAACTGATCAAGAGCTATCAAAAGGTTAAGCCTGAGGCATCACTGGTTTACCTGTAGATATTTGTCTACATATTAGGTCATCCACTGACTGGGAGAATATTCTAGCCTTCCATAACTGCTTTTCATGTAGTAGAGTGGCATCTTACGATTCTTGGAGATGTAAACATGCTGTCTCAGCATAATGAGGCGTGACATTGTCCGTGGTAGGATTAGATTCATATTCAGGCGGCGAGGCAGTCTGAGCCACCAGAACAGGGACATGTTTTGAACCTGATGGCAAAGGCAGGGAGGGGTGTGCGCCTAGCTGCATCTTTAGCTACCTAATCCGCTACTGCATTACTCAAGACACAAAATCATGTCCATTTGTATGTGCTACACATTTCACAACTGCCACTGCCTGTGGTAACACAAATGCCTATATTAGAGCCTTTAGGAGAATCCTATGCATAACAGGTCTTCCATCTGACTTAAGGAAACTTCTGCTACTCCATCTCATAATGCTGGAATGTACAGTGGTAGTCGCATAAGCTGAATCTGAATAGATTGTGATGACTTTTCCTGCTCGAGGCTTAAGAGCCGCAATCAAGGCTAACAATTCCGCTGCTTATGCAGAATAATGTGCTGGTAAGGTTAACTTCTCTACTATGTGGAGTGTATCAGAAGAATCATGCTGTTGTGCTCTCACTACTTCTGAACCTGTTTGTCTTACTCCTGAATCCTGGTCAATAGTAGAAGAAACATCAACAAAATAGACAATGCTAAATGGTTTAGGGTTCTCTTTTGCTTGACTAGTTTCACTAGGAATGTAAGTTGCACATTCATGCGCATCATCCTCAGAATCTAATATAGGAGGATCAAAGAATGTCACAAGATTCACTGAATGACACTTCACAACCTTGAAAGACAGTAGTGACAGTATCACCTCATATCCTGACACACTGTTTAGTCAGAGTAGTCTTAGCCTTCTGACGGATAGCAAACACTGCATGCTCTGTATAGAGCATCAAAGGAGACCCCATAACAATGGGAATGCTCTTCTGCACTGCAAATGCTGCAGTGGCGAGAGCTTGCTCGCAAGGATAATGTCCTTTCAATACTGAATCCAACTGCCCACTAAAGCATGAAATGGGTTTGTGTCCTAAAGGATATTTCTGCGTAAGAACGGCTGTCATCACTTGACCATTGCAATGACAAAATAAATAAAACTCCTTGGTATAATCAGGAGTTGTCAAAACTGGAGCATTTGTTATCTCAGTTTTCAATTTCTGAATAGACTCCCTCATCTCTGGTGTCCATGTTATCTTGTCATTTCTGTCTTTTGCTTGTTTGATAGAAGCTAGCAAAAGTGCTGTAATCAAAACTCATTGTTTCACATAAATACAGAGAGACTTCTGCATTACTTTAACAGTTTCTGGCACAGTCATTTGATGAATGGATACTTCTCTTTCAGGGGTTACTGGTCGACCAGAAGCTGACAGAAATTGCCCTAAATAATGGACTTCCTCCTGGCAGTATTGGACTTCGTCTCTCTACATTGTAACCTCGCTGTACAAGAGTAACCAAAAGGGATATAGTATCTTTCCTACACTGCTGTGCTGTAGGACTGCAAACTAGTATGTCGTTGACATACTGCATCAATGTATTGTCACACTGAAAGTTTGACAGATTATTGTTTACCATTCTGTTGGAAATGCTAGAGGACTCACAATATCCCTGGTGTAAGCAAGAGTACATATACTGAGTCACATGATAGGAGAACACTGTCAAATAATGGCTGTCTGGATGAGGGATGCTGAAAAAGGCATTCTTCAAATCTATAAGAGAAATATTTAGCATCCTAAGGCATATTTGCTAGAATGATGCAGGGGTCAGGAATAATTGGAAATTCTGGTATCACTACATCGTTCAGGGGGGGGGGGTCTTGAACCATACACCAAGTATTACCCTTGGACTTCTTAAACAGGTAAATCTGGGTATTACAAGGAGATGCTCCGAGGTAAATTACACCTAGCTCTAACACCACCAGTATATTAGGGGCGATACCCTTGTCTGCTTCCTTAGAAAGAGCATACTGCCGCACTCTAGGTTAGACAGCATCTTCCTTTAATGTTATCCTGAATGGTGTAGCGGTACGAATAAGGCCTACATCATGGGTATCCTTAGTTCACAAGGTGTCTGGTACTTGGGACAGATCTGCTTTCCTAACAGAATTAAAAGCTCTACCAGATGTGGGCGTCCTTCCTTCTAATACTGTCCTCAACAGTATGTCATCCTGAAAGACTATAATTGTTTTCTTTGAATTGTCATTCAACAGTTGATCATCCAATATTTGCCTAACCATTTTACCTGGGTTAAGTAATGTAACACATGCCCATAAAACACTGTTATGGTCACAGCCTATTAAGAGCACCATAGGTTTGTTTTACCTCTAAGGCCTCAATTTGCAATATTATCTTAATGTCAGGCATTCAAGAATCTTGCCCTTGTCGCCGGAAAAGGAATTTTGTAGGTAACTGGACCTCCTTTCCCAGTAACTCTAGTGTCTCTGCTATGATTGTATACACTTCTGTGGTAAATGCCTCCACATCAGCAGGTCATGCTCTGATTTGATCTCCAGCCGAGGAACCTACTGTTACTGCCATAATCCTGGATGGTGAAATTCAAGGTGCAGAACAGACCATGGCACCATCAGACTCAAAATGAATGGTTATATTTAACTTGGTCCTAAGATCTCTCCCTAACAAATTTGCTGGGGCAGCTGGAGAAAACAACCATCATCATATCTTCCACCTACTTCCATCTCTAATGGTTTAATAAATAGAACCCTGATTACTTCCCCCGAGAATCCTTGGGTGTCCAGTGATCTATTAGAGATTGGAAAGTCTCCCTTTCTATACAGGATCGACTGGCTCCTGTATCTATGAGGAGTGCATACCTCTTGTTATTGATAGCTACCGTCACAGTGGGTGATCATCTGGCCTGTGCATCAATGGCAATACTGGACACCTGGAAATACTCTGTGGGCACCCTCATTGTGTATTTCCTCCCACATAATTTGCCTGGAAAGGTTTTCCTCCTCTCACAATTACACCTCCGCGTCCACTTTGAGGTGGAGTCACCATTGGGGGTGCTTGGTAACTTTGCTGTGGCATCACTTGTGCTTGAGGCATTACTGATTGCTGCACATTTTGTGGTGGTGTTTGAGCACATACACTATTTGTGGTTTTGACAGAGGCTGTACTGCTGTATTCCTGGGCTCATTGTAAACTCCTGTCCTTCCATTTTGTTCATCCCATCTCTTAGTTCTGCAATCTATAATAAAATGTCCATATCTGTGAAGGTAATGACTTACTTAGTCCACCCTTTAGAGACCTATCCTGCATCTTTCTATTCTTCCTCGTCCTCTTCTACTACTCCCTTGTGCCGTTACATTATCCTGCTGTTGTGGGTACTGTTGTTGGGGGTTTCCTGGGACCAATCCCACAGACATTACAGTCATCTGAGTGATGGCTGCTACTACAGGGCCTTCGCCATCCTTTGCTGCAATAACATTGCTGCTGCTTTCTCAGTCCCTTCCTGCTTGTTTCTCTCTTTCACCTGCTTTATCTTACAAAAATGAATTATATGTGCCTGTATCCTGACCATCAGAAGGTAACCCTTTCTTTACTACATTGAAAAATAACACTGCATTTCCTCCTGTGACTTTCCAACCCTGACCTACTTCTTGGGTCCACTTTTCTATAACCTTGCTAAGAAATTGAGCATTGTCCTCATTTGACAGCATTGATGGAGCCATGAGGTACCCAGTGTCTGGCCTGTCAGAATACATTTTCCTCAGCTGACCCCAAACTACTGTCCTAACTAAGATAAATGGAGATCCATCATATCTAGTCTCAGTTAGGGTAGCATGTTTTACTCCAGGGTTCTGAAAAACACTGTCCGTTTCATCTCCTATAAGAGAGGCTAAGCACAATTGTTATGTCTCCTACTGCCAAGGTGAAGCTTGCAGTTTTCTTTTCAAAAGCTCAAATGTATTTCCCTGCTCCCTCTGTAAGCGGCAGCAAGAAGTTTCTTAAGAGTCCCCTTGTTCATCTGTGGCCAAGGAACATAATGGCTCCAGGTCCCTTGCGTATAAGGTGCATCTGATACATGGGAGTGGTAGAATGTTGGGGGTTGTGCTGCCTGGCATATTTTTGCCACACGTGCAAACATTTCCACATGTAGGGATAATCCCAGTCTGGATCTCCCTCACTATAAAGAATGCAATCCTCAGCACGTGCCATGTCACGTGGATCAAAGGACCCTTCTTGTGGCCATGTACTCATCTGTGAAGCTAATCCTTCAGTCCATTCTGCCACTTTATCCACATATGGCACAACACTGTGCCAGCTATTCTCTCCTTCAGCAAATATCTCACTAGGGGTGAGATACACACTGCGTAAAACTGACTGAACACCCATCTGCTGCATTGGCCTATCATGGAGTGTCAATCCTCCCATAGCCTCACAAAATCCCATCCTGGGGTCTTGCTGGCTTTGTGTTTCCTGAAACCACAACCGTTCAAGCTCTGTTGCTCGAGGCTTCCGAGCTTCAGAAAACATATTGTGCTTTCCTTCTCTAATGTCAATGCGATTAGGCAATCCCCTTGCACCCTTTGTGTTACCTATATCGATAAGGGGCGTTTTTTGAGTGCTAATATCATAGGTGGAGTGCCAAGCCTTTGGAGATCAAAGTACTTCACCCATATTATCTACATGCCTGTGTATGGACTCTATTCTATTTGACATCCTCCCAAAACCTTTCTCTGTCTGTCCTGAAAGGTTATAATGCCCTTCCCTCTTCACTTCTTTTTTTTTTTTTAAAGGATTTATTGTTCAGTCCATATCAAATAGCATAACATAATTCATAACCAATTATTCAGTATCATAACACAATATATCAGGTTATAACTTAAAACCAAGTGTAAACAGAATGAAAAAACAAGAAATTATACAGCTAATGCATTTTACCTAAGCTATAAAATTATTTGAGATTATCTATCATCGGACCACAAATCTGCAAGCCTAGTTTTTTTCACTTCAGTGATTTAAGAGAATAAAGGCTATATTCTAAATTAAAAATATTATAGAATTTAACCCGCCACATCTCAAACTTAGGGGCTTCTCGCTGTAACCAAACTGAGGCAACACATAGCCGTGCCACCGCCGCTGCAATGAACATAATATATCTAAATATATATATTGGCTGGCCTATTTGTACATTATCACCTACACCCATCAGCATTATATCTCTTGTCAAACAAATTTGTTGCCCTAGAATTTCCGACAAAAACTGGTCTATTTGAAGCCTTAATTGCTGAAGCACGTTACAATCAAAAAACACATGTACCATAACAGCTTTTTCCATACTACATCTAAAACATTTGCAATCATTAGAACACCCCCACTTCATCATCTTCTCAGGTGTATGATACAAATCAAAAATCATCTTGTAATGTTGTGCGTTCAAATTTGCAGACAATAAAATCTTCCCAGCCATATCAATTGATTGTTGCACATACTCTCCCTCCTGTCCCAACCGTTCCCTCCATTTAGCTGTTTGTGCAACCATATCGTCAGGTTGAGTTTCAATTAGTATAGTATACAAAACCCCTAGCCGTACACTCCTTCTGATTGCCTCGACTATCGGGAGCTTGATTATTCCCTCGCCTATATAATGCTTAAACAAAAAATCCCTAACCTGTAAGTATTAAAAGAATTCCTTTTGTTGGAGTCCATATCTATTCACTAACCCTATAAATGCACCTAACTTCCCTCCCTCAAAAAGATCTCCTAATAGTCTAATCCCTTTAGCCCTCCAATCGACATCCTAACATCCCAAAATATAGCAAGGAAAATAGCTGATGCATCCAGCGGTGTATAGTAGCTCAACCGTGGAACATCTACCACCTTCTGTACTACTTTCCAAACCTTGTAAGCCGCGTGCACTACCTTAAACCTAGTTTTTTTTAAAGTAACTTGGTTCATAGAACTTAACAAAAAAAATTCTAGTCTCTAATCCTAACATTTGATATATTGACGGTGTATCCGCTATCAGTTCATCTTCACCTGTCAACAATATCCGTATGTTTTGAAGAATACAAACATAATAGTAAAAAGTAAAATTAGGAACAGACCACCCCCCCGATCACATGATGGCATCATATATTTAAACGCCCGCCGTGCTTTCCTTTGTCCCCATATAAACCTATCACAGCTAGATTGAACTCCCTGTAGTTGTATTTTAGTTAATTGCAATGGAACCGCCCTAAAGTAATACATAACTCTGGGAAGGATAACCATCTTAAGTTCATTGCATCGTCCCACCATAGTAAAATGCAAACATTCTGATCGATCTAACTGCTTTTGAACCCCATAAACAATACTAGACCAATTCACTTCAATCAAATCCTGCAATGACATTTTCAATTTAATGCCTAAATATGTAGCTTCTTTCCTCACCCGTACATCGCCCGGGCATGCCAATTTAGTACATATAATCTGTGTTTTTGAGGCATTCAGCTTATAACCTGAAACCTCACCAAATATGCCAGCTAATCTTTTTATCTCAATAACTGATGCAGCAGGATCTGAAGATGTCACCGCTATGTCATCTGCATAGGCTAGGACGCGTACCTGATACGGTCCACAAATCATAGATTGAATGTGCTCATTTTGCTCCAGCATGACCAGAAAAGGATTCATATATATTGCAAATAGCAGCGGGGAGCAAGGGCACCCCTGTCTTGTGACTCTACTAATCCATACCTGCTCTGTTTCCATACCCATTACACAGATCCTGGCTTGTGGTGATTTATACATACTTTGTATTGCACTGATATACCCCTGTTCAAACCCTGTCACCCGCATAACAGCCCATAAAAACAACCATGACACTCGATCGAACGCTTTTTCCGCATCGAGAAAGATCAGCCCAAGCCTCCTTTGATTTACATGGCGTAGTCAATAAGAGAAACTACTCGATTAATATGATTAACCGTACTTCGACCCAGTATAAAACCATGTTGATAAATAGATACCAGAGGCGTAATAACTTGCGCCAACCTATTAGCGAGTATTTTTGCATATAGTTTACCCTCTGAATTTAACAAAGATATTTGTCTATATGATCCTGGGAGATTAGAAGTCTTATCTTTCTTTAAAAACACCGCTATATTAGCCTCATCCCATGATGGAGGGGAATTCCCTACTTGTGCCTCTTGGATTTTGGCCAGCATATATATTTTCAAAACTTGAAAAACTGTTTGATAAAACTCAAGCAGATGCTTATCCGGCCCTGAGGCTTTACCTCTCGCCAATGAACCCATTGCCTCCTCCAACTCTTCCATAGTAATTGTCGCATCGAATAACAATTGCTGTTCTTGACTAAGTTTAGCTACATTCAGTTGTTGACAGAAATACTCTATTTCCTGCTCGTTGACATCCCTTTGCGTCTATAGCTCTTGGTAGAAATTATAAAATACGGCCAATAGCTCCTTCCCAGTTTCAACCGTATTGCCTGCAGCATCCACCATTGCCCTTATTGTCTGTGAAGGCTGTCTAACTATTAACCTTTGTGCTAGACATCGTCCTGTGGCTTCCCCATATTTGTATCTATCTTGTTTATACAACTTATATTTACAAGCTATTTCCTTACACCAGATCGCATTGATTTTAGCTGTACAACATGCAATCTTATTTTGTATATCACTAAGCTCTAATCCCTGTCCAAGCACCTTTATCAGCTCTTGTTCTTGCCTCCTTAAGTCTTCCAAGAGCCGCTGCATAAGAGTTTGTGCTGATTTCTGTTTAGCCAACCCATAGCTAAGTACTTTATCCCGTATTCCTGCTTTAAGGGTATCCCATACAATTGCGCTGGAAGAAGTTTCCCTATTAATCTCCAAAAATTGAGAAAGCCAAATCAACATATAATTAATAAATTCCTTCTCCATTAAAAGCTTCCTATCAGACGTAAATACCCTACGACTTTTAACCTACCTAAAACAAAATACATCTAACAATAATGGGCCATGATCTGCTGTTATTCTGGGCCAGACCTGCATTTTAGCTCCAACAATCATTAGCTTAGACATAAATACATAATCAAGTCTAACTAATTTATGTTGAGGGTGTGTATAAAAGGTGTAGCCCGGATCCGGATCATTTAAGGCCGCCCATACAGCTACTAATCCATGATCTTTTAACAGTTGCTTCAATGCTTTAAAGACCCTAGGTTTACGACCCATATATTTATAATTGTCATCTTCTAACTGATATCCCTCTATATGTATATTAATATCCCCACATAAGATCAGAGGGGTATCCCACAACGCCAATTCCATATTCAAATTCTCTAATATAAGGGCCTCATCAAAATTTGATCCGTATATTGTACATATTGTCACCTTAGCACCACCAAGTAAGTAATGTTTATTATTTAGTTAGTTAAAACCATAACAATTTAAAACAAGTAGCAAAAGCACAATATTACGATAAGCAGTTAAAAGCAGAAATTTAAGTATAAAATCATTTTGTTTCTTGAAAGTTCAATGCAGAAAGTTAGACCTCATTTGTCCAGCTTCTGACCCTTTTAGCAAAGCTTTTTAAAGGCTTTAAGAAATGTGATCAATCTGCCATGCAGTGGGGGGTCTCAGGGGCTTAGGCACGCCATTATTGCGGCTCTGCAGGATCTAATACCTCTTTCATTGAAACTTGTCTTTAGAAAGATTACACGTTCAACCCGCAGTTTTTTACATGTGCAAATTATATGGATAAAGTCTTCTTTGTGATAATTGTACAGCCGGCACGATTTAGGTCCTGTGTGCAGCCAAGCTGGCTGCTCAGCCTGGGATGGTAGTGTTCCAAAACGCAGTGCCATAAGTTGTTTTTTTACGTTAATTGAGTAAGTTTCACATAAATAAGCCGCCGGTGCAAGGGACTTATAGTGGTTTATCACCATCCAGGCGTGGGACCTTGATCTTAGGATATTTTTGTCCAGTAGCAGTGAATGGGTTTTTGATGCTTTATTTACAACTTGTTTAACCTCTTCGACGCGCATGACGGAACGGTTCCGTCATGCACGTCGGTTGCGCTGTGCGCATGACGGAACCGTTCCGTCATGGCCCCGCCCGCGCACGGAACCTTCAGCGTGGCGCGAAAATCCGCGCCGCGCTGAAGGGGTTAAACGATTGGTACGGCAAGTTTTTGTTCCATATTTCCGTCGTACATGTGGCCGAAAGGGATTTGCAAAGGTATTGATTGAAAGGAGAAGATTTGTCTTGGTTTAGTTCAGTCCAGATGGCCTCGTTGATTTTTGATGTAGCAGCGTTTAGCTTAAAGAGGTACCAGGTTTTCACCGTCGCGTACATTCTGCCAACTTCTTCATTTGTAAGGCAGAATTCCAGCCGAACCTGGGCTGGGGAAGCTGACCTTGGAATCAGAAATACTTTTTTGTAGATGGAAGCTATTAGTTGGTTTAGGAGCTCTCCATCCTCGCCATGGAAGGCCGCGCTGGCATATGTTAAAGTTGGCAGGGTTTTTGCCTTCATTAAGGCGAGCAAAGGTTTATAGGAGGGGCCCTTCAGCTTTTTAGATAATAAGCTGAAAGCAAATGTTAGTGCACTTGATCTCTGAGACATATATTTTTTATGCTCCGTAAGATTTCTTCAGTTATCAATATAAAGGCCTAAGTATTTGTATTTTTTTACCTCCTCGAGTTGGATTCCGTTAAGCCAGATTGTCTGTTTTCTTAACTGTTTTTTTCCAATCACCATAGTTTTTGTTTTGGATGTGTTTATTTCAAGTTTGTTTTCTGAAATGTAAACTGACATTTCATTCAGGCATCTTTGCAGGCCAATCTTTGTTTGGCTCATTGGTACCACGTCATCCGCGTATGAGAGATGAGAAAGTCTCAGTTCGCCAAGCTTTGGTGGATGGGAATTGGTACAGTCCAGCCTTTGAGAGAGGCCAGATAAGAACAAATTAAAAAGATGGGGGGCCAGAACACACCCTTGTTTTAAGCCTCTGGTGGTTGTCAGCTTCCTTGAGAGTCTGGACCCATCACCTATCTTAATCCTTAGCCAGGTGTTTGAATAGAATAACAGGATGCCTTTTAAAAGCCTTTCAGGGATACCCCAGGCTCGCAGCTTTTTCCACAGAAGATGGCGATCAACACTGTCGAAGGCTGCTTTTAGGTCTATAAAGCAGAGGTAAAGTTGCAGTTTCCTCTGCGTACACTTGTTTGTAATTAGCGAAAGACCTAAAATGTTCGTCGTCGTTCCAAGGCCTTGTCTAAAGCCCGTCTGGTTTTCCGGAATTAGGTTAAGGTCGTCAGACCATGCCTTAAGCTCTTCTAGTACCAGGGAGGCATAATATTTGGCCTCTACATCCAGCAGGGCTATCAATCTGTAGTGCGCCGGATTAGCTCTGTCTCCTCCTTTGAATAAAGGTGTCAGGATCGAACCTTGCCAGTTTACTGGTGTGATGTTTAGTTTCTCTATTTCTTGATATAAGAGGTGTTTGCCCCAAAACGGAATATCATATTTGAAGATTGTTTGGGGGATTCCGTTGGGGCCTGGTGCACCGTCGTTTTTGGCTTTCTTAATTATACATCTAACTCCTTCAATCGAAGGGGACAAGTTACTTATGGCTGGAATCGGGGAGACATTTTCCTCCATTGGATTTGTGACCACGTTCGATTGTTCCTTCTGTTTTGAAGTTGCGGCGTCTTCTGAGCTGGTGCTTTCCAAGAACCCAGTGGGCTTTACATGAACTGCCCCTTGATCATAGATGTTTCCCATGATTGGTTCTAGCAAGGGAGCTTCCCAGAACCTCCTGGATAGAAATTCCACCCACTCAGGTTCTTGTATGCTTGAGGATAACACTGTAACTGGTCGGTTCAGGTTGTTTATGATGATCCAAAACTGCTTTGAGTTGGATTTCTTTGAGCAACAGAGGAGTTCGGCCCAGAATTTGTCGTTGCTCTTTCTTTTTTCTTCCCAGTGGTCTTTTTTATAACATTTCCTGAGCTGTCTTACACTGTCCCATGCTGCTGTGTCAGGAGTTATTCTTTTTAGCATCCTTATGCATTTTTTGAGTTTACGTTTCATGGATCGCAGACCTAACGTTATTGTTTTTGGGCTGCTTTTGTCCTGACGGCATTAATGTTTTTAGCTCAGCTATGAAGCTTTCCCATGCTTGTATTTTGTCCTGGGCTCCAATTTTGCTAGTAATTAACAAGTTTTTTATTTTTAACTGCAATATTTCAATTGTGTCGTTTGACCATTTTAGACGTTTTAGGTCCACTGTGTGTATGTTACCATCAATAGTTGTATTTACCTGGTGTTTGGTAATTTTTGACCTAAAATGTATCAGCTGATATGAATGGTCACTCCTGGTTGTGAACTCTATCGAAAAGTGCGATAGGGATGGTATCAGCGATACTGAGATTGCTGTGTAGTCCAGTCTTGACCTTATCTTCCCCCCATGGAATGTAAACTTAGGGGGGGAAGTCGTCTGGAATTCTACCATTCAATACTCTTAGCCCAAGAAACTCTATGGCATTAACCAACCCTTGCCCTATGTGGTCCACTTTTGGCCTCATTGGCTGGTATTGATGTGGGACGGACCAATATATGTTGTCTGCTGATGTAGATTCGTCCTCGTCCGGAGTATAAATTAGGTTTGAATTAAAGTCCCCTGTGAGTATCAAGTCCCACAAGGGAAAGGTACTCCGGATGTTGGTAATGATTCCGATTAGTTGTTTGTTATGGGCCAATTTTTTCCTGGCCGAGGGATGTGTGTATGTGTTCATCAAGAGGACGATTTTTGATCTATTAGCAGGCCCTAATGTCAATTTGATCAATTGAATATTTGGTCCTTCTGAATCCATTTGTTCTCTTTCAATCTTTAACTCTGAAGAGATAAAGACTGCTAAGCCCCCTTTTGGTCGACCAAAGGTTTCGGTTTTGGTTGCTGGAACTGTATAGTGGATGTAGTTTGCCAGTGGGAGAGCTTCTAGAGCCCAGGTTTCCTGCAAAGCTATTTTATCATAATTTTCCCATTTTTTTTGAGAGTTCTCTGTTCTCCAGCCATTTTTTTGCCCCCGCGATGTTCCACGAGAGCACCTGTATGTTACTTGTGTCTTGAGTTGGTAGATTATTTTCTGTTGGTCAGAGGCTTGTTTTCGAAGTTAGTACTCCTGGCAACCATCCCCAGTTGTCCTTAGTCCCGTCCATTCCGTTTACCCGGTCATTTTGTGGCCCCTCTTTCTGTGTTGTAGAGAGGTTGCCGCCAATTGCCCCTTTGAGTAATGTTTGAATGTTAGGTGTGCTATCGTTTCGCCTTTGAGCTTTTCCTTTACTACGGTTGAGAATGTTGTTTAGGGGGCCAGGATAACGGGGGGTCGCTGGTTTTAGCAATTTAATTCCCCAAGCTTCAAATTGCACCTTAGAATACATGATGTGCTGCGCGTCTTCTTCTGTCAGCCAGGTGGTCAATGTTTGCTCCTTACTCTTTTGGTGTTCCATTCCTATGAATTCTACTGCCAGTAGATTCTCTGATGTTAAGTATTTTAATGCCGGAATGTTTGATGTTAGCTGCAATATGTTCCCTCTATTCAATATATCATGGGGCCCTTTTGAATCGTATTCTGGGATTAGCAATAATTGCCGTTCTGTTGATGCATTGCAATGGCCTGCCTGGGGCGTTGAGTGTTCTTCCTTATTTCCGAGTGTAATTTGCTTTAAGTCACCTGTAATTTCGACTTTTATGTTGACCCGGTGGGATTTGAGATCCATCGCAGACTGATCGACAAGAGGGCCGTCCACCCGGCGTCCTGCGCTCGAGGTAGTTTCTACTTCCTGTGCCGTACTCCTAAAGATTGAGTCGGCTTCTTGTTTCGATTGTGGTCTCTTTTGGTTTTCCACCAATCCGTTGGTTCCCCCTAGACTAAGCATTTGGAACTTTGGGATGTCCGTTTTCTGGGCAACTTTCGTGCTGTCACCGTACTTTTGGTTCCCCATGTTTGGAGTATCTTGATTATCAGGAAGTTTCCAAGTTTCTCTTCGTCCATCTGCACGATCTCTATTGGTGTCATGATCCAATTCTGATTTATATTGTCCTTGATTATTTGCAACTTTGTTTCCACGGCATTTTTCTTCAGGGCAATTTTGAGCTGTCAGGTTACTAGTCGTAGCTTGAGTTCGCCGAGACTTCTCGCGTCTTCAATGATGGTTTCCATTCCTTTCCCTTTTTTTTGTTTTTGAGCACTTGTTCTTCGTTGTTTGTTGGGTTCCGGTAAAGTCTCCAACTCGGGTCACCTCTTTATTTAGGCCTTGTTTATTATCTCCCTTTCCTTCTGCTTGTTTTTCAATGGCTGCCGGATCTAAGCGAGCACAGGTCACCTCATTATTTGGGCCTTGTTTATTATCTCCCTTTCCTTCTACTTGTTTTTAAATTGCTGCAGGATCTAAGCAAATAACACTATCGGTGAGATCATCTGTTGAACTAACCGAGGCTGTTGTTGTATAACCAAACTCTGGTAAGCGAAACATTGGATAGATCTTTGTTGCATGCTGCTCTAGAGGCAGAGACAGTTTATTCCGTGCTTTCCTGTCGCGTTTTTTTTGTTTGCGTTATAGTTTTTGATCTTTGTTGCTTGATCTGTCCTGATTGTCTGTTTTTATGACGTTGTGATAATCTGGGCTTGAAAGATCTTGATTGTTTTCGGTTTTAATTTTTGTCAATTCCTTTTCTTTTGTTATGCCCTTCACGCCCAAGGAGGATTTATTGATTCGAATTATCTGATCTAGGAGTGTTGGCAACAAACTTAGTTTGTCTATTATTGGGCTGCATGCACACTGGACGGAGTATTTTGCCTGGGCTCTGGAAATAAGATTGCTCATACTCTCCAGTTTGGTATTGATCCCTGCTATTTGTGTTGCTATAATGTTCATCAGGTCAATTTGGATATCCATCTTATCATTTTGCATGTTAAACGCTGTTATTGTTGTCTGTAGTGTATTCAATAAAGATTTAGATGTCTCCGAAAAAAAACTATGGTTACTGGCTGTTTCTCCTTGTTGCAACTGTGATTTTAAATTTTTGGTCTTCTTTGGGTCTTGTTCTTGATTAAGCTGGTGGGTTTTGTCATCAGTCTCCCTACTAAAGCTACTGTTGGTGTACATTTGATAGCTTTTTTTTCCCCAGAGTGGATTCCTATGGCGTTGTATTGTTTTGGGAATTAGCATGATGCTTTCCGCCCGCTTGGACAGGCATTTCGGACACAGTTATTTGCATGATGTCTTTGTTTGGTGGTGACATTCTTACAATTTGACGGATATTGTCAATACCTTCTTGATCGTCTTGGTCCAGCTGGTGCACCTGAGCGGCTATGTGAAGCCTTGTTGGTCTAGAGTTGTTTATTACGGACTTCGGGGTGGACGATGACAGGTCCCCTTGGGTTGTTTTGAGTATTGTTGTTGGCGAGTAGGATTTTTCACTGAGACTTAGCGCCCTTTGGTCGGAGATTGTTAAGCCTACTGGCTGATTCAGGCGGTCCGTGGGGTTAGTTAATTCTATTTTGTATTCAGTGATATTGTATATAGTGCCCTCATTATTTGTCCTGCATGCCTGTGCTGTGTCAGAGCTCAGGCTTAAATCCTCTTTAAGTGCCGGTCCTATGCTGGCACCATTCATCCACTCCTCCCTTTCTGACACTGACAGAACAATCTTTTCCTCTTCCAGGCTTGGTTTTCGTAGAAGCCACTGTTTGATGGTATGGGCTGAGTTTTGTCCCGCTTCCTTTTGTGGCTTATTTTTTCCATTCCAAGGCAAAGAAAGTGTCTGAGGAGCTAGAGGGGTCATAAGGCCTGGGATCTCCGCTGTGGTTGAGTAAATGGCTGCACCAGGATCTTTCAGCAATAGCAGTCTGGTGCCTTCCTTTGTGTTTCTAAACATTGTAGCAATCGGTGATAATAGAGGGCTTTTTTGCTTAGTGACACAGCTTTCTGCTTCTGTTTTTGCGCCTTGTTTTTTCTTTTTCTTATTCTGCCTGTCGCTCTTGGTTTTCTGAGTGGGGGTCTGTCTGACTCCCCCTGGTCTCATCTCCCTGAGTTGTCTGCCCTCGTCGGTCTTGCTACTTTCCACCAGGTAGAGCCAAGTACGCGGGCTTCCTTTATCTTCTTGCCTTATGCCCCCTTATGACACCCTTTTGGCCTTTCCTTTGCCCACAACTATGCCTTTCCCGGCCTATGAAGACAAAGCGGGGTCACGCAAGGTTAGCAGCCCCCTGCTCATGGAGGCTCGTTCGCGGGCTCTTTCTGCCGTTTCAATGTTTTTTTTTTCAAAATTAGCAGATTAAAACTAGACAGCTTATAAAGTCATGCAGAAAGGCCTCTAGGGCCTAACTCCTAATTGGTGCGCCCTAAATTCTCGAAGTAGCCGATATTGTCCGTTTATCAGTTCTATTGGATTTATCAGGCCACTGCGAATATTTACCGTTTTTTCCTGCAGTTTTTCTATACTTTTCCTTGCTTTTCTGTGGCTCCTGTTGACTGCAAGGGCGGAATGCAGTAAGGTGGGGCACAGGTGATGAACTTCAGACTGTCTCTCTGAGGCTGGCCAAAACTGGCCCAAACTGGCCAAGGATGTGAGTGAGTGAGGCGAGGGTGAAAGGGGCAGTCTGGGAACCTGTACCCCACAGCTGCTGACGGGGTGGACCGTCGGCGGTTGGCGGTGGGTGGAGCTCACGGGGGGGGGACTGGCTGTGAGCAGTGAGCGGAGCATACAGGGGGGGCTGCGGATCAATCAGACCTAGTCGGACTGCCTATCGGTCAACCCCCGGGTTCTTACTTCGCGGCCGCCTCTATCGGCAGCCGCACTCACGTCTCTCACCCCCTCCGCGCTTTGTGTCTTGCTCCGGTGCCGGTAACGATACCGGTGCCGAATTGCCGGGACGCACAGCCTCACCTTCCTCCTTTCACCAGGCAGATGGGCGGACGGTGCAGAGCGTTCAAACCGGCTGAGGGGGCCCTGGATCGCAGGAAGGGAAGCCCACAAAATCCTCTGCCTTTGCTTCGCCTCTCCTCGCCTCTCCTCGCTCCTCCTTCAACACGTGACGTTAATTAGAGAGTCCCGTGACTTAGTACCACCAATGATGCTCTTCACTTCTTTTGCATTTGTCCTACCATCACTTTGCGACAACTATTCCTGAACACTCTCTTGTGAAACTATTACTTTCCCTTTTTCCTTCTGCCAAGAGGGTAGATTACCTTCAGTCCTAGCTCTTTCTTGAGTTTCTGGACATACTAACAGCCCTGTCCACATAGTCAATTCATCTAGCACCATCTGTATCCCTTCACTGTAGGATAGACATTTGCTCCCCAGCTACCCTTCCTGTTGTTTCTCTTTTCTGTAATAAGTGTGATGTGGCTGATGAAACATGTGATTGACCATCATGGTCTCCTGGACGTTGCTCTTCACTGCTATCCTCCTGGTGAGCATTTGAATCTAGATGCACTTTGAACTGCGCTTCCAGTTGACCTGAAAACTGAGTCACCCACCCGTACTTACTGTCTGGGAGTGCTCTTATGTCTTGGCTTTGACATTTGTGGGGCGCCATTTGGGAGCTCTTTTCGGGGTCTCAACTTCAGGGTTCTCATATCCTACTGCGGCTTCTTGTAGCTGCGTCAGTGGATATATACTAAGTACCTTTGGAGAAGTACTAATAGGGTCATATGGAGGTGGGGGAGTGAACGAGGTCCCAAGGGTTTCAACTTTTGAGGAGTCCTCAGACAGCTCAAAAAAGCCTGTTCATAAAGCTAAGGTGGCTTATCGCTTCTGCAGTTTGGCTCCTGCATATTTTGCTTCTAAGATGCATAACAACATGCTCTAATATTTTATCATCAAATGTTCTTTCCGTTACTCCTGACAATAGTTATCTAATTTTCTCTGATCATTTGGAAAAATCTTTTGCATATGCTCTAGGCAAGTCTCCATAATTTCTCGTATTTCTAACAAAGTAACTTTTTATCTGTCTGACCAATTTTACATTTTTTTTTAAACTTCACGATAGTCCTCAAACAAGAAAATCTGTGAATGTGTCCAAAACAATCACATATTAAACATTATGCATCACAATAACATTATGCAACAACATCACTCATTTCCCTTCACATGCATGCATTCACCATCAAAATTTTAAAAACACTTCAACTACTTCTAAATGTGAATCACCATAGTTCTACTCAGCAACTTAAATGCAGTCAGCAAGCCCTGACCACTTCCCTCCATGCTTAGAGAGGATAACTCTCAAACCATGTATTTCATAGAGAATGGAATGACTTCTGGACATTAGGTCCGAGTGTAAATTTGAGTGTTAAGATCCTACCTGGAGGTAAAGTTTAGTGACATCAGCTTTTCAGCTGTCCCTCTATGTCAAATATTGGAACACATTTTGGTAACCCAACTTCAAATCACCCACATTGACCACTACCAACTTTATACTGGGATAAACAAATTAACTGACTATGTAGCGCCTTCAACTTAATATTGTGCAACACATGTACACAATCGTGCATGTAATAACCTTCTCTCTCTTATATTCTTATATCTACACTTGTATTTAATATTGACAAAAGAGACATGTCATGCACTATATACAAGACATGGAACAAATTCCGTGTTGGCCTCACCTTAAATACGGCAATCCCCGGATCCTACCCATCCCCGTGAATAGGCAGAACTTTAGGGAACACAATATCTACTCACCACATCAAAGATGTGCAATGATCTATACAGCAGCAGCAGGCAGTGCTCCGGTGGCAGCAGTTGGTTGAGGGCAAAAGGGACCCTAGGCTGACCCGCCAACTGTTGCAGGGTAACTCCAAAAGTAAGAATAAGACGGACTCCTCTTGGCAATGTAAAAACAGCTCTTTACTGTCATAGCAGAGAGAGCAACCGTCTTCACACAAGTAAACAGCCGGTCTCAATTTGCTGTTTCCCAGGCAGCTATTTTTATACACAGTTAAACAATGTTAGTTACAAAAGTTCAAACAATGAATTACTAGGCAGTTACACATTGGTATACATTAGTTATAGAAAAACATGAGGTCACCTGTGACCCTAGTCTTTAACCTAATTCTCTACACATCCTTTTTTGCAGATCTAACAATGCTTAGCAAACTAAATATTCTACTTTTGAATGCATGTGTATTTGGGTTTAATACATATTTATTTGTGTGTGTGCTCTATCACTGTGCTGCTAAGACCTCTTATCAAATTCCGTGTGTTCTTGGCTAATTCAATCTTCTGCTTCCATTGTCTAATCATGTTTCAATCTATTAAAACACAGAATACGTACCTGTGTTCTAAGGTCATAAATTCCTTCAAGCTTTTCAAACACAGGTTTTCCTTTAACTATGACTTTACAGGTCATGCACTCTATTCTCAAGTAAACTCTTCAACTCTTTTTTATCAGCATGAGTTTTGGTCCTGCACTGCTCTTTCACCACATATAGCTATGTGACGCTCTCTATTGTTGTCTGCTGTTGCGCCATGTTTTCATATTTTATTTCTTCCATAACCACACACCTTATGTAATAGTCCTCGTAGGTGTTCCTCCAATGAACAAGGATACACATAAAGACTGGCGGGATCTAAAATATAAAGTTGCTTACTTGTGTAAAGGCAAATAAGGAAGCACAACTGATTTGGTGGATGAAATTCTTACGGTGCAGAGGGTTGGATGGCTTGGTTAATCTCCAAAAACTTCAAGAGGGGACTGTGTGGTGGTCCATTTTAGAAGCCCTTAGTGAGTGAACTATTACGCTTCCTAGACTGCTTAGGAAATAAACAGAACAAGACACAAGCACTTCCTCTGCGTTTCTTCTATCTTCCATCAATCTCAGAAGCAAGGCCCTCCACCAGTGGAACTTTCTTCTGACCCCCTATGTTCACGAAAGCCACTTTGCACCTTTTTCATGCTCATTGGACATTGTCTGACTTGCCATGTCTCTGGGCCCCCATTTAATACCACCTCTACTTATTGAAGAGTCAATCAACTGCGGGGAAGGAAAGTCTACTATCAACAACACTAATTTAGAAACAATTGAGATATATGGCCTACATCTTCCTTCCTGGAATATTGTGGGTATCCGTAAGAAATTGGAGAGTGTGGATTGGCTGCATATCGTCAACAACTATGATGTTGTCTGTTTCCAAGAGACGTGGGCTCTAGAAAAATGTTATACTGATGGTTTTCAATCTTTTTATGTTGCAACTACACTTTCTATATCTGGACGACTAAAGGGGGAATTTAGGAATGTTTATTTCTCTGAAAATTAGCAATGTAAAAATCAAAGAGGTGTACTTCCTGCTTTCAAATTTTACTTTTGACATATTCTGGTGGTTTTCGTGCTCTCTTGTTGATTATTATTTCTTTAAAAATTATCAGTCAACCTATTGAACCAATACTTGATGTAGATACCATAATTTCAGATTTTATGGAAGAGTACAGGCAGGTTGGTCATCATTTGGATGGGCAACTTAAACATCATTAATGCCCTTTAATAGGAGACTTGTATGTGGTGTAACCGATTCTCAAGGGGAAAATACAACACACTTTCTACATATCTCTCATGGGGACGTATTAAACCAGATTATTAGCAAACATAATTTGCTCTTTAATTCAGATTTCCATACGGAGCATGTTGTATCATCCAACTGTTACAGGTAAAGGCAGAGGGTCTACAATTGATTTTTATTTTGTTTTCTTCATACTTGGCCCAGTTAATCTTGGATTCCTATATTTTTCTTTCTAACATTAGTGATCATAACCCAGTTTCAGTTTGTCTAACTTGTCCCGGTACTAAGACCCAAAAGTCTGGTTGTGTTTTGCCCAAATGAGGGGCTACTTATTAAATGGGAAAATTTAGACCACAACAAAATTCTTGATTATCTAATTACTGTCAAGAAAGTAGGGGTGGTGTGTTGCCCGTCAGATGAGGCGAAGCCCCAGGAAGTTCTAAAAGGTTTTGATGATCTCTGCAAAATGGTGTTAAATAGGATGATTTTTAAGAAAACCCATGTGGAATCTACTACTTGTAGATGTTTAACCATGCCTGTTACACTGCTTCTAAAAACCTTAAATTGGTAACCAAGATGTTACCCCATAACATTGAGGCAATGTGACAAGCTAGGCAAATGTATAAGTCGCCTCTGGAAGAGAGGAGAAGCGAAATGAGAAAGAAGGCTTGGGAGGACCTACAAGTAGTTTAGGAACTTAGGGACTCCAGGGCTTTCTGGGAAGTTATTAACAGGCCTTTTTGTCTCTTAAGAAAAGCATAACAAAATAGAAAGTCACATCCCATCATAAGATTGCGTATCTAATTTTTTAAGGATTTTTGACCAAGAAACTTTTAACCCACCACTCTTAAAAATAAACAAAATTGCTTTGGATAGTGCACCTCATTTAGCCAATTCTATTCATGTAACTTATGTAGCACTTGCTGTTACAAAGAGCCCAGTTGGAAAGGCCCCTGGCTGTGACAGGGTCCTTATAGATGTCTTTTGACAGAATCCAACATTTTGGGCCCCTTTACTTACAAATGTGTTTAGAGCCATAATAAGAGAAGAAATCCCAAGTTCTTAAGGAAATCCACTATCATTCCAATCTTCAAAAAGGGTGATAGAAGCCAACTGACATGTTACCACCTGATCTCCATTTTGGATTCCTTTGTTAAGATCTTAGGGAGGGTGATCCTCCAAAATTGGAAGATTGGGTGGAGGAAATAATTTTTTTCTCAGAACTACAATTTGGCTTATACCCAGGTGTGGGCACAGATGAACAATCCCTTGACTTGTTCCTACTAATTGGGAAATATGTCAAAGCTAGGGGAGGTTCCTTACACCTGGTGTTTATGGACCCCTCTAGCACTTTTGATTTGGTGGATAGGGGTACACTATGGGATTTGATGAGTGAGACAGGGATTGAAAACCCCCAGATAGAACTCCTCAAACACCTACACTGGGGTACGGCAGCACATGTCTGATATGGCAAAGATGGAGAATGCACTCCATTCTTTAAGTCTAACCGAGGGGGTCACACAGGACTGTATACTAGCCCCACAGCTATTACTCGATATCTTTAATGAATTTATGGGGGAACTCAAATCAAAGGTCAACCATCAGTAATTGTACATCCTGATTAGTGGGCTAAGGAAAACATGCTTCCGTAGGTTCAATAAAGGTAAGAACCCCATCAAAAAGGTCCAGAATTTTAAGTATCTTGGTATGATGCTCAACGCTAACCTAAAGTGGGACAATCTTTCAACTCAGAGGGCTCACAAATTTGCAGGGGCAGTAGATGTTATTTTTAAATTTGCCAGGAAACTCGGCCACAAGCCTTTCAAAGAACTAATTTCATTGTCAAAAGATAAATGTCTTTCTTTGGATACATATGAGGCAGGCATTTGAAGCTACATTGACCCAGGGTGTTTGCAAATCACAGAAAATAAATTCTTAAGCAGACTGTTAGCGAGCCATAAGAGCACGACAAGCATTATTGCTCACATAAAGGTTGGTCTCCCTTATATGGATGACACGATAAAGATTGTCCCTCCCCCATTATGGCTGAAGATTTGCCACTCGGCTTGGACCAAATTTTCCTGACATGTTTTGGAAGACTGTGTCAAATTAGATCATATGGATTCTATCCCTTGGTTAGCCTATATCAAGAGAACTCTTACAGAGCTTGGAGTTCCTAATTATTTTACTCCCCAAATGAATTTGATAATAATTACATGGCTGTGGTAAAAACCCTCTTTGGATATTATTCTATAGCTAGAACTCAATTTTATGCCCCATATTGCATGAGAATAATCTTAGATCCTTTAGGTTACGTCTCCAATTTTTACAGCGCCAGGACTCACTGCTTATATGCTTTGACATCATCAGTTATGTTCAGCAAGCATTGAGGATAAGGAGAGATATGAAAGTTCTGGCTGCGCCAGCCTTTTCACCTTAATACAAGTTTTTGTGGTATTATGTTTTATGACGTTTTTATGCTGAGTATTTGATACTGCAGATTGTTATGTATGAACTGATATTATATTTTCTTATCATTCGCTGTAATTTTATTTAAACGCTTTATTTATGTTTACTATTATTGGTGTGTCTGTCTTTTTATAGCCATGCTGCCAAATAAAAGTATTTTGACTTTTGACTGACTGAGTGATAGAGCAACAGCTCGGGGCACCTTCATTGTAATATCATGAGTACTGGCACATGGTAAATAAATTCTGGTAAGTTTCTTCTTGTTTTAACATTTGTTTTATTGGTATTCAGTAAAGAATAACTAAGATGGATACAAAGTACCAATTGATTCCTAGAGAAAAAATGCACTAACTAGGTCTAGTATGATTGGTTTATGGCTGAAGACAAATGGCAGAAAAATGCTATATGAGACAATGATGTCAGGGCTCGTGGCCGGGCGCCGATGGAGAAGGAAGCCTAGATCTGGTTTCCCGCCGGCAATCCCCCATCTGGTGCCGTCCTGACTATGACAGGGGTCCCCAAGAATAACAAATCAGCTCTCCCGACTCCCAAAACACAGGGGAAGCGAACAGTCTGCAGCTTCCAGAAAACAAGAAGAAGGAATGAGCCGCTGACTTGCCGACAGCAGGACCGTGAGGGAAGACAAAATGGCGCCTGCGACGTGGAGCTGAGTCCGGTGGCGGAATCAAGGGGCAGAGGCAAACCACAGAGTCCAAAGAGTAAGCCCCCCTGAAGCAGTGAAGAGGATGAACTAGATCGTGGCTACCCAGCGACTGACAGCGGCGGGGAACGAGAGAAACCTGATCGCCGGGACGGCACAGCATTGGTATTGGAGCAGGGAGGCGTACCTCGCAGCACGACTGAAAGACAGCCGATGGCGGAACCCACCAGTGAGACCCCAGCCTCTGAATCTGCGCGTGTAGGAGGGAAACAGACTGAGCCTTGAGGGTGCACAGGACCAGCAGCGGCCGGGTCCAGCAGGTAAGCCACCACCGGCGCAGGGAGAAAGGAGAGCTGCACTGGAGCCAACTTGTGGGAGCAAGTAGCAAGGGGCGAGAGAAGCCCCGCTTGACAGAGGCAATAGATGCGGCGGTGGAGCAGTGAATCAGGGGGCCGATCACCATAACCCTGCAGCGCAGCTGGGGAGGTACTGGAGGTGAGGCCAGCCAGGGGAAACATAACCCCCAACCCACCATGAGCAAGAGGAGGGGCGGACAGAGGCCCGAATCGTTGCAGAAGCGGCAGCAGATAGAACAAGGCGGTGAGCACACCTAAGTTCATCCCCGACGAGGAAGTTTCTCCCCCTCTTCCTACCGGGCATAGGGGCAAGGAGAGGCCCGGCCTGGAGCTGCGAGAGCGGCAGCCAAGAAAGTAGAGGCCCTCGTGGGGATGGCAAAATGCCAGCACGAGGTGGGCCTACAAGAGCTAACTTCAAGGCCGGCCACCGGAGAAAATAACCCACAGGGGTACAACATGCCCGGGAACCATCCGAAGTCCAAATTCAGCGACAAGGGGCTGACAAGAAGCTGAAAGAGAGGGTATGGGCCTGGGACCGGCTGGGAACTAGCCGAGTGGAACCCGGACCAGCGGGCCAATACCAAGGGAGACACTGACCTCCATTGTCGGCATACATTGCGGTCAGAGTGCGAGGGGAGCCAAATGGGCAGCAGAACAGCTAGACCAGGAGAATCTTCCTGAACCAACAAATATGAACCCACCAGAGACACGAAGGGCTACAGAGATCGGACCACAGATCGACGGCCAAAACCACGAGCAACACAAAAGGACCCTGCCAAACAGACTTCTCCATGAGGAGGTAGGCACCATGGTGAAAATCACCAAAAGGCAGGAGCAGGAGCAAGAACTGCCGGGTGATGAACCGGGTGGCACATCCACGAGGACAACGGGCCAAAATGTGTGGAAAGAGGCCACAGAAGACCCCTTCCTCTCGGACATTCTTCGAGCCATAGAGACATCAAGGACGGTGGTGGAAACCAAAATTGACGCCCTCAGAGAAGACTTGGGCCTACTGAGGGCAGACAATCGGAAACTGACAGACCTAGGAGGGCGAAGTTCGCGACCTAAAACCCCAGGTGACCACATCTAACTAAAGGCTCTCCGACATGGAGAAGAGAGTGCAGGCACTGGAACTTAGGGCAGAGGACACAGAAAACAGAGCAAGGTGAAACAACTTACGCATAGTGGGCCTTCTGGAAAAGGTGGAGGGAAACAATATGATGGCCTACCTAGAGCACTGGATCCGTACCAAAGTGGCAGAAGAGGGGCTATCCCAATATTTGGCGCTGGAGCGAGCGCACAGGGTCCCGCAACAGCACCCCCGCTAGGACAACCGCCTAGGCCGGTGGTGGCACATTTGTTTTTCTACCAGGACAGAGACCATGCGCTGAGGCAGGCTCGGAAGAAAGGGCAGCTCAGGGTGGCAAACAGTGTTGTCAGGATGTTCCCGACTTCTCCCGGACAGTACAGAAACAAAGAGCCTTATATGTCACTGCCAAACGGAAGTTGCGCCAGCTGAACATACAATACTCAATGGCGTTCCCAGCCAAGTTAAGACTGTTGATTGCAGGTGGGACAAAGTTCTTGGTGCGGGAGTGGATCGACCAGCGTGCCCCACAGGACTGTGGGGACCAGAGACACGAGGGGCAAGACAGAGGCAGGGTTCAACACGGATGTAATGGAGGGAAACCAGAGAGCCTGCCCAAAGCAGAGGAAATGCAACTGGAAAGGTACAGAGCAGTGGCGGCAATAGCCTCTCTCAGCGCACATGGGCAATGAGACACAGCCTTAGAAACCAGAGGGGACCCAAGAGACTCGGAACACAGCAACACAGCACTAGCACAGTGACGGAATCCAGTCAGGAGCTCCCGGAAATGACACCCAGATCAGCGGACGATATAATTTGAACCACTGCGAGACACGCAAGTATGTTCAGGGGATGTTCAAAACAGGGGAGACCCAGAGAACTGAACATGTGCTCTGACGAGCTGGGAGGGTCTGAGAACATTACCTGATGGCTAAATCCTACAAAGCACTGAGGTGGGGGAGACCCTTTGGACGTAGCTCTTCTCTAAAAGGGAGCGTCTGTCCCATCACTACCTGAACTTTGGACATTTTCTACAGTTGCACGCGAGTGCATAGTTTGGATGAGGGAGAGAACCTCGCTTGTCCTGGGGAGGGGGTTTTGGAGGGTTCATAAAGTTTTAAGTTGGGGGCACTGCAGGCTACTGGAAATAGGATTAAGGGCAGCTAGTAATGATCACAACCGCCAGCTCTATCTTCCGGGGGATCCCGGTCAGGGGGATAACAAAGAGAATAAATAAAGATGAAGGATAGAGTAACGTATAACCTGATATCCTGGAACATCAGAGGAATGCACTCTTTGCACAAATGATATAAATTATTCTCATATCTTAACAGACGCGGGCGAACATCGCCATGTTACAGGAGACACATACCCTGGCCTCAGAGGGAGCTGCACTACACCGTAGGTGGAGGGGTCAGGCCTACTACACCTCGTTCTAAGCATTCGCGAGGGGGGTACTAATTTGGAAACTGGTGGGGGGTCCCTTTCCAACACACTCATAGTCACAGGGAGGCTGGACGGACAAGACGGGATGTAATTAACCTCTACGGACCGAATACAGACCAAGTGGCCTTCCTGGAGAAGATATCTGGGATATTGGCACCCTATATGATTGGCACAGTTATTATGGGGGGAGACTAACTGTGTGGCAGACCCGGACCTCGACCGCTCTCACCCTCTGCTCCGTGACTCGCCAGTACACAGAACAGCCAGGGTCCTTAGAGCCTGGCAGACCCGGTAGGGACTGATAGATACCTGGAGGTGCACGCACCCACTAGACAAGGAATACTCACAACTCTCGAACGCACATGAACTCTATGTACGGCTGGACACATTCCTCTGCTCTCCAGACATGCATGCCACGATGCGAGGAGCAGAGTATCTGACTTGCACAATATCAGATCATAATCCCCTCCTAATTAGGATGCAGTGGGGAACGCAACTACAGCCCATCCCAACATGGCGCCTCAGACCAGAGGTGCTCGAAGACCAGGTATTCCACAATGAGATCAGGGGGCATATCACCTCCTACTTGATCAACATGCCCACCCCACGGACTCTAGAGTCAGAATAGGAGGCCTTTAAGGCTGTAATCAGCGGGAGGTGTATGGCAACATAGATTGTGGTACGGCGTACATTGGTCACGGACATAGAAAAGGCAGACCGCACATTGAGAGAGCTGGAGACGAGGCGCCCGAGCACCCGGAGCTCTGACAGGAACTCCTGGAGGCAAAGGAGGAAGTAGCTCAAGAGGAGCACCTGAGATGCTTTGACTACTAATAATACATGGATCGGACTCGTGCGGAGAGGGACAAGGTGGGCAAGCTGCTGGCATGGCTGGCCAACCCATCCCGCAGAAGAAATAACATAGTAGAATTAGCTGACCCAGATGGACGCCGCCTATATAAGCAGACGGACATAAATAATGGGTTTCCAGACTACTATAAACAGCTATATAAGAGGTCTGGGCCCCGGGGGGTGAGGAGATAAGAGATTACCTAGAGGGCCTTCCCCTTTACACGATATCCGGGGAGTACTCATACCAGCTGGGAGAGGACATCTCAGAACATGAGATTAGAGCAGCCATTAAGGGCCTGGCAAAAGGCAAAACTCCAGGCACAGATGGCCTTCCAACGGAATTCTATGCCACCTATGTAGAGGAGCTGGCGCCCAGAATGGTGGAACAATATGCAGCAGCCGGGGAGGAGGGAACCCTGCCACAGATTACCTGGGAAGCAGTGCTGATCCCACTACTTAAACCAGACAAATCCCCCCTTGACTGCATGGCTAATAGGCCTTCAGTGATGCTCAATCTCGACTTTAAAATCATAAGTAAACTGCTGGCATTCAGACTGCTCCCATACATGAACTCTCTGGTCCACGGAGACCAGACGGGTTTCATACCAGGCAGAAACACGACTCTGAACATAAGGCAACTCCTCTCTATCCTGGAATTGGGCAGCAGTGCAGAGCGGGAAGGAGTGATATTCACCATAGACATGGAAAAGGTCTTTGACAGCCTGGAGTGGGAATTCCTCTACACTGTATTAACGAAGATGGGACTGGGCCAGGGACTCAATCAATCAATCAAAAGACCTTTATTCGAATTCCATAAAATCCATAAAAGTACATACATAAAAACAAGACATTATCACAATATTTCAGAATACAATTTGAAAATTATTAAAAAGCAACACAGCTATCATTCAAGGATTTTCCATCATTTTACGTGCACGTGTTATAAGTCTCAGGAAAGTGCTAGTGTGAAAAATTAGTTCATCCGTGTCCAGGGAGAGTAACATTAGACGGGACTCCCCCAATGAAAGGGGTCTTTGTTTCCTAAAATAGGGTGTTAAAAACCAATTGATATATTTTAAATAAAATCTACAGAAGAATAGGAAGTGCAAGTCATTCTGTGCGCTAATACCATCACACGGGCATGGATTATATTCTGTTGAGTGATGGTAACCCAGCAGAAAACCCAATAAAAATTTCACAGAACCTGCCCTTAGTCGAAATAACAAGGACCTTTCCCAATTAGACATGGGGAGAATGAGGTAAAGTGGAAATGGTTGTTTACACAAATCGTTCTCCATATATCTAACGATAGTAGGTTTGGGAATTTCCCTTTCCATTCTCTCTGTATCAAAAAGTGCATAAGTGCTTCTTTGACCTCTGCCTTATCTTTAGGTTCATTTCTGGCTGGGAGAAAAGATCACCGCTATTCACGGCACACAATGTTTTTTGAACTCCAGCAAGCCAGGAAATTGATAGGCCGTAATCACATTTGAGGCAGTCTTTAATTATATCTTGTGTTAATGTAGCTAAGTTATTCCTCCAAATCCTCAACCAGAATAGAACTAGTCTAGATCCAATAAAATCACAGACGTAGGGGAGGTTTAGCTCTTTATGGCAAATAAATTTAGAGGATGAGATTGGGGCGCCCAGTAATTTCCTACAGAAACGGCTTTCTTCACGCTGGATGCCGGGGCTTTTTCCTGAGCCCCAAACCTCAGCCCCATAAGTAGCTACTGGGATGCACTGTAATCTAAAAAAATTTAAAATGGCTCTAGTGATGCCTAATTTCTTTGGGCGTGAAAGGCTCAATATTGAATTGGTGGCTTTCGAGAACTTGCCCATGGCGTGGGCAGAATGCCCACTCCATGAGCCGTTCGCAGCGAAAACCAACCCTAAGTATGGAAAAGAATTTACAGAGTCTAATTTATTTGACCCTATACGTATGGTATTGAGCTTCCGTTTCCCTGGCCCGCAAGACATGATAAAGGATTATTTAAAATTTACACGCAGATCTAAGCCCTCCATGTGGTGGACAAAAGTTTCCACAAGCAGACGGAGGGCATTTGGAGTGCGGCCCATTAGGACCGCATTGTCTGCGTATAGTAAGACTGGCAAGAGGTGCCCCTGAATTATTGGCACATCTTTAGTTACTTGTTTTAGGGCTTTTGCTATGCCATTAATATAGATAATGAACAACAGGGGTGCTAAAACGCACCCCTGTCTAACCCCCCTACCAATCTTTATTGCTCCAGATACCTCACCACCCATCCCAATCCTAACTTGTGCTTTAAGATCGGTATGGAGGTAAGCCAGGAAATGTATGAGGGCCTCATCCAGACCATAGTCAAGAAGCATAATCCACAATTTATTTCTATTAACTAAATCGAACGCGGATGAAAGATCCATAAAAGCAAGGTAAAGGGGGGACGATCGAGCAACGTTATACTTGTCGATTATTAGTTTTAAATTCAAACATTGTTCTACCGTGCCCACCCTGCTCCTAAATCCCATTTGACACTGGTCCAGTAAGTCTGAGTCTTCAGTCCACTCTACTACCCTATTGTAAATGACTCGCCCAAGTATTTTTAGGGTATTATCCAAGAGCGAGATTGGGCGGTAGTTTGCTGGGTCTGATCTATCGCCCTTTTTGTAAATTGGGACTATGATACTGGAGGTCCACGTTTTAGGAATAGGCGCTTTTGACAGGGTGTTGAAAACATTGAGAAGAATTGGTGCCCATAGGTCCGAACTATGCTTTATGACATCTATGGGGAGTCCGTCTGGGCCTGGGGCCTTGTTGCCAAGACTCTCTCTAATAGCTGTTTCTACCTCGTAAGGATCGATCTGCAAGCTGCGCAGCTGTCCCAAAACTGGGATGGTTACATCCTCGTTCGGGGCAGCATAAATTTTAGAAAAATGGGCCTCCCAGGTGCTGCTGATTATATTACAGCTAATTGGGGATAGATGTTTGCCCAAATCGCGCATTTTCCCAACGGCAGACCAAAATAGGCCACTGCTCTTCTGATCCGCACTTACAAACAACAATTCCCATTGTTCCCTCAATAGTGCAGCCTTCCTCTCAGCTATTTTTAATTTATAATGTTTCCTGGCTGACTGAACCTCTACTGGATTCCTTGGCTTGCTGGTCAGTGCCCTGCGTAGTTCCCTGTTTGCTATAGAACAAGCAGAGTCGAACCACCTTGGGTCTTTCCCTTTTGTGGGTAGTGGGACTGACAAAGAGGTTTTTATTACCGAGCACAGTTTACCAAAGTCTGTGATTATTCTATGGCAATTCCCGTCAAATAATAAACAGGAATTGATTAATTCAGAGTGATCGTTTTTCACACTATCGAGTATGGCTCCACAGTCAATGCCCCTCCATTTTAAACGGAGACCATCACCAGATGGTGTAATATCTCTAGCACCGTTTAAGTTAACGAATACCGGGCTGGGGCCAGGGACTCATATGCTGTGTGAGACTGTTGTACGCAGGCCCGACGACTAGGGTGATCACGGGCCGCATGATCTCAGAGCAGTATCGGGTGGAGGGGGGCACTCATTCTACCTCACTCTACCCCCTGCTATTCGCTCTGGCCGTGGAACCATTGGCCTGTGTGGCACGGATGGGCGACAGATACAGGGGGTTATGACTGGGGGGACAAGTACATCAAAGCGCTATACGATGACAACCTCTTGCTGTTCCTGAAAGACTCAGGGGAGGATCTGCAGGGGGCCAGGAATATGATGGATGGCAAAAATCCCAGCTGTTACCAATGGTAACGGACCGACAGCCACCTGAGGGGTTGGGGGACCTGAGATGCTTCCGATACTTGGGCTGAAGATCTTCCACTAGCCCCAGGATGTACAGGAAGGAAACCTAGGCGGGGCACGGAGGGCCTTAAAGCACAGGTTACTTACCTTCGGTAACGATATATCTGTAGGAAACATTAGTTCGTTATAGATTCCTTACCTTAGAATTACCCCCAGGCGTCAGACTGGATCCGGAAAGTTTTTTCATCAGCAGTACCTCTGCGCGTCGGAAGGTGGCGTCGGTCGGATCCGCATCCGTCATTGGTGTCGTGGTCGCAGGGATGTTGTCAAAGTAGCTACTTAGACGTCGCCCTCGCGCACCGAGGCATGCAAGACACTGACCACTGGTGCACAAAACGAGGGCCCTGAAAGGATATCCTCAACCCTAGAAATCAGTTCGCAGAACGGGGAGGATGGGTAGGGCGGTAAGGAATCTATAACTAATGTTTCTTACAGATATATTGTTACCGAAGGTAAGTAACTTGTGCAATGGATAGAAACACGTTAGTTATAGATTCCTTACCTTAGAATAGATACCCCAGCATTGGTCAGCGAATCAAGATCACACCAGAAAGTCCTGGAGAACAGAACGGCCAAAGAAGCCGTCCAGACAGTAAAGTTTCTTAAATGTGTGCAGTAATGCCCACGTAGCTGCCTGACAGATGTCATGTAGAGGAACTCCTCTTCCCAAGGCAGTAGAGGCTGCCGTCACCCTGGTGGAATGACAGCGTAGTCCAACCGGAGGCTCCTTTTTAGCCTGAGAATAGCATGCTTTAATACACAAAACAACCCATCGAGAAATGGTTCGCTTGTGTACGGCCCAACCTTTCTTGGCGCCCACGTAGCCAACAAAGAGTTGGTCATGCACCCAGAACTGTTTTGTGCAATCCAGATAGAAAGGAAGCGCACGTTTTGGGTCCAGACTGTGGAGCCTCTCTTCTTCTTTTGAAGGATGTGGAGGTGGAAAGAAGGTGGGCAAAGTGATGGTCTGCCCGATGTGAAAGGCAGTGACAACCTTAGGAAGGAAGGATGGACGAGTCCTGAGAACCACCTTGTCCAGGTGGACATACAGGAAAGGAGGCTTGGAGGAAAGAGCCTAGAGTTCACTCACTCTTCTGGCAGAAGCCTCAAAGGACAGTTGTGAAGCGGCTCAAAGGGAGCGCACAGTAAATAGGTTAAGACTAGATTCAAGTCCCACTGAGGCATAACAAAGGGAATAGGAGGAAAGAGATGAGTTATGCCTTTCAAGAAACGATTAACCACCGGGGACTTGAAAAGAGAAGGCTGATTTGGAAGCCAAAGGAAGGCAGAGATGGCCGAAAGATTGCCCTTGATAGTGCCCAGAGCAGAGCCCTGCTGGGCTAAAGAAAGAAGAAACAAGAGAACCTCAGAAAGAGGGGCAGAAAGGGGATCCACAGCCTTTGCTGTGCACCTTGCCACAAACTTGTTCCACCGGCAGGTGTTTACCGTCTTAGTGGAGGGACGCCTGGCTGCCAAGATTACATCACAAACTTCGGAAGGCAGGTCAAAAGAAGTCAACTGCTGCAGCTCAATCTCCACGTAAGGAGGCGGAGGCTGGACAGGTTCGGATGGAGGACCGTCCCCTGTTGCTGCGACAGAAGATCCTCCCGAAGAGGCAGACGGGTCAGGGGATCGATGGCCATGTTGAGCAGCTCGGGATACCGGACTCGTCATGCCCAATCAGGAGCCACAAGGATGACTTGGGCCCGGTTGCGCCTGATCTTCTTCAGCACTCTGGGCAGAAGTGGTATAGGCGGAAAGGTGTATAGACGAACGCAACTCTACTCGCAACAAAAAGTCGCCTAGCGAGTGCCGCCTTGGAAGTTCCAACGTGCAGAATTGCTGACATTGCGCGTTCTCTTCGGTGGCGAATAGATCTAACCAAGGCTCTCCCCACTGTCGAAAGAGACCTTGCACCACTTCCGAGTGAAGACGCCATTCATGATCCATCATGCACCTGCGGCTGAGTTCGTCCGTCCTGGCGTTCAGGGAAACTGCCAGGTGTTGAACCACCAGGGATATGCCCTGATGTTCCAGCCATGTCCAGAAGCGGAGGACCTCCTGACTTAGGGTCCAGGACCACACCCCACCCTGTTTGTTGCAGAATCACATGGCGGTGTTGTTGTCCGTGAACACCTGCACTACTCTTCCACGGACAGAGGGAAGGAATGCTTTGAGTGAAAGACCAATCACCCGAAGCTCCAGAAGGTTGATGTGGAGCTCGGACTCCGCATGAGACCAGAGGCCTCTGATCTCCACCTCTCCCATGTGGCCGCCCCATCCCAGAAGGAATGCGTCTGTCACCACTGTGTGCTCTGGTTGGGGAAGGGAGAGGGATCTGGCGTTGACCCAATCCTGGTTCTTGAGCCACCACTGCAACTGTCGAGCAGTGCCCTCTGAGATCTTGATGCAATCGGACAGATTCCCCTGTGTGAGAAAGGGTGGCGGCCTTAACACCCCGGCTTACCTCTGACAGGGCGGTCAAATAGCGTAGGCAATAACGGGGATAGCGCAGAAGGTACTGCTTTAATGAAAAGCTGTCGCTCTACTCTATAGGGTGGGAAATCAGTGGGTTTGGGATCGAGCCCGCCCTCACGCTCACACCTGACCAGGTATAACCAATGGCCTGGCCGGATAGGAGAAGAAAAGGAGGCCACTTCATCTGAAGTGGTCAACAACCCGGAAGAGGAGGAGGATTCGGAAAGTGGACGCCGACGCCAGGAGAACCAGAGGAGAAGACGCCGAGGGGAACACAGAAAAGAGAGCGATACCAACAGCGAGCAACTACTGGGAAGCGGCGAGGCTCGACAGTGACACCGGAGAAGACCCAGACGAGTGGTGGGAAGAGTGGTGGACCCCGGAGGAGACGCAGGAGCCGCTGCAACTCAGGAATCACAAAAGGGAATCGACGCATCCTGGAGGCACGCTGGTGTAGTACCTTCAAAAAGAGCCAAGGCCCTACCTCATCCCAGAAAGCAGGAAACGGTCACACTGGTCCCAAGCCCGGTTCACACAACCCTGAAACCGTCAACACCTTTAGGTCCACAGTGTTTTCACTGTGGAGCTTTTGGGCACATCGCCCGCTCTTGTCCCCAGAATGAAGAACTGCCATTCCACAGAAGAACAACCATCTTTCCATAAGAGATTACTCAACGGAGAACCACGAAACGCCTTAGTGGACACAGGCTGCTTACAAAGCATCGTGAGACCACAAGAGGTCCCAGGGGGAGAACCCACAACCACAGGGGTTGTTCACATACAATGTGTCCACGTAGACAGTGAGGCATAGCCTGTGACAGACACCACTGTACAGCACCAACCCAAAATACCACCTGTCCCTCTGAAGGTAGGACTGATTCTGAGACTGCCCGAGTCCCTGGTATTGGGAAAAGATTACCCTCATAAGAACGAGCTCCTCCAAGGTGTATGGAAAGAAGGGACACAGTGGAGGGAAACTGCACCCTTTTCTCAAGACCCAGATCCTGACTGGAATGTAGGAAAGAAACGGAAAAGCCGGAAGCAGAGAAAAAAGGAAAAGAATGAAAGGACTGCAGCAGTTTTAACCAACTCAGGTCATGGACTATGGGACCATGATCAAAATTTCCATTCGGCCCAGCGAGAAGATCCCACTCTGCAAGAAGCTTGGAAACAAGCTACAGAGCAGGAAGACCCCAATCACGTAGGGCCCCAATTCTTCCTACAGCGGGGTCTGTTATACCGAAAAGGGGGGAAAACCTTACCAACACAACTACTGATACCCCAACCCTTTCGGGAAAAGGTTCTGTTTTTAGCACATAGCCATCTCCTGGGGGACATTTCGGTACAGAAAAAATAGAGAAGGCAATCTTAGATAGGTTCTACAGGCCAGGAATCTTTCAACAAATCCATAAATACTGCAAAGAATGCTCAGTGTGCCAGAAAAATAGCTGCTATATTTCCCCTAGAGTTCCGTTAAGACCACTTCCTGTCATTGACGAACCCTTTTCCAGAGTGGGAATGAACATTATAGGTCCACTTCCTCCATCCAGGAACGGATATCGCTATGTATTAGTACTTGTGGACTATGCCACAAGATTTCCAGAGGCAGTAGCCTTGCAACATCCCAATACAACACAAATGGCAAAAGCCATTTCAATGACTTTTCTAGGGTGGGATTTCCCCGGGATGTCATTACAGATCAGGGGACTCCCTTTACTTCACGCCTGATGCAACAGGTGTGCCAACAGCTTCAGATTCAGCAGATACGCACTGCAGCCTACCACCCACAGACCGATGGTTTGGTAGAATGGTACAACTCCACACTAAAAACAACCCCAAAGAAACTACTGAACCTAGAAGCTAGGAAGTGGGAGGAAATGCTTCCTTTAGCCCTATTCACCATCAGATGTAGTCAGCAAATCAGTTTGGGTTATTCTCCCTTCGAGCTATTCTATGGAAGACAACCTAGGACCCTCTTAGATATGGCCCGAGAAGAGTGGGAGGAAGAGAGGGACACCACCAAACCCTTTTTACAATACGTAACCAGTCTGAAGACACACTTGAACCAAGTAAGGGAAATAGTACGTAATAACCTAGAAAAAGCTCAGGTGTCCCAAAAAGAACAATATGACAAAAAAGCAAAAGACTGAACATTAGAGATAGGAGACATGGTCCTCCTTATGATGCCAACCACAGAACAGAAGTTGTTAGGTCAGTGGCAGGGTCCATATAAGGTAATTGAAAAGGTAACCCCAGTGACCTACAGATTAGAGTTGGATCCTCATAAGAAAAAGACGCAAATTTACCATATAAATCGGTTAAAGAAATGGGAAAGGCCATTGCCTGTGTTAATGGGCTCCACTTCCATAACCTTAGCAGAACAGAATATAGATCCTGAGTTATCTGACTCCTTAAGGCAGGAATTACTTAATAACCTTCAACCTCTAAAATAAGTGTTTTCACTAACCCCAGGTAGAACAAAGGTGGTGGAACATGAAATTCACACTCTTCCAGGACAGAAGGTCAGGCTGTGACCCTATTGGATACCTGAAGCCAGATCAGAAGCTATAGATCAAGAAGTCCAGAAAATGCTAGAGTTAAGGGTCATAGAACCCTCCAAAAGGGAATGGAGCTCCCCAGTGGTTCTCGTTACCGAACCAGATGAGTCAATCAGATTTTGTATTGACAACCGCGAAGTGAAAAAGATATCCCAATTTGACGCATACCCCTTCTCCGGGTAGATGAAATGATTGAGAGGCTAGGGAAGGCCCAATATGTTAGCACGCTGGATCTTTGTAAAGGATACTGGCAGGTGCCACTAAGGGAACAGGATCGAGAGAAAACTGCGTTTGCCACCCCCAAAGGATTATACCATTTTAAGGTACTACCGTTTGGTTTACATGGAGCACCTGCCACATTCCAAAGGCTAATGAAAATAATTTTACAGCCTTATACAGCCTTTTCGGCAGCCTATATAGATGATATAATCATCTATAGTACGTCATGGAAAGAACACCTGGAACATCTCACTCAGGTGATACAAGCTTTAGGAAACAGCAGGTTAACCATCAATCCCACCAAAAGCCGTCTGGCCGCAAGATCCGTGAGACATTTGGGTTAACTACTAAGGGAGGGTACATCAGACCACAGGAGGAAAAAATCTCTGCCAGCATTCAGATTCCCTTTCCTCAGACAAGAAAAGACCTCAGAGCTTTCTTAGGGCTCGTCGGATATTACAGACGCTTTATCCCTCACTTCTCACAGATAGCCGCTCCCCTGACCGACCTTCTGAGGAAAGACATCCCTACTCCAAAACACTTACACAACCCTACTCCAGAAGAAAAACAAGTATTACGTCTAGACCTGTCCTCGTAAGCCCAGACTATACCAAACCATTCCTTTTACAAACTGATGCCTCAGACAAAGGATTTGGGGCAGTTCTTTCTCAAACGGATGAAGAAAATCAAGAACGACCAATCATTTACATCAGTAGAAAGCTCTTTCCTAGAGAAACCAAATACGCAGTCATAGAAAAAGAAGCCCTAGGAATTAAATGGGCTATTGAGTTTCTACGTTATTACTTAGATGGTAGAGAGTTCGTCCTTTACACAGACCATGCCCCGCTGGAATGGTTGTCTCGGAACAAAGAGCATAGTCAACGCATATTATGGTGGTTTCTCACCTTACAACCTTTTCGTTTTACAACACTTCATAGAAAAGGAAAAGAACAAGCAAATGTGGACTACCTTTCCAGATAGCCACCTGGTCCCTTTCTTGTACACAAGAAAGTTAGGGGAGGGGAATGTGAGAAAGGGTGGTGGCCTCAACACCCCGGCTTACCTCTGAAAGGGCGGTCAAATATCTTGGGCAATAACGGGGATAGCGCAGAAGGTACCGCTTTAATGAAAAGCGGTTGCTCTCCTCCACAGGGTGGGAAATCCGCGGGTTTGGGATCGAGCCCGCCCTCGCGCTCACACCTGACCAGGTATAACCAATGGCCTGGCCTGATAGGAGAAGAAAAGGAGGCCGCTTCATCTGAAGTGGTCAACAACCCGGAAAAGGAGGAGGATCCGGAAGTGGACGCCGACGCCAGGAGAACCGGAGGAGAAGACGCAGAGAGGAACACAGAAAAGAGAGCGGTACCAACAGCGAGCAACTACCGGGAAGCGGCGAGCGGAGAAGACCCAGACTAGTGGTGGGAAGAGTGGTAGACCCCGGAGGAGACGCAGGAGCCGCCGCAACTCAGGAAAGTTGCGGCTTGAGGCGGTACGTGTCGGGGCACCAGGGGTTCGTGTGGGTGGCAGGTAGAGAAGACGTGTTCTCCGTTTAAAGCGCACCACAATAATACTGTTTGCACATTAATATTTTTTTGTTTTCTTTGTTTGCACTTTCTCATATGCCTAGCCTTGGGGATCGTCCGACCACCTGATTTCTGTTGTGCACATGTTTGACTGTGTCCCATTTTCCTTCCCGAAACCCCAGTTTCTGGACCTTGACCGCCTTGTAAATCTTGACGTGCACATATTTCTTTCATTTTTCTCACCACACCACTCTCGCAACGTAAAGGGGAAAGTAAGAGAAGGACCCTGAGGGAAGGGACCGTGCTTCCAGCACAGCCTTCTATTACCCTACAACTGGCACATTTTCATCTGGGTGTGGTGGTAGACAAAAAAACCACAATATAAGGATACTTATTGTCCCCCTTTGCTCTTTTGGGGTGAACCCGCCTTGAGAACCTCCTGGGAAGCCCTGTTCTGGACCACCATAACCGAAGAGAGAGAGAGAAGAGAAGCATTGTAACCGAAGACCTTCTTTTTACGGCTGCCTATCGAAAAAGCACACCCTAGAAGTCAAGCCTCTATAAACAACTTTGCTCTGTGACCTTGTCTACCTCTACTATTCTGACAAAATCCCTGAGGCCCAGCAGCCTCGGGGTCATCCGGAACGAAACTCGGGATAGAGGCTGAAAGATCGGAATCATAGCCGGAATATCCCGGACTCGCTGATCGGGAAGATAAACCCGAAACCGCGTTGTGTCCACAATCGCTCCGATGAAGAGGAGCTTCTGAGAGGGAATCAGGTGCGACTTTGGCACATTGATGGAGAACCCCAGCGAATGCAGGAGGTCGGCCATAGTCTGGAGGTGGGAGACGACAGCCTGGGGCGAGCCCGCCTTCAACAGCCAGTCGTCGAGATAGGGGAAGACTGGAACCCCTGATCTGTGCAGATGAGCTGCGACCACCGCCATCCCTTTCGTGAACACCTGAGGGGCGCTGGTAAGGGCAAAGGGGAGCATGGTAAACTGGAAATGCTCGTGGCCTACCATGAACTGCAGGTAACGCCGGTAGGCTGGCAGGACGGGGATGTG
Source organism: Triturus cristatus (assembly GCF_964204655.1). Classification (NCBI taxonomy): domain Eukaryota; kingdom Metazoa; phylum Chordata; class Amphibia; order Caudata; family Salamandridae; genus Triturus; species Triturus cristatus. The sequence continues at coordinate 735,969,130 of NC_140592.1, forward strand.
ACAATAAGCGTCCTGCAAGTCCAACGCTACCATCCAGTCTCCAGGGTCGAGGGCAGACAAGACCTGAGCAAGCGTCAACATCTTGAACTTCTCCTTTCGGGGGAAGCGGTTGACGTTCCTGAGATCCAAGATAGGACGCATGCCCTTGTCCTTCTTGGGTACCACAAAGTAGTGGGAATAACAACCACAACCTACTTCTGGTTCAGGAACATGCTCAATGGCCCCCTTGGCCAAGAGAGCCACAACTTCCTGTTGGAGAGGTGCCAGGTGATCCTCCGACATGCGGTGGCATTGCGGTGGCATGGCTGGAGGGGTAGCCTCGAAGGGGAGGAAGTAGCCCTTTTGGACTATTTGCAAAACCCACCTGTCCGACATGATGGTGCGCCATTAGGGGAGGTGATGGCGAATCCTGCCGCCCACTGGCGTTTGATGGGCCTGAAAGGTCGGAGTAGGAGGGTTGGTGGACTGGCCCGCCCGCTGGCCCCCTGAACCACGACGGTGGTTCCCACGTCCCCGGCCTCGCCAAGGCTAGGAAACTTGCTGCGGACTGTGGCTCTGGGCGGGACGTAGTGGAGCACCCCTTCCGTAGCCACAAAAGGGGCGAAAAGCAGACTGTGCTGGGCGGCTCTAGAGGCCCAAGGACTTGGCTGTATCCCGTGAGTCCTTGAAATGCTCTAGAGCGTTGTCCACTTTGTCGCTAAAGAGGCGACGGCCATCAAAGGGCATGTCCATGAGGGTGTTCTGGACATCACCCAAAAAGCCAGTCAATCTCATCCAGACGTAGCGACGAAGGGCTACATATGTGGAAATTGTCCTGCCTAGACAGTTGGCAGTATCCAGCCCACAACGGATAGTAAACTTTGCCGCATCTCTCCCGGCGGCGACAGCCTGGGAGATCACTGTCTGGGCCTCCTTTGGACACGGAGGCAGCACCTGCACAACCGTATCCCACATAGAGTGGGAATAACAGCCCAATAGACATGCAGTGTTTACCGACTGCAGTCCCAAGCTGGCGGAAGAGAAAATCTTCCCAGGATGATCCAGCTTCTTGGATTCCCTTTCAGGTGGAGGGGTAGGGAATGCGCTCTTGGAAGTGGAGGCTTGGACTACCAAGCTCTTCGGGGTGGGGTGTTGGGAGAGGAAAGTGAGGTCACCTGGAGCCGGGCGGTGGTGTCGGGCAATCATCCTGTCCACGGTAGACCCCGTGTTGAGCCTGGACCATGTGCCCAAAAGGACGTCTGTAAGGGCTTCATTAAACAGTAGCAGGGGCTCCGAAGAGCTCGCAGCCGGCTGAAGCACCTCTGTCAGGAGGTTAGTCCTGACCGCCACCGTAGGAAGCTCGAAGTTGAGAGCCTCAGCTGCCCTACGTAACACCACTGCGTATGACGCTCCTTCCTCCGTAGCCACGGTAGGAGAAGACACCATGCCTAGGTCAGGGGAGGTGTCTAGACCACTGGCATCCCCCAGTTCCTCTCTCCAGTCCTGTTCAGATTCCAGCTGATCAGTCAGAGGGTCACCTGACCCTTCCCAGACCTCCTCCTCATCCTCTGGGTGCCAATCTGTCCGAAAAGGGACTCCGGGAGTGAACAGGGGCACAAAAACCGCTCACGGCGCCGGATCCGGTGTCGGGCGGTGCCAGATCCGGTGTCAGGCGGTGCCAGATCCGACGTCCAGCGACACCTGTCTGGCTCCGGGTCCACATCAGGATGGAGGCCGGGGTTGACGCCGGCCAGGGACACAACCCAAATCTGCTGCTGTAGCGGTGCCGGAGGAAGCGGCACCGGTAGAGGTGTTATAAGGTCAACCGGCGATGGTCCGAATACAGGCCTGGATCCAAGGGGGGCCTGCGGCCCCCCAACCAAGTCCGCGGGCCCGAAGTCGCGCCGGCGGGTTTGGGCTGCCCAAAGATGGCATGCATCCCCTCGTAAAATTTACAAAGCTGGGCAGGAGTCGCCCCGGGTCCCGGAAAGGGAGGGAGGCCCGGAGTGGAGTCTTCGGGCTCCGTGCGCGGAGTCGCGGGAGGGGCACGGCACGCATCCCTCATCGCGTTAGCCGACCGATGGGGAGAAGTCGAAGGGCAACGATGCTTCTTCGACGTCCTCTTATGCTTCGACTTACCCGACCCAGAGTGCGAAGACTTGGGGGAATAATAATGGCTCCGCAACCGGTCCCTCGACCTCCCTCGCGACCGCGACCTTCAACAGCGCGGAGCCGACTGCCGGCGCTCAAGAAGCTTCCGGGACCGCTCCTGCAAAGCCTTCGGAGCCATGGATCGGCAGTCAGAGCTCGACTTGGGGTCATGGTCGTGCTCCCGGCAAAAGCGCCGCGGATCCGTAACCGCATGCCTTGAAGCCGGGCATCCCTACATGCACCAGGAGTCGTAGACTCAAAACAGACATTGACAAAAGTTGCCAAAAAATTCAGTCAAAAAGTGACTGGAGGTACCACTCTCTCTGGATCTGCGCTGGCTGGCGCAGAATAAGAAAGAACTGACGTCAGCGCGCGAGGGCAGCATCTAAGGAGCTACTGCGACATCATCCCGGCGACCACGACGCCAACGACGGACGCAGAGCTGACCGACGCCACCTTCCGACGCGCAGAGGTACTGCTGACGAAAAAACTTTCCGGATCCAGTCTGACGCCTGGGGGTAATTCTAAGGTAAGGAATCTATAACTAACGTGTTTCGTTGTTGTATCGTTCAGATAGACAACATTGGATTCTGGGGGAAACTCCCTATTTCGGTAGAGGGAAAGATTTCCTTGCTAAAAATGGTGGCCCTTCCCGACTGCTGTACTTCTTTGTTACGCTGCCTGTGTGGATCCCCTGGGCATGGTTCCGGAAGTTGGACACATGCCTATCGGCCTTCCTATGGGGGACTGGACGACAACGAGTAGCCCTGGCCATGTTAAAGCGGCCATCGGCAGAGGGAGGGTTGTCAACCCAGGAATTCGAGGCATACTATTTGTCAGGGCAGCTGCAGAGACTCACTCAATGGATAGCGGGGTGGATTAAACCAGATATGGGGTGCCCCCTTTCACCTCGGGGAGGGATGAACTACTCCGTACACTAATGAGGACCGCAAAGCCACAACACATACCAATGAGCATAGAGTGATACAGCGATGCCGGAGCAGATGCCTCCAGAGGACCCAGATGACACCCCCGTAATCACCAGAACTGCCATTAATGACGATCAGGACGCTGCCATACGGGGGACAATGGGGAGGATTCGATGACTGGGTACAGGCAGGGGTGACGAAAGTAGGGGATCTGTATAGAGATAGAGAACTGCTTCCATTCAAATAATTCAGTACTGACTGGGGCATCCCACAGGGACAGTTTTTGCTTTACAGAGCGGTCACGGGGGCGATGCGACGACACTGGCAGATGGGCACTCTCGAATCGCCGCGGCACTCCACATGTGAGTATCTTGGGGTGTTATAAAGGCAGTCACATGCCTATATAAGGTGATAGGGAAAGACTCTGCTAAGCCGCTAAATAAGCTAAGGATCATTGGGTGGAGGATCTAGGACACCCCCTTGAGGACAAGGACTGGGAAAACGTATTGCAAAGGACGCCAAAGGTGTCCAGAAACGCATGGTTTGGGTTGATAAGCTTCTATACACTACATCGAGCATACATTATCCCGCAACGAATAAACCGATACTTTCACAGGGAAGACGCAGAATGTACTTGATGCAAGGAAGAGGGAGCAAACGTCATACACATGATGGAGAGCTGCCGGGCACTGGCGCACTACTGGCAGGCGGCGACGTCGGAAACGGCCCAAATCACTGACAGAGTAGTACCATGCACACCAGCACACTGCTTGCTCAACATGTTCCCACACACAGCCAAGACCAAAGTCACTGGCAAGTTTCAGGACCTGGCCCTTCATCCTAGCCAAGAGGGAAAGCACAAGTAGGTGGAAAGCACCAAATAGCCTTAGGATGACCAGGTGGAAGCGGGAGGTCTGCAAGAGCAGACTTCTGATGAGGAACGAGAGACGGGGCCTAGCCAGAATAGAGAGGGCCCAGGCATGGGTGACACTGGTGGAAGAGATGAAAAGTAACTACCAGGAATGCGGTAATACCACCCCAACGGCAACCTCTAGACAGGGGAACCCCCAGAGACAAGGCCCAGAAACCGACCCAGGGCTGGAACCCAGGGAGACTAACCCAGGGAGACTAACCCATAAGTTTATCAAGGCGGATAGAGCAAGGCAAGATAAGGGGAAGAAAACACGTAGGCGACACAGATAGCCACCGAGCAGCAAGGGAAAGCGACAACTAGCAGAAGTGAAGTCCCTAAATGGCCGCCTGCAGTGCGGGAGAGGGAGAGGGGGGGGGTGGGGGGGGGAGTTAGGGGGGGGGGTTCAAACCCGATTAGCCAAATCAGAAGATACCTGCAATATAGTTGGACACTTAGGAACGATGAAAGTATAAGAGAAGGTAGTTATGCGAATGGAAAGCACTGTAATGTACTAAGGTGTACGTGTATGAGCATGCATTGTACCAAAGGAAATAAAATATGTTTACAAAAATAAAAATGAGACACAAACTCCAAAAATAGTAGTATAGGTAAGTTGGATCACGCTGATGAGTTGAGTTTATAGCTCCATGCGGATGAAGGACACACAGATTAAGAATACAGGTTAGTCAAGTTAAGGAATCCAATTTAATTGTTGGTGTGATATTGTACCTTATATCAAAGTTAAAGGATTAAGTAAGAAGGGGAAGGAAGAATGTGTAGAGCAAGGGAACATGCCCCCTTGAAGCATTGTCGCCTGGCTTGTGCTAAATCATCTTCCTTCAACAAACTGGTGCTTGTGAGGCTTGTGTAAAGTGTGTAGGGTTTCGGATAGGTTGAAGTAAATTAGGTTGCTTGATGTGTTTAGGGAGGTTTGCATGTTTACAAAGAAACATCAATACTGCCTCATAGTTGTCTTGATAATCTACAAGAATTAGGCTAGATTGATCAGAGAGTTGCGTTGCCCTTGTGTCACGTAAGCTAACGCAACACTAAAGTCAGATTTAACAAGCCACGCAAGGGCCGCTTGTGTGGCCCTTCAGGGCCGCTTGTGTGGCCCTTCAGGGCAAGTTGCTTCCTTGCGTTACTCTCCCCAAAGGAGGCGGTGTTCCATAGGTGGTCTGTGGGTGTTTCCAGGAATCCACCCATGGATTTTGGCGCATTTACGTATTAACCACGAGTGGTAGACCTGGGAATGCGTCAAAATGCTACACCTTCCCAAGGGAGGCGTAAATGAGAGAAATGTTGCCATTTATTGTGGAGGAACTAATGTTTTATGGATGCGAAATTGCGCTTTATATAGCTTATAACTGTTTATGTATTAGTAATTTTATTATTGCGAGGTAGATGCATTTGTCACTTTATCGTGTCAAGGGTCTCCTTCACTTATATGGTGATAACTATTGACAAAATCCGTTTTAATGACTCAATATTACAATGTCTAGGCCTACTTACAACTTATGCATAAACACGTTGTTATTGTGAGGTGGAATCATTAATCATGAATTACTAATTTCGTTGGAATTAATGCTTCTCGAGCATTTCTACTTATGCCATAATGATATATAATTGATTTTATCTATTTTTAAACATGTATATATATGGATGTATTTTTGATCTATGTCTCACCGTTCAGTGCAAATGTTAGGGCCGGTATAGGAATAATTATCTGTCCTTGGATTTGTTGGGTTATGCGTCATGATATTTTTATTGTATATTACTTTGTTCAGCTTATATGGTTGTATTTATACAAACCGAATTAAAGCTTATTTGACTTGACTTGAGAGAAATGTCTTTATTTCACCTCGTTTTCTCCTCTTTCTATTGTGCTGCATTTTGCAACACACATAGAATGAGGAGAAAGCCTCAGAGGATTGCTTTTTTTGTGCAGGAAGGTGTCCCTTCCAGCACAAAAACATCCTGCATGGAATGCAGGTACCCTGCACGGAATGCAGGTACCCTGCACCATGTTGCAAGGGTGTTTGCATTGGCGCCAGCAGCCAAAAATGCACAAGCACAAAGAAAGGACAGGAATGCGCCATATAATGTTAAATTTGCAACATTATTACCCTCTCCCTTTCACACAGAGCATCAAAAAGTCTTGATGCATCCGTGAAATATTGATAAATCTGCCCGTGTTTTTGTTTATTGAATGTTATCTGCTCTTCTGATGAAAAAGTAAGGAATTTTTTTTTGTCGCACTTTCCCATTCAATGAGAATTGATTGGACACCCATGGTTAATAAATGGCCAATTAGCAGTTGATCTTGTAGTTTGAGGGAGGCAGAGATCAGGAATCGTGAGCAAAAATCTCGCTGTCCTGAAGTCTAAAAAAATCTGGAAGTTACAGCATTTCTGAATGCAATTGTGAATTTAAAGTCATAGTGTCCAGACATGCTTGTAGTTGAACAACAGAACAGCAAATCCCCGACTTCTACGTTTTAATTCCAGCGTAGGATGGAATTTAAGATGCCAACACTGCGTAATTTGTCAGGGGTCTAAAAGGCTTTATGGATTATCCATGGCCAAATTTGGTCTAGATAGAAAGTAATCTTTGAAATAAAGTGGGAGTTCCACATTTTGTGCCAGACTGGTGTGGTAATGGCTTGTTCCTCAGAGGGGGTTGTGTTAGTTTTTTCCATTTGTCGATTTTTCTTTTTTTTAGATAAACAGATTCTGAACGGACTTAGCTTTTAGTACACTGCGGCCACTACATGGCCTGACCTCATTAGCCTTCCCAATGCGAGGCAATGTGTAGAGTGTGAGGGAAATATTGACTTTTAGAAAATGGCAGAATTGCAAGTTGTATTCTCGCTGTAACTCCGAGAAGGTTTTTGGATTTTCGCTTGTGCCTAAGTTCTTGGCAAGACTGATGCCTTTGGAGGCCCGTTCCAGCTAGTGTATGGTCTTACCACAAATTCCAAATACGTTTATTGTGCCGTAGTGAAGTAAGATTGGATTTGGGCATTTGGTGTGTGAGTTTGCTATCAACTTTTTAAGTTCTTCTATAATGCTGAATATGGTATTGTGAGATTGCTCCATTTTCATGTGTTGAAAAAGATTCATTTTCAGGGATGCATCAAGCGGGCCAAAGTGTAACAGATTCTGCCCGATTAGGAGCCATATTGGTTTGGTGTTTAGATCTTTGTAGAACCACTTTGCCCAACCAGAAATGCTGTTTGATATCTTTTGAAATCGGTTAAGTTTATGCCCCCTTTCAATTTATTGGATCTAAATTTCAGAACTGTTCTTGCTTTTTTAAACTTTCCATAACAATTCACAGATATATGAATCTATTGTTTTGAAGACTGTTTGTGGTAATGTGGCAGATAGCATACCAGACAGGAAGTTGACAAGCGGGGTAACTGTCATCCCCACCATGTAAAAAAACTCGGATGATTAAAGCGTCAGAGTATCTTGAATTTTGGTAAGAGTTTTGTATCGTTTGGACATTCGTGATTCCTTCAAGTCCTTACCAAACCAGACACCCAGTAACTTGAAAACAGTCTGTTGCCATTTTAGACCTGTACAACGAATAACTGATGGGACACAGTGAATGGTTAGTGGGAACACTTCTGTCTTATTTCTATTGAGCGAGTATCCAGAGACTGCCTTAAAACTATTTATTTTATCAATTCTGTTTGGGGTGGCTTTGTCCACCGCTTCCCTGAAAATTAAAATGTCAACAGCACAGCCTGCTACTGTTTGCTTACCTTAGGGAAAGGATATTCCTTAATTTTTTTTAATGGTCCTGAATGAAAGAAGGAGTGGCTCCAAGGCCAGTAGGAACAGGAGAAGAGATAATGGACATCCTTATTGTGTTCATTATGAGAGTTTAAATGGGGAGCAGAGGCTACCATTGACTCTTATTCCAACATGCTTTAGAATTAAGCTAGCAACTATACCCAAGTAAGCAAATCATATGAGAATGGTGGTGACAGAAGCCTGTTGAAGGACAGGTCTTCTCCTATTTATTTCCCAACCACAGTCTGTTTCAGAGATCCTTGCACTTGGGCTCCAAGATAATGTCTTCAGAGTTGGGTTCCATGACTTACAACAAGAGGCGTCTCTTACAATCTTCTTCCTTCTTGCCCATGGTCCAAGATTACCAGAGTCACCAATGTGAAATGGCAGCAAGCCCCCGCAACAGTGCTCATTGTGCGGCTACTTGCTGATCAAATTTCCATTTGGGGCAGGATTAACGTGAGCCGTTTGATGAAAGGAATGATGTGTAGATTGCAGAACGGCTTCATCACTCGCGTAATAACAAGACTACTAAAGCAGCTTAGCCCAAAAGCAGCATCTCAATAGCTTAGCCCCTCAGTATCGTGCTCTATCGGTAAACCAACAAACATAAATAGGCAAACCATACTGGCATGGTTCTGATAAAGCAACAAATGGACTGTATCATGAAAATATTAAAAACCTTCTCTTTCGGTCTTGAATTCTGAGCTTTATGCAAGTCACATTTGCTTCCTTGGCTTTCAATATGAACAGTTTTTCCTTTATGAAGTAAGGGCTTATATTGAGTTTTGCGGTTTGACCTCTGCCCTCAGAGTGGCAGAGGACATTATGACTGCCACCGTGATGGATAGAGGACCGCCATGTTTAGCGGTCACCACTGGTCCAGAGGTGCCTTCTGTGCTTTCACAGGAGTCGCCGACACACCTCATACAGACCGGTGTGCACACAGACGCGCTCCTGTGGTGAGCTAGATTCCTCGGACCGTCCAACAGGCCCTGTGTACACAAAGGTGCCAAGAGGCCATTTACCACGCATGTTCTGTAAATATCTGACTTAGCGATGCTTGAAAGAGTGGATGTGTAAGAAGCCTTCCTCATTCTCCTCTTCACTAGGACTGCCACCTCTGCTGAATGTTGGTGGCCTTCTTCATGTGGCATCAGTCGGTGAGGTGGAGTCTTGAGTGGGGTGGGATCCTGGGTGGGGTTGTCGGGGCTGTTCCAATGTCCGAAAGTCTCTCACATGACACACAATCCTGTGGTGAATGCTGGTGCCTGCAAGATTATCAATCAGAATCAGTCTAATAGATGTCCTTGCCTCTCTGACTACCCAATGATGGACCGCAGCCCTAAAATAAAAATTAAAAGCTGCCTTGTCATCGGGTTTGTCAGACGTGTGCCCCCAGTCCATTTAAACAACATGTCTTATTATTGGATAGTTAAGGTGGGTGCTTTATACTTCTGAACTTATTCTGTACATTGTGGTTGTATTCTCATACTCGGAAGGTGAAAGACCAGCTGTTGATTTCCTTCTGAAGGTGACATATGTTCTTATCTGAAATGCAGTTAGCATCTTCCCCTAACTCATCTAATCCTGCCAGTGTTTCCTTGCATATAGGGCCGTCTACTTAGCGCGGCCCTAGATGACATGCAAGAGATACCCTCTGTCTAACCCTGACTGGGCTCTGGTGGTACCGAATATGTCTCTTCACCCCGCATACTATTACCCCGCATGCTGTCACAACGTGGTCGTAACAACGACCGCGTTGTGACAACGCATACCGTTACCCTGCAAGTCGTTACAACCACTTGCGGAGGGGGGGCGTTGGAAGTTGGAATAGTAAAATTTACTATTACAACGACCGCGTTGTGACAGCATGCGGGGTTACAGATGTGGGGTGAAGGTCGTTCACCGGTGGTACCAAATCAATGAAATGCAATGGCTCTTCTGGCAGATGGCTACTCTATTTGCAACACTGGCCTGGCCTCTGGTACAGTGAATGGCCAATGCTGCATGGCTGTCATGATACAGCATCAAGAGAATTCACAAACCTAGTGGTAACCAAGGAGTCAGAACTATCCTTGATACCACATGTCAACAAGGTAACAAAGAGCACCTTCTACACAGTGATAACTCTGTGTCACAGCTTCCTATACCTTGGATACGAACAAACACTACAAGCTTTCCTCACACTGGTAATCTCCACGCCAACAACCTATTCTTTGGTGCACTGAGTTTCATCATACACAAAACAAAACTCATCCAAAATGCTGCCACAAGACTCCTATGCCGCCACCCAAGAGAACGCATGACTCCACACCTGCATCACTTGACAGGATACCAATTTCTAGAAAAGCAATGCTGAAGGCGTTCTGCATTGTCCACAGAGCCTCCCAAAGGAAAGGACCACTATACGTACTAATCAAACTCAAGCAGTACAAACGCAACAGCACAGTGCTCCAGACTTGGATCACCACCTCACCTTACTTTAAGAAATAAATAGAAGGCACTGCTTTCTCAGTACAGGCCGCCAAGCTCTAGAACTTACTGCTAGCCATGATTTGAAGCAGTCAGGAGCAATCACAAAATGGTTGAATACTTGGCTGTTTCCAAGATAACTACATCATCCTACAACCCAGGGATAGAACCCAGAATGATAATCGCGCATCAAATGTACAATCTACAGCTTACAGCCTACAGATATGGAACAGCCCAACCAGCACACCACTTCAGGTCAGTTATAAAGAGCTGACCTATGATTAGCCTTGGCATTATATAGTAATCTAAATTCATATGTAACCCTCCTAGCACACGCTATTACTAATAACATAACACTCTGTGGTCGGTAGCAGATTGTAGTTCATACACGCTGCATAACAACACCCCCCATACTGCAGAATCCTCTTTCATTCACATAAAGGCATATCTTCTATGGGGCTTGTCCATCACCAAGTTCTGTGCCAGTCCAAATACTAGCCATGACCATCTGTACAGGCTTGGAATAACTGAAGAGAACTGCCACATACTGCTGGCTAATCGAAGAACTCTTATCTAGTCCAGCACTGCAGGTCCAAACTGGCTACTCACTATGACACCTTCTTTAGATCTCCCATTTACAATCAGATATGTGATGATTAACAAAGTCCATCCCAGCAGAAATCCCCACGATTTCCCTCTTCAACCCTGCCTGCCCAGGCCACTGGATTCTAGCTAGCCTGGCTGATAAAGGGTGTTACCCAGGATGCTTGTTTCCGGTTCAGGGAAGACCTGGCTTGGTAGTTCAGGCTGGACTGTTACCATGAGGCACAGGGTCAGACTGATTTGCATATGGCTGGGTCTGAACCAGGGTGGCGGATTGAGCAAAAGAACAATGAGGGATTCAACCCAGATCTGTGACTGAGAGTGTCAAAATGGGTGGGTGAGGGGTACAGGTTATGCATCTCTATAGAAGAGTAGGAAAGGATAAAGTACTGAAAGTACAAACCACAAACAAATGCAATGTTCATCAGCAGAAGATTTTTTTATTTTAGGATAACAATAATAGTTAAAAAAAAAACATTTTGGTCAGAACAAAAAAATAATGACAGTTTGTCAATTACAGTGTGAACAGAAGAATAAAGAGAAGCTTCTCAGACTTGGATTCTTGCAGACACAAACCTCTTCCCATGTCCACCCGTTACAATTTTGCTTCCTTCAAACCATTGCCGTATTGGACACCTCTCAGACCAACGCAATCCTTAAGCCACCAAGCGAGCAGATAATATAAATAATTTTATTGCAGGATCGCTCCCCACCCGCTTCTGCAACGGTCACAGAACATGGAAGTTGATTGCACATCCGTTCCCGGCCCAAACAAAAATGTCACATCATGGAGCCCCCTACATTTTCTTGACATTGTAGGCATATTGAAATGAGGTGAAACCTCTACTTACAAGAGGTTGAGGCAGCCTGCTTGCACCAGCTACAAAATGTGGGAGGTCCCAGTGTTTGTTGGAGGTCAGGCTACCGCTTTTACATATACATATTATTACATATTCATGCGACTTTTTTCTGCACTGCCAAGTAAGGGGGCTGTCCTTTCTGTTTATGTTTGCTTAGTGGAAAACATAAAAAAAGCGTTGTAACTTCATGAATTATGCATCACCGTTCCAGGAGTTGAGGGCACATTTGGGTATCCCAAAGCGTCTCACCACGAGCTCTCCTCTCTTCCCCTTCTATTCCTAACTCGACCGCCCCAAAGTGCCCAATGTTTAACAACCAAACTATCATTCAGGACAAAATGAGTATCACTAAATCTCTATTGCCCACAAAATGTATTTACATTTAGCACAAAGTTTCTGTTTGCCTACAAAATCTGTCAGTCTTCTAGAAAATGTCAGCCCATCTTCTGAAAATAGCTAGGGAAGTACTCTACTAGAGCATGAACAGGCCAGACCACAAGAGATATTCTCTGTGATGCCACTAGATAATGGGTTCTTTCAGTGCTTAATTTGAGCCGGTGGTTTTCGGTACTCGGCATCTGCACTTCATCATCAACACAGGCACTTTTCATGAGCACCAGTTAAGGACACATTCATTTACAGGGAAATTAAGTGATTTGCCCAGAATCACAGGATGTTGAGCCAGTGGCGAGACTCAAACCTTGTTCCCCAGCTCCGAAGGGGGCAGCTCTCTCCCCACTTTCATGGTTAGTAGTGGGTTCTGTTTTAGGCGGCGCTGAGAGGAGAAATGGGCTGCCTCCTGACGAGAGACACGGCACTTATTGTTTTAACAAATTAAACACTGGATTATTTACTGTGGCCCAGGTTCTCCTCAAGAACCACCCACTAAAAAACACATCCTGTCCACACACAGCACTATGAGAATATCAATGAATGCATAAAAAAGGGCCTTGGCCTGCATCTCTTAAACATACTAGCCCCACGCACCCGTGTCTCCCTACCCACGAATATGGCTTCACCCACAAAACCCTTTGCATTTACAAGTTAAAAAAAAAAGACCACTCCTGCTTATAAAATATCCTCTTTAAACTGCTTTTGGGGTGCTCTGGTAGAGCTCCCTCTTGTCCTCCAGTTTTTCATCTATTTTGAATCCCCAACAAGCCAGACAGCACTCTTATCCTTCTCCCAGAAACCGGTCCACGTCACCAGTGGCTGTCCTGGGTGATGAACACAAACTTTCTGCTTACTAGATGTACCCTGAGCAGCTTGAAAAGCCAGACCTAAAGCTTTTCTTGAGCCCTTATTTTGAAAAAAAAGCCCTATAAGCTATTTTAGAAGGAAATTAATTTAGAGCACATTCGCTGAACACTAAGGGCCGGATTAGGACTCTGGTGGAGCGGTACCCTTGGACGGGATGCTGCTCTGCTGGATTACAACTGGCCTAGTGTTATCACTCTCAGAACACTAAGGGCCTGGTTATGACTCTGGTGGAGTGGTACCCGTGGGCGGGATGCTGCTCTGCTGAATTACAACTGGCCCAGTGTTTCCACACCTGGACCTCCATAGTGTTAGAACACCAGACCAGAACTTACTGGCTAGAAAATCTTGCTGGCAAAAATCACATGTAGATTGAGTGGCAGGTGCACCCCGGTCTCAGCCTCCGGTCGGCCCCCTCCAGGAGCATGGAGAGAGTACAGGATGCTCCCGCTGCCCACTGACACCCTCACTACGATGCACTGATGTCTCACTCGTGAACGGTGCCCAAGTGTGATATTGACCCTCTCAAAACTTGCTTGGGACACAGCTACATCGGGTTTGCTTTTTATGGGGAGTTTCAATATCAACTCCTGTGCCTTTGAAACCATACTGAGTACCTCTGATGCTGAAGGATTAAGCACCTCTTAATACATTATTGGCTAGGTTATGCTTTCAATATTTGCAATTTTGTTCTATGTAACCTCTCGTATGGTGCGAAAGCATCTTTTGAGCTGTCATAGTTGAATTTGTTTGTTGTTTGTTCGGGGTTTTGCATTTTCATTAACTAATGTTTTGTCCTTGGGTACACAAACAAAGCGATTCACACCGGGTAGGTCAACACTTGTTTGCCTCAAAAAAAAGGGTCTGCCCTACAAGCTTTTCCAAGGCCTTTATGTGGGAGATCACGGACCAAAATCAAGACAAGATAACCAGTTACCAGCACTGTAGGCAAATGGTAGCCATAGGAGGACCTGGTGATCCAGAATTACATGATGAGATGCTCATAACTGGTACTATCTCTCTGAAGATCAAACATATAATATGAAGTGGTACTAGCTCTCTGAAGATCAAACATAATATAAACTGGTACTAGCTCTCAGAAGATCAAACATATAATATGAACTGGTACTAGCTCTCTGAAGATCAAACATATAATATGAACTGGTACTAGATCTCTGAAGATCAAACATTCAATATGAACTGGTACTAGATCTCTGAAGATCAAACACATAATATGAACTGGTACTACCTCTCTGAAGATCAAACATATAATATGAACTGGTACTAGATCTCTGAAGATCAAACATTCAATATGAACTGGTACTACCTCTCTGAAGATCAAACATTCAACAAGAGATGGTACTAGCTCTCTGATCTTCAGAGAGCAAGTACCAGCTCATATTATATGTTTGATCTGAAACATATAAGATATAAGCCTGGTAGAAGCTTATAGGGCAGACCTGACTGGGTTTTTATTGGGACTGTGAGGACACACACAATACATTTCAAGTACTGAGTGGAGAACAAAGGTATTAACTGAACAAAAGACAAGTTGACCAGTTTTGCTTCACCCTAATTTAGAGTCTAGGATTAATTCGAAGAAGATTATCTTGATGTGGTAATGCGATAAGTGCATCGGGTTTTCACAGTAGCCCTGGCATTTAAAAGTTATCATATAGGCAGTGGTAAAACAAACAACAGGAGTGATGTGGTATTACAGCATGTTTTAGAATGCATTTGGGTGCTGCCTATTGGTACACTGCAGCAATAATAACAGCAAAAAAACATGCACGCGGAGGTCCTAGTACTTATCAGCACTGTGTGACACAATATTAATAATGCTTCCGCTATGGATACTGACCTACAGAGTTGACCAAAAACAGTTTAATGCACAATCATGTAAATAAAGACAACACCAGTGCTATGTTCATTAAAATGACCTCTGCAGTGAGATTGCAAGCTGGCAAGCTCCCCCTCCCCCCACCTTTTTATGAAATATTTTTACTGTCATATCAGTATACACAGAAAACCTCGGGGTCATGCAGCAGCATTTTCAACAGCAAAGCGATCTTGTTAGTGATCGTGAATTAGGTTGCTTCCCGTTGGTTTTAATGAAGACCTCAAGTGGTTTCTGCCTGCTTTTGAGTAGTGTTATTTTATGGGGTTATTTTTGCACTAGTAGTTGCGGCACAGCCTTAAGTCTGGTGGAGTACCACAAGCAGTCTAACAGTTGGGGAAAAAACAACATATGGCAAATTAAAGCGACATAGTCAACACCACCTAGAGTTTACTATGTGCATGCATCAATGCCTTGTGATGATTCCAGATCTTCAGAATTAGCATGGTACTTTGAACAAGGGGCCGGGTGTGCAGTGTCTGCAGTTCATATGAGTGTTCTCCTGATTGTAGGCATCACAATTACCCTAGATTGGCTGAGAGGTCAGAAACACATGAATGCTAAAGTGCACAATTCAGACTTCTACTGCAGGTCCAGGCAGAGGAGACTCATGATCCTGTCCCCAATTTATCTTGTTTGCAGCCACTGACAATCTGTTTTTGTTTAGGATTAGGGCTGGGCATAGGGTGACTCGTTGGGAGAAGATTAGCCCATGTCTCAATCCAAAATCATTCCTTTACTCTGATCACTACCACTTTTACCAGGAAGCAGAAGTGAATATTCTTACCTCCATCTTTAAAAATAATTCCATGGGAAAAGTACATGGCGTCCCCTACAAACAGAGTGGTCTCTTAAGGCTTCATGTTAGTATCAGCCAACTCAAGGATTCTCATTTCATGTAACTCAGAAGGATAAAAGGTATAGTTAGCCTTGTGGGATTTAAACCTGTGAAGTTCATGTTGCATGCACAACTATTTACAGCGAACACATTACACCAGTGAACTATCATACCGGCTTTGAGTGGGTCACCAAAGTGGTTCTGTGTGTCTACTGCACGTTCATTCCCTTGGTTACTCAGAGGAGCAGCGACCATCGCCTTTTGACTACAATAATTGGTATATCGCTTGGCAATACAGATGAACTCCCCTGGATGGCACAACGTCCACTGTCTCTTGGTCAAGTTCCATATTATGTCACATCTGAGACCTGTCATTTACGGTGACTCGAGGATCTTGAAACAGTGCTAATCAAAGGGAAATTATCTTCTTCTTGGTGTGCTCTGCAATCACAGTTTGAATGACCATAAACACCCTTCCTCTTGGCCCGCCATTTACATTCTCCCAGTAAACAGGTGCTTTTGCGAGTGTTCAGCCTCCATGGACATGTTTGATGCACATTGCTCGGCTTGCCATACTGAGCAGAAATCTGAACAAGCACTGGAATAGCCAATATGTCTCGCCTTTAGGACCTTATAAGTGTTTAGCCATGCAACAGTTGCATATCGAAATACTTATAAGGTCCCAAAAGTGAGACCTATTGGCTATGCAAAGCGGCCGTGCGGCCGCGAAAGTAAAAGTGATCGCGATCAAACATCAAACATCAAAGCGGCCGTGCGGGCGCTAAAGTGAAAGTAATCGCGGTAAAGCGTGGCGCGCGCCCGCGCTCATGCACTGTAGCTCCAGGCTGGCCTGGTAGCACTTTTTGGAGCCCTCTCAATAAGTCTCGCCAGACCAGCGCATGCGCTGGGTCAGGCGAGACCTAAAAAGGACTAGCATGTTCCCAAGGCAGACGTTTTTCATCAGGTTCCAATGACAGCCATAATAGTTCCTGAGCCTCAAGTGTTGTAAGCTGAACTCCTTCACCTTTCCTCTAGGGGTAGGTGACAATGCCCTAAAATTAAACAGTGAAAAGAACAGAGATCCATAAGTGTTCTACAGGTACCCGCCAACTCCATTACCTTCTGATTTCTGGCCACTACCTAGCAATCCTACTCCAACGAATTTACCGGCAGTCCGAAATCTTGGCTTATACTTAGATACAAATATTTCACTCAATGGTGCATGCAAACAAGCTATTCTCTACATGTTTGCCCTGATGCATCTTCTACGTAAACTCCCCCATTACTTCCATCTCACTGGTGCCCGCTAGTAGTTCAAGCCTCTATACTCGGTCACCTGCATTATGGTAACGCCCTGTTTTTAGGATATACACTAGTGTGCTAATAGTGCTCTCCTAACACCAACCTACTTGTCATACCTAAATTTAAGAAAGTACAGGTAGGCAGCCGAGCCCTCTCAGTCTAGAAATCCCGTCCTTCTGAGCTTGGTTGTACACCCTTAAAATGTCTAGCAAAGAAAGACTCTGGTACATGCAACTTTCGTGACACAATGGGTAATAGCGCCATCCTACGAAGCATGTTTGATCTATTACTATTTCACCAGCAGATCTTTTGATCCAACCACTCATAATATTTTCCAATTGACTCCATGTAAACCAAAGATCTAAAGTCTCATAAAAGTGAATGGTCTCCATTATTGACCAGCATCAGTTTCAATATGTGCAAACTCAATGCGCCTGAGAAAAGCAGGGGGGTTCGTTCTGCAGAAGTTCTCAACTTAAATCTGCAGAACCTTGACTCAAAGAAATGTCTGCTCGAATGTGGAGAACATATTATTAAAGAGCCTGCAGGGACGTAATGCAAATCAATCTTATTTTCCCTCCCATAGAGCTGCTTATCTGGGCCATTCAACATAGTATCCATTTATGGAAATTAAAGCAGAGATGGAAATCTCTGAAACTGTTGATTACACTCCTACAGTGGGGCATCCGTTTGGTCTAAATTAAAGAATGGTGCGAGAAAGGTAGAAAGGTGGGATTGTCACAGAGACACGGTTTGAGAAAACCAGTAGACTGTCTAGCTCTCAAGAGGAATAACATTGGTTTCGGGGGGGGGGGGTTACTAATCTAGATGGGATTCCAGTATGTTAAAATTCTTTGGAGCCCCAAGCTACTTCCTCCAGAAATCTCAGCCTCTAAATCAACCCCAAATATCAAGAAGAAAATAAATATGAAGCAAAGAAATGTGAATTTTAGGCAGAAATTAATATTCTAGGTCTGTTCTTTGGTAGCTTGAGGGAAAACGCTATTAAATCCTACGAGTGGGGTCTGACTGACCCTACATTATTCTGTGTCAAACACAAGCGGTCTTATCACCAGCATCCTGCAAGCCTCCCTGGCAATTTATGATTCCTCAGTTGCAAATCAAAAATGAGAACTACCTCATCATTCCAGACTCTTCCGTTCTAAAACAGCCATTAAGCTCATGGAGAGCTCCGAGGAGCTTGACCAGTCTTGGCCTCACATACTGTTCTTTCCATAGACTATAATATGTATGGAACACCACAACCCTAGTCACACTATCAAACATACGCACTGATAATTTTAACTGTAGCATTTTGTTTTGTTTCTTCGAACGTTCACAAAAAGCACCCTTTCCCGCATAAAAGGAAAGCAACAGTCTCTTTTACTAACTAAAATCAAACATTTACAGTGAACAATAAATAAGAAAACAGCAATACCAACAGCATAAAAATGAAGCTTAGGCAATGCAGGGGAAACTTTCTCCTGCTTTAACCTTAACTTCTCCACTGAGGTGATCTGATCCGTGGTAGCCAAAACACCATCTTTGTGCTATTTTTTGCTGCCGATCTTAAGAGATCCTTTGATATAAAAAACATATTTTAATTTACGTGAATCGCCAATGGCGTAAAAGTAAGCATTACAATTAAAAAAAACATTATTTTGAAATTAAAATATATTTTTACGTCTCTAAAAAATACGGCAGTTGAGAACCATCATTTTTTTACTCCCTTAAAAACCACTTACTCCTGGCTTTCACAAGAAAGACAGAAAAAGCTCACACTTCAAAAATATATCAGGGACCCTACACCCCTGGGCCCTCCTTGCCTGCTCCTAACCCACATCATTCATCAGCAATGTCTTCACCGGTAGCATTACTCCAGCACCATGACATGGTTAGGGGATGTGACAACATGATTAATGCGGCACCACTGATCTGGTGGTTTGGGGTGATTTGTCGGCTGAAAGGGGGGGGGGGGGGGAGGGTCAACCGTTATTTATTATCTACAAACAGGAAAAAGATGCTGGAAATTTGAAAAAACTGTAGACCCGGTGACATCAAATGCGATAATCAGCCAAACATAACTTGACGTCAGCGCAGCTAGAAAAACACAAGACATTAGATAGACTTTCCTTGGCATCAAATTCGAAGTCGGAGTTCTGTTGAAAGGCCAGGCCAGCAGGACCTAAAAGTACCTAAACAGCAAACCTCCTTTAAGCCTCCAATTGTTGGTGTAGAACCACCTCACCCGGAGCCTTTTATAGCTTGGTCAGACCATATTAACACAAAATGGCGCCTGACTTCCCACTCATAGGTCTCTCACTTTGTTGGGCGAGAGATGTGCGAGCAGGATGAGGAAGCGCATACAAAAAATAAAATGACCCCAATTCTCTAACAAACTGCTGGCTGCAATTTACCCCTGCACCGCACCAGCTCTCCCCCAAAAAATGCAGCTTACTTTTAAACATCAAATCAAAAATAACAATACCAATAATTGTTCATGTCGGCAAGCAGCAGCTGCCATGGACGGCCTGTGCCTCCCCGCCTCAAACAAAATGTCTGCTGGAGGAGGATAAACCAAAATAAATAGTGTTCAACAAAGGAAGCCGCTAGGAGGGTGGGAAGAGGCTTTCAGTCTTTTTGGGTAGTGCCTTGGACTTTGGTGAGCGGGTGGGTACAGGCTTGGAAGAGGAGGATGATGAGGAAGTAGAAGAAGAGCTGCCACTGGAACTGCGTCGGGTTTCCACGCCAGTGCTGGACATTTTTAACTTTCGCCGTTTGGCCAAGGGCGCATTGTCCACACTCTTCAGAAAGAACCCCTCACGCTTACCCTTGTTGAAGGCCTGCAGAGAGAGAAGATGAGACTGAGTGAGAAACTTCAAGGAGAATGAACGTGGGAGAGGGAGTCAATGAGTATGAGGGCGAGTGGAAGACAGAATGGGGTGGAAGGGAATACAAGTGTGCCCCAGGAAGAAGAGCAGAGGAGTGTTGCATATGGAACATTAAGAGAGAAACAAAGCATGGTAAAGGGAGTGTATGTGTGTATATACAAGCAAGTGGAGCCATGGAGATGTGCGTATGCAAGTGTGAGTGTGTTAAAAGAGGCACTTTGAAAGAGAAATTGACCATTTTTGCACTGGTGGGCACAAGACAGATGGAGAAAGCAAGCTTACTTATGCAGAGAGCACAGATAGAGAAAGCGAGGAGAGAACACAGGGAAAAAGAAGGGATAGGATATGCTAGGGATTATTGGATCAGCCCAGCCAACATGTTTTGTCCATTATTAGGACTTCATCAGGGATAAACTTCAGAAGAGTATCATTCAAAAATCATAATCCCTATGAATCCTCTTAAAATCCAGAATCTAAAGTCATATTTTCTCTGCTTCAGAAAGTACCACCCGCTATTCCAACCGACAATATAGCATTTGCTACTTCCGGAGATGGTTGCTCTGTTTCAGAATATGTGTTTTGGATTTGAAATTTAAAAAAATGACTATTTCCTTAAGTAATCTTACATGCTACTTAAAGTATTCTAAATATGTTTTAGAGAGGTTATCATTTTTAAAAGGGATATAAAAATAAATAACTTTGGAAATAATCTTAGATCAGAATTTAGGATATGGCATTAAAATAACTGCATACATTTTATAAAAGAAAGGTACGCCACTTTAGGAAAATGTGCATTTTTAAAAAGGATTTCGTGATATACTTAGAAATAATGTAACATATTTCTGAAATAAAGCTGTGGCCTTTAAAAAAATATTATTGTGCAATCAGTTTTAAATACTTGCACCAATTTTGATAACAGAACCTTTCTAATTTATTTTGTGCAATTCTCAAATAATTTTGTGCATTTTAATATGATGAATTTTGTGTGCAAAGAAAGTTACTTTCTTTCCATAACAATATTTCTGGTGGATAAAATGACTTTCCCACAGATTATAACTCAAGGCGCCCAACCTGTCCAGAAACTATTTCCGACAAAATGTTTTCCAGCTGCACCAGGTAGTACATTGTGGCTTCAGCCACAACTCCATCTGCCTCGTGTGATGACTCGGGACTATAGGAGGTGGCAATCCGCATGGTGGCATCCTTTACTAGTACTTTTTCTTCACCTCCTCAATACATATCAAGAAGGCATTAATGACAGCAACAATAATAGCACATAACATGGGTTCATACCTTGGGATTTTATTGTTTACAGCACTAGTTAATCATGGGAGAAGGGAAGGAGGTGCGTAATCTGTGGGAAGATTATATATCCACCAGAAGGTAATGCTACTTACCCTGGAAATATCTTTTCATAGTGTGTAGTGCTGTAGATTCACATGCTTGCATACTCCTGCCATCTAGTGTTGGGATTGACAGTTTGCAAGTTGTTTTTCTTCAAAGAATTCTTTCGAATCATGAGATATGTAGTGACTTCTCTTGTTGAATATTGCACTTGGGCACAGACTCTATCTTTGGTGTTTTTTTTCGCACAGTGAGTAAGAGTATGTATGAAGTGTGAACGAAAGGTATGGTACAACAAGCTCAATGTACAATGAAACAGTGGTAAGGTAGGAGATCTGCACAAGGCACACACTTCCGCTAAGGAGTGTCGGCACATGAGAATCTACAGCATTACAAGCTACAACCAGATTCTTATAGGTAAATAGCATTGTCCATTCATAACATGTGTGGCTATAGATACACATGCTAAACAGACTGTCTAGCAGTACTCTCCAGAAAGCAATGGCTAGTGTATGGATGATATAGATGGCTGAAGGCAAATGCTACTTACCAGTATGCATCTGTTCTTGGCATGTAGTGCTGCAGATCTACACATTGTACATAGATCGCCATCTGGTGTTGGGCCAGGATGTTTGCAGTTGTTTTTCCTCTTGGAAAGTCTTTGGAAGTCACAAGGTATGTCATAACAACTTTATCAAGAACGGACAATGAAGTGTATCTTTTCATGAACTCTACAACCAATGGACATTACCTGAGGAAATGGTCAACTCAGGATATTACTAAACTTTGGTGGTGTGCCGCATTGCCTTCTTAGTTCACAAGGTATGTGACTCCTCCTTTGGATCGTATTGGGCATGGGCTTTGGCTCCATCCTCAGATTGTTTTTCGCCAGCAGGGAAATGATGGAGCGTAGTAAGAAACAGTGAAGATGCCCATGTGTGTTGTATCGAAGTAAGATAAACTGGAACAGATAAAGGTAGCCGGGGAGGCGGGTGGGCGTGTGTAGATCTGCAGCTCTACATGCCAAGAACTGATGCATACTGGTAAGTAGCATTTGCCGTTCGAGGCATATGAGCTGCAGATTACACACGGTGCATAGATTATATAGCAGTACCCACCCTTAGCGGCGACCACCAGTATCTGTTGCAGTGGTTTGAAACAATGTCTTAAGTACAGCCTGGCCCACACTAGCTTGTTGCTTAGGTTGCACATCTACACAATAGTGTTTAGTGAAAGTGTGCGGTGTTGACCATGTAGCTGCTTTGCAGATATCATCTAAGGGGATGTTCCCTAAGAATGCCATGGAAGCCCCTATCTTACGTGTAGAGTGGGCTTTAGGGGGAGCGGATAGCGTTTGTTTTGCTTTGTGGTAGAAAATCTGAATGCATTTGACAATCCACCTAGCTATCCCCGATTTGGAGATGGGGTTGCCTTCATGTGGTGGTGAGAAGGAAACAAACAGTTGTTTGGTTTTGCGAAAAGGTTGTGTTCTCTCGATGTAGTAGAGTAAGGCTCGTTTTACATCTAGTGTGTGGAGAGCTCTTTCTGCAACGGTTTGTGGTTGCGAGAAGAATACGGGTAGTTCCACAGATTGGTTTAGGTGAAAGGGAGAAATGACTTTAGGGAGGAATTTTGGATTAGTACGGAGAACAACCTTATTATGGTGCATTTGCAGAAAAGGTTCTTGAATGGGGAGTGCTTGTATTTCACTGACTCTTCTGAGGAAGTGATGGCTACTAGAAAAGCAGTTTTCCATGTTAGGAATTGAAGTTCACATTTGTGTAGAATTTCAAAGGGAGGCCCCAATAGTCTGGAGAGAACGATGTTTAGGTTCCACACAGGTGAGGGTGGCACTCTGGGGGGAATTATTCTTTTGAGGCCTTCCATGAAGGCTTTTATGGCAGGTACTTTAAAGAGTGATAGGTGCTGCTTGTTTTGTAGGTAGGCTGCTATGGCTGCAAGGTGCAGTCGAATAGACGTGTAGGCTAGATTGCATCTCTGTAAGTGTAGTAAATAGCATATGATGTGTTGAATGGACACATCTAAGGGATTGAAGTTATTGCTGTGACAATAGACTACAAATCGTTTCCACTTGGCTGCGTAGCAAGCTCTAGTGGTAGGACGTCTAGCTTCTCTAATGATGTTCATACAGTCTGGGGGGAGATTTAGATATCTGAATTCTAGGATTTCATGAGCCAGATTGCAAGGTTGAGCTGAACTGGGTCTGGGTGTCTGATCTCTCCATGGTTCTGGGTGAAGAGGTGTGGAGAGAGGTGTAGCTTTTGGTGCGGTACTACTGATAGTTCCAGCAGTGTGGTGTACCACGGTTGTCTGGCCCAAGTCGGAGTTACTAGGATTAGTGTGAGGGAATGGTGTTGTAGTTTGCGCACCACTAATGGAATGAGTGGGAGAAGCGGAAAAGCGTACACAAATGTGCCTGACCAGTTCGTCCATATCGCATTGCCTTTGGACAATGGGTGTGGACACCTGGCAGCGAAGCTTGGGCATTTGGCGTTTTCTTGGGTGGCGAAGAGGTCTATCTGTGGATGCCCCCACATTTGAAAGTACGGGTGAAGAACTTGTGGATGGAGTTCCCACTCGTGGATCTGTTGAGTTTGTCTGCTCAGGAGATCTGCTGTAGTGTTTTGGACTCCTGGGACATGTTGGGCTAGGAGAAAGATTTTTCGGGGTATGGCCCATCTCCATATGCTCTGTGCTAGCTGAGAGAGCGTGCCTCCTTGCTTTTGTATATAGTACATGGCTGTCATGTTGTCTGTGCGGACTAGGACTGCCTTGCCTGAGATTTGTGTTTGAAAAGATTTTAGGGCTAAAAATATGGCTAGTAACTCCAGATGGTTAATGTGGAGTAACTTTTGTTGAGGTGTCCACCTGCCCTGCATGGTGTGATGTAGTAGGTGAGCTCCCCAGCCGGAGAGCGATGCGTCCGCTGTTAGTACTATCTGAGGAACCGGGTCCAGGAACGGTCGCCCTTTGGAAAGGTTTTTGGTGGTCCACCACTGCAGAGAGCGATGGGTACAACCGTCTACCAACACCAGATCTGTCAGTTGACCCTGGGCCTGGTTCCATTGGCACACTAAGCACTCTTGGAGAGGACGCATTTGGAGTCTTGCGTGAGGTACTATGAATATGCAAGAGGAAATCATCCCTATTAGTTGCATGAACACTCGAGCTGGAAGAGAGTGTTGTGGCAGAAATTTGGCGCGTAGAGCCTGAATGCTTGTTATCCTGGTGACTCCGAATGGGAGCACTTTGAATTGATAGTGTTGGCCGTCCACCACAAATCTGAGGAGCTTCCTGTGAGCGTTGTGAACAGGAATATGGAAATAGGCGTCTTTGAGGTCTAAAGTGGCCAGGAAATCGTTTTGGGAGAGCAGGGGAAGTACCTGCTGGAGTGTGACCATGTGAAAATGGTCTGAATGGATATATTGGTTCAGGGGCCTGAGGTCTAGGATGGGCCGTAGCGTGTCGTCCCTTTTTGGCATGAGAAAATATAGGGAGTAAACCCCTATATTGTGTTGGTTGACAGGAACTAGTTCTATTGCCCCTTTTGTAGGAGGGAGATTACCTCCTGCTTTAGTAGTGTTAAATGTTCCTGTGACATTGGGCGATGTTTGGGTGGAATGTTTGGGGGGGTAGATGTTAGTTTGAGGCAATAGCCTGACCGAATTATTTGTGTTGCCCATTTGTCTGAGGTGATGGTAGTCCAGACAGTAAGGAAATTGTGGAGTCTGCCCCCGACCGGAGTGGGATGGTCTAGGGGGAATGGAGGGAAGTCATTGGGCAGGGGTGGAGGCAGAGCGGGAGGTGTTTGTCTTGCCTCTGCCTTTATTATTGTTGCCTCTGTAGCCGCCTCTTTGGTAACCCCTTGTAAAGGTGGATTGGGTAGGGGCTTTATAGGAAGTGGAAGTGGTGTCTGAGGAGTAGCCTCTGGATGTGCTTCGAAAGGAAGAGCGGCGAAACAAGCGCCTGGGAGTGTGTGATTGTAAGGCTCCCATAGATTTCCCCGTATCTGTGTCTTTCTTCATTTTTTCCAGGGCCTCATCTACTTTTGGGCCGAACAGATGTTCTTGGTCAAAAGGGAGGTTCAGGCTGGAGGCTTGCACCTCTGGTTTGAAACCTGAAATCCTTAGCCAGGCGTGGCGACGGAGGAGGATGCTGGTGTTAATTGCCCTAGAGGCGGTGTGAGCTGCATCTAGGGCACAGCGCATGGAGGTATTGGTGATGGTTTTGCCCTCCTGAATAAGCTCATTGGCTCTATTTTTAGATTTGTCAGGGAGGTGTTGCATTATGGCTTCTAGTTCGTCATAATGGGCCCTGTCGTATCTTGCCAGAAGCGCTTGTGTATTTGCGATGCGCCATATGTTGGCAGCCTGGGATGCAGTGCGCTTGCCGGATGTGTCCAAGAGTTTCGACTCTATCAGGTGGTGGTGCTTCGCCTGATGCTTGGGAGTTTGCTCGCTTTCGTGCTGTAGACACTACTAGGTAATCTAGTGGTGCTGGCCCTCTGATGAGGGCGGGATCTGTAGGGGTGGCCTTATATTTTTCGTCTATGCGAGGGTTGATGACCCTAGCTCTGACTGGATCTTTAAAGACCTCCGGCACGTGCTTGATAACTCCTTTGAGCATGGGCAGGATGGAGGTGGCCCTGTGTGTCGTGTCGAAAGTATCAAGGAGGAAGTACTCCTCCACGGGGTCGGTATGGAGGTCCACACCGTGGTAGTGTGCTGCCCTCTGGAGTAGGTGGTTGAACCCCAATGAGTCTTCTGGTGGGGATGGTCTCGAAGGGTAGAGATCATCCTGCGGGACATTAGGAATGTCAGGAATGTTATAGTCGTCCCATGGGTCTGGGGAGCCTGTGGGAGCGGGGTCCCCTGTAGGTTGGTCATGGGGCTCATCCCCTATGTCATCATAGACATCATCATTGTCATCATCCGGCGAGGGTGTGGGGGAATGATGAGGTGGGGGGAGAAGGAGGTGGTGGAGGTGGAGGAGGGGGCGAAGGTATTCTCAGAGGGGAAGTAGCAAAGTCTTTCCTCTTTGGAGGTGGAGCTGGGGCAGGCTTGTCCAGCTGTCTCTTTTTGATGCTGAGCATCAAATGTCCAGTTTTAGGATCCTTGACCAGTGTTTTTTGCAATGGATCAAGCTTAAAAAGTTCTTCAGAGAGTGGCCTGTCAGTCGGTGCCAAAGGCGTCGGGCCGTAGGTTTTTTGGTTTAAGAGTCTGCACTAGTGCGCTGTTTTGCACTATGCGGCTTCGAAAGGGCTGGTTGATTACTCGGCTCCGAGATGGTTTTCGGCTTCGAGATATGGGTGTCGGTGGCCTTGTGTTTTTTGCTTCGGTAAGGAGCTCGGTGCCGAGGAGGAGGCCATTTTCTTTTTCGCCGTCAGTGCGGAGGAGTGTTTCTCGGCACAGACGGTAGGCTGGCTCGAGCCCGAGCCGCCGGAAGGCTTAATAAGCTTCTTTACCGGTCCCGAAGGTGCGGTGTGGGAAGCAGTATTCTTGGTCGTGCCTAGGCTAGGAGGCGAAGGCGTGACCGAAGCCTTTTTCGATGCCGTCGAGGGTGTGGGGGGGTGGATTTCGATACTCAGGACCCTCTGTGCCGGAGCGATGTCCTCCACATCTGAATCGTCAGCTTCGGAGGCGCTGACGAGGCCCTCCTCAGTGTGTTGTCCTTCCAGAGCATCGACGCCTTCTCCGAAGATGTCGTCTGGGATCGCAGTCGACGAGTGTGCCATAGTTCTTCGTACCCTTCGGTCTCGAATGGTTTTCTTGGACCGGAAGGATTTGCACGCCGGACAGTCTCGAGCCTCGTGTTCAGGGGAGAGGCAGTGGTTGCATACTTTGTGAAGATCGGTGTGGGGGAATTTGGACCCACAGCGAGGGCACTTCTTGAAGGGAGTCCTTTCCATTAGCCAGGACCGGAGCTTGGGTAGGCCCGAAGGCAGTCGTCGACGACTGGAATCGAAGGTCTTGATCCATGAGAGCCGCGTCGAGTGAGGGGATCGCGATCGAAAACAATACCGCGAAAAGGGGTGAGGATTGCTTGTCGATTGGAGAACTGGAAACTTGTTCGGAACCGGAGCGCGAAGATCACATCAGAGCCCGATGGCGGAAAAAAACTATCTGAGGATGGAGCCGAAGCCCATGTGCAATACGATCCAAAGGAGGAGTCACATACCTCGTGACTTCCAAAGACTTTCCAAGAGGAAAAACAACTGCAAACATCCGGGCCCAACACCAGATGGCGATCTATGCACACTGTGTAATCTGCAGCTCATATGCCTCGAACATAATGTTCTTAACACCATTTGGACAACAAAAACCTGTTGAGAGGCTACAATAGCCACCCAAAAGTACTTGGTATATGTGTGTGAACTTCCCTAGGTGGCTGCCTTAAAGATGTTCTAGTGGGATGTTCCTTAGGAAGGCCACTTGTAGGTGGAGTGCACCCTAGGTGGAGCGTGTAGAACCCAATTTGCCTTGTGGTAACAAATCTGAACAACACTTGATAATCCACCTGGTTATGCCAGCCTTGGAGAGAAGATGAACTGTGTGAGGCTTTGCAAAGGAGCCAAAGAGCTGGTCTGACTTACCAAATTATTTGGTCCTGTCCATGTAGTAGATGAGGGCTCTCTCGACATCTAATTTGTGCAGGGGCCTTTCCGCAACAGAATCCGTCTGGGGTAAGAAGACCTGGAGCTCTATGGTTTGGTTAAGGTGGAAGGAAGGGTGACACCACTTTAGGAAGGAACCTAGAATGAGTTCTAAGAACCACCTTATCCCTGTGGGCCTCAATAAAGGGCTCTTGCAGTGAGAGCGCTTTGCAGCTTGCTGATGCACCTATGTGAAGTGATAGCTAAAAGGAAGGCTACCTTCCAAGAGAGGAACTGTAGTGGGCAAGAATGCATATGTTCCAAGGGTGGACCCATGAGTTTCGTGAGGACTATGTTGAGGTTCAACACAGCAGCAGGAGGTACTCTGGTGGGTATGAAGCCCTCCATAACAGTCCTGAACAGTGGGATCCTGAACATGTGTTCTTTGTTTTGCATATAGGCCGCAACTATGGCTAACTGTAGGTAGAGGTGTACGCAAGGCCTGCCTTTTATAAGTGCATCAGGCTCCTGGACCATGGGTTTTAAGGGATGCACGTTTTTTTAATGCAGTAATGTATGAACTTCTCCCATTATGCAGCATAACATGCCCATGATGTGGGCCATTGGCCCTCCTTCAAGATGGACATGCAATATTGTAGAAGGTGAAGGTACACAAATTCTAAGACCTAAGGTTCAAATTACAAGACTAAGCAACTCAGGTTGACCTTGGTGTGAGAAGGTCTAGCCTGAAGGGAAGCCTCCCATGGTGGTTGAGGGTTAAGTGACAATTCCAAGAGTAGAGTGTACTATGGCTGTCTGACACACGCTGGCATTACTAGGATGAGGGTTAGTGATGTTTACCCGAGATTCTTCTCCACAAAGAGAAACAGCAGGAGGGGCAAAAAGCATAGGAAAATATCCCTGATCAACTAATTCATAGTGCATTGCCCATGGACCCTGGATGTGGGTTCTTGCTGGCGAAGTTTGGGCATTTCGCATTTTTCAGGGTAGCGAACAGTTCTATCCATGGGGTTCCCCGATGTTGGAAATGCGTATGAAGGACCTGGGGGTGGAATTCCCACTCATGGGCTTGTTGATGCATCTGGCTTAGCAGGTCCACAAAATCGTTGTTCACCTCTTGGGAGATGCTCTGTCGTGATATGAATATTGTAGTGAAGTGCTCTGTGCCAGATCCGCTGAGCAAGATGAAGAGCTGAGAAGTGTGTAATACATGGTAGTCATGTTGTCTGTCCTGATCAGGAGTATCTTGCCCCGAATGATCTGCCAGTTGGCTGTCCGGGCTAGGTGAAAGGCAAGCAGATTCAAGTAGTTGATGTAGCAAACTGGGGGGGCACATTCCTTGGACTCTGAACTGGTTGAGATGCGGACTACATCCAGTGACTTTGGCGGGGAAGGTAGTAGGGAGATGGGTCGGTAGCTGCTGAGTTTGCATGGGTCAGCTGATGGTTTCTTCAGGAGAGTGCCGACTTCTGAGTGTTTCAAGTTGACAGGGAAGGTTGCACATTTGATGGATGTGTTGATGATGGATGTGAGCACAGAGCTGATCGTGGAGCCTCCTAAGTTGTAGATGTGGTGGGAGCATAAGGCCTACCTAGTGGTGAACCAGAAAAGGGGGCCCCTCTGGCAGATGCCGTGGGGGCAGGGTGGAGGGTGGTGGGGATGTGGAAACTTTCTTCTGACTGATATCTCGTCCTGCAGATTCCCCACTGTATCACTCCCAAAGCAGTACCGTCCTAGGAGTTGGGATTCAGAAGAGCCAATTAACTAAGGTCATTCAACACAGCGCTGCCAAAGTACCAATCACTGTGCTCCTAAGGTATGAGGTAGTAATGGTTGACAAAAGTGTGTAAGAAAGACCATGAAAGCACACAGCAAATATAGGCTACTGCAATGCCTGTGTAGAGAGGTGTGGTAGGAGCTATGGCCCTAGTGAAGTGGACATGAATGCCTTGCAGGGTTTTTTTTGGGCTAAACAAGCCAATGTTATAACCACTACCAGTACAGTCTATACATAAGGAAATTAAGCTACGCAACTGTGCATAGCCTCGATGGGAGATGCCATGAGGGAAGTTAATCACAAGATTCAAATCCCACTGCGGAACAATGAATGGAGTGGAAAGAACCAAGGACACCAAAACGTTTTAAAAACATGCCACAAGATGCAAGCTAAAAAAACAGGGAGTCTGGATGAAGGCTGAGAGAGAAGCCAAATAGCCTTTAACTGTCAATACTGCTAAACCCTACCAGGCAAGTGAGAGAACTAATCGTAGGATGTGAGAAAGGCGCTATAGAAAAGGATTTAGACTTTCTACCTCACAAGACTGAACAAATGTGTTATAGAAATGCAATTAAATTGAACTTGTAGTAGGTTTCCTGCCAGTCAAGATGATTTTGCAACTTCTGCCAGAAAACAAAGGGCTCTGTGGGAAAGTGGATTATTTGGGTGGACACGTGCCCACCGTAAGGGATAAGCCCACAACTTGATAAATACTACACAAATTAAATAATATAAACCTGTGTTTAAATCCATGGTAATGTAACACAAAGCAATCAGGTTTCAAACAAAGGCAATGTGTAAAATATTTAGGCAGTGCATAAGCAGTAAAAAAAAAAAAAAAGTCACAAAACACAATAAAACATTTTTTTTTATATAAAGAGAAAAGGTTTTATGAGTAAATTAAGACCACAATGATTAAAATCCAATAAGAGGAACTAGAGTTATGATTTTTTAAAGATTTAAGTGAAAGTAGCACCAAAAAATGCAAACCACCAATTATAGTCTATGGTAGCAGTAGACCGGGACCTAGGTGCGATTTGAGGTCAACCGTGATGGAAATCAGGATGGCTACAATTGGTCTGATCCTGGTGAAAGTCTGGAAGCCAAACAGTTGGAAAAGGTTTTCAGGTCCCAACACAGAGAAGGATTTAGTCACTTTTAGTATGTAAACGCACTTCTAATTTTATTGCCAGCTTTGGACCATACTCCTCATTCCATTTATCCTTCTGTATTATCACCAATTTACAAACGTTCATGTACGTCACCCTTTTTTATTTCAAAAATGCTTAATAAAACTATTTGAACTTGAAAATCCTCCTTTAGCATGCCACCTCTGAAGGCAGACACCTTTATTGAGCTGAAAGATAGATACTTGAAGCAGGTTGATCCCACTGGAACTCTAGAGCTGGGGTGATCCCTCAATTAAATCTTTTAAGACCCAATGCCTAATGGGACCTAGTCGTTTTTTCAGACATGCTGAGCGACTTGAGCGTGATGAGGCTAAAATCAATTTGACGCCATGAAACTGCTGGTTGGAGACTTACATGGTATTAGAGGTCAACAGCAAAGTCCAGTTCAGATCCAGCTGCCAATGTTCATCTGAGTGTTTCAGGTAAAAGGCCTCTTGCAGCTGGTTGTATTCCTGTAGGCACATAAGAGGTCAGCCAACTGACCCTTGGAGTATACTTCTTTGTTGTGGGTACAAGTGGGGGCAGGTTCAGTCCTTCAGGCTCCTCTCAGCTCACACATGGCCGGTCTCTTCTGAACTTCCGCAGGCCCAGAAAGTGTTCTGAAGAGGGTTCCTGGGCATGCCACATTAATGCCTGGCAGAAGCTAGTGGTTGACTCCTGGACACTCCTTAGCCAATGGGGTAGATTTCCCTGGCCAACTCTAACCAATTTTTCAGTAGTTCCAGCTTGCCTTTTTGCAAACAATCCTACAGTGACCCCACTCTCAAAATTCAAAACGGGGAAACCCTTCTACCTTTGAGGGTGATAGCTTCACAATGGGAAGGGACAGGAGGGCGGGCCTGTTCCCAAGAATTTGGTAAAGCTAGCCCGAGACACTGCAACCAACCTTAATGTGACAGGCATGCTGGCAGGGGTCAGTGTACTTGCATCATCTAATGCTGAGAAAGACTGATTGTAGGTCATATCTCCGCAATGCAAAAGGTCAGCAGGATTGGTCTAAGCACTCAGAAATCAGCCAAGCTCGCCAGAGACATAACGACCAGCTTTAAAGAAGTTTCGGGTAGTCAAATTGTTCACTGCAATATGCCTGCATGGCCCCAGGCCAAAGCTCTTGAAATAACAAAGCAGGCAAATGCTCTGCTCTTCCACAGCAGACCAAAGCTGCACCCTCCACGAGACTCAATCAACACACTCTGCTGGCTAGACCCAGCATTCAAAAGAGCGGACATGAGAGTTGTCCAGGACAGGAAATGACACCTTTTAGCTACTATTGTTTTAATTGAAAAGGCCTTTGGCCAGAGGTGAGAGTAGATTAATGGGTAGGAGAGGGATGAAGTAGCACTACACCAGACAAAGGAGCTCGGAATGGAAGCTAACTTGAGGAAGCCATAAATAAAAAGTGTTTTTCACAAGGCTCACAGGTCAGACAAGATTAAACAATTGAGAACTACCATAGCAGAGCCATGCTGTGGTCCTAGTCAAAATAATGGAAGCAGGGTTAAGTTTCCTTTAAATTAAACTGACTCCCGCCCCCCCCCCCCCCCCCCCCCGGAATGTCATTCACTGCTAATAATGAAAATGAAAGTTGTTCTGGGAGAAAATTCTAGAAGGTCAAGAGGATACTGCATTATATAAACTAGAAAGAACGAGTGTCTTTGGGATCCCAAAAAATATAGGGCGTAAATGGGGGTATGAGGTCAGCAGGATAACATGAGGCAAGTCAATTCACTCATGCGCTGTTTAGGCCAAGTGTTTCTCGTCTCACCCTTGTATGTGGGGGCAGCTACAACCAAAGTATGGCTCACCCAAATGGTGCTAGCCTGCCTTTGACAGCCTGAGAGGGACTTGGGGTATTAACCACAGCTCAAATGTTTACTTTACTTTAGCTTAGCAGGAGTAGGTAGAACCTGGGTGTTTTAAAGTTGATGTAATTTCATCTAAGGTTGCCAGTCTTGATTGCTCTCCCACATCCTTCCTCCTTCATAAGGTGCATTTGTTTAGCAGTAGACAGCATTAAATAAATATGATCACATGATGCATGGCTATTGCTTTTGTCAGCAATACCCATTCTTGCACTTTTGCCCTTCTTGCCTGCCTGGCGCATGTAGCTGTTGGATTACTGGGCCTTCTCCGATTACACCCCCCTACTTTATTTTCTGAATGAGAACACAGAATCCCACTGCTCCTGTCACTAAGCTGGTCAGTCTTTATTATAATGTGCATGTTTATCTCTCAAATACCCTCACCGATCACACCACCTGGTGCTGTATACCATAACATGATAACAGCACCTTGGTGGTCATCACGCATGACATGACAACTCTTCCCAAAACAAACAAAATCAATCAATCAATCAATCATTTGTAAAGCGCACTACATACCCGCGAGGGTCTCAAGGCGCTGGGGGAATGGGGGCAGCTACTGATCGAACAGCAAGGTCTTGAGTATCCTCCTGAAGGTAAGCAGTAACTGGCTATCTGTGCTGGTAAGTGTTTCAGCACCCCATGTAAGAGGTAGTAAATCCTATACAAATACTACAATACAATGCGATTATGCCCCCTAGCCTGTGGGCAGCAAGGTAGACTTCGGGGTGACGTACTGAATATTTAAAATCAGGTTAGTCTACCAGTCAAAAGGGTGATTTTTATAGGTTTTCTGCAGCATGGTTCAAATGGCTACGTTCAGGCTACATAGGGTAGGCCTAAATCCATGTTTTTACCGCCACTGTAGCGGATAGCACAATAGCTGCTGCAGTGCAAATGTGGCATTTAAAGTTCCATGCTATTGGCATCCTTCTGCACATACTATGGCCGTGTAGATAGTTAAATGTGCTAATCAGGTTTTAAGCCAAATTCGAAATGTTTTATGGGTCCGAGCACCTCCAATGGGCACAGGATAGCAGTGTCCCAGTAGTAGGTGAGTCCCACATAAAAGTAACAAACTGGGGGGATCACCCGAAAAGGTGTCACTTTGCAACAGATTCTAGATGAAAATGTTCAATATCCATGCCTGCAGATGCAGCATTCATGGATTATGATGGAGAGCTAACCATTCTGCTGCAAGAGCAAGTTGACCCTTTGCGGACAGGGAAAAAGTACCTGAAAGCCATCTGATCAGCATACCCGATCCTCGGTTCCGAGGGCGATCAGAATCAACGGTATACTTTATCCACCCACCCCTGCAGCTGAAACTTCAACAGAAGCGGGATGGATTGGTAGGAATGTGTGCAGCAGAACTAGAGACCAGCGGAAACAGAAGGCATCCCCCAGAAAATAATTCAGAGGAATGGTATGGCACAAAACTGGGGACATTGCTGGACCGTGGCAAACAGATCCATGTTTGGACTCCCAAATCTAAAAAATATCACCACCATCACTCCAGGGTATAGTTCCTACTTATGGTCCTACAGTGAGAGGTGACGGAGCATCCACTCTCACACTGAAGAAACCTGCAAGGTGAGCATCTACAAAAAAATTCCCCGCTGCTGCGCCGACTGCCAAAGGTGAACTGCCTCCCAAAACAGTTCACAGCCCCAAACCAACCTGTCTGAAGAAAGGCCTTCGTATTATGACCACCAGTAGCTTCGCAGCTCCAGCGCCAGATATGTGCAGGAACTGCTCGTATGACCACCTAAGGCTTCATGCCATCAAAATGGGCATCACAGGCCAGTGAGGTGGTGTCTATAACCATGGTAGCTTGGGCCAGTGGCGGTCTGAAGAAACAACCCAACCAAAGATTAAAGGGGTCCATTCACCAGTCGATATCCGGATGAAGTGTCTGGAAGATCCGTACCTGAACCCAGATGCTCCCCTGATGTTGTAGCCACAGTGTTCTCAGGCACCACTGAAGGGATTCTAAATTACCATCTGGTTTGAATCAGCAATAAGATGCACAAGGCTAGGAGACCCATCAGACGTAAGACCTTCAGAACTGGAACCTGCTTCTCAGTGAGAAGAATCAGAATCATCTCCCAAACATCTGTCATCCTCTGAGGAGGAAACATGAGTCATGCTCAAAACAGCTACCATGAGGATTAACCTATGCATTGGGGAGAGGAGATATTTATAACATATGGATTCCTGGCCACTGCAGTTCAGATGCCTACATTGCCAACACATTTGTAAATATACACGACAGTCATCAGTCCAAATGATCGGAAAAAGAACTGATAGTGCGTGGCCCCACTGCAAACCTCAGGTAACGTCAGGGGGTGTGGAGGATTGGCAAATGGAAGTAGGGGCCCTGGAGATCCAGGGACTCCATCAATCTCCTGCACTCAGGACCAGCAGAACTTGCCTCAGTGATGGCATCCTCAACATTTCCTGTTTAGTTACCAGGTTCTATAAGCCAAGGTCAAGAATGGGACCCTGCCCTTCTCTAGGATAAGGGGGCAAAGGACAAAGAAATAGGAGAACTCTGCCCTCCAGTGGAATATGGAGGCATAAAGCAGGAACGTGGGGGGTCTGAGATGTTTGAGGCAGTAGAGCTGCAAGACTAAATAGGGGACTAGATCTGCTGATGGGTATGGCATCCCCTAGAACCACACCTGCCCCAAAAGCATTTGCACACGTTTCAGAAGAGGGCATTTTGAACTCTGTGGTGGACGAAGAGCTTTCTGAAGGAGGACCAGAGGCGTAAGATATGTCCACTTAAGGTGAGGTATCCAGGCCAGTTGCATTCTGTAAATCAAGCTATAAGCCAGCATCAGTATTTTAAGAAGGTTATCAGCCTTTGAGTCTTCCTCTTCTGTGAAACTATTTACCTTATCAGACATAGCAATGGCCTTGGAGTTGGATACAAATAGTTAATCCATCTACGTGACTTTTCGGGCCCTAGGAAGAGGCTCTGCCAAAGGCAGGTTATCCAAACTTGCTTTCAACTCTTTAGCCACCAGAATGATATTTTGTTTACTTTAACTTAGCAGAACAGACGGCTCTGAGACTGGTGTCACAGATGGCACTGACCAGAACAGGTGATTGCACCCAAGGAGGCCTGTTTTTGGATGCCAAAGCCAGAGTCCATAGAGGAGCGGAGTCAGGCACAACTGGAGCCTCCAGAGTCACCACTTGATCGGGTCTTCCTGGGGCTATGGTCCAGAGTGAACCGGAGATGCCATGAACAAGTCCAGCATTGCCAGACAGAAGACCCCATCCTACGCGTGCTGGCGGATGGAAACGGAAACTCCCAACACTTTTTTCAACATTAGCATCTTATGCAACAATGAGGAAGAGTCTGGCATCAAGCCTCCAACCACTTCCTTGAGTAAGAGGATCAATTCTTTTTCTTATGGTGCTTTTTGAAAGAAGATCTTTTTAGAGATTATTCCCTATCCGGAGGCTTACCTAAATAATCGTTTTTTTTGCTGACCATGCCATTCCAGCCATATGCAAATCAGTCTTGACCCTGCACCCAATGGGAACAGTCCAGCCCGAACTGCCAGACCAGGTCCTCCCTGGACTGGAAACAAGCATCCTAGGACTGGTTTAGGGGTTTCACCCCTCATCAGCCAGGATAGCTTGACTCCAGTGGCATGGAGAGCACAGGACCCACGTCTGGGCATACCTGTCCCACTCGGGATGACAAATGCAAAAAGAACAATTGATGGACAGACTTCAGAACAATGTCATATATTCACCACAGTACAGAGATCTTGGCCTAAATCCATCATTTGTTTGCTCACCATGCCATTCCAGCCATATGCAAATCAGTCTTCACCCTGCACCCAATGGGAACAGTCCAGCCCGAACTGCCAGGCCTTGTGTTTGCTTTGTTCACCCTAAGTTGGCAGGGTATGCCCAGGCGTGGGTCCCATGCTCACTTTGCTACTGGATTCAAGCGAGCCTGGCTGATGAGGGCTGTTAGCCCGAAACCGGTCCCAGGATGCTTGTTGCCGGTCTAGGGATGACATGGCTTGGCAGTTCGGGCTGGACTGTTCCCATGAGACACAGGGTCAAGACTGATTTGTATATAGCTGTGTCTGACCTGTGGTGGCGAAGTGAGCTAAAGAACGAGGATGCATTCAACCCAGATCAGTGACTGGGGTGAGTGTCTGAAAAGTTTCAGCGCTCCATCCTTCATCTCCTTGTGTTTGCTTTGTTCGCCCTAAGTTGTCAGGGTATGCCCAGACGTGGGTCCCTTGCTCACTTTGCTACTGGATTCAAGCTAGCCTGGCTGATGAGGGCTGTTAGCCCGAAACCGGTCCCAGGATGCTTGCTTCCGGTCCATGGAAGACAAGACTTGGCAGTCCAGGCTGGACTATTCCCATGAGGCACAGGGTCAAGACTGATGTGCATATAGCGGTGTCTGACCTGGGGTGGCGAAGTGAGCTAAAGAACGATGGCGGATTCAACTCAGATCTGTGACTCGGGGTGAGTGTCTGAAAAGTTTCAGCGCTCCGTTCATCATCTCCTTGTGTTTGATTTAAGTCAACATAGCACAAATACAAATAATTACGTTGCCCAAGTAAATTTATTTAGTTACAAACTATGCCTAAACGGAGACCCTTGAACATAATTTTAATGAATGACAAAATGTATTGCCTTCTCGGACGTGCAACTGAACTTATTTCTATTATATTTTTTACTCCACCGGGAAAATGATTTCCCTGTAGAGAAGGAAAATGTTACTTACCCTGAAGGCACCTGTTTGTAGTGTGTAGCGCTGTAAATTCATCTGCTTTGTATACTCCTGCCATCTAGTGTTGGGCTCCAACATTACAAGCTGTTTTTCTTCAAAGAGGATTCTAGTCACGAGATGTTGTGGGACTCCTTCCTTGGTGTTACAATGCACATTGGCACCACTCTACCTTTAGATTGTTTTACGCTCAGTGGGTTGAAAATGAGTGTTGATTGTAGTGGGTATATGTATGCCCTGCGACATGCATTGAAAAACGCATGTATATTTATTGTAGGATACAAGTGCTATCACTGTCAACTTCCGGGGTTTGAGGTTTGTTGCATGTGAATTTACAGCACTACATGCTACGCACAGATGCTTACAGTGCAAGGCACATTTTCTGTTTGTAGCATGTGTGGCTGTAGATCTACATGCTTAGCATGGACTATAAAGCAATTTCCTCCTTGCAATGGCTGAGGGGCAGATGATGCAGATGTTAGAAGAAAAACAATTCTTATTACAGCCTGGCCTACCATAGCCTGTTGACAAGAAATATGTCCCCACAGCATTTTGTGAATGAGTGTGGAGTGAGCAGGAAGAAGCTTTGCAGATATCTACTAAAGTAAATGTTACCCAAGACAGCCAGAGTGGCTCCCTTTTTATGTGTAGAGTGAGCCCTAGGTGGTACAGGGAATACACATTCACTCATGCATAAGCGGTTGGAATGCATTTAGCAACCCACATTGCAATGCATGCTTTTGAGATAGTTTGGCCTTTACAAGGTTTTGCAAAAGTTACAAAGAGTTGATTCGTCCTTCAGAAAGGTTTAGTCCTACCAAAATAGCACATGAAAGCACCCTTAAAATCTAGGGTATGTAACGCTTTTTCTGCTACGGTATCTGGTTGCAGAAAGAAAACAAGCAGCTCAATAGTTTGATTCAAATGAATAGGTGATATCACCTTGGGGTTTGTCCTAAGGATCGCTTTATCCCTGTGAAACTGTATAAATGGCTCTGTGTTAGTAACAGTGTGCAGTTCACTAATTCACCAGAATGAAGTTACTGCTACAAGGAAAGCAACATTCCATGAAAGGAACTGCAAGGGACATGAGTGAAGTGGTTATAAAGAGCCTCCCCCCGTTCAGTTGTGTTAGTACAACATTAAGGTTCCAAGCAGGTGCAGGTGGTATTCTGGGAGGTATACCCCTATGAAGTACCTCCATGAACACCTTTACTAAAGGATTGTGAAAAAGTGAAACATGTTCCATGTCATCCATGTACGCAGCTATAGCTGTTAAGTGAAGATGTACAGAGCTGCAAGATACACCTGCTTTGTTGAGGTGAGAAAGGTATAAAAATATATCCCATAAATGAGTTCAGTTGTCTAGAAAAGCAGAAATTGACTAACTGTTTCCATTTGGCTATGTAAAAGGCCACAGTAATGGCCTACGTGCTCCTTGTAGGATGGTCATACAATCCACTGGGAGCTGTAAATATCTATATTTTCAGTCCTTAGGTGCCATATTGCAAGATTGAGGTGGCTAGGTTCTCAATTTGACCAGGTTGCTGAGTGAGAAGGTCCTGCCTGCTTGGGAGTTTCTTGTGTGGGCCGACAGACCGACCCCTCTAAAAGCATGGAATACCAGGGCTGCCTGGACCGAGTTGGGGCTACAGGGATAAGGGTGGCTGATACCTTCCTCATGTTACTGAGTACATATAGACTGAGTGGAAGAGCTTGAAAAAACATTGCAAAGCTTTGCAATTTTGCATTTTCAGGGGTGGTGAATAGGTCAGTGACTGGAGTCCCCCACTGGTAGAAGTACTTTCAGAGTACTTGCAGGTGTATTTCCTACTTGTGGACTTGTTGATGCGTCCTGCAAAATTGTTGTTCACTTTCTGGGAGGTGTTCTACCAAAAGATGAATATGATAGCAAGCTTCCCAATGCCAAAACATTTGTGCCAATGCTGAAAGGAGGGCAGAGTGTTTTCCATTTACTTCTGGATGTAGTACATGGCTATCATGTTGTCTCTGCACACAAGTACCACCATGAGTCATTCCATGGAGAAGAAGGCCTACTCGACCCAACTGTAATGAGCTGGTCCTGTAAACTGGTCGCAAGTTATGTGACCCTAGGCAGACATTTTATTTTAGAGAATCACATTTTTTTCCATTATCACATATGGGAGCACCTTCAGATATGTGAGCTCGGCATTTCTGCTACACAAAAAACTATTTTTTTAATGTAAAAGACTAAACATTTGCTCCATGTATAATAATAATATAGCCCACATCTATGATTCATATGCCCCCTGACTTTCCTCCAACTTCACTGATAGCATTGTCATCAGGACGGGGCAGGAATATTTTTCAGTTCAGTTTTAAAAACTCTCACTTTTAATAAATAGATTAATAAAGCATGATGTGGTAGCACACTGTAATTTACAGACGGCACATTGTCCACAGAAACGGCCACAAACATTCCCACTAACATGCAGTTATACTGATAGAACTATATAACATCAACACAATGGGTGGAATTTTGGTTTCAGCAAAAATATTCATAATTCTCACATAACTGAGTAACGTGTTCTGAGTTGTTTTGATAATATTAAAATCCTTGTTTCCATCAGACAGTATTACAAAACATTTATGGAAATATTTGCACAGTTCATTTACAGGCTACGTAAATATTGTTTTAGAAAAACAACTCTGACATCCTACAGCCTTTCATTTCACACTCATTGTACAGCATGATTGTCAGACTGTTCACTTTACAAAATCTCTATCTCTGCAGTCAGAGAAAGAAAAGTATACACCAACCTTCAGGATAAAAGAAGCAGCAAAGCGTACAAGATACAAGCTGACATTTGACCTCGGTCTTAGAACCACACACAGCAAATGTGACAAGATAAAAACAAGATTTAAAGGCGTCTTAATTGCTCATTTACTTTTTGACTCGCCAGAATGGGCCAGTAGGTCCCTAAAAATAGCTCACCCTGATCAAATCGAACTCGCCATAGCGGGTGAGTATATTTCTCGAGGCCTGAAAAACGAATAATAGCAAGTAGACTCCCTCTCCGCACTAATGTAGGGGCACTGGTTGTAGCGCACCCTTCTGGAGCTAGGCTGAGACCGCTTCTTGCAAGAGGGTGTGCTGTGGTGTCTAGTTGGTATATTGATGGGGGGGGGGGGGGGGTATGCAATTTGAGGCAGTAGCCTTGCTGAAGTACTGCTATAACACATGGAACTGGTGTGTTTTTTCCATCCAACAGTATTGGAAATCTGATATTCTACTCCCCCTTTACAGGTGTTTTATGTTTTACTCATGTGAGTATCCTTAATGAGTAGAAATAAATATATACCCAATTGGTAGTGTTTCTTTTTAGATATGTATATTGCCAGAATTAGGCCTCATGAGCTCGTGGAGGGAAGGTATGCTTATAGTCGGACTTTCCTCAAAGCTACATCCTTGCCAGTGGAGATAGCCTGCCTGTGGCTCTGATGGCAGGCTATATCAGATTGGGAATTGTATTGTGTATATATGTATTTCTACTCATTAAGGATACTAACATGATAGTCATTTACCAATAGGAGGATCAGTTGGTGGCACTGACAAAAAGCCTTGGGGTAATGGCTTGAAACATGTAGACTTTTGAAATACATACCCATACCAGCTAGAGGTCTGAATAAATCATTTCATCCTCTTTAGCCAGGTATTTTTAACTCTAGTTTCTCATTAGATAAGACGCTCCCACTCTTATACATCCCAACTCTTCATAGTATATAATCGAAAGTGCTCCCACGTATTCATCGGTCGCAGCACGCCCGTTCGGCAGCGGGACAAAAAGAACCCTACGGTGAAGCATGCCACCAAGGGAAATCTTGGTGGGTGAGGGTTATTTTAAGAAACCTTTCGGTTTTCCAACTAAAAGAAAGAGTGGAAAGATAGTCTAACTACACTGACGGAATCTTCGTTTGTTACAGTATGCATAGCCCTCTGTTTACAGACCTCTGTCTCCACCTAATCTTGATTAATGTTTAATGAGGACCGCGATTTTCTCCCAGTGATTCCTGTTATAGTGAGATATTAAACCTACGAAGTTGGCTATTCGAGACTGGGTAATTCGACCTACTACAGACTCTCTTCCCCTTAGTGTTTCCTTGTCTGGGGTGCGGTGAGGAAGACGTCCCTGGTTGCCTCGACAGACACCCGCTTCCTTGCTGTATTAACAACTAGAGTGTAAGGGAGGGCCTGGCCTCTAGTTTACAGAGTCACTAGGAGAAGCCTGATATGGCCTCTCCACACTGGGTGTACACAACTTTGCCCAAACTGGGTTCTTAGAATTCTCTGGCTGTTTTAAGCATTCCCTAAAGCATTGGTAAATACTGGACTGTGCGCTCAGTCAGTGAAAAGGTTTCCATAGAAAGTCATTCTCCTTTTGTATGGTGTGAGTCTTCACCTTATGGTGCCTTCTGAAGCACTGAATGATTCACAGTGGTATCATCGAAGGGAAGGCTTGATGGCAAAGGGTTCAAGGTCTGGGTCATCTGGTGGCTTACATTATAGTCTATCCCCGCTCCTTCCTCCACAGGAGGGTCATATGGTTCTCCCTCCCCACATTGGATACTGGTGTCATAATAAGAGCGAGCTGACCCCTCTGGAGAAGGTGGAGTTGGTGGAGAACAGGAGTGTGGAGGAGGAGGTGGAGGAAAGTGACTGGGTGAAAAAGACAATGCCATAGGGTTTGTGGCATGGGGAATGTGCCTTCCCAGCACCGGGCACTGAGGTTCCATGTAGGTGATTTCTTCCTCGAAGGAGAGTCTTCACTTTTTGGGTATTGGTGGCAATGTGCAGGAGATTTTCCTCAGGGGCTTTGTAGAAATGTTACCAGTGTCAGGGTGAATGAGAATATTCTGTTTTGCATCCAGTTTCTCTTCCAGCCTTTCAAGGATTGGTGCTTTGAAAACACCCTATATCTCCTTTGAAGGTCTGGTCATGGTCTTTGGCAACGTGAAGCTGGGTCCCTGTGGAACTGTATAGGTGTGGAGGCATGAGAATTCTTCACTCTGTACCCCCTCAGAGGTTCTGGCAGACAGTCTGTGGGCTGTTCATTGGCTGGAACCCTGAAGGGCCTAGCCTCTTCTGTCTCTGCGTCCAGGGGATCTTGTTCAGCAAAAACATCCAGCAGCTCAGCAGCTGACTATTGATACATTCTAAGTTGTGCCCTAGAAGACGCGATGTTCAAAAACAGCCTCTTCTCCCACCTAAGCGAGGCACAGGACGCACATGCTCAAGTGAGAGGAAAAGACTGCAAACGCCTTGGTTGTCAGTCCAAGGATACTTGGCACTTCACTGTTGGCAAAAACAGAAGGCCGTTCAATCTATTACTCTGTATTTGCCCCCATTCTCCAAGTTTCTACGTCTAACTGAAGGAGTCAATGACAGAGGCCTGGATTCCTAATTCTGTCTGTGTAAAACAGCACTCTAGTGATTGTCGCAAACCTTTCAGTGCCCTGGAAAGTCCACTATCCACCCCTGGGTGTAGATTTGCTCACAAGAAAATAGATGTGTGGTTACATCTCTCTATTGTTAGAAAACTGTCTTTTGTGCAATTCAAAATTGACTTGAGTAAAAAAGTAAAACAGGTTATTTACATCTGCGAGTTAAACTTCTACTCAGAAATAGCTTTGGATAATATTATATTATTAACATCTGCGGATGTGCTGGTAAATCTGGTACTGCATTTAACTCAAAGAAATCCAAATTCCAAAAAGAAGGACTAGCTTTAGGATTCCAGGGCATGGGTGCAGCATAAACAAAACTAGTCCTCACAAGAGCTCTAGATGGAGCTACTAAGAGACATTCACCCACTCACAAAGAAGGCATGGTCTACAATGGAACCTCGAGTCCAGCAACACAGAGTGACTATTCACAGGCGCTCATTAATGAGTATGCCATTTTCTGCTTGCACGCCATTTTCATAGAGTCCTCAATATTAAGTTGGTTCTTTTAAAATTATAATTTACCATTTTCACTTTTGAACATACTTGCTCCCTTTTTGGTGGCAGTCCTCATAACCATGTCTTAGTCTTTATTTTTTCTTTCTTGCTGGGAAGTACTTAACACTGACCCACAGTTATCTCTGTCTGACCTCTCTGCTCTTGCTCTACTGAAGAAAGCATGCTGCCCCCTACCCTCGATGCTTGGTTCTCATTCACTATTTCACTCTGACCCCTTTTCTCACTGTGCTCTTTACATCAGTTCTCCATACGTTTTGGTAGTCTGTTTGCTATGTCTCATGGTCGTTTGGACGATAAACTTGCCAGTCTCCTCCAACATAAATATAGTGAGGCGCTCTAAGTCACTATGTTTTACTTAGGAATCTTTTGTGCATCACTTTTAGTTTTTGCTTTGTTTGACCTTATTGTTTACAAACGAGACTTTTTGTGTGTAGTCACTTAAGTGCTAAGTTTGAGTTGGTCTGGTCTTCAGTGCAGCTAGCCCCAAAGGTGCGGAGGAAGAGACCATCTCATCCTTAGTACTCAAGGGGGTAAAAACGTATGACTTACTGCAGATTTTGGTATGCATATGTGGTGGGACCGCTCCACACTATGGTTGACTGAGGATATCAGCTCAATGTTAATATAACTCGCATGTCACATATTTACTGAAGGTTCAAATTCATTAACCAAGTGACCAAACCACACACACGA
Organism: Triturus cristatus; assembly: GCF_964204655.1. Lineage (NCBI taxonomy): Eukaryota > Metazoa > Chordata > Amphibia > Caudata > Salamandridae > Triturus > Triturus cristatus. The sequence continues at coordinate 736,013,299 of NC_140592.1, forward strand.
GGACATGATTCAGACGAGAGCGGGATGCGAGGGAAGGAACAGATAAGAGTACATAAGGCAAAGGGCAGAAGCTAGTTGGAGGTAAAGATTTGTATAATGGTCAGTGGGGTTGGGAAGGTTGAGAAAGGAGTACAAAGTAAGTTGGGAGAGGGAACAGAATGTGGGTCATGTATGCAGATTGCGTTGAGGCTCCTATCTTACCATGAAGGTTGCATTGACGAAGCTGCGAACGGTAGGACCTGTGGACTCCAAGACGTCAGGGGTCATGAGGGGGGTCGAGGACAGGGTGCTGCCGTCCTGCAGCCACTCATTGTAGCGCAGGCTTGACATCTTCAGCCTCTTGGAGGGGTCTACCGTGAGCAATCCTAGTGCGGGAAGAGAGGAAGCTGGTGAGAAATGATACGGTTGGTGGTGGGACAGCAGAAGACAGGGATGAGAGAAATGAGAAGACCGAAACATGCTACAGAAAGGACACTCGAATGGAAAGAGCTTATGAGAGACAGAGGAGAATGTGGAGAGAAGAAACCACTGAGCACAGATTTCCATCACACCTCGCACCAGCTCCTTGGCAGCATCGGACACATGTTTCCATGCCTCGCCTTCTAGCGAGAACTCGCCTTCCCGGATCTTCTTCATGATGTCAGAGGCATGGGTGAGCAGCGTGCCCTTCTGGGTGCTCTGGAAAGGGACTTGCCCTGAAAGCATGGTGTACTAAGGAAAGAGAGAGAAGTAACCTTATAAACTCGCTGTTGATGATGATGGAGTCCAATTTAACCAAGCCTTGTGGCAACAATTGCCAAAGACGGCCTCCTCAACCCACCATGACCTTCCCACTCCATAACTGGCTCTCGGGTCCACTGCCCTCAAACAAGACCCGCCCCCAACAACTGAGCTCCGTACCAGTATAACCCCTAAGCTCCAGAGGTCGCAGGACTCGTCGTACCCCTCCTCCTTCAGCAGCTCCGGGGCAGCATACTGCAGAGTAAAGCATGGCGTCTGCATGGGCTGACTGTTCTGAGGCCTCAGACGGGCAAATCCAAAATCAATTACTTTCACAGGGGACTCTTCGCTCTCATCTGCAAACAGAACGTTCTGAAAGGCAAAGAACAGCAATTATATGTACACCGAGGACAGCAATAATTTGCATAGTAGATTCTTGGTTCTCACTGGGAAACAGAACACGTGAAAAGCAAAAGCCTGAACCACATAAAGCAACAGGTCTTTATCCCAGACCCGCTCTGGTTTACAATATGGAATGGCCTGTCTGGCGAGGTGCCAATATGACCCTCACTGCTCTTTAGGATAAAGCTGTATACCTTTCATTTAAAAAAATGTTTTAATGTGTAAAAATGTATTTTATAGTTCATTCTGAGACTTATTTGATTGCTGAAATGTGTAAAATATGAGCTTCCCCAGGAGAATTGTCTTGTAAAAACAAAACCACCAAAATACAACAATAGTAAAAACTAAAAATATAGATAAGTGTGTGGCAAGGGCAAGCCCAACCACAAGAGAAAGAACAAGTAAGTTATCTCCTACATGTAGGTACATTCCAGGAGATTCCATAGCCTTTGTTCTCAGAGACACTTATTCAGTCAGTATTGTTTGGCGGAGAACACAGAATCCACCGCCAAGCTGTTTGAAGCGCACTGGGAACCTCTACACATGACTCTGCAATGACCACACGTGCTCGCTTACCTCTGGCTTCAAGTCCCGGTGTACAACCCCAGCGTCATGCATGAAGCTGACCGCAGACACCAGACTGCGCATGATCCCGCTCGCCTCTGACTCGCTGAAATGCTTCTTCTTTTTTATTCGATCCAGGAGCTCGCCACCCCTTAGCAGCTCCATCACAAGGTAGGTGTGAAACTGGAGGAGGACAGAAGAGCCAGGGTGAATAGTTTGGAAAGAAGGACACATGAAGACAAAGAGAAGGAGAAAGAGGCGGGGAGGGCAGGAGAAGATGGAAACAGAGAACACTAGAGTGAATATGTATTGGTCATTACAATGATGATAAATGCTGTCTGGTCATAACAGTCTGAATTTTGCCCGATTGTTACACAAAATGTGAATATTGTCCAGTCAAGAAACCATGCATCAACATGAATGTATACTGCAGAATGTGAATAGTTCCAGGTTGTTCAAATCAAAGAGTAAAGATTGTGGAATATTTTAGCAGGCAAATGGTTAAAGAAGATTTATCATAGAAAACAAAACGTGGGAGACACCCCGTACAGGCAGCTGTGCGTCAAAGCGTGCATCCTACCAAATAACACAAACATTCCACACAAGCATAAAATCCAATGATGATATCCTAATGATGCCGGATGGTGAGCACATAGCTACGGTGTTAGGAAAGGGTAATTGAGTGGTAGAGTCTCACCTGGCAAGAATGAATAGACAATGGTGCGCATGCACAGTGAATTCACTGGAGGACCGGGATTGAAAGATGAAGGACCGGGATTGAAAGATGAAGGACCGGGATTGAAAGACGAAGGACCGGGATTGAAAGACAAAGGACCGGGATTGAAAGACAAAGGACCGGGATTGAAAGACAAAGGACCGGGATTGAAAGACAAAGGACCGGGATTGAAAGACAAAGGACCGGGATTGAAAGACAAAGGACCGGGATTGAAAGACAAAGGACCGGGATTGAAAGACAAAGGACCGGGATTGAAAGACAAAGGACCGGGATTGAAAGACAAAGGACCGGGATTGAAAGACAAAGGACCGGGATTGAAAGACAAAGGACCGGGATTGAAAGACAAAGGACCAGGATTGAAAGACAAAGGACCGGGATTGAAAGACAAAGGACCAGGATTGAAAGACAAAGGACCAGGATTGAAAGACAAAGGACCAGGATTGAAAGACAAAGGACCAGGATTGAAAGACAAAGGACCAGGATGGAAAGACGGAGGACCAGGATGGAAAGACGGAGGACCAGGATTGAAAGACGGAGGACCAGGATGGAAAGACGGAGGACCAGGATTGAAAGACGGAGGACCAGGATTGAAAGACGGAGGACCAGGATTGAAAGACGGAGGACCAGGATTGAAAGACGGAGGACCAGGAATGAAAGATGGAGACCAGGAATGAAAGATGGAGACCAGGAATGAAAGATGGAGACCAGGAATGAAAGATGGAGACCAGGAATGAAAGATGGAGGACCCATGCAGATTAAGTAGTCTCAAAGCTCTGAGGCGCATGGAAATGCAAAATAACATGATGTGCACACTGCTCTCTTGGATGCAATATTGAAATGCTTGACAGTGCAAGAAGGGCGGTATCTGTCAGGGCCTTGTGGTTTCAGTGGATACATCTAAAGAATTCAATCACTGGGGCTATTCGGTCTTTCTTTGAGGAACATTACCTTCACTCTAATGGAGAGGGAGCAGCAGGAGTGGGTGAGAAAGGAGTACAGGCTCCTCTCCTGGGCCCCTAATGTCATCTGCAGCCACAAGGCAAGAGTCTGCTCACCCTCTCCACTGGCTGCTGCCTACTATTGCTTTCTCTCTTTTCCTGGGGAAGACTCAAATGTGCAACAGCTGCTTACCAGCACAGTTCAGACAACACAGCCCTCATAGGCAGCTTCTATGTTGCCATGTATACATTCAATCGAGAGGGAAAAAAACACACAATTAACTGTGCTAAGGACACACAAAGCAGAGGTTGTGATTGGCTAGAGAGTGGGATTCAACCCTATTACTGTGTACACGGACCAGAGTGCATACACATAAGGCATAGAGATGTTATATCGTAACAAATAAGCTTTCATAACAAATATTAATGCCATAAAACCTATTAAAATGACCTAGCATGTTGGCTTAGTGATAATAAAAGTCATTTATCTCTTATGATGCAATAACACTGCATGGGCATTTTATTTATTGTGAGTAATGCATGCACTTTATATTCTGCTCACGTTACATTCCATGTGCAGGCCTTGACCATTTGACTTTGTGCCCCTCTGAAAGTCAAATCCTAAAGAGGTGGCTCTTGGCAGCTCAGCGAGCTCACAGCAGTACCTAGTTCATTTTTTGCAAGGATTGCAGCAATACTGTTGACAAGGATTATCTAATTGCCCTTAAGTCACACCAGGCTTAGAAATTAGCCTCACAGCCTACCTTGTCAATCCTGCTGCACAACATGAATTCCTCAAACGTAACCTCAGAGCCCACCTTCAGCAAATAGTACTATTCCTATACCCTTCTCTTGGGAAATACCTCTTTTAAAATGTCCATCATTGGCAAAATAAATTAACTATTAGCTCTTACTTTACTAGGTAGAAACAACTTCTTTCCCTGCAGCAGACACATAGGTACTCTTCATTTTGATCTGCTTGAGAAATTTCAGAAACTCCTTTTTCACATACTCAAACCTCATGGATGTACTTTTCACAGCTAGCAATGCCTCATCGGCTTCCATTACCAGCTACGCTCTTGTATCAACAATTGCACCCTCCCAGCACTCCCCACTGCCATCAAGCTGTCCACCTCATCATCAAAATATTTACCACCTTTCACTTCTCCTGGAACTACCACACTAGACATGCCAAAAATATCCTTCTGTAGATTGGTTAATCTTCTGGCTACCCTGTCTGTGGCCAGATGTAGTAACAAAGGTATCAGTGGTTTATGGTCTCTTTTCACTCAAAAAGACTAACAATCCCCTCCCTTCCCCTGTGTACGTAAGGGCTCGCCTTTCAAACCACAAATCAAGGCCTACATTTCATCCTCTTCAACATCTTGCATGTGAAATGATAATCACATTCTTGCACTGCAGCCCTTCCCCAAACCAACAGGCATTGGTATCTGTCTTATGTATAACAGTTTTTAATGCCTAAGGTGTACATGATAATAATTTGAATAAAATCACCCTCAATGCCATCAAATTCATGCGAGCACATTCCATACCACTCAGATGGTAAACATTTCTTTGACACTCCACCCATTCTTTGCCTGGATGGTAAAACAGGATATACATTTTATGCAGTGAGCATTCATGCTTAGATACAGCGGAGGATGGAGGCAAAGCATTCAGAGTGGACTCTACCAATTTTCGCATTACTGGTGGGATCTACTTCCTACTTTCATTTGGCACTTCTCTCCACAACTTTCAAGCTTCTCAAGCACTAAATACACTCTTGCAGGAATACAGTGCAAGACGATATCCCAAAGTAACTCACACTCACCATGCCTTCAAAGATGTTATGCACAGTGTTTCTGAAGTCTTCAGAGGCCAATGCGACCCAGATGATACGAGCCTGAACAGGTACTCCGTGATCAGTGTCACAAAGGAGGCTTATGAGCACTACCAATAAGGGGGGCAACCTTTCTGAAGCCTCTATTGCCTTCATCAACCCTTCAATGCTCAATCTACCAATACCAAACTACAAATGGTAATTCACACTTATTGAGATGTTTCTAACTTTATATGCCTTAGGTAAATCAGTTGCCAACTTTTCAGTGAACACATTTTGGAAAAAACTTTCCATACCAACTAAAGGTATGCCGCGTCCCAATAAATTATTTGTTCTTTAGCTCCTGAACACAATTCCATCTTCAACCATGCCCGATGTACCTATCCTGGATTAGGTGGCTACTTTATTCCATCCATACATATTGTTTTAAAACAAATCCGGGAGGAAAAAACAATACCAGCCTTTTGATAGGTGTCACCACACGCCTCTGTGCCTTACCATCAAGAGGGCTAATGCCACACGTGTCCTCCTTCAACCAGTGGGTGTAATCTTGTTCAGATAATATCATGTGTCTCTACTAGCAGCGTTGTCCGTCACCACCTTGCAACTTGGATGCTTCATGGCTTCCTCAACAATATTCCCAACATCCACATGCAGTAACTACACTTGAGTGGCTCTCATCATTCCCACACTGCACCCATCTCACACTGCTCTTGACAATGCTTGTGCCCACCTTTCTTACACCAGCAGCAAACTACCAAACGTGCTGAATAATCTTTTACTTTAGACACTCCCAGCCATACCAAGCTTACAAGTATTTATCGTTTTTGTATTTACAATTGAAGAAGTTACCTTTGGGGTTTACAGACTGCATTTTTTGCTTCTTTATCTGCGTCATCATGGATCTATTTTCCTCAAACCTGTACAGACCCCAAGCTGTTTTGGCTCCCTTCTTGCTTGTTGGGGAGCATGCTGTTGGGAGATCGTGGGGACTGTTGCAGCGCCTACTCACTCTTACACTGCTCAGCTAGAAGAAACCCCAGCGGAGGGGGCCCATTATAGAGACAGGCCCAGGGCAAACTCCCGTAGACTCAGCCATTGGAGTAAACAAGTGCAGCACTTGGAAATTCCTGCTAAAAAAGTCTATGTACCCTGCAGGCAAGCAGGTGGTTTAGTCTGGCAGCCTTCCAGAGCAGTAGAATTTCTTAGCTGCTGATGGGTCCTAAATAGTAACATTTGGTCGAACCCAGACAGAGTATTTAACACAGGTCGGTCTTTGCACAGGGGCTGAGGTGCAGGTCAACGTTCAAAGTGATGACTGCTTCAAGTTGGCATGAGGAGATGGGATGATCTGTGACCTGGTACCAAAAGACACTGGATGTCCTCGTGTAGACATAAACTTTACATGGACATACAATACACCCTCTGTGGTCCAGCTGGAAGGTGAGGGATCAACCAACCCATTAAGCAGCAGTATACCCTGTTCTACTGGTCGAACATGGAAGTAGACACAGATGTTTTACTTAACACGGCAGTACTGCCCGTATAGTTGATATTAAGGAGGGCAGGCAGACTCCATTGTACCACTACCCATGAATGCAGCTCCCCGATCATGCAGTTTGACAGAGATGGTCCCCTTGGAACTCTGTACAAGTTCAAGCAACTAACATATTCCTTGTTGTGGATTATGGCATGAGATACCCCCAGGATGTCTCTTTGCGTACACCATTGACCCTCATTGGGATATTATTTTCTTGCTGGATTATCTAGCACTGGGATATCCAACAGAGGAATCTCCTTCAAATACACATATATGAAGTCAGTGTCGACAAATGTAATGAGACCTACCACTCTGTTCACAACCCACCTTGCCCATCCATACCTAGAAGTGGATAGAAAATGTTGCCAAATCTTTGAAGACTGCAATAGGTACTTTAGGTCAGCCTTTCAAGAGAGCGAGAGAGAGAGAGCGCGCGAGCGCGAGAGAGAGAGAGCGCGCGAGAGAGAGAGAGAGCGCGCGAGAGAGAGAGAGAGAGCGCGAGAGAGAGAGCGCGAGAGAGAGAGCGCGAGAGAGAGAGCGCGAGAGAGAGAGAGAGCGCGAGAGAGAGAGCGACATGCTGCCAAGTCTTCTCTAGGCCCATAGAAAGGTGTTTCAGGAGAAAAAAGTACTGTTCTGCCCTTTTCAACTCTTCTCTGGCAACCCAATATACAGGTAACTTATTTTGCTTAGAGACTATGAGAAGGAAAAACAGAGTTTCCCAGCTCATTATGTGGCATGCCATGTGACTGTCTCAGGAACTAGGTGGTCCATATGCACAACACACAGGATAAGATGCATGTGGGTGATGGACTCATTGGTCTGACCAGACAGCAACCCTTACTGGTTATTAAGAGGGTCAGGAAATTCTGATTCTGAAGCAGATCCATCCACATGACGGATTGGCATCAACATGCCCCCTGAAGACAGCGCTAGACCTAGCAGAAACAAGAGGGTTCAATCTGAGAGAGTTCTTATGGCTTAGAGTGACTGGTTTCTGGGTAAAATGTTTAATATGCAGTTATGCACTGTATGGCAAACGAGAAAGATATCAGAGAGATTCAAAACTTGTTGTTTACAAATGACTGTTCAGTAATAATGCAGAGCAGATTGCTTTAACTGAGTGACTGTCTAATTAGCTCTGTTGAAAACTCTCAAAGGTATTTGAATGAATGAATATAAAATGTATAGAGCGCTAACTTAGCCCAAGGGCATCAAGGCGCTAACAGCAGAGCAATGTGCAGGCAGGAGAAGACACACTCAGACCAACATCTAAGGGAACAACCAGGTCTTTGAAACCTTTCAAAAGAGCGTGTGATCGTTGTCCCGCAATTTCGTCAGGGAGGGAATTCCACAATTTAGCTGCAGCAATTGAAAAGGCTCTCTCGCCCCATCTCATTCTTTTGAACCTGGGAACGATAACAAGATGTTTACTTGCTGACCTGAGATTTGACAGATCTTTCAGGCTGCAAAGAGGTACATACAGTAATGTACACTGTTTTTGTGTTGGGTGAGCTTGGGAACGGTGTGGGGGTTGTAGTCATTGCCATGAAATGCGCCTATGAACTTCCTCTTACAGAAACCTCTGTTTCCTCTCCCTCTTACACCACCCACCACGACACATTGTGTTCACCTGCTCAAGTTTTAAAATGCTCCTGTGCTTTTTCTCCTATACAAATCCTTCCCAGACACAGGCATCAGTGCACCTCTGCTCTCCCTACAACACACTGCATTCACATGCTCAAACCTCCCTAGCCAGGTCTAAACTGGGGGTGGCATGGTGAGCAAAAGAATGATGGATTTAACCCAGATCTCTTGGCTGGGGGTGAATGTTTTGATTTGTTCTGCATTCCGTCCATCAATTGTGTGTCTTTTGCTTTCTCGCCCTAAGTGCGCCAGTTATGCCCAGACGTGGGTCCTGGGCTCACTGTGCCACTGGAATCAAGCTATCCTGGCTGAAGAGGGGTGAAACCCTGAAACCGGCCCTAGGATGCTTGTTTTCAGTCCAGGGAGGACCTGGCTTGGCAGTTCGGGCTGGACTGTTCCCATGAGGCACAGGGTCAAGACTGATTTGCATATGGCCAGGTCTAAACTGGGGTGGCATTGTGAGCAAAAGAATGATGGATTTAACCCAGATCTCTTGACTGGGGGTGAATGTTTTGATTTGTTCTGCATTACATCCATCAATTGTGTGTCTTTTGTAGACCTCCCTAAAAGTCCAAGTTCCAGAAACCTCAGGCAAAAAAAAGCAAGGACCTGCAGCCTTCTGAGACAACCAAACATGTTCCAAATGTTCCCAAACACTACCCTATGTTCTCATCGATCAAAGGTCAAAGAGGCTCCAACAGAGCAGCCATTTTGGCACAATAGGTATACATCCCACACTCTAGTAGCCTAGTTCAGGTTACCTTAAGGTAGGTGAAGACCAGTGCCTGATAATTCCCCCCTCTAAGAATTCAATGCTCCTGGGTAAATAAAAGGAGTGTGCACCTGGCTACCTCCCACCTTCTCATTCTTCAGCTTATGGGCCCCACAAGCAGGCCGTGGTCCGAGTGCACACCCTGCACAAGTGGGAGGAAGTGACAGCCTTCTATGCCACTGGGAGTTTATCAAGTCTACTATGCTTCTAACAATCCGACAGGAACGGATTCCATCACTAGCCAGGCACATTAATATTCCTGTTAAATCCACATCTGCCACCGAGATTATCTACACTAAACCACGACAGTTAACCCGAAAACACAGGAAACGTTAACTGTAGGTTAGCAAAAGTGATACGTTTTTAAGAACTTATGAAAGGCTACGTTGTCAGCAATTCTTCGGAGGTCAAATGGAAGGAATTTCCATAGTTTAAGGCCCAATTTTCCCAATTTTTTTAACTGAGCACATATAACAGCACATGTGCGGTCATGCAAGGGGCCTATGCAAGCAATCACAGCAAAAATACACAACACCTTACAAAGAAGGTTTGCTGAATGCAAGGGACAGCTGGCCTTAGTGGCATGGTCAAATTTCCCTGATAACTTTAGCAGCCGGATGGTGACATTTCGGATATGTTTTAGTTTCCTTTAACTTCTTACCAAGAACAACCTCCAAGTACAATGCATGACCATAATCGAGAAAAGAAAGAATGCAGGCTCTTACCTCAATGGCATACAAGGATCTAGGAATAAAAGGCAGGCTTTATTTTACAGCCGAGACTGGAGGGAACAGGAGGAAGTGATGTTCTTGATGTAGGGGCTCAGGAGAGAGCTTGGTCTACAAAGAACTCAAAGTTGCTCACTTTCGTGATAGGAGAAATTTACTCTCCCTATCATGTAGGCCAAAGGCAGGATCCACAAAGTATGATCCTTCATTTAATAAGGATTTAACTTTAAAAGTTACTTGCCATCCATCCAATATGGTTCATAATTTGCTGGTCAAAACTAATGACAAGCTGGTCAAAACTAATGACAAACTGAGCGTCATTGCCAGAGATCATTGGGAATTTGTTCAGATCTCAGTTGCAGGTCTTGCTTACACGTGTATGCCAATGACACCAGCCAATTCTGTGGGTCCTTTTCCTAGTCACAGTTCTTGTTGTCAGGTACATATATATAAGCTAGCACAAAAGCTCACTAGGCTGCATCCAGTTGAAGCCAACTACAGTGGCTTCACACAAGGTGCAGTACAATCTCCTTACAGTAGGCACTGTTATTTTCGGTTTCTGGCAATGCACAAAATGATGGCTGCGCTGGAACCACCACCACAGAACAGAAATGGGGCAGAATTGCATACCTTCTGGACACACAACTCAGAGCCCAGGAAGGTTAGTCTTTGATAAAGCTACCTCTCTGTAGACTGCACCGCCAAATCACTGCAGGATCTCCAAGCGACTGTAAAACGCAACTTCGTTTGCCTGAATGCAATGCCCACACTTGCACTGCACCTGGGAATGTTATCCTGTAAGTGCAGTACGCTGCTTTTAAAAACTATGGGGAAATGTGCCTTCATGGAGTCCGTGGTCTCGCTCCAGGTGAAAGCTTGGGTGCCGGGCACCTCCTACCTCACTGCTACATGAAATAAGCAGGCAGGCAAGTGAAAGGTAAGTGCAAGCTTTATTGTAGAAAAGGAAGAAATCTTCTGCAAGCGGCTCCGTGGAAAAGCTTCTGCAGACCAACTGACAATATCCTATACCAGCATTGAACGCCAAAACAACAGAATAACCAGATCCCTGCCACCAAGAAAGCAGTTTTCACCGCACACTGCCTAATCATTAGACAGATTATGAATGCTAGCCAGTCGGTCAGTCAGTCACTCATTACAGAACACAAGCATCACCTGGTCAGTAACACCTCAGGAGTGCAAGACTTACCTGGTCTTTGTGCACCTCATGAAGTTTTACCACATTGGGATGTGCCTCACACAGCTTCAGGGCTGTAATTTCACGCTGCACATTCAGCTCCATTCTGCAGAAGAGATAAAGAATTTAAGTGACCTAGGAGACAATCCAGCATTCACCTTTCGGCAACTGACTTCCTAAAAATGTAAAGTTTTAGGCATCAAGAGTAGATGTGGTCACGGTGACCCTGGGCGATACCAACCCGAAAACCCCCAGATCCCTAAACTTCAGACATCACCTTCAGATTATAGTTTCCCTTACACTGTGAAGTAACTGGGACAATGAATGTAAAAACATGACTGTTTGCAATCTAACTTGCCTCCCTGCCTTCATCTGGGAGGGGTAAGAGTCCAGGCTTAAGTGTTAATCTACAAGAGGTGGAAGCTACAAAACTGTTTTTAGAGGCAAGTAACCTTTAACTTTCACAGCTTGAGACATTAGGTTCACATGCTATGAAGATGGGCTACATTAAGAGTGGTAACAAAGTTTATTTACCATATCTTGCCCCAATATAGTTATCTACCCTCCAGTATTTTACATGTTTAAACCCATTATAGGACAAGCAGGGTGCATGAGAGGGGCCTAAGGGGCAGTGGAAGTGGCGACGAAGGAGGACTGGTTGGAGTGCTAAGAGAAAACACAATATTTTGTAAAATAACCAGTCGTCTGAGGACATTCAAAACAGAGTGAGAGTGTGTGGGGGCGTTTTTGTCTGTGTGCAAGTAAAAATCCCTGGTGAAATCCGGCTGACATTTCACAATACCCGACTGAAAGCACCTGTACCCAACTATTTATCGGAAAACCCATTTATTAGGGGGATGTACCACCTTAAACACTCCCCTGAAGTTACGGCCTTGAACACTTGGTACAGTGCAGCTGCTTATTTACAATAGGAGTTGCGCACTGTTGCGACAATACTGATGAAAGATTGATGTATTAAATTCTTTTTTTAAAACTCCTTATCCAGTTTTCATTATGTAACAATGGAGTCTCCCTGTGCTACCTGGTCATATGGGTTCAGGTATACTGATTTTTTTTTTTTTTTTTTTTTCTTTTTAAAAATATTTTTTATTAAACAATAAGTCAGTTACAAGCATGGGCCTACAACCACCAGGGCCGGCCGCTAGATTCAGAAAGGATCGTACATTAGTTAAGGCAGTAGGCGACTCCTGGGGCCCAGCCCCGTAAATGGCTCCGGATAGTTCGAAGGAGGCAGGAGACATAAATTTAACATAAATAACAACTAAAAACAAAAGGCGAGGCATAAGGGCAAAAAAAAAAAAAAAAAAAAAAAAACGTGGGTCAGGCTACATCCGGGGGACTCTACTTCGGACCTTCAATTAGCTATCAAGAGGAAGGAGTACTGAAAGATCGGGGGGGGTAACGGGAGAGGAGCATCTATATTCGATTATTACAACAAGTTGCAAGGAACTATCAAGGGAGAGGGGGACAAGGCAATATCGGTGTCCACAAGGGGGGGGGGGAGTACAGATACCTCCACGATACGCGTTCCATTGCCCCCAAATTCTACCCCATGCCCCGGGTTTACCACGGGCCACATACACAGTCTTCTCCCTGAACATACACCAGTCCATGTTCTCCTTCCATACTGACACGGTGGGAGGCCGCTGGGAGCCCCAAAGCTGCGCTATATCCCTCTTGGCAATCATGTTCCCCAGGGCCGCCCACCGAGTCTGAGCCGCGTTATAATCATTGGGCTCCCACACATTCAGGACACAGCGACGCACCTCCGGCAGCAGCGCAACTCCGGTGACTTGTCCCATGACCCCATGAACCCGACGCCAGTATTCCGCCACCTCGCGGCACTCCCAAAGGATATGGAGAAAGGTGGCACTGAGCCCACATCCCCGCTTACAGAGCCCATCTTCCGAGAATCCCATCGAGACCAAACGGGGACCCGTCACGTACACCCGGTGGAGAATCTTTAACTGGACCAGGCGGAGACGGGCTGGAATGGCTACTTCCTTAGGGGATGACAGTGCGGACTGCCAGTCCTCGTCGTCTAATTCCACCCCATCCCCCGTCCACGTCTCCCGAAGGCGCACCAATAGGTCAGCCCGATTATTAATAAGTTTTTTATAGATTAAAGAGATAGTACTGTCGGGGACATGACCATCGAGTATGCGGTCCTCGAGGGGCGAAGAGGCAGGGATCTTAGTCCCCTCCCCAAAGACGGAGAGCAGGGCGTGCCGAACCTGGGCATATCGGAAGAACTCCCTGTCCGTGAGTTCGTATTCGCTCTGGAGCGCCGCAAAGGTCTTGACCGCGCCCTTCCTCCATAGGTCCCCCACTCTACTAATACCAATCGTGTCCCAACGGTCAAACCCTTTCGTCGTCCAGAGGCTTCCCAGTCGGTCGGAGGTAAATAAAGGAGTAGCACATGTTAGTCGCTCACTCCAGCCCATGGCTACATTGGCCGCCTTCCAGATCCGCACCGCAATCTTAGTAGGGCCCGTCAGGGTCCGTCCAGCCGAGCGGGAGTAAAGCGCCCTGTCATAATTCCCGCCGGGAAGCAAGAATTTATCCATTCCATACGCCGGATTCAAGCCAGGCGCATACGTGGCATGGTTAATGGCCGATAACTGCGAGGCCCAATAATACCTGCGAATGTCGGGAAGCGCGATGCCCCCGTCGTACCAGGGGAGAGTAAGCTTGGCCAGGGCGATACGCGCCCGTCCGTCCCACACCAGTCTCCTCTGCAGGTTCTCCACCTCCCGAAAGTAGGCCACTGGAATGACATCGAAGGAGTTCTGAAGTGCATAGAGGAATCTGGGAAGGGACATCATTTTAAACAGTGCTGCCCGACCCAGCGGGGACAAGGGCAGCCTGCACCACCGAGCCGTGTCTTCCCTCAAACGCCGAAGTGGAAGCAGGAGATTTTGCTCATAGCGAGCCACCGGGTCCAACGAGACGTATATCCCCAGGTACTTAAAGCCGGCCAGAGATACTTGGATCGGAAGCCGAGGCGGCAAGAGAGGAGGGCCACCGGAGATAGGATAGACACAGGATTTAGACCAGTTAATCGTGAGACCCGAATTTCTCCCATAGGAAGTCAGAACATCAAAGAGAACGTTAAGCGACTGCCGCGGCGAGGTAAGATACAGGAGAATATCGTCAGCATATAACGAGACCCGATCCTCGAAGCCCGGGGCCCACCGGATCCCCCTGATCGAGGGCTCCCAGCGGAGCCAAGCAGCGAGTGGCTCCAGGGCGAGAGCAAAGAGCAGAGGGGACAACGGGCACCCCTGCCTCGTACCCCGACCGAGCGCGAAGGGCCGAGAGACCCGCCCATTAACCACCACCTGAGCCATGGGTCCCGTGTAGAGAAGCTTCACCCAGCCAAGAAATCCCTCCCCAAAGCCGAATTTGGTCAAGACAGCCCAGAGGAACGGCCACTCGATGGTGTCGAAGGCCATCGTGGCGTCTAAAGAAACCAGCACGGCCGGTTCGGAGAGGTACTCCGCCCTGGCGAGGGCGCCATGAAGACGCCGCAAGTTGAGGGCGGTGTTGCGATGCGGGATGAAGCCGCATTGATCAGGATGAATCAGATCGCAGATGACGCTCAACAAACGATTGGCGAGGACTTTAGCCAGGATTTTAGGCTCTGCGTTTAGCAGTGAGATAGGCCTGTAGGAGGCACAGCGGTCCCGCGGCTTACCTTCCTTGGGGATCACGACTATCGTGGCCAGTCGCTGGTCGACAGGAAGGGAACCTGCCTCAAGGGACTCCTGAAACATACGACGGAGGAAGGGCGCTAGTTTATCCGGGCGCAACTTATATAATTCGATAGGTAGACCGTTGGGACCCATAGCCTTGCCCGAGCGAAGGGATCGAATCGCAGTTGCTATCTCATCTACCGACAAGGGGGCGTCCAGCTGCTCACGGTCCTCGACGGACAGGCCGGGCAAAGCAATATCCCTCAGTAGAAGGCAAGAGTCTTCCTCATCCCTATCAGTCACCGGGGAGTACACGGCCCGGAGGTGGTCGGCGAAACATTCCACAATCTCACCAGGCTCAGTCACACACACTCCATCCGAGACACGCAGCTCCGGGACCACACGATTCACTCTCTCCTTCTTGTCCAGCCACGCAATCAACTTACCCGCCTTGTCCCCGGCATCATACAATCGACCCTGCTGCTCCCTATACATAGTTTTGGCAGCGTCAGTGACAAGAGACCTGTATTCAAACTGTTTCAGGCTGAGGGCATGGAGCCCGTCCGGAGTGACACCCTCCTCCAAGGCCGACTCCAGCCCCGAGATGTCAGTCTCCAGCTTCACCACTGCCTCACTCTTGAGCTTCTTAGCCACCACTATCTGGGAGAGGGCGTGTCCGCGGATTACGGTTTTAAAGGCTTCCCACAGGGACATTGCAGACAACACCGACCCCTCGTTTTCAAGGAAGTATTGGTCCATAGCCTTAACCAGGCTATCGCGAGTCGTAGGGTCTCGCAGGTACCACGGGTTAATGGGAGCGATCCGCCCTGCAGACCGTGACCCGGTGTCAAAGAGCAGCCACAGCGGGGAATGATCGGAGATACCCCGCGCCAGGTGCCTGACCTCTCGAATTCGACCAGTCTGCGCCGCGGGCATAAGGAAATAGTCTAACCTAGAAAGACTCCCATGTGCCCCAGAGTGAAAGGTGTACTGACATTGGGTCGGATGCATTAATCGCCAACTATCCACCAGGCCGAAGGTCTCCAACAGACCACCTAGCCACGCCTGGGCAGCGGGGAGGGCCCTGGGTGGGTGACGATCCAGGTCACCCGAGACCACCGAATTAAAGTCCCCGCCCATAAGAAAAAGACTGTCCGGAAGTTCAAGCAGCATTCGACCCAAGTCCGCGAAGGTGGAGTTCTGGAGGCCCGGGGGGACGTAAACTGAGACCAGGGCAAGGGGATGCCCCTCCCACCTCCCAGTCAGACACACATAACGCCCTCTGTCATCTGAGACTACCCTGGTGATCTCCAACGGAAGTGAGGATCGCAGGAGAATGCCCACCCCCCTGGAGCCAGTTGTGAAACCAGAATGAGCCACGAGGCGGTATCCCCCCCTATTCATTGCATGGCAGACATTACCAACCAGATGCGTCTCCTGGATAAACACCACATCAGGAGTCAGACGACGCAAATACTGCAGTACTACACCCCGTTTGATACGGTCCCCCAACCCATTGACGTTCCATGACATCAGCTTCAACCCGTCCCCCCCCATCCCCTCCAATAAATCAAAGGTCCCCCAGTAAGCAGCACAGTTCCCGATGGTGGACAAAAATCAATACCTCGCCCTGCAAACAAAAAACACACAACAAAACAACCCCTCCTTCCCCCCCACCCCCCCCCCAACATCCAACTCCCCCCACCCTGCACCCCTGCGGGCCAAAAAACCCCCCCAACTTGCAGTGTGCCTGTCGCCCAACTAACCCCCTTCTACGAAAAGACCCCGGAGGAGGAAAGGGACCCGACCCCGCCCGCCCCCCACACAGGTCCTAGCAAGACACAATGAACCAAAGAAGTACAACCCAGCTGAACAGTGCAAAATGGCAAAATCAAGGACCAAAAGTCACTCCAAAGGGGACCCGTCACCGTTGGCACCCGCAGAGGGCCCGGGACGGCCACCTCTGTCCGGCAGCGAGTCCAGCCAGTCACTCACGGCCACAGGAGAGTCAAAAAAGGCAGTCCGATCCTCATGTTCCACTCGGAGTTTTGCAGGGTAGAGCATAGAGTACTTTAGGCCCAGTTCACGAAGACGACGTTTCACCCCCTGGAATCCCATCCGCTGTTTCTGTACAAGTTGGGTAAAGTCCGGATAAAAGTTAATGGATGAGTTCTCATGTCGAACCGGGCCATGAACACGTGAGGCCTGCAGAATTGCATCCCGGTCTCTGTAGTAAAACAGCTTGGCCACGATAGGCCTCGGGGGGGCCCCCGGCCGTGGTCGACCGCCCGGAACTCGATGGGCCCGCTCCACGGCAAAGAACTTACTCAAGCCAGCAGGGGTCAACTGTTGGAGGATGAGCTCCTCGACCAGGAGGTCAACCGGGCGGTCGTCGGAGGACTCCGGAACGCCTATGACACGGATGTTGTTGCGTCGGGCCCGTCCCTCGAAGTCCTCCAGCCGCCGGGCCATCTGATCGTTGACCACCTTGATGTCACCAAGCGCGGCCTGCAGGCCCGACACATCCGCCCCAAGGGTGGAGGTCCGCGCATCGAGAGCCTGAACCCTCTCGTTTGTTTTGGAGAGATCCGCCCGTATTAAGGTGACATCAATTGCCACCGTGTCGATTTTACGGGCCAGGGCCTCGTATTGCGTGGCGATGGTTTCCCTGATGCCATCAATGGCGCCCATGATATCCTGTAGGGAAGGTTCCGAAGAGACGGACGTGCCACCACCGGCGGCGTCCGGGGGGGGACCGGCCGCTCCAGGGGAGCCTCTGCCCTGAGTGTAGCGGTCCATGTTGTTGGTCTGGACCGATCCCCCACGGAGGGAGGCCTTAGTCTTACGCCCCTCGGGCCCCCCCTTGCCCCCCATGTGGTCACGGACACCGAGGGGGACCGCCGATCAAAGTAGCAGAGGCACCGACACCGAAGACCAGCGCCTCACCCGAGACCACAATATGGCGGTGCGGGGGGACCCAAGGCGATAGGCACGCTAGTGGCAGGTGGAGACAAAGCCTTGTGCAGAGGCCAAGGATACACCCCGCCACCTCAAGCGCTCAACCGGCCAGCCCCCCGAGGTCCGAAAGTGAAACCGAAAGTGGTCGAGCGGCCCCTGGCACCGCGCTGCAGCCGCTGTTGTTCAATTGCGACACGGCTCCACGGTTCACCTTCACCCCGGGCACCTCCGTCGGGTTGGTCCCAAGAGTTCTGACAACGATAACTCAGGATTCCCAGGTCCGATTCAATTTCTGAAAAGAGATACGTGCTCAGCCGGTCTTCATCTCCCAGATTCCATAAACCACATCAGGATATTATCAGGATAAATTCCGAGGAGCAGCGAGGGTCCGGGGAGCCCTGTGCTCACGCGACCATCTTGGATGCGCGCTAGGCTCCTCCCCCAGGTATACTGATTTTTAAATTCATTTACATTTTCCATTTTGTTTTTTTCAGCTGCAGCATAGTAATCCTCGTCAGTGCATACAATTCTACTTTTAATACACAATTTCCTATTATTAATAGTTGCAAGAGAGGTTTAACTTTTTTGAGATTACAGAAAACTGTGTAGTGTATAATAATGGGATAAGCAGTATTAAAGGACTTATTTGGGGTGTGGGGGTTTTCTGACCGCGTCCATGGGTTTAGATTGCAGGTGGACATCATAGGTCATTCTACAGAACTAAAGCACACATTAGTCGTTCAATCGGTGCACATTGTTAGTAAGTTACTAAAGTTGGCCTACTATCTTCTTTTACCAAAAGATATGCAGAAGGTGTCCCTGCACAGTGCTATCTGGTGCTGCCTCAGCCCTCTTTTCCCTTTGTAATCCATTACTGGATTACATTGCTAGTATTGCAGAACAGTGGTATACAGAGGACATGGCCTAACGGCTAGGGTGGTCAACCTCAAATCTGGGGAGCGGGTTCAAGTCTCAGTAGCGACGCTCAACATCCTGTGGTTCTGACCAAATCATTTAACCTTCTTGTGCCTAACAAAAAAAATGAATGTGTCCTTGTGTAATGCAACTCGTCTCATGTAAAGCGCTCTGATACCTTCAAGCCAAGTTTGCGCTATAAAAAAAAAAAATAACTGACAAAAGAAAAAAAAAAGTGATGCAGCACACAGAGACAGGTGATACACTGCTTTATGGAGACAGGGGATAACCTGCTGTAACGAAATAAGGAGCGTTACACGAGATTAGTGATGTACTGCTGCTTCCAGAGGCAAGCACTGGAGTGCTGTGTAATGGGGTGTTGGTGCTATGGTGTAGTGAAGCAGTGTACTACTGTGTAATAAGAATGATGCTGTGCTGCACTACGCAAGGTCTGGACTTCTGTAATGAGACAGGTTTTGAAATTCTGTAGTGAGACAGTTCATGCACTTCTGTAAGAAGGCAGGCAATGCACTACTGTTGTAAAGCGTTATTACACTGCTGTAATAAGACAGGTAGTACATTGCTGTAACAAGACACGTCACTCACAGGACAATGGCCCTCTCACCCTCCTACTTTTACCAACCGCTCTATCCATACATTATGGAACACCACAAGTCCGCAATGACCAACACCTCCCTTTGGAACCTCAAAATACCGCCTTAGACCACTCGGGTACATACTGAGGCCCCTACTATCCGCCAGAACTCCCCACACAGCCTTTACCCCTCTCACAGCATTCAGACCTGGTGGCGCTGCTGGATGATATATCTCTCCAGTTGCACCTCCATCGTCGAACTTCATGATTTGAAAGCCCTTTCAATTGAACACATCGCCCTGACCAGTTCCCTCCTCTACCGTGCAAATTTGTCCAGAGCACCTGCTAGTGACAGAACTCGCTGTGGTCAGTCTCCTGCCCTCTCTCTCTCTAAAACCATACCCCTACCTAACGCTCCCTCCCGTCCCAGAGGAGCAAAGGCCTATCTCGCATCTAAGGATATCAATGACTTACTCAATTCTTACTTGCTTATCTTAGACACCAACAAGATTACTCCGGGACAAATTCAAGCTATTCACGCTAACCCGTACAGAGAACCCCCTCACAACTCTAGAGGCATAAATAATGACAACCTTATGAGAGTGAACATCATACAGACTCCTCCCCCTCATACACCGGTGCAACTTAAATGCGTACTACTCAACTGCAGGTCAGCCAGCAAACACGCCTCTGACATATTCGACCTCATCCAACACAATGAGATGGACATCATCATCTTCACTGAAACTTGGCTCAATCCCACTTCCACTCCCTTCCTAGACCTCTTAGTGCCTCCTACCCATGACATAATACGTCTAGACAGAGCTTTGAAGCCAGGCGGTGGCCTAGCTTGTATACATCGGAGCACACTATCGGTCTCCCACTCTCGAGTCCTCTACGCCATCCTCATGCAAATACCTTTGTCTCAATATCTTAAGTCACAACCTTCCGGTGTGCAAACTACACCCATTTTATCACCCCCCTGGGGACAACCTCCCCTTCATCGAGCAATTAATGGAAATCATCTCTGGCAATGTTGATTCCGCTATGGCCCAAATCTTCCTCTGTGATTTCAACCTTCTCTGGTCCAACCTCAATGACCAAGCTGTAACATGCCTCAAATCCTTCTTAAGTGATCACGAACTGATTCAATACTTTGACCGGCCAACCAAAGGTCACACCATCACACTGGACACCATTACCCCGTGCGATTGGTCCGATCCTCACATCATCATCTTTTTTTTTATCAACGTGGAAGTCTCTCTGAGGAAGGCTCAAACAACTAAATCGAAGATTTGGAAAAGGGACCTAAGAGATATCAATACAGCAGATCTAGCAACCCACTGTAAATTTGCCCTCTCTCCACAAGCTGACATGTCTGAGGTACATGCACTCACTAACTTCTACAACTCTACTATCTCTAGCATCATGGATTCCATTGCACCCCTTCAACAAAAAAAAATTACTCAACAAAAATATCCAAACCGTGGTTCAACGAAAACTTAAACACGGAACACCGCAACCTTAGGGCAATCGAAAGATCCTGGAAATCGAAACCATCCTCGGACCAGCTAACAATCCTGAGATCGCTAAGGAGCTCCTATAACAAACAAATCAAGATCGCTAAGGCTGACTACTTCAGATCCCCACCTAATCAAGCCGCTAATCGCCCCCAAAAACTTTTTGAGTTGGTGAATCGGTAGAAGCACCAAACCACTCAGTCTCTGAAGTCAGCCCACCTTCATGCGATGAACCGGCTGCCTTCTTTACGGAGAAATACAGACTCCTCAATATTGATTTTGAGTCCAGGAAGGCTCTATTGCTATCCGGAGGGGCTGCGCCCCCAGCCTGATCAGAGAAGATCGAACCGACTAGCCTGACCACCAAGAACAATGCCTCACGGGGCACCTTCACTTACCTCAGTGAAAGAGACACTAACAAGATTCTTCAGAGTACCAACCCATCTATTCATTTTAGCGACCCGTTACCACCGTCCATCTTCAAAGTAATAAAGGATGTCGTCACCCCCATCTGGACAAAGATTGACAAACCGTCTCTTTCACAAGGTACAATCCTGGATTGCCTAAAAAGCTGCTCAGATAACACCTATCTTAAAAAAGCCCACAGCAGCTAGTACGGACCTTAACAACTTCCGCCCTATCTCCAACATCCCCACCCTATCCAAACTCCTAGAAAAATGCATCCAATCTCAACTCTGTGCCCATATCGAGAATTTCCATCTCCTGGACCAACACCAATCTGGTTTCCGGAGTGGGCACAGCACCAAATTGGCTCTTACTCACGTTATGGATGACATTTTAAAAATGCTTGACCAAAATGAATCTTGCCTCCTTATCCTTCTTGACCTTTCCTCTGTGTTTGACACTGTTAATCACGACAGCCTCCTATCCATTTTGAAAGACAGGATGGGCCTTTCGGGTTCGGTGCTGCAATGGTTCTCGTCCTTCCTCCACCACAGATCCCAAAGAGTTAAGGCGAAGAACTCTCTCTCCCAGCCATCACCAGTATCCATGGGGGTCCCCCAAGGGTCCGCTTTATCCCCCATACTCTTCAATTTGTTCTTGGAACCTTTAGCTAATGCACTAAATTCAGAGGACATTCTCTTTCATATGGATGCGGATGATGCGCAACGTTATCTGAAAATCTCCTCCCCGAATAACCTCATATCACTCAACTCTACCCTAATAAATACTCAAAACTGGTTAACTGAGAACCACCTCTTGCTCAACACCTCCAAAACAGAATTCCTTCTCATTTCTCCCCCAAATCACATCCCCAAGTTAGACCTTTAGAAGAACCACCTCACTGCCTTCAACTGCTGCCCCCCCATTGTTGACTCAGCCAAATCTCTCGGAATCACCCTGGACAAGCATCTGAACATGATGAATCATATCAGCAATGTGGGCAAGGGAGCTAATCACCTAATGAGGATACTCAGGAATCTGAAACCTTTCCTCCCTCAAGTAGTGGTCCAAGCGCTTGTTTTGCCGAGGCTAGACTATGGCAGTGCTACGCTCTGTGGCCTCCCCAAATATACCTTGGCCCCACTAAGGGCGTCACTGAATGCTGCGGCCAGATTGGTTACGGGTACCAAAAGAAACTAGCACATTTCCCCAGTCTTAAAATCCCTAAATTGGTTGCCCTATGAAGCAAGAATTCAGCTAAAGATTGCCTGTCTGTATCACAAAGCCCTCCATTTCAAAACCCCCAGTTATCTAGCACAAAAGCTAGAATTATCCGGAGGGGGTAGACCTTCTCGGAGTGCTAACTCTCTACTCCTGAAACCACAGATCTTCCACAGAAAGAGAACATGTTACCAAGCTTTCTCCGGCTCTGCGCCGAAGATCTGGAACTCTCTCCCACCGGAAATATGCAGAATCTCCTCCAAGGTTGCCTTCAAATTGGAAGTACAAAGATTCCTCATGAACAAGTTCCTACCTTAAAAGGTACTTACACCCTAAGTCCTGCGTTGGGTGTTACTCTTACTTACTAATCACTTGCTCCCCTCCCAGTTCGCTATGTACCAGTTATTATCTTACCCTTTGTTGTCCCCTTTTGATTGTAACCTTTTTGTTTGATATGCATATTTGATTTGTTTGGGTTGGTATTCCGTTTGATGATTGTACTGCAACTATTACCTTCTTCTCCCTCAAATTGTAAAGCGCTCTGATATCCTTCGGGATCATGTTCGCGCTATATAAAACTTTATAAATAAATAAAAAATAAAAAAATGTTTAGTGACTATATGAACATGTGGCGGCTGTGCACATGTAGAGCAGTTACAGCAATGAAACCAACGCAACGGTTTTCTTATATAAGAATGAGCTCATAGTCTTGTGCAATGTCTTGTGATTTGGCAAACAGCACAACTGAATGCACTAAACAATGCATAAACAAAATACACAAAACACTGGTGTGTCTTCCTGAACCCCTTGGTCCTGGCAATGTAGTGGATACAATGCTCTTTTTTTCTCTCAAGACTGCGAAATAATGAAGGAGGGTGGTAATGGGATGAATTTGCATGACTAACCAGTTAATATATGCTTTGTATGTTACCTTTTATGAGTGCGTTTTTGGCTTTTGAAAAAAGAAATGAACTTGACTAACCAGTCTTTATACACCCTAAATAAAGCTGCTGCGCTGCAAGAGCACTGAAACTCCTAAATCTATGCAATGAAGTAAATGCAATTTGTACCTGCACATTAAATATCAGATGTTTGGGTGAGTACTCAACCTGATGGCCAAAGACAATTGAGTCATTCTTGCACTGGTTTCATTTGTAGCCAAGTGTGGTAGAAAATTAGTACAAAATGTCATTATTGCCAATAAATGTACCACTATTCTTACCGATGAAGACTGTATTGTCAGGTAGAGATAAACCGTGTTCCAAAAATCTCTTCATCATTTGACTTATCAGTGCTTCATAGTAGGCTTGGATGGTGTTTTAGCACACTACGAAGCTTACAGTTTTTTACTTGCTCGCGGACGTCAACAGTAAGTTGGCGAGCACGAGCGAGGGAAATCCAACTCTAGTCTGCTTCCCAGCGAGCTTTCGAAGCACAGGAGGTCGTGGATGGTCGCCACTGCTCGCATTGAGAAACCTTTTGTTCACGTTGAGGAAGCTGCTGCTCAAGTAGAACTTTCACTTAGGTGGCAGAAAGGAGCTGCGCATGATTCAGTTCACACTGATTTCACAGCAAGGGACAAACAACCAGTGCTAAAAATCAATGTGAATGGGTCGAGGTAATGCACTCTGCCACTCGCTGAACTTTTTTGTCACTTCGCGGAGTTCCGCTGTGGCTTACTTTATTAGTGCCCGGGGGGGAGAGGTGATGGGCGTGACATTAATAGGTGAACTGAGATGTCCAACTGGAATGGAAATCCAATTAGCTGATATTTGTGAAGTAAATATCACATCCCCGACCCATCATTGGGCAAGGATGCACAATAAGGCCTTACATTATAACATGTTGCCATCATCAACAATAAAGGCTTGAACAGTATGGACATGCATTTGATGCTGAATGGCAGTGCCAGGAATAGTTTGCTTACCACCCATCACAAAAGAAAGGAGTTTGCTGCATTCTCAGATACAAGAAGATGTGGCACACTTCATAATTGAGGCTGATGGTCATAAAGAAACCCCCTTCTTCTTTCAAAGTTATTATCTCTAACATTTTGGACTTTGACCATGACATAGTGATAAGAGCCTTCTTAGTACTGGGAGCAAAATCCAGTCCTCTGGATTCAAAGTACAGGGTTGACTAGGGATGTGAAACATTCTCAATAATGCTGTTAACCGAACATCTTCAGCAAGAGAGCGGTTGATCATCCTTTGAGTGAGTCTGCTTTGGTTTGTGATTTTACAGCTTTGTAGGGAACTAGATACAACAGTTGGTATCAACCATTGGTCTGTGATGACTTTTTGTGACCCTTGCTGAAATAACCGCAACCTTCCATCCCCAACAAAAGTGATATAATGAGGGTGAAGTTAAAGCTATTCAATGGTTTAAAGGGGACACAGCCATCACATCGCATGCGTTACAACGCATGCGATTACAACGCGGTTGTTACAGCGACCGCGTTGTTACATCGCAGTACCATTACAACGCAAGTCGTTACAACAACTTGCTCTAGGGGGCGCTCTAAACTAAGGTATAGTATAATTTACTTTTCCAACACCTTTCCTACTCTTGCACACATTGGAGTTGGAATAGTAAATTATACTATTCCTAAATCCAGCTCGCCGCCTAGAGCAAGTCGTTATAACGACTTGCGTTCTAATGGTACTGTCATGTAACAATGCGGGCGTAGTAAACGCATGCAATGTAAAAGGCTATATTTGGTTTAAAGGCCTGGCACCCCGTTAGGCATGGCATCGACCTTGTCTTTAGCCTTGAAAAGATTGTCAGACTTGTACTCCTGTGGATATGCTGTAGTGCTGTAACGCTTCTGCTTCCTATTCGGTGTACAGAAGGGGCAACCCTATGAAAAGATATCCTTGGCTCCTCTTAACTCCTAGCCTTGGCAGATTCAGTATCTTTGTGTGTCTCAGAGCTCCATTCCCTGCTGGCTGAATGAGTGTTCAATACCAAAGGTGTTGTTGAGAAGTCTGTTCTGTACATCATGGTGGATACCAAAAATCTAAAGCCATGTATGGACCCCAAACCCTAGGTATGCGATGATCAGTCTTTGGGCAATCTACAACACTGCGGGAAGCCTTGATGCATGGATTGAAAGTGAAGTGCAGCGTGACCTAAATTGCTCCCCGCTTTGCAATCTGTTGCCTGAAAAACATTCTCGTAGGGATTACCAAGAGCAGTCACCAGCACGTGATGGCTGACAATGGTCAGTTTATATTTTCAGACACACAGCTTCAGGATGAAACTCCTTTAGTCGGCGAAATGGGCTTCCATAATTGAGAAAAAATGTAAAGTACTTTTCAGCCCATAAAAACGTTCTGTTGGTGCTACAACCATCAGAGTTATGAAATGTAAAATAAATGACACGTTGCTCTTCATTTCAGTACTGGCATTGATTTGATGCAATATGCCCCAAAAGAAAACCAGTCAACTATTCTCATGGACATCTTTAGGACTTTTCAAGTTCTAAATGCCCATAAACCATGACTGATATGTAAATAAAATATCGGACCTATACAATACCACACCATGATGTAAAATAAGATCTAAAGTAACACAAACAGCAGTGTCAGAGGTGTGGAGTGCTACAAACCGAGGGTGATGAGGAATTGTAGCCTTTATTCTTTGTATGTTTAGATGTACAGGAATTATTTTTTAGGATAAATGGAACTCAGCCCTTACTTTCATATTCTGTGTCATTTGTTTTTCTGTGACTAAACAATACAGCAACATGGTAAACTCAAGTAAGGTATTTCTTGATATAATAGTGGAGTTTTTAGTGCAATTCATTTTGAAGGTATTAAATTAAAGGGTGCAAGTACCACCTTGTTGAAACATCAATTTCAGATGTGCACTAATAGAAACTGTACAGTTAAAATCGATATGTTTACAGTTCCTTTAGCTGGGATTTGCTGGCATGGACCCTTTTTTTTTACAATATTCATAAATTGACAGATTATGTGTCTAGCACTTCTCTTTGCAGTGTCTACGGGTGTGGTTGTGGGATCATTTCTGAGTCATTCATTTGGAGTCTTTGGGTGCATGAATCCAAGCTCTTGAAGTGCCAGGAACAGCATCTCAGTTTACGCTTTAAATATGTGACAGCTCCAGGTCAATGCAAGATACCCGAGACCCTGCTGCACAAATCTCCATTTTGACCCCAGTTGATGCATATGTCCGCTTTCTCAATAGCGGTTACTCTCATCTGGTGCTTTTTGGGCAAATGTTGTAGGCAAGTCAATGTTTAGGTCTCGCCTGACCCAAGCGCATGCGCTGGTCTGGTGAGACTTATTGTGAGGGCTCAAAAAAGTGCTACCACTGTAGCCTAAAGCTACAGTGCATGTGTGCGGGCGGGCGCGCGCGCGCCTCACTTTCGCGGCCGCACGGCCGCTTTGTTGTTCTCCGTAAGCCAGTTTTTAGGTCTCGCCTGACCCAGCGCATGTGCTGGTCTGGCGAGACTTATTGAGAGGGCTCCAAAAAGTGCTACCAGGCCAGCCTAGAGCTACAGTGCATGTGTGCGGGCGCGCGCGCCGCGCTTTACCGCGATTACTTTCACTTTCGCGGCCCCACGACCGCTTTGATGTTTGATCGCGATCATTTTCACTTTCGAGGCCGCAGGGCCGCTTTGCATAGCCAATAGGTCTCGCCTTTGGGACCTTATAAGTATTTAGTTATGCAACTGTTGCATGGCTAAACAGTTATAAGGTCCCAAAAGCGAGACCTATTGGCTATGCCAATGCTTGTTTTCCATTGCTGACAGGCACACCTCTTCAACAGGTCAACAGAATTAGCAAGCCCTGGCTGCTTCAGCCACAAACCGTTTTCTTTACATCAGCACTCTTCTGCTCTGGAGGGCAGCTTGTGGAGACACTACAGTTCACTATTTATGAGCAGGGTAATTGATGGAGTCCAACCCCCCCTATCACCGAATGCAGGTGTGGTCCTCAGATAAAGGGCAACACCTATGCTTAACCTCGGCTATAAAAGACCTTGCTATGGCTATGATCTTGATCAAGTCACTGCCTATTTGAAGAGGCTTTTGATGGCATAGTGTGAAGGGTGAAAATGTCATGCAAGAACTTTTTCCCCATTCCTGTGGAACCTCAGTAGAGACTGCCTCCTCTGTAGATCCTTTGTGGTTCATGTCCTAGGAATATGGTGGGAACCAAAAGAGTTTCTTTATTTTCCAACGCTGAATCCTGAAGTTAAATTTTCAACACCATCTGACCCTGCCCTCCACTGTCTTTTGCAGGTGGAAGAATCCTTTTTGAAGATGTAAATTAGCTTTCCGCAGTGCAGCCATTTCAAGATAAATTTTTCAGCATGACTAAGACTCTACTCTACTAGCACACTGCACTTTCGGAATCAAACCCACCCAGCCCCCATGTCTACCTAAAGGCCAATAGTGTTGATACAATATAAGGTTTTCAATCCTATACGGAGTACCTTTGTCCTGTGAGCCTATCAGCACAGGAAGTTGGCTTCATGGGTTTAATAGGTTCAAACCGAACTAGGGAACGGTTGTAATTTATCTGAGCAAACTTTGCTTCTTGAAATATATTTGAAGTCTCTTCTTTATATTTGGGGGCTGTTTCCGGTTGTATAGTTTTAGAAAGCTAATTGCACCTTGGAATCATTTAATTTCCCTGCATAAAATGTCCAGCGGTGTTTACTCTGCATTTAGAATGTCTGAACAGAATAGAAACCTGACACTGAGAAACATGGTGGACTATTGGATTATACAAATTATTCATGTTCTAAATGTATTACTCCACAATCGATGAAAGCCCAATTTCAGAAAAAATCATAAAAGGTATTTTGTTTCCCCTCAAACAAGGAGACAAAAGCAAAAAATTAAGCAATGTAAGAGTCATTCTCGACGACCTGTGCTACTGAGTCCGGAAGTCCAAAAGTTAAATGCTTAGGAACTTTGGTCACTTCTGAGATGCATCTTCTCTTTGTCTCCCAGAACTTCTCATGCTTTCGAACCAGAAGCTAGGAAGATGGCGTTGAGCACTATGGTTTTTGGATCAAGGTTATCTAGAGTCACTTTAACACTGATGAGCAACGCAGACAATATATGTTTCATAGCAAGATGCTATTCTTAGCAGGATAATGGTGAGCATCCGGAAATTACACTTACATTTCATGTCACAGTGTTATTTATGAGAATTAAAGATCAGAACAATACTACCGAGCAGTCGGAGGACCAACTAATCCATGCCTTCAACTGCCCAGAAAGTGGGAATGCCGATTGTCTTCTGGCATACATGAAAATCTTCAAAATTTCTTGTTTAAAAAATAAAACCATGGCCATGATTTCAAAGAGATGAGTTTCCACTGAAACGGGTATCTACTAAAAATGTAAGTGATATACGAATCTCGACGGCAAACTGATGATAATTTAGAAAGATTTAGCCTGCAAGGGAGTGGAGGGGGCCTTCATTCCTTAATTAGTATGTGCAACCCTTCTAGACAAAGGTCTTTGTACGTTAGTTCAACCAATCATCACTGACAGTGAATAGCTACATATCGGTGCCAACTATCGATACATGGGAGGAAGATTTTAAGTCTGTTAAAAAAAATGGCAGGGTGTGATTTCACAAAAAACTGTTTTCACTTTAAAGGTATGATGGCGCTTTTATGAACAAACGAGTAAAGTAATACAAACACTCTCTCAAAAATAAAACATGGGCTGTAACAGAAGGGACCTCCGAGCTCTGAAGGGATCCTCAATGAATTGATGATCACACTAGAACAGACCTCACTGCTACCATGGAGGCGGGGTGGAACATGCGGCAAATCAGCAACCACACCCATCAGCATTCAAGCTCACTGGTCAATTTGGGCCACCTGCTTGTGAATGCCTTTCCACTGGTGTTGTACACTCACCTATTGCTGAGGATCTTGACAGCGTACTCTGTGCCCGTGGAGCGATGCCGACACTTCCTGCAGACGGAGAAGCTGCCCTCACCCAGCGCAGGCTCCTTCATGTCCAGGTCATATTGTTGGAAAAAGGCAGAGTCCTGGGAGACAAAAATGTAAAAGTCACCTGAGTAGTCCTTATCGTTTTGGACATATGGGGCAGGCAACCCAAGTGTATCTATATTTTCTCTTTCTGCATTTGAGCTCTTTTCCAACTTTGACAACATTTCTTGTGTGCATGGAAGGTCCATGAAATATTGCTGAAGCGTTCTCTCCATAAGCACCAATTATTCCAAGATGGCTAATGTGATTCCAATTTGGATGAGGAACTAGGGAAGAACCAGCCATTTAAGGTGGTAAATCAGATAAGTGTCAGGATAGTCAACCAATCATTCAGACTCCACTAACCATGGTAGAAGCCAGCCTCTCACAGGGACGAGGCTTGTTGATCAATCAAGAAAAGGAAGTGTCCTTTCTTCTACTCAGTGACGGAATACTCCCCCTGATATAGTACGGCACTCTGAAGCCTACTCCCTGGCAT
Source organism: Triturus cristatus (assembly GCF_964204655.1). Taxonomy (NCBI): domain Eukaryota; kingdom Metazoa; phylum Chordata; class Amphibia; order Caudata; family Salamandridae; genus Triturus; species Triturus cristatus. Next base: position 736,043,191 of record NC_140592.1, read on the forward strand.
TTTCTCAAAGAGCCGCACACAGAGCCAATCAATGTTCAGTCTTTTCTCTAGCACACATCCCATCCACATAGTCCTGATCTGCCATTTGGACAAGCAGTTTTTTGCATGAAGTGGAAAGACCCAGATGGTCACATTAGCCATCTTGGAATCATTGGTGCTTATGGAGAGCATGCTCCAGGTTACCTTACAAAAGAAACCTTCCCCACCTTCACTGTGCTGGACTGTGGCGCGCTATAATGATGGGGTTCAAGTTCACTGATCAGGGACTATTTCCAAGATGGATGCTACCAAAATTTAACTGCTTCTAACCAGGCCAATTTGAAACAGGATTGCTTCACCACCTTCTATACATTTCTCTCTCTTTTCCTACAGTCCTTTACTAACAGCCTTCCACACACCACAGGGTCTCATTTCACATCGGTCACACATTGGTCTCATTTCACATCGGTCACACATTGGTCTCATTTCACATCGGTCACACATTGGTCCCATTACCACCTCTCCTCATCTGATTTCCCATGTCAACATTCTCTTTTCTCCCCTCTGAAGACTTTGTGGTCTCCTGATATGCTCAAATACCTTCATCATGGCGCTGCGAGCCACCGCCGCGCTGCCCGGGCGCTCCGAGTTCAAGAGATCCATAACGTCAGTCATAACAGCATTGCAGGTGAAGAGCACAGAGGGGGCGATGAAGGAGTATCCCTGGAAGAGAAAGGGAGAGCTAATGAGCATCACAGGCACACCTCTGTGTAGTTAGGAGTAAGCGGAGCACAGTCCTGGGTGGGGGAGATACCTAAAGGAGTAACATTGTACAACAATTTGGTACATGCTATCTTCCAATTTTTCTTCTAATGCCTATTATTTTTGCCAAAAACTCTTCCTGCGTGCAAGACAGATTCTTGGTATTTATGTAGTTGTGTGCATTATTGCTGAGCCCTGCAGGCTGTTGAGGAAATACGATTGCCCAAGGTCTGGACTGCTATCAGAACTTTCACATCATTTCCTGGGCATTGTAATGGCGGCCCATGAGATTTGGTGCCAGATTGCTACGTTGACAACTCGTTTTATGTTGGCCCGTGATAACATGGATGATGCAAACTCCACAGTCGACTTCTTAATGTGACGCTATTGTGTGTCATACTTTGTATACTCACTGAAGACTCATTTATAAGATTGTGATTCTCAACCCATAGATTCTCGGTCTTGAGAGGTAATCCTAAAAATGTCTTAGGCTTGAAGAAGTTCTGATTATAAAGCGAAAAGCACGGACTGGATTTTGTAAATGGAGGATATTGTACATGAAATTTTAACGCATGAAGAATTGCCAATAAAGATATTATTTTTCAACACTCCTGCAGCAGGCATTCCAGCGACTGAACACTTGAAATGACACCAGACTGTGCTACTTACTTACAAGATAGATGGATGTTTCCTCTGTCATCTTGGTCTTATTTATGCTGGTCTTAATTTTTGTAATTAGCTTAAAAGTACATGGGAAGCTAATTCAGGGACTGCACCAGTTGATTACACTGTGGAGTACACTGGGGATGTGATGCTGCAACCATTGTTGCCCATTTATACTGTTGTGGAGTGCAAAATATATCAGTGGGATTCTCTACACAAGGTTAGTTTGCATAATGTTAACAGATCACATCAAGGTTACTACAGAGAGGCTCAGAATATTCTTGCAGTTAGTACTCCATGCTTAAAACTTTCCTCAGTGGACCTGATAGATAGTGGAGCTGGAAGCCGGATATTTCGTACCTCACTTGGGTGCTAGATTTGTGGCGGTTTACAGCATTTTGAAGCCTCCTAGTCAAGCACTGATCCCTAGTAAGCATGAAAAAAGAATATTTTTAGGGTTGAGGATAACCATGGAATCCCTGAGAGGGTTTTGAGGTGGACATCTCAAGAAGAGACACTGCAGTAGTAGATCTAGCTAAGTCAATGTGTGCAGGGTAAAGGAGAAGTTCAAAACAAGTCTTTCTAGACGTAAAATGAAATTAGGCAACTAGAAGGCCGATAAGTATGGCTATTGTCTTGGATCTCCAAGTTTGAGAAGATAAATACAGATCACTCTGTGACATTACAGTATAGTCAATGCGAGACGATCTGCCCCATAATAAAGGCACAGAAAAACTGACCTGGAAGACTCTGTCCATATTCGGGGGCGTCCCTGCAGGAGAGTAGACGGGGTCGAGGTTGGTAAATTCCTCTGCAAAGTTGCTCACATCCATCTCGCTACGAATTGCAGGCTTGAAAGGCGCAGCCACTTTCTTTGCTGCCAGATCACTCCAGCTGAGTCCCTGCCAGTCACCAGAGGGTAGGAAAAAGAAAATATTGCAATGTCTTCTTTGTAAGTGAGATAACATTTTAAGCTAGGTAAAACATCTTGGCATGAGATAAAACACAGAGATGGACAGTAGACAGATCAGAACAATATTGGTGGTAGCGCAAATGAGTGAAAGAAAGTGAAAAGTATGATAGTAGAAAAACAAAGAAGCTAAAGGAAGTATGAAAATAAGTACGAAAATAAGCAAAGAGCAGCCATAAATTCAGAAGAAAGACTGAAGCTGTAGACTCCTGCCAAGAAAACAAATGGTAACCAAAAACAAGGACTTCTGGCCAAAATTGAAACCCTAGACACTAAAATCAATAATGGCTCCACCACCATGATAAAGGGTAGGCAAATATGGCCTAGGTTCGCAAAAAGAAAGATCAGACTTTTGGAATGAGGTCTTGTCCTTGGCAGCTTTATTCTGTATCAAAAGATTGCATAAGTGATAATGTTGGTACTTCATAAGCCAAGACATATCATTCTCCTTCCTGCCTAGACATTAGCTCTTAACATCAGCACAGAACACCTCTTTGAGAGGACTACCAGAAATAACTCCACCAGATGTCTGCAGGAGATTCACAAAATAACTTGGTAAGTGCACTGATGTAAACTGTGGCTGAATTGCTACAATTGTCTTGCCAGTATACTGAAAAATACAGGATTAACTTCTAGATATTGCATCTGGTGTGCAAAAATGGGCTAATCGACTAAGTTCATGGATCACCCAGGTTCTGGCATAATCCAGATTCTAGCAGCTTCCTTTGCCATAAGACCAGACAACGCAACTTACCAAGTTAACCGTATGGCATCTGGCAACCAATTACTAATAGATTCCCTTGTAAATGCTGCACTTCAATGCAGAAAACAAAGCAAGGTGATTGAGAGGAACATATTTTAATTAGAAGGTGGTTGTACTATAAGCCATCAATTAAGTATGGGGCCCGAATGAAGAGTGTTACAAATCGTAACAGTTTAGGAGTGGTCGCGGTATGAGAAGTAGTTGGGGGAAGGGGAGACAATGTTGACAGACTCACTGAAAAAAATTAATTCTGGTGCAAGCACTAAATTTGAAGCAACCTATAGAGATCGATAGAGCAAACAGGTCACTTGTACATAACTGCAAAACTACCCATGCCAGCAGGTACAAACCAGATTCTCCTAAACTGTTTTCCTAATTATGGGCAAATAAAGTGGGGCACAATACTTCCAACATTAGTGCACTTTGCAGGGACAGAAGTCACAAATATTTCCAGACCAGAGAGCCAGTGACACTAGGAATGCCTTACATTTTGTCAGGCAGAACAACCGTAAACACTGAAACTCAAACCGTCTTTTCTACTAATTGCTATAATACAGTAAAGGGTGGTGGAGAGGATGATGGATAAAATAATGGAAGTAGAAGAAACATTCAGACATATACTGAGAGTTAAGAGGAAAGACATGGCTGAAAGAGGAGATGAAGGATATACACAGGAGAAAGAAAAAGGATATAAGAAATAGGGGAGGGGTAAAGAAGAGACAAAGAGAAATATAAAGAAACAGACATACAAAGAGGAGAAAATAAGACCAAGAAAGGTTGATGGAAAGAGCAGAAATGTGAAAGACAGATGTGAGGAGGGCTGATAGAGAGGTAGATAGATAAATGAAGAAACATTTTTCATAATTTCCACATATAGGATCTTTGGAAATATTTCTTGGATAAAAGCATATTTTCAGTATATTATTGATTACAGCCCAAAATAACCTCAGTACCAAAGAAAGCTGAAGAGGTCTGAGGCTCTGCAATATAAATAACCACAAGGAATAACAAATGTTTAGCTCTCTTTCGAGTCTACTTTTTTTGGTTTGAGTAGAGCATTTTTTAGAAAACAATTTACGGCGCTGGAGAAGCTCAGTGTAAATGCTCCTCTAGATGAGAAGAGGGAATCGGAGAATTCAGGAACTCTGCTTCCCCAACTTTGCACAACAAATTGGTGAAACGGACACAAGTTTAAAGTGATGCTATGAGAGCGAGGACCCTTGAGCGACTATCACACCACTCAACAAGACTAAGATCTTAAACCATCACAGAGCCATGTAGACTCCTTCCCTTCCCAACTTTACTTAGAACAATCATTTCTACTAGCCTTTTCAGCCCTTTCAACAACCTGCTTATGCTCAGAAAGAGGAAGGTACTTGTAATAATGTGCCCCTCAGCATTGTATTCTTCCTAGATTCACAGTCGGCAAAACATTACCCACTGGTACAGAATATTTTCTAGGAAGTGTGCCATACTGGAGAACTGAAGTGCTTCAGAGGGTTTATCAATTTCCAGCTTAACTCGATCATTCATCCCACCTCGCCTCCGCCTCAGTGTCCTACCATCCTCACCTTGAAAAAGGGATGATTCTTGATGTCTTCGGCCCCCCGAGGTCCTGATCCCAGCCGCTTCTTGGGGTCCTTGTTGAGCAGTTTTTGCAAGAGGTCCCGCGCAACAGGGCCAATCATGGAAGGGAATGGCGGGTTACTCTTGAGAATGCGTCTGCATAGAGTAGAGAAACACAGGCTTAACTGTATGTCGGTTGGCAGCCGTCACAATAATATGAGAAACATAGTCCAGCTGAAAACAAGTTCTCAAAATTTGCAAGAAATCTTAATTTCTAGTGACTATGGGCTAAAGAGATTTTAATGTTATATTGTAGTAGGGATGGAACTTTTATACTAGACACTATAATCTATTGCAAGGTGAATAATTGATTCCCTTACAGTGCAATCTACTGAAACCTTTATTGCCAGAGATTACATGCTATTGCTAGATGATGTCTTTATTCCTTATGACTTCGATATACTGGGAGACACATCATTTGTTTCTGGAGATAATTAAATATAGCAAACACCTCTTTCTGCTTGCCTCACCTGGACACCTCACTCTGCGTGTTCTTCTCTCCTTCCAGTGTGAACGGGGATGCTCCTGTCAGCAGCTCAAACATCAGGATTCCCAAACTCCACCAATCTACAGACTTTAAACAAAGAAGACAGGAGTGTGAGAAAGGCATCTTCGCACCGGTACCACCTGAATTTCGCATATTTGGGGCCACTTATGCTTTTCCTTTAAATATGTGGCAAGAACTATAGAGCATCCCTCAGCTGGTGCCAGCACACCAGTATAGGGTTTTATGTAATTACTAAAGTTGCCCAGTCCTCAAGAGGATTAGATGGATATAGGGCAAAGAGGGGAAGATGGTGCACTACTTAGTTATTCAGAGTGCGGATATGCTATGGAAACCAGAGCACTTAGGGCTGTGTGACTGTGATGAGAAGGTTTGTGATTTTCTGTGGTTCGGGGGTGAGATAAATAGCTCTCCATTTCTCTGTGTACTTGTTCATTCACCAATTCACCCTCTATACATGCTCCTAGTCTGTGCTCTGGGGGCACGCTCAGTTTTGTATGCAATTCTTCTTGAGTAACTGTAGTCCTATAGTTATGCAGGGTCAGAGGAACTGGGCAGGGGGGAAACAAGCAGGCCAAACCATTGGTTTGCATGGAAAGACTTCTTCTGGCACTGGAGAGGGGGCTTTCCTTCCTTAAGTTGGTTTCCTGGCAAGTCAATGGAAAGGTGACATAGGGTTTTTGATTTTTACCTCGATGAACATGACAATTACACATGTCCTCTGAGGATCTCCATGTTTACATGGGTTGCGACCCTAGAGTCAAGGAGTCATGCAAAGTGCAGTCCTCTTATACAGAGAGTGGTTGCTGCCCTTTATACTCAGCCTGTGGCGGGCGGATGATGGTGGCAACATTAATCTATAGTCGAGTGTGCCTGTAACCTACGGAGGAGTGGTTTACCGGCTTCCTCCTTGTAAAGTGTGTTCAGTCTCCCCTACATGGGTTCTTTTGGCCTCCATCATATCTGGGGCATATGTGTTGACTGTGTGTTCACTGGATAAGAATGGATTGGTGAGCAATTGTGTTCAATGTTAACTGAGCTGGTATCTGTTCTGCCAGATATTCTAGTCCCCATGTGTACCTCCACAATCCTTACAAATGCTTGACGGGTTGGAACTAGCTCTTACAAGTGTGTAGGCTTTCCCTCCCCTGCGTGATTCTCCTGTTGCCAGATCGCTCTTTCCTGGAGTTAGTTAACATTTTTCCATGGGAATAGCAAACACAGGTACCAAGACACAGGCCAGGAGAGCAGCAGGGTCCCCCCATGCAGCAATCACAGAGTGAATATGCCGGAAATATGCCTTGATTATTTGAGGGGCACCCAGGACTCAAAAGTAGCAGGTCCTCCTGGCAGGATCAGACTGTCTATTGTGGAATCCTAAAAGACTGGCCTCCTTGACAATGGGCTGTTCAATGTTTCACTCATCTTCTGAGAAGGGCCACACACAAGCACGGTTGAGTGAGCAGAGATCCAGAAATGGAATCCCTTTGGACTGTCATTTTCCCAGGGAATAGGTTCTGGGATGGGAATCAAAACCTGTTTCTGTGGCAGATTTCCATGCGGAAAGGTATTTTCCAGTCTTAACAGAAGGAGCTGTGCTTCAGCTCACCAGGTAAAGTACTTTGCAGCATCTGCGAGGACATGTGGGAGGCAGCTGTGGAAGAGCAACCACTTTGAAGCAGAGGGAGACTCAAGCTGCAGCTCAAGATAAGGAAACTTGCTGCACGGCAATGAGGGAAACGGAGGAAGTGTCTTATTGTCAATGTCAGTGAGATTGCTTCACCCGGACCCTTCCCTGGTTCAGTGGGAACCAGTGGTGGCTTCCAGTAACCATCTGTAGCTGCAGAGGTTTGCCCTGTTGCAGAATTTACCATTTGAACCCTTTGTCCCTGACCCAGGATTTACAGTCTCCAGCTCTACTTTTGCTTGTCCTATACCAGTAGCAAGCAGCACTGTTCCTGTGGAAGCCCTCCTATTAGAAACTCTTGACTGGGACCAGTGAGATCTAAGGTACGAGCTCTCACTCCTTTTGTGTGCCGTCCGACAGTATCAGGGTTTATTTGCACCGAGCGGACCAGGAATATTCGACATCAAATGCTGAAGCCAAATCGCTGCAATAAAAGCATTGTTACCATTTTTGTGGCTTCGAAGAGTCGGTCTATTCCAATGGTAACTGATTTTATAGTGCTTAGCGTCTTGGCATCCTACTCTAGGTCTTTGGGATAGGAACTCTGGCGCATAGAGTAATAGAGATTTTTGGTTTTCTGTTTTTCACTGTGTACCTGGCAGAAGGTATTCTGCTTGTGGGTATTAAGTACTTTTCTTTTATAAAGTAAAGAGCACCAACTGCACATTGATCTTATTAGCTGGAATTACAGTGTGCACTACATTCTGGGCGAGTGTGCACTACATTCTGGGCCAGTAGCCTACCTCACGTCTGAGTAAACATCGGACTGCTCGTTTTTGCTATCCCAAGAAAGTCCAATGCAGGAGAAGAGGCTAGTTATCCAGTTTGGGGTTCAACAGTACTGTTGTCCCAAGACACCAGTGGGGAATTACTTCAACTGAGGCAGCTTGGGCAAAGTAACTCTTGACTGCCCTCGAACAGGGGCAGACGTTCTGACATGGAGCACCACCATCTTTACACTTTTCGAAACTTTCACCAGAGGTTTAACATAACTGTGAGATCTCAAGGTCTGGAATGTCTCTAAAGCGAAGAAGGTGGAGCTTGCTGGAGGGTCCTGTCTGGAGTCGACCAATCAAACCAATGCAGAGGTCACCTTCTCTTTTGCATCAAAGGGTGACCCATTTTTGACCAATGGGCAGAACAGTATCAGTGCAGTAAGATGTCAGAGCACAATTCTAGTCACGTAGGAAGGGGGGTGGGGTGGGGTGGGTGCGAGCCACCCCGGGTGTCATCACTGAGGGGGGTAAGAAAATGCCAAAAATATGTGTTTTAAACACATATTTTTGCCATTATGTCAAGCCGGGTGTGATAAACTTTCCGCACCAGATACCACCTGACCATGCTATACCTCTGCACAATTCTTCATTCAAAAGTTCCTCTTTTGTGGGAGTATGGAGAACTCCTGCTGTAGTAAGTACAGTTTAATGTATCACCATAAGAAAACTCGGACTTCACCAAAGGCTGACTTTGGTACCATAGAAGGTGCTTGGGAACTTTGAGACTCAACTGCTTTCCCTGGAAATGTTCAGTCTGAGCACCCCTCCTTTCGTTTCTCATATATTAACCTTTTTCTATTCTGTTCTTGAAAGTGAAAAGATGCTCTGAAGTGGTCATTATGGTGGAAAGTTGTGTTCTATTAAAAGAAAAGATTAATCCCACATCACAAGTGGATAAATAGCTACAGATTTACAGGTCTTTTTCATACTATTGCTCATCTTCTTAAGATCTACATTACTAAATCTGAATCGGGGTGGAATTTGACAGGAAAGCACAACCTCTTCAAGTTGGCTAAACTATAAAAATGGCTCAATTCCTGAATCTTCATATAAATGGTTCAATTTCCTGTATCTGCAAATAATCATCAAGATCGTAAAGTTGTTCTAATGCCACCAAATATGTATCTGTCAGAACAACAAAGAGTAGATTTGTTAGAAAAAATAGTCATTGGTTTTGAGTTTGGTATCACCAGCTGGGGTTAGAAACTAAAAGAAGAAAAAATAAAATAAATCAAAGCAGTTTAAAAAAGTAACACAGAATAGCATGTCCTGAATCTCAGAAGAGAGTATAAAAAGTCCAAAGAAAAATAAATATTTTAAAAGGATCAAACAAAAAAAGTATACAGAGTTCTAGGGCAGATGTCAGGACTATGAGGCAGATGCACTAAGCCATTCCGCGGTCGCAAACCCTGTGATTTGCAAAATCACAGGGTTGTGACCACAAAGTTCTCTTGCTATGGATCACACCCATTTTGGGAGTCTCAAAAGCATTTCCAAATCACAAAAGGAGTTTACTGACCCATTCCAAATTGCAATTAGGAAATAGTACGAAACGGGTGTCCAGTTCCAATTATGATTTGGAATGGTATGTGTCGGTGATTTGTGATTACAATTACGGTTGTAAACCATTGCAAAGTTACAGACTCCTCAAAGGAGGGTATAACAAATTAGCAAAGGTAAGCTGTCCACTGCCTACTCCTCCCGATGTGTTCCCAAACTGGATTGGCTTTTTAAATAATTACCAATTCTTTAAAGGACCAAGGGCTGCTTTAAAAAATAGGTTTCCCATTTGGGAATGCAAACACAGGATGGTGGTCTGTTGTTCACTGCAGGCCACCATCACTGCGTTTGCAGAAAATCACAGTGGGTCCACAAATAGCAACCTGCAAAATGAATACTTATTTGATAGGTTGTTCTTTGACCCTATACGACTGGAGATTTTGTGATGGGACCATTTACTACACAAGTCGCATCGCAAAATTGAAGGCTGGTTGTAGAATGTCGATGTTCATTCTGACACCACTTTCTGCAACCATTCCTTTTTACATTAAGCCCTAGGCTGCTAAGAGGAAAGAAAAGGGTCACAATGTTCTGCCTTTTTTTTTTCTTCATTAAGTATACTGAATACACCCCTTAACCTACTTGTTTGTGCACTGGTACAACTTCTGAAGTAAAACGTCTTTGTTCGCATTTTTTAAACCGAGACTACAGCCGTACCAGTATTTTTGTGAAACGTTGTGTGCTAGTCAAACAGTTCCTTATTATTGATAAATGGTGCCATTTTGAGATTTTTCTCTCCACATACACCCTTTTGCTTAAACTAGCCCTATTAGTGTCCTTTTCAATCATTTACACTTCCAGTGAGATCTGTAAATGTTCCACCCAAGGTTCCCAAACGTGTTTGCATTTGCTAGGACAGCCTGGAGCTTTACGTCGGATATCTCTAAGTTCCAAAACCTTTTCATTCACCTAAACAACAAAGGTAGCATCAGGAACCAAGTTATCTGTGTACCTGGCACTTGTGCTTCTTGACCTCTTTATGACACTGTCTAATAACTGTCACCTATCCTCCCTGCACTGGAATCCACACTGAAATATCTCAGCAGACAGTCATGCCCAATAGTCTACCAGATATCCTACCATGTGCAACTCCTGAGGCACAGAACAGCAGGGCTTACTCACATAAAGCAAAATATAATCGGGATAGAAGGAAATGCGGTCTTCTTCAACTCAAAGCCATTTGCACTCAGATGCTCAACTCGTCTGCGAGGTCTCCAATACTAGGCAAACAGGAGTAGGACAATGGGCAATCCGGTCTTATGGGTAAAATCCAAGCCAGGCGTTTGTTCACTTTTTATGTGGGTCAAGAAGTCATTATAGTGTGTGTTGGTCCTCTTTAAAAACTAATGCCAGAGTCCTCTTTTGCCCAGAATCCTATACCTGTATTGCCCCCATAGTGAGTCAAGAGGCAGAGGCACCATCCCTGCCATTGCTAGTACCTGTGTGGTCTTCTTAAATTCAGCTTGGGGTTCAGGTAGCGACAAAAAGGGTCCAATCAGGCCCAGAATTACTTCAAGTCAGATAAGATGAGTCCACTTGCCAATATGTTGCCCTTTTCAATGTTAATGAGATCATTCAGAATGGTAGTGTTTGAGGCTCCCCCCAAAAATCTTTTTTGCCTTATTCTTAGTCCCCATTTTTCATAAGCCAGTTTTTGTTTGGACATCCAAATGTCTGTTGCTTCACTGTGCATATGCTGCTCTAGCTGTTCGCTCTGTCATTCCAATTCTCAGAGTCTCCTCTGCTATGTAGTACCTGGATTTCAACCACATTCACAGTTCCCATTTTCACCACATCCTTCCTTCCCTCACCTCTTCCCTTGCTTCAGGGATACCATCACCTTCTCCCTAATGCTTGCTTAAATGCTTCCTAAAAAGTGGCTTGCTATCTCTTGTTCAGGGTGAAATAGTCTTAGGGCCTCATTACGAGTTCGACCCCCGAACCCGTGGTGATGTTCCGACCACAACCACACTGCGGGCCCGCCTGCAGTATTACATGTGTGGCAGTGGGACCACCACAGAACTGCGACTGTCGGGGTTCCAGGATCCCACGGAGTGGCGGTGGCGGTCAGGCTGAGTAATATGCTGGTGATGCCGCTGCAGCACTGCCGAGCACAATACAAGTTGCCTCACTGCCACCCTTCTCATGGAAGTGAGGCAACTAAGGGGGCCTTGACCGGGCCCCCTGCCGCTTCATGGCCAGAGGGGGCACATGTTGTGCCCCCCAGGAAATGCACCCCCAGTTCCTGCATGGTAAGGAATGCACGACATGGTGCATTCCATAGCGTGCAGGAACGTGCTGACGAGGGGTTACTGTGGTGCCTGTGTAAGGTTCTCCTATCAGCCTTAGACAGGCACTGCCATAACACCACTGCAGCACCACTTGCCCGCCAAGGATTACCATCGTAATCTAATGGGCGTTCGCACTACGGGCTTGGTGGTGCTCCTCTGGATCGCTGCCATGGCGGGCCACAGGGGGACCCCCAAACTCATAATAAGGCTCAGTGTTTTAAAGACTATTATTTAACTATTTTCCTGTCAATCATGTGCTGTGCATTTAGTATTTTAAAAAGGAGGGCTCTCACAAGTCCCTACTGCTCAAAAAACTCAGGACACATTCAGTTATGAAATATTATAAAGAATGTTCTCCCCTACCAATATATAGCACCATGTATCTGGGGAGATTTCAGAGTTTATCCTCCGATCTCTCAGGCCCACTACCCTCAGTCTGTCTCACAATGGCCCGCTCTTTGTGTTTGCTCCTACTTCACCAAAGAGATTATAGGAGGATGGAAGCTAGGTTAGTTTAATTTTCTCAGGCTGTGTCCTCCAGCTCAAACACTTCCCATGCTACAGATGTTGTACTGACCGCTTTATTAAGTCTTGATGGAAGAGGGCCACATTCATCCCAGCCACCAGGCTCTTCATTCTAGGAGGTAGGAGGTTTAGTTGATGGGATTCAGTGATGGGTTTCAGTATCATATTTTAGAGATACACAAACAAGTCTGTGATGCATTCTAATATTATCTTCACATATTAAATAAAGGTTCCTGAGAGTTTTCCTAGGTCTGGCGCCAATGAGATTAAGAATTCTTTGAGGCTAAAGTAGTGCAAGTGTGGGTGCTCTGTGGTCTCTCATCAGGGTATTTTGTGACTGAACCCGGTCTTGATAACACACTTCTTGAGCAGTACCACTGCCTCCTCCAGTAGGACAGGGATGTGGTCCGCCATGCCAATAGCCTATTGTGGCTTGTTGACCTTTGATTCCAACACAAACTTTAAACAATAATTGTAACTTACAATTTATAGCACCCACTTGTTTGAGATTATCTTGTGCTGCTTTTGATGAAATAACCTATTTCAGTCTTCGGCCCCTGTAATGTTATGGTCAGGGGAAATGCAGACTTGAGCAACTGCTTGGTGGGGCCCGATCTCCTTGGCCCGGACTTCTTCAAATTATTTTCCTGGGAAAGGTAGGTTTTCAGCGAACTCACTCGTTGCCAGGATATGGATGGTTGCCACTGTCCATGAAAGTGTTGGTTGCTGTTGTTCAGGCTGGATGCCACGCCTTGGCTATGCCTGGAGCTTCCATGATATAGGTATTCGCTTCCAAAAAGGTACAAGACCTTGCCCGGCTTTCAAATTTTCTGAATCCAACATGCTCCAGAAGCCTTTCACCCCCTGACCAAAGATGTTCACCAAGGAAAATCATTTTGGTGATTTGACTGCACTTTTAAGCAAATGTCAGAGATCCTTAACAAACAGTGGCGCCTTAAAATCAGTCAGTACAAGTATTTGCCTAATGGCAGTGATGGCAGATTTGAGTAAGGGTGTGAGGCTGGCATTACTAATAAGGTGTTGTTCCTGCATAACTACTGCAGCCTTCTTCTTGTACTGCTCTGAAAGATGTTGTACAAAGCCTTCTTTCTCATCCAACTGCTGGTAGATGTACAGGTTCAGAAAGGCGACAGCTGAGCCTCAACTATGTAGCAGCTGTGGCCTCAACTGTGCTGCCCACAGCGTCCAATTCCTTTTATCTCAGGGTGGCCCAGCGATGAAGTCAGAGTTCAGAGACATCTCCTGGTCCAAAGTCACAATGGTCGAGTCCAGTGCTGCATAGGCAATTGAAGCATTTCCAACCAGGCAGTGGCCGAAGTCTTAAGGGCATCCACACCTAGATGCAGCACATCACTGGAAAAGTACTGATACTTTGGTGGTGAGTAAGTGTTCCCACCAGGAAACAGCAATCCGCATCCTCCTGTCCCCAGTTTACCACATATAAACATGCTACCATTTGTAGTACTGCAAGGTAGGATCCCACCTAGTTTGGGGGAACAGGACAGGCTGGTTATGAATCGTAATCCTTAGAAGGGGAATGTGCCTGGAAATCTTCCCAGACATGGATCAACTCCTCACCATGACAATAGATTGGTTTTGTGAGCCTCCTTGATGCTACTAAAATTGTACGTTGTGGGACTCAAGTGATACCAACTCACATATCCTTAAGAGAGAGTGAAGCTGATCCTCTGTAGAGAAAGATTCTTCCACCAGCCACTTCTGTTTGTGTTTCCGGAGGATCGTGCAGGAGCACAGTGCTTCTACAAAGGATAATAACAGAAGTTACTTACCTGTAAACTGTGGTTCTCCAGTATTGGTGTCTTTCATAGATTCACATGCTTGAATATTCCCCGTCGTCGAAGTGGGAGTCCCACGGTACATAACATAGCAATGTAGCAATGTAGCAATAACACAACCATCGATAGATAAGAAAAAAACAGAGTAGCATTAAATCATAGAGCTTTTAGATAGAAAAAACTTGTCACTTTTATAACATATTACAGTCATTGTGAATAGTCCAAACTCCAGCACCCTTCAGAATGCTCTCCTCAGAGGCTCAGGCCCTCAGATTTTCGTATCACAAGAGTAACAAAGAGTCAAGGAGAAGAGGAGAGCCTCTGAGGGGAGGAGGGTGAATCGCATGTGAATCTATGAAAGACACCAATACTGGCGAACCACAGTTTACAGGTAAGTAACTTTTGTTCTTCTCCAGTATTGGGGTGTCTTTCATAGATTCACATGCTTGAATAAGAATACGGTGATGGATTAAAACCATGATCTCTTGACTTGGTAAGAGTATTCTGCATCATTCAGAAACTCTGTCCATCACCACCCCCTTTTTCCCAAATCAATTTTATCCGCACTTAGTGTGGGAGGGTATGCTCAGACGTGAGTCCCTTGCTCATTGCACCATCAGGATTCAGGCAAGCCGGGCCGACGAAGGCTGTGATGCCAGAAACCGGTCCCCGGAAGCTTGTTTCCTTCCCAGTATAAGAATTGGCTTGGTAGTTTGGTTTGCCCTGTTCCCATCATGCACTGGGACAGGTACAGACTAATTTGCATGTAGCCAGGTTCTGAGCTGGGTTGGTGCAGTGAGCTAAAAAACGGTGATGGATTAAAACCATGATCTCTTGACTTGGTAAGAGTATTCTGCATCATTCAGAAACTCTGTCCATCACCACCCCCTTTTTCCCAAATCGATTTTATCCGCACTTAGTGTGGGAGGGTATGCTCAGACGTGAGTCCCTTGCTCATTGCACCATCAGGATTCAGGCAAGCCGGGCCGACGAAGGCTGTGATGCCAGAAACCGGTCCCCGGAAGCTTGTTTCCTTCCCAGTATAAGAATTGGCTTGGTAGTTTGGTTTGCCCTGTTCCCATCATGCACTGGGACAGGTACAGACTAATTTGCATGTAGCCAGGTTCTGAGCTGGGTTGGTGCAGTGAGCTAAAAAACGGTGATGGATCAAAACCATGATCTCTTGACTTGGTAAGAGTATTCTGCATCATTCAGAAACTGTCCATCACCACCCCCTTTTTCCCAAATTGAATAAGAATAGTAAGCATTGATGCAAAGATAATGCAAGGTACATATAAAATCATCATAATACACAGTACAAAGAGATACTGAAGCATAAAAATAAAAAATGGTTCCTTGTATACAGGAGGAGGGAAGTAACAGAGGCTCACCTTACTTAAAGAGATTACGTAGGACCGCTTGCCCCACGGCTGAATCAGCGTTGTCAGCAGCTTCCAGACAGTAATGTTTGGTAAAGGGGTGACTGCTGGACCATGTTGCAGCCCTGCAGATGTGTTGAAGAGGCACACCAGCAAATAGCGCAGTAGAAGAGGAAACTTGTCTGGTAGAATGCGCTCGAACATTTGCAGTAAGTGGCTTCCCAGCTTGCTGATGGCAAAAGGCAATTGTAGTAGATATCCAGCGTGCAATAGTCTGTTTGGTGACTGGATGCCCCTTTCGCATCCGTCCGTAGGCCACAAAAAGCTGATCAGACTTACGGATACTAGCTGTCCTTTGAAGATAAAATTTCAGACATCTCTTGATATCTAAAGAATGGAGAGTCCTCTCTGCTGACGTTTGAGGATTAGGAAAAAACGTTTTTAAAATGACTGGCTCATTAAGATGGAAATCCGATGGCACTTTGGGGATAAAGGCCGGATTTGTGCAGAGCAAGACAGAGTCCTTGGTGAATTGAAGAAAAGGCGGTTTAGTAGTAAATGCCTGTTTGTCACTGACTCGACGTGAAGAAGTGAGAGCCAACAGTAGCGAAGTCTTCCACGTAATGAATTTTAGATCGACTTTATGGATGGGCTCAAACGGTGGCTTCATGAGTTGTGCCAATACAATGTTTAAATGCCAAGGAGGAGGTGGTCGACGAATTGGAGGAAACATCCTAAAAAGACCCCTGAAGAACTGCTGAATTATTCTGAAAGAGTAAAGAGGTGGAACCATCCTGTCAAAATCTTGAGATTGATACCAGAAAAACTTTAAGAGTAGAATGCAAGAGGCCAGATTTTGCAACATGTAAAAAGAAAGGCAAAAGTTGGTCTGGTGTGGAATGAACAGGATGTACCTGAGCAGAGTCGCACCATAGACAGAAACGTTTCCATTTGAGCTTGTATGTTTTCACAGTGGAGGCTGCTCTAGCCTTAGCAAGAGCTTCCCTGTAGTCGGAATGTTTAAATTGGCAAACTCAGTGCTCAGGTTCCATGCCGCTAAGCAAAGAGAGGCTGGGTCGGGATGACAAACCTGTCCCTGATCCATGGTCAGAAGGTTCGGAAGTGGGCGGAGCAGAATCGGGTCGCACTGCGATAGGAGCAGGAGTTCCGTAAACCAGACTTGTCGAGGCCACCTGGGAGCTATTAGAAGAATGCGGCAAGGTTCTTTCTTTATTTTCCGAAGAACCCTGGAGACCAGAGGAATCGGCGGAAAAGCGTAGGCATATATTTTTAACCAGTTCATCAAAAAGGCATTCCCGCACGACTCTGGTTTGGGAAGCCAACTTGCGTAAAATGGGCATTTGCGGTTCAGATGGGTTGCGAACAGATCCAGATTCGGGGGGCCCCATAACCGAAAGATGCGATCCAGTGTGGGTTGATGCAACTCCCACTCGTGATTGGACGAGGTTGACCTGCTTAGAGAGTCCGCTAGAATGTTGGACGCTCCCGGAACATGCACTGCCGTCAGAGTGATTTGATGCTGGATTGCCCAATCCCAGATTTGTTGAGCTTGAAGAGATAGCAAGATAGACGGTGTGCCCCCCTGTTTGTTTATATAGTGCATGCATGTTGTGTTGTCCGTCCGGATCAACACCGAAGGTCCCTGAATGATGGCATGAAAAGCCTTTAGCGCCAGAAAAATGGCAAGTACCTCTAGAAGGTTGATGTGCCAGGTGTTTTGGTGGGTATCCCACCGTCCTTTTACTGTGAGATCCTGAAGGTGTGCTCCCCACCCTTCAAGAGATGCGTCCGTTGTGAGAGTGAAACTTGGAGTGTCCACCAGAAATGGACGACCGGAAGAGACGTTTGTTTCGAGAGTCCACCAGAACAGAGACGTTTGCATCTGAGATGTGACCTTGATCATATCGTTGAAGGAACCTGAGACTTGAGCCCATTGCTTGTCGAGCTCCTCCTGGATGGGTCTCATTTTCAGGCAGCAGTGAGGGACTAGGGCAATCCAAGAGGACAACATCCCTAGGAAGGACTTCAAATGCCGAACAGAAACAGACTTTTTTTTAACCAGAGGGAGACTGCTAGGTTGCAAAGTTGTTGACGCCTTTCGTGTGACACAAAGGCCTTTGCCAGTTTGGTGTCCAGGATGGCCCCCAAAAACGTCCTGAGTTGAGCGGGGACACATTGAGACTTGTCCATGTTGAACGTGAGGCCCAGATACTGGAAGAGGGACCTGTAAAGTAGAGTGTGTCGGGATGTCAGTTCGAACGACCGTGCCTTTAGAAGGCAGTCGTCAAGATAAGGAAAAATGTGTACGCCTTGTAGACGAAGATAAGCTGCCACCGGTGCGAGGACTTTGGAAAACACTCAGGGTGCATAACGAAGGCCGAATGGTAGGACTTTGAATTGGAAATCTCTCCTGGCCACTCTGAATCTGAGGAATTTTCTGTGTCTGGGCACAATAGGAACATGAAAATAAGCATCTTGAAGGTCCAGTGTGGTCATGTACTCTCCTTGGGACAGTAAAGGAAGGACCTCCTGAAGAGACAACATGCGGAATGTTTGCTTCTTGATGTATTTGTTTAGGGCGCGTAGGTCCAGAATAGGGCGCCATTCTCCCGACTTTTTTTGTATAAGGAAGAACCTCGAATAGAATCCTCTGCCCCTTTGTAAGTTCGGAACCACTTCGATCGCGCCTTTTCTCAATAAGATTTCTAGTTGACCTAAAAGTTCCTTCAGATGGGCAGGAGGAGGACCTCTGGGTGGAGAATTGGGAGGGATCTTTACAAACTCTAGAACGTGCCCCCTGCGCACAATATCTAGAACCCATTGATCGGTAGTAATCAGTGACCATTTGGAGTAGAAACGGGAGATTCGACCTCCAACCTTTGCGAGGGTGGGAGGCATCAAGGATGGCAGATGGAAAAAGTCATTGTTTCTTGGAGGAATCCCTTCCTCTATAAGAGGATTTACCTCTGTACTGTCTGTAAGATACAGCTGGTGGTTGTCTGTACGATTGTTGATTCTGGGAGGAGTAACGTTGTTGGCTTTGAAAAGAATTGTATTGTCGATATTGATTGGAACCTCCCCGAAAGGAAGAGGAGGAGCCACGACCCCTCGCACCCCGAAAGGGCTGTTTTTTTAAATTGAAGTGTGCCAAGAGCACGAGCAGTCTCGGTGTCCTTCTTGATCTTCTGAAGGGCATCATCGATGTGTTGGCCAAACAGTGATTCACCATCATAAGGCATGTCCAATATTTTCGTCTGCACCTCTTGACGGAAAGAAGTGGCTTTTAACCAGTCTTGCCGCCTGAGGACAGAAGCACCCGCCAGTTGTCGGAAACCAGTAGAAGACACGTCAACAGCACAATCAATCTCCGAGGAAATCCTTTCCCCTTCTTGAAGAACCTTCAGCGCTTCTGCTTTAGAAGGTTCTGATGGTAAATCTACAAGGGAAGCAATGTCCGACCACATGTGTCGGTCATAACGGCTGAGGAAAGCTACAGAATTGGCCGCTCGGACCGTAGTTGCCGCCATAGTGGAGAATTTCTGATCAATGGCGTCAAGGCGTCTCTCCTCACGATCCGGAGAAGCCGATACTGGAGACGAGGGATTCCTGGCACGAACTTGTGCTGCTTGAGTAATAATGGAATCAGGTTTCGGCTGTGCAATAAGACAAGCAGGCGAATTTTCTGGGGCTTTGTATTTTTTATCTAGTCGTGGCAGGACAGCAGGAATAGAATTAGGGTGTTGCATGAGCTTGAGACTCTCTTGCCAAATAAAATCAATGATGGGAATAGCACGCACTTGTTTCTGTGGCTGATCTTTAAAGTCATACAAGAAACAATCCTCCTCTCTAGTGACCATAGGGAGGTGAAATCTCTTTGCCGGCCTTTCCATGATGACATGAAATCCACCTATGTCCACCGGTGGAGAATCAAGAAGAGCTGGAGCGGTGGGGGACGGCTTTTGAATCTGATAACTGTCCCATTCCGCGAACAGGGATCTATCATCCAGCTCACCCTCCTCTCTGTCATAAACATCATCATCATCCTCCTCAATGATATAAGGAGCATCTTGGTGTGGTAATCTGGACGCCGAAGTAGAAGGCGTAGAAAGCGGTTCTATAGGAAGCGGAGGTGGAAGAGGCACTTGTGGTGCTGGAGAAGCCTGGACTGAGTTTGGAAAACGTCTGTAATAGTCATCCAGCATGAATTGAAGGTTGGAAATAAGGGACATAGGCATCTGCGCCATAGGAATATCGGTGCAGGCTGGTTGGCACTGTCTGAAAAGTCCTCACATTCCTGGTTGTCCTCAAAATCCTGACATTTAATTAGAAGCTCAGAGAGACTGCGAACAGCCCTAAATGTGTCATCCTCCTCCGATTCATCGTCACCAGCGTCAGAAGAGAACAGTTCCAATGGAGGATGAGAAGCAGTTTGGATTGGCGCCAAGGTATCCAAAGAAGACCGTCGCCGTTGAAGCAGAGAACCTGAAGACTTCAAAGGAACCAGATCCACGGATGCAGCTGTTGACGCTGTCGCAGTCGATGAGAGAAGTTGCCGTTGCGCCATCGTCGACGAAGCCGCCGTCGACGAAGCCACCGCAGACAAAGCCACTGTCGACGAAGCCACCGCAGACTAAGCCACTGTCGACAACGAAGCCATTGCCGTCATCGTCGATGAAGCTGACCCTTTCGTTGACGAGGAAATGCGTAGCGATGAATGCTTCTTCTGCTTGTTAGACGCCGTCGACGAAGTCAAAGGAACCTTAGACGACAGAGGCCTCACCTTCACTGACGTCGACGGTGATGTCGCTGGCGACAGAATCATAGCCGGCATCATAGACGAAGAAGTTGAAGTCGTCCTCGTAGAAGCGACGACAGCAGTCCTCGTCGACGGAAGCGACGACGAGCTCGTCAACGAGATAACCAGCTTTTTAGGCAAAAACTGCTCAGATAGAGTCTTGGACGCCTGAGAGTCAGATCTCGGGGGCGTAGAGGGTGTAGATAGACTCTGAGGGGCAGGAGACACCCCTTTTGAAGTTGAAGGCTGGTCAGTGGACTGGACAACATGATGTTTCTTTGCCACCTTAGTCTTAGGAGAAACCTTCTCCGACTCACTGGCTCTCTTCAAAGATGAAGTAGTCCGGACTGAGGAAACACTCTCCACATCTGATAGGGGGTTATCCATAGTCTTCAACTTCTGTAGCCACAGAAGGAGACGCCCCTCCCTGTCCTTAAGGGTCTTTTGAGAGAAAGTCCTGCAGATTTTACAATCCTTTACCTGATGTTCAGGGTAGAGGCAATAAATTCACTTCTTATGAGGGTCCTCAGAATGAAGTCGCTGTTTTCCACATGTCCCACAATGTCTGAAAAGGGACTTCTTGGTTGTAGACATGATAAAAAAAATGTTCTTTGAGAAGAAAAATGAGAAAAAACTAAGCAGAGCTCAGGGAGACTCCCTTCACACGATGTGCGGTAGAAAATCTGAGGGCCTGAGCCTCTGAGGAGAACATTCTGGAGGGTGCCAACGACTGATTGGCTGGAGTTTGGACTATTCACAATGACTGTAATATGTTATAAAAGTGATAAGTTTTTTCTATCTAATAGCTCTATGATTCAATGCTACTCTATGGTTTTTTCTAACCTATCTATGGTTGTGTTATTGCTACATTGCTAGGTTATGTACCGTGGGATGTGAATCTATGAAAGACACCCCAATACTGGAGAATTTGTTACTTTTTGACAATATCCGCCAAATTTTGTTTGGCATCCAGAGTGGCTGGGTGTTCAGGAACTTTCATCATATAAATAACCTTTTCTTGGCTCAAGGCCAAATCTCCTGTCTCAGTAACAGCTCCATTAATTTTTCTAATTGAGGATGTAGAGCAGTTTTCAGCATCATACCAGGAGGACCTTCCACTTCAGAACATAAATGCTTTGTGTTGACATGACAATCTTGTATCCCCCTTGAAGCTGATGGCAGTAGCACATTTTTGGGCAAGCTGTGGAGTACTTAGTGTTCCAGTGGCCTCTCACGGTGGAGAAGTGTAGCTCACTGGTTAGAGGAGGCATACCCTGAAGCAGAGGTCAGACCTGGGACCAGGGTTCAATTCCAGACGTGGCAGGGTCCGGAGCCCAACTGTCCACGGACTCGATAATTCTCGCTTCGGTGCCCACTCTAAGCACGAGTTCACACTATGCAGCTCTGGGCAACAAGCTTGCTTAATCTCCACAACGGCCCCCCCGCGGCGGGATGCCTGGCTTTCACCTTGGGGATGCCCAGTACGGGAAAAACCAGGACGGGTTCCCAATGCAAGCGCCAAGATGCCCAAGGGTAAGTTGAGCGCTATATAAGAACACATAATAATAATAATAATAATAATTCATGCTTCAAGTATTTGCATACAATTAAACTCACCTTGTCTAGTGCAGGTCTAATGATAGACCTGGCTCTTGAAAATCATTCGGATTTGGGGCGGAGCTAGCCGGCGGCGATGGCGGACGCGTGAGTGCGGAGCTCCTCGCTGATGCCCTCTCATGATCCGTCCAACGATCCTTCCCCACGACACTGCCTAGCTGGGAACGCGGGGGAATCCTTCCTCTCCTGAGCGGTACCGCTTGTGGTGCCCCCCCCCAACTGAATTGGGGGCCGAGTGCGCTGCTGCGCACGCCAAAGCTGTGACTTGCCGCCGCGGCCGACATCCCCGGCCTCTCCTGGAGGCGTGCGTGCTGTGGCGATATTGAAAGTGGTCCCGCTGGAGCGGGCCTGTCCCTGGACACCTCGCCGGATGACGCTACCGCGGGGCAGTCGACCCCGACAGACGGTGCTGGCACATACGACCCTGACGGCAGCGCAGCGGAGCTCCTGGGCGCCTGGAGAGCCGGGCCGGGAAGCGGGACGTCCGTGACTGACGGCTGTGGGGTGCCCGGTGGAGGAGTCCCTGGTAGCGTCCCGGGGCCCCGGAGACCAGCTGTGCTGTGTGTGGTGACGACGCTAGCTGTGGGGGCTCTACGGAGGTGGTGGCCGTGTTACCCCCTCCCCCCCCCCCCGATCTCGGCAGAGACTGGAGACCGCCCCGGGTGGCGCGAAGAGCCCGGAATTGCCCTCTCGGATGAGCCCTTGCCTGCAACACTGAGGTGCCTGGGAGTGGTGGAGAGACTTGGCCTAGTCGCGGCACAGCGCACCGGAGGCAGGTGCGTGTGCCGACGCGGTGGGCGCTGTGGTTGCTGAGGTCAGACGGCTGCGGGCTGTCCCCCGGCCGGCGCCGGCCTGTACCAGTGGGTGTACCCCACATACGAGGAGTTCCGGGGTCTGATAGCCTCTAGGGCCTGCGGTTGGTGCCCGGACCTTGGGGAGAGCCGGACTCGGACTGCCACCATGGGGAAAACGGACAAGTCGCAGCCTAAACTTTCCTTCGACCCTCGCAGGGCGAAGGGGCCGGCCGCAGGGGAGGCGGAGGCGGGCGGCCCTGCCGCGGGGGGTGCCGCGGGAGCGGACATCTGAGAAATGCTGGTGGCGATGGAGAAGGGCCTTCAGGGCAGCCTCACGGCAATCGACGCTAAGCTGGATGCGCTCACTTACCGGATGGACCGCATGTCGGAGCGCGTGGACAAGAACTCGGAGCGCCTAGACATGGCGGAAAAAAAGAGTATCCCACGTGGAGGACGCGCAAACGGAGTGGGACGCGGACAGGAAGCAACTCAGCAGACTGCTGCAAGTCATCCAGGACAAAGCGGAAGATTTAGAGGCCCGCTCGAGGAGATCGAATATCCGCATCACGGGGGTTGCGGAGACAACGCAGACCGGGAGGATGGAGCTATTCGTGGAGAAGCTACTGCGGGCCCTGTTGGGGGAGGATGTGTTCTCTCCCATGTTCGTGGTCGAAAGGGCGCACCGCTCGCTGGGGCCGCGCCCGAAACCTGGAGCACCGGCGAGGCCTATAATTGCAAAATTGTTGAACTACAGAGACCGGGACGTGGCCCTGCGGGTGGCCAGGGAAAAGGGCAAGCTCCAATTCGAAGGTATGGACATTTCCATTTTCCCCGACTTCACGGCCAGGGTGCAGGACGAGCGCAGGCAATTTGCCCCATACAAAAAACAACTCAGAGAATTAGGCCTGGACTATGCGATGCTCTACCCTGCGAGACTGCGGATCAACCGGCAGGGCCGTTCCCACTTCTTCACAGATCCGAAGGAGCTGCAGCGATCATTGAAGGACTGGTCAAAGGAGCAGCGGAGCGACCAGCGCAGCCACAACGACTCCACGGACGAGACCTCACGTCTGGAGGACCAGGACTAGCCCGGGGTGGATTGCCGGACTCCGGGTACAAAGGGGTGGGCTGCCTTTTGCCTGCTGAGTGGGGGGTTGATTGTGGCCTGGACAGCGGAAGGGACATTGGAGCTATCCGACTAGCTGAGTTTGGTGCGGCCACCCATGGCGAAGCCGTTGCTGCCTCCCGGTGAGATTTTTCTGATATCTTGGCCTAGTGGGAGCCTTGGGGGCCCGGTGGTTTAGATATAAGGGGCGGCGACACGTGGTGCCTGCTCGGAGGTTGACATGCGTAGTCTGGCTCCTGGGGTCCTGGGAGGCCCCCCCCCCCTCGGGGCGAGATATGTTCCCTGCTTCCCTGACTCGGATGAGTGTTTCCCCGGGGTGGGGGGCTGGCGGGCGGCGCGGCCTGAGTGTGCTCGTTGCACGTAGTGTCTGCCCGGGTTCCTCGAGGGAGTGATCAGAGTTTCTACCCGGGTGCCCAGGGGTAGTGGCGACGGGGCCACCCACGTGGGGTGGTGTACGAGGGCAGGGCGAGGTGGGTATGCTTTGCCCGGAGGCGCTACCTAATTGGGAGTATTCGGCGCCTGGCAATCTCTGCCCCCACGCTGCGGCTTTCGGTGGTCCCTGCTGGGGCTGCTAGGGGCAATGTTACTGAGTGATGTTTGTGGTTTAGAGGGGTGGGGGGTGGGAGTGGGGTCCTGTCTGGCCAGGTTGGGGGGAGGTCGGCTGTGGGTGGGGGGGATTGCAGTTGGGTGGGGGGGGGGGGGGGGGGGAGATCTTGAAATGTGGGGTGGAGGGGTACACGACGCGCTGCGAGACCGGTGTTTTGATTTGTTTCTGGCATATTGGGGGTGGAGGACTGAGACTCGCCTAGTCTATGACCACCTGAGTAGAATCCCCCCTGTGAGCACGGATGCAGTGTGGATGTTGCGATGGCTGCCCCTGGAGTGGTGAATGGTGAAAGTGATGCTGGCACTCTCAGAGCGCTTACCTGGAATGTCAGAGGGCTGAATGACTTCCGTAAGCTCCGGAAAGTGCTCAACTATTTCCGCAGGCACCGCATTGACCTAGCTCTAATACAGGAAACGCACCTTCCCCTTGGGAGTAAAATGCTTTCGGCACGAGGCCTGGCGGGCAACAGTGTGGCGGCCGGCTTTACAACGCACTCCCGGGGGGTGGTCACTTGGGTAAACCCGACCTCCAAATTGAAGCGGACGGTGCTGGAGGCTGACCCTCACGGGCGGTATTTACTCGCTAGGTGTACAGGGCAGGGTCATGACCTGGTGGTGGTTAACGTGTATGGTCCCAATTTCGACAATCCAGAGTTTTACGGCATGCTGGCTGCTCTTTGTAGGCCATACGCCCCTGCCAGAATGGTGTGGGGGGGGTGACCTCAATTTTATATTCGACCCGTCGGTAGACCGCTCATCGGGGACGGTGCGGCGCCCAGCAGCTGCGGCCATGCATATTCAGGCTGAGATGACGAGCTCGATCTGGTTGATGCCTGGAGGCATGGTCACTCGGGGAGGGGAGGCTTCACGCATTATTCTGCGCACCACGACGTGCACACTAGAATGGACTACTGGTTGGTGTCGCGTTCCCTGCTGGCGGCGTTTAGGGGGTGCATTGTGCTCCCCCGTACGCTGTCGGATCACTCCCCACTTCTCCTAACTTTAGACTCCCCGATTAGGAGGATACCTCCGTTCACCTGGCGCCTGCCGCCCTATTCGTTGTTGGACGAGGTTTTCAGAGGGGAGCTGGCGGAAGACATAGAAGCGTTCTTCGATAAGAACCTGGGCTCAGTGCAGAGCTTCCAGACACTTTGGGATTCGTTCAAGGCTTACATTCGCGGCATGGCTATGGCCAAACACTCTAGTGTCCTTAAGTGCATCCGACTGCGAATGCGGTCCATTGAAACGCAGTTGACGCAGCTTGAACAGCAACGGCTGCGCTCTCCGGCAGCCGGGGTCGAGACTAGGATTAGTGAATTGGTCACGGAATACAACAGTGAAGCAGACAGAGAGGTGAAGCACATGGGCAAGTATGCAACCGCCCGTACCTACGGGGAGGGTGAGCGTCCGGGCTCGTTGCTGGCGAAACTACTGCGTAATAGCAGACGGCCCCTAGTGGTGGAGGAGCTCGTCACCCCTGCAGGCACAGTCCTCACAGACCAAGAGGAGATTGTGGCTGAATTCAGGGAGTTCTATGCCGACCTCTATTCCTCCAAGTCGTCCCAGATGGAGGAGGAAATAGATGATTACCTCAGCTACATCAAAATGCCCTTCTTGTCGAACTCGCAGAGGGAGTTTCTGATGCTGCCCATACAACAGGACGAGATCCGGGAGGCACTGGGGGGCATGCGGTCGAGCAGTGCCCCAGGCGCTGATGGGTTGACGGTGGCCTTCTACAAAGCATTCCTAGACTTGCTTCTACCGCACCTGATCACGCTTTTTGATGAGATAGGCCAGGAGGGGTGCATGCCGGACACTATGAGAGAGGCACTACTTGTTACGGTTCTGAAACCCGGGAGGCCCCCAAACGTCTGCGGGTCCTACCGACCCCTTTCGTTGCTCAATGTGGACGCCAAGCTGTATGCTAAGGTCCTGGCCACGCGCCTGGCTCTGCTGGTGCCGGAGCGCGTGGCCCCAGAGCAAGCGGGCTTTATCCCATCGAGGAACCTCACATATAACATTCGTACGGTACTGGGAGCCATGCAACATGTGTGCCAGGATTGCAGGGCTCTAGCGCTTTTCCTGGACATGGAGAAAGCATTCGACTCTGTCGAGTGGCCATTCATGGTGCGTGTCCTCCGTAAGGTTGGGCTGGGTGAGCCCTTCTTGCAGATGTTGGGAGCTTTGTACCAGCGCCCCACTGCTAGGCTGCGTATCAGGGACCAAGTCACGGACGCTTTTGACATCGGCAGGGGCACTCGGCAGGGCTGCCCCCTTTCCCCGCTCCTATATGCCCTGGTGGCGGAGCCTTTGGCCTGCGCTATCCGAGAATATCATAGATATGATGGCATCTGCTTCCCCACCTATAAGATTGGCATTTCAACATATGCTGATGACACCCTCCTGTATGTCAGGGACCCGGAGGTGAATCTTCCCTCCATTCTCAGGGAGGTGGTCAGATTCGGGGCGCTGTCTGGCCTTAAGGTTAACTGGAGTCGTTGGCGTTCCCTCTGTCGCCGGTGACGCTGCCGTTCCCCATGGAGTACCCCCTGCAGTGGACAACAGACTTGATACGGTACCTGGGGATTCAGCTGCACAGAGACCCGGAGGTGATCCTTCGGGAAAACTATGGAGTGGCATACAGCAAGTTAGGAGAGGACGTGGAGACCTGGAATAGGCTCCCCCTGACATTGCTGGGCAGAATAGCAATCATGAAAATGGTAGTCCTGCCGAGATTCCTGTTCCTGTTCAATAATATCCCGATTGTGCTATCCAAGGCGTTCTTCAAGCAGCTAAAACAAACGCTTATTGCCCTTGCCTGGGGTGGCAAGCAGCCTAGAGTGCGATGGGAGGTGTTGACACTACCGTACGAGCTGGGGGGACTGGGGGCGCCGGACTTGGAACGGTACTACCGAGTCGCGCAGGCGGCGCATCTACATACGTGGATTCATGCTGACCCGGGGATCCCTCACGTGATCCTTGAGAAATTGTTCGCGGACCCGCTGCCCTTGCCGGCGATTGCCTTTCAGCAGGTGGATCATAGGGTGGGCAGCCTGGACTCCCTTAAGGCCACGACTCACGCTTGGCGGGAGTTGGCGACAGCCCGGGGCAGCGAGATTTTGTACTCTCCGTTGTTGCCTGTGGAGTGGGCGGTGTGGCTCCCCCCGCTGCGAGAAAAGGGTGTGATACGGGCGCTGAGCAAGTTGGGCATTTCGCGGATGGAGGATCTGTTCGTTAACGGGGTGGCCAAGACGTGGGACCAGCTTGGATCGGCGCCGCCGATTCCCACGCCACTACAGCGATTTCAGTTCCACAGAGTGCGAGCTGCGCTCTCGGTCATTCTGGGGCCGGGGATGGCGGAGCCCCCGGAGGTTCTGGAACTCACCTATGTAATAAAGACCGCGGCGTCTGCCAAGCTGGTCACGACACTCAAACGACTGGGGGATCAGCATATACCGCACCGGTGCGGCGCGGCGAGACTTGCATGGCAAACGGACCTCAGCATGGAGATCACAGATGATATGTGGAGGTACTGCTGCGCCAGCACCAAGACGGTCTCATTAAATGGCCGGCACCGATTGGTGCATTTTAAATTCTTGCAGCGCGTATATTACACCCCGCAGAGATTGCATAGGTATGGGCTGCGTCAGTCTGCGGAGTGTGAGCGCTGCCACTACCCGGAGGCAGATTTCATGCATATGGCCTGGCGCTGCCCGGGGGTCGCCAGGTTCTGGGCAGAGGTTTTCCGGGAGCTCAGTAAGATACTGGAAGTGGAGATTCCCCCTAGCCCCGCTTTGGTGTTGCTGGGGTACTCTCGACCCCTCAAGCCGGCACTGCGTCGACTAGCGGACATTGCACTGTTAATAGGCAGGAGAGTGGTGGCGATTTGCTGGATGAGAGGACCTCTGCCCACCAAAAAGCGATGGGCCAGCGACATGTTGTATTGTAGTACGCAAGCTGAGATATACAGCGAACTGCTTCCGCCTAAAAGCCGCCCCAAGAATTTTTGGGGGCTGTATAGCGCGTCGTTGAAGCCAGGGGACCCTGAGGTGGATAGTCAGGGGGGGGACACAGAATGTAGAACCCAGTGGGGGCGTGATAGCGGGGGGAGACGCTGACCTCGGTCGTGAAGCCGGGGAGAGGCGCCTGGGAGGCACGTAGTAGTACAGAATGGTAGAGAGCGCTGCATGCGGAGAGTGCGGATAGCCGAGTTCCTAGATCGACTGGGTCGGGTTCCTGACTGGACCATATTAGGGGTGAATGCGCTGTCAGGATGACTGTAGACCGACTGAGGGTGGGCACTTTGTCTATGCGTGCCGGGATGGCGGGACGACAGAAGCGTGCGAGCATTTCAGAGACACGGGGGTTCGGCGGTGCGTGTGTGGGGTGGGAGGGGGGGGTTAGTGTAACAGTTGGAGCTTTCAGGGGCTACGCCAGAGATGTGGGTTGTGGTGGGCGCGTGGGTGCCTACGAATACCGCGGCCACACTATCGTAGAGCGGGGAGTCTGCCACAGATCCGGCTGTAGCCGAGACATTGCTTGGGTGCTATTAATTTATTGACGGTGGGAACGCCGCCGGTCCTCCGGGATGTCGGCTAAATGGCTGTGTAAGTGTGACCTCTACTCCCGGCACGAGGACTTCCCCCACCCTCTGCGTTGCAGTACGCCCGAAGGGCGATTGTTCCTGTATTGCTCCTTTGTGTTAATAAAGGTTTTTTGAAATAAAAAATAAATAAATAAATAAATAAAAAAAGAAAAAAAGAAAATCATTCGGATTTAAATTAGAAATTTGTTGAGTTTGTGCTTCTGAGATTCAAGACTAGAGGTCAGTCCTATTGGTCAGTTGCAGAGATCTGTTCGCCCGCTGGTTTTGGTCCCTGTGCCATCATCTAAAACATTTTCCATTGTTTACTCCGTGTTTTCAAGGTTTTAGAAAGGAATTGATCATAAACATGAGACTGAGAATTGTTATGGTCCCATAAAACATAAGTAACAACCCAGTGTAAATAGATCTAAGAGTATCGACTCGTTCTATTACCAACCCAGAAAAAGAAATGGAAGGAAGTAATTTGATGCAAATTTTTGGGGACCATTTTATAAGAAACAAAAACATCTTTTGAGAATAAGGCAATTTGAGACTAATACTGTATGTGTCCATGCCTAGCCTGGAATGTGTAAATAAAGAGTTTATATTGAAACTAGTTTTATGTTACTGTGGAACCTTCCCCATCATGTTGAAACCCAAGCCTCTGATATGTGCACAGAGAAGGACTTAGCCTCTGGTTTTCTCTGAGGGGCATGTTGAGCAGCTGGTTTGGGGCGTCAACAGTGGAGTGGGCTCAAAACGTTTCTGTGACGAGAGTGGAACATTGTGGGAGGTGGTATTTGGAGCTGTGAAGGTAGAGAGATAAACTGGGTACAAAACAGTATAATTAGTCTCCATTGTACCTGTTCTTCTGCATAGTGCCGCAGGCGCTAGGGTACTTTATGAAATCTGTTTACATAGGGCTTTCCTAGGACTGCTCCTACAATTGTGAAAACCAGAGCACTTCTCCCCGCCAAACCCTTCCTACTCACCTTGCCATGCCCGGATCTGCCACGGATGATCTCTGGTGCCATATATTCAATGGTGCCGCAGAAGGAGTACGTCCGTTCTTTCTGGGGAGAGAAAGTTAGATAAAAAGGAGTGACACTGTCTATTTACATACTATGCCCTGTATGGATCACCCGCCTAGAAGATGTCCTACTCCACAGACCATCTCCACTATGTTATTATTTCCCTATTGACAATTGGTTGCATAGTATAGGCTGGGGCCGTACTCATTTCCTCATTCATCACAAAACCTCATTGGCCAGGTCACTGCAAAGGAAACTTTACTGTTTATAGGCATAGGGGTGCATGGGTCCCCCGGTGTCAAGAGCCTGTGTGCAACATTCGCCCCAAACATTTGTGCAAACCAGGATATGTTTTGAAAGAAATTATATTACTCTCATTGCACAACCCATTGGCCTTACAAGCCTTAATAGTAACTTCACCCATTCACAAATCTCATGGACATTACGGCAGATGATATCGCACTCTTTTAAAGCCTCTGTGTCTCAACTGTCTCCCTGAGCGCTGCTGCTCACCGGGAATCGTCAAGTGCTACTCCAGACAAACCCTCACCTCTTCGGTGATGAACTCTTTGCTGAGGCCGAAGTCAGTAAGCACTATGTGGCCATCGCTGTCCAGCAGAATGTTCTCCAGTTTGATGTCTCTGTAGATGATGCCAAGCTGAGGGACGAATGTATACAGTAAGTAAGATGGATCACAGCTCTCAAAGTAGCTCAAATATTCAGGGGTTCTAACAACAAAGTCTGAGGGATCCATCATGTTTTCTTTAGTTGAGTTTGGTGTGGTGGGACCAGGTGTCCTGGAAGCTTGCATCTTAGTCCATGTGGGTTTCCCTACACCCAGTTCCCCTATGTCGGTCTGTGCAAATTCCCCTACATGCCATAGTAGGTGGCTGAGTGAGTGAGGTCTGTAGGTCAGACACAGGTAAGACAGGATGACAAGCAGGAGCCTACACACGAGCCCCCCGCCTTCCACAACATCTTTCTGTGCCCAGAGACACATCTTCTGAACCTGAAGCAATACCGAAAATGAATGGTACTTACAAAGGGTTTGCAGGAGCTGATCACCTCAATACCACTATAGTCTCATTACAAATTAATATTATGGGGTGTAAAGCTCAGAAACCTTAGACAAGAGTCTGTAGTATTCAGCGGGAGAGAGTATAGGCAGAACTTGGTAATGTCTCCATCTCTGCAGCTCTCACTATAGACACTACTTAATGATCCTCTGGGAAAGGACCTTGCCTCACAGCATTGCACAGGCGTCAACCTAGATATGGCGACTGATGAGCATATATTACGGACACCTCCAAATCTGAGAGTGCTAGTTGCACTTCCCAGAGGTTGCGGCTGCTCACACTTCCTACTGTGAAGGCTCTGTTCACACTTCTGGGAACGCTGCCCCCCCCCCCCCACATCAGTCCTCTCCTAACCTTGTGCAGGAGTTCTAGTGCCAGGATGATCTCCCCGATATATATGCGGACCTCTTCCTCCGAGAAATGATCCCTCTGGTATAAGTGGGTGAACATCTCTCCCCCACTGACATAATCTGCAGGAGAAATAGAAGGGGATGAGACAAGGTGCAGCAGGCAGACCAGGAAACAAAAATCTCCCCCAGAACACTCCCCAGCCCCAATTACTCTCCAGAACCCCTTCTATTATGTCAACTCACTCATTGTGTGCAACCGCGGCATTCCTGCTGCCACAGTACTATGGAGCACTCTATTCTCTGGGCCCCCTCTCTCTTTCTCTCCAAAAACCCTCTAATTTATTTTAGCCTTTCAATTTCCAGCTCTTCACTACTTAAACTGACTCTTTCCTTACTGGAAAAGCACTTTTTTTCCCTTTTGGCCCATCAAGCCCCTTACAGAACGACTTCATTTTTTTCTTTTCCTTGCTCTCCAGGTTTTCAAAGAGTCCTCCTGCCTCTTGCGCTCTTCAGATTCCCATCTTCACTCTCAGCCTTTATTGCTGCCCTCAAATCCCCTCTTTACTTCCTCTGCTCGGTCAGCTCTCCAGTTCCCCTTCTAGTCCCCCCGCACAACGATCTCCATAACCCACTCACTTCCTTCTGACTCTTCCTCTTCACATCCCTTTCTGGCCTTTCCACCCATTGCTCTCAAAATACTTCTGTTTTTATCCTCTGCTCTCTAGAAATCCTCCTTTCAGTCTGCCCCATTCATAATCCTCCTTGTGCCCTGCACCACCCCATTCTCCAGAGTCCCTACTATTCAACATCACCTCAACAAAATTAGCGCTCCATAATCGATTTCACGCCCTAGCCTCTGATATTCTCTAGAGCTCACTCTTTGCCTTCGGCATTTCTCGCTTTCCAGAACCTAACTTATTCCCACTGGTCCCTCCTCTTCTCAAGATCATTTCCATTTCAACTGCCACAAGCTCTTTAGAGAGTCTTTTGGTTTCTCTTTCCCTCCAGCTTTCCAGAACCTGCTTTCTATAATCATCGCCCCCTCATCCAAACCTGCAGAACTTCTTCCCCTTTACTCCTTTGCATCTTCTATGACCCACCTCTATTGCTCCTACCAATTATTTTTCTGGAACCACCACAATTTTTCCACCCTTTTCCTAATATTTATTTTAGTTTGCCCTTTATGGCTCACCGAGGATTAGGTGCAGTTTGGAGTCAGTCTGGAAGGCATAGTGCAGTGTCACAAGGAAGGGAGAGGTGCGGATGTGCTCCAGCACAGCACGCTCCGTGCGGGTGTGCTCCGTGGTCTTGGCCTTCTGCACGATGGCTGCCTTCTTCAGCACCTTCATGGCATACAGCTTGCCTTGGTCATGACCGCTGGTCTTCCTCACAAGAAACACCTTCCCATAAGCTGCGGGGAAAATTAGCCAGAAAACCAAAAACACAACGGTGAGACTGCTTGAATTCAACTCAGCCACTTCCAATACTCTGGCCCGCATAAGGGTCCTTTTTTTTTCTTGTCTACTCCAACACTATGAACAAGGACCAACCATATCTAAATCAGTTTGGGCTCCGACCCGAAAGTTCAATCCAGTCCAAACTTCTAGAGCGCGTTCCCGCAGAATAGCAACCACAGACATGTTTCGGCCTTGCTAAGCTCATCAGTGAGATGCCCCTTGTGTTTTTTTGGAAGTGGAAAATTAGAACATGCATGTGCCACAAGGGACACACCCCACACTCAAATACCACACATTTGCTAGTACCAGCATCAACTGTGGCTGAAAAACAAAAAGCAACAATGCAATTCAAAGAGGCCATGACGTATTCTTGGAGTTAAAGTTACCTTAAATATTTACAGTGCAAATAGCCCATCTTTTACATAAAAGTGATAAACACTAGTAAAAAACCAACTAAACATAGCTAGAGAAAATCCAGCACTTCAGATGGTCAAATAAATGGATTACACGGAGCGTAAGCAGAAAGATCAACAAATGACCAGCACCGACTGCTGACGGCACAAATGTAACTCCTACATTACATTATAACACTCACCTCCAGTGCCCAGGATCTTCAGAAGCTCGAAGTTCTCCATGCCAACCTTCTCCTCATGCCCGGTGAGGTTTTCTGATGAGAGACAGAGAAATACAATGTATTGGCTAAGTGAGAGTCAACAGGGCTGTGCCCCAGCACAGGGCAGCCACAGCGGTCAACAAAAGGCACACACTGTAGCTCAAACTGCAGTACTGCTGGACCGGTCTCATCACAGCTCTCAGACACACATCTCGCGTTATAAGACACAGCAGCATCTTTCTCCTGGTGCAGACCTGTATCACCTGTGTCAGATTGTAGCAGAGCACCACCTACTTCATATTACAGCGCAGCACTACAGACAGTCTTGTTACATTAAACTGCATTGCTCATCTCGTGGTCTTATGCACCTAGATTACTTGTTGTATGTTACCACACAGCCTCACTACACAATAGCACAACACACATCTCATTACACAGCACAGCTTCAGCCTTAGGTATATCACTTTACTGCATCGCCTTTCTCACCTGTCTTGTTACAGCAATATATTATTACCTGTCTCGTTAAAGTAATAAATACATCATTTGTCTGGTTACAGCCATACATCACCTGTCTCGTTACAGCGATGTACTACTGGTCTTATTACAGCAGTGCATCATGCCTTACAACTGTAGTGCACTGCATGCTTTCTTACAGAAGTGCATGAACTGTCTCACTACAGAATTTCAAAACCTGTTTCAATAAAGTCCAGACCTTGCGTAGTGCAGCACAGCATCATTCTTATTACACAGTATTACACTGCTTCACCACACCATAGCACCAACAACCCCATTACACAGCACTCCAGTGCTTGCCTCTAGAAGTAGCAGTACATCACTAATCTCGTGTGACGCTCCTTGTTTCATTAAAGCAGGTTATCCCCCGTCTCCTTAAAGCAGTATATCACCTGTCAGTGTACTGCATCACTTTTTTTTCTTTTTTCTGAGTTTTTTTTATAGCGCAAACTTGACTGGAAGGTATCAGAGCGCTTTACACGAGACCAGTTGCATTACACAAGGACACATTAATTTTTTTTGTTAGGCACAAGGAGATTAAATGATTTGGTCAGAATCACAGGATGTTGAGCGTCGTTGCTGAGACTTGAACCCGCTCCCCAGATTTGAGGTTGACCACCCTAGCTGTTAGGCCACATCCTCTGTATACCACTGTTCTGCAATACTAGCAATGTAATCCAGTAATGGATTACAAAGGGAAAAGAGGGCGGAGGCAGCACCTTATAGCACTGTGCAGATCTTTTGGTAAATGAAGATAGTAGGCCAACTTTAGTGACTTACTAACAATGTGCACCCATTGAACGACTAACGCGTGCTCTAGTTCTGTACCATGACCTATGATGTCCACGTGCAATCTAAACCCATGGACGCGGTCAGAAAACCCCCACAGCCCAAACACGTCCTTTAATACTGCTTAGTCCATTATTTTACACTACACAGTTTTCTGTAATCTCAAAAAAGGTAAACCTCTCTTGCAACTGTTAATAATAGGAAATTGTGTATTAAAAGTAGAATTGTATGCACTGACAAGGATTGCTATAATGCAGCTGAAAAATACAAAATGGAAAATGTAAATGAATTTAAAAATCAGTATACCTGAACCCATATGACCAGGTAGAGCAGGGAGACTCCATTGTTACATAATGAAAACTCGGTAACGAGTTTAAAAAAAAAGAAATTTGATACATCAATCTTTCATCAGTATTGTCGCAACAGTGCGCAACTCATATTGTAAATAAGCAGCTGCACTGTACCATGTGTTCAAGGCTGTAACTTCAGGGGGGTGTTTAAGGTGGTACATCCCCCTAATAAATGCATTTTCTGATAAATAGTTGGATCCAGGTGCTTTCAGTCGGGTATTGTGAGTTGTCGGCCGGATTTCGCCGGGGATTTTTACACCCCCCCCCCCCCCACACACACACACACACACACACACACACACACACACACACAGACAAAAACACCCCCACACACTCCGTTTTGAATGTCCTCAGACGACTGGTTATTTTACAAAATATTGTGTTTTCTCTTAGCAGTCCAACCAGTCCTCCTTCGTCTCCCCTTCCACTGCCCCTTAGGCCCATCTCATGCACTCTGCTTGTCCTAGAATGGGTTCAAACATTATATGAAAGTCTGATTGTCGGAAAATCTGACTCTCCCCCTCAATCTTACTGACACACAGGGGTGGGTCTTCCGCTGAAGCGGAGGAGCGTCACCAAACTGCTTTCAGAGCAGTGCAGAGGAAAAATAAAATGATAATACCGGGACGTTATCATTTACTTTTTTCTGTTCCTAGGTGCGGAGAGGGCGGGGCTGGCCAGAGCAGGGGCCAGGGGGCGGAGAGGTGAGCACACTTTTAGTGGACATGACTGTTTGGCCAGCCGTCTTGACCCGTCCAAACAGTCCGGTGCCCTTTACACCTTACCCACCAGGCTGCATTACACAGCCTAGTGGGAGAACATGCCAACATTTCCTGTCTCCATCTGAGCGCCGAACCACGGCGCTCAGACCAATCACAACGCTGCATTGCAGCGTTGTGATTGCTGGGGAGCCTGGGTGTTTCATTCAGCAATGGGGAGAGGCAGGGGAGAGGCAGCGGCGAGGCAGTGGCTGGTGGCACGAGAAGAAGGTAAGTTTTCTTTTTATTTATTTATTTTCTACCCAAAACCCGCCCCCGTTCCCTCCCCCCACCCCTCCTTTCTCCCTTAACCCCCTCCCCACCACCACCGTTCCCAACCGGCCGCCACTGCTGACACAGCTATACTACACCCCTGCAAATGCCGCAGTTTGATCGGTATCTGGCCAGTCGATATCTACTCGGGAGATTCTCAGCTAGTACCACACATCATGTGTCAGCCCACATATCACTACACCATCTTCCCCAAGCAGCTGCCTGGAGATACCACAGCACTCAAATGAAGAACTAGTGCTCACTCAGCTCAAAGAAGCCACCTGCACTGGCCGACAGGCTGCCGCAGAAGCCAGATTTAAGACCATGAACCCCCTCAATGCTTATTTACTTCATTCTGCTCCACAGGAAAGGATTTCATTTCAAAAAGCTCTTATTCCAGCAACGCGGTATGCAAGAGCGCCTTACGTTTGTGATGAATATAGAATGCTTGACTCTGCTTGTTAATTAGAACTCTGCTCTGAAGCTCGCGTTGAACACTGGGGAATCAACCGACAGGCTGCTGTTGGTAGCATGTGAGGCGGTTTCCTCATATAATAGAGAATGAGGTTTGAGAATTTTTAGCAAATGTGTTCTCATTTTAGTTTTCTGGGGCAATACCTGTAAACCCCTCACTTTGTACACTTACTGCTGCCGGCTCTATACTTCAAAAGCTCATATCCCAGCAACATGGCATTTAGGTGTACCTTGCATTTCCCATGGTATACAATTCTGGCACTTAAGCTATTCATTAGAACTCTGTGGTGAAGTTACAATAGAGGAAACACCTCAGGGACTTCGGCTGCTGCTGGAAACACGTTTCACTCAGTAAGTCAGAATTGTTCTCAAATGAACGAGAAAGAGGTGTGTTAATTTATAGAACATGTGCCCTTGTTTTAGCCCCTGGAGCACTAACCACAATTTTCAGGATTTAATTCTGAGAGAAAACCTTTCTCAAAGATGGTTTATCAGTTCCCAGCAGAGGGTTAGCATTTTCCAGGAAGAAGTATTCTTAGAGCTCATCACAATACCTAGAATTAGTGTGGTGCTGCCAATAAATAGTTTATATTGTGACTGCAATCTGACATCATTCTTTTCCATGTGCTCTGGGATCCTCAAAACCAGACATTCACGAACCAATATTTTAATAGACAAGAATGTAAGAGCCTCATTACACAAAAAAAAATAATCTAACACATATGCTCCTTATAAACTTCTACCTAAATAGTACCACAAAAACATATTACCTGATGATTAGGTGAATCAGCCCCAAACAATTTAAG
The DNA here is from genome assembly GCF_964204655.1 of Triturus cristatus. Taxonomy (NCBI): domain Eukaryota; kingdom Metazoa; phylum Chordata; class Amphibia; order Caudata; family Salamandridae; genus Triturus; species Triturus cristatus. The sequence goes on from NC_140592.1 coordinate 736,080,528, forward strand.
GGTTTTGTTTACATTAGCAATATTATCCAAGGAGGAGGGCACTCCTAGGTAGTCATTGACTGTGCAGGAGGGTGGCCCTCTGCTGTGCCTCTGGCATCTTACTCCACCCCAGTCAATAACTACCTAGGAGGGATCGCCTTATTGGTTAACATTCGAATCCAATTGAGGAATAGAACACTCCAAAGGAAAACAAAGTACAAAAAGTGCCGATTAAAATTTGTTTCTAATTTTATTTGACACTTTTTGGACTTTTCGGTTTTCCTTTGGAGTGTGCTCTTCCCCATTTGAATTTGTGGATTGCTTCTGCTAGGTTTGCAGAGGTGCTAAAGGCAGCTGAGTACCGGGAGAATGAGCACTTTATTTTGGGACTTACAAAAGGACTAATTTGGAGTGCGTTGGGTGCCTCCTTTTGGCCAAAGAGGTCCACATTGTATATCCCTTGGATAGTATTGCTGAGCTGTGGCCCGTGCAGGTAAGAGCGGTGGGGGCATTTCAAAGGACGATGAAAAATTATTTAATTTTCCCTCGTCATCGTCTGTCCAAATCCACCCCTTCTCCCGGCCCCACCGCTCTTACTAGCATGGGTCGCGGCTGGTATTGCTTAACTATAAATCCAAGGCCTGTGCACTACCAAGATGTTGAATTTGGGTTGGATTCTAGCAGTCAATATCGACCTAGGAGATTCACAGCTAGTACCGGAAACAAACATCATTATATTATCAAACCCACATCATTGCACTGTCTTTCCCTAACGGACGATCAGGGAGTTCTACCTAAGAGCTAGAATGCTCACCTAGCTCAGAGAACGTGCCTGCACTGGAGACATGCTGAAGGAGAAGATAGCATTGAAACATTCACATCCCAATGCTTTGGCTTGATTTATACATGAAAATGGTTCTCATCTCTCCTGCTGCAAGGTCCTGGAATAAATGAAACCCTCAAAATATGTATTTTCATATGTGTGCATGATATTTTTAAAGTGAACCGGCCAGTTAAAAACTGAATTCAGTTTTCACAGGGTTTTAAAAACAGTGGTCTCATTGCTCTATCGGATTTACAATGTTGCACATTTTAGCTAACTACCTATGAATGCAGCTGTTTATAAGGTGCACATTATTTATAGGCAGTCAATATATCAATTTTAAGCATATGTTTATAATGTCCTTATATTTAATGTACAATAACATAACTTAAGACCGAACATGTTCACACAGGTAGATGTAACGTCTAACGAAAGAAACAAAAGGAAGTAGGAGGAATAAAACTAAAAATGAGTTGTCCAAAGAGCAACATTTTGAGAAGGTCTTATTACCCAAAGGGACCAAATATATAATCATTTTAAATATTAGACGGTCTGTAAAGAGCGTCCAGCGCTTAGCTAAAAACATCTATTCCCATGCATTCAAATGGAAGATCCAAATATCTATATCAACCAAAATGGTATTTTAAAAGTAAGGAGGCATGGGGGTGTGGCAAGGAGGTGAGACACATCCGGCCATCACTCTCTCGAGCCCAACCCTTTGCCCCTGCTTCCATACCTTAGCGAGGGCAGAAAATGGCATCAAGATCCCCACCCCCCCGTCGCTGAGACTGCAGGATCCTGCCATGAGGGCTAGCAGCATGCTGATCCAGGGTGCTATATCCAGTCGACGGTGTAGCGGACCACATGCCGGATGACTGAGAGGGGTGCCGTGGAGATGGCGGAGGTGAGATTAGTCCCGGAGAGAGGGGAGAGGCAGCCGGCTGCAGAGCGATCCACGGACACAAGCTGGGGAGGGCATCAGCAGCTGAGGTGGTCGCGCCTGCCGGGAAGTCGCTGGATTTAGAGTACCCAGGTCACGAGCCTCACAGATGAGGAGAATGCCAGAGGAGTCATGATGGCCTATAGCCGGCCACCCGAATCTGGTACAGAAGGGTAACTTTGTACAGACTTTGCCGCCGTGCAGGGCCTGTGGGGGGATACTGTGAAGCCCTGCGAGCCATGAGGGGGTGAGGAGTGGCCTGTGAGCACAGCAGGGCCTACTTCTCATAGACCGTTAGAGAGTGTATGATTGTCTGTGGTGGATTACACCCCCAAAAGGACATGTGTGTACCTGAAGAAAACACAGTGGTGACCAAATGGACAGTCTCCAAACCTTTGAAACAGATCCGAGGGATGAGCTTCGACAGGACTTTACTGCTGTCTTTACCATGAAGATGGCGGAACTGCGCACTGAACTGGATGCAGGGGGCCAGCGAATCCTCATTGCAGAAAGTCACTTGAGTCCGTGGCAACAACTAAGACTGATATGGTGGACAGATGCGCAGCACTGGAGACCAAACTAACACTGGCAGTCAACACACTGAAGGACTTGAAGAATCGCTTCAGACAAGAGAACTTATGGCTTCGGGGACTCAGTGAAGAAATTTCAGATGCAAATCTAGAAACATTTGTGATGGGCAGGTTATCCTCGTTGCTAGGGGATGGCCATTCCAAAATCTTTTTAAGTAAGTACACTTTTATTGTATAGTTAAATAAAATCACAACAATTTTGGGTTAAAAATAAACAGAGTGCACCTAGGTTCTCAGTTAAAAAGTACTTGATTAACATCACAATTAGCATAGCTCCATAGGATGGGTAATCTGAGCAATGTACCTTGTTTAAGAATACAAAGTGCATAGGTCTGGACAAAACTAGAATATGCAAACAGGATTCTTAAGATAAAATCAAAATCACATTACTTCAAAAATTAATAATCAATGTAAGAAGTTGTTCACAGTACAAAATAAGCAGTGTATACTCTGGTCTGGTTTATAAAGAGGAGTGTGCTAGCTAAAGTTGCCACAGGATGGAATACAATGTACAAAAATAAGAAATTGATACTATCTATGTGCCAAAGTGTACAAAACATGCACTAGCTAGGTTTATGGGAAATATAAAGTACGTTGTGCTATCTAACACTATCACACTCATTACCTCCTACATGCCACCCTGGTACCACCCTCTTCTAGGGATAGATTCAGAGTGCAGAGATACAGCCACGGCCCATGCAGGCAAGAGCGGTGGGGTCGGGTGGGGAGGGGAACAGACTACCACGAGGGAAAATTAAATAAATAATTAATTATCCCTAGTCGTCGTCTGTCGAAATCCCCTCCACTCAGCCCCACCGCCCTTACAGCACGGGCTGTGGCTGCAGAGATAACCAAGGGAAACACATAGTCTGAACTTCGTTTAAGGTATTCTTAAATACCATACTCTTGCTTACCTCAAAGTGCTTTTGCAAGGATTTATCTAACGATAATAAAGATACTAATAATAGCTCTTTTCAACGTTGGTACTAAGCCCTTGCAACTACCCTCCTACCATAAAGAAAAACAAGCTATAATTCAAAGTACATATTACAAAAACTAAAAATTCATGCTTTGAGAATTAAAAACTATTAGGAAACACACAAGCTATTCAGGAGGCGAAATTCTCATAATACAGATGTTAGTCATACCCCAACTATTACGTGGGCGGCCCAGTACGCATAGCAAATGAGGTCATTAAAATCTGATGTTGTTTATGGAGGAGTGCTGTAGCCTGTACTTGCACTAGATGTTGTTTTAAAATGTTCACAAATTTAGCACATCTACTCAGCATCCCAGGGGGATCTGCTATTAAAGCAAATACAAGATGCCTGTGCACAAGTACATCCTCCCCCTGCCAAAAATACCAGTTTTAGCGAGAGTCTTCTTTGCTGATCAAGAACTAGGTAACAGCATAGCAAATGGGCCCATGATTCTTGATATTTGTGGCCTTTCCTGCAAGCACTATCGACACCTGAGCCTGCCCAGTGTGGATTAAAATCCCTTATTGGTAGAGCAAGTAGTCTCATTTAGAGGATTTGGGCCCAAATAGTTGCATCAATGGAGTCAAAAAATAGAATTGTGGTTTTCTCACATGGTAGGAGGCCTTTAGAGGCTGCGCCACCACTGAGCTGTCAACCGCAGTTAAATCCTGTTCCAAAATCTGTTTCAACAGAGTTCTTCATACGGAACCTAAAACGACCTCTCAGCAACAGATACCCAGAGAGGTGCTGATTAAATTCCATTACTTCTCAGAAAAAAAGAAAATCTTTCGACATGCCAAGAAAGGAGAAGAGGTGAGCTTTAAAGACACTTGTGTGAGTTATTAAGACATCTCGCAGTTGACACTTCTGCATCAAGCTGTGTTCCACCCAATCACACAAAAGCTGTGGGAAGATGGTGTCCATTATTGACTGACCTACCATTGCATCTCATTTGAGATTGGCGGCCAGTGGCATCCCTTTGCGGAGGTATGGAAAGCAGTGGCCCTGCTGGGTCCCCACTGGATAATATGCCGGACACTGAGCCAGTATGGGCAGCACAGCTGGTGGGGGGGGGGGGGGGGGGGGTAGGTCGAAGGAGTCTCCGGAAACTGAGGGCCCCTGGTAATGCCCTCGTTTGCGGCCTTCGTTTGTAAGACAGACAAAATAACCAACAGGAGTGACCGTATGATGTTATCCGGTGCCTTGGGCTGCCTAAGTGGTTGACTTCAAGAATGCGTAGGTTGCCCCAGGGGATTAAGAACAGCTCAGACGTCCTTGTTGCCTAGAGGTCCACCTCATAGACCTGAATGAGACCTTTTGCCAGAAAGATGGCAGTGACTGCACTGCTAAATGAGAACCTAGAGTTGCCCAAAAGGCCAACCTGTCACAGTCATATACTGTCCCAGGGGATCAAGAACAGCTCAGACGACCCAACTACAAGATATCAGGAGGCCAGAGGGGGAACCCCCTCTACGCTTTGACGGGAGGTGGCAATTGTGCCCTAGTGGATATCTTTAGTGTGTAACCATGGAAGCTAACCAAGTTGAGTTGACAATGGAGTTTGATGGGGGTGATGGGGAAGCCCTGGTACTCTCTGGTGGTCCGACTGGGTCTTTAGTGTGTAACCATGGAAGTCAACTGAGTGTGTTGACAATATGACATGACGAAGGTGGGGGGAGGCCTGGGTACTCCCTTTGGTGAGCCGACTAGGTCTGGGCAGCCCGGACAGACACAGGGCATGGAGGCCAGCACTGGAGAGGGGGACCTTGCTGCCCCTGATCGAGGGTGTCTGGGACACCCCCTCACATCGATCTGTGGAGGAGGCAATTTACTTAAGTCTAGTTCTGACACAGTTCTGGTCTACTGTTCATGTAAATTCCTGATATCTGTGTAGGTTGGGGGGCGGGAGGAGGGGAGTAATACAGTGTCCATTGCACCACTACACACACCTATCAAACGGGGTGTCATATGGTGAACGCTTAGAACCTGTGACCCAGATATAATCTGTCTACAGGAGACCCACCACCTTTGGGGGGACCAAGAGAGGTTTAAATATACAACATATCCTGTAGTATGCCACTCATTAGCCTCCACTAAGCATTGAGAGGTGTAGCGATCTAAGCATGGGGCAATCTATCAAAGACGGGCAAGTTGTCATATTGGTTCGGACCCTAAAAGAGAGTCCCATTACGATGGCAATGGTGTATGCCTTCAACACAGCACAAGACTCCTTTCACTGAAGTTGTCCTAATGGGAGACGTTACAATTTTTTGCGACTGACCCCCCCTGCAGAGACAGACATACAGGTGCCTTCTCCAAACGCCTCAAGCAAGTCTTGGAAGACCTGGGCCTATGGCGCCTGGAGGGAGAAACATGTGGAGTAACCTGGCTTTACATTTTACTCCCTTGTCTACGGAACTCACTGCCGTAGTGATTATATACTTCTGAGCAACTCTCTCGTTGGGCAGCTTCTACAAGTGGAGACCTAACCAATAGCTGTCTCTGACCACACCTCATCCTAATTGAAATGGACATGTAACAGCAAAAACCTCCTTGGACCGAGTGACTCCAACCCGCCTTACTGAAAGATTGTACTATATGGCAAGACATTAGTGACCGCATTGATGATCATTTTGAATTTATCAAGGGAGGGGAGGTCACCACACCTGGAACTTGGGATACCTTTAAGGCAATCATTAGGGGCCACCTCATTGTGGCAGCAGTTGAATGCACTAGACTCCGCAAGCTCCAGGTCCAGAAATGAAAAAGTGATTCCCAGAGGAAGGACTTGGAGACACTCCGACATCCATCTTGTCATGCCACCTACGTGCTTATTACAGCTCGAGGCCATCTCTGCATGCATCACACTAATAAGGAGGAGATTTCCCTTTTAAACCTTAAAAAAAGCGCATGTCTCCGGGGAGAAGGTGGAAACCCTACTAATGTGCCTCCTCTGCAGCAAGAGGGAGAAGGAATAAGTGAAAGAAATCCTGGACACTAGGAATCACTCATAGAAGAAGCCTAGGAAGTTGATGAATTCTACCGCTTCTACGAACGGCTCAACACCCCCCCCCCCCTTTCCTCAGCACAAGGAGAGACACTTGTGGACCGGATGTGACTGTCGATATTCACAAAGACCCAGTGGGATTCCTTGGAGAGGCCCATCACATCAGATGCAACGCCGGGGCGGCACGTCCTCACAGCACAATTTTATAAAATATAAACAGTTATACCGAAACTTGGCAAAGATCCATTGCGATGTACCTCCTACCACCCGAGAGCCCTCTTTTCCTAGAGGCAAAGCTATTTACGGAAATCCTGGCTACACGCCTTTACTAGGTTATTCCCTACCTGGTGCATCTGGACCAGAGAGGGTTCATTCCATGGCAGAAAACACACAACAATATTAGATCAGCTACCCACCTACTTTAGAAAGCCCCTCTTTAAAACATCCCTGCGATCTTCCAGTCTCTGTATGCTGAGAAGGCCTTTGACATGGTTGATTGGACCTTCCTCTACCTAAGCTTCTGGAGAATGGGTATGGATCCTCAATTCGTACAGATATTTGCCAGCTGCACAAACCCTCCCGGTCAAAGTGGGATTGAACCGATCTCTCTCCCAACCATTCCCTCTCTCCAGAGGCACGAGGCAGGGCTAGCCAGTATCTCCTGTTATTTGGTTTATTTATCAAACTGCTGACTGCCTGATTTGGAAAACTTGGGAAATAATAGGGATAAAGTTTGGCCCTCAAGAATTTGAATTATCGCTTTATTACGATGATGTTCTTTTGACACTGGACTCTCCTGGAATCTCCCTACTGGTAGTGGTGCAGCTACTCGGGGCATCGGAACAGGCCTCGGGCTATAGGATTAACTTTGACAAGTCAGAAATACTCAATCTTACACTAAATAGAGGAGCAGGAGGAGTTGGGGAGACATTTCTTATTCCAATGGGCCAAATCCTTGATAAGTGCCTATTGGTCCGACTGACGCAAAGAGTTTGAGACATATTTCAATCTAAATATCCCCCCACAATTGCGTCTATCGCGGCAGATATTCACTTGTGGAATACATTGATGCTTTTATGGCTGGGTAGAATCAATGCGATTAAAATTAACATTCCCCCCGTTTATTGTACCTTTTCCAGACCTTCACTATTTGGCTGGACCCCACATATTTGAATGGTATCCAATGCCATCTGATATCTAATTTGGAGAGACAGAGCCCCTAGGCTCTCGCAAAAATTGATGATGTAACCCCGAGAGATAAGCAGGCTTGGGGCCAGAGTATCCCACACCACTACGATGCGGCCCAATTTAGAATGGCGCGAGAATGGGTTCATGCTGGCATCAGAAAAGAACTGGTGGGGCATGGACCGTTGCGTTAGTATGTAGACTTCTTTGAGACTTACTGTGGTTACACAAGCGCAGTCGGATACCCAACGCCTTTATCAGCAAACCGGTGTCCACAACCATGAAGGCGTGGGACTTGTATATTGAATCCCAAGGGCAGGTGACCTACCCTTAACCCTACACACGATAACACTGCCTTTACCTCAGCGTTGGAGGGCCGCAACGTCCACAGCTGGTGAGAAGGGGGATGCATAATGATGTTGGACATGTATGAAAACAACACATGCAAGACATTTTCACAATGCAAAACTAGATTTCAACTCTTGGAGTCCGTGACACTTTGCTAAGTCCACCTCCGCCATTGGGTGACACACCTGGACATCAGCGCTGGAGCTACCAGAGCCAAAATGCATTTACACAAACTCATAAGCTTGAAAGGGAGGATTTCTGCACTCTACAAACTTTATCAGCCAAGCAACGCCCCCTCTGGGAGTACAAACAAGTGTGGCAACAAACGCTGGGCCTGCATAATATAAGCAAACTGTGAGCTAGATTGAGTAGGGATATCTGCTCCTCTTCCACGTCCATCTTGGGGAGGGAAATCCATTACAGGGTCTAGTATGAATGGTACAACACCCCACACTGATTGCACTGCATGTACCACAATGCGTCCCCGTGGCGCTGGAGGGGGGTGTGGAGCACTCGGCGAAGCACTCCATATCTGGTGCGCTTGCCCTGAGATTCAGACATTCTGGAAGGCGTTTTCCAAATCCCTAAGCGAGGTACTAAATGTATCTAATCCGACATATACCTGAAGTGATGCCACTGGGACTAAAGCCCACAAACAGGAAAGCAATGACAAGGTCTGAGTGGTACATGTGCCTCCAGTGCCTGGGAGCTGCAAAACTGGCAATAGCCTACAACTGGAAGAGGGCAGAAAGCTCAGAACCGGCCCAATGCCATCAGAGACTGTGGACAATATTAGTCATGGAACGCCTGACCAGCAATATGAATGGCACCCATCTGATGTTCAAACTCAAATGGAAGCCACTCTATGAGCGCCTTAGAGGGAGACCCGCTAATGCAGCTCTCTCACCGCACTAGAGAGCCCTGGGCCTATTTCATTAATATCACGTTAGGGGCTCATGCCCTCACACACCGTACACCCGCTCTTGTGGACAAAGGCTAGATGACACCATCCTGGATATGTAGGCCTGGCAGTTACCGGAATCTCAGAAAGGGACACTGTAAGGGAGGGACATATCCTCCGCAAGTTTGGGTGAGCAGAGGAAGGGGGAGTGACTTTATGGAGGGACAGTTCTACTGTATTTGTTTATTGTGAATGCTATGTTGTGATAATGTTAACGCGACCTCTGTACACACAATTTGCAAACTGCCCAAGCTTGCACCCACCCTGGGATAAAGGGTGGGCCAAGGACTGTGCTCCTCTGTGTTGTAAAACCATAATAAAAATGATTTACTCAAAAATAGTAAGGATGCATTTAGCGACAGAAGGAAGCCTGAGGAAATAGATGTGCAAAGGGAACACTGAAGGTAGCGAGGGATCTGTACTATTTAACATCGGTGATAGGCGATAACGACTAAAAAATACTGTCTCACATTTTTTGAAACTGCTGTTTATCTACATTTCTTCTAAATGCTTATTTACTTCAGCCAGTGCCATAAAAAGGCTTTTATTTCAACAGCTCCCATTTCAGCCACATGGCATCCAGCAGTGTCTCACTTATGTCGCGAATATAGAACGCTAGCAACCAGGTTTTTCATTTAGAACTCTGTGGTGAAGCTGCAGTAGACCACTGGGGTATCAACTGACAGGCTTTTGCTGTTGTTAGAATTACATTTACCAGGCACCATGGCAGACTTTTTTTTCTGACATGGATGAGGAAGATATTTGGGAATTTATGTAAAATGTGTGCTTAGGTTTGTATATGTACCACCAACCATCATTTCCAAGAGAAAATGATGAGTTGCCTTAACATTCACCACAATTCCTAGAGATAGTGTGGTACAAACAATGAATGATTAATATTGTGACTAAAATCTGCTTTAATCAATTCTCTATGTTCCTTTTGAGATCTACAACCCCATTTCAAATGACAGACAGACCCTTCAAAGCAAAGTCCAACAAGTATGCTTCTTGTAACTTTCCACTTAAATAGTACTATGAAAAACAGATTTGTTCATTTCAGCCCACACTTTAAAGGTCTAATTTACAATAGACATACTATCCAAGGGGGAGAGCACTCATGTAGTAGTTGATAATGGTATTGACCCAGTCAATAACTAACACGGGGCTCCCTCCTTCTTGGATAATATTTCTTGATCAACACATTGTAACAAAGCTTGAAAAATAAACTCTAAACATTGAAAGTAAAATCTTTAACTACAGAGACATTCTAGTTCAGTATTGCTTCATTCAAGAACCATACCTTACAGTAATTTATGGCCTAGCTTAATCGTTTCACAGCTCTAACGCACTTCTACGACCTGCAAATATTACTAGGATGAAAAACATATGGGCAGGTGCCCATACCATCCATGAACACCCACAATCTGAAGCGAATGCCTGCGACTTTCTGCCCCATTGGCCTCCTGGTTGGGGATGCAGCCGCTGGTGTCAGGCACAGAAGGTGACTAAGGGGCAAAGGATGCTAAAAACCCAGACATACCCCTATAATGTGCTTCTGGCTCCCTCTGCTTCAATCATAGGTGCCAAAGAAGAAATCCTCCTCTGCACAGTATTAAGGAGAGCAAGAAACACCACCATTTCTTTGCAGCCCTAGAAATTCCAGTGACACAGGGGCCCTTCCCTGTGTATCCAGTTAAAAAAGTATTTAAGTTGGGGGAGGGGCTGGTGTTGGGGGGTGGGGGGGCTGGAGCCTGTACTTCCATTTTCTGTTGAATACACAGATACATTCTCCCTGATGTCTACATTGTATGCGAAGTTTGGAAATTTTGCAAAGTTTTCACAGGTTTGTTATCCAGGCAGAGAGAAAGCATTTGAAATGAAGGAAAGCATGGTTGGGATGAACAAGGTGGTACCACTGTGGCAGCTTGTAACAAAGACCGATAAGAGAGCAACACTGACTGCAATACTCATTAAATGTATTCACAGTTTAGCTGGATTTGTTTGCTGGTCTGACAGTGAGCACCAACACACCAACAACCACTGCTGAAGTACATACCCATTCACCACCAAAGGACCGTTCTCCTGCCGACACTGCCACCTCGCACCGAAGCAACCAACGTAACTAGACACACAGCAAATGCGACTGCTTCCACCATGTTGACCGAGACCGCCACGGCGAAACTCCAGTGGATTCCACTCGATGCACGATCACTCAGCAAACACGCCATGGAGGTCTGGGACACAATCTCATCCCTCACCCTGGATGTCATCTTCCTCACAGAAACTGGCTAAACCCCACCTTCACACCAGACATCGTCATCTCCGAAGACTGCAAGATAATACACCGGGACCTAACCAACAAACACGGAGGTGGAATCTCCATAATCTACAGGGTCACCATCTGCTGCACGACATCCCCAGATGATCAGACGATGGAACATCTCCACTTCCAACTCCACATAGATGGAAAAAGCACCATCAGAGGCACCCTTGCCTACAGACCACAGGGACCATGCCCCAACTACTGTAAGTTATATATAAAAAACAAGGGAACCCCTCACGAATGTGACCTGGGGTAGAAGATAGTTCAAAAAGACAATGGTCTAGTGAGGTCAAAAATCCTCGAGTAGCGGAGCTACAGTTAGTAATTTGAGAAAAAATTCAATAGTATTTACTGATAACGGAGACTGAATTAGATCCAATTACGGAACGTATACAAGGACACAGAAAAAAGAGGAAGACATCACATTTTATTATCATCATAAAATAGAGTTGCTTCCATTCCTACCATTTTTGCTTTTCCGACAGAGTGTATATTGTATATACAGTTCTCACATATACAAAAGTGAGGGTGCATGAAGTGAAGTGCTCAGTGACAATAAAAACATTTCATCGCATTGAAAAACAGGTCAAAAAGAACCCAATTGGTTTAGACAATGTTTAAGGGAACTTTGACATTATGGTCGACGGCGTTTCGATCTTAGTCAGTCAAGATCATCATCAGGACAATGTAAGTGTGAGCACGTAAGATCTAGAATGGGGGAAAAACAATCAATTACTAATGTGTCCTAGATATGCACTAAATTAACAACAATGAATTACGTTGTGGTGGAAGCGCAATGAAGGCGTGTCAAGAGGAGTCAACATCAAGGCCATTAATGTGATGTTGAGGTTAATGAGAAATTGCCAAGCAAAACGATCATGCTATTCGAGGGATGATGGTGGCGCAACCGTCAAGAATGCGTGAGGTCAACGGCGTGGCAGTAGTAACAGCTGGCAGTGAAGGAAGGAGAGAATTTAACGCCATGCAAACCGATGCTGAGGAGCGCATAAGGAGGGGACTAAAGGAGTGAAAATTTATTCCAAGGCTCATGGAAAGAAGCGACAGTGAAGTGCCGACCCCCAGATAAGGATGAATGTGGTCGTGAGTTGCTAATTGCAGAGAACATGATCGGTTGTCGGGAGTTGGATAGTGATGTGTCCAGACTATAAGGAACTCGTAAGGGAGGAATGAAACTTACTACGCGGGATCGTAGTAAGGGCCTGCAGGATTGGCCGAGGAGCCCAGTAATTACGGGAGAGCGTCCGTGTTGAAGACGGATCAGTCGTTCCAATGGCGCTGGAAACGGGATCAGGGAAAATGGAACGGAGGAATAAAAATTGAATTTAATTTAAGGCGGGAAGAACGAGTTATCAAGGGGGCGGCGTAAGTGGAAGGACTTACATGTGTGGACAATTTCCACGGAACCAAAGTCAATCGGAGAAAAGCCGCTAGCAATCCGTGTTCTGCGGCGTGTTTTAACCCTAGGCGTGTGACTGACCCGGGAGGAGCTGCAGACGAGAAGGGGATTAGTGCAGTAGTTACTACATTGAGGGGGTTAAAAGGGGGGGCTGAGGGGCAGCGTGAAGGGGCAGACTTACTTGGCAAGAAGAATTTTCAAGGTGAATGAATCACAACCGGAGCGCGCTGGCAGCAGTCCGAAGCGTGCTGTGTGTGCATTCGTCGATGGGAGAGATAGACGCTTAAAGAGGCAGGCGCATGCGTGAAGCAGCGCATGTGTGGGCCGAGAGTGGTCATTTCGTAGAAGCGGAGTATAAGGGCCGCCATGATGGGTGGGGGGTGGTGCAAGCAATTGAGGGGCTGGATAGGGTAATGCACCTATATTCACGGGTAAAATAATAGACAATTCAGAAACAGTATGGATAAAAAGGACATTATGACAATAATTACTATACAATGTAGAACCATACTGTTTACAGAGGGCATGGACACCGTGGTCAATGAAGGAGATGGAGTTATAGTGTCACGACCATGGTGGCAGCCTGAGTTCAAGGGCTTACAGTATCATGTTCCATTTGTCAATGGTATTTAGACCATGTTCGATTGAGCGACAGTTAAACATCCATTTGCATTCCAGTCTGTTTAGAGTGAGATTCTGGTCACCACCTCTGCTGTTGGGGTGGATCATGTCGATCACTAGCCATTCCAGATCGTTTTCAGTATGTCCTTTTTCAATGTAGTGGTTCACCAGAGGGGCTGTAATAACCCGGCAGCGTATTCTGCTCCTGTGTTGTCCGATTCTGGCTTTGATTTTTTGCGTTGTTTGGCCAATGTACTTCAGGTTGCATGGGCATTGAATACAGTAAATGACATTCATGGAATTACAATTGGAAAAGAAATTCAGGTCATGCATGCCATTAGCGTATGGAAATATGTTGGTGTTAGTTGTGAAAGGGCATGCAGAACAGTTACCACATTTGTAGTGGCCTATAACAGGAGGTAATCCAAACAGTGAATGGATTCCAGTGTTTTTGAGTGTTGGTCTCTGTGCCCTAACTAAATGATCCTTGATGTTGCGGGCCCTCCTGAAGGAAAAAAGCGGGGCTTCCTTAGTGATGTCGATGGATATCAGGAGTGGCCAGTGTTTTTTAACTACTTTAGTAATGCTGTTCGTAGCCGGGCAGAAAGTAGTTACACAGGTGATGTGTGATAGGGTTTTCTTGGCTTTGGTTTCCAGGAGTATCTCCCTGTGAGAGTACCACGTTCTTTTCATGGATCTTTTTACTAGGCGTCTGGGGTATCCTCTGAAGAGTAGCTTGTCATATAGGATATTGGCCTCTTTAAGGTAGTCGTCTTTGAGTTTGCAATTCCTTCTAATACGGAGGAATTGTCCAAAAGGAAGTGCATCTCTGAGTGCTCTGGGATGTGCACTTTTGTAATGTAAGAGAGTGTTACGCTTGGTGGGTTTTCTGTACAGAGTGGTGTATAGGGTACCTTTAGAGTGAATAATAGTCACATCCAGATAGTTTATAGAGTGATTACTGGAGTCATGTGTGAACTTAAGATCCGGTTGGCAGTTGTTGAGCCAAAAACAGAATTCATCGAGTTCTGATTCCGAGCCATGCCAGATCATGAACACATCGTCGATGTAACGGTACCAGCTTTTAATTTTGTTGCGGTGTGGGTTGAGTTCATTGAGGATGAATGTCCTCTCTATTTCATCGACGTACAGGATGGCAAAGTTAGGGGCAAAAATTGCACCCATAGATGTACCCTTCCTTTGTCTGTAATATTTCTCATTGAATAGAAAATAGTTTTCAGAGAGAGCTATTGCAAGGATATTTGAAATCTAGTGGACTGTTTCATGATCGGCACCCTAAGGACACATCACAACGTAAATTTTAAGCACTACACATTGGCTGCCCATCGACTCCAGAGCGAAGAGTTAACCATTTCTTCACAAAGCCTTCATGAAAACTCCCCAGCCTTTTTGGCCTCTACATTTTCCCCTCACCACTCTATGCACACCACCGTTCTACCAGCCTCTTCCGATTGAATGAACGACTAATAACTTATTGAAGTTATTTTTTTTTTAAACTCAATACACTCCTAAAAACAACATTTCGAAAATCATCAAAGCTGATGGAAAATACTACTTTCATTACACTAATAAAGTGCAGAATACAATAAAAGTACATTGTTTTAAGAATGCTCTAAAACTCATTTTCCTTGTTTCAACTCTGACGGCATCAAAACAAAACTAAGTCAGGGTAAATTATAGGAGAGCGCAAGCATCATTAAAATAACACACACCGTTCAGTGGCATATCGATTTCCTTTAATACCATACCCAAATTCAGAGCTAAAGCATGATTCTCAGCAAAGCTACCAACTATTAAATTTGACACACCAAGACCAACAGAATGTTGACCTCCGCCGGAAATGTAGCAAAACCACATAAAAGCTTCACGTCATTACAACCTTAGCATGCTATATTTGCTTGAGAACAGCTCTGAATTTGTAGTCTGAGCAACTAAGGTTTCAATTACAATCTAGGATCCTTTTCAGAAGCGGAGCAGAAGCAAAGTACATGGGCGTTAGATTCAGGTTTATAAATAAGGCTTCCAGTTTTCACTGATAAATACAGACAGAAAACAATGTGTTTCCTGTCTATTTATTTTTAAAAGCGGAAAAATACTGAAAATGGTGCTTCTTGTGAGACTCTCAATGCGTCTTTCATGAATTCCAGGCAACAGCTGAGCAGATACAGTATGGAGAGTTAAAAAACATGTATAAAGTGGGATGAGATTTCCTTAAATACACGCATATGTCAGCATATATTTTTAGTATAGAGCTAATATGTGCCTGTGAGCGTAGTGTTTTGTTATACGCGATGGCTTCATTTGCTAAAACATGACAGACATCCATGTATGAGTGCACATCTAAAAGGTTATTAAACGTGGAAATATCACATTTTAGAGCTCCATTTATTCTCAAAACACAAAATAAAAATGGATCAATGGTCAAAAAATAAATATGGATAAATACAGACGTAATGTCACAAAAATAAATACTATAAAACCGGGAGCCCTATTTAGAATTACAAAACGTAACCACGTATTAAGATGGGATATTTCCGAAGCTGTTGCTGTTCTCCGCTAGAAAAGTGTCCCATTCTTAGACCAAGATGGCTCATTTTACCAGACAGTGCAATGGACTCAAGAAAGTAATTTTTGGGAGGAGCCAAGATGGCGACCGGGACGGCAGCGTAGGCTTCCGGCTCTGTGAACCTCCGCATCCCGCACAGATATCCTGCATGAGATCCTTAGCCTGCGCTATATGCCCGTGTTGGTGAATGAGAGCGGCAACCGATCGTGTGACTCCGAAGTTTCTGGCGGCGGTATCGCCGGAGAAATGTCCATTCGAAGTTTGCGGCCTGTGCAACCCTGGAACCGGGACCTCGAGTGGATAACATGGCCGGGCGGCAGATCAACAACAGCGGCCTTTGGTGACTGGGTGGAGTCGGACTAACCGGAGTGGTGCGAATATCGGCCTACATTTCGCCGTGGTCGTTCCTACCACTAAGCGTAGCGGAACGAGTGCCTGCCCGAGGTGGCCAATCCAAGATACCCCGGTGAGTGCCTCAGCCTTCGCCGGTGAGCTGCCCGGCCGCCGCCCGTAACTTGCCCTGATTCTTGCGGACTGCTCCCGGATTTTCGCGGGCGCAGGTCCGTGGTGGGGATGACTGTTGCCCGTGACCACACACCGGATATATCTTTTGCCTGCCCCCGAAACCCTGATTCCAGTGACATGGAACCTGAGGCGCTTGTCCCTGGGTCCTGGACCCAATCTGGGTTGGACCTACCCGGCGGCCATCTTGACAGGACGAAGTCTACCATCCTGTACACTGGGTCACAGCACGATTGGAAGTGTGCGACTATGAGGAGCGTAGCGGAGCGAGCGCCGAGAGCTGTGCTGGGGTATGGTGATCTTCTCGAGGCTCTCGGTGCCCTTCATTCCACCTTGGTTCACGGCGCCTGGGTATTGGGGAGTAAGCTTGATGGGGTGGCATCAGCGTCGGAACAGTTGCTGCCTGCCTGTCCCCAGGTACACGGGGACTTCCTACACTGCACACGGGAGGACAGTGTCGTGGCCGCCCCCGTGGATAGTGACCAGCTGGAAACCCCGGACAGTATCTTAACGTGTGATCGGCTGGCTGTGGGTCTGATCTGTTCCGGAGGTCTTGGACCTGAGTGGGGGGTGGTGGCCTTGTCCCGTGCGCGGCCTCCGGCAACCCAGGCAATATTCAAGCAACGGTCGCCTGCTCTGGCTGATTTCGCCTTCTTGGACCTTGTGTGCAGTGCAGATCCTGGGGCAGCACTGGGAAAGACGACTCTCCATACTGCTGACTGTGTTGGTGTTCAGAGACTTCCACCCTATCTGTGTGTGTCGCTTCCTGTTCTTTTTTGGACGCTCCTCTTCTCTGTAGCATTGGACATGGCACTGGGTCGATGGGTATGCATGGGTAGATTCGCAAAGAGTGGCCAAGGATAAGGCTGATCCTTCAGAGGTGGTCATCTAATAGGCGGGCGGGCTCAGGGGTTGCGTGCTCTCACGGCATAACTGTTAGTGTAATAGGCGCATAATGCTCCCCATTCTTCTCTGACTTGGTCGACTCTGTGTTGCTTATTGTTTGCTTTGGGGGAAAACCTATTGTGCGGGAGGGAGAAGCCGGGGGCATGTTTAGAAGGCCCTCCTCCAGTTTATTAATATTCTCTCTACCCCCCCGTCTGGTGGGGTCTCTTTTCTCACTCCTCTTTCTCTGTTTCTTCTATATTTCGGGTCTGGTTCCGGGGCGACAGGCACGCTGCTGGGGGGGGGGGGCCGTACTCATCTGCAGAGGTGCAGGGTGGGGGGTTGGGGGAGGGGGATCCTTTAGTCTTTAACCCTTTTTTTCCATGGCCTCCTTTTTCTTCTCTTATTCTTCTTTGTCTTTCTTTTCTGGGATCAGCATGGTAGAACTCCTTTGTCGTTAATCGCTGCGTTTTCATGTGTGCCACAATTTCCGTGGTGTTTTCTGGGTTTTAGGGCAGGGGACTGCAGGCGCAAATGGCCGTGATATTCCTCCACATCCTGAACTTCTTGTTTCAGCGCCATTGACTAGATAAATTGCTGTTTATTGTGGACGTTTATTACTCTGCCTGCCATTTTTTGCTGCCGGGAAACTGTTTGGCACCTGATCCTTCCATCTTCCCTTATTATAAACTGAAAACCTTTTGTATCCTGGTCTCCTACTTGGGCTGTTCAGTGGCCGAGAGTATACCAGCATGGAGATTCTGCTCCCCGAGGTGCTGCCTGTGCTAAATATTGATTTCTGTTACTCTGACTGCTTAGCGGCCGGCCCCGGGGGTTGTAGGCCCATACTTGTTAATGGTTGAAATGTCAATAAAGGTTTTTCAAAAAAAAAAAAAGAGAAAGTAATTTTTAAACTGGCTATCAGAATGTGAAATACTAAATAATCTGGAGTGTCTACCAGCGGAAAATTCTCTTAAATCAGTGTCTTTCATGTATAAATTCAGTTTCTTCCCCAGCACTTTTTAAAGGCCACATGTAGCAGGTTTTGATTCAAGGCATCCACAAACAAACTTCCTAGATCAAAAAGGCCTATCTGTGGAGATCCTTGTTTTTCCACAGCAGCAAAACTTTGAAACGCTTTACTTATACAACCCAGCACTGACCCCAATATAATACGGTTTGGGTGACACCGAAAATCCTGGCTTTATAAATTTTAGTTCCATCCCCTTCACTTTCTGGCCAAATATAAGTGAGCGTTTTGTGTTCCTTTAGAGTCAAAAAGCTTCTGCGATTGAGTGCAATACAAATACATAAACCTAAAATAAAATTATAGTCCAGAGAATACATTAAACATTTCTTTTTCATACTTTTCATCCATGGATTAATTGAAATCTTGATCAGCTAAAGAAAACTAAATACACACAGAACAGGTCAAAACCAGTAATGCGATAAAGAGCCCCCGGGCGTCAGAGTTTCTAGATGCTTAAAAGAACATTGCCGGAGGCAAAGTAATTTACTCCGGTGGAGTAAAGAAGATAATCAAGTCAATCTTTACTTCTAGTCACTCATGAAAGGGACAGAGATTGCCATTGATCTAGGAAACATCAATATGATCTTACACCATCCTTTCTACTGATTTTTTAGGTTCCTCCTACAAGTTTCACCTTTTTCTGCAGATATCTAAAAATCTTTTTAGTTTTTTGCTCATTTTTCTATCGAGTTGGCTTTCTTTGACTCCAGAGCATACCATTGGACAGCATGAAGCCTTACGAACTAAACTGGTATATGAAGGTCAGAAGGGTCACCTTTTGCCCTGGCTCCTTTTCAGTGCATACCAGACCCCACTCCTCGCTCTGAACAGCCATTGTTGGCCATGACAATGAAAAAGAGTCCTTAAACCAAGGTCTACACTTGATGCATATTTGAATGCATGATGAGCTCTCAGGTTACCCAGGTCCCTGAGGAAGAAGCACATGCACCTCCTTGCATTTCAGAAGCCATCATGGGATAACCACCAGTGTGAGAATCCATAGAAAATACCTGGACTGCATCAACTACTCATGCATAACCCTGGAAGACTGGAGAGTTCTGCTGAACTAAAGCGCGTGGCATCTGGATGCAACCGAAAGAAGAGGCTTGTCATGTTTGTTCCTGACAGGTTCAACAACAAATAACTCAATGTGCTACAAACGAACTAGATCCCAAGACAAAAGCGGACTAGGAGTGGTAATGCAAGTTTACTCCTGAAACATTAGAGAGGCGCAACCATTAAGGGTTTCTCAGATATTTAACCAAATAAGCATTGACAAAAGCAACCTATTTTTATTTTTGTACTGGGCATGAACATAACATACTGGAACATACGCATGTATGTAAACAGAAAAAGGCCAGTTCCAAGCTTCCATATGCACATAAACCAACAGAAATGCAAACAACTATGTACATACAAAATACATATGTGCAATTATGGATACAGACACATGGTTGCATTTTTTATTTGTCATCTTTTTAGCCTGCTCTGGATTTTTTAGGACAAGCAGAGACAGGTTCAGCTACTGCCAGCTTTACATAATCAAAATAATTCATAAACATAAAAATCTTTAAAATGTACATATATACAAGGGTAGCTCTTTTCATCCTTTGGTCTGTTCAATAGTTATTCACATTTTCCTTTGGCTCATCAAAGCATATAGCAGAGTCAGCCCACTTCAGCCATTGGCTGTCTTGCATTGTGCGCGATGCAATTTTACCGGACCGCTTATGAAAAACTGCCTAAAATAAGAATACTACAGTGTGAGGATTGTTGGACCAATTCTTTACTTTGCTAATGTTTTTCTTTTTACATTATTCATTCTTTTTCATTTTTGAGTCATCCTCTGTTTAAACCATATCTTCAGGTTACAATTCTGTACAGATTGGAAGTCAATAGTACCTTTTCTTTGTGCGAATAAAACTAAAAAAATGCCTTCTTTACCTGCTTTAAGTACACTTGCCTGCCAAACGCGCCCCTACGGTTCTATTTAAATGTATGCCACAGTAATTGTTGGGTTTGGCCCTTTCTGCATGTTCATTTCCAAACTATTTGCCTTCACCCTCCTCTTTTCTGAATCCGTTTTTGCTTTGTTTTAGTACTCTGCACTTTACCACCACTTACCAGAGCTAAGGTTCTTGTGCTCACTCCTTTAAACATGGTAGAATTGGCTTACACCAAATTCATATATTTAATTTACTTGAACAGTACCTAGTAAAGTGGTACTACATGTGCCCAGGGCCTGTAAATTAAATGCTACTAGTGGGCTTGCAGCACTGATTGTGCCACCCATTTCAATAGCCCTTTAAACTTGTATCATGCCTGCCATTGCAGCCTGTGTGAACAGTTTTTAGACTGCCATTTCGCAAATCTTCCTTTTTAACACATATAAGCCACCCCTAGGATAGGCCTTGAACAGCCCAGAGGGCAGGGTGCTGTGTATTTAAAAAGGTAAGACATGCACTTTTAAGTTTTACATGTCCTGAAATTCAAGAACTCAAAGTCGTTTTTCACTACTACAGGGCCTACCACTCCCATAGGATAACATTGGAGTTACCTTATTAAATTTAATAAGCTGTAACTTCCAATTGGGAGCGGGTGGCTAGTTCGAGTTTGGTATCTAAAGAGTGGTTATTAAAAGGCCCCTTTAATGGTAAAGTAGGATTTTAATCACAATTCTGAAAATGCCACTCTTAGGAAGTTGGCAGTTTCTTGTCTTAACCCTTTGGTGCCTGCAGCCTGATTCCTGGGTCACATGACTAGCTGTAGCCGGAGACTGTCTTGGTGTATTGCTCCCAGACAGTGAGACAAAGATAAAACATGTGTTGGCAGAATGCAGCATTCTGGGTTAACAAGTGGAAAGAGCCGTCCCCAGCCACACTTGCACAGTACAAAGGCTCTGCCCAAACACTACTATATTGTGACCCTGGACAAGCAGGAATGAAGGGGATGCCCGACACCGCGGGGTGGGTGGAAACCTCTAGAAGCTTACTCTATTTCAAAGTGAACATCAGGTATAAATGTTGGCCCTCACACCCACAACTCTTTAGTTAACTTCTGGACCTGTGGGCCCTTCCAGGAATGACTGCTGTGCTGCTGAAAGGACTGCAACACTGCTGTACTGCTGCTCTGAAGGACTGCTGTCCTGTTGACCCGCTGCCAAGGTAAGGACTGGAACTGCATCTATAAACTCAGGACCTCAGAGTGACTCCAAAGGCTAGTTGGCTGGCCTGCTGATCAGAAGCCTCAGAGACAGAACAGGCTTCCATCAACCTTGAACCCAGCTTGGTATGGCAGGAAATACAAACAAATCAGAAATCTCACTCTTGGAAGTATTTACAAGCTGCCGTAGATGAATACTCAGCACATGCAATTTGGGATATGCATATAACCAAAGAATCTTTTTTTAAAACTATTAATAAAATAACAACCAACTATTGATGCATAAAGATAAACAATCCCTTGCAAAAACAATGCATGCATAGACACTATTGAATGAGTATATATCTGTCAAAGCACAATGCAATTTAGAAAGCCCTAGGTCTTTAAAGCTAAAACAACTTTTTTAAAAGCTCAATTTGGCCTTTTCCCAGGATCATCTCACGCAATGCCATGGCTGCGTACAACAGGATGGACTGATAGCTTGTCGATTATGTAAAAAAGGAGAAGAGAACATTATCTATTTGCTTTGCATGTGCCCAAAATTGAAGGAATAAAGAAGAGCGATACTTAAGTGGCCTTAAAACACTTGTGGAATACGGATTTGTAGACAAGCACTTATAAGATGTCTAAAATCAAATTACATAGTTTTGAACTCTGCCTTTGTAAAATGCATACTAATGATAAGAAAGAAATAGGACACTGATGATTTGATCAAAGAGAACACATAGGACATGTTTAGTAGTTAATCTGCACAATAAGATTAGCAAGACCCTGATTTGTTATATTTTAAAAGGTGGCTGTCTGTAATTAATTTAAGTATGTTTTTATCTTAAAAGTATGTTTTTACCCTAAATGTATTTGTAATAGTATGGACTTTTGCTTTTACATATTGCATGATTTTAAATATTCAAACAATAAAATTAAAAAATAAACCTTGAACCCAGCACCTGGACTCTGCCATCTGTGAATCCTACCCTACCAAGTGGAGCCACACCAGTCCTGGATCCTTAGAAGTGGGCCTGAAGGTGCTCTGCCAGCTCATCTAGGGAACTAGCAGAACCGACATCTCTGCTGGGCAGCAAAACCCCGAGCAGAACCAACACATCGCCTCTGCTGCATGGACTTTCCCGGCGCAAGGATTTCGCATCGCTGCCCACAGCTCAATTGGAACCGAAATAGGCTCTCACTTCGCAAGACTCCACATCATAAGCCCCAAAGTGTATTTTGAACTAGAAGGTGTGAGATGTATTCTCAAAGCAGGACTTCACATCACAAACCCTCTCAACAGCCTCCTCGACGGAGCACCTCGCATCACAGCCACTCGGAACCAAAGCTGCACGTCAGATCACCGACCAGGAACTTGCATCAACTCGGCTGCTTGACGCATCCTCGAAACAGAACTGTGCAACCCTTTGCAACCAGGATTTAAGGTACTCTTGTTCCGCAGGTCCAACTGGGTCCATATACCCAGCTCGTACTCCATCGCAGTCAGCCTGAACTTGTGACTTTGTCCCGATTTACTGCAACCAGACAGCCACAGTTTGCGCTTTGTGGCGCTATTTTCAGATACATCTTTAAAACTGCATATCTCCGGTTTGAATGATTGGATTTTTGTCATGTTTGTTTTGTTTTATTTATTAAAAATTACTCTATTTTTATAATCTGGCATGGGATCCTTTTTGTGGTGCGTTTTCATTTTATTACTGTATGAAGTGTTGCACAAATACTTTACACACTGCCTCTAAGTTAAGTCTGTGTGCTCTGTGCCAAGCTGCCAGAGGGTTGAGCACAGGATAATTTGAGGTTTGCTGGTGCCTCACACAGACAAAGATTGTGGTTCCTGCTTGAGTAGTGTTCACCCTCCTCAACCAGTAACACCATTTCTTACAGTCATGTTTTTAATTTAACTTTTTTTAAATTCATGACTTGAAGCAAAAACTATTGTGGATGCCAATGGTGAAGCATTAAACAGATGAAGGGCACACCGAGAATGAGACACACTTGTAAGCTATGGAAGTGGTCCACTTGGACAAAAGAGGTGGAAACATTGCCACCCATTTGGACTTGAGGAAATGTAAATGGATAGACTTACTGGAACGCACCACCATAGGTCTGAATGATGCAAGTGATTTCTGCAGATTATCTGTTCTAAACATGTGAAAAAATGTTTTTAAAACTATTTCTGGCTGTGTCCTTTGCTTTGCCAATTTTTTTTTCTTTTTTATTTGATCTGATGCTCAATAATGTACAACATGGTGTACTATAGGAGTGTCCAACCCCCCCCCCCGATAACCTTACTTTTAGGAATAGATTGATGCAATTTATTAATTTAATCATCTTGGTTATGGATCCTGGGGCGCCGTAGGTGGGGAAAACCATATTGTATCTTGCATTGACATGCTGGACCACTGCGCCAATTTGACATATGAAAGGGCATGAGATTCTTTACATACATTATAATTAAGAGGGGTCTAACGTAGTGGTATGGCCTGTTTAACCCAGTATTGAGTGACTCTGTGGTATTTGATACTCTCCCAGTGGCACAGTCCTCACCTCTGTGGGTGTACTTTTCTTCAGTTCATTGGACTGGCCTGTCTGTTGGATCCCTGTGCTCCTCATCCAATATAGCATAGCTGGGTTATTGATTTATTCGAGTAGGACACGGACGACATTTAGGTGGGAACTTCCACTGCTCCGGCTTCATTGCTGAATGAGACGGCACTCCCACCCTCCGCCTACACACATAGCACTACAAGGCTGTAGTTAAGGCAGACAGTTGCTATTCAATGGGCAAGAAATCCACCATATTTTTTTCTAAATGCAGCAGACAATGTCAAAAATATTACCTCACTCACCTTCCCAATCACCGCATCTCTTCACATATGTAAATGTAAATGTGCAGATATTTATATAGCGCAAATCACCAACCGGTCTCTAAGCGCTTGCTTAGGGAACCCGTCCTGGCATTCCCCTGTGAGATAACCCAGCAGGGCATCCACAAGGTGAAAGCCAGGCATCCCGCCGCGAGGGGCCATTGTGGAGATTAAGCAAGCTATTGCCCAGAGTCACAGAGCGTGAACCCATGAATCGAGTATGCACTGGAGCGAGAATTATCGAGTCCATGGACAATTTATGGACTCAAGACCCAGGCGAGCCGGGAATTGAACCCTGGTCCCGGGCTGACCTCTGCTTCCAGGTCTGCCTACTCTAACCATTGAGCCACACTTCTCCACGAGAGAAGTGTTGCTGTCTCAAAGGACCACTTGGCTCACTGTAAAATTCTGATCCCACTTCACCTTAATATTGAAGAGCATTATTAGGCAGAAGGGATAATTTGGAGGATATAGTAGGAAATAAGATTTTTTTAAATGTTAACATGTTTAAAATGGCATTCAGAATCAGCATTTGTCCTTTGTTTTCTTAAAAATGTACTCTTTATCTGCTGTGACCCTCCCTCCCCCAATTATCGCTTAACTATAATCCATTCCAGTAGCTTAGAATTCTAAGTGATTCTCATTAACAAGAATTTGCAATGCAATAGGTCTCGCAGTTACACGAGTTAAAGCTATTGGCATTGTAAATGACAATGCCAATAGGCATTGTTATTTGCAATGTCAATAGCTCAAACTCGCGTAAATGCGAGACCTAATGCATTGCAAATGCTTGTTAGTAATTGTTGACCCGTTTGAGCTAGAAAATGTTTTGTTTTGGTAACAATCTGGATATTGCAGCAGATGATGCATTATGAGGGAAATGCGGCAAGTCCTTAGTTGTTCAGAAAACGGTGCAGCTACAAAAAGCACATAACTCCAGTGGCCCGGACTATAAAACATAAAATGACTTGGCTTCAAATAGCTCTCATCATTTCCTACCGGTCTAGTCTATTTCGAACTGCACAGAAAGCACACCTGTTACAGATCCGCTCCTGTGTGTTCAAGCGAGGTGGGGGACAGGGACGTGAATACAAAATCACCTTTACTATCCTGTTCCTCTGTCTGTACAACCTGGCACCACTAGGAGGTCGGCTGAGTCAGCTTGTGGAATGTCGTTAGTCATCTAGGGCCGGAAGTGCCTTAAGCACGCGATCCCATCCTGATGACATCACAGGTCGTATGACGTCTGTTCCTGTTCAAACGGGCCCGGCTGTATTCACGTGCAAGACCCAATTCCAACGGCCGTGTGTTTGTGCCTGGGTAGGCAGCGCGCGGCTTGATGAACCCACTCACTCGGCCTGGGAATTAATGCTCGCTTGCTGCTTGGCTTTGCTTTTTTTCGGGATCGCTTTTCTGCTCCAGTGTTGAACGAAGCATACCAGATACCGAAGCGTGAGCAGAGTGGGAGGTTCGTTTAATACTCAGAACTAGTGTCAGATGAAAAGAAAACGAAGAGCTAGGAACAAACGCTGTTAAATTGAAGGTTAACTTATTAATTACCACATAAGTACATGAAATTAACATATTTCAACTATTACTAAACAAGGTTTAATTCAGGCGCTAAAAGTTGTTAACCTCGATTCATTAGAAATGAGTGTGCCTAGAAATATGAACGGTTTTCCAGGGTTAAACAAGCATTGGCCGCACGCGCGCCTCGCGCTTGAAGTTTAAAAAAAAAAAAAAACAAGCCAGGCGGAGCGTGGCGTGCGCGAGCGCTTGGGGGCGGGGGAGCGGACCCTTTGAAGTGCTCCCAAAAGGCGGATTGCATGGCGGCACGATGCACGTGATTGTGCGCGTGCTAGCCATGCAATCCGCTTTTTGGGAGCACTTTTGAAACCCGTATTCTATAGTCTCGCTTTGCAATCGCTTACGCGATAGCAAGGCGAGACCTAAAAAGGAGTGTCACATGCTCGTCTGATCCTCCAAGGACAACAGATTTTTAGGTTCACTTGATGGTCACCACGCAGCGGCAAATTGAGGAAAAGAAAAAGAACATGGGGCGTGTCGGGCCTACCACACAACCCATTGCTAGGCAAGCTGAAAAGTGTATCCTTCTGCTCACAAAGCAAGCGGTCCTTGGGCTGCAACACCTGCTCCGTCTCGGTCTGACCACTGGCCTGCTGTTGTGGAGGGACTCACATTCCCTCCATAAGTGACTCCATAGTGCCTGCCCTCTCATCACCCCGGAACACCTGAAGTCTGAATCTCCTGCCCCTTACTCCCCTCTGGCACTTTGGACCATTCTCCTCTTCCCACCCCTGCTTGCCCCCACCTCTATTCCTTCCTCACCGACTGCCTAAAATGCTGCCCTTCATGTGCCAGATTAAACCCTGTGGAGGCCCCTAGGCTGTCGAAATTCCGCCCCCCCTCGCAAATTATACCCTAATACTCAATGCATCTGATTGTTTTACAGATGTGCTTTTAAGAGACAAACTTATGTGAATCTGATGTCTCTGGTTTATGTACTTTAAGTTGTTAATGGGTCATAACATTAATGCAGTATTTTCTCTATAGAGTCTTTAATGTAAAGTTTTTGTTTCTTTGAGTTGATTCATATTTTTTTTCGATCTTTTGCAAACAATATTTAAGAAAGCTTGATTGTAATTTTCTTTCAAGATCAAACCAATATTATTTTGATCCGTAGTTGCAGGGCCCTAAAAGGATTGGGGCCCATAGGCCAGTGCCTACTTTGTTTATTTGGTAATCTGGAACTGTGCCCCTGCCACTCCTGGGAGAGCCAATCAGTAGCTGCATGAGCCCGGGACAGGAAAGAACAGGCTGAACCATCAGAGCAGCAGGAGGTGTCTTTCAGAGAGCAAACAAAAAAAATATTACCGCACTGTGTGTGCACACACCTGCGTACGATGTGTATGTGCCAGTAAGTGCCTGTGTAGATTTTTGCTCATAAGGTCGTGTGTACACAAATGCATGTCTGTGTGTTTGTATGTGTGCACATTTGTGTTTTGCGTGTGAATGTCTGTGTGTGCTGGTGCGGATGGAGTGTGCTGCCATTGCAAGACCCGTGAAATGCCAGACCTGCCACAATGGTTCTAATCCCTGGCAACGTGCTGGTCCTATCACAAATTTGGTAATCCCTAATAACATGCTGGTTCTGGCACAGAGATAAACTTGTTAAAATGCCAGCTCAGGCACAATGGTTGTAATCCCTGGCAATGTGCTGGCATTGCTTGGTAAATGTCCGTCCTGACAACTGGTGGTAACTTCTACCAGCATGCTAGCCTTGTTATAAAGGTGGTAAAACATACCAACATGGGGGCTCTGACAAAATGGTGGTAATTTCTGGTCAAATCCCTTCACACGATGGCACTGGCACAATGGTGGTAATCCCCAACAACATGCCCACTGTGGCAATCCATGGCATATTGTGGGCAGCCATAGTAGGATAGAACCAAAGCACAGATGTTCATCAGTTTGAATACATTAAATTTCAGGCAGGCTGTGAGAAGAAAAAAAATATTACAATGGAACTTTTTAACAGGTATGCTGCTGGTGTACGCTTTTAGCTAACCTCTACAATCCCCATGACAAATGACTTGCCATTACTAGGTTTTCAGAATAGGGATGGACAAGGCAAAACCTAACGCATTTGTAAATGATTGTTATTATGCGCATATGGCTGCCTTGTTTAAGCAGCTCCACGTTTTCTTTTTTAGTTTTTAGATCGAGCCTGGCAGCGCATGCGCTGCGAGGCATGCTGTATTCAGGTATGGACTTAAAGCTCCGCCCACTCTCCGCCCATATTTTTCAATGGATTGTGTCATTGTCCTTTGTAAACTGTGTCTTTTCATTGGTCAATAGGCTTAGTAGTCCCTTCTTAGTATCGCCTTGTCTCATTCTGTAACCTCCCATCAGCACAACCCCTGTTAGATGTGTTGTTTCTCGGTAGGCTTTACTTACAGCCTCCGAGCACTATTTGGTTAAATGGTTTTCTCCTGCCTGCAACAGCAGGCAGGACACGCTCTCCCCCAACGCTTTCTTTTTTCCTAGCACAGCAAGCCACGATGATACAGTGGTGGCCGTGCCTTTAGTTTGTTGATTGCAGGCCAAATGCGGCTGCATATTTTTTTTTTTTGCTTACGGTTTGTTCAGATTTTGGTTTACAAGATCCTCATATGGCGTTTTCACTTTAATGGCAGCTGCGCCCCTTTCTTTAGACCCGTCTCGTCTAAAGAAAGGGACGTGGTCGCCATTAAAGCGAAACGGCGGCATTGGGTGCTTTCACCAAAAAAAGCAGGTCTGCTAACTTGACAAACAGATGCTTTTTTTTGTAAAAGCACCCCTTAATGCGCTTTCACTTTAATGGCGACCGCACCCCTTACTTTATATGAGCCGGTTCTAAAGATAGAGGCGCAGCCACTATTAACTTGAAAGCGCAGCGTGGGGTGCTTTTCCAAAAATAGCATTTGCACTACT
Source organism: Triturus cristatus (assembly GCF_964204655.1). NCBI lineage: Eukaryota > Metazoa > Chordata > Amphibia > Caudata > Salamandridae > Triturus > Triturus cristatus. Next base: position 736,109,255 of record NC_140592.1, read on the forward strand.
ATAGGTCTCGCGCATTTGCGAGAGTTTAAGCTATTGGCATTGGCATTTACAATGCCAATAGCTCAAACTCTCATAAATGTGAGACCTACTACATTACAAATGCTTGTTCTTTTAATGGCATATGCTTGCAGTATAAATAAAATAAAAAATTAAGCATGACACCAGCTAGCCAAAACAAAACCTACTGGGTTTGTAAATGTTTGCTACTAAAAACATTTGGGCATGCTCGAATTTTTAACAGCCTATGTGTCCTGAAGAAAGAAAAGCCACAAGACTCAGAATGCAATGTCATGATGGCTAAAAAGTCAGAAGTGGCGTTAGCTGTCCTGCATTCCTTGGATCACAAACCAGCTTTATTGAGGGAAAAATGCTCCTAACAATGGATAGTAAAAAAAAAAAAAAATTAAATACATTTGGTTTTTGCGAGACAATGCATTTTTTTTGTTTCACTGCTTTCTGTGGAACAAATACAGTTCGGCAATTTGCAACAAAGTAACTGAAACATTTCAATCAATTCAGTCTGCTGGGCTTTCAAGCTTTTCCATCAGCCTGCATTGTTTACATTTCACAAGAGATAAGTGGCTGCATATTTTAAATTACTTTAGTGGGAGATTAGAGATTCTTGGTACTGTTCAAGTACAGAAGAATGCAGATACTGAAATGACCCAAGTTGATGTAACTCCGTGCAGTGCTCAAATGTGAATATGTCTTTCGTTTTACACACCATCACTAGTAAAAACACCAAAAGCAGCACGGCCATAAAAAACGGTGGGAGGGGCTAACTAGCACAGGAAGTGTGCGATGAGGTCACGACTTATCAGATCCCTCACTTGAAATGTAACAGAATTACCTTGCAGTCAAGCTGAGAAACAACGGCTGCTACATAGAATGCAATTATGAAAATATAGTTCTAAAATGTACTTTTTAGTTACATTTAAAAAGTGCAGTTCTCACAGAGTGAACCAAACGTGCCTAATTATTTTTGAAGAGCTGTTTGGTGCTACTGTTTTTCTCTCTACTGGTGAATTTAACCCGCGTGAAAGCACAAATTCATCTCTTTTTCACATCATTAAGGCACAAGGACGTCAATGATGGGCAGGTCTTTGCTCAAAACCAATTGCTCGGTCAGGCAACAATGCAAGTGATCGCAATAACGCTCACAGGAGAAGGGTACCAGGAGGGTAACATACCATGAGTTCCAGTTTCTACTAAAACAGAAACATTTGAAAAGTCTTTCTGACCCCATGGGGAGGCGTCTCTTCCCTAAAATGAGTGGGGGTATTCCGTCCACCCACGCCCAAATCTCGGACTTGTGTTCTGAAAAACACACATTATTGTTGTGAGACAGCTAAATTCGAATTATGAATGCAAATAGAACAATTGATGAACAGAATGCAGAACAATGTCCTATATCCACCCCAGTACAGAGATCGGGGCCTGAATCCATCGTTTTTGTTTTTTTTTATAACAAATGTTATTCGTTTTTCTGAAGTAATCTGGGCCATTGCCCTGCAAGTACCTGTAAGAAATAAAAATAAATCAGGAGTACCGGAGTCTTTAAACAATTGCAATACCTGCGGAACTTGCAGGTTACACAACATGAACATAATGCAGCCTGTACTAGATCCCAGTAATTGTACAAAGGATACATTCATATAATGACGGGCTGTTACATAGTATGGAATGATTTGGTCAGTGGATGTTTGTATGGGTAGTTGATCCTGTCAGGGGTCCGAAGATGGGAGGGGGGGGGGGGGAAGGTCTATCCCACGATATGTCACCCAGCGGGTCCGTATTTTCCTATGTTTTTGGGGGCAACCACGGGCCAGAAACATCGCAATCTCAGCACCCATACATCTATCTGTCTAGCTCAGTCTTCCATTTGCCTATAGTCGGGGAGAAGTCCCCTTCCACAGCTGGGCAATATCGCGCTTGGCGATAGTAAGGGTCAAGAAGAGCAGTTTGTGTTTGTACTTATTTCCCCCTATCTCATCGGTACTGTGCAGGAGGAAGAGTCGTGGGTCAAGTGGGAGCTCCCATGATAATGCTTTGCTTAGGCAAGTCATACCCTGTGCCAAAAGGGTTGCAATGCAGAGCAGCTCCAGACTGTATGTAAAAATGTCCCTTCCTACCTCTCACATCTTAAGCATATAGGGGACTGAATAACTCCCATCTTCCAGAGTCTGGCTCGTGTGTAGTATGCACGGTGTATGTACGTGAATTGTATAAGGCGGTATCGAGGGGAAACAGCAGCACCTCGAGGGCTGGCAAAGGAATATATAACTTTTTTTCGCATGCGTTTACTTCGCATGCCATTTCTACGCGGTCGTTAGTACGACCGCGTTGCTAGTTAGCATACCGTTTGTACGCAATTCGGAACTACGAATTGCAGTAAGGGGGTGCTGGATGTTGGAATAGTATAATTTACTATTCCAACTCCAGTCTATGCGGACACTAGGGAAGGTGTTGGATTTTAAATCCAACACCTTTTCCCCCTTACTGCAATTCGTATTTCCGAATTGCGTACAAACGGTATGCTAACTAACAACGCGGTCGTACTAACGACCGCGTACTAACGGCATGCGAAGAAACGCATGCGAAGTAAACGCCGCTTCCCCTGGCAAAGGCCTCGGCTCAGTCACCGTCCGTCAAGTCAGGGATATCTTCTTGCCATGCTCTTCTAGTCTTGTCAAGTGTTGTTCGTGTATGTGTCGTCAGTGATTGATATGTTTTCCGGATTTTATGTAACCCCAGATCCCCCATCAGTAGGCGGCCCTCAAGAGGATGAAATTCCGGTAGGGTCTCTAAAGCATGAATCAGGGGGCTCAAAGCATGGCGCGATTGGAGATATTTGTAAAACTGTGTCCTATGTAGTTGTAATTCTACTTGTAGCTGTTGAAAAAAGATTTCAATGTAGTGCCCCGCATTACATCCCCCAGGGTAGATATCTCTACTAAGTCCCACCCATGGAACTCCCTCAGGGCTGCCACCGGATGGAGGTATGTGCCATGCCACAAAGGAGTTGCCTGGGTTAGGGTCCCACACCACCCCATCGGTCTCACCGTATATCGCCACAGCTGTATTACCACTCTACTCGCCGGGGGTAGTATATCTAGCTTTCCGGAGCTATAGAGGAGCTGAAGAAGGGGAACTCCCTCCATTGCCGCATGCTCTAGCGCAAAAGCCGGGTCAGTTGGGGAGTTGTACCACCATTTGTTTATTATTAATATGTGTATCTGCTGCCGCAATACGCCCACAGCACGTGGACTGTGCGCAGGTGTGCAGCGCTACCCTGATCGCCCCTTCGTTCCACAGAAATTTATTGTGCATGGCATTTGCTTATGCAATCAAGGATCGCGGAATGTTGTAAGGAAATTTTGTAGTCTGTAGATGATTCTGGGTAGAGCAACCATCTTAAAGATGGCTGACCGCCCATATAATGAGAGTGGGAGGGAGGACCATATTGTCGTTTCGCCATTTAGACTCGTAAGTAGCAGGTTGATATTATTTGCCATGAGATCTTAGGGCATGGCGAAATGAAGATGCCCAAATATTGGGGGAAAAAACGTGGCGTGCGACAGCTGCATCGCCTAGGTGCCCTGCCAATCGTTACCGCATACTGGAAAAAGCACAGATTTAGCAGGGTTGGTGTGCAGACGTGTAATTTCCCTAAACACTGAGGATGTGTACGATACGTGGCCCCGAAAACCACGGGTCAGTCATAATGAAAAGGAAGTCATCCGTGTATAGCGCGATGCGGTCTGATCTCGACTGGGAACATTCAAATCCACCGAGCACCAGGTCACTCTGAACCCACACTGCCAAGGGTTCCACTGCTAGGGTGAACAACAGCGGGGATGGGGGGGGCAACCCTGTCTCGTGCCCCTATAAATATGGAAGGGGTCTGAGCGATATCCTGCTATACAAACAGCATATATCCGTTTACTCTACACTAACTTAACGGCCTCTATGAAGCGTGGGCCAAAATTAACCGCTTCAAGTAATTTGAATAGATAGACCCAGCTGAGAAGATCAAATGCTTTGTCTATGTCGGCTAATAGTATAGCTGCTGGGCGTCCTAACTCTGGGGCCATTGCTATGGCATTATGTGCTCTTCGTATGCTGTGGCGAGTAGCCCAATGAGGCATAAAGCCAGATTGGTCTGGGTGAATTAAGTCCGACACACAAGTCCGTAGGCGATCAGTCAGGCCCTTCCCTAAAAGTTTAGGCTCAAAGTTGATGAGAGATAGGGCGGTATGATGAATGGTCCTCCGGAAGTCGACCCGGTTTAAGGAAAAGGACTATCTCCACATGGCGCCAATCTCGGGGCAATATACTCTGTTCTTGGGCATCCTGTATTGCTGCCAGGAAATGGGGGCCTAATAGAAGCATATTCGGCCTTAGGAACTCCATATGGAATCCATTCGGTCAGGGGGCCCCCTTGGGCGCATAGCATTAAAGGCCCCGCTCAGCTCGTCTAGGGTGATAGGGGCCTACAGTTGGTCTCGCATATGGTCTGTGAGCCTTCGAGGTGGGATATCTATCAGGAATTCCGGTATTTAGGCCTCTGAGAGCTGCTCACGATGCTCGTATAGTGAGGAGAAATGCTGTGCAAATTCCAGAGCCTCCATTTCTGGAGCTGAACACAAGACTTCCTCTGCATCACATAGGGTGTGGAGCGCAGCGGGGGATGTGTCTACCTGGCATAACCTGTGAAGCATTTTACTCGACTTATCTCCCCATTGATATATCCGATGTTGCGACGCCTCCCAAATCTCTTTGGCTTCACCCATTAGATATTGCTGTAATGTTTGTTGCACTTGTAATAAGTTGTGTTGGAGAGAGGGGCTGGGGTCCCAGTTGAGTTAAATCGCCAGGGACGTCTGGCGTGACTCAAGGTCTGCCAGTCGTGCTTGTCGCGTGCGTTTCTCTTTGGTGCGATAGCTAATTTCTGCCCCATGAATTGTGGGCTTTTGAGCTTCCCAAAGGATGCCTTGAGATGGGGCAGAATCAACATTAGTGTCTAGATATTCAGATATTGCCGCATGTAGCATGTCCTGATAGTCCGGGTTTCGAAGGTGCCACGAGGAAAATCCGCCACCTAAAGTGGAGCCTGCGGGAACAAGTATGGAGTTTAAGAGTAATCGGGGTGTGATCCGATAGCCCTCTGGGGAGGTGAGCGACTTGTGAAAACCTATGGATATATGTGCGAAGTGTAAAAAAGTGATCTAAATCAGGACTGCGAACCATGTACCGCGGACATGAATGTGTAGCTGCGTTCTGTGGAGTAGTATTCATGCCAGATGTCTGCCCAGCCTAGGGTGGATGCCAATAAATTCAGTTTAGAAGGACCCACTGGTGGGTGGCGGTCCGTGCTGTGCTGTCTATCCTCTTGGCCCAAGGTATCGTTCCAGTCCCTGCCTAGGAGGGTTAGGCCCTCCGGCAGTTCCCCAAATCCTAGAGATCCTGTCAACAAAGGTCGTCCCCAGTGGAGGGGAGGGTGGGGGGGAGCATAAATACAACCTATGGTGTTGTGCTCACCATAAAGTGTGCCTGTGACAATAGCATATGGGCCCCCTGGATCCACCCAGTGGTTTGTGTGCTGGAAAGGGACTCTACGGTATATCAGAATGGCAGCTCCCCGCCACTCCCTGGTGAATCCTGCGTGGTATATATAATGGTACCGAAATCTAGCCAGGCATGGGGTTTTTTATTTTATTGAGAATACCCCTGATGTTCCAAGAAACCACAGTAAGGTTCCCTTGGGGGTCTGTCTCAGTCTGTACCATAAATTTGTATCCATGAAGTCACTAAGTATAGAGTTGGGATTTAGATAAGAAGTCTGCACGTAGAACAACAATTAAACTGATTTCTCTTAATATCCCCCCCCACCCCCCTTCCGACACGGCCATGAACTAGGAGCATCTGTCGCGGTGTAGGGCACAACAGGCCCACAACAGGGGGAACCCGGGCCCCCATGCCAACAATACCCAACCCACCCACAAAACATTAACAAGGGGAGATGAGAATGTCAAGGGCCTAGCAGCCCTATGGCTGGGCATCCACACCCGTTCAGAGGACAGTGAGTAACAGGATAGTCACAATGAAGAGCGATCCACGGCTAATATGATTTGCCACTGGATGTAGGACTGAATGACTCAGGATGTACGTTCTGGACTGGAGGATCGTCTGTCTGAACCGGATCTATGGGGTCTCTGATTTGGTCCTATGAGGTCTGTTCCGTTGTGAGCTCCAGGAGGAGTCGGATTCCTGTGGCGGTGGAGTATGCGGCTTGTGGTGGGTGTGTTTGTCTGTCCATATGAATACTGCTTCCGGTGTGTCAAAGAAATATGACTTGGAATTGAATAGGACTCGCATCCTAGCTGGGTGCAAAAGCATGTATTGCCAATTGAGGTCTTGTAACCTACGCTTCGCTGCCACGAAGGACTGGTGTTGCTGTTGGACCAGGCGCGTGTAGTCAGGAAATATCATTATGGGCCTCGAATCATGTTGGAACTTCTCTTTATGTGACCTGGCGAACTGCAAGATAGCATCTCCATCTGCATAATTCAATAACTATGCGATTACCGGTTTAGGATTCTAGCCTGGGATGGTTTCTTAGCGCCCAGTGGCTCCACGATAACAAAACAGGAGGATAACAGTCCCTTTTGCATAAGATCTGTGAGCCATTGGAAAATAAAGTTGGTCATAGAGGATCCTTCACATCCCTCCGGCAATCCCATAAAACGCAGGTTTTTGCGCCTTGCGCAGCCCTCTGCATCTTCTACTCTAGAGGCTAGTTCCTGCAAAACCACTGTTAGTTTATTGACCTTTTTTTTTAGGGTAGTTACCGAATCCTCCACCGTTGATACCCACGCCTCTGCTTCTGTGATGCGGTCTACCGCTTTTCCAAGGTCCTGGCGCAGGAACGAGACCTCTGACCCCACTGCACTGAGTTTGGCATCCAACTTATCTCTGATGTCATTAATCGCTGCTAGGAGTGCAGTAATTGTCCGGAACTGTGCCTGCCCCATCGCCCTCCGTGGCACCCCCTGCAGGCTTAGTGAAGTGATCCAGGGTGCCCTGCTTGGGGCCAGCTCCACCAGATTTATCCCTGCCCATAGCAGTTAGTGAGGGGTAGTAGGCGCGGAGGTCCTCTGGGAATTCAGATGTCAGATGTGTGTCCACGCCGGTTAAGGGGGTACCACTCCGTCCAAGAAGAGCCGTAAGGGTAGCGTCGGGCCCACAGCGGGGAAGCACTGTCAGCAGGTCCTTACAGACTCAGGCGTGTCCCGGGCCACAAGCCACACTGAGCCTAGCTCAGCCGCTTCCACAGCCCACGACCACCCGCCAAGTAGGCCCCGTAAGGGAACCGGACTCTCCAGACCGCCCGCCCACAGCGCTCCCCACAAGATGCCGAACCTCGGGTCTCAGCGTCGCTGCAAAGGATCCAGGGGCCGCACACACCTCACAGCCCTGAAAGCGATTGAAAATAGGGGGGCCCCCTGCACCCCAGTCCATCTAGGGGTGCAGCACCTTACTCTCCTCATCTCTCAGCACATCTCACATGCTCGCACCCTCGGTAGGAATCAGCATGGCGCAGGTGGAGGCCTGTTCTTGCCATCAATACAGGCTTCTGCGACTTCCAATTAGTCCACAACCACAGCTGTATAGTGCGGGAGCCGGGACGAGGTACCAGGCCCCTCCGCCTGCAGGGCCTATAGGTAGGCTGTGGCAGTAATTAATATGGCACCCCGGCCTTGGATATATGTGCGGCCTTCACCGGGTAGCCACGATGGGTCCTTGCCACGGCCCGAGTGCAGAAGTGAATCCCCAGGATGTTGGGTAGCAGTCAGTACTCGCCACCGGGTCCCCCCAGGCCTGCCACACTGCTCACCTCCAGGGCCACGACCAGGCCCTTGGATCCACCACAGCACCGTGAACGACGGGTCCGGTCTCCAGAAGGAGGCTGCCTGCCAAGGCCTCGGCCCGAGTCTCCCCTTCTGCGTCTGTATGGTGTGGAGCGCTAGCCCCGGCTCCGCGGCAGCCAATCGCCGGGAAGCAGCCCCCCCCCCCGCCCGCGGGATCGAAATCTTCGCTACCCAGCTCCTCTGAACAGGATTATGGATGGATTTAAGGCAGATTACGGCGTGGACGTGTGGAGACCGATTAGGCTGCATCCGCCATGTTGGCTTTCAAAGCCACGCCCCTCCAATCCATCGTTTTTTTTGCTCCCGATGCCATTCCAGTTTTAACCCAGCCATATGCAAATCAGTCTTGACCCTGTGCCCAATGAGAACAGTCCAGCCCGAACTGCCAAGCCAGGTCCTCCCTGGACTGGAGACAAGCATCCGCCAAGATAGCTTGACTCCAATGGCATGGAGAGCACGGGACCCACATTTGGGCATACCCGTCCCACTCGGGTGACAAATGCAAAAAGAACAATTGATGGACAGAATACAGAACAATGTCATACATTCACCCCAGTACAGAGATCTGGGCCTGAATCCATTGTCTTTTTGCTCCCCATGCCATTCCAGTTTGAACCCAGCCATATGCAAATCAGTCTTGACCCTGTGCCCGATTGGAACACTTCAGCCCGAACTGCCAAGTCCTCCCTGGACTGGAGACAAGCATCCTAGGACCATTTTCAGGGCTTCACCCATCATCAGCCAGGATAGCGTGACTCCAGTGGCATGGAGAGCACGGGACCCACGTCTTGGCATACCCGTCCCACTCGGGGTGACAAATGCAAAAATAACAATTGATGGACAGAATGCAGAACAATGTCATATATTCACCCCAGTACAGAGATCTGGGCCTAAATACCTAAGTGTGCCCGGTATGCCCAGACTTGGGCCCCGAGCTCACTGTGCCACTGGATTCAAGCTATCCTGCATGATGAGGGGTGAAACCCCAAAACCGGTCCTAAGATGCTGCTTTCTTGTCCCGGGAGGACCTGGCTTGGTAGTTCGGGTTGGACTGCTCCCATGAGGCACAGCGTCAAGACTGATTTGCATATGGCCAGGTCTAAACTGGGGTGTCATAGTGAGCAAAAGAATGATGGGTTTAACCCAGATCTCTTGACTGGGGATGAATGTTTTGATTTGTTCTGCATTCCGTCTATTAACTGTGTGTCTTTTAAATTCGAATTATTAAGCATGATGTTTGCATCTTTCTTTCTTGCTCTCAGCCAATCACATGGCAAATAATTTCATAGAGCACATCCAGCTACATTTATTGGTCTTGGTTCCAACAATGCAGCGGTCATACAGACCAATTAACAATATACACAGAGCAGGCTTTGGGTTGCTTCTTCCAACCACTGGCTTTCTCTTACCATCCACTTTCAGCCTGAGACTGCTAATCACATCCAGGCTCAGCCTACTGGTGTACACTGATCTCTCACCTAATCCACTGGTTGTTTGAGTGTATCCTTCCACCTCCACCGCAGTGCTTGCGCCGAACTGCATGAGAGACTACTACACAGCTATCACCCTCCGTCCACTCCCGCTTTCTTCCTCGGGTGAGTCTCACTTTAATGTGCCAGCGCTTCAGAAGTTAACACATTCAATCCTGACCTATTAGCTTTGCCAATGCTTGTTGTAATTATATCGCCAAAATATTTGCCACGTATTGGAGCTGCAAGCAGAACACATTAAGCCAAACCCACAAATGGAGTATTCAACATATTCCACTAGGAGACAAACTCTCGTTCAATGGCATACTTATAAATTGTTGGCAAAATTACAAAAACAGCTTATATGCTCAAGGCAAGCTAGTTCACAGGCCTAAGGAAAGAGTCGCTTTCTACATCCATCACACACTACAAGTGCTAGGGTCTAACAAGGAGAGATACAGCTTGTATTAACCTCTTAAACCTTGCAAGTATCCCAAGAGATTTGGAGAGGTCACCTTATCCACGACTTTTTGTGGCATGCTTCAACATATGTGATCTCTCCACACCAATTTAAATGAACACCGCCTGATGGACTCAACTGCTTGCGGGAGTTCTCAATAAATTGTAATTTTTTATTCTTCAAACAGCCACACATAGGCATAGTTTGGTTATACGTAACAGGATAATTTTTGACTCTGCATACGCTACACGTAAAATCCTTCATGGGACAAATTGGACTACTTCGACAAACTTGAAGTTGTACATGGACACTGAAGGTCCACTGATCAATGGCCACCAGACAGGCTTTCATCTGGACGCGCGACTGCGCCGCCTGGAGTTGAAGTAGATTCTCTGATCAGACTCCGTGATACTGAAGAACTTCTTCTGAGCTCTTTTAAACTTGGTGGCCATTCGTGTTTCCAAAAAGTTTGAAACTGTACCTGTCCTTAAGGTTCTAGTCCACCGGAAGCGGCTTAAACACAGGGTAGACACTTAACTTGACAGCTGTGATTGATTGCGTGTGTTATCACGTTGATCATGTGGCACTTTCAGCCACCCATGGTTTGTAAGCTAACAACCCTTTGTAATCTGGGACTTGAATTTGGTTTGCTTTTGGATCCTAGGTGTGAGCTTACAAATGAGTACGAAGAGTTCAACTGGCAAAAAGCTACGACTTTCTTCTATGAGAACACTCCATTACCTGTACATCACTGGTCTTATTAAAGCACCACCAGCAGTGCCACATAAAACACCACACCACAACACTACATCACTTACGTCGTATTAAAGTACTATATCACCCTTTTCCCACATTACAGCTCTACCTTTCGCTTTACAGCACCACAGGTCACATCTCGCATTGTGGCATAATGCAGTCTCAAGTTACAGTACTGCTTTTCCCCATCTCCTGTTATGGAAATGTGCCCCCGTCTCACTACAATCCGGATTCACATTACAAAATTTTAATCCCATTTTTCATTACAGTGCTGTACCCCCATTTCACAATGCGAAATAGCATTCACACCTAACGTCACATCACAGCGCTGCACCACTGTTCACTTATTACAGAACATCACTCATGTATCAAAAACAACCTGAACTAGTCAAGTCAAAGAACCTAACCTAAGGGAGAGGAAGGTGTCAGAAATCTATTGGATTCTGAAGTCCACCAAATAGAGAGAAAGGAAAAAATTATCTCTTTCTTGAGTCCCCTCACTCACCAGGGTTTCCCCACGGTGACATGCTTCATCATTGGGGTCCTCCCAGTCCTCTACGGACTGAGGCGTGCTGCGACTTGCGAATTACGTAGGAGCACTAAAAATCAGATTATGTGTAGTGCAAGTGAAAGTGTGGTGGAGTGGGATAAGGTAAATTAAAATAACCAGCTAGCGGGCCAAATATATTTTATTAATGCTCCTAGCTAATTGACTTAAAAACGGGGTGATATGCTAAAGGCCCCAACTATAATGGATAGGTGTACCTAGCATATGGTCAACTAGTTTCGAGCTTCCCCAGCTCTTCTTCAGGACTCCGCCGGGACCAGCCCAGTGTGAAAGCACCACTCCTAGTTAACCTAATTAAGGTGCAAAAGTGAGATGCTGCAACTGTAAGGCATGCGTTACAATTAATACATACGTAATGTACGTCAGGCAATATATTTTAAGAAGCAACAATGTGCCTCATGGTCAACGGAGGGGGTGTGGCGATCTCGTACACTTGTACGTGGACAACCACACTCATGAACACCTACTGGGGCCAAAACCTCACGGAGAACATCACTCATCTCATGCTACAGCGCTGCATTACCTGCTTCCTATTACAGAACAAGACACACAAATGATGGACGGAATGCAGAACAAATCAAATATTCACCCCCAGTCAGGATATCTAGGTTAAATCCATCGTTCTTTTGCTCACCATGCCACCCCAGTTTAGACCCAGCCATATGCAAACCAGTCTTGACCCTGCTCCTCTTGGGAACAGCCCAGCCTGAACTGCCTAGCCAGGTCCTCCCTAGACCAGAAACAAGCATCCTGGGACTGGTTTTGGGGTATCACCCCTCATCAGCCAGGCTAGCTTGAATCCAGTAGCAAAGTGAGCCCGGGACCCATGTCTGGGCATACCTGGCGCACTTAAGGTGAGAAAGCAAAAGACACAAATGATGGATGAAATGCGGAACAAATCAAACATTCACTCCCAGTCAAGAGGGTTGGGTAAAATCTATTGTTTTTTTGCTCACCATAACACCCCAGGATGCTAGTTTCCGCTCCAGGGAGGACCCGGCCTGGCAGTTCAGGCTGAACTATTCCCATGGGGAGCAGGGTTAAGACTGATTTGCATATGGCTGGTTTAAACTGGAATTACATGGTGGGCATAAAAACAATGGATTTAGGTCTAGAATTTTGTCCTGGGGTGAATGTTGGTCATTGTAGGGCAGTCTGTCTATCAATTGTTTTTTTTGCATTTGTCACCCATAGTGGGACGGGTATACCCAGACGGGGGTCCCATGCTCACCATGCCACTGGATTCAAGCTAGCCTGGCTGATGAGAGGTGATACTCTAAACCGGTACCACTATGCTTGTTTCCAGTCCAGAGAGGACCTGGCCTGGCAGTTTGGGCTGGCCAGTTCCCTTTCAGAGCAGGGTCAAGACTGATTTTCATATGGTTGGGTCCAAACTGGAATGGCAGGCAAAAAAACGATGGATTTATATCAAGATCTCTGTACTGGGGGTGAATGTTTGACATTGTTCAGCATTCTGTCCATTAATTGTTAGTAGTATACCGGGATACCTTTACTCATCACTTCCCTGTCCTTAAAAGTGACAGCCCGGTTACCTGTGGAATGTGCGTCCTTAAAGTTTGAATGAAGTTTTAGGACCTGTGGAATGTGTGGCAGTTCCTACCCTGAAGAATGTGTGTCCTTAAAGTTTAAATGTGTTTTTAGGACCTGTGGAATGTGTCTTTAAAGAACTGATGGCCGCAAACTACCCCCAGCAGTTTTGAGCAGAGCAGGATAATCTGATAACACAGGGCGGAGAAAACACAGGGCCTGCTATAATTTTATCAGTCACACAGCATGGTTTACAAACATTTCCGGGGCCTAGCTCCTTACGCCTATGTTCAAACAGGATTAGCAGATGTCAAAATGCTATCAGGGATCCCAAACCGTCACTGCAGATGTCTGAAAATGTTTTCGCCCAAGACCCCTTTACCTGTGTGTAAGCCCTCCCAGCCATTCATAATGTGTTATACTTGTCCTTGCATGCTAATTAGAAGAGTGTAACAGCAGACTTTAGAGTACAGGAGATACAGACATTTAAAAGACCCTTTTGGAACAGAGCCCTGGGCTTGTTTTGCTGCTGCACCTGTCTAACACAAGGATTTAAAGGACAGAGTGGCATTTTCGCAGATTGATGCGGCATGCTCTACTCTTAATGAGGTAAAATAGGAGTACTTGTACAGTGTTGATGGCTTAAGGATTTATTTAATGTAATATGTTGAAATGTATTTAAGGGGGGATTAGGATTGTACTTAAAAAAAAATAATTCAAAATAAGGGTGTCTAGCGCCGTGTAGAATATGTGTTCACTTTGTTTTAAATAATGCTTAATGCAGGGGGTTGTCATTTTAAACGGCGCAATGCACAAGGGGAATGCCCTTAAGTTAAATACTGTTGTACGTTTAAAAGGGTCTAGCGCAATGTAGGAAATGCATTCACGCTGCTTTAATTAATCCTTAATGTAGTGATGGTATGCTGCTTAAGTTGTATAATGTGGAGGTGAAATATGGCTGGCATGTTATTTTTTTAAAGTTGCAAGGCTTCATATATGTAATGTGAATAGCCGTGATAGTTTTTGATGGGCTGCTCATGACTTTAAATACAGTGTAGAGCAGGGTAGGGTGGGGCATTTAAAAGTGAATACAGAACATGTAAAACATATTAAAAAATTTACAAAGCAAAATAAAAATAAAATAATACTGTTTTGTACGCACCATATGCTTATGCTGGCTGTGAACTCCTGCTTTAGGCCCAGGGATGGCTCAGGCCGGCTGTGTGTGGGCATTGTCCAAAGCCGACATGTACACTCAGGGTCCTGGGTCCACATACGCGAAGTGCCATGGTTGGAGTCCCAAGCATATCTAGTTGTAAACCCAGAGAGCTCCAAGAGCCGTGAAGGTTACGTTGTTTATGGTCGTAGGATCTGTCTTTGGCACAAGTCCCAGGGGTGAGCGCTGCTCTTTGGGGCCTGTGCAGGGTCTTGGGGCTTGTTCTGTATTGGTGCGGAATCGCTGGGGCCCCGGTAATTATAAATTAAGAGTCCCAGAACCTGTTGTGCACCACCGCAGCTCTGGGACTCGTGTGGGGACATTCAATATTAAAATCAAATAAAAAGCCACCGGAGCCCCGCTGTGCGTGTGTGTGTGGCTGCCCCCGGTTATTTATTAAAATACGAACCCCAGGAGTCCGTGGTGGCCTCGAGGGGCTCGGGCCTCGGGCTGATGGTGGGGGCTGGGTGCCCACGTTATTTATAAAAATATGGGCCCCGGAGTCCGTGGTGGCCTCGAGGGGCTCCGGGGCTCTGGCGGTAATGGAGGGGGCTCGGTGCCCACGTTATTTTATAAAAATATGGGCCCCAGAGTCCGTGGTGGCCTCGAGGGGCTCCGGGGCTCTGGCGGTAAGGGTGGGGGCTCGGTGCCCACGTTATATATAAAAATAGGGGCCCCGGAGTCCATGGTGGCCTCGAGGGGCTCTGGGGCTCTGGCGGTAACTGTGGGGGGCTTGCTGCCCCGGTTATTTATAAACATACAGGGCCCCGGAGTCCGTGGGGTTCCGCTGTCGACTCCGGAGCGTGGCTGCCTTTTTAAAATAAAAGGCGTCCACGAGGGTCCCAGTGGCGGCGTCAGGAAAGCATGGAGCCTCTTCCTCGTGGCTGGTAGGACCCTCCCATTCCGTGATGTCATCGCGGACACCCCTGACATCACGGAATGGGAGGGTCCTACCAGCCACGAGGAAGAAGCTCCTGGCTGCAGGGTTTCCTCGTTTTGTTGCGGGGTGGGGCAACCAGTGGGCAGCAATAAATATTAAAAAACGTATTTAAAGCCCATAGGGACCGTTTTAGCAGAGTCCCTGTGGGTTTCTTTTTATTTTAAAAAGGGGGCAATTTTATATAGCGCGAACATTACCCCAAGATGTCAGAACGCTTTACAAAAGGGTCAGTTACATTACACAAGAGCTGTGATTATAGGCTTTAGAAACAGGAGTGGGGAGGTCGGATTACCAGTGTACACGTTGTGCACTCAGTCCAGGAGGAGTAGTTGGGGGTTGGGGCAGCCAAGGGGTCCCACAATAAATATAAAAAAAATGTATTTTCAGCTGCAGGGACAGGATTACAAGCGTCCTTGCGGCTTTCTTTTGTTAAATGTATTTATACATTTTTATATAGCGCTGACTTTACCCCGCAGTGTCAGAGCGCTCCACAATAGGAACAGTTACGTTACAGGAGGTGAATGTTACAAATGTACATGTTACAGAAGCAAATGACCTACAGAGGGGCATATAAAACAACAAAAGATGCTGGTCACACATCATCTCAAAGGCACCATGCTAATATAGCGCCAACAATGTCCTAATGTTTTGGAGCACGACCAGGGACCGTTGTTTATTTTAATGTAATTTTATTTAGCGCAAACATTACCAGGGAGCGTTTTAGAGCATTTTACAAAAGAATCATTTGCGTTACACATGAACCCTTTCATTTCAGGGGTTGTTGGGGGTTTAAGGGAGCGGGGCTTTTCTAACATTTAACCATGCCCCTCTAAAGCGACTGCTGCCCCTGGTATTGGGGTGTTATTTATTTATAAAACCATGTCGTTTAGGATCAATGTTTCTAGGGGGGAAAATAAATAAAATGTCTGCAGATAACAACCTGTACAAGTGGTGGGCCTGTGGTTACGCATGTCCTGTGTAAGGATGTGTGTCACTGTGTAATGTGTTTTTTTTATTATTTTTTTGTATTTAACCCAGACACAAGACCTCCCTGTATTATCATTCAACATCGATGACCTACTTACCACAATGAAGGGTAGGTGCATTTTAGAGTTGTATAGCTCTTTGTAATTTTTTCACAATCGTGTCTCAAACTATTTTTATCTAATGGTATTCCCATATGTGTATGAATCTATAGTTGATGATGACGTATTATACCAACATGTGACGGATCTGGAGTTGTACCTGGATGGTCAAGACCCGGCGGTCGATTTACAGGATAACGCAGTTCCTACCAGTAAATAAATAAAATTTAAAAAAAAATGCCATGGTTCTTTAAACTGCCTAAGACATGGTGGGACTAGTCCCCTCCCCAAAAAACAAAAAAAAACACAGCGCCCTCCTACAGTTCCCACGCTGTGGTTTTTTTTTTGGGGGGGGGGGGGGGGGGGGTACTAGTCCCACCAGGTCTTAGGCAGTTTAAAGAACCATGGTATTTTTTAAATTTTTTTTTATTTTTTTTATTTATTTACCGGTAGGAACTGCGTTATCCTGTAAATCGACCGCCGGGTCTTGACCATCCAGGTACAACTCCAGATCCGTCACATGTTGGTATAATACGTCATCATCAACTATAGATTCATACACATATGGGAATACCATTAGATAAAAATAGTTTGAGACACGATTGTGAAAAAATTACAAAGAGCTATACAACTCTAAAATGCACATACCCTTCATTGTGGTAAGTAGGTCATCGATGTTGAATGATAATACAGGGAGGTCTTGTGTCTGGGTTAAATACAAAAAAATAATTTAAAAAACATATTACACAGTGACACACATCCTTACACAGGACATGCGTAACCACAGGCCCACCACTTGTACAGGTTGTTATCTGCAGACATTTTATTTATTTTCCCCCCTAGAAACATTGGTCCTAAACGACATGGTTTTATAAATAAATAACACCCCAATACCAGGGGCAGCAGTCGCTTTAGAGGGGCATGGTTAAATGTTAGAAAAGCCCCGCTCCCTTAAACCCCCAACAACCCCTGAAATGAAAGGGTTCATGTGTAATGCAAATGATTCTTTTGTAAAATGCTCTAAAACGCTCCCTGGTAATGTTCGCGCTATATAAAATTACATTAAAATAAACAACGGTCCCTGGCCGTGCTCCAAAACATTAGGACATTGTTGGCGCTATATTAGCATGGTGCCTTTGAGATGATGTGTGACCAGCATCTTTTGTTGTTTTATATGCCCCTCTGTAGGTCATTTGCTTCTGTAACATGTACATTTGTAACATTCACCTCCTGTAACGTAACTGTTCCTATTGTGGAACGCTCTGACACTGCGGGGTAAAGTCAGCGCTATATAAAAATGTATAAATACATTTAACAAAAGAAAGCCGCAAGGACGCTTGTAATCCTGTCCCTGCAGCTGAAAATACGTTTTTTTTATATTTATTGTGGGACCCCTTGGCTGCCCCAACCCCCAACTACTCCTCCTGGACTGAGTGCACAACATGTACACTGGTAATCCGACCTCCCCACTCCTGTTTCTAAGGCCTATAATCACAGCTCTTGTGTAATGTAACTGACCCTTTTGTAAAGCGTTCTGACATCTTGGGGTAATGTTTGCGCTATATAAAATTGCCCCCTTTTTAAAATAAAAAGAAACCCACAGGGACTCTGCTAAAACGGTCCCTATGGGCTTTAATTAAGTTTTTTAATATTTATTGCTGCCCACTGGTTGCCCCAGCCCCGCAACAAAATGAGGAAACCCTGCAGCCAGGAGCTTCTTCCTCGTGGCTGGTAGGACCCTCCCATTCCGTGATGTCAGGGGTGTCCGCGATGACATCACGGAATGGGAGGGTCCTACCAGCCACGAGGAAGAAGCTCCATGCTTCCCTGACGCCACCACTGGGACCCTCGTGGACGCCTTTTATTTTGAAAAGGCAGCCACGCTCCGGAGTCGACAGCGGAACCCCACGGACTCCGGGGACCTGTATTTTTATAAATAACCGGGGCAGCAAGCCCCCCACCGTTACCGCCAGAGCCCCTCGAGGCCACCACGGACTCCAGGGCCCCTATTTTTATATATAACGTGGGCACCGAGCCCCCACCCTTACCGCCAGAGCCCCGGAGCCCCTCGAGGCCACCACGGACTCCGGGGCCCATATTTTTATAAAATAACGTGGGCACCGAGCCACCACGGACTCCGGGGCCCATATTTTTATAAAATAACGTGGGCACCGAGCCCCCACCATTACCGCCAGAGCCCCGGAGCCCCTCGAGGCCACCACGGACTCCGGGGCCCATATTTCTATAAATAACGTGGGCACCCAGCCCCCACCATCAGCCCGAGCCCCTCGAGGCCACCACGGACTCCTGGGGCTCGTATTTTAATAAATAACCGGGGGCAGCCACACATACACGCACAGCGGGGCTCCGGTGGCTTTTTATTTGATTTTTTTATTGAATGCCCCCACACGAGTCCCAGAGCTCCGGTGGTGCACAACAGGTTCTGGGACTCTTAATTTATAATTACCTGGGCCCCAGCGATTCCGCACCAATACAGAACAAGCCCAAAGACCCTGCACAGGTCCCAAAGAGCAGCGCTCACCCATGGGACTTGCGCCAAAGACAGATCCTACGACCATAAACAACGTAACACTTCACGGCTCTTGGAGCTCTCTGGGTTTACAACTAGATATGCTTGGGACTCCAACCATGGCACTTCCCGTATGTGGACCCAGGACCCTGAGTGTACATGTCGGCTTTGGACAATGCCCACACACAGCCGGCCTGAGCCATCCCTGGGCCTAAAGCAGGAGTTCACAGCCAGCATAAGCATATGGTGCGTACAAAACAGTATTATTTTATTTTTATTTTGCTTTGTAAATTTAATATGTTTTACATGTTCTGTATTTACTTTTAAATGCCCCACCCTACCCTGCTCTACACTGTATTTAAAGTCATGAGCAGCCCATCAAAAACTATCACGGCTATTCACATTACATATATGAAGCCTTGCAACTTTTAAAAAATAACATGCCAGCCATATTTCACCTCCACATTATACAACTTAAGCAGCATACCATCACTACATTAAGGATTGATTAAAGCAGCGTGAATGCATTTCCTACATTGCGCTAGACCCTTTTAAACGTACAACAGTATTTAACTTAAGGGCATTCCCCTTGCGCATTGCGCCGTTTAAAATGACAACCCCCTGCATTAAGCATTATTTAAAACAACTTGAACACATTTTCTACACGGCGCTAGACACCCTTTTTTTAAATTTTATTTTTTAAGTAGAATCCTAATCCCCCCTTAAATACATTTCAACATATTACATTAAATAAATCCTTAAGCCATCAACACTGTACAAGTACTCCTATTTTACCTCA
Organism: Triturus cristatus; assembly: GCF_964204655.1. NCBI lineage: Eukaryota > Metazoa > Chordata > Amphibia > Caudata > Salamandridae > Triturus > Triturus cristatus. Next base: position 736,128,557 of record NC_140592.1, read on the forward strand.
TTAAAAATAGAGCATGCCGCATCAATCTGCGAAAATGCCATTCTGTCCTTTAAATCCTTGTGTTAGACAGGTGCAGCAGCAAAACAAGCCCAGGGCTCTGTTCCAAAAGGGTCTTTTAAATGTCTGTATCTCCTGTACTCTAAAGTCTGCTTTTATACTTGTCCTTGCATGCTAATTAGAAGAATGTAACACATTATGAATGGCTGGGAGGGCTTACACACAGGTAAAGGGGTCTTGGGCGAAAACATTTTCAGACATCTGCAGTGACGGTTTGGGATCCCTGATAGCATTTTGACATCTGCTAATCCTGTTTGAACATTGGCGTAAGGAGCTAGGCCCCGGAAATGTTTGTAAACCATGCTGTGTGACTGATAAAATTATAGCAGGCACTGTGTTTTCTCCGCCCTGTGTTATCAGATTATCCTGCTCTGCTCAGGACTGCTGGGGGTAGTTTGCGGCCATCAGTTCTTTAAAGACACATTCCACAGGTCCTAAAAACACATTTAAACTTTAAGGACACACATTCTTCAGGGTAGGAACTGCCACACATTCCTCAGGTCCTAAAACTTCATTCAAACTTTAAGGACGCACATTCCACAGGTAACCGGGCTGTCACTTTTAAGGACAGGGAAGTGATGAGTAAAGGTATCCCGGTATACTACTATTGTTCTTTTTCCGAATACAGCGGTACAAAAGAGGGTGGTGATGGACGGAGCATCAGAACCAATCAAACACTCACACCCAGTCAACAGATCTGGGTTTGATCCATCACCGTTCTTTAGCCCACTCTGCCACCCCAGTTCAGACATGGCCATATGCAAATCAGTCTGACCCTGTGCCTCATGGGAACAGTCCAGCCCGAACTGCCAAGCCATGTCTTCCCTGGAGCGGAAACAAGCTTCCTAGGACCGGTTTCTGGCATTTCAGCCGTCTTCAGCCAGGCTTGCTTGAATCCAGTGGCAAAGTGAGCAAGGGACTCACGTCTGAGCATACCCTGCCAACTTATGGCGAACAAAGCGGTACAAAAGAGGGTGGTGATGGACGGAGCATCAGAACCAATCGAACACTCACACCCAGTCAACAGATCTGGGTTTGATCCATCACCGTTCTTTAGCCCACTCTGCCACCCCAGTTCAGACATGGCCATATGCAAATCAGTCTGACCCTGTGCCTCATCGGAACAGTCCAGCCCGAACTGCCAAGCCATGCCTTCCCTGGAGCGGAAACAAGCTTCCTAGGACCGGTTTCTGGCATTTCAGCCGTCTTCAGCCAGGCTTGCTTGAATCCAGTGGCAAAGTGAGCAAGGGACTCACGTCTGAGCATACCCTGATCTGTTGACTGGGTGTGAGTGTTTGATTGGTTCTGATGCTCCGTCCATCACCACCCCCTTTTGTACCGCTTTATTCGCCATAAGTTGGCAGGGTATGCTCAGACGTGAGTCCCTTGCTCACTTTGCCACTGGATTCAAGCAAGCCTGGCTGAAGACGGCTGAAATGCCAGAAACCGGTCCTAGGAAGCTTGTTTCCGCTCCAGGGAAGGCATGGCTTGGCAGTTCGGGCTGGACTGTTCCCATGAGGCACAGGGTCAGACTGATTTGCATATGGCCATGTCTGAACTGGGGTGGCAGAGTGGGCTAAAGAACGGTGATGGATCAAACCCAGATCTGTTGACTGGGTGTGAGTGTTTGATTGGTTCTGATGCTCCGTCCATCACCACCCCCTTTTGTACTGCTTTGTTCGCCATAAGTTGGCAGGGTATGCTCAGATGTGAGTCCCTTGCTCACTTTGCCACTGGATTCAAGCAAGCCTGGCTGAGGACGGCTGAAATGCCAGAAACCGGTCCTAGGAGGCTTGTTTCCGGTCCAGGGAAGGCATGGCTTGGCAGTTCGGGCTGGACTGTTCCCATGAGGCACAGGGTCAGACTGATTTGCATATGGCCATGTCTGAACTGGGGTGGCAGAGTGGGCTAAAGAATGGTGATGGATCAAACCCAGATCTGTTGACTGGGTGTGGGTGTTTGATTGGTTCTGATGCTCCGTCCATCGCCACCCCCTTTTGTACCGCTTTTTCCGAATACAGCGCTGCACCATCGTTCACATATTACAGAACATCACTCATCTCATGTTACATACAGCACTGCATTACCTCCTCGTCCCTCCCTTGCTTCCCTTCATTACATATACAAGCCATCCCTGCTTCACCAGACACCCATATCACGTGACCTGAAACGTGGAGCATATATCGTCCCCACCCCACTCCAACCTTCTGGTTTTCTCTGCATCTCACCTGATGAGACGCACGTTCCAAGCTCAGGCCATTTGCGATGCTGTGGTCTTTTCCTGACTTTTTTTGTGCTTTTCGACTTCTTGGAGGTGTTGCCTCCATTCTCAGCCTGCTGGGCGTGGCGGCCGGCCTGGCAGTGCGGTGCCCAACCTCACTTCGTCTGGAGTCGCGGTGGTCTCTTGGTGGCAGAGCGGGCGGGGTCCAGCCGACGGAGTCGCCGGCTCTGCCTGGCTGGGGCTGTCTTTGCAGGTTGGAGGCGGGAAAGGGAATCAGCAGAGGAGGGGACTGCAGGGTTCCTTGGCTGGCTGTTTCAGGTTCCTGTACACAGTAAAGGCCTCGAAAAAGGCCGTTTTTTTATCATCTCTCTACTCTGTGTTTTCTTTTCTGATTGGATTTTCATTTTTGCACTACTTCTGGCACACTTTTTATTGGAAGTCTGGGGTTTCATCCCAGTTTTGGTCAACTATTCTGGTTGGTCCTTTTTGTTGGGAAGGGTGCCTATATATGGGTATCTATCTGCTGTACTTCTGTCTGTCTGTCATTATGGTGGGGAACCGTACAGCCAAGCGCAAGCATGAGCTGTCCTCCTCTTCAGACGATGATGAGTATGTCCAAGGGTCTGGGGGAATTCTTCTGCCCTACTGTCGGCTTCTGAGGTGCAGGATATGATTGAGGCTGCTGTGGCTCGTGCTCTGGAACCCAGGGTTCTGTCTAAACGCAGGGTCTCTCGTTCTGCAGTGGATCTGATGAATTCCCCCTCTGAGGACTCCTCAGCTTCAGAGAATAGCCGGCCTTCTAGCTCTTCCGGGAAGTTTGTTCGTAGGGAGGAGGTCGCTGTTATTCTTCAACACATCCAGAAGAATTTGGGATTTTCACCTTTTTCTTGTCCCGAGGGGTCAGAGGACATATTTTCCCAATACATTAAACCCCCTGTTTTTGTGATGCCTTTTCATGGTTGCATCAAAGACTTAATATCTGGTGAATGGTGCGATCTGGACTCTCATCGGTTCCGTGCTTTTTGCAGAAGCTACTCTCTGGAGGGGGGGGGGGGGGGAAGGACCCTCTTCCTCACTCTGTGAAGGTGGATGCCATGATGGCCACTCTGATTGGTCGTACAGCGATCAATCCGGAGGATTTTTGCGACAACAAAGTGGATTGGGCTCCGAAGAAGGTTTTCTCTGCTGAGAATTGGACTTTGAGGGCTGGCATATACTCCGCTTATGCTGCTCAGCCCTTGGTGTTTGACTTTGAGAAGCTAGCCACGGCTATTCAGGAGGAGACTGGCTGCTCTGTCTTACTTGTCCACATGGAGCACCAGCACAAATTATTGGATGACATCTCTTCGGATGTTCTTAAATCTTCTGTGGATCTGCGTTTGTCTTTTGAGACATTCTTTTTGGTGGCTATTTCCTCTGCTCGCCGCCTGAGTGAACTGGGTGCTTTGTCTTCCAAACATCCTTTTTGTAGGGTTTTTGATGACGGTATCATTTTGAGGACGTCAGGAAACTACCACAGCATCGCAAATGGCCTGCGCGTGGTACGCGCGTCTCATCAGGTGAAATAAAGAAAAAAACAGGAGGTTGAAGGGGGGTGGGGACCATATAGGCTCCATGGTTGCGGTCACGTGGTATGGGTGTCTGGTGAGGCAGGGATGCCTCGTATATGTAATGAATAGAAGCGAGGGAGTAGGACTCAGAGTAATGCAATTACCGGTAAGTAATTGATGCATTACCTGCTTCCTATCACAGAACTGCATCGTCTAGAGTACATCTTTACAGTGTCTTCAAAGCAGGGGGTGGTCACAGTCCCAAATATTATAGAGGCTCTTTGCCGACCTTACACACGCACTGCCATTAGGGGATCAAGCAAGGGACAGAGGGTTGCACAAGCCAGATTTAATCACAAGAATCGCGATAGGAGAAGGATCCGGATGCTGGGCGCAAAACTGTGGAATATTTACCATTCTTAGCACAGGATCCTACCCGAGGCCCGAGCTGACGTAGTTCAGGGAAAAACTTAAACATATCTATGCGAAGCGGCCTACCCATCCTTCAATGAAGCTGTGACTGCTCCCCATCCCCGCTTCTAAGACACGAGTCTAAATGACCACCGATGTGGCTTAACGGCTGGTGCGGCCGACTTTGAAGCTGGCTGAGTCTCAAAAATCCTGTGATTCTGGGCAAATCAGTTAATCTCCCCGTGCCTAAAAATGAATGTTTTCGTCTGTAATGCAACTAGTACTCATGTAAAGCGCCCGAGAAAGGCCTCAAAGGAGTAAGGGGCTCATGCGCCCCCCCAAATCCCCCCTCTCACTCTCTCTCCTCCGTCGAGGAAGGGCACACAGTTCCCCTAAATGTCTCGCCTATTCTCAAAAGCGCCGCGGAGCAGCTCGCGTCACAAATCTCCGAATCCATAGATATACCTGACAGGACTGCACGGCCTGCCTCAGAGCACACTGCTGCCTCCTCGGCACTACATCCACAGGGATGGGGTGAGGTCCCCTTTTCACACGTTCATCAGGCTTCATCGTGTTTCTCATATTAGCTTGTATTACAACACTTCACTTGGATGTCGCATCGCAGCATAGTCCTACATTTGCTACAAGAGCGCCCCCTATGCAGTTACGCAGCGCCTGGACATGCAGCCTCCTCACAGCGGGAACTCCGCAGTACACGGTGTGCTGCAGGTGTCCGCAGGAGGGTGGGGCAGCCGGCGCCTCGCAGGCGGAGCACCGTGGGCCAGTGCGGGTCATGGTCCGACCCAGCCCTCTGAGTCAAGCCCAGAGGTAGTACCGGATAGTCAGGCCTGCACCCTGGCCCGACCCCGCGCCAGTCTTTTTGAATGGATTAATCAGCACAGTACATGTACAAATAATGCCCGCAGCTTGCTTACTCACCTTGCTGAGGAAATGTTAGCCAAAAAACGTGTGGCGTGTTGAAATCAGAAAGAACAGCTTACTCACGGCACCAAACCCTTCAGCAACAAGGGAACCGCACTAAATCATCCCTCAAACACGGTTGCACAATGTGGACTTCTTAATAGGAGCCTTCCAGCCTACATAAACGTCAAGGCAACAACAGACTAGCGAGCATTTGTATAAAACCATTCATAAGACACTATGGCTTTTAGTGGGATGAAAAAAAACGTTTTTTTAAAAAGCGGGGGGGGGGGGGGGTTAAAATGGGGAGCGGCATATGTAAAGAACGGCTTCGTTTCAACATGGAAACTACATCTCTGCAATTCTCGCTCACTCGTTAGCACTGCATTTTCTTTAACTTTTGCCTTGTCAATTTTTTGGCACCTGTCTACCTTCTTCACACACATTAGCATAGAATCACAACTGCTGGAATATGTGACCATTGCTCTGTGTGCTCTGCAGAGAGGCCAAAGATTGGATGAGCATGTATTCTGAAAACATTTTTAAAGCACTGCGAGAAACTCGCACTGCCTTCAGTCTCAACTCCAGAGCTCTCTATAGTGGCCGTTCTAAACACATGGAGGCAACTCGGTTCTAAGTATGCACTATACACAGGGCCATTGGAAATACTCCATTTTGCAGAGTCTGCTTTTCCAGCGTAATTATAAATTTGCCGTATTTGTCACATAATCTATCATCTGCTGTATAATCTACAGATTTTAACAAAAAAAAAAAAAGTTTGTTGCTCTAACAATAAATTACTAAAAAAGTCATGACACGTGTTGCTGCATAGTGGAAGTTCCTTCACAAATGTTAACTGGTCACCGTTGTGTTGCTTATTGCTGTATTTGGTTGTTCTACTGGTACTACAGTGGTGAAATCTTTGCCCTGACTGTGTTAACCTACGTAAAAATGCCAAATACATGAAGAATATTACCAAAATGTTTAGCCCATTATGCAGCATAATTTGGCTTTCCTTGCTACATAATTTAATCAGCACTACCGCATAATTCCAGCCAGCTGCGGTCCGTGCAGGTAACAGCGGTGGGCCGTGTAAGGGGGGATTCCAAGGGGAAAATAAATAATTAGAGGGGAAATTAAATAATTAATTTTCCCTCAGCATCGTCTCTCGGAACCTCCCCTTACACCGCCCCACAGCTGTTACCTGCAGGGACCGCAGCGGATTCAAGCCCTTCATTGCCACATAACTCCAGTGGCCCTGACCATACAAGAGATATAGGCAACACAAAAACGAAATACAGAAACTACAGCCTGGAAAAATCTTATAGACTTGGAGAATGCAAGATTAAGTAAAATATGTGAAATATAAACAGGAACTAAATTGTGGACCTGAATAACCTTAACGATTTTTACATTCATGGTCTTGAAACTGATCAATACGTTTGCCACTAAAGTTTAGGACATGAATAGGGGCCCTGCTAGGGACCGTTTCAATGCACGTTTTTAATTTGTGAGGTTGAGATTCCGGACAACGGCGGACACAGAGACCGCACCACCCTATGTAGTTCCCTTGATATTACCTAGTAATTAGATGTAGGGTGAGCGTGCACAAAGACAAACTCCAGCACTTGCCGTTGAGAAGTGCCAACTGCTTAGCAGAAAACTGGAGGAACAGGTTGGTGGAGTGGTGCACCGCTTAATGAAGCGTCAATGACGGTCAAGGAATCAAATAAGTCTTAGTAGGTGAAAAGTCTCTTTTATTTTCCAAAATAAAGATTTGCCAGCCAACGCGTTTCGTTCATGTAATGAACTTCAGGGCAAGTGTAGGCTCTCTTGTCACATTCAGATCAAAAAGTATGGATATATGGCGCACCTAGGCCCTTATCAAGGTGGCCCACGCGCTGTACTATTTCTACCTATATCCATACTTTTTGATCTGAATGTGACAAGAGAGCCTACACTTGCCCTGAAGAAGTTCATTACATGAACGAAACGCGTTGGCTGGCAAATCTTTATTTTGGAAAATAAAAGAGACTTTTCACCTACTAAGACTTATTTGATTCCTTGACCGTCATTGACGCTTCATTAAGCGGTGCACCGCTCCACCAACCTGTTCCTCACGTTTTTAATTTTTACTGGATAGGAGACCCTCACCCAGAAAACTCAAAGCCCTGTACTCAATCATGAGTACGCCATTGTTCACGCACATGCATTTCCTAGGTGCCGGAACAATGGACTTAATTTTACTGGCCAGGAAACCTGAGCAGTAAAATCAATTAGGGAATGGGCTATAATGAGGTCAGACTCAATATTCCTGCCAATTCCAGATTCTCCTCCAAGGCCCAGCCAAGCAAAGCTCTTTCCTTCCATCTCCCACCCACCTCTTCCCATCACTTCCTGTAGTGCTACCCCTCTCTAATTACTCTACTTAGGATTTTAGCCATTTGTTTACCAATAACCTGAGCGTGCCCAAGGAGACCCAGAGGGAAGGCAAACTCTTCTGTGTCTTTCTTGGCAGGTTCAATTTGCTAAGACAGCTCAAGGCTCAAAATGCCTTCTAGTGAGAGTTCCCTGAAGAGTGCAGGCGGAGCTTTGAATAGCTGAAGAGTTAATTTTACATTTCATCCTTTTTTAATTTGAACAAACTTTGCTTTTTTGAGTTAGTTAGAAATAATGTCTGGAATCACACTACCACCGTAAAATTTGAGCTAAGAAGCACCATGTGAAACATACTTTTATGTAATGCCAATGATACACATCTTTACCTGAAATTCTCCTCTGCCCCAGACATCCAACACCTCAAATACTGCCTTTGTGATCGAGACACGCGGCGCTAACAGGAGAAATGGTCTGGCGCAAACTGCCTCCTGATGAGTCTCAGCACTTATTTTCTTTTTTACAAATTAACCACCGGGGTAACACCCTTCTACATGGCCTCCTAGCCTCCACACCTGATATGATCATATCACCCCTACCCTGATGCAACTCCGTTGGCTCCCCTTCCCAGACTGCACTATCTTCAAAACCAGCTGAGTCAATTACAAAGCCTTCATGACTGTCGGCCCAACGTATCTAATGAACAAGCTCAACATTCTTTGGGGGCTCTCGGCACGCCCACAGTAAGGCCATCATCAGACTGGAGACACAATTTGACAAGCATTGGCATAGCCAATAGGTCTCGCCTATGGGACCTTATAAGTGTTTAGCCATGCAACAGTTGCATAACTAAACACCTATAAGGTCCCAAAAGCGAGACCTATTGGCTATGCCAAGCGGCCGCAAAAGTGAAAGTGATCGCGATCAAACGTGAAAGTGAAAGTAATCACGGCAAAAGTGGCGCGCGCGCCCGCGCACATGCACTGTAGCTCTAGGCTGGCCTGGTATCACTTTGGAGCCCTCTCAATAAGTCTCACCAGACCAGCGCATGCGCTGGGTCAGGCGAGACCTAAAAAAGGGTAGAAGGCCTTTTCCATTATGCACCTAGGATCTGGAACAATATTGCTGTATTCATTAAGACTGCCCCAGCTATGCTCCCCTGAGGAAAGAGTTGAACACTCACCTCTTTAAACAGCACTACATCACAATGAGCTGAAAATATAGGAGCCACCTATTTCTCGTCAATCGTTGACGGTATACTTGCCTTTGACCCTACAGTGCTCCACTGCCTTTATAATAAGTTCACCCTACAAAAATAAAACATACCCTCACAAACAACCGTTCTAAATGCACGTGTGTATCTGTAACAAAATTATAGTCTGACAAATAGTGTCTAACAAATATTGTTTATTACAATTTTTTGGGCTACCATACAATGGTTCTATACTAACAGCAGCCCGTCCCCTGCCAAATTGGCAGGGCGGGCCAGACCGGAGGAGGGAGGAGGGAAAGGGAAGGGGGGTGGGAGGGAAAATAAATAAATAAATAAAAACAAGGTACCTTCACGCCGCCATAGTCTCCTGCCGCATCCCGCTCTTCCTGGTTCTGGGCACAAGCTCCCAGAATGCACTGTGGCCAATCCCCACGCTGCATGAAAGCAGCGTTGGGATTGGCCTGAGCGCCGGCAACTTGCGCTCCCAGGCAGACTGGGAGCCTGTGCCTGCTCTCTCCGGCCCAGCAACGCAGCTGGGGCTGGAGAGAGCCTCACTGCGCATGATGGGTTTGGTCGGCGTGAGACGGCCGGCCAAACACCTCATGCACAGTGAAGGGCATGCCCACCACTACCCCGCCAGCAGTGTCTTCCCCTGGAACTGCCCCAAAGTCTCACCAGAGTCCTGGGGCCAGGTCCACGGGATTAAATAAAATGAGTTTAAACCCCATTTTATTACCACTTTCTTTGCTGGTGGCGGCGGAGGGTGGCGCTCCTCCGCTCTAATGGAGCAGCCGCCGCTGTTCTATACTGTTTGAAGATTATATTGAAGTTTTCTTCCTCAGAGGATACATTCTCCTCTTCTTAAAGGTGGTTCATGCTATTTTGTTAAACACAAGTTTCTACTCCTTGCACCCAACATTTCCTTCTCTAATGGCCTTTTGCAATGTTTTTAAAAGCTTTCCCTTTGCTAGGCTTCTCTAGTTTTAGCTCCCTAGTGCCATGAAACAGTCTTGATGAACTTTCACTTTACAAGCAAATATCAACATAACTCCTAACGCGGTCATTTGTTCTGATATGAAGGTTAATTCCACATGTCCAGTGACTAACACTGGTGCCTAACACTGGTGCTGCCACTCAAGGAGTACATATTGGCACAGTGCAGGTTTTTATTGTCAAATGTTACATACCGGCCATTAGGTGATGCAAGCTGTGGTTAAGAGACACTCCACACCAGTGCACGCGTTCTATTAAAAATCACACACACTAAATAGGTGTGCCTGCATTTTTAGTCCTGATTAAATTATTTTATAAGTAGCCTACTGCAACCAAAAAAAACAGAAAAATGAATGTTATCTGTATATGATAAATCTATGAGATAAAGTATGTGTGATTATTCAGTTCCTTTTTGAGATGTAAATTAGTCCCTCATCCATTTCCATGCAAGCACTCGATTGAAGATGGTATGAGGCACCGCACAGCCAATAGTTTGAGGTGAAAAGGTAAGACTCGTGTAGAATGGAGCAAATGTGCATGTTAAAGAATTGGTAACCGTGTGCCTTTCAGACTGCTGCCCTGTCAAGCCAAACCTCAATATAAATGGTGGGGTAACTACCATAAACAATGCACACTGACATCACAGGATGTGACATCACAATGCCAGGATACTGCAAATTTTAATGCCAACGACAAGTCATTTCTACAACAAGCCAATACTTATTCACCTAGGCCAGGGAGTAGTGGGTCTGGTCACCTAAATAGAAATGTGTATATGTCTTAAACACCATTTTTATGCAGGTCTCATTTATTAGCACATAGCTTTGAAAGTGTATAAATATTTCAATAAAACTCCACTGCCGAGGTCTTGGCATCGACTAGGCATCACAGGTTCAGAACATTCAAGGCCAACTCATTCTCTAATCCTACCAATGTCAACAAAAGAGTACTGAGTTAGACTGGCTAATAACATTCATAAGCACAACTATTCCACTTAAAGAGCTATGGATAAATAGTATAGCAGAGTTCACAAATCAGTCTCCTGTACTAGCAATTAGGTGTAGTCCTGGTGGAAAGTCATTCTCGCATCTATGAAGGCCTAAGTGAAGAGATCATGTGTTGAACGTGGCCTTTTCTGCAGGGTCATCCCCAAGATTTTGGCTTAAACCATCTACTTTCTGAAGTCACTTTTGTTGGCTTTAGGACTCTGACCACTTTACCGCTGCTAACCAGTGCTAAATTGCTTGTACTCTCTCCTTCAAACATTGCGAAACTGGCTTGCTCCCAAGTGGCACATTTAATTTACATTAACGTCCCTATTTAAGTGGTACTATACGTACACAGGGCATGTATAATAAATGCTGCTGTTGGACCTGCAGCACCAATTGTGGCCACTACATAAGTAGCCCTCTGAACATGTCTCAAGCTTGCCACTGCAGCCTGTGAGTGCAGTTTTAACTGCCATTTCGACCAGGCAAAATAAATCTTTCGCCAGGCCAAAACATTCCTTTTTACTACGCCTATGTCACCCCTCGGGTAGGCAGTAAATCGCCCATAGGACAGGGTGCAGTGTATTTAAAAAGTTGGACATGTATTTTTAACCTTTACATGTCCTGGTAGTAGAAAAACACATTTTTCACTACTGCAAAGCCTACCTCTTCAAAAGAATAACATTGAGTTAGCTTATTGCATTTAATAATTGATAACTTCCAATTAAGAGCAGGTAGGAATTTAGAGTTAGGGGTCTGAAGAATTGCAATTTAGAACCCTCTTGAATGCTGAAGTCGGATTTTAAGTCACAATCCTGAAAATGCCACTTTTAGAAAGTTGCAAAAAGAACAATTGATGGACAGAATGCAGAACAATGTCATATATTCTCTCCAGTACAGAGATCTGGGCCTAAATCTATTGTTTCTTTGCTCCCCATGCCAAGCCAGTTTGAACCCAGCACAGATTTGGGTACCGGCTCACTGTGCCACTGGATTCAAGCTAGCCTGGCTGATGAGGGGTGATGCCCCAAAACCGGTCCCAGGATGCTTATTTCTGGTCCAGGGAGGACCTGGCTTGGCAATTCGGGCTGCACTATTCCCATGAGGCACAGGGTCAAGACTGATTTTCATATGGCTGGGTCTAAAATGCGGTGGGGTTGGCTGGCATGGTGAGCAAAAGAACAATGGATTTAACCTAGATCTATTGACTGGTGGTGAATGTTTTATTTGCTGTGCATTCTGTCCATCATCTGGGTCTCATTTGTTCTCTCCTTAAGTGCGCCGGGTATGCCCAGATGTGGGTCCCCGGCTCACTGTGCCACTGGATTCAAGCTAGCCTGGCTGATGAGGGGTGATGCCCCGAAACCGGTCCCAGGATGCTTGTTTCTGGTCCAGTGAGGACCTGGTTCGGCAGTTCGGGCTGGACTATTTCAATGAGGCACAGGGTCAAGACTGATATGTATATGGCTGGGTCTGAACTGGGTTGGCATGGTGAGCAAAATAACAATGGCTTTAACCCAGGTTTATTGACTGGGGGTGAATGTTTGATTTGGTCTGCATTCCGTCCATCATCTGTGTATCTTTTGACTTTTAGAAAGTTGGTATTTTCTGGTCTCAACCATTTGGTGTCTGCAACCTGTATCCTGGGTCACGTGACTAGATGTAGCTGGCAGTGGGTCTTCGTGTATTGTTCTAGACCATGAGACTAAGAGGAAATCTGTGGTGGCAGGATGGGCTATCTCGGATTGGATAGGATAGAGGACCTGTCCCTACCACCCTTGCACATCACAAAGACTCTTCCTCAGCACATTCACAATAGGTTTCATTCTAGTCTTTTGGGACCCCGGACAAGCTGAGAATAGGGCATGGAGGCAGGAAATTCTAAACACCTCTGGAGGTGGAAACCCCCAGAACCTTCAACTACTTCAAAGCTGGCACCAAATACAAATAGTGGACCCTCAGACCCAACTCTCCAGGACTCTCCTGAACCTGTGAATATTACAGAAGAAGGATTCCTTACTGCGCTGCTGCCCGAGGCCTTACTGAGAAGTAAAACTGGACCTGCACCCTTCATCCCAGATAGAAGTGAATCAAGGGGTCAGCTGACTGACCTTCTGTTCTGAGCTACAGGGACATAAGCTTCAGGGACATAAGTTGCAGAGGCCTCCCTGCACCTGCCCAGGTGAACTACTGCCTGGACCGGCAACTGGAACTGCCGAAGTCCTGCTGGCCCTCTGCTGGAGTGACCTCCTGGTCACCAAAAGTGGCCCTTCAGGTCTTTTTACTCTTGGTGTAGCATCAGTTAAGATTCACGTCCAAGAAAGAGAGATCTTGAATTTTTTGCTCATCGCGAATAGTTCATGCCAAGATCTTGCCACCTGCACCGACCGCCAACATAAAGCTCTGGTGCATCGAGCTTTTTGTGCTACAGTGACCGCCAGTGAAGACCGGCGATGCGAGATCTGCACTTCGCACTACAGCATCGACAACCCGCAGTGACCAACAATGGGAATCTCCAGGAACGATTGTTTAGGACACCCGTCCTTCTCTTAATGCTACAGCGACACCCATCCTGCTCTTTGCGCTACAGCGACAATCATCTGCGATGCTTCCCTGCTCCTCACAGCCTCCTCCACAGTGAACAGAACTTTTCGCACCAGACACTATAGGGTACGTTTTTCAGCTGGACTAAAAGGTCCCCGTATCCGGCACGTGCGCCATTGCAGTCAGCTGAACTTGTGACTTTCACCTAGGCTCACAAAGCCAGATAACCATGAGTGACACTTTGTGCTTTCAGGCGCTATACTTCCCTTATATCTTTGCATGGTATGGGATATATTTCTTGTCTTGTGTTATTCACTTTGGTATTGTTTTAAGTGCTGCATAAATACCTTACACATTGCCTCTAAGTTAAGAATAACTGCTTGTTTGGCAAGCTACCAAAGGATTAAGCACAGGTTAATTTGGACTTTGCTTGTATTTCACTCCGGCAAGAATTGTAGTTGCTACTTGAGTAGGGTTTCAACTACCCCCCCCCCAACCAGAAACTCGATTTCCTACATCATGTAAATAGTATGCGTTCCCCCTGCAGACATTTAAAAGCTTTACATGCATCCTGTCAGAGGAATTCTCCGAACTAAAGAGGATGCTGCCAGGATGTGTGATGTGGGGATTAAAAGGCACAGTGAACAGCCAGACCGAAAGTGTACAGAAAATTATCACACCGGCTTACGGCTTTGGTGGTGTGACTCAAGGTGGCGCTACTGCTCTGTCAATGTTATAGAGATCTCTTCTCCCCTCCCTCCGCCCCAGCTTGAAGGGGACAGTATTCCCTCTCCAGAAAGAGTCAAAGGACACCATCCACCTTTCACTTGTATCTAGACTTCTCCCATCAAAGCAAACCTGCATTTGCCATACGAGTCTACTACAACCCAATACATGTGATGCACCTCTATAGACCCAGAGATACCATTTGTCAGGGTCGACTGTGTCAATGACCACATGCTACAACTCTGCCCTCCAAGCCCAAAACAATGGGAAGCTCCTATCAGAGCACACTGAGGGGTGATGGCAGTTGGACTAGAGCTCAGCAGGATACCAAGGGGGCAGCACATAGGAGTGGTTAATAGCAGTGTAGGCCTTGGTCACCCTTCAGACAGGCACAACAAAGAAACATCCGACAAACTCTTCAGTAAGGTGGACCGTTGAGACTGCATGTCGCCTTCATGATTTGTTCAAAGCACGAGCCATTCTTGTTGACTTGAAATTCTTTGCGTTTACTGTCCCAGCCTTCTTTTCCATATGCTTACAACTGGGATCACATGAACCCCATGTGCATCATGAGTCCACAAATAAGTTTTGGAACCATGGGTTTTGCTTGGAGTAGGCCATTGACAGACCCTTTCACGGGGAGGTCCAAGTGAACCTGAGAAAGCCCTCCTGAAGAAAGTGGGTGTTGATGCTTACTTGCTTACCAACTAGTGGTAGATTTTCAACCTGCTTTTTTGGGCAAGGATTTGGTATGGGAGGACTCCTTCGAAGCACAGAGCTGCTGGAGTTTTATTTCATCAGTATCTTGCAAACTGAGGTAAGGAATTTCTTTGTATGAGACAAACCACACAGTACCTTCTCGGTCTTTGATACTGTTCATCTTGGCACGCCTTTATGGTTCCCGTCGAGCCTTGAAGCAGCAAGCCGACTAGACAGGCAGTGTGAGGTCAATACCCCATATGGCCTACTGCTTGGAACTTGCATACAATGCACCACTGTCTCACTTGTCGGACCTGCATCAATATCGCTGTCCTTCTCCTGCCTCCAGCAAGCAGCGGAGAAAATCTCCAGGTCTTCAGAAATGAGTGCTTTGGGAAGAGAATTCTTCAGGATTCAGGAACGCAAATAGGACCACCTCAAACGGGAACAAAATCAAGCAGCAATGCAGAGCCAAACAGTCTCAGCAATTTATACTTTATTTTTAATGACATTTTCAGACACAAACAGACTTTATAAATATCATGACAAGTCTAACATGAACAATAGAGACTAAAAAAGCAATTTACGATTACTGCTGGAACAACCACAGATGATTAATACCTCCAATCTAACCATCCTCCTCTGTCTAAAATAGCTTGTAATCACTGCCATATGTTACCTCCCACCCGCAGTAATAATTGCCATTTTTGCAAGAGATATGCTCCAATAATTCTTTAGATGAAAACATGTACAGTGTGACTTTGCACAGTGGCTTCACCATCAACTGCTAAACTCTGCAAAGCGAGAATGGTTTCAAACGGCCTGGCCTCTCTGGTTTCCTAGGGAAGCGGATCTATGGTCATCTGCAACCCCTTTACCATATGGCGCAAGGATAGGATAGGATAAAATGTATAAAGCGCACTTATACCCGAGGGTGTCAAGGCGCCGACAAGCACACTGAAACCCCCTCCTTGCCACTTCCCTCCTTAAGTCCTCAAAACCAATGAGGAATTACACCTCACCCCCCTTTTGGAAAATTTCCTAACCCGTCTGAGATCCAATGTTAAAAGTTGTTCCAACAAAGGGCTCGTAAGGGACAGCCAAGACGACAAAAGTTCATGTGAGGTCTCTTGCCCAGATAACTACAGTTCAGTGGTTGTTTCCCAAGTTTCTAGTAGAGATCTTACACACTATAGGGTGGTAGCCCTCTTGTAAGTGGTTCGTCAGTTATATTTGACATCACCTTTCCTGTTTCCATCTCAAAGTTTACCACAACGTCAGAATAAACACTACAAGGGAAAATTTAACACTGTTCATCCGTTTTAGTAGATTCTGTCCCGCAAGATGAACCCAGAGCAAGATGGACCAAGTGGACCACTTTGCACTGGGTCTACCTTGAGGGACAGCATCCATTGAAATGCCAACATCTGTAGCCGCACTATTTCCAATTTGGTCTCAACAAAAAACCTCCGGTTCAAATTAGAGTGGAAAGGAGAGTTGTTTCAGAGCTCCATAGACTAAAGCATAAAAGCCGCCAACAAGAAGTTAATTGGAGAAAGCAGAACACGGCCCAATACTGAATAAAATAATAAAAAGGTTTATGAAAGCCATTTGGAACAGTAAGTGTCATTGCTCACAGCAGAATCAGTGCGACCCAAGAGATCTGAGCCGGCTTGCTGCCTCCGTCTCCCCTGCAGATTGTTGTACTGTCCTTGCATTGCACTTTGAAACTCAAGCAACTGCTGCAAGGAACATTGGTAAGGCAGGAGGGGGCCATTTCTGATACTGATGTGTTGAAATCACCAAACTCATCTACACCTCACTCCACTATACACCAATTTTCTGATATCTGACTTCCAATTCCAAATAATTCTTTACTGAATCTATTAGAGGGCAGTAGCAATGAAGATTGGTCTCATATCGTGATGTTTTGGAATGTCGCTAAAAACATTTAGTTTATCTATCCTTTTGTTTCTCCACTCTTTCACGATAGAGTATTTTTCATAGGTGTCTCTCTTGAAAAGGATCAAAGCGAAACCAGTGGCCAAACTCCTAAGCAAAGGCTACAATGCAGAACTTGAGAGAGTTGGAAGAAAGCAGAAACACAAGTGAGGCCATTCAATGACAGAGAGGAACGTGATCATGTTCAAAATACACAGGAGGGTTTACTAATAAGGTATGAACCATGTTTAAAAAAACGTAATATTCAAGGTGTATTAAATAGACTTCAAACCAGTGCAGAGAATTAATAAAAAAATCATTCATGAAATCACCAACCCTGAGTTACTTAAAAAAAAAAAAAAAAAAAAAAAAAAAAAGGTCATTGTTGGAGCAAACCTAGAAACACATGGATTAACACTCAGAACCTTAAAATTAGACAAATAATGTTTTTTTTTTTTTTTTTAATCAAAAACAACAAAGTATTGCCATCTTCTCCACCACGTCCACCCACTCTGCGAGCGCATTAGATGAATCAGCTGTCGCCGAACTAGCGCTCATGATGAGAAAAAAAACCTACCATTCCAGGGAAACCGTGTTCCGCATCAGACAGCAAAGAATTCCTCCCAACACTGGCTACTTATCACAACCCCAATTGTTTAAAACAGTGGTTCTTACCCTGTGGTCTGGGGACCCCCTGGAGGTCCGCAAAGCGTACTCAGGGGACCTGCGACTGCTAGAAAATTATTATTAACAGCTTAACAAAGCGTATACAAATAAATAAGCAAAAAATTTTAAAATGAACATTTTTAAATGTACTGTAAATGTGATGAATTTGAGGACTACAAATTCAATTAATATCCTCAGATTGATTCGTGGGAGCAGTGCAAGTGCATAAAAAAAAGAATATAGTATGGATGATGAGTGGCTCCAATTAAATTTAGAAAAGCTCCAACCTTCTTTTTAAAATTATGATTTTAAAAAAACATTTATATATGAATTATATAAAGATGTTTCACCATTTGTGTAATTGTTTGTTTGATGATGCTTCTTTCTGTATTTTTGTGCATTGTATTGCGGTTCAAATAATCGAAAATGCTTAGGCCTGGGATACCGGCTTCCAGTAATTACTCTGTGGGGGTCCCCCGGATTCCAATATTTAAGTGGAGGGTCCCCAGATTAGAGTATTGATTAAGTGAGGGACCACAGAAGTCAAAAAGGTTAAGAACCACTGGTTGAAAACATAGCTCCAAGCCCCTCGCAAGGGCAACTCTCACCCAGATCCTGAGGTAAAGGATCTAAAGCAACTGAAGGTAAAGATGAATGCATGTAAAGACTAAATTATCTTTCACAAATAGCCAGCCAACCTAAAATGATGTTAAAAACTAGAAAAACTGACATGAAAAATGAAAACCTGAGGGGGCCA
Organism: Triturus cristatus; assembly: GCF_964204655.1. Classification (NCBI taxonomy): domain Eukaryota; kingdom Metazoa; phylum Chordata; class Amphibia; order Caudata; family Salamandridae; genus Triturus; species Triturus cristatus. Next base: position 736,146,621 of record NC_140592.1, read on the forward strand.
TTTCGTGTGACCAGTGCTTATTTTGAGCTGGTGGTTTCTGGTGCTCAGCACCGGCACTTAATCATCAACACCGGCGCTTTTCATGAGCACCAGTTAAGGATACATTCATTTATGGTAGGCGTGGGGAGATTAAGTGATTTGCCCAGAATCAACGCATGTTGAGCCGACGCCGAGACTCAAACCTGGTTCCCCAGCTCTGAAGTCGTCAGCTCTGACCATTACGCCACATCATCTCCCCAATTTCATGGTTAGTAATTGGTTCTGTTTTAGGTGGCGCAAACAGGAGAAATGGGCTGGTGCAAGCTGTCTCCTGACGAGAGCCCCGGCACGCATTTTCTTTTTCTTTTTACAAATTAACCACTGCTATAACACTGCATTTATGCATATCAAACATTCGACTCGCAGCAGCAGAAGGCTGCAGAACATCTCCTTCTGTTTCAGGCTGCATTTTAAGTGAGTAAATGATCCATCTTGACTTTCCCTGGCAATCACCAATCTTTACAAAGCGTCCCTATTTCCCCTCAACCCCGTCCCTGGAAAAGACTATGGGTTACAAGTAAGAGAGTTATACTAAGGTGCATGGGAGGCGACTCTTGAAAGGAATGTATTACGGTCATGGGCAATTTGCATGCTGTAATTGGGTCACTGGCATAGCTGGAAAGTGACATACCAGTGTGTTACAAAACCCCTGCAATAATACATTTGATCCAATTATTTTATTTGGTTCATAGAGAATATGAGGCAAACTAAAAACCATATTTGATCTTCAACAGTGTTTTTGCTCAGTACAATAGCTGGTTCACAAGAATCCCTCCAATCAAGTGGACATTCCATATCTGGACATGTGGCAAGAGATCCCATGCTATAGTCACTTAGTGAATGCTGGAAAGGCAGCTCCAATGAAAGGTTTGTTGGAGCCATGTGCATGAGATTTTGTAGTTGAAGTATGGCAGCATTCTCCACATATTGAAACAGTGTGTAATGCCAATATACACAGCGATCAAGTTGCCCCGGTTAGTTAGCCAACACCGCCTTGAATGCTGTGTATTCTAAACTCATACTTACAAAGTTATAAGCGAACATACAAGTACAAGGTTGTATTGAAAAAACAGGATTGGCTAAAGATGTGCATTTGAAATCAGCCACATGGCAGCGACAAACATTCACACAATAGCATTGCTTCCCTGCAGGCGTGAGAAGGAAGCAGAAAATCAGTGGGGAGGAAGCTGTAAGAAAGTTACAAACATTAAAGAAGGGAGGGTACAATTTATTTGGAACAATTTGTTAGGCTAACAGATCCCCAAAACACTGCTTGGGTTCTGAACTACAAAACAACACAACTTTTGTGTATGTTTGAAGAACTGCACAAACACCGACTTAAATAAAGTTGGGAGAATTCTCGCACAAACACCACCAGAATCCACAAAAAATAAATACTGAAAACAGGAAGCTTTACTTGTTGATGCAGGAATACCACAGGCCCTGAAACATTGTAGGATTTATCAAATCAGCTCTGCCAATCAGTGCAAGAGTCTGTGTGTCAGTCACTAACCACTTTCTTTAATATCCTCCACAATGGGGAAAAAAACTGCCTGGCACAAGTGCAAATTAGGTACAAATGATAAATTACAGCTACAATCAGTATGCAAAAATGCACATTTTTACTTAATATGTATATCCAAATGTGCCAAATTTCATAGCGCATCTGTTAAACGAGCTAGCTAAGATGCATATAATTTTCTAGGTGTGAAATGTAAAAATATATCTGGATGGGATTTGAGCTTGGGGTTTACTAGACCCTGGGGGAACTTGGAACGGGTTAAATTATGTAACAAAAAGGCAGAGAAAAGGACTTAGTCATGTTGTATGCTGGCATTTGTAATGTTATCATTGATTACAGTGTTGCATCAAGTTGTATAATGATCATATATTTCATTTCAACAACAAACAAAAAAAATTGGGTTGAAAGTGATCGAGCAAATATCAACATTTTAAGTGATGTAACAATCAGGGCTGATCTTCAGATATGATTCTGGGATAGAGTTGAGAGACGTGTGGTCCACAGTCAGACAGCCCCGTAGGGCATTCTGATTGTACCAGACGGGCCTGGCTGAGAGGTCAATGTGTGGGCCGGGTTTGGGCTATGTGTCGGTCAGTTTTGTGACCGTTTGTGGTTTGATGATGTAACCATGTTTGAATAAAGACTGGGTGACAGTAACAAGCAGCAAAGTTTAGGCTGTAGATGCGATTATCTCATTGCATACAGCGTAGATCACTAATCACACACGTGTAGAAGAGCAGAAACCTGTCAATGGTTTGCAAGATTTATTCACTGGCTCAAACTTCTCTATGCTGTCCTAAGGCGTCAGTGCATACTGGCAGGGTGGTACTGGAACCCTATGATGTGGGATGCGGGACTAGACAAGGGTCTCCAATGCCCCCATTATTATTTGTTATCGCAATGGAGCCTCTGGCCGGTTGTGCCCGCACCGTGAATTTTTATCATGGGGTTGAGGTCCGTCTGCAAACCCATTTTGCAGTAGTATATGATAGTGACATGCTGCCCTTTCTCCGAAATGTTGGGGTGGATTTGCCTGGTTGAATAAACTAATTAAACCGCTTTGGTATAGTATCCCGGCTACATTTTAATTGGCAAAAATCCTACTTATTTCCACTTTGCCAAGATGCCACACGGCACCTGGATTTACAATTGGAGCCCTAACTGCATTAAATATTTAGGTGTAAAATATATCATAGCCAGAAAGATTTATTAGATGGGAATATTGGAGCATCTGTTAGAACAAGCATTAGTTTTTGGACAAGCTTACCATTATCTGTGGCTGGCAGAATAGCAGTAGCTAAGATGGTGGCGCTAACAAGATTGGTCTATTTCTTTAACACATTGCCGTTGGTGGTGCATCGGCAATTATTTAGGGAATATGAAACGCTACTTATGGAATTGTTTTAAGGAACAGGTAGGCGCAGAGTAGCACTAATAAAACTACAGCGCCCTGTAATGGAGGGAGGATTGGCGTCTCCTGATCTTGAATCTTATTATCTGGCGGCTCAACTGCAATGGCTAAATAGGTGTGCTTACTGTCAAATGAACCCTGGTGTGTGTTATTGACTCACTGCCTGATTTGCAGGACTTATTGAAAGTCTTCTTGCTTCCTCTGTGGAGACTGCCTGCAATTTCACAAGAGCTACTAGTGATACAGAAGTGCTGGCAACATTGCCTGCAGCAAACATAAGTCCATGTATCCTATTAAAATGGATAAAAATAGTGGCCCTGGTAGGAGCGTTAGCAGGGATTGGAAGATGGACTACCTTTGGGGGGTAACCATGTTGGGGACCTATATTGCGATGGAGTAATGCTGAGGTTTGAAGACTTGACTGAAGAATTTAATATACCTAGAGGCCAATTTTTAGTACACAGGGAACTGGTTGCAACAATAAGGAATTATTGGAGAAATGGAGCTGCTGAACCTGCCACACATCAGGTGTGCCAACAGCTTTGTACAACAACAGGGTGTGTATGAGCGGTCTTGTATCTACATCATGCGATCCATGCAAATATTCTTTCTTCACTTGCGGAATTGAAAATAAAATGGGAGAGAGACTTACAGTTCAAATTAATGATTTGGACTGGGATAGGATTTTAGCGCACATGCCAGCTGTTTCCAGAAATGCTAGGTTCGAATTCATTAATTTCTATATCCACCATAGAGCTCATCTTTCACCTGGCAGGATTAACAAGTTCAATGTAACTGCTGCTACAAAATGCCCTAGATGTGGGGAGTTGGGGGCAGAAATGTTCCACACTGTATGGTCCTGCCCTTCATTAGAGGAGTTCTGGAAGGAAGGAATAGAATATAATCATAGAAAAACCCATTTGGGATATTCATTGTACACCCTTGGTCCGCCTCCGAGGGGGATACACTCGCCCTAAAAATAAGAAAACTACTTCTAGATTTCCTGACTTAGGTTTGATTTTGGCGAAACAAAACCTGACTAGGCACTGGAAATCAGCGTATGGTCCTCAAATTACTAGATGGCATAAGGAAATGGTTAAATGGGCAAGTTTGGAGAGTGCTGTGTTGTTTCTTGAGATAAAAAGACAACAAGGGAAAATTGAAGGGGTTAAAGCATGGGAACACCTGGTGGATAGTTTGTTGGCCCAGGAAGCAGACACGGATTTGTCAAATAGCTCCCAGAGTCCTTGCAGGTGAAAGAAGGGATATCTAGTTTAATACTGTTAAATTGGGTCACAATGGGTACTACTGTGATATACTTGTCCATTTGGAATAGTTATACACTTTATTTATGACTGCTTTACTCGATATGGGGTAGCTGTGGGTGGGGTGGATTGATGTAGTGTTATTGTACTACTTTTAGAAGACCTAAGATATGTAGGAAATTTACAGTAGTTGAAATATGGTTGAATGCCTGTGGATACATGTCATATGAGATATACTGATTATCACTTTTAATCTGTAAATTATAGTTATCTATGTATTCTTCCTTTTTAAGATACATTTTAATCTATTTATTATAATTATCTGTGTCGATTTTTAAAGCAAATTACTGCTTATGTAGTGCACATCATTTATGATCTGTGTTATTTGCCCGTCACTGTTGCACTAAGGTCCATTACGTGAAACTAATGAAAATTATTTAAACTTGACTTATTCTTCATTTGAGAAGGAACATTGTGAATTTCATGGCCACATTTCTCTAATATTAGTGCAGCAAACACGGACCCCCCCCCGCCGAGAGACCACCTAGACAGCAGGTCTTAAAAAGTCCAGAGTTACTTGATTTAATAATTCGGACCACTTTTTTTTAGGTCTCGCCTGCGTTGCAGCGCATGCGTGGCTCGCCTTGGCGAGATCTATTGTCGTTGGTTTTGTGTCCGGCTTCTTTGGAGGTGGGGTTGGTGTCTGCCCTGTCTCCCTCAGGCCCTGCCCACCCTGACTGGATATTTTGCTCGCGCTCTTGAGAAAACAGTCCAAGCGGATGCAAGATCACGATCGGTAGCTCCATTCTTAGTGGTACATCTTAACTGTCAAATACAACGAAACACACCTGGAAGCGGACCGCCCACATAAAGAGAAATATAAAGCGGCAACCTTGCTAGGGGTACATTATCCCTGTACTATCCAAATGGCGCACCGGTACACCATGTTTCCCAGCAAGGTACAAGTAGAGAATTTGCGTGCTTATCATGTGAAGTCGCAGAGATGCCATGGACACCGAATGGGAACTCCTTCGTGATTTACGTGCACTTCCCCGTCTGTCCCATGAGGCACTCGCATTTGGGTACACCCACGTGTCGCTCTCTAAACCACCCACACTATAGGGCTCAATCACCAGGTTTATAGACACTTGAGGCACCTGCGTCAAATGTGCCCTCTGAGGCCCATTTGTTAGCAAGTCACGTGAGGATCACAAGCTCACAGAGTCCAGCACGGAGCCGATCAGCAACATGGTCTTCATGCACGCTCCCACCACAGGCTGGAGGTGGGCTCAGTAGAAATAGCGGGCGAGATAGGCAATCAGCAACAGGAGGACGTGCAGCCAGTGGTAGGAAAGTAAGTTAGAGGAGCCGGTTGGGGGGTGAAAGAACGACTACATGAATTTGATGTGAGATTCATTTTGGTCTAAAGTCATGGGTAGTCTCTTTAACTCAGCATGATAGAATGGTAACTGTTTAGAAAATTCTTACGAGAGTTTACGTTTGAGGATACCACAAAGTTTTGGCATACGAACTCTGAAGTGAGCAGCCACGCACTAAGTGACATCAGCGAAGTGATAGCCCTAATTAAAATAAAACTAAACCTCACTAAGAGAGACGAACGGCTAACAAAAGAGGTTGATCAGTGCCGATAGTGTGGATTTCGAAAAGTCTAGAATGTATTATTTTTAAACAGCACACACAAAGCTCGTGGGCAACACAGAGCACTTTACATAGAAACACGGGTTGTGTAAAGATACTTAGGCAGTGCTGAGTGTCTTAGGTGTTTTTTATTTCTAAATACACGCGTAGGCCCTGGACGTAGGGGCCCACTTTCCAAGCAGCACGGTATAATGGAGACCGCTTATTTCAAATGAAATAGGTGTTGCTTTTACAAGAGTTTGAGTTATTGGCATTATAAATGACAACGTCTTTTATTTATGTGTTAATTTTCAAAACAGATAAATAAAAGGCATTGTCATCTACAATGCCAAGAGTTGAAACTCTCACAAATGCGAGACCTATTGCATTGCAAAAGCTTATTTGTTTTAGTATCAAGTTCATAAATGTGGACCATTTTACTGTGGTGTCTGGGCCTACCAGTCCTACCTTGTTGCAGGCGACCGAGGATGGAGGTCTGAACAGGGCATCATCCTGGACCCAAGCGGGCCAAGGATGATGATGAAATGACGAGAGAGACAGAAATGTCAATGGTAAAAAGACGCAGATAGCTTAAAACCATTTATAAAGTTATACGCAAATTCATAAATGATTAAATCCAAATGACAAATATGAAAGCTAAACACAAGGGGCTGGGGGCTTTCAGTATGAAAGGTTCTGGATTGAAAGGGTGATGCTTGTAAAATATGGGCGATGGGCTCGGTCAGAGGGCGGTTAGCTAGGTCACGATGCCTCGGAAGATGGGTTACTGAAAAGGGAAATAGGTTGTTCGATAAAGGCTAATGAAACTGCAATCAGGCTGCGAACAATCGCTCATTAATGGCTAAACCGTCAGAAACCAGCCTAAGGCAGGCCCATGCAAGGGAGTAAAGGATTGGACAGAGAGGGCGGTGGAAGCGATACTGAGCAGAGGCAATAGGTCAGTGGGCAGAGAGTGCAGAGCTGTAAAAGGATTGTAGGGCAGGGCATTACGCCATCTAAAAAACTACCAAGCTGAAAGGGAAGGAGGCAGGTTGTGGGAGGTGTAGGTCTAGTAAAGACAGGCCGGATAGGAGGCTTTCACGTTCCTAGGCCAATAAGGATCTGTGGATGAACAGATCTACTCTCTCTGCATGAACATTACCATCTATTCAATACACATCCAGGGCTTTCTATTGCATGTAAACCACTGTGATTACACCAACATTCAGCAGTAATGACTCCCTGTCTTATATAATTACTCCATACACTGGTGTCCTCATTTAACCCGCATAGTCATTGGAAACCTCCTCAAAAATGTTTTTACAATCAGGGTTGGTTATACAAAAACTACTCTTACCTCTCCTTGTGCCAATCTACCTATCTCCTTATTTGATGTTAATCTTAAATTATCCCGCCGCTGTTAAATAAAATACAAAAGTTTAAAAAGATGGTTTTGATATTACTCGATTTTTTTTTTACATTTTAATGAGCACATGATAACAATTAGCAGTCTATTTTTGTACCCCATCCAACTGTTACAGTCAGCACACCTTTTACTCTAATAGTGAAATATTTTGTACAGCGATGTAAAACTTGGGACTAATAGAGCTGGCTTTATAGAAATCAATAGGTAAAGAAAAATATAAGATTCCTAGCATGCAAAAACAAATCTCAGAATGCAGAGACGAGATCAGAACCAAAGGGAGGTTTCTGCACAATAAATATTATTTAGCATGCTCAATTTCTAGGAGGTAAGAAAAATAATTCTCCCAGAGTCAGCAATGCACAAAATCTTGTAACAAGCAATGGCAAAGCTAGAAGGTCTGGATTAAAACTGAAAGTGTGTCTTCCAGCATTGACCTTAGGCACTTAATAACCCATCATGCTGCACACCGTCACTCATCCACCAAGTGAATCATGCTTGCATTCACCAACTCATCCAGTGGCAATAAAATATAAAAGCTCAACAAGAATATGCAAAATACGGTGAAAAAGAACAGTAGAAAAAAGAAAAATACTGCAGTCTAGACAGGGCATTCAATTGCTTGCAATTAAATATACAGAAATAATTAAACATTACAGCAAGCGGCCAACTTTGACTTAATTTCCCACACTTCTAAAAACTATGCATTACATTACAAATAAGTACAAAATTACAGTTGTCAGAGCAATGTGCAACCCCTTCTAAGAAGGTCTAAGAAGAAGAATCACAGTGCCATCTTCTCCCTCCAGGGTTTACTAAGGGTTAACAAACACCAAACCTTGCCTACTAGAGTAATTAGTCTACATGTTTTAGTGCAGTGTAATAATTCACACTAAAAGACCCGATGCTGTAGATATATGCTTTCCAAATAACTATGACAGCACTAGTGTCTTTGTAGTAACTTTTACAAATCAGAAGCATCTACAAAAAGTCTTCTCAATGAACCAAACCGGATTATAGCCTTGAATCACTGCATGGTTATCTTATTGAGCATAAGCTTTCCCGGAAGGCCAAAAGTGCAATGGAAGCACTTTTTTCACCCGCAGTTCACACCTTCCGCCCCACCAAATGCTTGTAGAGAAGAACCTCAACATGTTGGTAGGGCCCCATTGCAACACTGAATACTGCCTTTTAATGTTCTTTTTTTGGTGCTCACATAAGGTCCCTCGACAGCAGCAATGTCAAACCAGACCTAAAAGGACTTGGGAATATTGACCTTGCCTACTGGTGTTGGATTAGCAAAGATCATAGGTGCAAGCATCCACAATCCCCGATTGCTGCCTTCCTATAAACAGGTTTAAGGGATAGGGTGGCTGTTATGAGAGTACCAACTGTGCAGTGGCGGCTTCTCCCTCGTGTTACGGGTTGGGATGCGGGCTTACTTCTGGCTAGACTAAGAGTCAAAGGAATCGACACAGGAAGAAAAAAAGAGCCCCTAGCTCAAGTTCAACCCAGCATGGCAGGAAAATATTTTACTCCAATTTAGAACGGGTGCTTATCTTCACTAGGTTACCACTGGATTGCAAGGGTGCGTTCTTGATCGATAGCTCATAGACAGCAACTGGCATCACACTGAATATTTTGCTTTCTGTACCATGTTTGTAACGCATTTTGCAAAGATCTGTCAGGTCCCTTTAATGGACAGAAGTCCTCTTTGGGGTTTGGCAAAATTAGGCCGCCTATCATTTGTTTCTGGCCTGCATAATGTTTTCCCTCCAATGGACTTAATCTGCAAACCCACTGGCCCTTCTATGTATTTCATGTATAAGTGCTGAACGTCAGGGCCTTGTTCTGATACAGCGCAGTGTACTCGCAATATACCCTTAGGCACAGAGACAGAGAGAAGCATGTTTCGAATGTGTGTGGCTGGGGACCCATCTACTGGCGCTGATGTCCATGTGAGACAGGGTGTGGGAGTAGGACAAGACAGTAATTCCAACTCGGGCTTGCCTTGCCCACAGTGAATGTTGCATCCAGTATGTCCCTTTGCTCAGGACGCCTTCCCAGAATTATAACTATCGTGAGCTCTGAGAAAAATGGGGGTCCTAAAACACATTTTTCAATGCAATTTCCCATAGGAACTTTAGACACTGCTACAGTAAAAACAGCTGAAAGGAATTAAATCAAATTTGGCAGAAATATATATCTTTACCCAGAAACCATGGGCCAGATTACGAGTGTGGCAATCCTCCGACCGCAGCACTCGTGGTGGTAATCCACCGTATTATGACTTTCAAAGTCCTACCGGCGGTGGACCATCAGCTGCGCCAGGGAACTGCCTTTTCCTGGTGATGGCGGCACTGCGCCACATTGCAACATGCCGAGTGGGACTGGCACAGTCCCGCTCAGCATATTACAAGTGCCTGCACCGCCAGCCATTTCATGGCGGAAATCCTGCAGTGCAGGATCAAAGTGGGACCATCAGGCCCCCACCCTCCCCTATGGGGATACATTCTGGGGGGCACATGTATTCCCCAAAGTTCCAGCACAGCATGGACGGCACCGTCCATGCCGCGCTGAAATATTTTTGCCGTTTCCATTGCAGTGCCTGTTTTTCAGGAACCATCATGGGAAAGACTGTCCGCCTTACACGAGTTCAACTTGTAATAATGTTGGCGTTCCTTTCTCGGCTTTGGTGCAGATGTGCCGGTGGAGAACAGGCGCAACTACGCTAAAGTCTTAATTGGGCCCCATGCTTTTTCTGAGTGGAGAAAAACAGGCAATGTGGTGTCCTAGCCATGTCAGAAAGTAAGCATATCAGTGCCAAAATTGTATTTCAAGATATAACATTCAGAGCAACGATATCAGAATTATTAGAATGGGGCCAATCCACTCCATAAAGGTACATTTTTGGTGCCGCTAATATCAAAGAGGAGCCGAAGTCCAACATTGAATGGAAGGTTGATCATTGCTCTGAATGTCATATCTTAAAATACAATTTTGGTGCGGATATGCATACTTTCTGCCATGGATAGGACATCACTTCGCCCGTTTAGCTGCCTGAAGATTATGGATCAATTTAAGCGTATATCCATACCCTTTTGAACGAAGAACAGGCCCAAAGACGCACATTATAACTGATGATACGTCCTTCTTCTTCCACCTTGAAGAAGTCCAGTGTGTTGGACGAAACGCATTGGCTATTTGCTATACAAACTTTTATAGAAAGTTTTGGATCAACATAAGAATAAAGAGAAGATCTGTACATACCTTGAAAGTTTATATTTGTATTCCTTTTTTAAACTTATCATTTGGTGCACCTTTACTATGTATATAAAAAATATAGGTCAGAGTTTGTATATATGAGTGTAGGAAAAAGTAACTATAATACAAGATATAGCAATATATTTTAATTAAAAAAACAAAAATGTGATGTATATATACAGTCTTTGTGTATGCAACACTTACCTGGGTATGTCTGAACATGCAAGTATTAAATGCATGTACATATGGATGCAGATATATAGGGAGTAGTCCTTGTATATCAATATTAATTATATATGTGTATATGTTACATATATTTGCGTACTCATGGTTGGTTCTAGATGAGGGGGTCTGTCTGTATACATGAATATAAATATTTTTTTCATCATAAAATTGAAAAAACAGCCAATGCCTTTTAAAATGAATATATAAATACCAATTAATTATGTATTACATATATATTTATGAGATAGTACATAGTAAATACCAACCCTGGGCGGTGAACTCCGCTCGCGGAGTTTGCGGAGATTCCCGCACTGCGCGGAGTTCCGAAAAACTCTGCTTCGCACAGCGGAGCGGAGTTTTTTTCCTCACTCGCGTTCACCAACGTCCAGTTGGCGAGCGTGAAAAATCCACCTCCCGGCAAGATTTTTCCTCGTTTGCGATCGCTAACATCAAGTTGGCGAGCGCGGAAAATAAACCTTCCAGCGAGATTTCTCAATGTTGGGGGGGGGGGGGGGTGTGTGAGGTTTCTCATTGCGAATGGTCACGTATGCTCGCGTTGAGTAACTGCCCGTTCGTGTTGAGAAAGCTGCCGCTCGAGTAAAAATCTACTTGAGCGGCAGAAAAGGTAAGCCTGTGCTGTGCATGGTGCTGTTTGCAATGATTGCACAGTGCGGACAAGCGTACGGCACTGTGCAATCACCGCGACCTGCATTTTTCTACCGCAGTCCGCCGCTTGTGGAGCTCCGCGTAGTGTTACAGTTTTTTTTGCACTTCGCGTGGTGCAACTCTGCGAAATCTGCCCAGGGTTAGTAAATACATGTTCTTTATATAACATAATAACATTGATGAAGACGGTGTGCACACAGCTTTATGCTTCTTTCTTTTCTTTTTTCTTTAATAACTACTGAACATATTTACACCAAATCACAAAAATCTTTTTCAGGACCAAGATCTAGCTATCAGCCAAATTTGGTGCAATTCCATTTAGCGGTTCGTGCTGTAGTTACGTCTAAAATCCCATGGGGAAAACGTGTTTTGGGACCCCACCTTTTTTCTCAGCCCCCGCTTGATGAATCACCCCGAAACATTCGAGAAAGAAGCTGAAGTGAGTGGCAAACTAGTCTTGAAAATTTTGTTAAGATTCGTCAAAAGGCACCAATGTTTTTAGCAAAACAAAAACACTTTTCCTATAGAACTAGCTGCTAACTATAACTACCTACTGGTGACTGCCAGTAGGAGATGGAGAAATATATATGGGAAAATATGGAGAAGAGGTTGTCGTCATACATGTGTCTGGTACATGCGACTATGCTTTCCTTTATAATCACATAAAATTCTATGGGGGAATTTTATATTTAACCAGAACATACATGAATATACCAGACCATGTAAATATTGTTGCTTCTAGGTAAATATATAGAGGAACTTACACCTGGTAATAAAACTTTACTAGGTGTCATGTAATATATATGTATGTCTGTACATGCATATCACTACATATTTATATGTGTATGCATGTCTCTGGTATATATTAATTTTAAGTTATTTGTTGAGAAAAAAACCCAATTCCTTCTACCTTTGTCCCATCCCTCCTGTCTCCGACTCCTCCCAAACCTTTCCGATTACTATGAAGTACCAAACCTTCTTCTCAAACGTCCACCCCCATTTTATCCAATTCACACAACTAGCAGGTGCCCATGTCCAGTACTCCCAATAACAACTCACAACTTCCCTTTTCTAATCCACTTCCCTTCCTCAATCCCTACCCAAAGCACTACTGAACGCATGAGAACACAAACCTACCACAACCAATCCACAAGGAAAAAAGTAAGCGCATATAACTAATCAAGTATCTATTTCACACTAATCTTGCGTTCCGAAGTAGGGTGCTACTTTTCACAAAGTGCTTCAACGCCTGGTCAGAGGTGGTAAGCGCTCTATAAAAACAGTTTACAATGGGCACGCTAAAGTACATATTTCGACTTGGCAAGGACTTGTGTTCTTGTATGGGCGATGGCTTTCTGGGGAAAGGCAATTTTGGAAAAGCTTTCCTGGAAACTGGGCTGCCCGGTCTGACATCTGCCAGGCTTTGCACGCGCAGTCAGCCACACCACAGCAGAGATCGAGCGGCACCGAGAGCTGTGTATCTCTCTTTCGGGCACTCTGTCACCCTGACGGAGTTTCCTTTGCACACATGCATCGTCTGTTGTAGGTATTTAATTCCATGTAAAATATTGTCGAAGCAGCAGTGAGAGGGGTAGGCGAAAGGGGCAGCGATTTAACTGGAATTAGGTTACCAGGTGACTCATCAGGAACAACATGTTCCGGTCCTGGGCTTTCTTTTTTGCATATCATGTTTTCATGCATGTTCGCTCGATTCAGCACGACATGCCCCAAGAGACACTACACATCCTAAAATGCATCCGGTTACTCTAAGGGCTGGAAAGGCTGCCCCGGTGATATGGGGTTATCTGGTAACTCTAAATTTGAAGGGATTCTGCCGATGAGGGCCGACGCAATGACATTCCACCCACGGCTGCGTGGGCGCCTGGAAGTGTGTTACCAGCACACGCCTCCCTCCTGCGCGCTAGTAAATCGTGACTGGCTGACTCAAGAGGTGGATAAAATGAACAGTTGAGTAATAGTGTCAGCTGTGATTTACACTGCCTGCTAACCACGGAGGGCTTTTCGGAGTTAAAACTCTTATAATGGCACAGCTGTCAAGTTGCCCCGGGTCAGGGGGCAGGAGAGAAGGCTTCAGCCATCCACGGCTTTTGAGTGAACAGCACCTGTCATGCTGGTTCTTGTAGCCTACAAGTTCCAGCATGCACATAGGCTGGCAACTGAATCAAGGCTTGCTGAAAGTAACCCCTATGACAAGAAGCCATTTCATAACTAGGTGCACGAAGCACACTCTACCGGCGCCACCATCTAAATTTCTCCCCACTCTCTCTCCCCCCCCCCCCCCCCCCCCCAAAGCATCTTGTGCCTCAGCTCAGTACCGTTCGTCAGCTCCAGCTCCACGGTGCACAAGTCTTCCTCAGGGGCGTCGTCGTCCATCACGGGTCCGAGGTTGAGGTGGCTGAGGGGGATTTTGTTCCGGTCCTCTCTGAACCGATGCTTTATTTTCGGCACTTCCTCAATTTCACGGATTCTGACAGAAAGGAAGCCTGTGTGCCACGGCTTCCTCTATCTGGTGAGTATTGGGCCTGGGCCTGGCCCTGTCATTGTGCCGGGACCCCAGTGACCCCCTACACTCCCATGCACCCCCTTCACTAGCTGCCGCCACTTCTGCACGCACCAACTACACTCTTAACTGAACTGCGGCGGGCACCACTGCAAGGGCCCCCACCTCCCCTTTATGCACCAGCTAATCCAGTCTACGCTAGCGAGACCCCCTGCACCGGCTACCCTCTCGGGGTACTCACCCCCCACGCAGCAGCTGCCCTCTCTGCAGTAGTTAACCCCTTTTACGTCAAGGATTCACCTCTCGTACCTGGACTCTACCTGTCAATCGTGGTCCTTTCCTGTGACACCCCTCCCCCACCTCGGCTATTCCACCATATCCCCCCTCTACCCTAAACTTAACTGTTGCTCTTCTACCCCTTTCCCATTCGTTGTTTTCCTTCTTCCTGTCTCTGAGTCCTGGCTTGTCCTCTCCCCTTTAACCCTGCTTTTCCTCTTCCTGACACTTATCCCGGCTTCGCAACATCTTCCTCTTGCCCCCGTTTCCTGATCTGTCCCCCTTCTTCTCCTTCCCGGATGTCCAGCTCAGCCTCCAGGAATGCCAAAAGGCAGGAAAAGTGGGGGAAACCCAAAGCAAGGCAACCCGGGGCAGGGCTACGGCGGCCTGGAGGAGGCTTGACAGCAGGGAGGGCTGGGAAGAGATACCTGGTAGGCGGAGTCTATGGAAGGGGAGGAGATATTGGGTGTAGAGGAGGAGCGGGAGGTACGGGTCCGTGCGCGAGAGGGAGGGGTAAAGGAATAGAGAGCAGAACGGAGAAGATAGAATTGGTGGCGAGAGAACAGAGGCAAAGAAAGACAGGAGAGAGAGTCACATAGAAGGAGATACGCGGTTGGGGGAGGAATGAAACTGATGTCGAGGGAGAGACAGGCGAGTGAGAAGTGTGCTTAAGGGAGGAGTTAGGGGAGGGAACATGGGAAACATAGTAACTGGGTAGACTTTCTGACTGCCTCTTCCTAGATACAGTGATCTGAGAGGAATAGATAGGCGCGCTCCAGTTCAGAGAAGGAATACGATTTTTCGACAAAGGGAAAGGTAGAAAGATGCTTGTCAGAGGACAATACCATTCAGCAGGGATGGCAGGGGCGTAGGCAAGCCTGTGCTGGGCAGGGGGATGCAAATCATTCACCCCTCCCCTCCCCAGTCCTTCAGGGCGCCTCTATTCAACTCAAGGCCAATGACTATCTGTGAGATATGGAAGACCTAAGACCCCTCCACCATATTTTGCGGGGGTGACGGGACATGCTGCGTTATGCCACTGAGAGATGACTGCATTGACACTGAAGTACTGTTCATCGGGGAGACACATCAAAATACACTGTGGGTCATGTAGCGCAGTGGGGCCTGGGGTGATGAGGCCTACGCAGCGTGTAATCATGGACACCACCTTGCAGTATGTTATGTGCTGGCGGGAAGGCCCAGAGCGGTTTCTTGCCATTTATTTATCTCCTCGGGTCGAGCCCGCCGTGAGGACTGCGTGCACAAGATACATTGTAGTGGGGAGCCCGGATGGCTCGCTACATCCATCATTTTCTTTAGTGTCTGTCTATCAGGTCGGTATTTTCATGGGGATGCACACATGAAGTCCCTCAGCTTCTGGCTTGGTGCAGGATTCGTCCAAAGACCATACCTCTGGCTCCAGGAGTTGGAACTGGTCACTGCATCCGCCTGCTTATTTGGCGGTGATACGGTCACAAAGTCTGGGCTGAGTCCATCAGCGGCAGGAGCAGGCTCTTTGCTCCCTGCTTGCGAGTGTCTTGGTGGGGAGGCCACTGGCATCGGCGAGCTAAGGGGGTATGGCTCTGGGCGTCGTCCAGTTCTTCCATCTCTTCCAAGTCTGTGTGAGGCCTCTTGAAGCCTGATACATTCCTGGTGACAACTTGCTGTCCTCTTTGGGCAGTGATCATTGTCCCTCGCACCTTGACGATGGTCCATTCTTCCAGCTCATAGGGTGTCCGGAACTTCCAGCCGGGATGCCTGTCCATGACCACCACGCAGTCCCCCACTTTCAGCTGTGGTTCTTTTGATCCCCTGGTAGCACTGGCCTTTTGGTTAGTCACTGTCCTTCTTGCTTGAGTGGCCACGCTGTCTCTCTCTGGGGATTTCCATGCTGGGTCGGTTGGCATGCTATCCCGCGGGGCCTTTTTGAAGAGAAGATGGGCTGGAGCACACCGGGTGGTGCTATGGGGCGTTTGCCTAAAGGCATCCAGGAGTTGGTTGAGCGCCGACTCAACATCCTCTCCCTGCTCCACAGCGATGAGCAAGGCCTGGTTGAGGGTTCGCATGAATCGTTCCACCTCCCCATTAGCTTGAGGCCATAGGGGGTGATCTTCCTGTGGCGAATCGCCCTCTTCTCCAGATAGTTCCGGAATTCGTGGTCTTGGAACGGGGGCCCATTATCAGAGCGGATCTCATCCGGCAGGCCTATGAGGGCGAAAGTTTTGTCCAGGACTTTCCCGACGTGCAGGAATGCCGTTGAAGCCACCACCTCTACGACTGGGAACTTTGAGAAGTAATTGACGAGCACCAGCGTGTTGCGACCATCGGGGAAACTCCCAATGTCGAATCTGATCTTGGACCATGGGAGCTCACACGGTTCTTCAGTGATGACTGGCGCCGGGGCAGGGTTGCCACTGGTGATGGTGCATGAGCAACATCGTTGCACCATGTCTTCCACCATGGGGTCCATGGCTGGGAACCAGACTTTGTTTCGCAATCGAGCCTTAGTCTTCGCCATTCCTTGATGCCCCATGTGTGCCAACTGTACTATCCGACCTTGCAGTGCCCTTGGGATCACAATGACGTGCCCTCTTAAGACGACTCCTTGTTCTCCTTCACTCAGCTCGTTGCAAATCTTCCAGAGCTGCTGCCGGGCATGGCTGTCCTCTGCTCGCAGTGACTGGGCCCGTCTCGGAAATGTGTCCAACCATTATTCAGCAGGGCCTTCTTCACTCTGGCCTGTGTCTCGTCGTCGGCCGTCGCCTGGCCAATCTCCTCCAACGTCATGGCCTTGGGGCAGGCCTCATACGAGACCATCTTCACAAACGCCTCATCCGGAGGTGGGCTTCCAGCGGCAACCGGTTCTGGGTGTCTTGAGAGGTAGTCTGCTGGGTTGTGTGCTCCTGGGCGGAACACCACCTTGAAGTTGTATGCCTTCAATTGCACGGCCCACCTTTCAATTCTGGGTGGCGCCAGTCTCGCTGACCCTGCGAAAAGTGGCAGCAGTAGTTTGTGGTCTGTCACCACCTGGAACTCCTGCCCATACAGATAGAGGTGAAAGTGTTGACAGGCCTGTTTTATTGCCAGGGCTTCCCGCCCTATCTGGGCGTATCTTGTCTTGGTATCAGACAGCGCCCAGCTGACGTTTGCGACCGGCCTCCAGGTCTCCTGGTCATGTTCTTGGAGGACTGCTCCTAGGCCCACGGGGCTGGCATCCACCATCAACTCGGTGCGTTGCCCTGGGAGGAAGTAGGCCATCACCGTTTTGTCCATGAGCGCTGCCTTTATGGAATTGAACACTGTGTTAGCGGCTACAGTCTATTCCCACTTGTGGTCACTGCGGGTGAGGGTGCGGAGTGGCTCTGACAGGGAGGCCAAGTTCAGTATGAACCTGCCACAGTAGGTGGTCATGCCTAGAAAACTGCGAACCTCGGTGGGCATCTTTGGGGTGCTTACCGCCCGGAGGGCTTTGGCCTTCTTGGGATCCACTCGTAACCCTTCTCTGGTGAAGACGTACCCAAAGAAGTCAACAGATTCTTGGTAGGAGGAACACTTTGTTTTGTGCAGGGTCAGTCCGCAGTCTTCTAGTAGCTGGAGGTTGGCCCTTAGGTGAGTGTGATGTTCTTCGAGGGTGTTCGAGAACACCAGGATGTCGTCGCTTAAATTGATGACGTCTTGCAGGCTGGACAGTGTTTCCTTGATGGCATTCTGTAAGACTTAGGCTGCAGACAACAACCCGAAACTCAGTCTCTTGTATCTCCTGAGGCCGACATGGGTAGAGAACGTGGTAATATACCTGCTCTCTAGATCGCGCTCCAACTGGTGATACCCAGCGTTCAAGTCCAGCTTGGAGAACCATTTGGCTCCATTCAGGTCAGCCACAATGTCGTCCATCGTGGGGGTAAGTTGATGTTCCCTTTTGACCCCTAGGTTTGGGAGCCTCATATCTACGCACAGTAGTATGGCTACTGGTTGTTTCAGTTTCTGGGCCACCACCAGCGGGGACACCCATGGAGTTGGGCCAGACACTTTTTCGATAACATCAAGGTCTTCGAGCTTCTTCAGCTCTTCTTCTACCTGGGGCAGAGATTGAACGGCACCCTCCGGTGTCTCAGGGCAGTAGGCCGCACAGTGGTGTCGATGTGGAGCTTGAACTGTTTTCCCTTCAACTTGCCCAGTCCTGTAAACAGTGCAGGGAAATCTCGGAGGATGGCGTTGGCATGGGAGTCATGCATCTGACGAGCGAAAAAGACCAGACCTAGGTCTTCTGCCATGTGGCAACTGAGCAAGGTGCCTTTTCTTCCTTCTGTGATGTGGAACTGGGCCTTTGTGACATGATTGTCGCTGGTGACTTCAGCTTCAATGACTCCTCTGAGGGGCAGTGGGGGTGTGCCTCCGTAGGTGTAGATCCGGGCTTTGGTGGGTGCTAGAGGGGGTCGTGGTGACAAACGTTAGTGCTGCTCCGAGTCCATTACATTGATGGATGTGCCCGTATCGATGAGTGCCTGGACAGCGGACCGCTCCACCAGGACAGAACACATCGGCGGTGGTCTCCGGTGTGTCCTGCTGACAAATGATATGACAAACACGTCTTCGTCATCTTCTTCAGGCGCAAGGCAGCGCCCGCGTGGCAGGTCGTCTTCTTGTGATTGTGTGTCGTCGAGTGATACTTGGCATAGGCGTTGCATCATCTCCCGCGGCCTGGTGTAGGTCTGTCAAGACCGGCTGCTTCTACACACCTTGGCGAAGTGATTAATTTTTCCTCAGCAGGAGCACGTCTTCCCCTTTGCTTTGCACACTGCCTTTGGCGGGTGTTCCGCGCCACAGTTGCCGCACGCTCTTCTCGTCGACGGACGCGGGGCTGAGCGAGCTGTGTTTGTGCACCACTGTATGGCTTCGACCCGTTCTTCTTTGATGGGCGTATACCTTGGTGCACGTGGCGCTGCGACAGTCCTGTGTAGAGCGGCCTCCATTTCACCTGCTCGGGCATCTGAGAGTGTCCGATCTTTGTTCCAACGACAGAGAGTCCAATATCCACGGGAGCGAAGATAGTATCTTTTTGCTCTCACAGGGTCCAATCCTCTATAGGTATAGAAACACACTACAGGAAGACGTAGACCCCTCAGAGAGCGAAGAGACCAGAAAGGACCACCAGGTCTTCTACCAAGGTGTCAGGCAAAAGGCGTCAGGGTTCCTACAGGGAGACAGGAAACAAAAAGAAATTCATAAGTCTTACTCCCTTTTGACCAACCCCACTGCTTTCCTTACATTCTATGCCTTCTCATACTCACATAACCAAGACCTGTAGAAAGTGGACTGAAGGACTCTTCACTTGAAAGGAAATGAGGGATTAATCAAACATAAGGGATCTGCGCCTCTCTGTGAATCCAGTGCTAGGAGGGCAGGCCAAAAACAAGATGAGGGCCTTTGGAAGTATCACTCCCACTCAATGAAGTAGGAATACAGCGTCTTACAATGTGCTGTCTTTAGTGTTCACCAACAAGATACTTATTTTCAGTAGTCCTTTCTCCTTGTCGATGCTATGCTTTACACTGATAGTCTCTGTTTAAGAAAGAAATAGGACTGTCTGTAAAGACAATGCTTCGTGTCCTCAACTCCTGGTATAAATGTTATAGGACGTTACGGGGGCAAAATAGATGGCGCAATAGCGCGTTTCAGCACGAGCCTCTAAATACAGTGAAGTAACGCCTTACAGCGTTTGCGGCAATAATGAGTTCAACAGCGCTTACCTGCGCTGGCGGCAAGAGGCAGATCACTTAGCGCATTTCCAGCGCTGACGGGAAAAGGCAGGTTACTATGCAGCAATAGTCAGTTCAAAAGCGCTTCCTCGCGCTGGCGGCAAGAGCAATACATGAGCGCGTTTCCAGCGCGTGAGGCAAAGCACAGTTCCAGAGAGACTCCGGTCACACCAGATGATCAAACTCACGTCGCAGCCTTCAAGTTCAATCGTATTGGTTCCGTGAAAACAGGTCAAGTAGGTGAATGACGAGTAGCCTTAACGGGAAGGGTCCAAACAAGAAAAGGGGGCGTGGTCCTCATGCAGGAAGTAAGGCCAAGCACTCGTGATTGTGAGCAGGCAGCCTATATGCCGGTATCAGTCACCTGACCTATCGTAATGCAGCATGGGAAGGCATACAATGTACTCCCTCTTGTAAAGCATTCTGGGATCTGAAGTTTAATGCTGTTTGCAGACAAAAAGGGTACAGGAAGCGCGACTTCTGACAGTTCTCCCCCCTAATGGTCTAATCACAGGTCTGGGTTTGGAGGGATATAAGGCGTGGAATCTCCTGACTAAGACTGGGGCATGTACATTCTCTGCCGGTTCCCATGTTCTATCTTCGGGAGAATACCCCACCCAATCTGTTAGGTATTGTATCCTTCCTCGATGTCTTCGAGAATCAACAATGCGCCTGACTTCAAACTCTTGCTCACCATTCACAGTGATGGGAGGAGGTGGAGGTTCTGGACTAGAGGGAGGGATGAAGGGTTTAAGGAGAGAAATATGAAAAACAGGATGTATATGCATGTCCGTTGGGAGATCGAGTTTCATGGCTACCGGATTAATTATCTGGATTATGGGGAAAGGCCCTATATATCTGGGCCAGAATTTACGCTGTCCTGTTAATCTGATATTTTTAGTTGATAACCATACTTGATCCCCCTCAGAGTAGACAGGAGCAGGGCGCCTATGTTTGTCCGCCTGTTCTTTCATGCGTTGTTTGGTTTCGAGTAATTCTCTTGTAGCTCGTTCCCATATGGATTTAAGGATCTTGTGGTGTTCATGTACTGCAGGTATGTTTAGCATTTCAGGGGGAAGATGTAAAGGGAGAAACTTTGGGTGGTGCCCTGTCACAAAGAAAAAAGGGGAAATTTTGGAAGCGGAATGTGTGGAATTATTGTAGGCGAATTCTGCTTAGGGAAGGGCTTTACTCCATTCACTGGTTATAGTACTCAATAAACATCTTAAAAACTGTTCAAGAGTTTGGTTTGTCCTCTCTGTTTGTCCATCCGTTTGCAGATGATAAGCGGAAGAGAGTCTGTGATCTATATGAAGTGTCTTATAGAGTCCTTGCCAGAATTTAGAGATAAATTGGGGTCCTCTGTCTGACACAATGACTGAGGGTAACCCATGTAACTTCATTACGTTGTCTATGAAGATGTCAATCAGTTCAGTGGCTCGGGGAAGTCTTTTGAGAGGAATAAAATGAGCCATTTTGGATAGCATATCAACTACCACCAGGATAGTTGTACAACCTCTACTTGTAGGTAGGTCAGTGATAAAATCCATACTGATAGTGGACCAGGGACACTCAGGGACAGGTAAAGGACGTAACAGGCCGGCTGGGGCACAATGCATGGATTTCTGTCGTGCACAGGTGGAACAGGCTTTGCAAAATTCAGAGATGTCATGGTACATATCTTTCCACCAGAACCACCTTTGACAAGTTTGGTGAGTCTTGCCACTTCCAGGATGTGCAGCCAGGGGTAAAGTATGACACAATTTCAATACTAGTGAACGGGTTTCAGGGGAGGGGATAAACAACCGTCCTTCATGGTAAAACAAGCCGTTTACTACAGTATTCAACGGATCTGCTAACCATTTCTCTTGTCCTAGCTTTTTATACTCCAGTTCTAATCGGGCAAGAAAAGAGTCAGAAGTCACCTCCTCTTGTGTTTCCAAAGCAATGATCTTGTTTTCTGGAATGATGGGCACGGGTGTTTCCTCCGTGATACTGTGCTCTTTTCCTAACCTGGACAAAGCATCTGCTTTTCCATGCCTTGCACCCGGCCGAAAAGTGATAATAAAGTCGTATTCACAGAAGAAAGACACCCATCTCATCTGTCTGGGGGTGAGGACTCTGGCGGATCGAAAGAATTGTAGATTTCTGTGGTCAGAATAGATCGTAATAGTATGGGGTGACCCCAACAGATAATGCCTCCACTCCTGAAAAGCCATCTTTATGGCTAACAGTTCTCGTTTCCCTATCGTGTAATTCTGTTCTGCTTGTGAGAGAGTTTTTGAGAAATATGCTATAGGATGGAGAGTACCCGAAATCCTGTCGCGCTGCGACAATACTCCCCCCACTGCATATTGAGAAGCATCTGCTTCCACAAAATAAGGTAGGTTCTCATCTGCGTGTCTGATTATGGGGGCAGAGGTAAATCTGTCTTTTAAGGCCCTGAAAGCCGCTTCAGCGGTGTTATCCCAGTCAAACAGCACTCCTTTCTTTAGCAATCTAGTGATGGGCGACACTAATTCTGAGAAGTGATGTATGAATCTTCTATAGAAATTGGCGAAGCCTAGAAAGGATTGTATTTCTGTCACGGTCTTGGGGCTGTTCCAATTGGTGATAGCAGATACCTTAGCCGGATCCATATGAATCCCCTCCGGCGAGATAACGAAACCCAAGAAGTCAACCTTTTGTGTGTGAAACAAACATTTGTCCAACTTGGCAAACAGATGGTGTTCTTGCAAACGTTGCAGTATTAGCCTCACATGATTTACATGGTCTTGATCGTTTTGTGAATAGATTAGGATATCGTCAATATAGACGATAACAAAGAGATCTAAATAATCTCATAGTATTTCATTCACAAAAAATTGGAATGCTGCTGGAGCATTACAGAGGCCAAACAGCATAACGCAATATTCGTATAAACCGAATTTTGTACGGAAAGCCGTTTTCCACTCATCTCCTTCTCTTACTCTGATTAAGTGGTACGCGCCTCTGAGATCTAGTTTGGTGAATATTTTCGCCTTCCGTACTTGATCCAAGAGAGTGGAGATGAGTGGAAGAGGGTATTTGTTTTTTACCGTAGCTTTATTCAATGAGCGGTAATCCAGGCACGCTCTCAATCCTCCTTCTCGTTTGGGGATGAAGAAAAGAGGCGAGGAGACAGGGGAGGTAGAATGTCGAATAAAACCTTTCTTCAACATTTCCTGCAAGTAGTCATAAAGATATTTAGTCTCAGGTTCGGTCAATGCATACACTCGACTGATGGGCAGCTCCGCTCCAGGGATTAAATCAATCCTGCAATCATATGATCGATGCGGTGGTAGAGCTGTCGCCTTCACTTCATCAAATATATTAGCAAAGTCTTGGTACTCAACAGGCAGACTCGTGGAGTAGGAGGAAGAAGTTGCGCAACATAAAGGCGTTTGCCAGAGCGCAGTTTCTCTGTAACAATGTAGTGTACAAAAGGAGGACCTTAAGGTTACTGTTCTAGAGACCCAATCTATATGGGGATTGTGTTGTTGCAACCACAGTACTCCTAATATGGCCCCAAACGTGGGAGTATCGATGAGATCGAAAGAGATTACTTCTGAGTGTCCGTTGTCACACACCATGATAATGTCTGGAGTATGATGTTCGATCAACCCTGATGTCAACTCTGACCCGTCCACCGCTCGAACCTTTTCGGGATGTTGTTTTGTGATAAATTGCAAACCCAGGGCTTTAGCTACCGTTATATCTAAAAAAATTCCCGGTAGCCCCAGAATCTATTAATATAGCCATGGCTTTTCTATGTTGAGAGGGTAGAATAAATACCACGGAAATAATAAAATGTTTGGGCACAGGAGACAAGTGGTTAGGAACAGACTGAGAGATCTGAGACACTGAAGGACTTGGGAAATCGATCCCTAAACTTACCAAGTCTCTTAGTTTTCCGAAACCGAAACGGCCCCGGATTTATTTAGGATACTACTACCTGCCTTTTTAGGCTTCCCGGGGCATTCTCTAGCGAAATGCCCTCCCTTACCACAGTAAAGGCACAAATTCAAACGTCTTCGTTTTTCTCTTTCTTCAGCAGTTAAAGGGCCTCTGATCCCCCCCCCCCCCCCGATCTGCATCAGCTCACTAGATTCCTTGGGATCTTTTTTTATCAGACCTTGAAAGAAAAAGACAAGGGTATTCTCCTTTCGTCTTCTCTCCCTTCCTTTCTGTCAGCCTATGGTCCAATTTGATCACTAAATCAATAAAGGACGCACAATCTTCTGGAGGATCTACTATCTGAGACAGAATGTCTTTTAAGTCGTCTCTTAACCCCCTATAAAATAGGGAAGTTCTTTTTTCTTCAGGCCACTGTGTCTCTGTGACTAACCTGTTGAACGTGGTTATGTACGTAAGGAGGTCCTTCGTACCTTGTTTCAGGTTCAGTAACTCATTGTCACTTGCCTGCATATAGGAATGGCGAGCAAATAAACTCCTGATAAATTTCTTGGTTGGGTTAATAATTCTTATCTCTCTGTGAGGTGTTTTGTGAAATATTGGGCCTAAAATTTACCTTCTACACACAATTTGAAAGCTACTTGTATACCATATGTGATTATCTAAACACAGTTTCAGCTGTGTGTCCGGTAAATGTCTCGTTTTTGTTTATAAAATTCCATCTCTTAATCGACACACTAATAGTATAGCGTGTTTAGAACCCCTAGTTCCTTATATCAAATGCCATATAGTCAGCTCCACTCCAATATGGCGTCAATATTGATGACTCTACTACTAGCCTATATGGCCTTACCGTGAGTTCGTCTCTTTTTTAGTCGAGAAATGAGTGAGTTTAGTGTTTTTTCACCATACACAATTTATATCTATCACCACATCGTATATTGACACCCACTACATTTGGATAGTTCGTCTCTTTTTTAGTCGAGAAATGAGTGAGTTTAGTGTTCCTCCACCATACACAATTTATATCTATTACCACATCGTATATTGATACCCACTACATTTGGATAACTTTAAAAGGTATCGCAAATATACTGGATAATTTCATTCCAACTAGACCAATGTGGCGCCTGTATAGCCAGGTCTCCCAGTGGATTGACGTTTCAGCTACTCGGATGCTGCCTTGAGACGCGGAAGAGATTTCCTCCTGGAGTTACTCGCGCGATAGATCTGTTTACTCGGACAAACGAGATGGCGGGAAAACTCCGGGTAGCTTCAGGTGGAGTACATTATCATAGCAATATATAATAGGCTCCTGGACAGCACGGTAAGCTGATCATCCGTTCCGTGCTTATTTTACTAAGGACTGCATTACATCAAGTAAGTTACCGACCGGTCTGTATATTCTCGATCCCTTGTGAGAGTAGTTAGCTCTTTGCACAAGTGAGTATGTATAAGGTTATACAAGTGATCCGGAGGTAGTGTAGCAGTGAGACCCTTAACTAGTATGGAGTAAATTAGAGATAACAATACGTTTATATTAGTAAGGGGTTGGGTTTTAATAAGGCTTCTGGTATAGTAATCAAGCCAAGACTTTGGATGTAATCTTAGTGCATAGAAACAGTATGGCAACAATCCCATAGTTATCAAGTCTTGACCTGAAATCAAGTAACATACAGGCCAAGTTAGGACTTTGTATTTAATCCATGTAATAACAAACAGTAACGCTACTAGTCTTCATCCACCTAGATACCCCCTGAGGACGCTGTGGACCGACTCTACTCCTCGCGGCCCCCGCTTCGCGGGTGCCGTTCGTGGGCTGGTTGTTCACCTGTGCCGCTGATAAGTGCGGGGACGCTTTTGGGGTCGCTCTTGCCTGATTTGAGAGGACGCTTTGCTGACACCTGAGGGACCCACCGGGGAGGCTGATCGCACGGGACTGCGAGGCCCAGGGTGCACTCTGCCAACTCTTCCTGCACACCTGATTCCTCTTCCCGGCCCCGCCTCCATTGACTGGTTCCCCGCTTTCCCATAAAGTGTTGGGATACTGCTGAGTTCGTTGCTACTCACCCCCTGAGGACGCTGTGGACCGACTCTACTCCTCGCGGCCCCTGCTTCGCGGGTGCCGCTCGTGGGCTGGTTGTTCACCTGTGCCGCTGATAAGTGCGGGGACGCTTTTGGGGTCGCTCTTGCCTGATTTGAGAGGACGCCTTGCTGACACCTGAGGGACCCACCGGGGAGGCTGATCGCACGGGACTGCGAGGCCCAGGGTGCACTCTGCCAACTCTTCCTGCACACCTGATTCCTCTTCCCGGCCCCGCCTCCATTGACTGGTTCCCCGCTTTCCCATAAAGTGTTGGGATACTGCTGAGTTCGTTGCTACTCACCCCCTGAGGACGCTGTGGACCGACTCTACTCCTCGCGGCCCCCGCTTCGCGGGGGCCGCTCGTGGGCTGGTTGTTCACCTGTGCCGCTGATAAGTGCGGGGACGCTTTTGGGGTCGCTCTTGCCTGATTTGAGAGGACGCTTTGCTGACACCTGAGGGACCCACCGGGGAGGCTGATCGCACAGGACTGCGAGGCCCAGGGTGCACTCTGCCAACTCTTCCTGCACACCTGATTCCTCTTCCCGGCCCCGCCTCCATTGACTGGTTCCCCGCTTTCCCATAAAGTGTTGGGATACTGCTGAGTTCGTTGCTACTCACCCCCTGAGGACGCTGTGGACCGACTCTACTCCTCGCGGCCCCCGCTTCGCGGGAGCCGCTCATGGGCTGGTTGTTCACCTGTGCCGCTGATAAGTGCGGGGACGCTTTTGGGGTCGCTCTTGCCTGATTTGAGAGGACGCTTTGCTGACACCTGAGGGACCCACCGGGGAGGCTGATCGCACGGGACTGCGAGGCCCAGGGTGCACTCTGCCAACTCTTCCTGCACACCTGATTCCTCTTCCCGGCCCCGCCTCCTCCACGCCCTCCCTCTTTTTAACATCCTCCCTGTCCCTACGCGCTAGCGGTACGCGCGCGGGACGCAGACCGGGGCGAAGACCGGGCAAAGAGCGGGCCGTTCGAGGACGGTCGAGATCGGTCTCGGTCAGCCACCCTGTTACTTTGCCTTCCCGCGCCCCCTCCTGCCTGTTAGAGGATAGCCGCTGAAGAATGGCCATGAGGGAGACCCGAAGCAAGACTCAGAGTGCTGCTGGGAATCCTCAATGCACTTTGGACTCATACTTTGCCAAAGCTGGCACACTATTAATTGAGGACATCACTACACTGGAACGACGCATCTCCCAGGAAATCGAATGGGTAAGAAGATCATCGTTGGGCCCCCTAGCCGCAATAACAACCCCGACTCAGAGACTTGATGTCAGCCCAGAAATGGATGGGAGCGAGGGTTTACATGAATTGCTTGAATCGGCTAGATCGCCATGTCCCATTCTGCAAGGCACTTCCAACTCTGACTGTACTATTTCATCTCAGGTTGATCTTAGTATATTGCCCCTCCCCCTCCCCCAACTTAAACCTTCCCATTCTAAGACTAGTTCCAATACTTCCATACTTCGTAGGGAAGATAATAGTTTGGGGCTTACGCAGCTCGACCGCAATGGGACAGGGGCGAGGGAAGGAGCCATTTCTAACAATAGTAAGAAGCCCCAGACGCCACGGGGAAAAAAAGGTAAAAATACCAAACTTCTAGCCGCACCACAGGCCAAGAATTCTGAGTCTACTAATAAACGACAAACATCACTACAATCTAAAGGGCACCTATCACTTAATTTGTCATCAAATAAACCAGATATTACGGGTTCAACCCTGGGTGAGGAGGACATTACACTCTCAGATATCTATAATCTGATGAGGAGATTACTTAATCCCCTGGAAGCACGTCTGGGGAAAATTGAAACTTCCCTAAATCGTATTGTCAATGATATGACTACATTAAAAGCTGCCTGTGCAAAAGACAATACAGCCCCAGATATTGTCTCAAGTGGCGCGACGAATAATTTACCCCCCCCAGCGACCAGTCTGAATCCTTCTACCCTTCCTTCTAAAACATATATACCGCCTCTTCAACGCAAAGTACCAGCTTCTGACCCAATACCAAATAGAAGCCCAAATAAGAATTCGCCCGCATGTTGCACCAAGGGCTTGAATAAGAGCATTAGTGAGAAACCAATGATTATTAATCTACCGCCCGAGGCCAGCCCCTATACTATAATTCTAGCAGGTATTCCCGCTTTAAAAGAACCATCCAAAGAGTCAGTTGAATCGCTCAAAAACAAGGTTATCAATTGGCTCACAATTAATAGACCACTCCCCATTGGAACAAGTAGCCAGGTTTTGATGGTAAGAAGAGTTCAATGGTTGGGTGGCCTGAAGAAATCTATACAGGGAGACTGTGTCTTGGTCAATTTTAGAGACCCCAGGACAGTCTCCCATATATCTAACTGGCCCTACCGTGACAGGGGAACCACAATTCAAGCTCTACCATTATCTTTCTTTTACCCACCTCTAGTACAAGTGCAGGGAGAGGGCGACTGGGAACTTGTACGATGTAGAGGCCATAGGCAGAGCTATGAGAATAGGGGCATCCCCTCTACGAACGACAAAACACACCTTGACTACTTCCCCACACAGAATAGATTTGGGAGTTTAGATTGGGTGGACTGACTGACTAGGACGAGCAATAAAGAGGAAAGTGTCCCACTTGCCCTAACAAAGGAACCCAACCTATCGGAGGCTGAGCCCAGGAACCTGGTAGACTACAATTTTTCAATCTTGGATATCCAGCCAGATGAGGTGGTGTTTACCGTAGCCCCTGTCCCTGACATGTGTATATCTCCAGCAAATGATCTGGGTAGTACCCTACTTACAGATGAATCCAATGGCACTACTAACCCCCACGTTATCAAAGTGCTATCGTGGAATGTGGCGGGCCTTGTAAACAAGCTACACGCCCAGAATGGAACAAATTTATCAGGAGTAAGGACATCTGCATGTTCCAGGAAACCTGGGCATGTGATGAGGTGACGTATCAAGGATACGCTTCATTCACCATGAAAGCAAAATGGGGAGGAAAAGGACGACCCTCGGGTGGATTGGCAATATGGCTAGCAGCTGACCTGGGATGCAGTGCTGTCCTACATTCACTTTCCACAGAGGATATTCTTGTGGTACTATTGGAATGGCCCAATTCCAACAGACTCATGTTGGTAAATGTTTACTCCCGCCCAGTAACCCACGGGTCGGAATCCCGTACCATTGAGGAACTTGCTCTAGTTTTAAGCGAAATTCCTGTGGATATGCCCTACCTAATTGGCGGCGATTTCAATTGTCACTACGAGCCCCTTTCTGGCCTCTTAGATGGCCTGGCCGAAGAAGAGGATGCGCTCTGGTCCATACCTCCTCTCGAGGCACCCAGACCAAAAGCATGGACACCTCCCGCGGTCCAACTCACAACACTCACCTTAAAATTCGGTTTACGGGCATGTAATGGCCGGAAAAAATCCGATATCCCACCAAAATACACATTTAGCAGGGGTGGGAGGGAATCAAAATTGGACTACATTCTTGTCCCCTTAGCATCCTGGTCTTCCATCAAAGACTTTAGGGTTTTGCCAGGTGTGGATAGTGACCACCGCGCTCTTGAAGCAGAATACATTTTGCCTGACCGCGTGGTCATGAGGGAGCAGACCACGTCATTTCGGGCGGGCCTAACAATTACCAACAACCGACGGAGAGTGAGATGGGAAATATTACTTCTTAACCGAGACAATCTCCCCAGTCTTTATGCCCGGGCGATTCCTATTTTTACTAAGGCTCTGGAAGTCATTGATCGAAATGATTGCCCCGATAACTGGAATGAGTGGGGGACTCTTCATACAGACCTAACCCTGGCACTATCTGACATTCTATTTACAACGCAGGGAGGACCCATTAAATGCCCACACACTCCTAGATGGTATAACTCCACATGCCGGAAGGCTAAATCAAACCTCCTGGCTGCACTGAAAGAGGGTTTAGGGATCGAGGTTATCAGGGCTAGGCGTTCAGTTTACAAACGCATGATTGGCGCTGCCCAAAAGGAATGGGAACACAATAGGTGGGAGAAACTAAAATTGACATTAGCAAAAGGTGATTCCCGCTCATTTTGGCGCGCTGTAAACACAGGGACAGATACACTACCTGATGCAACTGAACCTAATATCTCAGCTGATGCATGGCGCGATCATTTTAAGTCCCTATATAGCACACTAAATCAATCGGAGACGTCCAATTTTATTATTGATAATACCAGAGGGCACTTTTTTACTCTAAGGGAGGTACATGATGCGATAGACAGATTAGCACCAGGCAAGGCACCGGGACTTGATGGACTGCCTGGTGACTTATTTAAAAATGAACCAGCCGTCTGGGCGCCATACCTACTGTGCTTATTTAATTCCATTTTGGCCGGCATGGAGGTCCCAAATACTTAGTTGGGAGCAGAGATTGTCCCAATATTCAAAAAGGGATCCCCTCTGCTCCCTTCCAATTATAGACCAATCAGCCTAATAGATGTCACACAAAAGTTGTTTGGTAGACTACTATTGAATCGTCTCCAAACTTGGATTGTAGAGAGGGATATATTGAGCCCTTTTCAGGCTGGGTTCAGGGAAGGCGTCTCTACAATAGACCAGATTTTCCGATTCAATTACTTATACTGGAAAACTGTGACTGCGGGCAGAGGCACGCTGTATACGGTCTTTGTCGACCTGCGGGCAGCATTCGACTTGGTCCCCCGTGCAAAATTATGGATGGTACTAAAAGATTTAGATGTTCCTGGCGATATCTTAACTATGCTGATGAGGCTCCACCAGGGCAACTATGCTAAAGTCAGATGTGGCAAGGGAGGTGCACTAACAGAGAACTTTACCGTGGACACGGGGGTCAGACAGGGCTGTGTGCTCGCACCGACCCTGTTCTGCCTCTTCGTGAACGGTGTTATAGACTTCCTGACAGGGCTAAGCTATATTGACGCCCCAGTGCTGAATGGCAGGAGGGTACCCGCAATCATGTTTGCGGATGATACCCTCCTGCTCTCAAAATCACCAATGGGCCTCCAGAGAATCTTGGATGGATTCATTAATTTTTGTGAGCTTCGTGGTCTGGAGGTGAATGCGACCAAAACTAAATTTATGACCTTCAACCCACCCCTTACAACCCGCCCAAACCCCTCGATCGGACAAGAAAGTTTGGCCCGGGTCTCTACATTTGAATATCTAGGTGTTACCTTGAATCAATCTTTGACCTGGGATACGCATATTACCAGAGCAAACTTGAAACTTGCCCAACTCGCAGGTGGTATAACTAGGCTGATCTCAAGATCCTCCTACAAGCCTCTCGGCCCACCTCTTCATATCTACAAAACACAGGCTAGAGGGGCAGTAACCTACGGGGGTGAGATATGGGGACATGTAGCATGTCAGAAGTTGCAGATAACCGAGAACAACTTTATCCGACAACTGACTGCCTTACCATCAAGCACCCCGCTCCTCCCGTTGAGATTGGATCTTGGCCTAAGACCAATTTCTGAAGAATTAGGACTGAGGCCCTTGATGTACTGGCGCAGAGTCTGGAGTTCACTCGAGTTATCCAGTTATAGAGCAGAACTAGAAGAAATTCTGCGCTTCCCCAAGGTGTTGCATATACCTTGGTTTAAATATATCAAGAACACCTTTGAAATGATGGGGAAATCAGAGTTGTGGCTTGACCCACGGAGCGCCTGTCCAAGGATCTCTCGTAGATCATTGGCCGACGCTTACCGCGAGTACAAGTTACAGGCATCATTCCAATCACTTCGTCAAGACTCGTTGTCCACACATTTTATTGCTCTCAAGGACCATTACCATCTGGAACTGGTCCTTGATGATGTTGCTCCACCATTAACACGCAAATTGTACTTACAGTGGCGCTTTGGATCACTCCCGTTGAGGGCATACACGGAGCACTGGCTTAACACGCAGACTACACCTAACTGCCAGGCTTGCCCTCTCACGAGAGAAGACGACTTACATATGATCTTTTTCTGTCCTGCATATAACAAACCACGTAAATACTGGCTTGTGCCCCTCCTCAGGAACTTAGGCTTTAAGGAATACCGTCCTGCATACAGAATCCTAAAATCCGACCTGTCTGCCCCTACTGTATGTGCCGTAGCCAAATTTTTAACCTCAGCATGGTTTATTCGCAATCGCCTCATGTCCAGATAAAACCCCATTTTAAATGTTTTTATGACTGTTTTTACGAGGTATGCATTGTTCAGCTATGTCAGCTAATATTACAGCTTAAAAGTGTTTATTTTATCATGAAACTATTATTGTTCATGTTTTATCGTTAAATTGACATTGTATCTCTTTGTATCTTTTATGGTCCATAGTGACCGAAATAAAGATTTGATGAATGAATGAGATATGACTCAATATCAAGTGACATATAGGTTGAATTTTCCACCTCCCCTCTTTTTAACATTATTAAATAACATTGGGACAACTATAGGCAAAGTATGCATATATTGATATGTATAGGTTAGATGACTCTAAAGACATGTTTTGTTATTGCAGACCCTAATTATAGGAGGGAAATAACACAGCGCCAAATTTTACCAAGAAGCAACATAAAATCCATGCTAAGACGACAAAGGAAGATTTAAAATCGCGCATACCTTATCCTAAGGTAATATATCAATATTTTTGCGCTAGATTTAATTGAATGATTTCGAGTTATTTACTCTGCTAATTATGTAACAATCACATTTTATAGGTTGGCCAATATATATCATAGCGACAATTTTACCAAGAAGCTTCACAAAATCCATGCAAAGACGACAAAGAAAGCTTTAAAATCGCGCATACCTTATTCTAAGGTAATATATTAGTACTTTTGCGCTAGATTTAATTGAATGAATTCGAGTTATTTACTCTGCTAATTATGTATCAATCACATTTCATAGGTTGGCCAATATATACCATAGTAGTCCCTACAAGCAGATCCGACAATGAATAGCGAGTTTTAATTAACCAGAACATTGCAATTTTGAAAAAGGATAAATTGGAAGAAGAAGTAGTTCAGTGAAATGGAAGGTGAGAGAATCCCGCGTTCATTGAGAATTTAACAAATGGGTATACCATTCAAATACCCAAAATGAGCACCAAAATAACTAATCCTGAATAATCGAATTAATTAATCTCTCCTTTTCTGTGTCTTAATATCAGAATAATCTTAGGACTTCGCAGACCCCTGACAGGACCCTACCATACAGTAACAGTGAAAACCACTGATCAATTACATCGATGGTAGCCTGCCAAAATTTTAAAAGGTGAGGTTTGATGTAGTCTTGTTACATTAACCAGAGTGGTAAGATCATTTTTGGGAGTTAGTGAGGCCGCATTGGTTTCTGCTACAAATATTGGATAATGTAATACGTGTGTCCAAGAGTTTTTCTAAGTTGCAATAAAATTCTAATTGGGAGGATTGATTGTTGCCTACAGAAGAATACAAGAGTAATGAAAACTAAACTAAATGGGCTTTTCTTTTTTAACATTGTGTGAACAGGTTTAGTACTTGTTCATAAAAGACCTATAGAAACTCCTAGGAAGTGCCATATATATTGTTGGGGCTATATAACTGATAATGGGATATTGTACACGTATTGATTGTACGGAGTATATTGATTGTGCCTTTTTGTTTTAATATACAGGTACAGACCTTTTACTGTGCCAATTTCTGGTGCTTTTTATATATGAAATGAGAGTCATGAATTGGGTCTTGAGAAAGATGGAAATATAATCAAGCCATCGAAACGCGTCAACGCTTACTTTGTTACACTAATCTGTTTACTGGGGCGACAGTCAACGAGTACTAAGCACAAGAGTACCAGGTTCTACGTCCCTCATAGGGTTATGACAGATGTGTTATATTTCTGATGACATATTGTTTTTGTCTTTTCTAGTGACTCTCACTTGTTTAGGTTTTTTAAATTCTTTGTTTTATACTTTTGTGATGAACTTAAGTTGCTCATTTTTACTGTGATTTTTTATTGACTTATGTTTATTTACTGTCTGTACTTAACAAACTTTGTGTTTCTAATATATTTTGAAAAATTAATAAATGTACTAATGAAACCAGATTGTTACCAGTTTATAACTGTTTTTTATGTATTCCTGTTGGCACACAATACAATCCTCCTCAGATTGGGATGAATGAATGATATTACTGGGTTTGAATCAGGATACGTATGATATCATTATTCATTATATTAGAATTTCTTGATAGCCTATTACTTGGTCCAAAGGATACCCTTTTGATTCACTAAATTATACAGAACAGGATCGTCGTTGTCCACTAACGGCACTGCCCAAAGTGCTGCATTCCCACTTAGATACGATATGATGAATGCTACTTTAGCGGCATCATCAGGGAACGCAGCAGCTCGACAAAGGAACTGGAGATGGCATTGGTTCATGAAGACTGCGTATTTAGTGCTATCCCCATTAAAACGTTCAGGCATGGCCAAGGGAGTATGGGGTGGAGTGACAACAGTTACATTAACCGGGGCAGACGTAGGAGCAGGGGGCACGGATGTGTCTGGGGATGTGAGGTGAAAATGACCTGGCTGAATATAACTACGCTTCTGTTTGGGCTGTATTCCTGTTCCTACAGTCTCTAACGATGTGTGTGTTTTTAATATCCCTAATTCTGTTACCAAGCGCTGATTTTCTCCCCTTAAGGCTCTGAGTTCTGACTGTAAGGTGACTACGGTATTTGCTAATTCAGACATGGTAATGTCAGGGTTATCAAGGCGCAAAGGGTATACCAGAGACGCATCATATGAAGCGCCTTTCTCCATCTTCGCTCAGGGGATGTTAATAATACGTGGGCTTGGCCTTGCTGTCCGATCTTTGTTCCAACGACAGAGAGTCCAATATCCACGGGAGCGAAGATAATATCTTTTCGCTCTCACAGGGTCCAATCCTCTATAGGTATAGAAACACATTACAGGAAGACGTAGACCCCTCAGAGAGCGAAGAGACCAGAAAGGACCACCAGGTCTTCTACCAAGGTGTCAGGCAAAAGGCGTCAGGGTTCCTACAGGGAGACAGGAAACAAAAAGGAATTCATAAGTCTTGCTCCCTTTTGACCAACCCCACTGCTTTCCTCACATTCTATGCTTTCTCATACTCACATAACCAAGACCTGTAGAAAGTGGACTGAAGGACTCTTCACTTGAAAGGGAAATGAGGGATTAATCAAACATAAGGGATCTGCGCCTCTCTGTGAAACCAGTGCTAGGAGGGCAGGCCAAAAACAAGATGAGGGCCTTTGGAAGTATCACTCCCACTCAATGAAGTAGGAATACAGCGTCTTACAATGCGCTGTCTTTAGTGTTCACCAACAAGATACTTATTTTCAGTAGTCCTTTCTCCTTGTCGATGCTGTGCTTTACACTGATAGTCTCTGTTTAAGAAAGAAATAGGACTGTCTGTAAAGACGATGCTTCGTGTCCTCAACTCCTGGTATAAATGTTATAGGACGTTACGGGGGCAAAATAGATGGCGCAATAGCGCGTTTCAGCACGAGTCTCTAAATACAATGAAGTAACGCCTTCCAACGTTTGCGGCAATAATGAGTTCAACAGCGCTTACCTGCGCTGGCGGCAAGAGGCAGATCACTTAGCGCATTTCCAGCGCTGACGGGAAAAGGCAGGTTACTATGCAGCAATAGTCAGTTCAAAAGCGCTTCCTCGCGCTGGCGGCAAGAGCAATACATGAGCGCGTTTCCAGCGCGTGAGGCAAAGCACAGTTCCAGAGAGACTCCGGTCACACCAGATGATCAAACTCACGTCGCAGCCTTCAAGTTCAATCGAATTGGTTCCGTGAAAACAGGTCAAGTAGGTGAATGACGAGTAGCCTTAACGGGAAGGGTCCAAACAAGAAAAGGGGGCGTGGTCCTCATGCAGGAAGTAAGGCCAAGCACTCGTGATTGTGAGCAGGCAGCCTATATGCCGGTATCAGTCACATGACCTATCGTAATGCAGCATGGGAAGGCATACAATGTACTCCCTCTTGTAAAGCATTTTGGGATCTGAAGTTTAATGCTGTTTGCAGACAAAAAGGGTACAGGAAGCGCGACTTCTGACAGAGTTCATGGGACCTGGCGAGGATGAGGATCTCGTCCAGAGAGATCCCCGGTTGTCGGAGGATCAGCTTTCGTAGCAGTGCTGAGCGGCATCCTTGGATGACCTGGCCACGCATTTCTTCCCTCTGGTCCACGAAAGCGCACGTGCTCGCTAACCTGCACAGCCGCGCATAGAACATGTCCACGGACTCCGTGTTTGACTGTGACGCCTGTCTGAACTTGAAACGCTCAAAATCAGGGTTCAACTGGGTGTCAAAGTGTCTGTCGAGCGCGGCGACCGCCGCCTCGTAGTCGTCATCATCCCCTGCGTTGGGCAGTGTTTCAAAAAGATTGTAGATCGCTGCGCCACCGTAATATATGAGCAGTGATCTCTTTACCGCGCGATCTGTCTCTCTGCTACCCTTGAAATAGGGATTCAAACGTCCAATCCACGCTTTCCATCATGACGCCGCCATGTCTGGATCTGCAGTTTCGCTGAAAGGTGGCAGTGGGGCTATGACTGTGTGGCTGTGACCTGGGAAGGAGACATTGGCACCCCTTCGTTGATCACCGGCATCTGCCTGTGTGCCGGCAGCACCTGCTTGCGGCGGCGTGCTCATGTTGTTGGCGTGTGGGTGCACAGGCGTGGCGAAACAGTCCCCTTCTTATTTCTTTTCTCTTTTTTTGTTTTTTTTTGTGAGGCGCGACACACCCCTATGGGTGAGCGTGTTGGCACGTGGCTGGCCAGCCTGGGCAGTCCTGTCTTGCTGTGACTTTGCGCGCTATTGTGGGGCCTGTGAGGTTCCAGATTTGCTGGGCCTGTGTAGGCGTGGTGATGTCTGTGGTATCTTTGGCTTGCTGGGCACCTGTAAGTATTCTGAGGCCTGAGGTGGAAGAGGAGGCAGACTCCCTATTTGATGACCTGGTGCCTGTTGTGCATTGGCTTCTCTTGTGGGGCTTTCAGCAGCTGGGCCATGTGTTTGATGTAGCGCGTGTAGCAGCGCATCAGTGCGGTGTTTCCCAGGGGCTCCTGACGCCCACCAGCTGGCCGCAGTCGGGGAACACGTGGGCTCCAGCCTCCGTCCAGAGCACGCTCCCTCCGAGGCTCCGGGGGCATGTCGGCAGGTACATGCTGCGGCTCGGGCAGGACTGCACAGCAGTGCCGGGTTCGCGCCTTTGCGGGGTGGGCTCCCTGCAGGCTGTAGCTCTCTCGCGACAGCTTCGAGCAGACTTCTGCAGCTGGGACGTACGAATATGCGGACGCCGTCACGGGTCACACGGCCTACAGCCCAGGGCAGCAGATGACGAGGGTTGAGAGGGTGGAGACACCGCCCCTCGGGCACTGGAGCATCACGGGCTCACTTCGCGAGCTCCGCCGGAGGCGATGCTAAGCACCGGGGTTCGACCGGCCTTGTCGCCAATGTAGCGCGGCGGGGCCGGGGTGATGAGGCGTACGCAGCGTGTAATCATGGACACCACCTCGCAGTATGTTATGTGCTGGTGGGAAGACCCTGAGCGGTCTCTCACCATTTTCTCCTCAGGTTGAGCCCGCCCGAGGAGTGCATGCAGAAGATAAATTGTAGTGGAGAGCCCGGATGGCTCTCTACAGGTCACAACAACGGTCAACACATGAGAGATGAGAGGATGTGGTGTTACAGCCAGAACTGCCAACTTTGGAACTGGGCAACAACGAGTCCTGGCCTGTGATTCTGGGCAAATCAATGAATCTCTCTAACTGATTTGATATTAATTGATCTGCCCTGGCCCATGTGATTCTCTCTCCTATCCTTGTTTTTGTGCCTTAGGTAGTGTCAGGTAATGTGATGCTCACTTAAAGTGCCCCAATGCCCTTTGACTGAGTTCGCTCATATACAGGTACCGGTGTATAGTAGGACTGGTGGTAGCGGGCACCGGGCATTTCCCCGATGGGCCGGAAAGATGGGGGCCGGTTCTGGTACAGGGGTCGATTTTGCAGCAGTGCTGCAATATCGGCCCCATATACTAAAAGCTGCAGCAGTTTTTCCCACCAGCATCCCCCCTCTGCCCTCCCCTCATGGCCGGTCTGACTCAATTGCCAGGGCTGGTTTGCGTTCCCAAGCCAACCCTGGTGTATAGAGGTCTCAGTTTTCAAAGGCAACAGTCAGTCAACATTTTGGCTTTGCCAGTGCCTGTTGCTGATGTTGAACAGCATTGGCAACAAAATTAGGCAAAATGCCCATCGCAGCATGGTGTCTTGTTCCCTTATCCAGTAATTTTCTTTACTCGGAGTCCAGGTCTTTATCATCACAGTCATTACAGGTTGAGCAAATGCTCCTATGAACTGACACGCCAAGTCACTTGTTTTCTATCCCTCCAATATGGCTTACTTCCTTATATGTCCCAGATTTGTTTTAAAAGGATGTCAGCCCACTTCACTTCCTATAAAACCAAGCTAAACCGATAAATTGAGTCCAAAATCACAACAGGATTGGAGGGATGGAAAAGTTTGACTGTGATGACCTGGACTCTGCTGTAACGAAGATTATTGGTCAGTAACCGGGGCATTTCCTTCTCGCCGGTCTTCCTCTCCACAGCCATTGCAGCCTAAGCAGATATCCAAGCAAATTATCAGCTCCATGAAAGATTCTTATTACATAATTGCTGAGTGCTCTAAATTTACCAGAATTAGAAAAAGTATTAAATATAGTCCTTTCCCCTCTAATGGAACTGGTGCTATTGCTTTCTTCAACAGCAGCTTTTGAATCCCATTTTATAACACACTTTTTTTCAGCGGGTTGGCTGGTAGAGGAATATAGAAAAACAAATTGGGAAGGGTAGTCTGAATTATTAATAGGTATCCTTCTCAAATGATCTGGAAACCCCACTGATCTGATATAAAATTCGCCCACTGTTCTATCGAGAACTTGAGTCGACCTTCTACTGGATGTTGATCCGATGTTATGGCAGAGTCATAATTCTGAAGCTGACTGCTCTACATTGACAATCAGCTATGATTGGGCTTTATCTGCGAGAGGGACCGTCCGGCCTTATCCCCTTTCTCAAAAGGGCCGATTTGTAGCTTTGACCTGATAAGCCAGAACAAAAACTCAGAAATTTCTCCAAAACCTTCCCCTTGTGGGACTAGTTGGTGCCATCAGCTTCTTGTCCTCAGTGAACATCTTTACCATGCTCCCCAACTGACTTCCAGACATTTTAGCCACAGAAAAAGGAATCTACATCAGAAGCTTTTTCTGGACTGCATCAGCCGTCCTTACCTGATCCAAATTTGATGCCTAGCCGCAAATGACAACTCTGCCCCTAATGCCGAGCCATTCATGTTATCAAAGGTGATATCGGAGAGAAAGCCCACCTGTTTCTCAGTCATTGCAAGTGTGTCCACTCCTTGTTTTAGGAGCTCAGCCAATCTCTGAAAAATCTTTCATAAGGAATAGAATAACATTGCTAGAATAGGCTGCAGCTTTAATTGAGAAATTAGAAGCAGCACAGGCTCGCTTTACTGCAGGGTCTACCTGCCTTAACATCTTCCTTACTATCCTCCTATCCACATCTGGCAGGTGTTGGTGCTTATGCATCTCCGTGGAGCCTCCCTGGCTGTTAATGACAACAGGCTTTTTTGGAATAATTCTTGCCATCTAATGGCAAAAGGTAGTAATTCGTCCATACATAACCTCACGGCTTGCATAATGACGACTGGGATGCTCCTTTTTTTCGTCCCGATGAAGACCCCTCTTTTATACATTACTGACACTACCTCCTGGCAGGTCGAAACATTGATGGAATCCTTATATAAGCCTGGTATCCTTATAGACATTTGGTTGGAACTGGGGATGTTGTGAATGCAGTATAAAGTTCCAACTTCAAAGACTAATGAAGTTAGTTTCGGACCAGGGTTTGTTGCCAAACAAGTGTTAAATTATTGCTAAAATAATGTATGTGTATTTGTACAGACAATTCGTCTTTCTCCTTTTTGTATCATACATCTGATGATGCACTGCAAGGGCACTTTTTGCACTCATCACGGAGCACTCTTCTCTTTGAATTTTAGATTGCTGTGTATTATTTAATTAATTTGATCAAGTCATAAATTGTTATTTTTTCATTCATTTTTCTTCTCCTGTGGTTGTGTACATGAATCAATTAATCACCCTTTCTATGTGTATATGGTTACTCCAACAGAAGCATTTTTTGACTATTATCTTGTGGTGGTTATTTTGGATTTTTAAATTTACTGTTCCAAGAAGGAGGCCCTTGTCATGGAGCTGTATATTAAAAAATACAACAAAAGGTGAGCAGAAGTGCATCCTGACTAAAGGAAGAGCTCAGCAGCCTTTTGCATATGCTGGAACTTCACAAAAAGTAAAAAAGATTTTTTAAAAATTAGAAAAGGAGACTAGGAGGGTGGAGTAGTAGTTGAACACCAAGCAACAAAGCCCAGGAAGGCAGGCCAGGAGAGCAGCAAAGGAGCTGTGTTAATGTGTGTGGAAGGGTAATCAGGAGGAATGGAGGTTTGAAAAAAGCAATGCGAAAGCTGAGCAGAACAGGAAGTAACAGATACGCTGGGAGGGGGGAGAAGAGCAACACAAGGAGCATGGGGGATGTGACGGGGGACTCAGCGCAAAGGGGAAAGAGCAAGAAAACATGCATTTCCCTGGAGTCAGGAAAGAAAGAATTTAGCATCCGCGGCCTGTGCAGGTGAGAGCGGTGGGGCCTGGTGCGGGGGATTTCAACAGAGAACGATGAGGTAAAATTAATTATTTATTTAATTGTCCCTTGTCATTGACTGTCCAAACCCCCCCCCACCATCCCACCGCTCTTACCTGCACGGGCCGCGGCTGGAATGTAGTTCCCTGAAATATAGATAATGAAAGGATAAAAGTCATGCAATAAAATGCATGGGTAAGAAACCATGTTCCAGGGAACACCCTCAAGAAAAGGAAGAACAAAATAAAGGCCATCAAAGCCAGCAAATGAGAAAGACAAAAGCCAATCACTTGCTTGTACACCTTACAAAAACCAAAAGGGGTCTCTTTAAAACATACTCTCAAGTTAACCTCATAGTTCCCAAAATCTATCACCTCTGTTGTCTGTTTCAGAATGGCTGAATACCAAGTAGATCTTTTAATTAAAGGTAGTGAAAGCAAGACCTTATGTCCATTCATGGTGCACTTTTTTTGTATACCATAAACACAAACCTATAGTAAGATTTATTCTCTGCGAACAATGGGATATATAATAGGAAGGCCCCCTGCAGGCCTTGTTTACCTACATGTATTAGCCCTACTAGTTAACTTCAGATCATGCTCCTTTTAATTTAAAGGGTCGGCTGATTAATATAATAGTGGTTGATTGTGTTAAAAAGTGTGCTTGTGTTGTGCACTTTTAAAAGGCAAGCAATTATTAACCTCGCTGCCGGCGGGTGTAAGAATTGTACTGGAAAAGTAAAGACAGAGCTCATTTCATGCACTGTGGAGTGGAACAGCATACAAGTCTTTCTTCTTTCACTACACACCACATAATTCCACCCCACACAATTACACAACTAATAATTCCAAATCAAACCGCTTAATTCCACTACAAACATACATCCACTCCACAGCAAACAAAAAATCTTAAGTAAAACAGAATGTCATTTACAACGCCAAAATCTCTAACTTTCACAAATGTGAGACCGATTGCATTGCAAATGAGTGTCTTCTGGGCCTTTCCCCCTAATACATAGCAGGTTTGGCCTGTAAACACGTTTGCACAGGGAGCGTAATGATGGCCTAACTCTTCACATTGCAGTTTTGAGTTCTAAAGACAACAGTGACTTCTCTCTCTCTCCGTCTCTCTGTCTCTCTCTCTCTCTCTCTCTCTCTCCCCCTCCCTCACTCCCCCCTCCCTCCCTTCCCCCACCTATCGTCAGCAGAGCAGTCCGTGCAAGGTGCATAATATCACTTCATCTGCGGAGGAGAAATGATGAGCAAACATACCACTTCCATATAGTGTGTGAGATTTCACCAGCAGCTGGATTCTGCAGCTTCAAGGCCTGCTGCTCCCTCAATCTGTTGTTCTGTTTGTTTTAGTCATATTTACCGCCCCCACAACAATCCTTCTTTAGCAACCATCTCTCTACCATCTCGTGATGAGCCTGTCTTTAATTTCTCATCTGCTGTTTTCTCAACAAGCTTTGCTGCAGTTTAGCTACAATGCCCATGTAAAGTGCTGCTGTATGTACGCACTGCAAGAATGCCAACTGTGATGGCCTTAGAAACAAAATAACATGTATGTTTCTGTTTCAATCAATCAATCAGTGATCTTCTACAGCGCAACTACTCATCCGTGAGAGTTTCAAGGCGCTGAGTGGGGGAGGGGTCTGCGGTTCAGTCGAAGAGCCAGGTTTTGCGGTCTTTCCTGATTTGGGGCAGCGATGGGGATTGCCTGCAGATTAGAGGCAGGGAGTTCCAGGTCTTCTCAGCGAGGTAGGAGAAGGATCTTCCTCCAGCCGTGGTCTTGCAGATACATGGGATGGGGAGAGGAGTTGGCCTAATGGCTAGGGCGGTCGACCTCAAATCTGGGGAACCAGGTTCAAGTCTAGGCAATGGCGCTCAACATCCTATGATTCTGGGCAAATCACTCAATCTCCCCGTGCTTAACAAAAATGAATGTGACCTTGTGTAACGCAACTGGTGCTCATGCAAAGCGCTCTGATACCTGATACCTTCTGGTCAAGTTTGCGCTATATAAAACTCCGTAAAAAAAAGAAGAAAAAAAAATGGTGGTCCGGGACAGTTGGGCGGAGCGAAGCTGTCTGGTGGTAGTGTAGAAGGAGAGATGGTGATTGAGGTATGAAGGTCTGGTATTGTGGAGGGCTTTGTAGGTGTGCGTGAGAAGCTTGAAGGTGATTCTTTTGTTGACAGGTAGCCAGTGACGGTCTCTCAGGTGGCCGGTAATGTGGGTGCGACTGAGGATGTTCAGGATGAGTCTGGCAGCGGCATTCTGGACTGTCTGCAGTTTTTTTGTGTTTCTGGGTGGTGCCGGCGTAGAGTGCGTTGCTGTAGTCAAGTCTGCTGCTGACGAGCGCATGGGTGACCTTTTTCCTGGACTCGGTGGGGATCCACTTGAAGATCTTACGAAGGAGCCAGTGTGGTCAATGGGTGTGGTGGAGATTCCGAGCACTGCGGGCCGCCAAGAGTCATCCCAGGCAAAGGAGAAGGAGCGCAGGATGAGGACTTCACTCTTGTCTGAGTTAAGCTTGAAGCAGCTGTCCTTCATCCAGGTGATGACTGCCTTCTTCCCGTTGTGGAAGTTGCTCTTGGCGGCTGTGGGTTCGTCTGTGAGGGAGGCAATCAGCTGGTTGTCGTCAGCATAGGAGACAATGTTGAGTCTGTGGCTTCTGACGATCGTTGCAAGTGGGCCA
Organism: Triturus cristatus; assembly: GCF_964204655.1. Lineage (NCBI taxonomy): Eukaryota > Metazoa > Chordata > Amphibia > Caudata > Salamandridae > Triturus > Triturus cristatus. The sequence continues at coordinate 736,190,110 of NC_140592.1, forward strand.
CGTAGATGTTGAAGAGGCTGGGGCTCAAGAGGGAGGATCCCCGAGGCACTCCACAGCTGATCTCTGTGGGTTCTAAGTTGAACGGTGGAAGTCTGACTCTATGCGTTCGGCCAGTAAGAAACAAGTGGATCCATTCTAGGGCTATGTCACGGATGGCAACGTCATGGAGTCTTGTGCAGAGGGTGTGGTGGGAGATGGTGTTGAAGGTGGCTGAGAAGTCAAGGAGGATGAGGGCAGCAGTCTCGCCTCGGTTGAGGAGGGTGCGAATGTCATCTGTAGCAGCGAGGAGAGTGGTCTCGGAGATGTGGTTGCTTCTGAAGTCCGATTGGGAGAGGTCCAGAATTTTGTATATTTCTATGAACTTGGAGAGTTGGGCATTGATGGCTTTTTCAATGACTTTGGTTAGTACGAGGAGCAGAGAGATGGGTCTGTAGTTCTTGAGGTCAGTCTGGTCTGCAGAAGGTTTCTTCAGCAGAAAGTTGATATCTGAGTGCTTCCAGTCATCCGGGAAGCTTGCGGACTTGATGGAGCACTTGATGGTGCGGCAGAGTTGGGATGTGATGGAAGTGCCGGCTCTGTTGAAGATGTGGTGAGGGCAGGGATCCGAGGGGGCTCTGGATTGGATGCTCTTCATGATCCCGAGGGTGTCGTCAGAGGTGAGGGTAGTCCAGTTGGTCAAGGTCTGCTGGGGGCTGGAGTCATTGGGTGCAGTGGTTTGGGTGGGGTGGGTGAGTCTTGGGTTGTGAAGCTGTCATAGATCTCCTTGATCTTGCGGTGGTAGAAGGTGGCGGGTTGTCACATGTTATGTGTTCAATAATAATTTGCATTCAGACAAGTTTTAAGTGTTCTTGCTGTCTTGCACTATGACATGAAATAAAACAACATGCTCAACCGCCTTTCCACTGAGAAGAAAGTTAATCTGCTTTACTGCAATACTGCAGCAGCAACTGTGTGAAAGTGAGTAAAAAATGCTACACTTCACAGTAAAAGAAAGGTCCAGATGACACTGATTTTTTTTGTTTGCAGTTTTATATAGCACAAACTCAAACCGAAGGTATCAAAGCATTTTACATGAGCATCGAGTTCATCACAGACAGACACATTAATTTTTAGGCACATGGAGATTAAGTGAATTGCCCAGAATCACAGGATGTTTGAGCCTCCCGCCAGAGTAGAACGTGGTCGGCCGCTCTGGCCGTCATGCCACAAGATGTAAAATGCATTACCATGTAGCAGAAAAATGAATATATTTAGCAAAGACGCTGACAGCCTGATAACAAATTAAAGGTACTCAGCGCTTGCAGACAGTTTTAGAAGCAGCCAATTAAGGTGTTTTTTTCTCTCTCTCTCGCTGCTTAGATGAGATTGTTCGGATGCTGATGGAGTAGTGAAAAGAAGGATGATGAAAAACAAAAAAAACAATAAAAAAGCAAAGCCTGGTGTGAGGAGCAATGGGCAGTTGAGGAAGTGGGTTGGAGGGGGATTGGGGAACGCAGCACTTGTGGGAGAGTGCAAGAAGAGGAAGGAAAACCATTTAATAAGAAGCAACCAAATTAGATTGACAATAAAGCCAACCAGTGGCAAACCATGGGCATGTAAGCCCCTTTTAGTTCTTAGTAAGCCCACAATAGGTATTTTGCAATCAGACAACTTGCGCAGTTTGGTAGACCTAACAAAGTGCCTTCGAACGTGACAGCCAATAAGCCACATTTTGTGCCTGTGCAAAGAAACCCTATGAATATGTAGCAGACTCTATTTTCTTGCTGCTCACATCTCAAGATAAATACAGTTTCATAGCTTTCAAGTTTTGACCTGTTACCTAATTATAATTTGTTTCAGTGTTGTTTAATTACTGTTCTATACATTTCTAATGGATAAGCCTTCCCGCAGATTCCTCATACTAGTAATATCTTCCTGGTGCCGGATTGGATCCCTGAAAATGGCCCGCCCCAAGCAATAGTCCTCTAGGAACACCAGGGTCCAGTGGCAGCTCCGTTAGCCAGGCTGCGACAACATCAGACTATTTATGGCGCTCTCTGGGGTGCTGGTGTCAGATCCTTTTTTTTCTGCACTTTACATATGCTGATCTGGAGCTGCTCTTTGGTGTTAGTGATTTCAACAGTGACTAAGTCAAATGTCACCTCCTAAGGTCTAGGGCGTAAACCCTGTATAAAGTATTGGAAGATGATGGCTTCATCTTTTCCCACGACATCTCCTTGTAATGTCCGTGACCCAAACACTGACCCTCGGCCTGTGACTCCTGCACCTCCATGTATTTCAAGATCATTAGAGAGCTGGAGTCCAAGCTGTTTTTGGGGTGGACCTATAAGAAGATACTTCAACAGTCCCTCTCCCCACATTCAGATATGTCTCTTGGCATGGAGCAATCCCATTAGGGGCGCCCCTGTAAAATTCACAAAAAATGCCATAGGAAGGAGACATCCTGTTTCTCAAGGAAAATTCAACAAAATGGAGTAGTTCTTGCCTCATATTCTGATCCCTTTGAAATGCCTTGAGGAGACTATTGCCACATGGATAAAGAGGTTTCAGATACCAACAACCTCATCCCTCTTTATCCTACACAGACTGGCCTTTACCTGGACCTCCAAATCTCTAGTGATCTTGATGCATCTCCAGAAGGTGAGATTTCTTACCCTTCTGGCCATCATGATAAAGTAGTTACCTTTATTGATGATAAAGTCTTCTCTAAATCCAACATGATAAGTGAAATCCTACAGATGCCTTTTGTGGCCCAAGACCATCTTTTGCCATTGAACAAAGCCTTGCTGGAACCCATATTGACTTCCTGGGAAGCTCTTCTCATGCCCTGCAGTTCACAAATAGTTTGCTTTTTGCCACCGGCCCACGCCTTCTGATACCAAGTTCTTAATAACACATCCTTATCTTGAAAATATGTTGCTTCGCGAATCATGGGTGAAGTTAAACCCCTTCACTTTCCCCAATGTTCCTCTGGACGATGAGTCCAAATGACTTAACTCCAAAGGCTGTAAAGTTTTGGCTTTCATGGATTTTAGCAGTGAGCACCTCAAACGCTTTGTGCCTGTATGTCCAGGATTTTTGAGAATTAATAAACACATGAATTGTGCACATCCAGGAAAGCATTACTTATTTATAACAATTGGTTTGCAGATTTAAGTGTGGAAGGTACATGATATGTTGAGCACGCTCCTGTCATCTAGTATTTCTCTCAGAATATTGATTAAATGAATATGTTTAGCTATCTTTTTGTGTTTTGTTCTTATGTTAAGTTAGCATTCGTGGCACCATTTTATGTTTAGCCACCATTTTGAATCATGTCTTCAGATGTGTATTTCCTTCTTGAGAAGCAGGCTGTGGAAAGTTCCATTTCTCCAAGGTTAGACCTTGCTCTGCTAATAAGTACACTGTTCTTATTAACGCATTGTTTTCCCATAGATAGAGGCTTTCTCCCACTAGTCAAGCGGTAGGCACGAACAGAACGACCTTAGCATAGAGATAACGTGTGCCCTCAGAGTCGAAACTCATCTTACTGTACTTCTTTGTTTTAGCTGCACCTGCTAGTAGAATTCTATTATGGACGGGACTTTCTTGGTTCAGAATGTACATAATGTATCTCTATGTTTGCTGTAGTCAGTCCCTCTGCAGCAATCCTAGGAGGCTGGTCAGACTGGACTCCGCTCGAGTGTACCTGAATAAAATATACTTGGTTTGTATTCTCTACTATCTGACCGACTCTTCATTTGTATGGAAGGCTGAGAGGTTGTCGCGAGTGGCCCTAATCGGGTCACTTTCTTCAGTTGGTGCCCGAACAGGGATCCCATCATGTGACCTATCGTCTCCCACGGACGGGTGAGAAGGCCAGGGCCATCGTCGGGTCGGACGTGCGGACTAGGGATCAGGGATCCCTGCACGAGAGTGTTTCTGAACTCGCAGCTGCCCTGTCTGTCTGGCTGGTCGGTGCCTCGTCCAGTGGTCATCCCAACTGGGGTCCTGAATGGCGAAACCTTTGGATCTGGGTGTTTGGCCCGCAGAGTCCGCAGTGGAAAATAAATGTGTTTGTCCTGCGTGCACCAGGTGAGTTTGTTCTGGTTCTTTGTGGATATGGTACCATTTTAGTTTTTCTTTGGTACAGTCTGAGGACAGATTTTGGTTTGCATTTGGTACGGTCTGAGGACCGATTTAGATACAAAGTGTTTGTGAACACTTTGCCAGGTAACATAAAAAATGCGGCTTACTTTTGAAAATGCCTGGGTTCAGCTGGCTTTTGGTTTCCTCTTGTCGTTGTTCTGCTGATGCTCGACTGGAAGAAAATCAGGCACTCCAAATTTTGATATGTATGTGAAGCATGGCCTTTGCCCTATTATGTTTAGTACATTATGGCACAAATATACAAGGGACAATGCCGAGTTGTAGTGGCCGTTGAGGGGTACTTTTGATGAACAAAAATTGGGTTTTTACAAGAGAAGTTGTTTGTGAGGATAAGTAGGCAGTCTATGTGTGATTCCCTCAGAACATGGCAGAAAGAGTCTAAACAGAGGCAAATAAAAGCAGAAAAAGAGGCCCGGAAGGGGAGAATGCAAACATTGACTTAGAAGGCTGTAGATGGGAGATTCCGGTTACAGATTGGTAAATGTTATGTGGCTCAAGAACAAAATGATACGTTCATGGAACAATTGTTAGATACACGACCCCCACCTCCGTATGCCCCGCAGAGGGTATATCCCACTCTTCCCACACAGGCCCAGCTGCCCGGTCCTTTTATCTCTGATATTTCTGCTTTTGTTGCTGTTGATCAGACTGCCTTGGCCATGGCACTTCCTGTCCTTTCTCTGTCCTCGCCCTCTGTGGCAACTATGACTGTTAGCACTCCTGCATCACCAATTGCTTCGGCATCCCTTTTGCCGGCTCTTACACCCATGACCCAGCCAGCAGCGACGTTAATGCCCACTCCCTCTGTTATCATTCCCTCTGTGTTCCTCCATTCCCTGACATCACAGAGTGGTGGGACACCAGTACGCGACCCGGAGGATAGCGATTGGACGAAATTTAAGAAATATCTGGGGCGAACAATGGAGCGATCTGATATGGGAGAGGCAGAGAAACAGGTAGTGGCTAATCAGGCAGCGCAGTGGGCCCAAAACCCCGTTTATGGTGTGGAGGATGTGTGGAGTGTGATGAAAGATTATGAGCCTTTTGTACAGCAGCATGCCCTTAAGCACATGTCGGCTACTCTGATTGGCCTTTGGGAGCAGTGTTTTAATGATGCAGCACCGCATATTAAATATGATATTAAGAATCACGTATACTTTGCAGATATGGCGGCTGGTCAAGTTTTTGGTAATGTCGCCATGTTGGTTGCTTATCGGGGTGGGCAGATTGAGAAGAGCCCGACGACATTATCTCAGTTTCCAATGAGGGAGGTCCACCCCATGTATCTCCCTGAAATACCAGAGCTGCGGGATCAGCACAATGTTGTTACTAGACTCAGTTACTTGACCCTAGGAAAAATCCTATTGCGTATTATAAAGAATTGACTGAGGCAGCCTCTTCAACAGTAAAAACGCTTGTGTATATCAAAATGTTCTTTGGTTTGTTGGTTCTGGTTGATATTTGGAGACAAGTAAACACACAGGATCATGTTGCGGATTTGGGTGGTACCTGGGATCAAATTAAATTATGGGACCAGGAGAGGAAGCCTGATGAGAAGCCTAAAGCAGAGATACTTGCTTTGCCAGGACGCATTATCATGTATATGCATTCTCTTATCTTGCCCGGAAAGGTTGATTGGGACAAGCTATCGGCTTGTCGTCAGAAGAAAGATGAGAGTGTGTCTGATTTTTGAAGGTTTGAAGGTGCGTTTCTAGAATATAGTAGACAAGATTTGTCAATTGAAGGTGGCGTTCGATTGTTTGTCAATAGATTTGTTTCAAACTTGCTCCCCAAGATTGCGACTCGATTACAGGCTTCCGAGAGTAGCTGGTCCACATCTTTTCCTTCTGTTATTTTGAATATGGCGCAGTATTATGAGCACAGGGAAAATGAGGATAAGGAGAAGACAGAAAAGAAGCACAAGGTTTTGAAGACAAAGGTGTTGTTGAAACAGGCTTCTTGAGGGAATGGTAGAGGACGTGGTGGTTTGGCCTTACAGCTTTCCCGTACGAGCAGCAATACTACGCCCATAGGGCCGAATCAGTGTGCGTATTTTAAGGAGGAAGGACACTGACGCAGCGAGTGTCCTATGCTTTTGCAGAAGATGGTGGTCCCAAGAGGATGGGGTTCTCGTGGACGGGGTTGTGAAGATGGTGGCCCGGACAGGGCTCCGTACGCTGTGGCATCCCAGAGTCGTAGTGATCAAAACTATTTTGACGACCCTCGGGGCAAACAGTATTATCATAATGACTATGATACGGATGAGGTGGCCGGGATGTCTTACAGCTAGGACAGCCGGGGACAGAGTGAGGGACCAATTTCGATACCTGTAGATCAACGAGGCTTGTAAGTTAGTGTGGATGTGCATGGTTCGACTAAGGAGTTTTTGGTGGATACAGGTGCGATAAACATCTCTATTTTCCAATCCTTGGTCCCTGGGGCGGCTCTGTCTGGCCATAATACATTTTCGGTAGATTTTTCTGATGTGCCGATTGTGAGCCCCATTTCTAAACCTCTTGCATTGACTATTGGTCCTTTCACTGTGGATTCGCCATTCTTATTGATGTTCAATTGTGGAGAGAATTTGATGGGTTTGGACTTGTTGAAGAAATTGCATGCTATGATTTATTGCCTCCCGGCAGGCGTTTATATAACAATGGGTCCTGATGTGGTATGCCCTAAGCAGTGTCTAGCCAAAGAAACGCCCCTCCCTGCTGCATTTAAAGATGTGCCACCCACACTGTGGGCAATGGGCGACTCAGATGTGGGTTTGTTGCAGATATCACCTGTTTCGATACGTGTCAAGGAAGGTGCTATTTTACCCGGTATCCCTCAGTATAAAATACCGCAGGCAGGTGAGCGAGCTTTAATACAAATTGTGCAGGATTTGATTTGGAAAGTAGTGGTTGAGGAGATTACTGCTAATGTGTGTAACAGCCCTACTCTACCCATTCTCAAAAGGGCACCTTTGGGTCCCTCTGAGTAACAAGAAGATGTTTATCGCTTTGTGATTGATTTGCGTGAAGTTAACAAAATAGTGATTCCCCAGTTTCCCGTGGTCCCTGACATCGCTTGACAATGATTCGTTCTTCTGCTAAATTCTTCTCTGTCATTTATTTGAAGAATGCTTTCTTCAGTATTCCCATTCATCCTGATAGCAGGGTTCACCCTAGCTGGTAGAAGTTTTAGATTCCGTTGCGCTCCTCAAGGCTATACAGAGAGTCCGAGTAGCTATAGTCAGGCATTGAAAAGTCAGCTGGATTCCTGGTCGCTCCCTACAGGTAATGTATTGCTCCAATATGTTGAAGACTTGCTCATCGCCTCGGATACAGAGCAAGGTTGCAGAGACAGTACAGTTAAATTGTTGCTACATTTAGGTCAACATTGTCATGAAGTATCCTTTTCCAAAATTTCAGTATTGTCGACAGGAGGTCACCTACTTAGGTCACCTACTGTCAAAAGAGGGTAGGAGATTGACCCCTGAGTGCATCAGTACCATTGTTAAAATGCCCGTACCGCAAACTCAGAAAGATGTGCTCGCTTTCATAGGTTTCACTTCCTATTGCAGGCAGTGGATACCTGCCTATTTGCTGCTTATTAAGCCCCTGCTTGTATTAACACTAAAAGATGTGCATGAACCCCTGCCTTGGACTCCAGAGTGTCAGCAGTCTTTTGAGCAATTAAAAACTGCGCTTTGCTCAGCTCCAGTGCTTGGTACCCCTTACTATGCTAAATGCTTCATATTGTATGTCCATGAGATGGGTGGTTGTGCGCTTTATGTTTTAACACAAACATTTGGGGATAAGCAATGACTGTGTGCTTATTTCTCTGCTGTGCTTGACCCCGTCGCACGAGCCCTCCCAAGCTGTCTAAGAGCGGTCGCAGCTGGGGCTGTCTCATAAGACAATCGGCTGGACTCCTTATTGATACTGACCTCACAGTTATGGTACCCCATGCTGTGGATACACTTTTGAATAAGACAAGGACACAGCACCTCACCAGTGCACGTCTGACAGGTTATGAGCTAACGCTCTTTGCAAAGCACATTACTATCAAACGTTGTGCCACTCTAAATCCAGCCACGTTACTACCCCTCCCTTCAGAGGATGAGGAAATTGACATACATGATTGTATCTTCCGCATGGAAGAAGAGACAAAAGGACGGGAAGACCAGACTGATGTTCCTTTATCTGACCACCAAGGGGAACTATATGTTGATGGCTCTTGTTTTAAATTACCAGATGGCACCACAACAGCTGCGTTTGCTATTACTATGCTGCGCACGGTAGTTGGGACTTCACAAGTTCCCTATCAGTCGGCCCAAGCTACACGACTTGCCACCTAATATGAGCCTGTGAATTGACGAGGGACTGTTTGTTAATATCTATACCGACAGCCAGTATGCCTTTGGAGTCGCCCATAATTTTGGGCGGCTCCGGGCAGAGAGATGGTTCCTTACTTCCCATGGGACGAGAATTCAACACGGCCCTCTCATATATAGGATTCTATCCGCTTTGACACTCCCTAAGAAATTGGCAATAGTGAAGTGCAGTGCCCATAGGAAATTTACTGACGATGGGGGTAAGGGGAACGTCTTTGCCGATCAGGCAGCTAAGGAAACAGCCCAAACGAAGATGAAAAGAATGTTTGTAGCAGGTCCCGCTAGGTGGGTTCCTGAGGTCACCATGTTTGAGGATACACTTGAGAATGTGAAAGAAATACAGAGTGAGGCCACGGTGGAGGAATAGCAGTGTGGCAAGGAAGTGTAGCAAACTTGAATGATAAGGGGTGTTGGATTCACAAGTCAGGGAAGCAGAGATGAATGTTGCCAGATGCATATGTTCTTCCTGTGGTTACAATGGCTCACAGCCCAGCTCATATCCGTGCTAAGGGTATTTGCAAGTTGTTAGACCTTGTATGGCCGAATGATCACATTTCAAAGACATCTGCGCATTTAGTGAAATACTGTATGGTGTGCATGATGTACAATCCTGGTAAGGGTACCCATACACCAACTGGCAATTTTGCACCTCCCACTTTCCCTTTTGAGGTCCTTCAAATGGACTATATCGAAATGGACAGTCAATAATTTGCAGTATGTATTGGTGGTTTTTTGCGCTTTCAGTAAATGGGTTGAGGCCTACCCCACCAAAGAAAATACAGCCATGGCAACTGCTTTGGCTTGCCCCGTTTGATCTGGAGTGATAACAGAAGTCTTTTCAATGCCAAGGTTATTCAGTTAGTTTGTGAGGGTCTACACATATAACAGAAATTTCATGCTGCAAATCACCCCCTGTCAGCAGGTTTGGTTGAGAAGTACAATGGTACTCTCAAGCTGAAATTAACAAAAATTCAGGAGTTGACAGGGTTACAGTGGCTTGATGCTTTGCCTTTAGTTCTTTTGTCAACAAGAATGACATCACATTCTAGAACAGGATTGTCACCCTACGAGGTCGTGCTTTGATGCCCCACTAATGTCTGGGGCGTCCCGAGGCCGCGTAGGTTTTCAGAGATTGAGTACCCTTTGTTGACAGATAACCTGTACAAGTTAACTAAAAGTTTGTCTTCTATTCACCAACAGTCACTCCCACCCATTCCAGAGGGACCTGGTCAAAATATCCAGCCGGGAGACTGGATTCTGCTGCATAATTTCCAGTGTAAGAAGAGCTTGGAGCCCCGCTGGAAGGGGCCAGAGCAGGTCCTCCTTGCGACTCGGACCACAGTGAAGGTTGCCGGAAGAAAGAGTTGGACACATTCCAGCCATTGTCGCCGGATGCCCTTGCCCTATGCCAAATGGGTAAGGGATTGCACTGGGGATGCTGAGGGTGTGAGGAACTTCGATTTTTGATCGCGATCGAAGTGACCCGCCATTTTTTGCTCCGCCACCATTTTGTGTTGCCATCACTCAGGCAGCACGGCGAACAAAGTCTATTCTGCTTTTTCTGTAGCCTGGTGTCGAAATACGCCTTCTGCCTCTATTTGCAAGGCTGGTGTTTGACCTAGCCGAGTACACTAATACCTGTCTGGCTTTTCTAATCCCCGTCTCAACTATCTGTTGGTTCACACTATTCTTTCCTGACCTTATCTTATCGTCTGGCCTTCACTGTCTTCTGCTAGCATTCTCTCGTTTCACAACTGTCCTCCAATACACACAAACATATCTCGCCACCTGCAAGTTAGTTATGACTCTGTTAATAAATTAGCTTGAGGGAGGGGTGACAAACATAGTTGGAGTAAAGCTGTCTCTTCGAGTCATCTGACACTTTTGTTTTCCAAACTCTCCGATTAGTTCTGACCTGTTTTCCAACTTTCCTTATTGGCTCTTTTCTTGTATACTCTGGGAGTTTACTCTGTTAATAAATGTGTTTCCATATGATATACATGACTGTGTGCCACAGAGTGAAGTGGCAGTCTCTTGAGAACCTACTTTATGTACTTCTAGGATAACTGTACTAGCTGCAGCTAAATAAATCTGATCTTCTAACGCCGACAGAGTGTCCCGTGTCTCTGTGTAGCGAAGCAGGAGAATTCCGGAGACTAGGGCGTACCCTGCGCCGCCAGGTCCAAAAGGTTCTGGTTCTTCAACTGGCACCCAACGTAGGGCGGCTTCAGTGGTACCGGTTCTGCCCGAAGGTCGTGAGGAACCCCGCAAGAAAATTCCAGAGGATTCGCAAGCCACATTAAGCGACCCCTGTATGTCGAAAGTGGTCCGAAGGTCTTTTGCAGCGCGGTTACTCCTTCCTGACGGCTACTGACGACCGCTGCCCTGACTGCCACCCTGCTTTGGCCCTTCCTTTGATGATGTATGGTAAGGCGAGACGATAGACGGGCCTCTGTTGGTGGGAGAAGACGTCCTTAGTTAAGTATTTTCGTGGGTCGCGCCCACATCTTTGGTTCTTAGTTTTTCTTTGGTCCTTAGATTTGTCTATTGCAATAAACAAAGCCGAGGTTAAGTGCATTTGTGCTGCGTAAACTGAGTTTTACTCCCTTGAAGTTTGTGAACAGCCTGGTAATATCATGAGATGCTTGGTCTGACTAAGTTTGGTAGAATTTGTTGTCTTGGTTGTAATAGGGATTCCCGACTTGAGGACTCATGTCCGATTCCTTCGGTTGGAACTCCCACATATGAGCTCTATTCAAAACATGGTATCGGCCCCATTGCCTTTAACGAGACATGGACCCGATACACGAAGAAAGATGGTGTTCTGAAATGGCCAGAAAATGGTAGTTTTGATCCTGATGTGCTAGACAATTTAGAAGCAGTTTTATTTAAAAGAAAGGCCCGGCCGGCAATGTTTGACTCTTTCCGCCTTTGGCGTAAGGAAGCCAAACAGAAAGAAATTAAACAAGCAAAACGAGATAGGAAAGCACAGGGTTTGACAATTATACAGGCTGCCCAACAGTTTAAAGACGATGAAATTGATAATGCGACTGAAATTTTAGAAAGACAGCATCGTATGCAATCCGGTGTTGCCTGTTTCTCCTTCAGATAATAAGAAAGATCTAGAAGAAGATCCCCTAATGTCCCATTTATTGAGGTTGCCTCCGCCCTATGCACAAAGTGCCAACGCACCTCAGCCGTTACAGCCTGTCCAGCCACCAGCGGTACCTCCGCCTGTTCCAGCTCTTCCGCATTTGCCTCCTCCAGTATTACCGCCCTTGCCGGTTTTACCGTTAACCTCAACTTCTTTGCCCTCATCTCCTGATCTTAGATCTCCTTTGCCTTCTGCTCCTCCTGTAATTATCGATTCTCCTTCTGTCAGTTCTCCTAATACTCTGTCTCCAATTCTCATGTCTAATTCTCCGTCTATGCGAAAGCGTCTTACAGACACAGTCACTGGTATTCTATCTCCTTTGTTTGGAGCTCTAAATGTGTCTCCGGCTTTTGCTCGAAGACAGTCTCGTAGTCAGTTCCCAGATTTTGAGGAACGAGAGAGGTTGGACTCTCTTGCACGTAGATGGATCAAGAAGGGTCCACAATACAGTGTGCTTGATATTATGCCTACCTTTTTGCAATGGAACGCACGTACGCAAAGATATGTTTTTAATGTAATGTGCGACACTCATCAAAGAATGGGAAGATGTGAGTTCGAGTCCGATCTCACAAGATCTGTTAAATGTTCAAACTGATTTTGAAAAAGGACTTATTGTGGGTTCTAAAGTTGAGGAAGCTGTAAGAACGCTTATCTCTTATAGATCCTTATTGTTTTCTCAGACTTTCCTTGATTCAGATCTGTCGGTTAGACTGACGTTGAAAAATTATCCTATGAGAGAGGTTCCTCCAGTATGGAAGGAAGAGGTTGCGGCAGTAGGTGCTAATGCAGCTATTCCTGCTCATTTTCAACGTATATGGGTCCATGTTCCTTGGAAGAGATCTGAAGTTTTGGCTCTTAAACAGACTCTACCAGATCCTCGTAAAAACCCTGCAGGTTATTATAAAGAATTATCGCAGACAGTTGACGCCTGCATTATGAACCTAGCAGATATTGACATGTTAATGGGAAATGTAGTCCCACAGACAATATGGGCTAAGATCCGTAGAGAGGATCACGCGCAGGAACTAGGTGCTACTTGGGATGTTATAACTAATACAGATAGAGACCAAGTGGGTGGCACAAAGCCTGACGCTCTGATTTCGGAACTCCCTGGTAGAATCATTACGTTAATGAAAACCATGATGCCTGCATTGAGAGTTAACTGGGATAAATTAGCAGCATGCAAACAAAAGAAAGATGAAAGCGTCTCTGACTTCTTTACTCGTTTTGAGGAGACATTTATCGACCACAGTGGTCAAGACATGGCTACAGAGGGTGGACAGCGATTGTTTGTGTACAAATTCGTATTCAATTTACTTCCCGAGCTGTCACACAAATTAAAAGATTCAGAAAGTTCATGGGCTGTTTCTTCTTCTGCCCAGATATTGGCTACTGCACAATATTATGAGAATAGGGATAAGGAAGAAAAAGAAAAGCAAGAGAAAAAGACGAAAGATTTAAAGATAAAGGTTCTCTTGCAACAAGCTTATCCGCCACGTTATGCTCAGCCTCAAATTCAGCAGCCTCCGCAGTTTCAAAGGTTGTATCAAAAACCTGAGCCATATATTCCGCGATCTTTGCTAGGACCTAATCAATGTGCCTATTGTAGAGAGGAAGGTCATTTTAAGAATAGTTGTCCGGTTTTATTACAACGCAACGGAGCGTTATCTGCTCCACGAGGTCGTGCTGGCCTCCAGTCAGCAAACAGAGGTAGAGGTCGGAGTGTGTTGACTCAAGAACAGCGTGCCCTTCCTTCTCCTAATTCTATGAACTACTTTGATCAGCAGAATGTGAGGTCTACACAATATTACAATGAAGACCATTATGTTGAAGGCGAGAATGAAAGTCTTCATGCTAACTAGGACAGCCATGGACAAAGTAAGGGAGTTGTGCCAATCCCAGTAGATCAAAATCGACCTTATGTTAACGTCACTACAATGGGTGTTTCAGAGACATTTCTTCTGGATACTGGGGCAATGAGAAGTTCTATCATTCATTCTAACCTCCCTGGGGCACCTTTGTCTGGCTTAACAAATGTTTCGGTAGGATTTTCTGGCGCCCCTGTTCGTAATCCAGTTTCTTGCCCCTTGCCTATTTCAGTTGGTCCTTATGATTTGCAAGCTCCACTTCTGTTGACGAATGGTTGCGGTGAAAATCTGTTAGGTCTAGACCTATTGAAAAGAATGCATGCTACAATATATTGTTCTCCTTCTGGTGTACATCTTACTTTAGGACAGAAATTGGTCTCCCCAATGTATTTGTCCAAAGATCAGTTCCCACCTGAATTGCTTTCTCTTCCAGCAGCACTTTGGGCCACGGGTCCGAATGATGTAGGTTGTCTTGAGATTCCGCCTTATGTTGTCACTCTCAAGTCCAATGTTGAATTACCACGCATCCCACAGTATAAAATTTCTGCTGAAGGTGAGAAAGCGCTTTTGGGAATCATTCATGACTTGATTCAGAAGGGTGTGGTTGAAGAAACAAGAGGTCACACATGCAATAGTCCTATTCTTCCTGTTCTTAAACGCACTGATCCTTCTCAACCACCTATATATCGTTTTGTAATTGATCTGCGAGAGGTAAACAACATTTTTGTCCCACAATTTCCTGTTGTTCCAGATATCACTGCTCTGTTGACAAGGATACCTTCCACAGCGACTTGGTTCTCTGTTATTGATCTAAAGAATGCCTTCTTTAGTATTCCCATTGCAGAAGAAAGTAGGGACATTTTTGGCTTCTCTCTTGGAGGCCGGAGCTTCCGGTTTAAGCGCGCACCTTAAGGCTATTGTGAAAGTCCCTCTATTTACAGCCAAGCTTTAAAATGTCATCTTGATACTTTTCATTTGCCGTCTGGTGCTGCTCCTATACAGTACATGGATGACTTGTTAGTCGCCGCCGATTCAAAAGATATCTGCAAAGATGTCACTATTGCATTGTTACACCACTTGTTTAAACTGAATCACAAGATTTCACCTTCCAAACTACAATATGTTTGTCGAGAGGTTACCTACTTGGGTCATCTCCTATCAAAGGAGGGACAACGATTGACACCAGAACCAATTCAGTTGATTACGCGAATGTCTGTACCATCCACACAACGGGAAGTACGTGCCTTTCTGGGTATTACTTCTTACTGTAGACAGTGGATCCCTAACTTCTCTTTGTTAGCCAAACCTTTATTGGCACTCACTTTAAAAGATACGCCTCAGCCCCTTCCTTGGACTGATGAGTGCCAAAGGAGCTTTTCTGACTTACGTACTGCTCTGTGTTCTGCTCCTGTACTAGGCACCCCTGATTACACTAAGCCTTTTACGCTCTATGTTCATGAGAGAGAAGGTTGTGCATTATCAGTTTTAACACAACAGTTCGGAGACAAACAGCGGCCATGTGCTTCTTTTTCGGCTACGTTAGATCCTGTAGCTAAAGCATTGCCCAGTTGTCTCAAGGCAACAGCAGCAACAGCAATTTCTATTCGACAGTCTGCTGGAGTGGTGTTGGATAACACTCTCATTGTCATGGTACCACATGCAGTGGATACTTTATTAAATCGAACAAAAACACAGCACCTGACGAGTGCTCGTCTAACTGGATACGAGCTGACACTTTTGGCTAGCCACGTACACATCAAACGATGTAATACCCTGAATCCGGCTACTCTGTTGCCCCTTCTAGATGAAGAAAATATTGAAGAACAGCATGATTGTTTCTTCCGTACCGAGGAAGAGACAAAGGGAAGAGTTGACCTGAGAGACACACCGCTAGAGAATCCGGATGGAACTCTATGGGTAGATGGTTCTTGTTTTAAAATGCCCAATGGAGATACAGTTTCAGCCTATGCTGTAACTACTCTACATACAGTTGTGGAAGCTGCACGCATTAGACACAATTCAGCGCAAGCAGCAGAATTAATAGCACTAACAAGAGCTTGTGTATTATCGAAAGGGAAAAGTGTGAACGTATACACTGATAGCCAATATGCTTTTGGTGTAGCGTTCAACTTTGGGCGTCTCTGGAAGGAAAGGGGTTTTCTCACTTCACATGGCACTAAAATACAACATGGCCAGTTAGTGACTGATCTCCTCGAATCACTTGCCTTACCCACCCAAATAGCGATCGTGAAGTGTAGTGCACAAAAAAAGGTTACGGATAATGTTGGTCGAGGAAATGCGTTTGCAGACGAAATAGCGAAGAAGACAGCGAGAGATTCAACAAGTCGAATGTATGTGGCGGGTCCTGCGAATTGGGTCAGAGAGAGAGGAATGTATGAGAATACAGTAGAAAGTGTAAAAGCGATTCAGAAAGAGGCTTCAGAGAGGGAGATAAGTAAGTGGAAAGAAAGTACCGGAATGTTAGATGAGATGGGTTGTTGGATAGAACTATCTGAACATCAACGTTGGCTGTTACCAGATGCCTATGTTCTCCCAGTGGTTACTATGGCACATGGTCCAGCCCACTTAAGTGCAAAAGGTATTTGTAAACTTCTAGCTCCAGTGTGGCAGAATGAAGGTATCCCAAAATGTGCAGACAATGTAGTGAAGCACTGTATTGTTTGTTTAATGTACAACCCGGGAAAGGGAACCCCAACTCCAGCGGGTCACTTAGCTCCTCCGACATATCCATTTGAGGTGTTGCAAATTGATTATATTCATATGGAACGATGCAACAAACTCAAATATGTTCTGGTGGTGGTATGCGCCTTTTCGAGATGGATAGAAGCATACCCTTTAAAAGATAACACAGCCTTATCCACAGCTAAACTTCTACTGAAAGAATTCTTCCCCAGGTTTGGTTTGCCGCGCATTGTCTGGAGTGACAATGGGAGCGAATTTGTCGGCCAAGTCATGCAGAAAGTTTGTGCTGGTCTTGGTATCAAGCAAAAGTTCCACGCGGAGAATCATCCACAGTCAGCGGGTTTAGTAGAATGTTACAACGGAACCTTGAAATTAAAACTAGCAAAGGTTCAAGCAAGTACAGGACTCAATTGGCTTGATGCTTTGCCGTTAGCTCTGCTATCCACTAGAACTGCAGTACACTCTCGTTTGGGACTTAGCCCATACGAAGTGGTGTTTGGCCATCCGGCTAACGTATGAGGAGTCCCTCGCCCTAAGAAATATTCAGACTTGCCATATCCAATGTTGATTGACTATCTGCATGACCTTACGACTAAATTGCGTGTCCTTCATCAACAGGTTCAGAGTGCTCTGTCGAAGGCTTCCACAGACCCAGGTCACTCCATCCGACCAGGTGACTGGGTATGTGTAAAGAATTTTCAGAGGTCCACTAATTTGCAACCCAGATGGCGGGAACCTCGAATGGTCCTCCTCACCACAAGGACAGCAGTTAAAGTCGAAGGAAAGAAAAATTGGATTCACGGTGTACATTGTAAAAAAGTGCCTTTGCCTTTGCCATACGATCAACGGGTACGCAGAGGAGTTGGTGACTGTGAAAGAGTTCCACGATTCGTACCCTTCAGCGATGCACACCAGAGTGAGACACAGTCTGAAAAAGAGGACGACGACATTTTACAGGAAGCTATTCCATTACATCGTCGCTTGGATACGACTAAACCACGAACATTGTTCCAAGACCAGAATGTTCCGGGGAAAGAACAATACGATCTACGACCTAGACTAAAGAACATTTAGGTGCTGCTCTTATACAGTACATGGATGACTTGTTAGTCGCCGCCGATTCAAAAGATATCTGCAAAGATGTCACTATTGCATTGTTACACCACTTGTTTAAACTGAATCACAAGGTTTCACCTTCCAAACTACAATATGTTTGTCGAGAGGTTACCTACTTGGGTCATCTCCTATCAAAGGAGGGACGACGATTGACACCAGAACGAATTCAGTTGATTACGCGAATGTCTGTACCATCCACACAACGGGAAGTACGTGCCTTTCTGGGTATTACTTCTTACTGTAGACAGTGGATCCCTAACTTCTCTTTGTTAGCCAATCCTTTATTGGCACTCACTTTAAAAGAAACGCCTCAGCCCCTTCCTTGGACTGATGAGTGCCAAAGGAGCTTTTCTGACTTACGTACTGCTCTGTGTTCTGCTCCTGTACTAGGCACCCCTGATTACACTAAGCCTTTTACGCTCTATGTTCATGAGAGAGAAGGTTGTGCATTATCAGTTTTAACACAACAGTTCGGAGACAAACAGCGGCCATGTGCTTCTTTTTCGGCTACGTTAGATCCTGTAGCTAAAGCATTGCCCAGTTGTCTCAAAGCAACAGCAGCAACAGCAATTTCTATTCGACAGTCTGCTGGAGTGGTGTTGGATAACACTCTCATTGTCATGGTACCACATGCAGTGGATACTTTATTAAATCGAACAAAAACACAGCACCTGACGAGTGCTCGTCTAACTGGATACGAGCTGACACTTTTGGCTAGCCACGTACACATCAAACGATGTAATACCCTGAATCCGGCTACTCTGTTGCCCCTTCTAGATGAAGAAAATATTGAAGAACAGCATGATTGTTTCTTCCGTACCGAGGAAGAGACAAAGGGAAGAGTTGACCTGAGAGACACACCGCTAGAGAATCCGGATGGAACTCTATGGGTAGATGGTTCTTGTTTTAAAATGCCCAATGGAGATACAGTTTCAGCCTATGCTGTAACTACTCTACATACAGTTGTGGAAGCTGCACGCATTAGACACAATTCAGCGCAAGCAGCAGAATTAATAGCACTAACAAGAGCTTGTGTATTATCGAAAGGGAAAAGTGTGAACGTATACACTGATAGCCAATATGCTTTTGGTGTAGCGTTCAACTTTGGGCGTCTCTGGAAGGAAAGGGGTTTTCTCACTTCACATGGCACTAAAATACAACATGGCCAGTTAGTGACTGATCTCCTCGAATCACTTGCCTTACCCACCCAAATAGCGATCGTGAAGTGTAGTGCACACAAAAAGGTTACGGATAATGTTGGTCGAGGAAATGCGTTTGCAGACGAAATAGCGAAGAAGACAGCGAGAGATTCAACAAGTCGAATGTATGTGGCAGGTCCTGCGAATTGGGTCAGAGAGAGAGGAATGTATGAGAATACAGTAGAAAGTGTAAAAGCGATTCAGAAAGAGGCTTCAGAGAGGGAGATAAGTAAGTGGAAAGAAAGTACCGGAATGTTAGATGAGATGGGTTGTTGGATAGAACTATCTGAACATCAACGTTGGCTGTTACCAGATGCCTATGTTCTCCCAGTGGTTACTATGGCACATGGTCCAGCCCACTTAAGTGCAAAAGGTATTTGTAAACTTCTAGCTCCAGTGTGGCAGAATGAAGGTATCCCAAAATGTGCAGACAATGTAGTGAAGCCCTGTATTGTTTGTTTAATGTACAACCCGGGAAAGGGAACCCCAACTCCAGCGGGTCACTTTGCTCCTCCGACATATCCATTTGAGGTGTTGCAAATCGATTATATTCATATGGAACGATGCATCAACCTCAAATATGTTCTGGTGGTGGTATGCGCCTTTTCGAGATGGATAGAAGCATACCCTTTAAAAGATAACACAGCCTTATCCACAGCTAAACTTCTACTGAAAGAATTCTTCCCCAGGTTTGGTTTGCCGCGCATTGTCTGGAGTGACAATGGGAGCGAATTTGTCGGCCAAGTCATGCAGAAAGTTTGTGCAGGTCTTGGTATCAAGCAAAAGTTCCACGCGGAGAATCATCCACAGTCAGCGGGTTTAGTAGAATGTTACAACGGAACCTTGAAATTAAAACTAGCAAAGGTTCAAGCAAGTACAGGACTCAATTGGCCCGATGCTTTGCCGTTAGCTCTGCTATCCACTAGAACTGCAGTACACTCTCGTTTGGGACTTAGCCCATACGAAGTGGTGTTTGGCCATCCGGCTAACGTATGGGGAGTCCTTCGCCCTAAGAAATATTCAGACTTGCCATATCCAATGTTGATTGACTATCTGCATGACCTTACGACTAAATTGCGTGTCCTTCATCAACAGGTTCAGAGTGCTCTGTCGAAGGCTTCCACAGACCCAGGTCACTCCATCCGACCAGGTGACTGGGTATGTGTAAAGAATTTTCAGAGGTCCACTAATTTGCAACCCAGATGGCGGGAACCTCGAATGGTCCTCCTCACCACAAGGACAGCAGTTAAAGTCGAAGGAAAGAAAAATTGGATTCACGGTGTACATCGTAAAAAAGTGCCTTTGCCTTTGCCATACGATCAACGGGTACGCAGAGGAGTTGGTGACTGTGAAAGTGAAAGAGTTCCACGATTCGTACCCTTCAGCGATGCACACCTGAGTGAGACACAGTCTGAAAAAGAGGACGACGACATTTTACAGGAAGCTATTCCATTACATCGTCGCTTGGATACGACTAAACCACGAACATTGTTCCAAGACCAGAATGTTCCGGGGAAAGAACAATACGATTTACGACCTAGACTAAAGAACATTTAAAAGATTTTTTTCTCTTTTGTGTAGTATTCTGTCCCGGTTGCAGGGTCACGGTAGGAGTCTGAGTCACGACCTGAGTAGTGGCAATAGGCCTGCAGGATCTTCAGTGTCATAGGACGGTGGAACATCGTGATTTAAGCGAGTGAGGAAGATTGCCGTGAGCATCCATTAGAAAGATGGGAACTACACTAAATAATAAAGAAAGAAAAGAAGAAATGAAGAAAGCATCCTGTAAAATAATGTACAGTCATTTCAGCATAATTTTATATGTTATTATATCATTGTGTATTATCTTGGCATTTATTGGTTGGATTATTTATGCTTTGCAGCCAAAAGTTATCTCACCTTTTTCCTCTTTGTCTTCTCCTACTATCTCTCCACATCTCTTTCATACTCTTCTTCCACATGAACTCATTAGAAGAACCGAATATTATAACAATTCCTTTATCCAGCTATTACATCAGCACCAATTAGTGGTTAATACAACCGATTGTTGGGTGTGTGGTCTTATGCCACACACCACAGAGAAAGGAATGCCATATCTAGTTCTCCCTTTTTCTTATGAGGGTTCTGCTTGGGCTTACTTTGTCATTTTCTCCAATGCTTATCAAAGCAAATTCAGACGATCTGTTAGTTCACATATTAATTATCCAGATTTTAGTCATAGTTCTTTGATTAAGGGTATGGTAGCTATGGCTAAAATCATGGAAAAGAGTAAAATCTCCATTGACGAAAGAAAAGCGTACACTAATTGGAACGTCACCCAATATATGTCTAGTCTTAGTAATAAAGTTGGAAAAGGAAAGTCTTCACCGATTTGGACTATACCCCATCAGGGTAACTTCTGCTTACAGATTAATGATCACTCTTCTGACACTACACAAAAAAATAACTGCTCCTACACGTACGTCTATTCCTCTCAGAACTCGCCTCCTCTAGTGCCATCTCAAGGCACCTATTTCATCTGCTATAATAGAGCTTATACTTGGTTACCAACGGGTTTCTCTGGTACTTGTTATATAGCCTTTCTTCTTCCCCCTACTTACACTGCTTCCGCAAATCATCATCGAAACAGATACGGCAGAGGGATTATTGATTCAAAGGACACAGCAGGACAAGAGGGAGAAGATTTCCTTAAAGGATTTCTTCCCTTCTGGGGTCCAATGGCTAACAGCAGAAATATAAGGCAATTGGTCCGTGTCGTAGAAACTACCATAGACATCACTGTAGGAGCCTTAAGCAACATCACGGCAGAACTACAGGCGGATCGTCTTATGACATTACAAAATCGAGTTGCCTTAGATTTTGTTCTTACCGATCGTGGTGGAGTGTGCAAATTGATCGGGTCAAGTTGCTGTATTTTCATACCTAATGACGCTCCGACAGTATACCAAGCTATCTCAAAGTTGCACATAATCTCCGAGTCTATTCACCAGGACGAAGGAGATTGGTCTTTTACGGAATGGTTTTGGGGACTACTGTACAAATGGGGTTGGAAAGCATTGACGTTTCTTGGTATAATTCTGACCATTATTTTCTCCTGCTGCCTTTGTATGCACTGTGGTCCCGCTATCTGTGACCTCTGTGCTACTATGTGCATCCCAAAACCCAAACCACAAGTAACAGAAAACATAAGAATGATGTTACAGCAACAGCTCGATGACATAATTGGCTATTGACGTGGACTCAGATTAGCATGAGTCTATCTTGCCTGAGTTCTGGCAAAAGGAGGGTCTGAAGAACTTCGATTTTTGATCGCGATCGAAGTGAACCGCCATTTTGTGCTCCGCCACCATTTTGTGTTGCCATCACTCAGGCAGCACGGCGAACAAAGTCTATTCTGCTTTTTCTGTAGCCTGGTGTCGAAATACGCCTTCTGCCTCTATTTGCAAGGCTGGTGTTTGACCTAGCCGAGTACACTAATCCCTGTCTGGCTTTTCTAATCCCGTCTCAACTATCTGTTGGTTCACACTATTCTTTCCTGACCTTATCATATCGTCTGGCCTTCACTGTCTTCTGCTAGCATTCTCTCGTTTCACAACTGTCCTCCAATACACACAAACCTATCTCGCCACCTGCAAGTTAGTTATGACTCTGTTAATAAATTAGCTTGAGGGAGGGGTGACAAACATAGTTGGAGGAGAGGTCTCTTCGAGTCATCTGACACTTTTGTTTTCCAAACTCTCCTATTGGTTCTGACCTGTTTTCCAAATTTCCTTATTGGCTCTTTTCTTGTATACTCTTGGAGTTTACTCTGTTAATTAATGTGTTTCCATATGATATATAAGACTGTGTGCCACAGAGTGAAGTGGCAGTCTCCTGAGAACCTACTTTATGTACTTCTAGGATAACTGTACTAGCTGCAGCTAAATAAATCTGATCGTCTAATGCCGACAGAGTGTCCCGTGTCTCTGTGTAGCGAAGCAGGAGAACTCCGGAGACTAGGGCGTACCCTGCGCCGCCAGGTCCAAAAGGTTCTGGTTCTTCAGGTGAAAAGGTACCTCAGTTCGTCCCTTTTGGTGATGCGCAGCTTATATGGACCCAAACGGATGCTGAAAACAACGATGTACTAAATGCAGCGGTCCCTCCAGAAATCTGAGCCATTAAAGAGCCCCTCTCCGTTGACCCCTCTGTGCCTGGAGTCACCAGGTAAAATTTGCGTCCTCCGCTGAAGGACGGCGCACCAAATAAGTCAGATTAGTTAGGGATGGACTGTGTAAGTTAGGGTGTACTTTCCTATAGTACCAACGGAGATAGTTTAGGGAGAGGCGAGATTGGTGCACTGTTCTGACTTTGGACAGGATAGATTGAAAGTGCTCCCTTGGAGGGGGGTACATTATCCTGATCAACATGGGATTCGTCAAGAGCTTAGGTCTGAGCAAGCTCCACCGCCGGTGCTCAAGAGCGCCAACGTTGATGAACAATAGGAGCCTGTACCAGTGAGGCTCAGACGGACACTGGGAACAATTGCCTTTGTTATCAATTTTTACAGCATTCTCCTTCTTGCTTCATAATGCATCTGTTTGGTCGGCCTATTAATGAGGAGGAACAGCCATTTGCACCGCCACGTCCAGCACGGGGTTGGTCTACAAAGAGTAAAATAGTTTTTGAATTAATAGTTGTGATTGCCCTAGTAGCAATACTTGCAATATCTTGGTTTCTAGAGGAGAAGTATCCTGTACATTCCTTGGTTCTTAAAACGCCCATTCCCCTGAACACGTTTGTTACTTTGGCCCCTCACAAAGGAATCACCAAAAGACTTACACAAATAATGTCTTTATATAAATGTTGCATCAAGCTCATGACGAGTCCAATACAACTAATTGTTGGGTTTGTAGATTGCTCCCCTCAGTTACTCATAAAAGTGATCATATGTTGCCCATGCCATTGTCATACATTGGAAATTGTGAGGGTTGGTTTGAACTGTTCGTTATGGTACACCAGCATTTCCAAACACCTACTCAGGTCATGGCATCTGCTGATTCTCCCACTGTGGTAGACTATATATGTTTCCGCCATGGGTTTACCCCCATAGGAAAGGCAGGCCAAGGGATTTCTGGTACTTTGTCACCAAACTCCTGTATGAGCAAATATGAAAAGGCGAAGAACAACACATGACTTTGAATGGAAATGGCTGATTTCCAGGAGTTTAACACCTCTGAGTATTTCCAATCTTTCCAAGATTGTAATGTCACTAAGGACAAACCAATGCCGGTGTCTGTGGTCAGCTCAGCAGCTGCTTTCTGTGTCCAGGGGAGGGGGGATAGAGGTGGGGAAAGTTAATGCAATTTCACCTACCCACTCAGCACGATTCATAGTCCGCCTTTGATCTTACACCCTAATGTCTATTTTGTCTGTGGATCCCAAGCTTATGTTTGGCTTCCTTGGGGATGGTCAGGCAGATGTTATCTCTCTTTTCTTCTTTCCCCGGTGTATGCTGCACTTCCCAATTACCATAAAGATCATCAGCTGCAGCGTAGGAGTGTATACTTGCCCAGAGACGCAAAGGATATAGATCAGACAGATACCACCTTACAACAGTTTGAGGATGCCATGATGGATCTCATACCCTTTTGGGGCCCCATGTTCAATAGCCTCAAAATTCATCAGTTAACAAGGGTTGTTGAAGTGGTTATTAATACAACAGCTGGTATACTGACAACCATCACTGCTGAACTTCAGGCCATGAGGTTAGTTACTTTGCAGAACCGGATGGTGTTAGACGATATACTTGCAGTTGGGGATTGTCACATCATTGGCAGTAGCTGTTGCGTTTACATCCCTGACCACGTCCCCCATAGACTCATCTGATATACAACAAGAAAATGGTACTTGGACTCTATCAGGGTGGTTCTGGAATATGCTCATGTCCTGGGGTTGGAAGATACTTATTTTTCAAGCTGTGATTGCCGGCATTTTCTTCACATGTTGCCTGTGTATACACTGTCTTCCAACTTGCTGCACCTATTTTATAAATGTTCTCACCCCCAAACAAAAGATGCCAGTTCATGATACTACTAGTGCTGTGGTCATGCTGCAAAAGGACATTAATGATATGATGCAGATCGACAAGTGCCTTCTTGGTTCTACATCATCCCTTGCAACTTCTATTCCTAATACTGAGTATATGGATCGTTCTGAGTGTTGATGTCCTTTTGCTTCTCAGAATATTACATCTTTTCCACCCACAATCTAAAATGAGTTAGCGAATGCTAAAAGGAGGGCCTGATGAAATGAATAGGTTTAGCTATTTTGTTGGTGGTTTGCTCCTATGCTAAGTTAGCATTTGTGGTACCATTTTATGTTTAGCCTGTCAGGTCTGTTAGATAATCAATTGGAATACCACTAACCTGTGGTCTGTACCCAGCGGGGACGATGGGTAAGGCTAATTCTCCGCTCACACTTTGTGATCACTCACAGGAGCATATAAGTATAATTCTCCCGAAAAGAGACCACTCAGGGGAAAAGGGGAAAGGGATAAAATACCAAACAGCTGCCAACACAGTCTGGAAGACCTCGTAAGGCACTTCCTCTCTAGTGTAGGAACACGAGCCCTGTAGAGGAAAGGTATAGATCAACACAATCAAATAGAAACCACATTCAAACAGGATGATAATATAGGTGGTGATCTGCAGTTCTTAATACTCACTTCCAAACATTGACGTAGTAGTCATTCCTGGCAACTATAACTAAATAATGCATAAACCAAAGTCAATGGAAGAGTCAAAAGAATTGGCCTGCCTCCTATATAGTTACGTCACTATAAGGAAAGCCAAATAATTCAAAAGTCATATCTATTTTAAATACACTCAAAAATAGAGAAATACCAAGTTAGCAATGAAGGCAAGTGTTAAATCCACAAAAAACAAGGCAAAGCACAAAAAATGGAATGAAGAAATAAACAGGTGTACTTAGCTGGATTAATGGTGTTTTCCCATAGCTGGAGATGTTGCAAAGCAAAAGCTTCAATGATGGCGAATAGTCCTGCAAGCCCTGAAACACTGTCTCAGATCCTGAAATAGTTAATGGAGCTGCCGCTCCTGAAGAATGCTCTCTGTTCGTGGAATGCAACAAAGTCGCAAAATGCCCGGACCTGGAGTGTAGAAAGGCGTTTCAGACGGAACGTAAGATACAATGTTGCAAGTATCCCCTTCAGTTTGTGCTCCTGCACTCTGAGAGGCTTGAATTATACATTTCAGCCGTTCTAATAACGCGCTGTAGAAACAATGTTGCCAGAAAAGAAAGAAACAAAACTCCGTAGCGCACCGGCTACGAGCTGGAAACAAAGTACTGGCTCTGGAAAAACAGTTCTTCCAGGAAGCTTGGGCCACGGAGATGCTGGATTGTCAAGCACCGAGATCTTCCGGTGCTGGCTCTTTGTAATGAACACACAGGTGAGTTCAATTAGGACTCCCCCTGCTGATTCCAGAATTCTGGGATTTGTAGTTTTATCAGTCATAACCCATTCTTCCACCAGTCACACCATTATAAACATGTGGTGTGTTTGATTGTGTATAGCGTGTCCTGTTTCTATATCCGGAGTATACCACCATGACATAGCAGCCATTTTGAATGATTTCGTCAGCTGCGTGTTCCCTTCTCGAGAAGCAGGCTGTGGAAAGTTCCATTTCTCCAAGGTTGGGCCTTGCTCTGCTAAGGAATACACTGTTCTTATTAATGCATTCCTTTCCCATAGATAGAGGCTTTCTCCAACGAGTCTAGCCTCAGAGTCGAAACTCATCTTACTGTACTTCTTTGTTTTAGGTGCACCTGCTAGTAGAATTCTATTATGGGCGGAACTTTCTTGGTTCAGAATATTCATAATGTATCTCTATGTTTGCTGAAGTCAGTCCCTCTGCAGCAATCCTAAGAGGCAGGTTAGACTGTACTCCGCTCCAGTGTACCTGAATAAAATATACTTGGTTTGTATTCTCTACTGTCTGACCGACTCTTCATTTGTATGGAAGGCTGAGAGGTGGCCGCGAGTGACCCGGTGGCCCTAATCGGGTCACTTCCTTCAATATTGCAAATTTTCTTTGAAGAAGTGGCTTCAGTTTCTACGTTACTCATGATCCCTCATCGAAACCCATAATGCACCAGGACTCAGACTCCACCCACTTCAGACAGTTTTCCCACCAAGCGTCTGTTTCTTAGGAAAGAAATGTGGTGTAGACCAACACAGTTTGAAAAAACAGTTAAAGTACTGGTAGGGTGTACAAAATCTGCTGCACTTAAAGCTGCAAACCTATAGTTACAGGTAAGTAACATTGCAGCATGTGCTTCTATGGATGACATAGAAGAAAATCAACACCCATACCTCTAAAGCAGTGGATTGTGAGACAGGGGGAAGGAGGACTGGACAAAGTATAACTTTGCTTCCGGGTGGGTTTGGATATTCACAGCATCGTGCTCTACATATACCAGCTAAAATGATGTTGCTCAAGAAAGCCATTTTTATCCCTTTCTTGTGAGTGGAATGTGCTATAGGAATGGTGTGCAGTGTGCAATTGGCAACTTTATCATAAAATAGCTTAATGCATATAACAATACAACTAGTCAGACTTGCCTTTGTAATAGATTTCCTAGGATATGGTGGGGCATATGCAACAAACAGCTGTGTGTTTTTTCTGATGACGCAAGTATGATCTATTTACATATTTGCCCACTCAAATCTAGATTGTGTAAAGTCCATTCAGCGAGAGACTTAGGAAAAAACAAGGCAATTCAATGGATTAAGGGAAATGGAGCGGTTACAGCACATTTAGCAAAAACAGGGTATGTACAATTCAATTCATTCAATAACAGATTTTATTGAATTTTCAGCATACCAGATGGGAAGAGCCCAACAAAAAAGTACAAAGAAAGCACAGCTGATGATATCTCTGGATACATTATACAAAACCCCGTAGCCTGCAAAACATCAGACCAAGGATACTTAAAAACCCCCACCCCCTGAAGCGCACCATACATACTTAAGAAACAGTACAAGTAAATGCCAAGGAATTTCCCAACCACTTTTCATAATGAACGATACACTAAACAGGTAAGTTGTTCACCACTAATTGTTCAATGGGGTCACAAGCAGCAGACTGTGACACTGGGGGCAATTTGATACCTCTGTAGGCGGCCCACCGGGGCCAGATCTTTCCGTGCTTCTGTGGGCATCCCCTCGCCCAAAACACTACAACCTCTGCGGACATGCATCTGTCCCGCGTCTTTTTCCAGGTGGCAACACTAGGCGAGTACGAGTCCTTCCAACATTGTGCTATATCACGCTTGGCTAAGGTGAGGCCCAGAAATAAAAGATGTCTCTTGTAGCAATTCCCCACAGTGTCCTCTGTGCTGTGTAAAAGCGCCAGTCTGGGATCCAACGGTACACTCCCACACCAGGACACGACCCAGGCAGGACGTCACGCCAGACCAGAACGGCCGAATTGCCACGCAACCCCACACCGTGTGTAGAAATGATCCATCACCCGCATGGCAGCAGAGACAGAGCGGAGAATGGGTGCACCCATTTTCCAGAGCCTTTGGTGAGTGTAATACACCCTATGGAGGTATTTGAACTGGATTAGTCTGTATCTGGTAGACACGGCTGCATATCCAGGACTGGTCAAAGCCTCGGCTCAATCATTGTCTGTAAGGGCCGGCAGGTCGGCGGCCCATGCCTCCTGGGTTTTGTGGAGAGTGGTCTTAATATGTGTGATGAGTGTCTGGTAAATTTGTTGGATTTTGTGAGCCCCAATATCCCCCATCAATAAGTGACCCTCCAACGGATGGAGCTCAGGTAAGGCCTCCAGCTGCCGGATCAGGGGGGTCAGGGCATGGCAGAGCTGCAAATAGCAATGAAACTGCGACTTGTGAAGATCAAAATCCCATTGCAGCCTCTGAAAGGATTTAAGAGTGGTGCCCTGCATAATATAACCAAATGTGGAGATACCAATAAAGTCCCACCTGTGGAATCCCACGAGTGTTGAAACCGGCTATAAGTGGTTGCCCTGCCAGAGGGAGTGGCATCCATCAGCCTGCCCCACCAACCCGTGAACCGAACCACCCACCTCCATGTCTGGATGACTATCTGACAAGCCGGAGGGAGCTCATCTAGTGACGCACTGCTATATAGAAAATGAAGCACAGGGGTACCCGCCATGGCAATCCGCTCCACGGCATAGGCTGGATCCGTCTGGGATCCATACCACCATTCATTGATCACCAAGAGGTGCGAGGCGGAGTAGTACAGTACATTTCTTTTTTTGGGGACTTGCAAGAATGGTTCTTCCACTGAAAGTCTTAGGTCCACTCACTCTTTGCAGAGAAGTGATATTGACAAGGTAGTCCACCTTCCAGGAGAGGAGCTGGTAGGAACACAAGTGAACCTGTTCATTAAGTGCCTCCGTTAACCTATCAAGGACTAGATTGAGGTCTCAAGAGTTAAAGGGAAAATCAGAAATACATCTTGACAGTGTGGAAATTTAGCCTGCAAACTGAACATTATCTGCGCCATCTTGCCTCTCCCCAGCGCCACGCACAGCGAATGCACGGCCGCCATTTTAGGCACCCCACTCTCTCCCCGCTCACTCTCGATCGCCAGCACTTTCCCCTAGCGCTGCGAGCATCCCCCCGCGCGCCGGCCACCCCCGCTCTCTCATACAGGCCATAAACCCTCTCCTTCTGCGCGACCCTGCTACGGAACCACATCCGACCGACATCCCATACATGGTCATGCCTCTCCTTTGATAACCCCCTTCCTCTGCGCCCCATTGTCCGAACTGGTCCCAGGCCATCACCTAGCCCTGCGGATGCAGTTTATTGCCCTTACTGTAAGGGAAACACCCCGCATCAAAGGGATTACAGTAGATCAAAGCCCCTACCCCCTGAGACCCGGCCGGTTGCACACACCCCCGGGAATTAGCGGAATTCCCTGCTGCGCGATAGCCATCTCCCACTGTGGGTGGGGTGGGAACTTCTACTGTATCTATGTATGGGATCGGATCTGAACCGGGGCTTCAGGGGATATTCCCCCATGCATCAAGGGAATCTCAAGAATGTACTATGTGTAATAAAGCAATAAACCAGTGTATAAGAGACCAGGTCTCAGAGATGCAGTTAGAGCACCTCGTGACGATACCTTGCTGTCTGATCTGATGTGTTCTGCTCCGACGGAATAAAACTTTGTTTCCTGCCTTCCAGTCTCCGGCGCCTGCCTCTTTTATTGGTAAATTATCGAGTGGTATGAGAGGCGATTACCGCCGGGCAAATACTTGAAAGGTTATCGACTGAAACTGCCGCTACCATTTAACAATTGGCGCCCAACGTGGGGCCCATCAGCGACACGTGGATCCAGTGGGAGAGGTCCCGACGACAGAGTGAACGACTGCAACGATCGGGAGAGCTCCTGCCCAATAGACCCTCGTCTGGCAGCCGATCATCCGAACTTCACTG
This sequence comes from Triturus cristatus, assembly GCF_964204655.1. Lineage (NCBI taxonomy): Eukaryota > Metazoa > Chordata > Amphibia > Caudata > Salamandridae > Triturus > Triturus cristatus. The sequence goes on from NC_140592.1 coordinate 736,220,176, forward strand.
GTTCCGAGCAGACCTCTCTCGAGTGATCTACGGTCCTGACTGGGAACCATCAGGAGTGCCGCGGCAAATTCGGAGAGTAGAGGACGATCGGGCGCTGGAGGCGGAAGACGAGAAACTGTCCACGCGGTCCGGGTAAGGTCGTGATACACGACAAAATGCGAAATAATTGATTGATTGTTTAAAGCTTTGGAAATACTAGTATTGCTCATTGATTGTGCTCATTGATTGTTCTCTTTGAGATATTCGCTGTCTACAAACGGGGAGGAGTAGAAATACTCTCTCTCTCTCCCTTTGCAGATAGTGAAGGGTAGGTAACGCAGACTTTTGTCCCCGTTGAAACCCGTCGTGCCTATCTTTATCTCCCCATTGATTGATTGTCCGAACATTGATTGTTTTGGAGAATAGTGCTTTTTGAGATATTCTCTGTTTGCAAATAACGTAGAATAGGAATATTCTGTCTAGTCTTTGCAAATAGTGAAGGGTAGGTAATGCTGACTTTTGTCCCCGTTGAAACCCGTCATGCCTATCTTTATCTCCCATTGATTGATTGATTGATTGATTGATTGTCCGAACACTAGTTGTTCGATATTGGTTCTTTGGAGGTATTCTCTGCTTACAAATAACGAAGAATAGAGATATTCTGTCTAGTCTTTGCAAGTAGTGAAAAGATAGGTAGTGCTGACTTTTGTCCCCGTTGAAACCCGTCATGCCTATCTTCTCCCCACTGATTGGTAGTTGGTTCTGCCCGGACCGCTTATTAGAGGTGAACCATCCGGCTCCACTGGAGGGCACCCCTAATAAGGACATGTTCACTAAATATGGACTAGTCGCCGTAGCTTATACCAAGCTATGGCATAAATATACAAAGAAGGACCCCGAGAGTCAGTGGCCACTGATGGGATCCTTCGACGACCATAAGATAGAAGCGCTAGAAATAGCTCTGCGTAGCAATAAGACGACGCCTACTATGCTTGACAGTATCGGCATGTGGCGCAAAGAAGCAACGCAACGGAAAAAGAGGGAAGAAGTAAAAGCAGAAAAGGAATTACGAAAGGCAGCTCACCTTGCCGCTAGAAAGTTAGAAGAAGACATAAAGGAGAGAAGGGAAACTAAACTAAGACAGGAGCCCGAAACCTCAGGCCAGTACGCTGTTAGGACCCCTTCTTTGCTCTACCCTGAGTTGTCCTCCAAGCAGCGAACGAATGATGAATTACTGTTAGGTCCCCCGATCATTTACATGCCCCCTCCATATGCACCCTCCCAGTCAGTAGTGCAACACCTACAACCCCCGAACACGAGCGAAAGCAGTACAGGGGCCTCGGTCCTCACGGCCTCCGCGCCGGCTGAGCCTCTTGTACTGAACCCAATGTCGGTTACAACGCTAGATGACCATGAGATGGGAAAGAAAGAGTCCACCAGAATGAATCGATTAACAAAGGATGAACGAGCAGGAATTGATAAGATAGTAGGGACACTGGTGGAGCGAAAAGAAAGTGAGGAGTATATAACAGACGTGTATAACTCGTATGCCGACAGCCGCAGACGACACTTCGTCGTACGGCTCTGTTATCACGCCCTGAATGCGTATGAGGAAAGATACCACGATAAAGGTCCCGAAGGCTTAGCAGCCCTCTATAGGAAGGTAGACATCGGAGAGGAAAGAGAGGGCGACGTTACGAACCTCTTCACTCGTACACTCGAGGTCTACCGACACCTTAAAGAACATGGACAGACCACCAAAGCAGAAACCCCCATAGCGACTAAGCCCCAGGAAGGGAGGGCTGATGCCATGATGCCCATTAAAGAAGCTGCCCCCTACTGGGTCCCCCCACGAGGTCTGGGAACACATGACGACATCAACCACCAAGATGCGAAGGGAAGGGTTGTATATAACTGGGTCTACCAGCCGTGGGACCGGCAAGACATTTTGACCTTTAGAAAAACTCTACCCGACTTAAGAAAGAACCCGACTGCCTTCTACACTGAACTGGGTACAGCCTTAGGTTCTACGATTATGACTTTAGCAGATATCGACTTGTTCTTTGGGCTATGTCTGCCGGCTGATGTGTGGAAACAAATCCGGAAAGTTGACCACGCTGAACCGTTCAGATATACCTGGGTACAACTCGATACCATAGATAAGCAGCGAGAACCAGGACAGAAACCCCCAAAAGCCATATTAGAGCTCCCAGACAAGATTGTACTAAAACTGAAGACTCTAATCCCAGAAAGAAAGGTAGACTGGTCGATAGTAACGGCTTGCCGCCAGAAACCCCAGGAGGATGTGTCTGAATACTTCTCCCGATTCGAGACTGTGTTTTCCGATTACAGTGGCCAAGACATGACCACCGCAACCGGACATCACCTCTTTGTCCAGAATTATGTGAAGGGTCTGACACAAGAAATTTCCCAGAAACTACAGACCAGCGAGAGTAGCTGGGCAGCCTCCAAACCCGCAGCGATTCTCCAGATGGCCCAATACTACGAAAATCAGAAAAACGAGAACGATAGGGCATCAGAGAAGAAGAAAAAGGAACTGAAGGAGAGGGTAATGATAGCACAGTTGCAAGGGGTGACCATAGGAAGGGAACCCCCGAAAGAGAATTACCACCCAACCGCCCCTAGAAAGCTACCCCCTAGAGACCATACACCTGCACCCTACAACGGACGGAGAGACTTAGATGGGAACCAATGTGCGTTCTGTGGAGGGTTCGGACACTGGAAATCCCAGTGCCCGGTCCTTCTGGAACTAAACAAAAATAGGGATCCCAGAGACACAGCATATGACCCCAGAAACAGAGGACAGGGACGAGGGCACACGAACGACGCAACCAACGTCAGGCCAGGCAAACCAAACACCTTTGACCGCCCCCGACAAAACCAGTGTCAGCAGTCCGACTATGAAAGCACCCATGACTTCGCATAGGACCGCCAGGGGCAAGGGAGGGATCCAGTCGAACTCCGTGTTGACCAGCAAGACCCTTACGTCACTGCTAAGGTCTTGGGCACAAAATCCCCATTCCTGGTAGACACTGGGGCGACACGTAGGGCCTCATGTAGGTAGCCAAATACCGGTCGGTAACGGCCGATTTTCGGTAAATATGCCGTTACCGACCGGTATTCAGACAAGTGAGATGTAGGAGTCCAAAAACCACTTTTCGGTAAATATGAGGCGGTAAATACCGATTCATATTTACCGAATTCCAAAATACCGAATCAGATTTACCGAATACATAATTAACGATTCGGTAAACATGAAGTGGTAAATATGAAGTGGTAAAAATTAAAATGACATGTAGGAGCACTCGGTAATTAAGAAATCCAGGAAAATCGGTAAATAAGAGTCGGTAATTAACACGGATTGAAAGCAGGTGGTAACCATCAACAGTGCAGATAAGCAATCCCAAAATGCAACAGCGTGGACAACATGGCCGCTATGTACGTCATTGCAAGGCGCCTACGTCTACAGGCAGCAGGACTGAGGGTGTGGCGACGGGAGGAACAAATCTACAGACAGCGCATCACACTATTCCAGCTGACTGATGCAGAGATACATGAGAGGTACAGGCTACACCCCGAAACCATCATGGACTTAATCAGGGACCTACACCCACTCCTGGACCATCCAATAAGAAGGGCGCACGCCATACCCCCACATGTGCAGGTGCTCTGCAGCCTACATCTGTTGGCATCCGGCAGTTATCAGGTGGTGACAGCTGCGGTGGGTGGGGTATCCCAGAGTTGCCTGTCACGTTTCTTCAGGAAGTTCCTGGATGCCATGATGCAGAGAATGCACCACTACATAAGCTTCCCAAACACACAGGCAGCACTGCAGAAAACAAAAACAGACTTTTATCACATGGCACAGTTCCCCCATGTCATCGGCTGTATTGATGGTACACACATCCCAATCTGTCCACCAGCTGACACAGAGCACATCTACAGGAACAGGAAGTCCACCCACTCCATCAATGTGCAGGTGATCTGTGATGCAGGGAACATCATCACAGATATTGTTGCAAAGTTCCCTGGGAGCACCCACGACTCTTACATCTTCCAGAATAGTGGGATCTACACACGACTGAGTGCCGGAGAATTCGGAGAGGGATACCTGCTAGGTAAGTAACAGTGACGCCCCTTGAAACCTGCAAATCATAGTGTATAGAGGCATGTTACTGATGGTTCCCTCTTACTCATCCAGACGACAGTGCATATGCATGCCGTTCATTCATCCTCACTCCCTACCTACACCCAGCAACCCAGAGTGAGAGACGATACAACGTGGCACACAAAACAACACGCAATGTGGTGGAGCGCACGTTTGGACTACTGAAGAGCAGGTTCCGCTGCCTGCACAAGAGCGGAGGCGCACGCCAGTACAAACCCATCACCTGCTGCAAGATTATTGCCACTTGTGCAATGCTGCACAACCTTGCCACGAAAAAAGGTACAGATGTGGAACTAACATATTTTGAGGACAACGAGGATGAGTCAGGCCAGCCAGAGGGCAACGCAGCTAGAGTGCCAACTGCAATCGATGGGAGAGAGAGACGGGCAGAGATCACATGCAACTATTTCTGAGTAAGTGAGGGGACACAGCGAGTTGTGAGAAGTCATGACGTAGTTTTAATGTGGCACCACGCCATGAACACATGAACAGGCCAATCTGGCAATATACCATCTATACAAGGAGTATGTCCAGGGTTACGTCACCCAATGGGAAGTGGCTAAGCAGGGCTACATCAATGTTTGCGCATACGCGCTGCAGTGGTGGATTGCACGGCCTGTGCATCCTCACTAGAGCCAACCACAAGCCGCCTGCTGCTCCTGCGTGCTTCTGGGACGGGGGGTGTGATGCTGCTGCTGGTGTCGATGCTCTCCGCAGCATCCCCTGCAGCAGTTGTCGACGCCTGACTAGTCAATAGCACCCCTAGTGCACTTGTCACCTGCACCATCCCCCGAGACAGGTCGCTGCAGCACTGTGTTAGGCCCTCCTGCATCGTCACAGAGCGCCGGCACAGTAGAGAAGTCGCAGTTGCCAGACGGTTGAGTGCCCTGCTGGTAGTGTCCCTTCTCTGGCGTTCCCGGCGCCGTGCTTCGATGTCAGCATCTAATTTGCTGCACAACTGCTGGATTGACTGGGACATGTCCCGAATGCCCGCAGCCATGCAGCTAATGTTACTGTCCATGTTGACTAATGTTGTCCTCATCTCCCGCATGTGCCTCTGGACTGACATGACTGCCTTTGATTGCAGGCGCTGTTGCTTCAACATTTGGCCCTCGAGACCCAAGAAGACACCATGGCCGTCAGTGGGTGCTGGTGGACTCTGGACACGCGACCTGCGGCGCCCTCTTGCTCCCGTCTGTGCTGCCTGTGAGGTGTGGGGCACAGTGGCATGGCTCCCTTCCTGGGGCCCGGTGCGGTCTACTGGGCCCATGCTGTCGTCTGACGAGGTGTCTAAGGCTCGTAGCCTGGCTGCTGGACGCCTCCTCATTCTCACACCTGCAAGCGGAGATGTGGCCGGTGATTCGAACATGAGTGTCTCGGTGAGGTGATGCTGGCTCTGGGTGCGGCGAGGCTGGCTGTGTTGGTGGTGCGGCTGCCAGTGGGCCTGCTCCCTGGTCTGAACTTGTGCTGGCTAGAGGTGATATTTGTGGCCGGTGTGCCGTCTCTCCTGCAGCATGCCCTGTCCTGCATGATGTCACATCTGTGGACAGAAATACAACATTGGCTCAGTGTCCCCGAAGGGCTGCATTGCAAGCGTCACAATAAAACATTTCACATTCCAATATGTCCTCTGTCTCCTTGTGCCTCGAGTGCGTGACATGCCTTGTTGCCCTGTAACATTTACGTCATGGTTAGTGTTGCCCTGACTACATCTCCCGGAATGCATTGCCTGTCTGCACTGACACGTGTGGACTGCAGTGTGATTCTCGTTTCACAATGGGGGATGTGGGATAGGGGTAGGGGGGGCTACATTGCTGTGCTTTCGTCTTACCTTGGTGTGTTGCGGCTCTGGCAGAGCTGTCGGCGTCCCCAAGACCCACGACGCTCTCCTGCTCGATTGTGGCCGCCACCAGCTCCTCCAGTTCGGTGAGGGCAGGTGCCCTGTTGGTTCCACCTCCGGTCTGGCTGGCCTCCTTCTGGATGTCGCCCATCTTCCTCTTGGTTACAATCCTCAGGTCATACCAGCGCTTTTTGAGGACCTCAATGTCCCTGTGGGTCACTCCCACAGCATTGACCTGCGCCTGGATGGCCAGCCATATGTTGCGCTTTTCAGCCTCAGGCACTTGCAGGGATTGCCTTCCAAACAGCTTCTGGTGCTGCTTCACCACCTCCTCCACCAGCACCTGGAGTTCCTTGGGGCTAAATTTCAGCTTCCTCCTCCTTTCCCCTCCGTCTCTCTGTGTTCTCTGGCTGGACATGCTGTTCGTTTACCCGCTCGCACATGCAACGGCTCCCTGCCTCTCCTCTGCACTCCAAGCCTCTCCAGGGTCGGCTAATTATGTACACCTGCCTGGGTGTGGCCACTTCGGCTAATTATGTACACCTGCCTGGGTGTGGGCACTTCCTGGTTGGGTGGGCTGTCGTTGCACAGGATTAGCTGTTTCGTCAAGTCATGTGATTTTATTTACCGAATCCGTACATACCGATTCGGTATTTTCCGATTCGGTAAATACCACCTCGGTATTTTCCGATTCGGTAAATACCACCTCGGTATTTTCCGATTCGGTAAATACCACCTCGGTATTTACCGATTCGGTGAATTCCGATTCGTAATTACCGAATGTTACCGAATCGGTAACTGTTACCGAATTTTTACCTCATATAACTTACCGATTCTAATTTACCGATTCGGTACGGCTCGGTATTTACGAACCGGTAAAATTTATTTACCTACATGAGGCCCGTAGTGCGTTATCCAAACGACTGATCCCTAGGGCACCCTTGTCTGGCTCACATGTAACCTCAATAGGCTTCGATGGAACGCCCTCCACTAACCCCTTATCAGCACCAATCTCCTTTGACTTAGAAGATAACACCACTGACACGACCTTTCTGCTCTCCTCCAACACCCCCGATGCTATTATGGGACTTGATTTGCTAAAACATTTTTGAGCTACCATCAGATGCTCCCCAGACGGAGTTCGAGTCATCCTACACGATAACCCAGATCTGTCCAGACCCTGTCACACACGGCGTATGCTCTCTATAACCGATACTGACATGTCCCTACTCGACACATTACCTTCACATCTATGGGCTAAAACCGACTCAGATGTAGGGCGCATGGTGATCGACCCGGTACACATAACCGTCCGACCGGACGCAGTGCTCCCAAAGCTTCCACAGTATCGGATATCACCCGAAGGCGAGAAGGCATTGGTGGAAATCATCGAGTCCCTAGTCGAGGCAGGAGTGGTAGAAGAAGTAGTGAGTAATGTTTGCAACAGCCCTATCCTACCCATTGTAAAGAAGCAAGGCGAGGGGGATGAGAAAGCCTACCGTTTCATTGTTGACTTGCGAGAGGTTAACAAAGTAGTCATACCCCAGTACCCCGTGGTCTCAGACATCACCACCATCCTCACCCTGATTCCATCCACTGCCACCATCTTTACTGTTATTGATCTCAAGAACGCATTCTTTTCCATCCCCATCCACCCAGACAGCCGTTACCTGTTCGGATTCACTTTAAAAGCCCGTTCATACAGATTCTGCAGGGCACCCCAAGGCTACACTGAGAGTCCCAGTATTTACAGCCAAGCCCTCAAGAGGCAACTGGATGCAGTCCAACTACCCGATGGAGTGGTGTTGATACAGTACGTCGATGACATTCTTTTGGCGGCCGACACCACTCCACTTGCCGTCACAGCCACCATTCACCTCCTCCGCTTCCTTGCGGAGAACGGTCACAAGGTCTCCAGAAAGAAATTGCAATTCTGCCAGCCCCAAGTAACGTATCTAGGCCACCTACTATCCAAAGACGGGAGGAAACTTACCCCTGACCGAATTCAAACCATTCTAGAAACCCCTGTTCCCAAAACTCAGAAGCAAGTGCGGTCCCTAGTGGGCCTCACCTCCTTTTGTCGACAGTGGTTGCCAAATTTCAGTCTGATCGTAAAACCTCTGCTTTCCCTGCTGGCTAAAGATACCCCCTTCCCCCTCCCCTGGACACCCGAATGCCAATCCTCCTTCAAAGAATTACGAGACGCCCTCTGCTCGGCCCCAGTCCTAGGAACCCCAGACTACACTAAACCTTTCTCCCTCTACACCCACGAAAGGGAGGGATGTGCGTTGTCTGTCCTAACCCAGTCCATAGGCCCTAAGCAACGCCCTTGTGCCTACTTCTCTGCCACTCTTGACCCCGTAGCCAGAGCTTTGCCCGCCTGCCTTCGAGCAGTAGCCGCCGCTGCTGTCTCTATCCGGCAAAGTGAGGGGATCGTGCTCTCGAACCCCCTCACAGTATTGGTACCCCATGCTGTTGATACCCTCCTGAACCAAACCAAGACTCAACACCTGACTAGCGCACGACTGACTGGTTATGAACTGACTCTGCTTGCACCCCACATCACATTGAAACGATGCACCACTCTGAATCCAGCTACTCTACTACCTCTCCCTGACGCTGACCCCAATGCATCCCCTATACATGATTGCGTGACCCTCACCGACGAACAAACCAAGAGTAGGGTTGACCTCCGGGATACTGCCTTCCCGGACCCTGACGGAGAACTGTGGGTGGATGGCTCATGCATCAAGCTCCCTGATGGCACCACCTCAGCTGCCTATGCAGTCACCACAGCTCGAACAGTTGTTGAGACAGCCCGCATCACACAGCGATCCGCACAGGCGGCGGAACTAATTGCCCTCACACGAGCCTGCATCCTGGCAGCAGGGACAACCGCAAACATTTACACAGACAGTCAGTATGCCTTTGGGGTAGTTCACCACTTTGGGCTCTTATGGAAAGAGAGGGGATTCTTGACTTCTCATGGCACACCCATCCTGCATGGAGATCTAGTCTCTGCCCTGACCGAAGCAGTCCTCCTCCCCACACGGTTAGCTGTGATCAAATGCCAGGCACACAAGAAGGTGACAGACATTATAGGGCAGGGAAAGGCACTAGCTGACATTACTGCCCGAACCACAGCCGAGAACAGGTCCACGACCCGCATGTACGTGACCAGGTCATAAACTGAGAAATGGAAGGATGCTAGGGAAACGATTAGGGATATCCAACTAGCCAGCACACCACACGAATTAACTGAATGGGCCCGGGTGGGGTTGAAGGACGATGACGGTTGTTGGCGAACTAAAGACTCGAACAAGTGGTTGCTACCCGACTCATACTTGATCCCCATGCTGACCATGGCACACTCCCCCGCACACATAGGGTCTGCCCCCATGATCGAACTCATCTCCAAAGTCTGGCACAACGACAGAATACCAGACTCAGCCAAACGTCTGGTCCAACATTGCCTAGTATGCCTCCAACACAACCCTGGGAAAGGAACTGCTGTACCCCGGGGAGGGTTTGGGGTCCCCAATCACCCCTTTGAAGTCCTACAAATGGACTATGTCCAGCTAGAAAGGTGCCAAGGTTTAAAGTATGTACTTGTCGTTGTGTGTGCCTTCAGCAAGTGGGTGGAAGCCTACCCAACCCATGACAACACCGCTATGACTACCGCAAAAGTACTACTGAAGGAATTCTTCCCCCGATACGGCCTTTGTCGAATTTTGTGGAGCGACAACGGCCCCCACTTCGTAGCCGAAGTTATCCAACTCATCTTAAAAGGGTTGGGTATAAAGCAGAAATTCCATGCGGTCTTCCACCCCCAATCTGCAGGCCTGGTTGAGCGACACAATGCCACATTGAAGCTTAAGATAGCAAAAATAGTCGCCACCACAGGACTAAGATGGCCAGACGCTCTCCCACTAGCATTGCTATCAATGCGTTCCACCCCCACCAAACACCACTTAACCCCCTACGAGGTCGTCTTTGGGCGGCCCATGAACCTTTGGACTGCACCAAAACCAACATCTATCCACGACGTCCCGGACGTCCTCATGTCTGACTATTTGTATAACCTAACTAAGACGTTGTCTGTTATCCATCAGCAGGTGCTGCACGCCATTCCCGATGTTTCCAGGGGCCCCGGGCACGACATCCAACCCGGTGACTTCGTCTTAGTGCGTAACTTCCAGCGCACCAAGAGTCTGGAGCCCCGGTGGACGAGCCCCCTGCAAGTCCTGATCACCACCCGAGCAGCTCTTCGAGTGGAGGGGAAACGCAATTGGCTGCATGCACACCACTGCAAGAAGGTATCACCGACCCTGACAACCACGGACAACATCACCGCCCAAGAGGAACTTCTGGACGAAGACCGACCATCCCTGAGCCGCTGCCCGGATACAGAGACACTTGAATTGATTGAATATCCAGATCCCACTGTGCCATCCAAAGAAGGGTATAACTTGCGACGAAAGGAGAGAACTTCGGCTAAGCAGACCACAGGCTAAGTGGAAATCTCAGAACGGTAGCCTAGTCACCTCAAAGGCCACCAGGAGAGAAACTAAAACAAAGTCTGTGGTTCTGCCCGCTACCGAGTCTCTTGAAGGTGATGGAAGCGCCCGACATGAAGATGATGGAAGCAACCGGACGTCCGAAGATCCACTACAAAAACCCAAAGACTGACCGAATGCACAGCTTTAAGACAATAGCACTTTTCATTTCCCTTCTCTTTTGCCTTCTCCTCATGGTCACCTTCTGGATCATGGAGGAGAGCACACCCGCTCATAAGACATTGCTGACCACCGTTCAACCTACCACCACGAAAGAACACCATCTGATCTCACTTTCACCCCAACTCCGAGAAAGGCGTAAGGAGTTCTGGAATAACTCTTTTGTGCAGTTGCTCCACCAACACAATCTTGCCACCAACGCCACTAACTGCTGGATCTGTGGATTGCTGCCCCATGCCACTGGGCACTCAATCCCTTTCATCCCTTCACCTTTTTCTGTCCATGGTTCCTGCCTCGCCTGGCTGATCCTCCTGCAGGAGAGCTACAAGGACAATGCCACTTCCGGCAGAACCATGTCACACTTCTACCATGGGTTCTGGCTGAACAAAACTGGTAGAACCTCCGCCCTCTTCTGCCCTCTGAGATCGAACACTTCCTTTCACATGGACATCCCCGCCAAAGAACGAGTTGAAATGCAAGTGTTCAACAATCCAGCCAGACCCACCTTCTCTTACCTCCGAAAACGGACAGCCGCCACCCTAACAGTGGCCCTGTCCGTCATCAACATCACTGGATCTGTATGCCTCGAAGGCCTGGGGGCACAGCTGGTGGGCCACAGCCCCTGCCTCATCACCCGAACATTGGACTCAGTTGACCCACCCTCCTTTGTTGCCTCCCCGAATATGTACTTCGTCTGTGGTACTAAGGCCTACACCTGGCTCCCGAAAGGTTGGGGAGGCACCTGCTACATCGCCTTCGTCCTTCCCCCGACATATGTGGCTTCAGCAAACCATCACCGACAGAAACGTGCCAAAGACATTGTACAAGCCGACTCCACCGGAGCACAGTTCATGGACGCAGTAAAGGGTCTTGTTCCGCTCTGGGGTCCGATGGCAAACAGCCGTGCCATCCGCCACTTAACCCAGGCAGTCGAAACAGCAATGAACATTACAGCTGGCGCCCTCGCCAACAACACCGCTGAGCTTCAGGCCGTCCGCCTGGTGGCTCTTCAGAACCGCCTTGTTTTAGATGTGGTTCTGGCTGATCGTGGAGGAGCATGCCGCATCATTGGGTCCAGCTGTTGTACCTACGTACCAGATAACTCACCCTCAGTCTACAAAGCAATTGAACACCTCCACAGACTGTCCACAGAGGTCCATCAAGAGCAAGAAGAATGGTCGCTGGGGAGTTGGTTTTGGGACACTATTAAAAGTTGGGGATGGAGGCTGTTTTCATTTATCCTAATACCGATTGTGATACTATGTGGATGTTGTTTGGGGATTCAGTGTCTGCCACCTTTATGTTCGCTTTTTATGAACTGCATCTGCCCTAAGACTTTGAACTTTGAAACAGAGCGGATGAAAGCCCTCTATGAGGTGGAAGTCCGCAGTATTATGGGGATAAATCCGAACTAGACAAGCTGGCGAGATATGTTAAAAGGGAGGACTGTGGAAATTTAGCCTGCAAACTGAACATTATCTGCGCCATCTTGCCTCTCCCCAGCGCCACGCACAGCGAATGCACGGCCGCCATTTTAGGCACCCCACTCTCTCCCCGCTCACTCTCGATCGCCAGCGCTTTCCCCTAGCGCTGCGAGCATCCCCCCGCGCGCCGGCCACCCCCGCTCTCTCATACAGGCCATAAACCCTCTCCTTCTGCGCGACCCTGCTACGGAACCACATCCGACCGACATCCCATACATGGTCATGCCTCTCCTTTGATAACCCCCTTCCTCTGCGCCCCATTGTCCGAACTGGTCCCAGGCCATCACCTAGCCCTGCGGATGCAGTTTATTGCCCCTACTGTAAGGGAAACACCCCGCATCAAAGGGATTACAGTAGATCAAAGCCCCTACCCCCTGAGACCCGGCCGGTTGCACACACCCCCGGGAATTAGCGGAATTCCCTGCTGCGCGATAGCCATCTCCCACTGTGGGTGGGGTGGGAACTTCTACTGTATCTATGTATGGGATCGGATCTGAACCGGGGATTCAGGGGATATTCCCCCATGCATCAAGGGAATCTTGTACTATGTGTAATAAAGCAATAAACCAGTATATAAGAGACCAGGTCTCAGAGATGCAGTTAGAGCACCTCGTGACGATACCTTGCTGTCTGATCTGATGATCTGATGTGTTCTGCTCCGACGGAATAAAACTTTGTTTCCTGCCTTCCAGTCTCCGGCGCCTGCCTCTTTTATTGGTAAATTATCGAGTGGTATGAGAGGCGATTACCGCCGGGCAAATACTTGAAAGGTTATCGACTGAAACTGCCGCTACCATTTAACAACAGCAGAATTCTTCTTCTTAGAGAATATTATTCAGCTGAACGACATCTCAAACTCAGCAGCTCCAGCAATGTGTAACACTAAGCACAGATAGATATAACCTCTCTCAGTAATGGAAATTTACACAGCAGTTGATTCTCAAGCAATGAAACCAGTTGTGCATTAATTAAATGCATAAGAACTACTTCCTGGTACTACTGATAACATTAGCAAAATAAGGTGACTGAATGTCGCCCTTTAGTTGCACAACATGCTTTTGAGGCAACAGCAAATACCCACTTTTAAATTCTAACTCCACCTAGGCTAAGGGGAAGCCGCGACTACTGTGTGCACTCCTAACTATGACACGAGACTGCCACCATCAAGGTCGACCTGGGAAACCTCCATACAAGCACTTGGATTGGGTTCTCAATAACGTCTCCTTTTCGATAATAGCACTGCCCAGACAGAGTAATGAAGCCGGGCAGAATGCATAATTTACATCAAGAACTATGTGTATGAAGAACAAAGCAATTTTGATCTAATAGCAAATTTTGCAAATATGTAATTATTATCTTATCATGATTTTATTGTATTATCTGAAATTTGTATTGCAATGGTTTTAAGTAACTATGCAAATGTCATAAAATTCAAATTCACTTTTAAATTCTAAGGTGTCAAATCACTAGATTGAGTCATTTGGGGTCAGGGTGCAATAGCTGACTTTGATGTTTATTAGGTCTGGATGCAACAGTAGTTTCTTGTATGGGTGGATGGACATGTCTAAGAGGAGAGAGCACCAAGGTTGATGGGCCCATGTTAGAGCAATCTAAATGAGTGTCATTGATATGTGCCGCATCTTAAGCACTGTATGAGGGATTGAGGGATTGTTGATAGTGGGGCAAAAGATTGTGAAAATATAACTGAACAATTTTTACAATAGAGCGTTCCACAGAGACCGGTGGTGCGGATATCTGGAGGTGAATTAAGTTTTGGCATTTTGTGTTTGCATGAGTGACAAACAGATCTAAAGCCAGGGTCGCCCAATGGTGAAAGTTCTGGTTGAGAACTCAGGTTTTGATTACCCCTATGTGAATGTCTTGGTGATGCTTTCTGGGAAGAATTTGTTGTTCACTACTTGTCGGTGTTTTGCAAATAAGTGTATAAGATGGCTGAGCAACCAAGGCCACATTGCTTAAGCCATCTTGAACACCAACGGTGAATATGTGTCAAGAATTCCTGTCATACAAGGGAAACACGCCCTTATGTAAACAGGAGAGCTGTTACATAACTCAAGGGAAACACGCCCTTATGTAAACAGGAGAGCTGTTACATAACTCAAGGGAAACACGCCCTTATGTAAACAGGAGAGCTGTTACATAACTCAAGGGAAACACGCCCTTATGTAAACAGGAGAGCTGTTACATAACTCAAGGAAAACACGCCCTATAAAGGGAGGAACCGGGAGGTACAAGGCTGTCGGATATTGTGTTTACACCGACGTACCTGCTTCGTGAAGAGCAGTGTTCCGGAGTGGTGCTCCAGTAAGGCAAGAACGGAGGTAGGTCGAGTCGTTACTCCCTGGGCCGTGTCTTGCCCCATCGTCACCTGTGAAGGACCCGGAAGCTCTACCGGTCAACCATTGAGCTTCGCTTTTTGACTCGGCTGAGTCCAAGCGCAGTGGCGCTTTTGCTGGTTGGAGTCGTAACTCCCAGCCCGACCAGAGACACAGGGACTGCCAGCTGTAACGCACACCAGGAGGTGTTTGCCGCGTTACAGACTCGGAAGTCCACAGGATCGATCGAGCGGCTGCTCTCGGTTCAGTCTTCTTGCTTGTGATTGGGGTATCGGTGACGCATCACCAGGAGGTGACTCCGCGTCCCGGTGCAGTCTGAGGAAGAGGTTGAGCGGCTGCTCCCTTCAGGTAGAGACCCCGGCTGGGTGTTTCCCTGACTCCTCGATTCTCCCCAACACTCTTCGTGCCCCTCACAGCCTACCGATTGGCATTGTCGGCCATTTCATTTCTGCCCTCTGTTGGCATACGCCGGGATCGGCGTATATGCAGAGGACGGTTAGGACCATCCGTGCTGTGGGCTGGTAACGTACTTAGCCTGGAGGATTCCAGTGACTATAACTTTTGTTTGTTCTTTGTATTTTATTTGCCTTCATTAAAAGAACTAACCCTTCACAAGTGGTTGCGTCCTCATTGTCGTGTCTGTTAAACGATCCTGAGACGTTCAGGGCGTTACAAAATATCCGACCTTAATAACACTAACTGTCTCCCGGTCGATAACAGACATGGCAACACTTGATGATGTGCTGGCTGCTTTATTGGCCATGCAAGTTGAAGTGGCTGCCTCTAGGCAAGAAACAGCCGATGTAAAAGCCAGACTGGATGCTATCCAATTGGACCCGCTCACGCCCAGCACCTCCCTCACGAACCAGACCCCTGCGGTAGTAGTGGAAATGCCGGTAGCCATCCCCTTGGCAACACCAGAGAGGTACAGTGGGGATCCTAACACAGTGCAGGTGTTCCTCACACAAGTGGCGCTACATTTATCGTGCAAACCAAAGGCGTTCCCCACGAGTCAGGCTCGTGTGGCTTTCCTTATATCCTATTTGGCTGGAAACGCGGCACAATGGGCCGTACCTCTGGTGAGCAGGGACGACCCCCTCTTATGTGATTGGGGTGCTTTTCGCGAGGAATTCCTGAAGGTATTCGACAGAAGGGCTGACTCGTACACGGCGGACCGTGAAATGCTTGAGTTGAGACAGGGATCCAACGACCTGGTGCAGTATCTCAACGCGTTCCGAAGGCTGGTTGCGGAAACCAAGTGGCCTGTTGCTAAACAGACGGCGCTCTTCCATCAAGGGCTGTGCGATGAGCTCAAGGACGCCGTGGCTCATATTGACCCTCAACCCAAGACATGTGAGGGCCTTATCAACCTGGTATTACGGCTGGAACATAGGCTAAGTGAAAGAAAGGGGGATCATGGGAGAAAAGGAAAATCCCTTCCATCCTATGTGACGGTGGGAAGTCCTGAAACTTCCACCGCATCCAAGGGAGAACCCATGGACATCAGCGCAATACGAGCGAGCCTCACAGCCACGGAGAAAGAGTCACGCCGTAAACAAGGATTGTGCCTATATTGTGGCAAAAAAGGCCACTACGTACGTGAATGCCCTGCCAAACCGAAGACGTCACGTTATCGGGCCAACCGGTCGGTAACAGCCGTGGTGGACATACCGGCGGAAAACTAGAGGACTCCAAGACCAGAGAAGGGGCATCTCGGAGTCACTCATCCATCCCTTCACTTTCCAACTCGGTCACTAAGGGACAACGACACCTGTTTATCACGGTGCACGTGGGAGTGCATGACCAGTGGATACCCGTTGTGGCCATGGTGGATTCAGGGGCCACTGGCATGTTTATGGACCACAACGAGGCATGCAGGCTAGGGCTAGTGCTTCTTCCCAAAGCAGTACCCGAAGACGTCTATGCGGTAGACGGAAGGCGATTGGTGACGGGGCCCATCGGACAGCACACGGGGGTCCTTCCGATGAGATATGGGAGGAACCATTTGGAACAAATCGATTTTAACATCATCCGAGCGCCCCAATATGGCGTCATATTGGGATTGCCGTGGCTACAGAAACACAACCCCTTTGTGGATTGGCCAACACATCGCATCGAAATGACGTCACCGTATTGCATCCTGCATTGTGGAATAAGAACGGAATCCCTTGACGCAGATGAGAGCGGGAGTCAGACGGTGGCTACAGCGGCAGAAAAAGATGTGGCTCTCCCCCAGGCTTATCACAGTTTTGAGGATGTATTTGATGAGGTGAAGGCGGAAGTGCTACCACCACATAGACAGTTTGACTGCCAGATCGACCTGGTGCCAGGGGCCAGCGTTCCCAGCGGCAGGCTGTATGCCCTGACGGAGCCTGAAAACGTGCATCTCCGGGGGTACCTGGATAAACTCCTCAAGCTAGGATTCATCCGCCCGTCCAAGTCTCCGGCCGCCTCGCCACTCTTCTTCATCCCGAAGGCTAATGGGGAGCTGAGAGCCTGTGTGGACTTTAGGGCATTGAATGCGATAACCATAAAAAATCGGTACCCCTTGCCTCTCATCAGTGTACTTCTGGAACAGGTCAAGAAAGCTCGTATCTACACCAAGTTGGATTTGAAAGGGGCATACCATCTGGTGCGCATGAGGGACGGAGACGAGTGGAAGACCGCCTTTAAGACCAGGTTCGGCCTTTTTGAGTACCTCGTCATGCCGTTCGGTCTGTGCAACGCCCCGGCAGCCTTTCAGTACTTTTTGAATGAGGTATTCAGAGAGGAGTTGGATATCTACGTGGTCGTATATATCGACGACATCCTCATCTATTCGTCCAGTGTGGAGGAGCACGTACACCACGTCAAAGCTGTGCTCCAAAAACTGAGGGAAAACATGCTGTTTTGTAAACTCAGCAAGTGTGACTTCCACGTCACATCCGTGGAATTCCTCGGAGTGATGCTGAGTCCAGAGGGACAGGAGATGGCAGAACGAAAGATCAAGGCGGTGAAAGAATGGCCGGTGCCCCAAAGCGTGAAGGACGTCCAAAGTTTCATTGGCTTCGCCAACTTTTACAGGCGGTTTATAGATGGATTTTCAGGAGTGGTGGCCCCAATCACACAGCTACTGAGGAAGTCCAAGGAGTTTGTCTGGTCCCCTGAAGCGAACAAAGCCTTTGAGGCCCTGAAAAGCGCCTTTGGTAAGGCGCCGGTGTTGGCTCACCCCGATCCGGATCTCCCCTACGTGGTGGAAGCGGACGCGTCGGATGTGGCGCTGGGGGCTATCTTGTCCCAACGCAACCACGACACAGGGGTGCTTCATCCCGTTGCGTACATGTCCCGCAAACTCAACGACGCCGAACGCAACTACCATATTGCGGAGAAGGAGCTTCTCGCAATCAAGGACGCCTTCACCGAATGGAGGCATTGGTTGATGGGGGCAAGACATGTGGTATCGGTGTACACGGACCATCGGAACCTACAGTTCATGACGGCCACTAGACACCTTTCTCCCAGGCAGCTGCGGTGGATGATCTTCTTTGCGGGGTTCAACTTCCGCATCACATATCGGCCGGGGACGGAAAACCGGAAGGCGGACGCCCTGTCCCGTCAATCTGCAGTTAAGGAACCATTGCCTGCAACCGAGCGTTCCATCATTTCCCCGAGGATGGTATTGGGGGTTATCCAACCGGATACTTTCCTGAGGGGAATAAAGAGAGGGATCAGGTCATTCGCATGGCAGAGGTGGCTCCTCAGTCACAGAGAATGGCAGCTGAAGGACGGGATACCCCTGAAGGGCAGGTGCCTATTGATACCCACGCCTAGGCTAAGGAAACAAGCATTCATCTGGTGCCATGACTCTCCATGCGCAGGTCATTTGGGCTTTGAAAAAACGGTGGCTAGCATGGGACGGCATTTCTGGTGGCCAACCATGAGAGTGGATGTCAGGAGGTGGGGACAGGAGTGTCCTACGTGTGCTACCATGAAGGCCGACCATGGCCGAACCCAAGGGCTCTTACATCCACTTCCGACCCCGGATAGACCATGGGATAGCATATCACTGGACTTCGTGGTGGGCCTACCGGTAGACCAGGGGATGACGGCAATACTGGTGGTGGTGGATTACTTGACGAAAATGGGGCACTTCATCCCCTGCAAGAGAGTCCCTACGGCCGGGGAATTGGCGTCACTACTCCTAAAGAATGTGGTACGACTGCATGGATTACCTGGGGTGATCGTGTCGGACCGGGGGTCGCAGTTTACTGCGCAATTCTGGAAGGCTTGGTGCACTGCGCTGCATGTTAAGACCGCCCTGTCCACCAGCTACCACCCTCAAACGGACGGCCAAACCGAGCGCCTGAACCAAACGCTCAAACAGTATCTGCGATGTTTTGTGGACCAGGGCAGGGAAGAATGGGTCGACTTGCTATGGGTTGCAGAGATAGCCTATAACAACGCCACTCACAGCTCCACACAGTCATCTCCGTTCTATAGCAACTATGGCCAACATCCCAGGTTCTTGCCATTTCTACATCCGTTCAGAGAGGACAGGATTCCCGCCACAGCGGACAGGGTGGCACACATAAAAGACACGTTGATGCGCTCAAGGGCTGTCCTAATAGAGGCCAAGAGAAGATACAAGGCTGCGGCAGATAGGAAGAGAAGGCCCGGGCCACTGTACCGCACTGGAGACTACGTCTGGATATCCACAAGAAACATGAGGTTTCGAAAGAACAGTGTGTTCCATCCCAAGTACATGGGCCCCTATCGAATTACCAAGTGTATGGGTCCCGTGAACGTGAAGGTGTGCTTGCCCCAGTCATTGCGGATACACCCTGTCTTTCATGTATCATTGCTCAAACCAGCACCCTCCAAACCGTCTGGGACACCTAGGCCGGTATGCGTGGAGTCGGAGGTGGAGTATGAAGTGTCGGGCATACGGGCGTCCAAATGGCGCAGGGGGAAGCTGTGGTACCTGGTTGCGTGGAAAGGCTATGGCCCGGAGGAGCATTCATGGGAACCGGCTGAAGGGGTTCATGCTCCGCGCTTGGTCTCCTTGTTCCATCGGCGTTTTCCTGCCAGCGCTGGACCCGTGGGGAGCCGCTGAGAGGGAGGATGTACTGTCAAGAATTCCTGTCATACAAGGGAAACACGCCCTTATGTAAACAGGAGAGCTGTTACATAACTCAAGGGAAACATAACTCAAGGGAAACACGCCCTTATGTAAACAGGAGAGCTGTTACATAACTCAAGGGAAACACGCCCTTATGTAAACAGGAGAGCTGTTACATAACTCAAGGGAAACACGCCCTTATGTAAACAGGAGAGCTGTTACATAACTCAAGGAAAACACGCCCTATAAAGGGAGGAACCGGGAGGTACAAGGCTGTCGGATATTGTGTTTACACCGACGTACCTGCTTCGTGAAGAGCAGTGTTCCGGAGTGGTGCTCCAGTAAGGCAAGAACGGAGGTAGGTCGAGTCGTTACTCCCTGGGCCGTGTCTTGCCCCATCGTCACCTGTGAAGGACCCGGAAGCTCTACCGGTCAACCATTGAGCTTCGCTTTTTGACTCGGCTGAGTCCAAGCGCAGTGGCGCTTTTGCTGGTTGGAGTCGTAACTCCCAGCCCGACCAGAGACACAGGGACTGCCAGCTGTAACGCACACCAGGAGGTGTTTGCCGCGTTACAGACTCGGAAGTCCACAGGATCGATCGAGCGGCTGCTCTCGGTTCAGTCTTCTTGCTTGTGATTGGGGTATCGGTGACGCATCACCAGGAGGTGACTCCGCGTCCCGGTGCAGTCTGAGGAAGAGGTTGAGCGGCTGCTCCCTTCAGGTAGAGACCCCGGCTGGGTGTTTCCCTGACTCCTCGATTCTCCCCAACACTCTTCGTGCCCCTCACAGCCTACCGATTGGCATTGTCGGCCATTTCATTTCTGCCCTCTGTTGGCATACGCCGGGATCGGCGTATATGCAGAGGACGGTTAGGACCATCCGTGCTGTGGGCTGGTAACGTACTTAGCCTGGAGGATTCCAGTGACTATAACTTTTGTTTGTTCTTTGTATTTTATTTGCCTTCATTAAAAGAACTAACCCTTCACAAGTGGTTGCGTCCTCATTGTCGTGTCTGTTAAACGATCCTGAGACGTTCAGGGCGTTACAATATGTCCTCCTTACCTATTTTTGTATATTTTACACAGCGGTTCTATCATCTGTTCGAATTAGTGCCACCTTGGAGTGTAGTTTGGTGTGGAACATTCAAAGAGCTAACTGTACGGTTATGAGCTCCAACACACTGATGTGTAAAAGGCACTCAAGAGAGGATTACTCACCCTGAATGGTAAGATTCTTCATGTGGGCCTCCTAATCTGTAAAAGATGCGCTTGGGTGGATAGCAATCTGTGGGTGGAGTAACGATGTACCCAGCAACACAATTTCTGTAGTTAGTGCTGAAGACTTGGCATTACCAAGACTAGATACTCCCAGTCCCTAGTCGCTTATGAGTGTTGCCTTCCAGCAGTGGCGTAGCGTGGGGGGGGGGGGTAGGGGATCAGGGGCAGTTGCTCCTGGCGCAGAATTCTTAGAGGCACAAAATTTGGGATGCAAATTGCACATTGTGCCATGCAATACGTGCCGGGCACTGGGCACTGGCAACCTATGCTACGCCGCTGTGGCTCTCAGGACAATCCTGCAACTGGCACACGTACAAACGATCAATTAGGACTAATGTAATGAATGAGGCCATCATTTCTTAGAGTTTCAATATCGTTCTCTCTGTCAGAGGATGTGATGGCTGGTAAAAAGGAAGCAATCACTGAATGCCATCACTCATTTCTGCTTAGGTAGGCTTTGGTTGTCATTGAGTTGAGTGTGACTAGCAAAAATGCATGGGTCTGCTAAGGACAAGTGTCAAGTTTTTCACATGAATGGTCAAACCAAATTGATGGAGGAGGACTCTATGTTGAGTGTGGGCGAGACATTGAGAGTCATTCCCTTTTCGCACCCAGCATCTAAATATAGATACATGTGAGTCTGGCTGCAATGCAAATGTGCGGCCACCACACCTAGACATTTGATAAACTGTCTTGGGTCTATGGGTCTATAGGTACTGCCATGTGTGGAAAGTGAAAGTAGGAATACTTGAGGTCATGTCGCCATGTGGTCCCCCTTTCGCGGCAGTGGAGGGAGCACTGCAGGGTGATCACTTTGAAGAGGTTTGATGTGATGTAGCGTTTGAGCCTCCTTAAGTCAAGCTGGGGAGGCAAACTTTAATACTACACCCCCTGTCCTTGCTGATAAGTAGGTACCGTCTGTACCGCGTGTTTCAAAAGTTAAGCCTTTACCTCTTTCAACAAGATTGTGAGATGTTACTTTTTGAGTTTGCGGTGATGTAATACTGACACTGAAAATTAGGTCCTGCACATTCTCCTTTGCTTTTTCGGTTGAGGATTAGGCAGGTGTTACAATAGTGCCTCCACAACTTCTCACTAGTGCCAATCATATTGTGGTAATGAGACCTACTGCCACCCTCTACCAGTGGTGTCAATCTTCTTGTTTTCATTTTCGGGAGCAAGGTATCTCCCATGCCCTGCATGAAAGCCCTTTTTCTAGAACCCAGAGAATCTGGGTGCACCTGGTCTCTGATGAGGGGGAAGATCCTGGCGCACAAGTTTGAATTTCTTCTCTACCCTTTGCATAACTATACCATTGCCCTTGAAAATGATTCTATAAAATGTTTTGATAAAAAATGTTTCCTTTTATATCTGCAATAGGTCTATGCAGTGATGTGAAGCTTTTACTATAGCAACATCACAAAATAAAATGATGGACAGAGTGTTGAAACTTTTCAAACACTCACCCCAGTCAAAGATCTGGGTTTAATCCATCCTCATGTCACCCCAGTTTGGACACAGCCGTATGCAAATCAGTCTTGACCTTGCTCCCCATGGGAAGAGTCCAGCCCGAACTGCCAAGCCAGGTCCTCCCTGGACCGGAAACAAACATCATGGGACCGGTTTCGTATTATCACCCCTCACCAGCCAGGCTAGCCTGAATCCAGTGGCACAGTGAGCGCGGGGCCTACATTTGGGCATACCCGTCCCACTTAGGGCAACTATAGCAACACAAAAAGATGATTGATGGAATACTGAACATTGTCAAACATTCACCCCCAGTCACAGATCTGAGTTAAATCCATCGTTTTTTGCTTACCATGGCACCCCAGTTTGGAGCTACATATAAGCACCACCTCAGTGTATCAACGTCAGTTTCTTTCTTGACTGTCAGTGTTCTCAGGCGTAAAGCTCATCAATTATCAGATCTGTCAGTATGCAAATCTCTTGTCTGGGATCTATTTTAATGTAAGAAGAGACCATTTCACAGAATGGGAAGGAGGGAAGATGGTGAGAAATCTGCGGTTATAAAGAGTATCCCCCATAAATAGCATTGCCAAATGTAAACAACTTGCTCTTCTGATAGATACTTCTAAATGCAGATTCCTTAACTTTAAAATAGATACCATAGTAGTACCTCCCAAGGTGGTGAGTCTTTGAAATGGCTAAGATTAAAAGAATTCTGCAGAACGGAACGGAAGAAATGCCACTCCTGTCGGACCTGGCTGTCAAGGTAGTAGTGCTTCGTGAACGTGTGCACTTATGCCCATGTCGCAGCCTGGCAGATATCAAGAACAGTTACTCTGCATGCCACCGCAGAGATAGCACTCTGTGTAGGACATTTTAATACAGAGAATTATCCATGTTGATAAAGTCTTTTTTGCACTGCCGGGCCTTTCTTTGCCCCAGAGAACCCCTCTGAAAGCTGATCGGCCACCTGATGGTCTTAGGTGCATTTGACATAAAAGCTTAAGGCTCTTTTGGGGTCTAGCTAATAGATTCTCTCCTCTTCTTTCAAAGCGTGAGGTGGAGCTAGAATGTCGGCACAGGGATGAATTGCCCAACATGAAAATAGAGGCACAACCTTAGGCTAAAAGGCTGCTGTGGCCCTCAATACTTTATCAAGGAAAGACGTACAGGGGTTTGCTTGGACGAGGACGGCGAGGACGAGAGAGAGACCCCGGCGCGGAGGAGGGCAGCCCGGAGACGCCACAGCAGGTAAGGGCCTTTTTTTGGTTATAATTTAATTAGGGACGGTGAAGGGGAGTGGAGCGGAGCTCCACAGAGTTTTTTTCCAACTCAGTGGAACTCCGCGTAGTGGCACTCCGCTAACTCTGCCGGGGCTTAGTGATTAGAACAAATACTGTTGGTCTGGCAAACTCAAAAAAACAGAAAGACCTTTCAACTAACCTTTAATGGTGCCCACTGCATGTCAGTGCTGGGCCAAACACAAAACAAACAAAAAGACACCCAATAGTTTGGCCTGTAAGGGTCTGTATTGCGAGTGCCAAACCAGGCCACAGAGTTGACCTAGCACCTGGCAGAGACAGACTTTGTAGATGGACACTTGGTTAGCAAGGATGACATTTATAACTTCAGGAGGAAGACTGAATATAGTCAACTATGGTTGCTGACTCTCTATGCATGGAGTTGCAAATTGCACATTTTCGGGTGCAGGACCCTTTCCAGCTGCTGCAACAGGAGATCGTTCCAAAGTGATAGCCTGATCGCAGGACAGATGCTCATAGTCTGAAGTTCCAGATACCAGACTCTCCTTGCCCAATTAGGAGCCACTAGTATGACTTGGGCCCAGTCATTCCTGATCTTCTTTACGCAGCAGCTTGAAGGTTCTACAGGACTCCCTTGCTCCATTCTATTTGGAATGTGTCTCAGGGAGGCAGACTTCTTGGAAACTCCAGTGCGCAAAGGTTTTGACACTGAACATTCTTAATGGCGGAGAAAAGATTTAACCAAGGTATTCTCTATTGCTGGAAGATCGCCTGTGCCACCTTGGAATGTAACTTCCATTCATAATCCACTAGGTGCCACCGGTCGAGTTTTCCCGCCCTGGTGTTCAGAGATCCCACGAGGAGGTTCACGATAATAGAAATGCCTTGATACTCCAGCCAGCTTCAGAAATGAATTGCCTCTTGGCAAATAGAACCTGGGACCCCACCCATCCAGCTGGCTGCAGCAACACATGTTGGTGCTGTGGTTTGTGAGAACCTGAACAAGCCCCCTTTGATGTATGGTAGGAAGGCTTTCAGTGCCAAACAAATGGCCTGCAACATGATGATGTGGAGACAGGCCTCCGCTGGAGACTAGAGTCCTCTGTTCTCTAACTACCCCAGATGACCTCCTCACCATAGCAATAATGCATCCGTCACCACTCTAGGTGTGGCAGGAAGAGGGGTTTGCTACTGGTCGAAGTGCAGTTGAGCGGTCACCACTGCAGGTCTATTGCAGTCTCCTGTGACATCTGGATGGAATATGACAGGTTTCCCTGGTGCTGAACCCACTGAGACTTCAGGTTTCTTTGTAGAGCCTGCATATGCCACCAGATATAGTCCATTACCAGGATGCAGGAGGCCAAGAAGCCTCAGACCCACCTTCATTGAGATCGTGGACTGACACTAAAATAGCGGTATCATTGCCCGAATGTCATGGACTCGTTATGATGGAGGCAAGCAAGTCATGTTTGACTCTGGCACATTGATAATGAACCCCAATGTATTCAGGAGGTGGACCATCATCTGGAGGTGGTATATGACTGACTGTGGGGCACCCACATTCAAAAGCAAGATGTTGAGGTAGGGAAAAAATGGGATCCCCAACCTCCAGTGGCGTAGCTACACACTCTGCCGCCCATGGCGGTCCCTGCCTTTGCCGCCTGCAGCCGCGCTGAAGAGAGGGGAGGTGGTGCTGCTGATAAATTCTGCATTTGTCGCCCTAGCGGCAAATGCATGTAAGAGCGGGGGGTGGAGCCGCCCCCAAAAACTCGTGCCCTCCCTTGCTACACCACTGCCAACCTCCAAATGTGTCCTGCGACCATTGCCATCACTTTTGTGAACACCGGAGGGGCACTGGTGAGGCTGAAGTTGAGCATGGCAAATTGAAAATACTCCTGGGACCCTGTTACGTGTAGAAGGCTCTTTCCCTGTTTGCCCCATGGTGCACCTTCAAACAGGTGCATCGTGGCAGACAAGGAAAGTGCACCCTATTATGTTGAATGCACTGCACTACAGGGCAGCTGTGAACGTCTGCTGCCCTGGATGCAACACATTCAAGTGAAATACGGAGTGACTGCTCACTTTTAAGAGGGGAGATAGATCTACTTGCAGGTGGGTGCAAGGATTGACTGCACCCACTTGCAAGGAGATGTTTGGTGGATCCATAGGACCCCATTGACGCCCTACAGAGGGCTACTATCAGGGTGCACACACTGATAGCGCACCACCTTTTTGTGGCGCACCTTCTGTGCACTTCCTGACAGCTTCTTTGCCTTTGAACTTGCGTCCATAATACAGTGTGGGCGCAGAGGCAAAGGGATTTACTCATTTGCATGGGGTCACGACCCCTTGCAAATGAGGGAACTCCCTCTTGAGATATGGCTGGCACTACATGTGCACCAGTGCTATCGGTATTACAGAAGGGGACGCACAAGCGTCTGTGGCCACTTCTGTTATACCAAATGCCCCAGGAGCACACAAAGCGGGTGCACATGCCCATTGTGTCTCCGGGGCACTCTTTATAATACGACTCCAGGCCTTCTTTGAACCACAACTAGTGTCTGTGGGACTGCAGGACTGGCACATGAAAGTGGGTGCCCTGCAGGTTCAAATTTATCATCCAGTCACTTCGATCCACAGCAGATAGAACCTGGGCCAATGCTTGCATCTTGAATTTATTCTTCCACATTAAGGCATTCAGAGGCTGACAATCCAAAATAGGACGAAGGCTTCCATCCTTCTTCGGCACATGGAAATAGAGGGATTAACAGCCAGTTGCTATTTCTTGTGCCAGAACCCTCTTTATAGCTCATTTGTCAGAAAGAGTCTGCATCTCCTGGAGCAAGATGGACAGATTCTCCATGGAAAGACACTCTAATGTTGTTGGAAGATGTGGAGGGTCAGAAAGGAATGGCAGAGCACAGCCTTGTTGAATGGTCTTAAGGGCCCACCTCTTCGATGTTATATTTTCACACTCTTGGAGGAAATATCTGATACTGCCTCCCACAGGGTGGTTATGTGCCACTAAGGGCAAACTAAAGCATCTTGGTGGTTGATGCCACCTTGGCAGGCGACTGGGACTTTTTCTGCTTGTAGTGACCGGGACATTTTCAACTTTAGTCCTGTCCCCAACCTCAAAAGTACTGGGGTGCTTGTTGCCGTCAAATGGCATATCCAATACCGAAACTTGCACTTCCCTGTAAAAGCCTGTGGATCTCATCCAAGCATAACGCTGAAGCACCAAACTAGTGCCAGCAGTTTTGCCCATGCAGTCGGTAGTGTCCAGTCCAGAAGGTATAGTGTTTGAGCCAGGTTGGCTGCAATTCCTCAGGGACTGCCAGCAAGATCCTATCTAACCATGTCACATAAAGCATCGGAAGTGATTTGGTATAGCTTTGGGACACGCCCTCATTCAAGGTGGAGACAAATTCGGCTGTGAGTCAGATAGAACTGTTGGGACGTCAGGGCTGGAGACAAGAAGCAAGAAGAAAAGGACCAGCGTGGATTTAGGTGCCAGATTAGAAATCAGTTCCAACAATGGAGTGGAAACTGAGACCTGTTCAAGAGGCACAAATGGCACCAGCGATGGATTCATCGTCCGTAACCCAACCTGAGGACCCCACGGTTCCTTAGGGCCTGAAGGCAAGCTAGAGGGAACCGTAGAATTATCCAGCTATGCCAGAAAATGAGGAGCAGGAAAGCACAGTCCGACTCTGTTAGGGACTTTTGCCACAGTCAAAACTCAGTTAGATGTCTGTCTTGACCATTTAATTTGGTTCCATTATGGGCCCTGATTAAGAGTGACTCGTCGGAGGGCAACTAAGGCAATGGGTTGGACGGGGAAAATCACGAAGAGCACACCGCTATGGGAGGGAGCCCAGTTTTGGGAGCTACGCAGGCTTAAGAGGTTTGGGACCTGGGACACCCTGGGGATCTCCACAGTGGGGGATATCCTCAAACAAGGAATACTCAAAATATGGGTCAAACTCAAGCAGGAATATGACATGCACAATTCCCAATTCCTTAAATATGCACAATTGCGCCATGCCTGGCAGGCAGAGAGCCTCTCCTGTGACCAACTCTCGGAATTCGCACCCCTGGAAGGCAGACTCTTGCATGAAGAACTGACACACAAAGCGATTTCCTTCACGAACAAGACCATTAATAACAACATTCCCGACGGACTGGTGGGACTCTGGACAAGGTGAGAGAGAGAAGTAGGGCCTATGGAAGACATAGAATGGGAGGCGGCATTGATGCACCCCAGAGAAGTCGCCATAAAAGCGAGACTTTGCTTTATTCAACTAAAAATACTGCACCGAATTTATTACGACAGGGACAGGCTGCATAAGATGGGTAGGGCGGAATCACCAGTCTGTCTGGCCTGTACCACGAATAGAGGTTACTTTTTCCATACAGTATGGTCATGTCCTGAGATACAGTTATACTGGAAGCAAGTAATTGAACTGTTGGGAACAGTCCTAGGGGTGGCACTGACGATGGAACCAAAGTTTGTAATACTTGGGATACCAAGTGAAGTGGACATCATAAGAATGGAATTAACTCTTGCCTCCCTGGGGTTGGTTGTGGCGAAATGGGATATAGCCAGAAAATGGGGTGGGGAGGGAAGTTGACAGACCAACTATCCAGGAATGGTAAGGTAAGGTACATTTTATTATGCTTGATTAATTAAAACCATTGCATACATAGTCATTAAAATCAAACCAGTTGTGTTGGTATAAAAACGACTTCAATGATAAATAGACGTTCCACTTTGTTATTTTACATAAAACTATTAAGATTATAACATAAAAAGTAATTTCCTTAACAATTGGTGCTCAGTCTAAAAGATAGTTTAGTAGAGTTGACTTTTTAAGTTCTCGCTATGCAAAAGTCTTTTACAAAACTTTCACTCTGGATTATCTAGTTTTCCCTAGGAGTACACTAAGCGTTAAAAATGGACCCAAGCTGCAAACAGTTACTGGTTGTGCCTGTCTTTGGCAACATAGAGCTTTTAAGGGTGTTCTCGAAGTTGTCTTGATGAGCCATCTTGTGGAGCAGAGTTCACAGCCAATGATGTAATGTTTTTCAGTCTCAGTGTAGTGAGATCAAGGAATTTTGTGAGGCGGCAGTTTAGCTGTACTAAAGTTGGATTGAAGCACAGCATTACCGCCTGTCTGCATGACCTAAGTCCGTGGTGGTTAAAAGATGGTTTTAGTAGAGTGCACCTTATATCCTTTAGTTTGCTGCAAATATAAATAAAATAAGGTTTTCTGTGCCACAGGCACACAAGCAGCATGGTCGCCCCCCTCCTCTTTTTTCCCATGACGGTAAAAACAGTGCGATTGAGCCGGCTCCCAATCTCAATTTAAAAAATGTTTCCTTTGTCACCAGCTTTGTTCCTGCCTTGAGGTAGGGTTGTGATTTAAGGATGCCGTAATTGTTTAGCACAGCCCAACCATGGGCTCGTTTTGATAATGTTTTCTTGTCCTCCATGGCTGATATTAGTCTGGTTGTCATTGTAACAATTTTTTTAAAAACTGAAAAAGCCGTTGGGCAATTCCAAAGGTCTGTCAGGCCTAGGATCTTGGTGGATTCTTGGAGGTATTTGTTTGCTGGCGATTTTCCAGTGGTGGTTATTCAAAGTCCCCTCTTCGGCTGTTTTGATCTTGTGCCAGCATTTGACGTAGGCTCCTCTTCTTTCTATCGTCTGGTTTTGAAGCCCAAATTCCAGCCTTATTTGGGCTGGAGACACGTATTTGGGGAGCTGAAAGATTGCTCGATAAGAGGTTGCTATTATGCTATCTAGAGTTGTTGAGTCTATCCCTCTTAATGATTTGCTCCCATAGGTGATCGTAGGCTGTAATTTAGGCAGCAGCTTTTTCAGAGGTTTCGTAGGGATTCCATTTGTGGCTTGAAGGAGTTGTGTTGATCTTAAAGGATGCCCAGGTACTTGTAGCTTGTTACACAATTTATTTGGTTACCTTCCAGGTTCCAGCTGGGGTTTGTCTTCTTATGGTGATTTACTATCATGATTTTAGTTTTTTTAAAGTTTATTGTCAAAGAGTTTAGTTCTGAAAATTTTTGAGTAACGTCCAGGAGGTGCTGAAGACCAATGGGGGACCGACTAATCAGGACTAAGTCATCATCATGTAATAGGTTAGTTAGTGTCATGTTGCCTAGCTTTGGTGCATGTGATGTACAGTTATCCAGTTCCGTGGGTAGATCTGCCAGAAAGAGGTTAAATAATAGCAGAGCTAGTACGCATCCTTGTTTTAAACCCTTGTTGGTGGGGATTCTTCTTGAGAGGTACGTCCCTGCACCTAACTTTATTCTTAACCACGTTTTGGTATGCAAAAGCCTGAGTTGATCTAGGAGGGTGGGTGATATCCCCCAGCTGACCAGTTTACGCCAGAGCTTATTGCGGTCTGTGTGATCACAAGCTGCGGAGTAATCTATGAAGCAGTGATATAATGGGTACTTTCACAGTTTCGCAGAGTCCATAAGCATGGTTAGGGCCATGATGTTTGTGACGCTACCTTGCCCTTTGCAAAAATCTGTTTGTGTTGTTGGGATGATACAGTTTGTGGCGGCCCAACTGGTCAGATCATTTAAGATGATACCCGCATAGTACTTCGCCTCGGTGTTTATGAGGGCTATTAAACGATAGTTGTTTGGATCGGACCTGTCTCCCTGTTTATATATTGGGCTAATAATTAAGCCTAGCCATGACTCTGGAATTTTGGTAGACCCTAAGGCGTGTCTGAAGACTGGGGCTAGTACTTTGTTCCAGAATTCGGGGTCAGATTTATACAGAATTGGAGGGATGCCATTTGGTCCGGGGGACCCTGCCCGTCGGCCTCTCACTATTTGTTTTCATGTTGTCGATTCTGCTAGATCGTTCTACTCTTCTGCTGTAGTTAGTATGCAAATTAGAATTGGTAACAGATGTGACTCCTTCTGCGTCAACATTGGTTTTCTGCTGGCCTCATCATGTAGGCTATGTTGGTTTGGCTCTTCAGTTGTAAGGTTGTTGAGACTGATTTTTTCTCGATGGAGCGTGCCGGGGATGGCGGATTTTTGTTCAAAGTTGTTAAAGTGTTTGAAGAGATAATCAACCCATGTAGCTTCTTCAATATTGGAGCCTATGCCATGGTGATTGGGTCGCTGTAGTTTATTGACACTCTGCCAGAATTTAGCACTATTTTTCTGGTTGGCGTCAAAAAGAAGTTTTGCCCATAACTCATTATCCTTTGCTCTTTTGTTTGCCCATCTTCTTCGTTTTACTGTTGTTTTTAGTTCACGGAGTGTGCTTAGTAAACTGAGGTTATTTGGAGCCTCACGAAGTAATTTTAGGGTGTAGTTTATGGATTGATTGAGTTTTTTTTAATTCAGGCATTTTTGTCATCTTGGCTGTACTGACTGAGACTTTCTTCGTCATATTGCTCTGCCTGTTGGTAAATGCCTCACCAAGAAATGTAACAAACTTTTCCTAGAGTTCCTGGGGATCAGTTGCCCTGTCGTCTAATTGGTTGTACAAATATTTCGCTTTCAGTGATATTTCCTCGATGTTGTTGGAGTTGCAACTTATTATTTTGAGATTGATAGTTTCGTCCAATACAATGGTTTTTCTTTTGTCTAATGTATGACTTGGAGTTGCGAAAAGGCTTAACTCTTGTGGCATGTGGTCGCTTGATTCATTGTTTCCAATTTTGAAGGTGGCAATATTGTTAAGCATTGTAAAAGATGCAAAAGTGAAATCAAGGTTTGAGGAGACTGTTGCCGAGTGAAACGTGGCTGCGGGTGGGTTGTCCTCCTCGAAGCAACCATTTAGGGCTCTCAAGTTTAGGTGCTCTAGTTCCCGGAGCAGTTTTTCCGCACTTTTTGCTGGCTTAATGGAGTGTGTTTTTCCTTGCGTCGGGATTTCCCATCCTCCTGTGAGGTCTCGCATAGGGTCATCATCTTGAGTGAGCCCTAGGAGGTGCATGTTAAAGTCTCCTGCTAGGATAATGAGATCAGAGGCTTGCTCGTCCATTACTCTGTTTAATTCTGTAGGTAGCTCTTTCGACGTTCTTATTTTCTGTTTGGGATGTACATAGACATTTATTATAAATATGTCCTGTTTGTACTGGGTAAGCTTGAGCTTTATTTTTGCGGTCTGGATGCAGCTTGGTGGTTTCAGGTGAATTTTTATTGTAACGATCTCTCCTATTTCGGTAATGGAGGCCAAAAGCAGTAAGCCCCCTGAGCGGGGGCCAAATACTGAGCCCTTGGTTGCCGGGAATAGGTAAGAGGTGTAGCCTTGCAGGTCAAAGGGCTTGTCTTCCCAGGTCTCCTGGAGCAGAATTAGGTCAAAGGATTTCAAATAGTTTAAGGTCTCTTGATCTCCCACTTTGGAGGCTAAACCATTGATATTCCAGACACATATTGTGGTGCCATCCCTCTTTGATAAAGGGGTGAGAGCTGCAGTTGACTGTTGTCAATTTGTGCTCACTGATGTTATTAGCCGCTGTGTACATGCCCAATTGTTATTTGTTGGAGTGTGTGTTGGGGCGGATTGTCCTTGAGTTGGTAGCAGTGCAATTGTCAGGCTGGCATCTGTCTTTTTCCCTGGCGATCTACTCCTTGCTCCTTTCAGGACTGAGGAGGTCGACTGGCATGGGCTGTTTCTTTCGTTGCTTAGAAAAGGTGTAGGATAAGGTGGCTTTGGTACTGACTTAAGAATTATCCCCCAATTTAAAAATGTGTTTCTTTCCCTTAAAATTCTGCCTGCTATATCCAGAGTTCGCCATCTGGTGTTGGTTGCTTCATGACTTTGACTACTATTGTTAGGCAAAAATTCAATTGAAAGTAAGTCCGAGGTGGTGATACCCACTAGAGTTGCAACGGAATCTAATAGCCGTAATACATTCCCTCTGTTCAATATATCCACATGACCTCGTGTCTTGTATTGTGGAAGGAGTGTTATGGTATTTGTCACTTCCTCCTGCGGTGCATCCTGATTGTAGGGGAACAAGCCATCATTGTTGGTTGCTTTTTGAGCGGGTAATTCCTGGTTTTGAGGATGTTCACTGACCTTTCTAATTGTTTCTTGGGCTGAGGAAAAAGCTTTAGCTTTATCTAGTTCCTGTTTGAGGTTGTTATGAAGAAGTGTTGATTTATCAGACAGTGGCCGCGGTTCGTTGTGGGAGCTGGTGCCTTGCGCAAGGATTTGTCTGGTGGGTAGCAGTTGTTCATAGTGACTATCCCGTGAGACTACTCCTTGCTTTGGCCTTGTAAATTGTAATCCTTCAATTGGTGCCTTTCTATCGCCTAGTGTTAGAGGCAGATCTTGCCATAAATTGGTTTTTGCCATATTTCTGCCCTGAGGGCTAGGAATTGGAGTATTTCCGGATGGTCTTTCTGTTGGTTTGTGATTACATTCCGGGGTGTTACTAGTGCTAGCTGAAGGACAGTAGTCCCTTTTTTGTTCCTTGGAGTGGTTGTTTCCCATGAAGAAAATGTTTGCACCTTCTCCCAGGGCTATAGCTGGAGATTTTAGGCCATCACTTTCGGGATAGTTTGTGACTAATCTTGGCAGGGGCTGAGTGAACAGATGCTGGCCCTGGATAGTGGATTTCCTGTTTCTTCCTTTCCCTTTTTGCTTATGGGCTATTTTTTTTGGCAGATTTTTTTGATTTTCTGTTAATCCTTTTTTTGGTATCGTGCTTGTCACTGATTTCTCCTGGTAATGGTTTGCTATTTTGTGATGTAGTCACTTTTTATTGTATGGTCGATGTCAAGCTTTCCTCATTGAGATTTAAGTTACTAGCAGTTTCCTGAGTAGTCGTTGTTGGTTGTTTAATCTGTACTGAGCTACCCCCCGTATGGATCGGATTGCTGGCTGCTTCGTGAATTGTTGCTGTTGGTTTCAAGATGGTCAGTAAGTCACCCAGTATACTCGGAAGCATCAGTAATTTATCCACTATTGGGGCGCAAGAGCATTCTTGTTGCTGTGATTGTGTTTTAAAAGCCGCTTCTTGCCCTCTCTTAATTAATCCATTAAGATCGGCTAGCTTTCTATCAATCCCTGAAGTAAAGTCAGCAAGAGTTTGCAAGACTGTTAGCTGGAGATCCAGTTTGTGGGATTAGTATTGCAGTGCCGCTGTTGAGTATTGCATTGTGCTTAGTAAGGATTGCTAAATTAATTTTTTATTGTTGCTTGTGTTCCCAATGTTCCTTTGTTCAGAGCTTGATGTGTTAAGTTGGATTGTAGGTTTATGGCTGTAGGAGGCAACTAGTTCCTCCTACTCTGGAGAGGCTAAGAAGGACATATCAACATTATCAATATTTGATGAATGAGAATCTTCCTTTGGGAGCGCCTGGCTTTGTGCTGGTTGAAGTTTTTCGTTGAGATTGCAAGATATTGATGAAGCCACCAAGGGCTTTGTGTTGACCGTGCAGGGAGGTGACAAGGAATGTGGATGATGGCCTTTTGGTTGTGGAATGTTTTCCGTTGTTATGCTTGCCTCGTGCTGGATTGCTGGTTGTGAGAGTACTTGACGGGACTTGTTGGTCTGTCCCGTGTCAGGCTCATCTTGCAGCAATGCTGTTAGGGTATCTAAGCCAGTGTCAGGCTCTTCTTGCAACAATGCTGTTAGGGTAACTAAGCCAGGGCCGATCCCAGCGACTTGTGAGGTGGGCGAGGAGAACGTGGAATCCGGTCCTGATGCTATCACGCCTTGACGATGACATATTAAAAACGCCGGATCTGCTGGGCCCTCATTTGTTGCTCTTAGCTTCTCGAAAGCTACATGGGAGACTAATTGATAGAAAGCGTGTTCCTTGTTTGTGGATGATTTGTTTGATTCATCTCCCACTTGTGTTTCTTTATGGATGTGACAGGGGAGCAGATCTTCCTCCCTATTTTTCCCTATGACTTTGCCCTTGGGTTTGTCTCTGGGGACAGTTGGTTCGTCAGTTGGCATTTTTGTGAGGAGATCAGTTTGGTCAGGACGACCAAAAGGTAATTTCCTATTTTGGCTCTGTGCTCCATCTTGGTGGCTGTCATTGGTGATTATCATTGGGCTGTCGTTAAAGTGGATTAGTGCAGTACATTTTTGTTGATTGAGGAGCTTGAGCTGGGGCAAGACCACCAATTGGTATGGGTAGGAGAGGAGTTTGCAGCCCTTCTATGGCCCCACTCTTGGAGAAGATTGCTGTACCCGGGTCTTTCAAGAAGGAAAATTAGTGTAGATCTTAGGCTGATAGGAACAAGGAATTCTCCTTGATGGCGACCCTTTTATGCCAAGTAGAGTCTGATCCTCGGGGCTAAGCCTTGTGTTGGCTATAGCGACCTTACCCATTAATGTTCCTTGCGCGCTTCGGTTTTTGGTAGGAGGTTTGTTTTTTTTCCTGACAGTGGAAGTTGTTTTTAGTTGGCACACTGTGTGACGGACTAACAAGAGGGTTAGGAGGGTTGGGAGTCATGTAGGGCAACAAGTTATTTAATCGCCCATCTGTTTTATTGCGCTTTACCTTTGGGCTGTCTGGGTTGGGCCTAGGGCCGTCTGGGCCCTCTGGACTGGCTGTACTGGTGGCCCTAAGCTCACTCCTGTCCTCGATTTTCCATTTTGTTGCCTTGGGTCTAGATTGAGGTTGAGATTTCAATTTGGCTTACTGGGGCTTTTCTCACTCTGCCCAACCTCATAATTCCCCTACTTTGCACCGGTGCACCTGCTGGTGAGGCTGGATTGCTGGGGCGAAGTAGAGACAAATACAGAGTTGAGAGCTGATGCTGATGCTGAGTTGATTAAAGCTTCCCTATTCCCTGGAACAAATCCAGGTGCTGGATTTGATTGCAGCTGGACTGTTAGAAAGTTGAAAGTGATCAAGGGGTCGGTGGCGGTCCATGCGGCAAGCAGGGCGTGTTGGGGCCTCTAAGCTGTCTAAAAAAGTCCAAGGAGATGTCCCCCCGTTCTCGGTGCCCTGCCCTCAACTTCCCAGTGGAGCTGTGCGTGCTATGCCTGCTCTTCCCTGTGTCCTACACAGGTAGTATAACACGGTGTGGCTCATCAACAACTGGGTCCAAGCATTGGCGCGTGGCAGCAAATGCAGCAAAAGTGCAGAACAAACAGCAAGAGTGCAGGACAAACGCAAGAGGGGCGGTGTTGAGAAGTGCCTGAGGCAGTGAAATGATGGCTGCTAATTAGGCTAGTTTAGCGTCTGCCAGGTGCCCAAATGAAGAAAACTGAAAGGAGAGGCGAGGGGGAAGAAGAGAAAGTCTACCATGGAACTGGGTCGATTACTCCAATGCCGCCGGCATCGAGGTCCGTCTCCTACCTCTCCTGCCTCACGCCCTCCGACGGTGATGCCTTCCCTCAATCAGGCGTTGAGCGTCTGCCTGAGCTGCAAAGGCAATGTTGGGCTAACCCGCAGGACCGTTGAGCCGGGAGCTGGGGTCCGGGAACCTGGAGTTGCAACCTGCTGCAGAACGCCAAACGCACCACGGTTCTCCCGCTGCAGCCCACTCCCACTCCGCTGTGCCGTGCCGCTGCTCCTGAGAACGAGCCAAACTGCCAACTGGCTGTGTGCGTGCGGTGAGTCGGAAGTCCCGCACTGGTATCCAGGAATGGACGAAGGGGATGGATTTATGTATGACGGCTGAACAGACCATATACCGTAGTAGAGGATGCCCGAAAAAATTTCATAAGATCTGGGGTCCATGGAGACGATACTTCGGACTTGATATAGGGGATGACACACAACAACCCAATACCCAGACCACACAAGGGACCTTGCCATGATGACCAAGTGCAAACCAGCCTGGCGCCCTTCACTGCGACTCTCTCATTACTATTCCCGGGCTTGAAGTGACGCGACAGGAACAGAACGATAAGACACTGATGGCGAATCTTACCTTGATTAGATTGAGAGGGAGAGGGACATATGGCCCGAAGTTGATGATATTGTTTGTATTATGTTGTGATTGATTCCTGCAATTGTCTTATGTGACACACGTCTTGCACTACTTGTTTTGTTGGAACATAAAATTAAATTTATTTTTAAAAAATGAGTGACTCGTCTAGAATGCAATAACAGTGATAAACTGAAACAACATCAGGATTGAATTCTCAGGTGCAATAACTATAGCCTATTTCAAGTTTAGTGATTTCCCCTTTAATTTCTGGTAGGCTTGGTCAATTTAAGGGGTGACTTTATCACACTCGGTAATTATCAGGTGCTATAAACATTGTACTGCTTAAAGTTGTGATCCCTGGGAAAACCTGTTTGAGCCGAGATCGTTATTTTAGGAGGAACTCGTAACCTAGGATGTGGTGTATACCCTGCTTACCATTTGAATGCTCAATTTGAAACTAGGGGCCAGATATACACAGGTTTTTTGATGTCACAAATGGCCCAATTCGCAGAATTGACCTGTTTGTGGTTGCAAAAAAGCCTTTCGACATGTACCAGCCCTATTTTTGCAATTCAATAACCCATTACCAAATCGCAAAATGGGTTAGCGATGATCCGGTATTAGGAAGGGGCGTGTTAAGGTTGTCTATTCCTAATAGCAACTCGCAGTGGTATGTGTGACTGTTTTGTGACCGAAGTGTGGTTGCAAAACATTCACATTTTACCACCTACTTCAAGTAGGAGCTAACCCATTTGCAAATGTGAAGGGGCCCCTTGGAGACCCCTTTTTCTTCATCAAAGGAATGGTTTATATTCTACGAAGGACAATTTAGACCATTGAACAATACTGTTGATATTAATTTAGGACGTACTAATGTAATGAATTACATGTAGATTTGTTGAAAATGTTTCTACATTTGAACACACGTTTTACACATAGTGTGCAATAGGGTGGAGAACATAAAAAGTAGGGTATTATATTTTAGTTGGAGTTTTTATTGAGTTGACAAACAGGAGTGGTTAATGTATCACTAAGTTGAGGGGTGGGTTATGTATGTCTTTAAGGTTCATGGTTTGAACCGTCATTCAGTCTTGTGGTTGGGGCATACTTTCACGGCAGGTTATAATAAATGGTGTTCACGTATGGCAGTTTGAATTGGTATGAAATGGAGGAGGCTACAGAGTGCACAATGATGGTGGTCGCAGGGTGTGAGAAAGAGGCGGTTATGCGCAGGAACTGACGGTCGCACTGGGAAGCGTAGAGGGAGAGACACGGTTTGCGCTTGCTGGCAGCTTACATGTGGTTCTCCCATTGAGCTGTCTTCAGGGCTGTCTCTCCGCCTTGGTTGCTGTCTTGTGTTTGCGACTGTACTCTTGTAGTGGTACGAATCCTCGTTCTTCTACCCTTGTCGATCTCTCCAGCGCACCTGTGTTCATCCGGTACTTTAGGGAAACAGGATTGTCACTTTTCTTTTCAGTTCTTCGCGATGTGGCATCATGCCACACTCTGTTCTTCTTGATTGCTGTGTGATGTGGTATCCAGCCACATGTTGTATGTTTTCTCTGCAGATGCCATGGTGGCAGCTTGCCACTTGGAGTGTGCGACTCTCCTCATGTCTGTATTGGTCCACTGGCAACACCATCTTGAGGCAGTGTGGGGGAGGACACTCGTGCCGTCTTTGGCCCACTGTTGCAGTGGAAATGTAGAGGCTCTCCCTCCTGCATCCGGGCTGTGCTAGGCCTTTCCTTCCCTCTCTTCTCTGGGGGAACACTGGGTGCCTGGCAGCCAACTAGGCTCTCTCTGTACATGACTTAGTCTCTTGGAGGGTGCTCTCGCTCTTCTCACTTGTGATAGTGGTGGCCACCTGCCACCAGGGGTGTGCAATGCTCTCCTCCCCTTTCATATGCAGTTTTCTGGTTCTTTGGTCAATGCTGCACTTGCGGTGGTGGCCGACTACCACAGAGGAGCATGCCATGCTCTCTTGGCCAGTCTCAGCCTCTCATCCTATGTTCAGGCTTCATTGGGGTACCGTCCTTGTGCATGCTGCCTAGGGACAGGGACACTGCATGCCTCTCATGTGCCTTTCTTTTGCCTGGCAGCTGGGTGCACCCAGTGTTCTCTTTCCACTACCAGTGTTAGCAGATGGCCACTTGAGGGTACACGGTACACACAGCAACAGTTTTGGCTTCTCTCTGGCACTGTCTATGCTTTCAGGGGTAAGGACGCTGTAGGTTTCCTTTTGTTTTTATTTTGTCTTGCGGGGCGGCCAGGGCGCTCATCTCATGTGCATAGGTGTCTTTATGTTTTAAGTGAGGCCGCAAGTGTGTGAGCCCCTGTCAGGAAGAGCCCGGATGGGGGTCAAGTTATGCCTACCCTGGTGCTCGGCCCTTGGTCACGGAGAGAAAAGGGTCCGACATCCACAGGGTTAACAAAATCCTCACGCCCTCTCCTCTACAGGATGATGCAGGGATCACCGGTGAAAACGTCCAATCAGAGCCAAGAGAGGCGGGGAAAAGGGACCTCTCGCGGGAAGACAGGGCGAAGGAGGAAGCTGCTGAGTATGGGGAGAGCAGAACCGAAGACGCCTAGGAGGAAGATCGCGGGACACCTGGGGAATCCAGATGATTCGGAAGCAGAGACCCAGAGGACGGAACACGCCGCGACCCTCGAAGAGCCAGAGACGTGTAGCGAGGAGTGGTGGTCACGCCCGGGAGACACGAGTGAGACGCCGTAACTCAGGAGAGTTACAGCATTGGCAGTGAGTGGCAGGACCTAGGGAAACCAGGGAGGGAGGATGGAGAGGGTGGTCTGAGCTGGGGTGGACGTCTGCTAGTAACAGATCAGCCCTGCGTTTATTTTAGGTTATTGTATCAGTTTGCGTTTGCGTTTGCGACTTCTTTTGACGATTGTATTTCATTTTTGTTTGCTTGGGTCTTGAATACTTTTGGCCAGAAGTAGAAAAGGGGCCATATACCTCATTGTCTTAGCAGTACGAAACCGAACCCCTCCTACTCTCCTGCTATCATTAGAGAGTGCTTAAAAGAACTCCACTTTTCCCCTCACAACCTTCTTTTCAAACCGTCACGCCC
The DNA here is from genome assembly GCF_964204655.1 of Triturus cristatus. Lineage (NCBI taxonomy): Eukaryota > Metazoa > Chordata > Amphibia > Caudata > Salamandridae > Triturus > Triturus cristatus. Next base: position 736,259,852 of record NC_140592.1, read on the forward strand.
TACCTCACGTATTGCACCGTTGTCCGCTATTGTACAGCACTATCTGCACCTTGAGTGGTGAAGGGTAACATAGAACCAAGAATACTTAACACCTGAAAATTCACCGCCACTTTGTTTCCTGTCTTCCCTTTTGAGTATCCTGGGGAACCACCGAGATCAAGAGAAGAATCCAAGACCCCAAAAGATCGAAGCTCTCCATTCTCGACCAGCAAGTGAAATTTCCCACCCTATTGTTGGACGGTGCAGCATTCTCAAATCACAACTGTGTCTCAAACTATTCGTTCTTATCAGCCATCCAAGCCATCCTGACTAAGAGTATTAATAAATTCGTATTACCATTACACACCCTATACGGCCTCCTAGCTTTCATTTCCAACCTTCCCTCCGATAGGTGGTGTCAGAAGTGGGATCGTCGGGAATGGAGGCCACTTTAAAGAAGATGGCCGACACCCAGGAGAAGCTCAGCCAAGTTATGGAAAAGTTCCTTGCGGTAGCAGAAGGAGACCGCGAAAAACTCCACAAGTCCCTCACAGAACAGACCCAGGGAATTGTGATTACTAGACTGGCTGAATCCCTAACCCAACAGCGGGGACATCCTATCCTTCCCTCGGTAGTATTACAAAAGTACGTTGGCGGGAGGATCCAGATTTCTTTTTCGCTAACTTCGAGTGGATGGCTCGAGTGGCCGCATGGCCAGAAGATAAATGGTGTCAATATCTGGGTCCCCTCCTATCCGGAGATCTCCAAGCCGCCTATCAGGCAGCAAACCCCCTTGGGGCCACCCCATATACTGACATAAAAAGGACTATTCTCGAGCGCCTGGGTATAGACCAAGCAACCAATAGGATTTGTTTGTGCCAGATCAGGGAAGGGCACCAAGAGACTCCTCGGGCATTATATTATAGGGTACGAGACATGACGGACCGCTGGTTAAGACCTGAACAGTCTACAAAAGAGGAAGTCATGGAAAAGATGTATCTTGAACAATACTTGGCATCCTTCCACCCCCCATTCAACGGTGGGTTAGACAGCACACCGATCTCACTCTGGAAAAAGCGGTTGAAATAGCGAGCGCATACAGCCGAGCACAAGAAATACAGAAAGGGAGGGATGAAGTACAGTGGAAATTTGGAGGTGGGAGCTCCACCCTTGTGTGCCTAGGCCACCTCCTGTAAAAAAGTCAGAAACCGTGACTTTGTTGCCTGGACCACCCACACCTTCCTTTCGTCAACGCCCGGCTCCGGGTGCTCAATGCTATAACTGTGGTGCACATGGACATATCACCTGCGTCTGTCCCCAAAAGGAGGAGCCCATGGAGATTGGGCTCACCCGATCATTTGTTTGTAGCCCTGTTCCTCCTGGGGCTCGTCCCTATCATTGAACAGTGAGGGTGAACGGTGAAAATAGAGGAGCTCTCATAGATACCGGGTGCCTCCAGAGCATTATTCAACCACAAATCATTCCGGGGGGGTCAAGTCCAGGAAAGGTACGGTGACCATCCAATGTGTACATGGGGACCAGAAGCCCTACAACACCACCGAGGTATACATCCAGCATAACCCTGAAATAGATCCTGTTCCCCTCAGAGTGGGGATGATTCCCAAATTGCCGGAACCCTTGGTACTGGGAACAGATTATCCCCACATGAATCAACTGCTCCGAGAACCAGTAGCTGAGGAAACAGAATGGAGACAAACTGCACCCTTTTCAGAAGTGCCTGACTATGAACTGTGCCCAAGGACAACACGGAAAAGTAAGAAACAGAGAAGCGTCCGTGGACCCCAGTCTCTCTAACACAAACTGCCACGACTAAGGTATGGGAACACGATCAGGGCTTTAGGGTAGCTCAAAGAAACGATCCCACGTTGCGCGAAGCATGGAATAGGTCCTCAGAACAAGAAGACCCTGACCAAGCAGGTCCCCAGTTTATTAGAATCAAGGGTCTGTTATATAGAAAAGGAGGGAAAGAGGCGAACCCCCAATTATTAGTTCCACAGTCACACCGAGAGAAAGTCCTATTTTTAGCCCACAGCCATCTTCTAGGCAGTCATTTCGGGGGAGAAAAAAATCGAAAAGGCAATCCTTGAGAACTTTTATTGGCCAGGGGTGTATCAACAGGTCCGGAAATATTGCAGAGAAGGTGTCATCTGTCTAAAGAACAGCAGGATCATACCTCTACGTGTACCTTTTTGTCCCCTCCCGGTGATTGAAGAACCATTTTCCCGGATAGGGATGGACATCATTGGCCCCCTCCTTCCCTCCCGTAGTGGGTGTAGATATGCCTTGGTTTTAGTTGATTATGCCACCCTGTTTCTGGAAGCTGTAGCCTTACGACAACCAAATGCCACACAAATAGCAAAGGCAATGATTAATATCTTCTCCAGAGTCGGGTTCCCCAAAGAAATTATAACCGACCAAGGTACCCCCTTTGTGTTGAACTTAATGAAGCAAATATGTCATCAACTAAAAATAAAACAGATCAGAACATCTGCATATCATCCTCAGACAGGCGGTTTATGCGTAAGGTATAACGCAACTTTAAAAATCACCTTGAAACATTGCTTGAATTAGAAGCCCGAAAATGGGAGGAAATATTGCCCCTCGCCCTTTTTGCTCTCCGCTGTAAAAAGCAAAAGAGCACTGGTTACTCCCCGTTCGAGTTATTGTACGGGAGACAGCCCCGTACCCTTCTAGATATGTTAAAGGAGGAATGGGAGGAGGAACCTGAGGGGGCAAAACCTCTACCAGAGTATGTCTTGGGGCTAAAAGCCAGGCTGTACAAAATCAGGCAGATAGTAAAAACCCATCTAGAACTGGCCCAAAAACAGCAAAAACAACAGCATGACAAAACAACCAAGGAACGAAAGCTGAGTATTGACGATTGGGTGCTGGTTATGAGACCCACCTCAGAGCATAAAAGGTTGGGACAAGGGCAGGGCCCCTTTAGGGTCATTAAACAAATCACCCCGGTGACATACCAACTAGAACTAGACCCCAAAGAGAAGAGAAACACCCAAATCTACCATATTAATCTCTTAAAAAGGTGGGAGTGACCCAGACCATCCTTCATCATTAAACAGGATAATGGTGAACCCCGTTTGTACAGAGCATAGATCACGACCTACCCTCTTCCCAACAAAAAGAGCTGAGAGAAAGGTTGACGCCCCTAAAAAGGGTGTTCTCCCAACCCCTGGAAAATGGTACGATTAAGACCATACCGAATACCCGAGGCCAGAAGGGAGGCTATCGAGGCGGAAGTACAACAAATGTTTAACATGGGCATTATCAAACCCTCCAAAAGCGAATGGAATTCTCCAATAGTAATCGTACCAAAACCCGATGGTTCCATTAGTTTCTGCATTGATTTTAGGGAGGTCAATAAAATCTCTTGTTTTGATACTTACCCTTTACCCCGAGTGGACGAGATGATCGAGAAGCTAGGCAAAGCAAAATATATCAGTACCCTAGACTTATGTAAAGGGTACTGGCAAGTCCCACTTAGAGAATGTGAAAGAGAAAAAACTGCTTTCTCCACCCCGGGAGGGTTGTTTCATTTTAAGATGTTACCATTCAGTCTGCATGGGGCCCCAGCCACTTTTCAACATCTTATGAATCTGATCCTCAAACCCCACCAGGGCTACGGCTCAGCATATATAGATGATATCGTCATCTACAGTGATACCTGGGACCTCCACTTGACCCATCTAGAGAAAACCATTCAAGACCTAGCAGAGGGGGTCTCACCATAAACCCTGCTAAGAGTCATCTGGCTGCCCGATCAGTAAACTATCTAGGTTACCTTCTAGGGGAGGGGTTTATCAAGCCACAAGAAGAAAAAGTAGCCGCAATATCCCAACTGCCATTCCCCACAACACGCCGGGACCTCCGGGCTTTTCTGGGCATATTAGGATACTACAGGAGATTCTTCCCTGACTTCTCCGAAGTCGCAGGACCCTTGACTGATCTCTTAAAAAAGGATGAGCATACAGAGAAAAATTTAAGAAACCCCACCCAAAGTATCCTACAGGCGTTTACCCACCTAAAAACCCTCCTCACTACCAAGCCAGTCCTCCTAAGTCCAGACTACACCCGGCCCTTCATTCTACAGATCGACGCCTCAGAGAAAGGACTCGGGCGGTTTTATCCAAAAAGACTCACATGGCCAAGATAAGCCCGTACTCTACATCAGCAGAAAGCTGTTCCCCAGAGAAAGCAAGTATGCCATTATAGAGAAGGAAGCCCTTGCTATCAAATGAGCCGTGGAATCTTTGAAATACTATCTAGAGAGAAATGAATTCATTCTGTATACAGATCACGCACCCCTGGAATGGCTTGCCAAAAACAAGGGACACAATGACCGCATCCTCCGGTGGTTTCCGGCCCTCCAGCCTTATCACTTCACCACCCAACACAGAAAAGGCAAGGACCAAACTAATGCAGATTACCTCTCTAGGGGCCTCATGTAGGAAGCCAAATACCGGTCGGTAACGGCCGATTTTCGGTAATTATACCGTTACCGACCGGTATTTTGGCCATTGGTATGTAGGGGGACAAACTTTGCTTTCGGAATTTACCGAATCGGTAAAATTACCGATTCGGTAATAATACCGAATCGGTAATGTTACCGAATCGGTAACTTTTCCGAATCGGTAATTTTACCGATTCGGTAAATTCCGAAAGCAAAATCGAGATGTAGGGGGAGTGTGTGTGTGTGTTTAAGAGTCGGTATTTACCACCAACTTATAGTTGGTGGTAAATAATGAATGTATGTGTAAATGCATTTTTACGCGCGTAGCAGTGTGCAATGTGGCATACATACATGCCCTTAGGGCATGTATGTGTGCCACATGTGCACACATGGCCGAATCAGGGGTGCAACAGGGTGTCAATGTGACACCCTGCCACCCTTGTATGTGTTCCCCCCATTACCGAATCGGTATTTACCGATTCGGTAATGAGGCATACCTTCCCATCAATGGGAAGGTATGCCTCATTACCGAATCGGTAAATACCGATTCGGTAATTACCGACTAGTAACGATTCGGTAAAAAATACCGACTCATTACCTACATACCAGTTACCACTTCTAAAATACCGATTCGGTATCGTTCGGTATTTTAGAAGTGGTAACTGGTATGCTACCTACATGAGGCCCTAGGTATCCGCTTAAACAGTATCCTGCTAGCAGGAAAGTTAGGGTAGGGGAATGTCAGGAAGAGCTCGGATGGGGGTCAAGTTATGCCTACCCTGGTGCTCGGCCCTTGGTCACGGCGAGAAAAGGGTCCGGCATACACAGGGTTAACAAAATCCTCACGCCCTCTCATCTACAGGATGACGCAGGGATCACCGGTGAAAACGTCCAATCAGAGCTAAGAGAGGCGGGGAAAAGGTACCTCTTGAGGGAAGACGGGGCGAAGGAGGAAGCCGCTGATTATGGGGAGAGCGGACCCGAAGACGCCGAGGAGGAAGATCACGGAACACCGGGGAATCCAGACGATTCGGAAGCAGAGACCCAGAGGACGGAACACGCCGCGACCCTCGAAGAGCCAGAGACGTGGAGTGAGGAGTGGTGGTCACCCCCGGGAGACACGAGTGTGCCGCCGTAACTCAGGAGAGTTACGGCATTGTCAGTGAGTGGCAGGACATAGCGAAACCAGGGAGGGAGGAGGGAGAGGCTGGTCTGAGCTGGGGTGGACGTCTACTAGCAACAGATCAGCCCCGCGTTTATTTTAGGTTATTGTATCAGTTTGCGTTTGTGTTTGCGGCTTCTTTTGAGGATTGTATTTCATTTTTGTTTGCTTGAGTCTTGTATACTTTTGGCCAGAAGTAGAAAAGTGTCCGTATACCTCATTTTCTTAGCAGCACGAAACCGAACCCCTCCTACTCTCCTGCTATCATTAGGGAGTGCTTAAAAGAACTCCACTTTTCCCCTCACAACCTTCTTTTCAAACCCTCACGCCCTACCTCACGTATTGCTCCGTCGTCCGCTATTGTACAGCACTATCTGCACCTGGAGTGGTGAAGGGTAACATAGAGCCAATACTTAAGACCTGAAAATTAACCGCCACATTGTTTCTTGTCTTCCCTTTTGAGTATCCTGGGGAACCACCGAGATCAAGAGAAGAGTCCAAGACCCCAAAAGACTGAAGCTCTCCATTCTCGACCAGCAAGTGGAATTTCCCACCGTATTGTTGGACGGTGCAGTATTCTCAAATCACAACCGTGTCTCAAACTGTTTGTTCTTATCAGCCATCCAAGCTATCCTGACTAAGAGTATTAATAAATTCTTATTAACATTACGCTCCCTATACAGCCTCATAGCTTTCATTTCCGACCCTCCCTCCAACAGCCCCATACTCAGGCACTCAGGGCTGCTTGCGGTGCAGCGAGCACCCTCTATGTGGCCATGTAGCCTCTCGTGTGCCAGCCCTCAGCTCTTGCAGGTTGATGTACAGTCACCTCATGTGGTGGCCAAATGGGCGAACAGGTGAAGGCTCATCTTGCTCCATGAACTTTTTCTCTCAACCAGCGGCCCAAATGCGTCCGCTTACACTTGCAGGCAGGCCCTCTACCCCAACGGGCCTGACCGCATGACTTCTCCCTGGTGCAGCTATTTCAACCATGGGTCGCATAGCGTCGCTGAGGCTGCGGCCCTATGGGGGGACTGGGGATCCTGGTTTTGCATGGCTTTGGTCAGGTACGGTCCCAATCCTCTCCTCATATCCCGGGGGCGGGCCTTCATCCTGTGCTGGTGCAGCTAATTTTTTCATGTTTACCCAGTTGGGGCCTCCGCTGCGAGTCAATGCAGTAAGTGGTGGTTGGTGCGGCCGCTGTATGGTGTGTTTCATGTCGGGTGAGTCTGTACAGTAGGGAAGGCACCGCACTTTCACAGTGGCTGACAGACACATCAGCGGGGCTTCTTTTGTGCATTTCCTAGGGTGAAGCCGCGGGGTCCTGTAGACTCTTGCTGCCGGGAGCATGGCCGGCTTTTACTTTCCAAAGATGCTTGACTTCAGCAGGGCTGCTTCAGCCGAAGTCACTTACATGGCCCTGGCGCAGTGCAGCACCGCCTCGCTAATGCTAAGCTCATCTCCCCTGTGGGCAGGTGCTGGTTGCAGTTGCCTGTTCTACGATCTCCTCAGGGTTGGCACGGCCATTGGCTCTCGCTCCACTCCATCTGAGGATGTTGGGGATACTAATTTGCGGCAAAGACTGCTGCAGGCTCTGTGAAGCATTGAGGCTTGTGCAGGTGATGGCCTTAACACCCGGAGCAGCGGTGCGGGTGCTGGCAGAGAGCTCTGCAGGGTCCACATGTGATGATGTAGCACTGAAGGCGTACCCGGATAGAGGTTCGCATGTGTGGCTCACTGTGTTGGTAGGGTGCTGCTCTCACTTCTCTACGCTCATACCAGATAACAGCTACCACGGCGAAGAGACTGATGCGAAACAGTCTCTTTCCTCTCCTTCATGGCATTGAAAGCGTGAGGGGGCACGCATGTGGGGTCAGACCCCTCGCCGCCATTGTAGAGTTGCGGGCCATAGGCCCACATGCTACTAAAATGATGGACACAGACCCTGTGATAATGCTTGGTTAACTGGCAACAAGCAAGTGCACTTGGGCTCTTTTATTAGAAGGCCCACGTCACTTGTGACGCCTGTGTTGGATGGGTGTGGGGGTGTGAGTGGCCAGCCCTCGAGGGAGTGGCTGGTAATGCTAGTGCATGTTGAGACTCTAGAACGTATCCAGTAGGACACTACAGTGGCCACCAGGTGCAAGATTACCAGCAGTGATCCCCTTTGTGCATCAGGCATAGTTCCGATCAGTAATGTAAAAAATGCTTTGTCAATGTGCAAGGCCTTACATGGGTAATGCATAACAGCCATAGCTCCAATGCCCCTGGCACCAAGTTAATAATATAATAAGTCTCCCCAAACGTCAGCTCATGGCCTTGAAAATGCACACATTTTCATATCGAGTAGTCAATTTTGGTATACATATAATATTCAACCAAGCAAAAGCTTCTAATTTAGTAGGCTGGGCTGCACATAGGAGAGCTACTTATGGATAGCTGGAGAGCTACCAGGAGCTCATAGGGTACTCATTGGAGAAGCCTGCTTTAGCACATGGCCTCCTACAAGCCACATTCTCCCACATGTTAGATGACTTAAAGGATAACTTAAGGATGTAAATGACATCTCACATAAAATTTACCAAAAACAAGGTAATCGTAAATGAAGTTAAATGCTTACGTAATTCCTTAGCAGACTTTCCCAAATGCAGTGGGTGCATCTGACGGCACCCGCATCCCGCTAGTGCCACCAAAGTCCGTTCTTGATGGCATTTTCCTCATTTTATGATGAGGAAAAAACAAGGAGAAATAAAAGTATTTCTCCTCGTAGCGCCACTCCTACGCCTCTCCTGGGGAGGTGTAAGATTCTGACACATTCCCAGCTTTGCAAATCTTTGTAAATCTGGGAATATGTCAGCTTCCATAGAGGTTGTGTGGGAACACCCACAGCAACACCCGTGGAATGTCCCTTTCATGCAGAGTAGTGCGTGAAAGGGCCTCAAAAATGAGTTTTGCTGCTAATTAACAACTCCAGTCTTTCCCTTTCCCACCCAGGAAATGTTTGGAGTTTTACTCCGTCAAAAGGTCTGGCGTAAGTCTCCCTCCAGCTTGGGAAGGGGAGCGGATCACCTCCAAACATATATGGAGGACATTGGAAGGGCTGACTCCATGAGGAAAATGTTTCCCCATTGAAAAAAAAGAAATAAAAAACATGAGCACGAATACACTAGGCTGCAGTTCCCCAATGTCTACTTATACGTAGGGGAACATTCTGTGCGCCACAGCTTCCCACCACTGGGAATGTTTGTGAATTTCAAGAAGTAGTACATGTCTACCCCTTCCTAGGGGCTGCACAAGTGCAGATTGACTACTTTTCACAGGACCATAGACCTTCCTAGGCCTTTCCAATTCTCATATAAATCTTCTATGACATTGTATCCATTGACAGAAGCACCATATGCTTTCTGATGCCTCCCCCTTTTTTGCTTTTTCCTCTGGTAGAATGTATGCAATGTGAATCACATTGCATGATTTCTCTTGCCTCTACGCCCAGAATCAAATTAGTTATTGGGTGAACGCCTTGAAAGTAAAATAAATATATTAGCAACCATGAAATGACAGAATAGTGTGGATATCTAGTAGTTTCCTTACTTTTGCTCTCACCTTCCAACATTGTATTAAAATCTCGATTTTTATTCCTAATCGTTTCATTTATACGTGTTAAAATGCACATTTCTTAACTCTTATCAGTAGGAAATGGTTTCATATCTTATTTTTAATCTTGATTTGTTTGACTGTAGTGCCGAGTAAATGCACGTACAACACGTACATTTTAAGCAAACTGATCACCACTTCACAGGGCTTTTTCAAAATGCTTTAAACATAAAAAAAACACACAGACAAGGGTCCCAGTGAAACAATAATCTCATAAAGGACAGGCCGGATGCAGTCCTCCTGCCATTAATAGAAATAGAAAACGTACTCTGAGGCCCCTTCACAGACCAGAACTCCCCCCTTTCACAGACGCCAGTATACCCTCCCAGGTGACGTGCACGTCATACAATGAGGCTCCCGGGGTGGCTTCTAGTTGGAAGCAGGTTAGGGCGGGGAGCGGTGTGGGGTGATGCAGGGGTTCATGGCGTGCTGCTTCTCCTGTGTGGCTTGAATGTCACTGACCACGGGGATCCAGCCAGGATGATATCTTGAGCGCATTTCCTCATTAACAGGTCACTCGGGGCACTGTACAGTGCTTAATTTGTAAAGAAATAAGTGCCAGGGCTCTCGTCAGGAGGCCACTGCAGCTGTCCCACACATTGCCCCTGCAATGCTGTCAATGATAGTAACAACACAACTACTAACCATCACACTCTTACAAGTGTGAGAATTCAGACTATCCCATGCCCCCAAAGCTATGCGATTGGTTGGGTGGCATGTAATAGTAATTTTTAATGTATATTGAATTAATAATTAACTGTTGTTGTGGTCATCTCTAAATTAGCCAGACAGCGCTACCATGTGGCAGACTGTCACAAGTGCTGGTGTTCACAATTAAGTACTGGTACTGAGCACCGGAAACAACCGACTTAAATTAAGCACTGGGCACACCCTGTGGTGCTGTGTGGCGTCTAGTAGGCTCTCAGGAACCAGTGCAGGCAGCACTCGGCGTCTTCTCTGTGCTCCACTCTAATTTGGAGCGCTCTGTTCAGGATATGCATGAAGTGCATTACCTCCCTCTTCGCCTGTGGCCACTGTGGGTTCACCTTACGATTCCTGATGTTCAAACTGCAGAGATACAACTGGAATTCTTACACCTGAAAGGGAGAGGTCCATTGTCTGTTGTTTTACCTCATAAGGAATTTCTAGAAGAGTGAAGATCTTCTCCAACACGGGCTTGACGTACCCAAATGATGTGGATTATACTAGTTCCACCACAGGGTACTTGGTATGGCTGTCCACTACTACAGCTGCGAGTCGACCGACGGGAAAACTGCCAAAATCCATACTCACACACAACCACAGTGTTGTGCCGGCTTCTACGGTGATTACCGGGGCAGCAGGTGGATCTCCACTCGTGATGGCACAGGAGCGGCAGTTTCAGACTTTCTTATCCACCCACTTATCCATGCCAGAGATCACACCTTGTCTCTGAGATGGGCATTGTTCTTTGCAATGCCCTGGTGTTCCAGCTTGACCACTCATGCCCACAGGCTTCTTGACATCACAATCTGTCCTCCCTGAATCAGTAGACCTTTCTCCACAGATGGTTCATCACTGTTTGTTAATCAGCGGTGAGGGTTTTTACACTGTCAAAGAAGTTTCGCCATTGACCTTTAAGGAGTGCCTCTTTCGCTTTGGAGATACTCTCGTCACTTTTAATGACTTCTTGGATCTCTTCTAGCGATAGTGCCCATGTGCAGGCTTCGTGGATTATCATCCTTACAAATTATTCTGCACCTTCATCTTCTTCTGTGATGCTGTTATCTGTTGGTGTAGCCGGGTGCCTGGACAGGTAGTTAGCAGGTTTATTGACCCCTGGTCAGTACACAACCTTGAAGGAGTATGGTTTGAGCTGCACAGCCCATTGTTCGATGCGTGGTGGTCAGTTTCTGGTGGTGCCAATAAAAAGGGCAATCAATGGCTTGTGGTTGGTCACCAGCCAGAACATCTGTCCACAGAGATACAAGTGGAAGTGTCTGCAGGCCCATTGTCACCTGTGCTTTGTGCTTGATTTGGGCATATTGTGTCTTGGTGTCAGTGAGGACCTTGCCGGCGTAGGTGATAGGAACCTTCTTTTTCTTGCAGCAGGACGGCACCAAGTCCCACAGGGCTCGCATCCACCACAAGCTCTCTCCTGCTTCTAGTGTTAAAGTACGCCATCTTTGCATCTTCAAGGAACGCCTCATATACCATCCTGAACTTTCAGTCACTCTTGCTGTCCCATGCTCAAGGGAATCATGCTTAGTCAGAGCCCTCAGGGATTCTGATAGGGTAGCCAGATTGGGGATAAACCGTCCACAATAATTGGCCATCCCCGGGAAGCTTCTCACCTCCAGTGCATTTCCCGGGACAGCTGCTGTTCGTATGGTATCTACTTTCGTCGGGTCAACTTGCAGTCCGTCCCTCGACAAGCGGTATCCGAAGAACACAACTGCATTTGTGTAGAATGAGCACTTCAGTCTGTGGAGGGTCAGCCTACAGTCTGCTGGTCTTTTTAATGTGACCCTCAGCCTCACGTGGTGGTCTTCTAGGGTGTCAGAATAAATCAAGATATCGTTGCTCACTTTCAGCACACCGACTAAACCTGAAAGTATTTCCTGTATGATGTCCTGAAAGACTTCAGCGGCGGATGAAATCAAAAGGTTGAGGCATCTGTATCTGTGGAGGCCCACGTGACTTGAAAATGCCCGGGTACGCACCTGCCTCTCAGCCCCTTCCCGTTGGTTCTTTCCTCCGAGCCTGCTCAGTCAGACCTCCGTGAGGTCTCGGCGATTCCGAGATAGGGGAAGGCAGAACCCGGGCCTGCCCGCTGGGGCCCCCAGGGTCCGGGTCCACGCCTGCCTCTCAGCCCCTTCCCGATGGGTCTTTCCTCTGAGCCTGCTCACCTCGGGAGCAGGCAGGGACGTGAAGACGGCATCCCCCCCACCCAGGGCGGCCTGCCAGGGGAGGTCCCAGCCATACTCTGATCGATTGGGCACTCTCGGTCCCTTTAGGGATGAACTGCTTGGCCAGTCTCGGCTGTTGTTTCAAGCAAGGAGCTTCCACCCAGCATGGAACGTCCGACTTGAGGGCCTGCCACCTGGCGGGAGGCCCTTCACCCTACCCAGCAGAGTGAAGGCTGAGTGGCCCTGGCAGCTCGTGCCCCCCAGTGGTCTGACCCGAGCGGAAGGGGTCAGGTGGTGCCAGGCCCTTGGATGCTGCTGCCCGGCAGGTCCGTAGCCCTGTGCACCACGCCGTCACCCCTCTCTAGCCAGCACATTTCCACAGCAGCTCAGAACAACTGTTCCGAGGGTTGCGGCCGCCACCAGGCTCCAGCACCCCTGCATCTCGCTCAGGCTGCGCCTCGGCCTGCCTCTCCCTTCCGGGGGAGACGGCTGGGCCCGCCGGTGCCCATGCGACCGCACTTCTCCACCTTTCCAGCTGAGGTTCTGTAATTCTCGAATCTGACTCCATTTCGTTCTGTGCCACCATTTTGTGTTGCCCATACGTAGGCCTGTGATGGTAGCCTGGCGTATAAAGTGGCCTGGCCTTCTTAGTTCATGTATACATTAACTAGGTTTCTTTTTGACTCTGAAATGAACTGTAAGAAACTGACCTCTGCCCCTGAAACTGACCCCGCAAAGCCAATTTCCCTGATCGATCTTTGTTTGAGATTGCCAATCAATGATCAGGACATTGTTAACTTTTAGTTTCCTTGCACATGCCTTATCTTGTTCAGCATCTGTTACCGTTTCTTTTTTTATGTTTCTTCATTACATGGGTTATGCTTTCAATTATAGGTTTGTCCGGCTTGTGGAGATTGAATTTGGGACATTCCTAATAATTAAGTTTTAGGTTTGGGATACTGTAAATTGAGTTTTTGTTATGTGACACTTTGTTTGAAAATGTACCTTATTGGCTAGAATTTTGTGCATTGGGTATACATTTATAATGTGAATATTGGGTATAAAAGGAGACGTCTCGCCTTAGTAAAATGAGCAGCCTCCTGAGAATTTACACTGTGATGTATTTCTAGGATCACTGTTACTAGCTGCAGCTAATAAACTTGGTCTCTGATGCCATCCAGAAGTATTCTGTGTCTCTGTATACCAAGGCAGGTGATCTCGAAGATCTTAGGCGTGCCCCTGACGCTGCTGGGTTAAACCCCGGTTCTTCAACTGGCGCCCAACGTGGGGCGACTTCAGCGGTACTGGTCCAAGCCCGAAGATTGTGAGGAGCCCCGTGAGGAAATTCTGGAGGACGGTAGCCACTTCATCGACCCCTGCAGGTCGACGTGGACCGAAGGTTTTTTCTGCGAGGCTTCTCCTTTCCGACGGCTGCGAAGGACTGCTGCCCTGACTGTCGCCCTGTCTTGGACCCTCTTGTGATGATATGTAAAGCGAGACGTTAGACGGTCTTCTGGTGGCGTGACAGACATTTTGGTTAAGTATAAGTGGGTCGCTCCCACGACTTTGTTTTGTTTCTTGGTTTTGATTCGGCCATTGCAATAGTCGAAGCTGGGGGGTTCGTATATTTGCGAGTGTATCATTTTTAATAACCCCTTGAAGTTTGAAGTAAGACTAGTGAGCTAAAAGATGCCTGGTTTTAGCAAAATTAGGAAATGGTTTTGTTGTAGTTGTAATAGGGATGCCCGATTGGAGGACTCGTGTCCGATACTTCCGGTTGGAACTCCAACTTATGAGCTCTATTCAAAGCATGGTGTAGGTCCCATTACCTTTAATGCAGTATGGGTTTGTTTTACAAGGAAAGATGGTGTTTTATGATGGCCCCAACATGGTAGTTTTGAATCAGATGTTTTAGATAACCTAGAAGTTGCGCTATTTAAGAAGAAAGCCCGGCCGGCGATGTTTGACTCTTTCCGCCTTTGGCGTAAGGAAGCCAAACAGCGAGAAATTAAGCAAGCTAAGAGAGATAGGAAGGAAAGGAATATATCGGTAATGCAAGCTGCTAGGCAGTTTAAGGAAGATGAAGAAGATCGTGCGATTGAAGTGTCAGATAGACAACATTGCATGGCCATTGACAAATGTTACCCGGCTTTGCCACCTCCCCTTTCAAATGTGACTGTAGATCCTGAAAAGGATCCTTTGATGTCACATTTACTGAGATTACCACCCCCTTATGTGCAGGGTGCTACTGCACCTCCGTTACCTACAGTTGTTGCACCCCTTGTTGTCGTTCAACCCCCTGTTGTTGTTCAGCCACCCGTTGCATCACAGGTGGTTCTTCCTCCCCCGGCGCAGCCCCCTCCAGGGCCGCCAGCCTTGCCACCAGCCTCGCCTCAAACTCCTTTGCCCTACACTCCTTTATCTTCGACTTCTCTTATTTCTGTCCCTACGTCTCTGTCACCTCAAAACACTTTGTCTCCTGTCCTCATGTCAACTTCTTCTCCTTCCGCTCGGCAACGAATGACTTAGACTGTCACTAGTCTTTTGTCTCCTTTCTTTGGGCCACTGAATATGACCCCTGTTTCTGAACGTAAGCAGAGACGTTGTCAGCTCCCTGGTCCCGAAGAGCGGGCAGTGTTAGATCTCCTTGCTCGTAGATGGGTTTTTTTTTTTTTTTTTTTTTGAAACCGTTTATTGCAGTTCGTAGAAGTTACAAGTATGGGCCTACAACCATCCGGCCGGCCGCTAGAATGACAAAAAACATATTACACACATACAGTAAAAGTCTCTAGGCAGTGTAGAGCAGTGAAAACAGGAGTAGTCAATGGTGCAGGCCACACAGCTCCAAGCCCACAGTGCGGTTCCCTTTTCTTGAAACAAAACAACACCAAAAAACCCCACCCGCAAGGCAACCCGCGATCGTAGATGGGTTTTGAATACCTTCAAGTACAGTCCACAAGTGGTTATGGATATCTTCCTACAGTGGGCGGCACCAAAACAAAGGTATGTTTTTGATGTCATGTGTACCTTCCTTCGTCAGGAGTGGGAAGATAATGAGTTGGGTTCAATTCCACTGGAATTGCTTAATGTTCAGTCTGAATTTGCTAAAGGGACGACAGTGGGTCCCGATGTTGCGGAAGCGGTAGAGACACTACTCGCTTTTAGGTCTAGACTTCCACCTCAGTCATTGTTCGAACCTGACCCTTCTATTAGGAGAAAAATGAAGCACTATCCTATGAGAGAGGTTCCCCCTGTATGGAGAGAGGCAGTTGTGGCTGATGCCGCTCATGGTATTGCGGCTGCACCGGCTCATTTTCAGCGAGTGTGGGTGCATGTCCCTTGGAATAGAGCTGAGGTCCTGGCTCTTAAGCAGACTTTGCCTGACCCCCGTAAAAATCCTGCTGGTTATTATAAGGAGTTGTCTCAGACAGTTGATGTTGTGTTATGAATTTAGCTGACATAGATATGTTGATGGGTAATGTAGTTCCTCAACCCTTGTGGGCGAAGATCCGTCACGAGGATCACGTGCCAGAGTTAGGAGATACGTGGGTTAATATTACTGCTGCAGATGGTCGGCAGATAGGAGGTGCCAAACCTGAACCCTTAGTTGCAGAACTACCTGGTAGGATTATTAATTTAATGAAAACTATGATGCCTCCTCTGCGGGTGAATTGGGACAAGTTAGCAGCATGCAAACAAAAGAAAGACGAGAGTGTGTCTGATTTCTTCACTAGGTTTGAGGAAACATTCATTGATCATAGTGGTCAGGATATGAGTACAGAAGGTGGTCAGAGGTTGTTTGTAGATAAGTTTATTTTTAATTTACTTCCTGAACTTTCCAATAAGTTAAAGGACTCTGAGAGTTCATGGGCTGTTTCTTCTTCGGCTCAGATATTGGCTACTGCACAATACTATGAGAATAGAGATAAAGATGAGAAGGATAAAATAGAGAAGAAGACTAGAGAATTAAAAACTAAAGTTCTTCTGCAGCAGGCTTATCCGCCTCGCCCTAATCAGCGTCAGTTTCAGCAACCTTCCCAGTTTCAGCAACCCCCACAGTTTCAGAAACTGTTGCAGAAGCCTGAGTCTTTTGCTACGCGACTCCCGCTAGGCCCTAATCAGTGCGCTTATTGTAAAGAAGAAGGTCACTTCAAGAATAGTTGCCCGATCTTGCTACAGCGTGCGAATGGTATGTCTGGTCTGAGAGGTCGTGGTGGTTTCCAACAAGTACCTAGGGGTAGGGGACGTGGTACGTTTCCCCAGAATGAACGTTCCTTTTCCCCTCAGAATTCTATGAATTATTTTGACCAACAGAATGTTCTGACCGTCCAGTCCGCTCAGTACTATACTGATGATTATCATGTTGGAAGTGAGAGTGCTGGTTTTAATGATAGTTAGGACAGCCATGGACAAAGGGAGGGAGTAGTGTCAGTTCCAGTAGACCAGAGTGGACCTTATGGTGAAGTGATTACATCAGGTGTGGCAGAACCTTTTCTTTTGGATACTGGTGCAGCGAAAAGTTCTATCATGCGCTCTAAACTCCCTGGCACACCTTTGTCTGGCTTAACGAATGTTTCTGTAGGATTTTCTGGCGCCCCGGTTCGTAACCCAGTTTCTTGTCCTTTACCTATTTCAATCGGTGCTTGTGATTTGGAAGCTCCGCTCATTTTGACAACTGGCTGTGGTGAAAACTTGTTGGGTCTGGATTTGTTGAAGAGATTGCATGCGACATTGTCTTGTTCTCCTTCGGGTGTACATCTCACGCTGGGTAAGCGATTGATTTCTCCAGTGTATTTGTCTAGAGACCAGCTCCCACCTGAATTATGTTCTCTTCCTGAAACGCTTTGGGCTACAGGCCCCAATGATGTTGGTCTCTTACAGATTCCACCTTATGTTGTTACTCTCAAACCGAATGCTAAGTTACCCCGCATTCCCCAGTACAAAATTTCCAGTGATGGCGAAAGAGCTCTTTTAGCGATTATCTATGATTTGGTTGAGAAAGCTGTGGTTGAAGAAACAAGAGGTAATGTGTGTAACAGTCCTGTTCTGCCTGTCCTTAAGCGTACTGACTCTTCTCAGCCACCTGTGTATCGGTTTGTGATCGACCTTCGAGAGGTCAATAACTGTTGTCCCGGACATTACTGCTTTATTGAATATGATCCCTGCCTCAGCTGCTTGGTTTTCTGTTATTGATCTGAAGAATGCCTTTTTCAGCATTCCTATTGCTGAAGAGAGTAGGGATATTTTTGGCTTCTCTCTAGGAGGCCGAAGCTTCCGGTTTAAACGAGCTCCTCAAGGTTATTGTGAAAGTCCTTCTATCTATAGTCAAGCTTTGAAAACACAGCTTGATACCTTTCCTCTGCCTCCTGGTGCTACTCTTATCCAGTATGTTGATGATCTTTTGGTTGCTGCTGGCTCTGAGGACATTTGTAAAGAAGTTACTCTTTCTTTGTTACGCCATTTGTCTGACCTTCATCGCAAGGTTTCACCTTCTAAGTTGCAGTATTGCCGCCAAGAGGTGACCTACCTAGGTCATCTCTTGTCGAAGGAGGGAAGACGATTGACCCCAGAACGTATTCAAGCAATTGCTCAAATGTCTGTACCATGTACATAGAGAGAGGTGCGTGCATTTTTAGGCATTACATCTTATTGTAGACAATGGATTCCAAATTTTTCTCTGTTAGCGAAACCTCTGTTGGCACTTACTCTTAAGGATACACCACACCCTCTTCCCTGGACAGGGGAATGTCAGAAGAGTTTTATGGATTTACGAACTGCACTTTGTTCTGCTCCTGTGTTAGGTACTCCTGACTATAGTAAGCCTTTTACACTTTATGTGCATGAGAGAAAAGGTTGTGCGTTGTCAGTGTTGGCACAACAATTTGGAGATAAGCAGCGCCCATGTGCTTATTTTTCAGCTACTTTAGATCCGGTAGCTAGGGCGTTGCCTAGTTGTCTAAGAGCTACAGTGGCAGCGGCTGTTTCTATCTGACAGTCTGCTGGTTCGGTATTGGATAACACATTGATTGTGATGGTCCCACATGCAGTGGATACCCTATTGAATAGAACGAAGACTCAACATCTTACCAGTGCGCGTTTGTCAGGTTATGAGCTGACGCTTTTGGCTAGCCATGTGCACATCAAGCGGTGCAACACATTAAATCCAGCTACATTGTTGCCGATTTTTGTAGAGACAGATGCTCAGGAACAGCATGACTGTTTTCTCCGGACAGAGGAGGAAACAAAGGGTAGAGTTGATCTAAAAGATACTCCTCTTTCGAATCCTGATGGTACCCTATGGGTAGATGGTTCGTGCTTTAAGCTTCCGAATGGAGAGACGACTGCAGCATATGCTGTTACAACTTTGCACATGATTGTTGAAACAACAAGTATTGCACAGAATTCAGCGCAAGCAGCGTAGTTGATAGCGTTGACTAGAGCGTGTGTGTTGTCAAAAGGAAAGAGAGTGAATGTTTATACTGATAGCCAATACGCATTTGGCGTGGCTCATAGTTTTGGTCGCTTGTGGAAAGAGAGAGGATTTCTTACTTTCCATGGTATGAAAATTCAGCATGGACAATTAGTGAGTGAACTTCTTAAATCACTTACTTTGCCAACCCAAATTGCGATAGTGAAGTGTAGTGCGCATAAGAAGGTTACGGATGATGTGGGTCAAGGGAATGCGTTTGCAGATGAAGTAGCGAGAGAAACGGCGAAAGATGTGACGAGTCGGATGTATGTTGCAGGTCCTGCCAGATGGGTTGTGGAAGGAGGAATGTGTGAAGATACAACAGAAAGTGTGAAGATGATTCAGGCAGAAGCTACCGAGAAAGAATTGAGTATGTGGAGAGAGAGTACAGGAATGTTGGATTCAACAGGCTGTTGGGTTGAGTTGTCAGAGCACCAGCGATGGTTGTTGCCGGATGCATATGTGCTTCCGGTGGTTACTATGGCTCATGGGTTGGCTCACATTAGTTCAAAAGGGATATGTAAGTTGTTGGCTCCGGTATGGCAGAATGGTGGAATTCCTAAGTGTGCTGAGAATTTGGTTAAACACTGCATGACTTGCTTGATGCATAATCCTGGAAAAGGAACCCCAACTCCAGCGGGTCATTTTGCTCCTCCAACGTATCCGTTCGAGGTGTTGCAGATAGACTATATTCATATGGAAAGATGCAATAACTTGAAGTATGTCCTTGTGGTTGTTTGTGCCTTTTCCAGATGGATAGAGGCCTACCCCCTAAAGGATAATACTGCCCTGTCTACAGCCAAGGTTTTGCTCAAAGAATTCTTTCCCAGATATGGCTTGCCGAGGATGGTATGGAGTGATATTGGAAGTGAATTTGTGGGTCAGATTATGAAGAAAGTATGTGCGGGTCTGGGTATTAACCAGAAATTTCACGCTGCGAATCACCCCCAGTCAGCAGGCCTGGTCGAGTGCTATAATGGCACTCTAAAGCTGAAGTTGGCCAAGGTGCAAGCGAGCTCTGGTCTTACATGGCCCGAGGCCTTACCATTGGCACTTTTGTCCACGAGAACGACAGTACATTCTCGCGTGGGACTTAGCCCATACGAGATTGTTTTTGGACGCCCGGCGAATGTCTGGGGTGCGCCGAGGCCTAAGAAGTACAGTGATATCGAGTACCCTATGTTCGTTGACTACTTACATTATTTGACTGCTAAATTGCGTGTTCTTCACCAACAGGTCCATGACACTTTGCCTTCAGTTTCTGTAGACGCAGGCCACACGATTCAACCTGGCGACTGGGTTCTAACCAAGAATTTCCAGAGGTCAAAGAACTTGGAACCAAGATGGACCGGTCCATACCAAGTCCTGTTATCAACTCGGACTGCTATTAAGGTGTTCAGCAAGAAAAACTGGGTACATGGTACCCATTGTAAGAAGATACCTTTGCCCTTACCGTACGATAAGTGGGTCCGGGAAGGTGTTGCCGATTCCGAGAGTGAAAGGGTTCCGAGATTTGTACCTTTTAGCAATGCACATCTGGAATGGACTCAGTCAGAACGTGCGGATGATAAAGTCTTGCAAGAAGCTGTGCCGCCGTGTTTGAGACTTGATACTACACACCCAGAGACACTCTTTCAGGATAAAACTGTGCCTGGTAAAGAACGCTACAACTTAAGGTCTAAAAAGCACAAATAAAATTTGAATTTAGTTTTTTGTGAATTACACTCTTTCAGACAAGAGACTATTTTTCTTTTTCTTTTTCGAACCACCATCCGGGTTCAGCTGCAGGGTCGTGGTATAAGAACTTAAGGGGTGGCCTGCGTATTGACGAAAGGTCTGCGGTTCTAGGGACATCTAGGACGCCTGGACGCACACTTAAGTGAAGAAGGAAAATTGCCGCGAGCAGCACGTTAGAGGATGGAGTCTGTTGTAACAGAAAGAGATGTTGAGAGAATAGATCTTAAGACAAGATTTTGTACATTGATACATAGCAAATGTTTTATAATATTGTGCTTTTTGATGTTTTTAAGTATCACATTAGCTTGTGTGGGTTGGACTGTCTATGCTACACAACAGACATCTGCACCCACCTCCCAACCTATGCTTTCTTTCACTACTGTTCCTTTGCACCAGTTTTATACGTTGCCTGAACATGAACAGACAAGGAGATCAGAATTTGCCAACAACTCGTTCATACAGTTGTTGCATCAGCATCAGTTAATAGTAAATACCACTAATTGTTGGGTTTGTGGTCTTATGCCTCATACGATAGATAAAGGTATACCATATTTGGTTTTGCCTTTTTCTTTTAATGGGTCTGTGTGGGCTTTTCAGACCATGTTTATCTATGCAAATGAGGTACGCCCCTTACGTTCCCTTAAAGATAACTCGAGCAATAGTGCCTTAATAAGGGGAATAATAGCTATGATCCGAGATATTGATGCATATAATGCTATCCCTAAGGATGAGGTGCAGGCTTACGTGGGTTGGAACGTGACTGGATATAGTACCAGCTTGACAAAGAAGGAGAGACAAAAAAGGTCTCCCCCTATTTGGATTGTACCCCACCGAGGCCACTTTTGTTTTCAAGGTAATGGTCCGAATCCGAAAGCTCAGCTAGGTAAGAGTGTGTGTGCTCAAACCTATGTCTATTCATCTCGGACTTCTCCACCGTTTGTGCCAGCTAAAGGCACATATTTTGTTTGTCATGACAGAGCCTATACATGGGTGACACCTGATTTTTCAGGAACGTGTTATGTGGCATTTCTACTCCCCCCTACATGCACTACTGCTTCAGACTATCATAGAACGAGATATGGTAGAGGTGTCTTCAATAAGGAAGATACCGCAGCACACGAAGTAGGAGATTTCTTCAAGGGCTTCTTGCCCTTTTGGGGTCCTATGATCAATAGTAGGCATATTCGACAGCTTGTCCGCGTTGTTGAAGCTACTATTAATGAGACAGCAGGTGCTCTTAGTAATGTTACAGCTGAGCTTCAAGCGGACCACCTTATGACTTTGCAGAACCGTATGGTATTAGACATCATACTTGCAGATCGAGGAGGAGTATGTAAATTGATTGGATCTAGTTGCTGTGTTTACATACCAGATAATGCCCCTACAGTATACCAAGCCATCTCTAGGTTGTATAAAATCTCTGAGTCTATCCATGTAGACCAGAGGTCTTCAAACTTTTGGATGCCGAGACCCCCCTGTCAACATTTTGAGGCGTAAGGACCCCCTCCTGACAAAAATGTCTAAACCTGTTGACTAAATTGCGTGGGATGAAAATGTAAATGAGGTTATGTGATGCCGCGTATTTTGGGATAGCATTGCTTCATTATTTTGATATTTGTTACACACAGTAACGCTGAGGAAAGATTTCACCCAATCAGTACCCATTTATAACCAAAATACAGCAATTATCATCAGAAAGATTTCAAGTCAACCTTTGTGAAGGGCCTTCCACTCTGCAGCAATACGTGCTGCCACATTAGAAGCTCACCTGGCCCTGACCGGAAGAAGCAGGGGTCCCCTAAAACCCTGGCGGTTTTGTGTAGAGTTAAGCCGTTTTCCCATGCAGCTTTCCTCTCACCCCCTCCCTTCCATCCCTCTCTCCTCTCCTAACCCCGGATCCCTCTCTCACTTTGCAGGTCATTTTCTTTCACCCCTTTTTACAACTTCTGAACTCTCCCCATTCAACCTCTCACTTCACCTTTAATCACCTCTTGCCATTCTGTCCTTTCACTGCCCTCATCTCTAACAGTCTCTCACATTTATCTCATGGCCTCTCTGGCCCTGTCACCTCCCGTGCCCCTCAGCACTTCTCATCCACCTCGTCTCTTCATTCAAATTTTTGTCTATTTGTATCCCCCCCATTCCTCTTTCACATCTCCCCTTTGTTCTAACAGAAGCCCTCACCTTTGGATCACACTCACTTCTTGCGTGTCCACACTTCTCTTCGGCAATTCACATTTCTCCTCATCCCTGACCTCTTCAATCAAATTCTCTCACTCCCTTGCTGTCCTCTCTCATTTTGGGTGCGGATGCAAGTTCAGAATGGGATGAATGAATGTATGATTACTGATGGGCTTGTTTGAGTGAGTTGCATATTGAGTAGTGAGGGGGACAGGTGAGTGAAGTGTCACATGAGTGCAGGATGAGTAGTGTACTCGTGTGACTGCAGGTTGAGGTATAGTGTGAGCAGGACAAGTGCATTTTGAGTGCAGAGTGATCACTGTGAGTGCAAGGTGAGCGGGTGAATGGTGCAAGTGCATGGTGATCAGTGTGAGTGCATTGTGATCACTGTGAGTGCCAGGTGAGCGTGACAATAAAGGGCGAGAATGAGGAATGAGTTGTCTGAATGCAGGGTGCGTTCCCAGACCCATGAAGTAACTCAGCATGTTATTGACGGGGCGTAGACTTTAAGATCTAAGTTAAACTATTGCGGCATTAATCGGGGATCGAGGGTGAAGGAAATAAATAATGTGCTGATCCTGCAACAAACTTCCAGTCCTATGGTTAGGGTTACCAGCAGATTATTTTGATGGCCCAGTCGGTACAAAAAAAAGCAGTCACCTAAAGCGGTATTTTCAGCGCTTATCTGTGCATACTTCCCAGTGCCGGCTTTAGTGCTGGTGGTGCCCTGTGCGACAATGTTTGTTGGTGCCCCCCCAATGACCACCCCCACCACGGATTCTCTCACTAGCACCCTTTAACAGTGACCAAGTCTCCATAACCCCACACTCTCAGATGCATTGAATTAGTTATATAGTGCCACTCATACCAGTGTAGGGTGTCCAAGCACTTTGCATCACACACACATTACACAGAGACAATCAATCATAAGTGTGTAAATCAGTGTGTAGGAAATGTTACATAAGCCAAAGGACTAAAAGTATAGGAGTCACATGTCATCCATACTGGTAGGCAGTATAGTTCAAGAGTGCTTGGTGTGGAGAAGCACAAACTCAGAGTCGAAAAAGAAACAGCATAGTTGGGAGTTTCCTTTAATAATAAGAATTGATTTCTAGCCAAATTAACCCTTTTTGCAACATTAATCAATGGTCTAATAATGTACTCTTTGTAGTGTGCATGCTGTTCTAGGATGAAAGTTAATAGCTCACTATTCTATATTAGGACTTTAAGTTATAAATTGCAAGTAACAAAAGGATGTCTCTTTTGAAAGCAGTAACCTGCTGATCTCTTCACATCATACGCACTCTGTAATCTACTTGGTACACGTTCTTTGCAGCAGGCATATTAACCCTCTGCACTAACTTCACCTAAGTCAAAACCTCAACTATACAAAATTCTGATCTCTCTCCAGGAAGATAATTAATCACAGGAGTTATCTTGACATTTATGTGAGGCCTGGTAATTGCCGGGGAAAGAAACGCTGCAGCAGGTGCTTCAAAAGCACAATAAACTTTCACACACGGCGCCCCCAGGAAGCCAACTTTGTATTCCTTTCCATGAAATGCATTCTCACACTAGGGCAGTGAATGTAAAATCCAAATGTGAGGAATAGGCACAGTGGGGACCCAGGGGGTACTGGAACCAGCAAAAAAACCTAAGCCTCTGTAAGCAGTTTACAAAGGCATGTTAAATGGTCTTTAAAGACCTGTGAAAAAACACGGGGGTGCCGGAGATAGGAATCCAGACACTGCCCAGCTGAGCCCCCAGCAGCTCAAGTTTCACTGCAGCAGCCCGGGCTGACTGGGAAGGCGCGACCCCCTTTGCATCACTCCACGGCCCCCCTGGGGGTCGCGCCCCACAGTTTGAAGACCCCTGATGTAGACGAAGGAGACTGGTCATTGACAGGATGGTTTTGGGGACTGCTGTCCAGATGGGGATGGAAGATTTTGACATTCTTTGGTATGGTTTTAACCATCCTTTTCTCTTGTTGTCTTTGCATCCAGTGTGGTCCCGCCATTTGTAGTCTTTGTGCTACTATGTGTGTTCGGAGACCTGTCCCGAGAGAAGTAGAGAATAATGAGATGATGCTACAGCAACACCTTGATGACCTAATGAATATCGACATAGACCTAGATTCAGATTAACATGAGTCTTAGGATATTGCCTACGTAATGGCAAAAGGAGGGTCTGAGGTTCTGTAATTCTCAAATCTGACTCCATTTCGTTCTGTGCCACCATTTTGTGTTGCCCTCACGTAGGCCTGTGAAGGTAGCCTGGCGAATAAAGTGGCTTGGCCTTCTTAGTTCATGTATACATTAACTAGGTTTCTTTTTGACTCTGAAATGAACTGTAAGAAACTGACCTCTGCACCTGAAACTGACCCCGCAAAGCCAATTTCCCTGATCGATCTTTGTTTGAGATTGCCAATCAATGTTCAGGACATTGTTAACTTTTAGTTTCCTTGCACATGCCTTATCTTGTTCAGCATCTGTTACCGTTTCTTTTTTTATGTTTCTTCATTACATGGGTTATGCTTTCAATTATAGGTTTGTCCGGCTTGTGGAGATTGAATTTGGGACATTCCTAATAATTAACTTTTGGGTTGGGATACTGTAAATTGAGTTTTTGTTATGTGACACTTTGTTTGAAAATGTACCTTATTGGCTAGAATTTTGTGCATTGGGTGTACATTTATAATGTGAATATTGGGTATAAAAGGAGACGTCTCGCCTTAGTAAAATGAGCAGTCTCCTGAGAATTTACACTGTGATCTATTTCTAGGATCACTGTTACTAGCTGCAGCTAATAAACTTGGTCTCTGATGCCATCCAGAAGTATTCCGTGTCTCTGTATGCCAAGGCAGGTGAACTCGAAGATCTTAGGCGTGCCCCTGACGCCGCTGGGTTAAACCCCGGTTCTTCACAGCGAGCCCTCCCGCCCAGTCGTGTGGGCTCCTTCCCCTAGCAGGCTCCCAAGAGGGAGGGGTGTGTGAAGGTTGCCGGTCGGGGAGATGGGCACGCGGTTCCCGAACAGGGAGGCACTCCCCAGCCTGGCTAGGACTCAGAAACCGGGACCGGTCCCGGGGCTCGAGCTCCGTCCGGTGAGCCCTAGGGTGCGAAAGCTCCCTGTCCTGTGAAGGACTGTGGAAAAATGCTAACATGGCTATCGTGCCGCCATCTTGAAAGGTTTGCACGAACGTTGCCCTTGAATGCCCAAATCCTGCCGATCCCGTGCCCTCCCCACCGCAGGCACAGCTGTGCACACAAGAACCCCCTACATGCCATCTGCCACCGAGCCAACTCGGGAAGATGGCCCTGGACTGTTTCCCATACCCTGCTCCGGGGTACACACACCTGCCTTCGACAACAGCTGAAAGCTGTGAACAGGACCATCAAACACTCTTCCTGTGTGGACTTAACATTCCAGGAGACTGTCCTAACCCGGGTTAGCAAAATAAAGCTGGTATTCCTGTGTCAAGCCTGGAGTCCTGTGTCCACTTTGTCTTTTCCTGGAAAGGTGAAACGTAGGTTTAGGCGTGCCCTGCGCCGCTGGCCTGTACCTCACTGTAACGAGTGGGAAGTCTTCGGGGGCCAGATCTACAGAATGGCGCCCGAAAGTGGACACCTCCAGAGGTCATAGGTCAAGCCCGGTGGTTGTGGAAGGGTCCGGTGATCAACATCCAAGGGAGGCGCCCTACACCAATTCTGTCCAAGTTGTCAGCTTGTAGACCTGCAGATCTCGAGAAACCGATCCCCGCCACCTGGTCTGGGCTAATTGACTACGACCCTGGCTGGGGTTCCTGTTGGACGGTCGGATTCCAGGAAAAGGACCGGGACCCACGGCTGAGACGACAACACCTTTAAATCGGTCAGGTAAGGGTGCGTCTTACAAACCCACCTATTTTAATTCGGAGTTGCAACTAAATCGGTGTATATCGGGTAATTCGGGTAGTCTTCGGCCTTTGCAATGTCCAAAGCCAGTAGTGATTGTGTTTTTGTTACGCTACTGATTATTTCTGGTAAGTCGGATTTCGGATAAGGAAATATGCCAAGGCTATATGCCAAGGCTCAGTAAGTTTAAGAAACTGTGTTGTTGTTTAAGTTTAGAAGAGAGGTTAGAAGAGAACCAACCGGTACCCCCTCCTGGTACACCTCTTTATGAGATGTATGTCAAGACGGGAATAGCTCACATAATGTGGACGTCTATTTGGCGGAAGTGGACCAAAAAGGACCGCAAACGTCAATGGCCAGAACATGGGTCCTTTGATCAAGACATATTAGAATACCTCGAGCAGATACTGTTTTTAAAAAGAGCTCGTCAGGCTATGTTCGAATCATTTCGAGCCGGGCAGAAAGAAGCTAATCAACAGCAAAAGAAAGCCGAGAAACATGCTCGCCGGCACCAAAAGACATTAGATGAGGGCAAGAATAGGCAGACCGAGAAAGATACGAAAGAGGAATAAATGATACGACAGGACAGGAAGTTTAGAGCAGAAATGGAAGGATGCTACATGTCCAAAGAAAAGGATGTAGAACTAGAAAATCAAGACCTCCTTATGAGGCAGTTATTGGAGGATAGGAAACCACCCCTTATAATATCCCGGAACTATTATACGGAAGATTACGACCCCGAGGAAGGTGAGGGTTACCAGACAGCATAGGACAGCCAAGAGAGGGGAAATGGGCCAGTACAGATTCCAACTGACCAGAAGGGACCTTACAACTTCCTAGTAGACACTGGGGCAAGAAGAACTTCTGTCTCACACGCTCTGGTCCCTGGGGCACCCCTTTCAGGCATTACAAATGTTTCAGTAGGTTTTGAAGGTATCCCTGTAGCCAGCCCCGTTTCATTACCCATCCCCTTGCAGATAGGTCCATACACTGCACATGCTCCAGTAGTTCTCACGTCTGGATGTGCGGAGAACCTACTAGGCCTAGACTTGTTGAAAGCCTTACACGCTACCATACAGTGTTCTCCAGACGGTGTACAGGTGACTCATGTCAATTACCGCCTGAGTTGTCCATGCTCTCAGACGCCCTATGGGCCCAGTCCGACACTGATGTTGGATGCCTGGACATACCACCCGACCTTGTACAGCTAAAAGAGAATGCCCACATGCCTCGCATTCTCCAGTATAAGATACCCGCAGACGGTCAGCAAGCACTCATCCAGATAGTACACGATCTAATTGAGAAAGGGGTAGTAGAGGAGACGAGAGGGAATGTATGCAACAGCCCCCTTATACCGGTCAAGAAGAAAGGTCCAGCAAGTACCCCACATGTCTACCGACTGATAATTGACCTACGCGCTATCAACAAGATAGTCGTTCCCCAGTACCCTGTAGTGCCCGACATTACCACGTTACTAACCATGATCCCTCCTACTGCCACACATTTCACTGTCATAGACCTCAAAAATGCATTTTTCTCCATCCCCATACACCCGGCAAGCCGCGATATATTTGGATTCACGTTAGCCGGCAGAAGCTTTCGGTTCTGCCGAGCTCCGCAGGGGGTACACAGAGAGCGCTAGCATCTACAGCCAAGCCCTGAAAAGTCAGTTGGACATCATGACCCTACCCCCCACTTCAGCACCCATACAGTACGTCGATGACCTACTCGTCGCTTCCCCTTCCGAAAAAGAATGTCGCGAATGCACCATCATACTGCTACTACATCTGCACAAACACAAACATAAAGTTTCCCTTCCCAAATTGCAGTACTGCCAACAAGAAGTTAGGTATCTCAGACACCTCCTATCAAAGGAAGGGAGACGTCTCACACCAGATAGGATACAGTTAATTTTTAACATGAGCAGACCTCGTACTCAAACAGCAGTCCGAGGCTTCATAGGTATCACTTCATACTGCCGTCAGTGGATCCCAAATTACTCTCTCACAGTCAAACCGTTACTCGCACTGATCACAAAGGAAGTTCCCGAGGTAATACCATGGTCTTCTGAAAGCGAGCAAGCCTTCCAGACACTCAAACAAGACTTATGCTCTGCACCCGTACTAGGTTCCCCCTGCTACACCAAGCCTTTTTTCCTTTTCACACATGAACAAGACGGATGTGCATTATCCGTGCTGACCCAGCCCTACACTGACAAACAACGCCCATGCGCCTATTTCTCAGCAGCCCTAGACCCAGTTGCCCAAGGGCTCCCAAGTTGTTTAAGAGCCGCTGCTGCTACATCTGTGTCGATAAGACAAAGTGCCGGGCTAGTAATGGGTCATACCCTCACTGTAATGGTACCACACTCTGTTGAGGCCCTCCTGAACAAGACAAAGACCCAACATCTGACTAGTGCATGCTTGACCAGTTACGAGCTAACACTCATGGCAACTCACATTACCATACAGAGATACACCACACTTAACCCAGCCACCCTATTGCCCGCTACTGACGGACACCAGGACACTACTGATCTGCATGACTGCCTTCTCCGGACGGAGGAGGAAACAAAAGGACGAATTGACCTGACAGACCTTCCCCTAAGTACACCAGATGGCACACTCTATGTAGACGGGTCTTGCCTCAAGCTACCTGATGGGAGAACCACAGCAGCCTATGCAGTAACCACATTGCAGACGAAAGTAGAGACAGCTAGGATACCCCAACAATCAGCACAGGCAGCCGAACTCGTAGCGCTCACCAGAGCTTGCGAACTTAGTGCTGATCTGCGGGTGACTATTTATACAGACAGTCAGTACGCGTTCGGGGTAGCACATAACTTTGGCCGACTATGGGCAAACAGAGGGTTCTTCACATCCCATGGAACACGTATCCAACATGGTGTCTTGATAGGCAATTTGCTCGATGCCCTGACACGCCCCAAGCAGCTGGCCATAGTGAAATGCAGTGCTCACAAACGGATCACAGACGACATAGGACGAGGGAATGCCTTTGCTGACCAGACAGCCAGGGAGACAGCAAAGCAAAAATCAGACAGAATGTATGTAGCAGGTCCGGCCAGATGGGTACCCGAGGGAGGGTTGATTGAAGACTCAATAGACAGTGTGAAGTAAATACAGGCAGAAGCGACTGAGACAGAGAAAGCCGTATGGACTGACAAGACCACCCAATTAGACGACAAGGGATGTTGGACAGACCTCTCTGAACATCAGAGATGGATGCTCCCAGACACCTATGTCCTCCCGGTAGTAACAATGACCCACGGACCGGCACATATCAGTGCAAAGGGAATATGCAGACTCCTGGCACCGACCTGGGCCAACGAGAACATCTCCAAGACAGCCACACACCTAGTTAAGAACTGTATGATATGCCTCATGCACAATCCCGGCAAAGGCACTCCAACACCTCCTGGCAACTTCGCTCCTCCTTCCTTCCCCTTCGAAGCCCTACAGATGGACTTCATTGAGATGGAACGGGTGAACAATCTAAAATATGTGTTGGTAGTGATCTGCTCTTTCAGCAAGTGGGTAGAAGCGTACCCCACTAAAAATTGTACAGCCACCCCAACAGCCAAAATCCTCCTGAAGGAATTCTTTCCGCGATTCGGGTTACCCCGCCTAATATGGAGTGACAACGGAAGTCACTTCACAGGCCTAGTCATACAGGACGTCTGCGCTGGTCTAGGCATCAGACAGAAATTTCATGCCGCAAATCATCCGCAATCCGCCGGATTGGTGGAAAAATACAATGGCACCCTCAAGCTTAAAATATCTAGGATCTGTGCAAGCACCGGATTGTCATGGCCAGATGCACTATCGCTGGCCTTGCTGTCCACCAGAACCACACCACACACACGGTCCGGACTCTCGCCACACGAGGTGGTCTTCGGTAGACCCGCCAATGTGTGGGGAGTACCCAGACCGAGGAGGTTTTCCGAAATAGAGTAGCCAATGTTGATAGATTACCTAAAACAGCTCACTGACAGTTTACGTTCTATACATGCACAGGTGAAGGACGTCCTCCCCCCGATTCCTGAAGGACCCGGCCACACCATACGGTCGGGTGATTGGGTGCTAACCGGGAACTTCCAGAGGAAGAAGAGCCTCGAGCCCCGCTGGAAAGAACTGCAGACATCTGCACCCACCTCCCAACCTATGCTTTCTTTCACTACTGTTCCTTTGCACCAGTTTTATACGTTGCCTGAACATGAACAGACAAGGAGATCAGAATTTGCCAACAACTCGTTCATACAGTTGTTGCATCAGCATCAGTTAATAGTAAATACCACTAATTGTTGGGTTTGTGGTCTTATGCCTCATTCGATAGATAAAGGTATGCCATATTTGGTTTTGCCTTTTTCTTTTAATGGGTCTGTGTGGGCTTTTCAGACCATGTTTATCTATGCAAATGAGGTACGCCCCTTACGTTCCCTTAAAGATAACTCGAGCAATAGTGCCTTAATAAGGGGAATAATAGCTATGATCCGAGATATTGATGCATATAATGCTATCCCTAAGGATGAGGTGCAGGCTTACGTTGGTTGGAACGTGACTGGATATAGTACCAGCTTGACAAAGAAGGAGAGACAAAAAAGGTCTCCCCCTATTTGGATTGTACCCCACGAGGCCACTTTTGTTTTCAAGGTAATGCTCGGAATCCGAAAGCTCAGCTAGGTAAGAGTGTGTGTGCTCAAACCTATGTCTATT
Source organism: Triturus cristatus (assembly GCF_964204655.1). Classification (NCBI taxonomy): domain Eukaryota; kingdom Metazoa; phylum Chordata; class Amphibia; order Caudata; family Salamandridae; genus Triturus; species Triturus cristatus. Next base: position 736,291,034 of record NC_140592.1, read on the forward strand.
TATCTCGGACTTCTCCACCGTTTGTGCCAGCTAAAGGCACATATTTTGTTTGTCATGACAGAGCCTATACATGGTTGCCACCTGATTTTTCAGGAACGTGTTATGTGGCGTTTCTACTTCCCCCTACATGCACTACTGCTTCAGACTATCATAGAACGAGATATGGTAGAGGTGTCTTCAATAAGGAAAATACCGCAGCACACGAAGTAGGAGATTTATTCAAGGGCTTCTTGCCCTTTTGGGGTCCTATGATCAATAGTAGGCATATTCGACAGCTTGTCCGCGTTGTTGAAGCTACTATTAATGAGACAGCAGGTGCTCTTAGTAATGTTACAGCTGAGCTTCAAGCGGACCGCCTTATGACTTTGCAGAACCGTATGGTATTAGACATCATACTTGCAGATCGAGGAGGAGTATGTAAATTGATTGGATCTAGTTGCTGTGTTTACATACTAGATAATGCCCCTACAGTATACCAAGCCATCTCTAGGTTGTATAAAATCTCTGAGTCTATCCATGTAGACGAAGGAGACTGGTCATTGACAGGATGGTTTTGGGGACTGCTGTCCAGATGGGGATGGAAGATTTTGACATTCCTTGGTATGGTTTTAACCATCCTTTTCTCTTGTTGTCTTTGCATCCAGTGTGGTCCCACCATTTGTAGTCTTTGTGCTACTATGTGTGTTCGGAGACCTGTCCCGAGAGAAGTAGAGAATAATAAGATGATGCTGCAGCAACACCTTGATGACCTAATGAATATCGACATAGACCTAGATTCAGATTAACATGAGTCTTAGGTTATTGCCTACGTAATGGCAAAAGGAGGGTCTGAGGTTCTGTAATTCTCAAATCTGACTCCATTTCGTTCTGTGCCACCATTTTGTGTTGCCCTCACGTAGGCCTGTGAAGGTAGCTTGGCGAATAAAGTGGCCTGGACTTCTTAGTTCATGTATGCATTAACTACGTTTCTTTTTGACTCTGAAATGAACTGTAAGAAACTGACCTCTGCACCTGAAACTGACCCCGCAAAGCCAATTTCCCTGATCGATCTTTGTTTGAGATTGCCAATCAATGTTCAGGACATTGTTAACTTTTAGTTTCCTTGCACATGCCTTATCTTGTTCAGCATATGTTACCGTTTCTTTTTTTATGTTTCTTCATTACATGGGTTATGCTTTCAATTATAGGTTTGTCCGGCTTGTGGAGATTGAATTTGGGACATTCCTAATAATTAAGTTTTGGGTTGGGATACTGTAAATTGAGTTTTTGTTATGTGACACTTTGTTTGAAAATGTATCTTATTGGCTAGAATTTTGTGCATTGGGTATACATTTATAATGTGAATATTGGGTATAGAAGGAGACGTCTCGCCTTAGTAAAATGAGCAGCCTCCTGAGAATGTACACTGTGATCTATTTCTAGGATCACGGTTACTAGCTGCAGCTAATAAACTTGGTCTCTGATGCCATCCAGAAGTATTCCGTGTCTCTGTATACCAAGGCAGGTGAACTTGAAGATCTTAGGCGTGCCCCTGACGCCGCTGGGTTAAACCCCGGTTCTTCACAGCGAGCCCTCCCGCCCAGTCACGTGGGCTCCTTCCCCTAGCAGGCTCCCAAGAGGGAGGGGTGTGTGAAGGTTGCCGGTCGGGGAGATGGGCACGCGGTTCCCAAACAGGGAGGCACTCCCCAGCCTGGCTAGGGCTCAGAAACTGGGACCGGTCCTGGGGCTCGAGCTCTGTCCGGTGAGCCCTAGGGTGCGGAAGCCGCCTGTCCTGTGAAGGACTGTGGAAAAATGCTAACATGGCTATCGTGCCACCATCTTGAAAGGTTTGCACGAACGTTGCCCTTGAATGCCCAAACCCTGCCGATCCCGTGCCCTCCCCACTGCAGGCACAGCGGTGCACACAAGAACCCCCTACATGCCATCTGCCACCGAGCCAACTCGGGAAGATGGCCCGGGACTCTTTCCCACATCCTGCTCCGGGGTACACACACCTGCCTTCGACAACAGCTGAAAGCTGTGAACAGGACCATCAAACACTCTTCCTGTGTGGACTTAACATTCCAGGAGACTGTCCTAACCCGGGTTAGCAAAATAAAGCTGGTGTTCCCGTGTCAAGCCTGGAGTCCTGTGTCCACTTTGTCTTTTCCTGGAAAGGTGAAACGTAGGTTTAGGCGTGCCCTGGGCCGCTGGCCTGTACCTCACTGTAACGAGTGGGAAGTCTTCGGGGGCCAGTTCTACAGAATGGCGCCCGAAAGTGGACACCTCCAGAGGTCATAGGTCAAGCCCGGTGGTTGTGGAAGGGTCCGGTGATCAACATCCAAGGGAGGCGCCCTACACCAATTCTGTCCAAGTTGTCAGCTTGTAGACCTGCGGATCTCGAGAAACCGATCCCCGCTACCCGGTCTGGGCTAATTGACCACGACCCTGGCTGGGGTTCCTGTCGGACGGTCGGATTCCAGGAAAAGGACCGGGACCCACTGCTGAGACGACAACACCTTTAAATCGGTCAGGTAAGGGTGGGTCTTACAAACCCACCTATTTTAATTCGGAGTTGCAACTAAATCGGTGTATATTGGGTAATTCGGGCAGTCTTCGGCCTTTGCAAAGTCCAAAGCCAGTAGTGATTGTGTTTTTGTTACGCTACTGATTATTTCTGGTAAGTCGGATTCATCATCAGACAGAAATTTCATGCCGCAAATCATCCGCAATCCGCCAGATTGGTGGAAAAATACAATGGCACCCTCAAGCTTAAAATATCTAAGATCTGTGCAAGCACCGGATTGTCATGGCCAGATGCACTACCGCTGGCCTTGCTGTCCACCAGAACCACACCACACACACGGTCCGGACTCTCGCCACACGAGGTGGTCTTCGGTAGACCCGCCAATGTGTGGGGAGTACCCAGACCGAGGAGGTTTTCCGAAATAGAGTACCCAATGTTGATAGATTACCTAAAACAGCTCACTGACAGTTTACGTTATATACATGCACAGGTGAAGGACGTCCTCCCCCCGATTCCTGAAGGACCCGGCCACACCATACGGCTGGGCGATTGGGTGCTAACCCGGAACTTCCAGAGGAAGAAGAGCCTCGAGCCCCGCTGGAAAGAACCGCAGCAAGTGCTCCTGGCCACGAGAACCGCCGTCAAGGTCGAGGGGCAGAAGAACTGGATACATGCCACTCACTATAGGCGTGTGCCTCTGCCATTGCCCTATGACCGATGGGTAGATGACGACTTGCCAGACCAAGAAAGTGAGGCGGTTCCAAGATCCAGACCCTTCAGTGATGCACAACTAAGAGACACAGATACACAAAAAGAAACGGACGACATACTGCTGGAGGCCATACCTCCTCACCTAAGAAACTAACAATTGTTTGATGATCACACCACTCCAGGCAAAGGAAGATACGACTTAAGGCCGAGAAAAACAAAACGTGGGACATGATTCGTGTCATCCTCTGACAAATTTCTGACACCGCTGACCTGACCGCTGGGACGGTCATGATAGGTGTCCTGGGACGCGACTCGAGAGAGTGCCAATAGGGCTGCGGGTATCGCTACCGGGTGAAGCAACCAACCATCACGGGCAGCAACTAGGGGTCCAGTGGCTCGGTCAAGACTCATATACGAGATGAACGGAAACATCGAAGCACAAGCAACAGAACAACTGAAGAAGAAAAAGGAGAAGTACTGTAAAATAATACACAGAAGGTTCACTATATGTCTGGGCTTACTACTGATCGTCAGTATGGCACTGACTATCATCGGATGGGTACTACATGACATTCTGCCCAAAACAGTACCCCGAAATCTGTCAGAACATGAATATGCCACAATGCCACCACATGAGGGCCACAGACGACGAGAATATGTGAACAACACATTCCTCCAAATGTTGCACCAACACCAGCGCGTCATGAATGTTACAAACTGCTGGGTGTGCGGCCTGATACCGCATTCCACCCAACGGGGAATGCCCTTCCTTCCCCTGCCATTCTCAGAGAATGGGTCCGCATGGGCCCTCTACAACATATTCGCAGGTGCATATCTAAGCACTCCAATCCAGGCCCCTTACACTCCATTTGGGCCTCAGAGAAGAGCAATAATAAACAGAGTAATGGCAATGATGGACCATCTTAAAAACAATAATACCGGGACTCCAGACGAAAACGAAAAATATGAACGGTGGAACTTAACATACCATGTGGCCAGCTTCAAAGAAAGAGAACGCAACAGGAAGGCACCGCCAGATGTCTGGGTGGTGCCACACAAAGGAAATCTGTGCCTCCAAGGGAAAGTCGGGAACAGCAAGGCCCAATTAGGCACCAGCATATGGGACGACACATAAGCCTTCTCTGAAACAGCATCTCCGCCACTGGTGACAGCACAGGGCACCTACTTTGTCTGCGGTGACAAAGCACATACATGGCTCCCAGCCAACTTCACAGGGACTTGTTACATTGCCTTCCTCCTTCCACCAACATATACTGCCACAGCTACCCATCATCAGGTGGGATTCAAAAAACAAAACAAAAGGGACACTCTGAATTCCGAAAGTACTGCTGGCCAAATAGCTGGCGACTTCTTCAAGGGACTCATTCCTTTCTGGGGTCCGGTGGTCAACAGCCAAGAGATCAGGCATCTGTCCAGAGTGGTCGAAGCCACTATCAACGAAACAGCAGGAGCACTGAGCAACATCACGGCAGAGGTCCAAACGGACCGTCTCATGACACTTCAACACCGCATGGTCCGAGACATCATCCTGGCAGATCGTCGTGGTGTATGCAAACTGACCGGATCCAGCTGCTGTGTGTACATTCCAGACAACGCACCAACAGTGTATCGGGCCATTCAGAGACTTGCATAAAATCGCTGAATCCACACACACAGAGGACGGGAGTTGGTCCTTAACGAACTGGGTATGGGGGCTAATCACAAGCTGGGGCTGGAGAATAATGACTGTCATCGGAGCCATCCTCGTTGTTTTGTTTTCATGCTGCCTCTGTATCCAGTGTGGACCGGCACTCTGTGGATTTTGCGCCATGCGTCTGACACCCACACCTGTCAACATTCACAAGCGGAACAAATGGAAACAACAACAACAAGAAATCCATGAACTCATGCAGATACGCCTCTAGGGTTTGCCATTCAATGGCAAAAGGAAGGACTGAAGGACTGTGGAAAAATGCTAACATGGCTATCGTGCCGCCATCTTGAAAGGTTTGCACGAACGTTGCCCTTGAATGCCCAAACCCTGCCGAACCTGTGCCCTCCCCACCGCAGGCACAGCTGTGCACACAAGAACCCCCTACATGCCATCTGCCACCGAGCCAACTCAGGAAGATGGCCCTGGACTGTTTCCCACACCCTGCTCCGGGGTACACACACCTGCCTTCGACAACAGCTGAAAGCTGTGAACAGGACCATCAAACACTCTTCCTGTGTGGACTTAACATTCCAGGAGACTGTCCTAACCCGGGTTAGCAAAGTAAAGCTGGTGTTCCCGTTTCAAGCCTGGAGTCCCGTGTCCACTTTGTCTTTTCCTGGAAAGGTGAAACGTAGATTTAGGCATGCCCTGCGCCGCTGGCCTGTACCTCACTGTAACAAGTGGGAAGTCTTCGGGGGCCAGTTCTACACCTGCAAGCCAGCCGAGGGTCCGGGCGCTGGGGACGGGGGTCCACCAGGACCCGGGAAGCTCTCCCCAGCCCGGCTAGGGTTCGGAAGCTTGGACCGGGCCCGGGGCTCGAGCTCCGTCCGGCGGGCCCCAGGGTGCGTGTGCCCCCCCCGTCCTGAAAGCCAGCCGAGGGTCCAGGCACTGGGGACGGGGGTCCACCGGGGCTCGGGGAGGCTCTCCCCGGCCTGGCTAGGGTTAGGAAGCTGGGACCGGGCCTGGGACTCGAGCTCCGTCTGGCAGGCCCTGGGGTGTAGGAGCCCCCCATCCTGCAAGCCAGCCGAGGGTCTGGGCGCTGGGGGCGGGGACCATCAGGGCCCAGAGAGGCTCTTTCTGGCCTAGCTGCGTTCAGAAGCAGTGACCGGGCCAGGGGGCATGGGTGGCTCGCTATCTCCACTCTAAATGAGATGAGAAGTTCCATTTTTACATGATATGAAATTTCATCTGGTGAGCCATAGAGCTGGCTGTTAAGGGCCAGAACCTCCTTTTCCAGCAACTCCAGCTTTCCTGCCGAGAAGGCTTGGGCCCTGTCGCCTGCTCTTTCTGGCATTGTGACTCCCAGAGGTCGAAAACAGCAGCAAAAGTTGAGGAGGTCTTGTTGGCTGCAGTGTTAGGAAGAAAGTGAGTTTTTTTTAAATGCTGCGTACATGTACATGATGTACATGATAGTCAACGGTGATGGACGTTGCTTTCCCACACGTTAGCCTATGGCTGGGTCCGTCAACTAGGCGGTCAACTTCCGTCGTGGTCAACTAATTCCACATATCCTGATGGAGTGGTCAGGCGGCTGCCATTTTATATAGTGGAATAGTCTGTTTGTGACTGTTAACTGCGACACCACCAACTAAAGGGAAATATCACCCGTTGTCACCAGTGAGTATGCCTGCATGCGTCGCCCCCTAAGACTGGAGTACTCCTAACGCGCAGTATTACTTAGGAATCACTCTGATTTGGGCAACCCCCCTACCTTTATATCCAGAAGCTGGCTACCGGATCCGGTTCCTTTCCCCAGAAAAGCTCTGAGGCGCGTACGTACCTCTGAAAGCCACGCTGCTCCAGGAACATGGCTGGCCAATTCAGAGTGCCGGATGGGGTCCTGCTCCCTATCTTCTTCTGCTGCAGGAAGCTTCGCTCTCGTCTACGCTGAGCCTTGGGATTCTGCCCTCAGTAGCGAGGCGCGCTCTTCTCTCCCTCCAGTCCTGGCTCTTGCCTATTCCTCCGGTTGGACTCTGAACTCAGAGTCTGGCGTCTCGGCGTCCTCTCGACAGGGGCAGTCCCAATTCAAGAGGTTTCCGGTCGTAAGACCAGGGTCCATTGGAGCATGTGACCAGATCACATGGGTAGATGGAGAGTCCTGAAGTTTCAGATCCTTAAAGGTGCCGTGTAGGTCTTTCGCATAGGACTCCAGGGGGACTGGAAACAGAGGAGAGGAGATAGTAAAGGGGGAAACAGCTCGACATCATGCTCCTCAGGTGGGGCTTGGTTGGGCCCCTCGTGACACTGGCTCTTTGGACATTGTGCTTCAAGTCAATGTATCTGGCTGTGGAGGTGTCTAGTTACAATGCACAAGTAGCCTTCAGTATTTCAGAATGATATTCGCTCATGAGAAGTAGCTCTCATTACAGAAAATGTTGAAGCTCCCTGGCCTAGATGATGTCACTGGCCTGGATTATTAAATTTAGGGAATGACAAGGGATAAGGGTAGTCAACAGGTTATCATAAGTCCAGCTCGGCATGTCCTTCCTACATGGGATGCACGTATGCCCCACCTTGAACCCCTAATGGTCTGCATACTAAAGGTGGCCAATCCGGACGTTGATAAGCAGCTGAGAGCCCAACTGCAGCAGCAAGGGGGTAAGTTCTAGTGTGATTTGAACATGTTAAATAACTAATTTGTGTTACAGGACTAATTTTGCCATCAACATTAAGATTGAATCATGTCCAACAAAGAAGAAGAGTTCATGAAGGTGTAAGTTTTGCACAGCATGTATGATGATGTGTTTTGCATATGAATTTGTGGAAAATTATACCACCTGATTTCTGTTCACTACCAAAGGACTGGTTTCAGCAGACACATGCCTGCCTAAACAACAAATACACATGAGTTTGTTTAATGTTATAAGGGACAGTTGAACCAAACAGGGCACTAATCTTTATTGTGTCAGGTATGATGCTCCTTCACTATTGTGAATGATGTAAGGTTAGCCCTATTACAGGTGACATAGCATAAAATGCAAACATGATGCAGGGGATGTTCCAAATGTCACCTTAGTAAGTTGGTTTCATACACAATCAAGAGTGAGCAAGTGAGCCAAAATGTCTTGTAACATCAGATTGAATGGCTACATTTTAGATTCAAAAACATATCCTAAATGTGTTTTGATTACAAAATACTATTTCATTCATGTTAAAAGTGACAGATTTGCATGATGTCTTACTCACAAGTGTGCATGCAAGCCAGTCTGTTTCTTAGATAATATTTGTGAGAGGCATACAATTTTAGGAACAACTCAGACAGGAATGTATACACACTGGTGACAGAGTAACACATACCCAAAGCCGTTTTCTAATGTCCTTTGCTATCTCCAGATGATAAACCAATGATGGAGAAAAATAGAATACTTAAAGGGACTTTTGCAGATGGAATGTTACATCAGATATATGTAGGAGTATCCCATCTGGAAAAATCAAATTCAGACCCAACTCATGACTCATTAAGCAAATGTAGAAATGCATCAAAGTGTCACAGGTTGCATATTGTGACTGACATTTGAATCTCTGAAGAAAATATTATATATGAATCAGTTTATGTAATATTTACTGTGATGTTGTACCAATTTTCACCTTAAAGGAACGCCAGCATATTTTGTAAAATAATTTCACAATAGTTAAACAAACTTCAAGTAACTAGAGATATTAAGTCAAATGTGAATTTTGTTTTGCTCTATACTGAAGTGGATCCCAAATGTATCAATGTCTATGTATTTTTTATGCAGTGGAAGTCATTTGCCAATTGACTCCCAAATTACCTTCTTCATTTTTTCAACGGCATAGGTATCGGCACAGTGCATGATACATTGATAAGCCACTTCAGTACAGAATCCATATAAAAAAAAATACATTTGAAATATACTTTAGTTACTTGAAGTAAGTGTTATCATTGTGAAATGCCCAAACAAAGGAAACAGTCTTTCAGTTTATAAAAATATTGGTACAACTTTGCAGTATTTGTTGACACACATTGATTTATATTTTACTTTTCGTGAAAGAAAATGATGCAGAGTTTTGGGTCTTGTAAACACATTGTACAAAGGTATTTTTGGTTTATATCCATTTTAGTGACATAAGTTCACTGTTCTAAATAACAAAGCCCAACAATTCAGAGGTGTTAAACAGTTTGTGGTGAGATAAACAAAATGGATAAGAGACAAGATCATACATGATATAGGAGCTATCATAGGGAATAACAAAACTGTGACCAAATGGTGTCTGAAAATGTTGCCTACGTGCATGACCTTATGATAATGTAGAACTAAAGTTTGAGAGCCTTAAAGCAGGTGAAATATGAAAACATGGAAAATGTTTAGTGATCAAAGTTAAAGATCAGTTCTATTTACACAGAAACAATAAAACTATTGTACATGTCTTTACAGCATCTTTCAGCAGCAGGCAAAGGATACCTTGGCCACATAGGCGGGGAAGCAGCTGGCCACTGTGGTTTGGGTGCTGAGACCACCGACACTGAGGGGAGTTCAATGGAGGCCTTCAGCTCAACCTCATCATATTCAGAGGCCTCCACAAGTTGCATTACAGAATAGCGGTGGACCCTACTGGAACTCTACCAACTACATCCTTGTCCCACCACCTAAAGAACCTTCTCCATCCTCTCTCTTGCTCCCCCCAGTTGCCAAACATGCCTGCTCAAAGGGGTTCACTGCAGCTGTTCACCCCCTGCCCCTGTCCCCTCAGCTGCGCTGAGTGAGAAGGCTTTTGACCTCCTACAGAACATCTCTGTAGGCCAGACTGCACTCCTAAATGCCACCCACGGGCTTTCTTAGGTGCCACATGCAACACATGGTAGCTCACCTGGAAGGAATTCACAGTGCTATGTATGTACTACAGAGGTCTTTTCAAGGTCTAGCCTCCCCACTGACCACAGCCTCCAAACCTTGAGCCCCACCTCCCGGCCCTTCCCCATCCCAATTCCCAATTCCCAGCCCTGTCCCAAGCACACTCACATCTATGCATGCACCCAGTCCAACACACACAAGCAGCACACATTAACACAAACACACCTAAAAACACAGGCACACAGACAAACAACATATAGACACCACTCCCACCACCACCACTACTCCCCCACCACCACCACTCCCCCACCACCATACCCAGATGCACTACCACCAGCACACCCACAGACACCCCCACCACCACACCGACCAGCATACACACAGACATCACACCCACCACCAGCACACCCACAGATACCACACCCACATGCACCACCATCAGCACACCCACAGATACCACACTCACATGCACCACCATCAGCACACCCACAGATACCACACTCACATGCACCACCATATCCATCACAACCACACCCAGCACCTCAACTGCACACCCATCCACACACACACACACATACATTAGAAACCACACCCAGAAAACGCAAACACCCACACTCACCCGAACAACAAATACCTAGGAAGAAACACACACCTAAACTTACACCACATACACCGGACCCACAGGAACCTGCAACCTCCACAGACACACCCACATCACCCACTGCCCCTTCCTCTACCTCCCTTACCCAACTCCCTGCCGACCAGCCTACCCATTTTCCCCTGAATATGTCCTTTTTGCCCTTGCCCCCTTCCAAACCCTAAACCACCCCTCCCCTCCCAAATGAAAATCCACCCCTTCCAAAACCCAATCCAACCCACCCCTCCCAATCCAAAGACCACTCCTCCCAAAGCGAAAACCACCGACACCCAAAACTACCTCTCCCAAACCAAACACCACCCCTCCCATACCCAAGACCACTCCTCCCAAACCCAAACCTTCCCCACCCAAGGAAAATCATTGAGGTACCTGCTCTTTGCCCACTAGATGAGGTTTCCCTTGGCAGTTAATTAGGAGGTAAGTTTAGTGCTACTGCACAACAGTGCACCGGTCATTTTACTGGAGTGTCATTTAGTTATAAATTGTATTTGAGAGACATATCTTATTGGTTTAATGGACCACTAATTTGATTTCACTAAGTTTATCCTGACATTAAGTGCATATTTTCATTTAACATTATGTCAACTTTGTTAAGTGCATACACTGGTTAAAATAGTATATGATGGTCATTTGAATTTAGGTGCAGTCATTCAACATAATAATGGATACTTGTAGCAACAAATAGATGTTTGAAATAATTTTTTCAAGTGTTACTATAGGTGTGTTTATTTTATCTTGATTACTGATTAGAATAAAGACATATGCATTACACCTTAAAAAACTAATGTGACTATTGGATTTGGATACAATACAGGACTTGCAATAGAAAAGGAAAATGTTACATGGATGAATATGTTGAATGATTCAAATTTGGGACTGACATTGATTTAACAGGAAATTAATACGGTAAAGATTACACCATGTCTAGTGCAATGTCTACATCATGTTAAATTACAGTTATCCCAATGATGTGTGATGCATATATTTGTAATTTGACAGTTTTCGAAATGTATTTAAACACACCTGTACAATGAAGTTTTGATTGATATCATTTTTTGTGCAAGTGTCCATTTTTTTAAGGCTGTTTTGCACAAAATGTATGCATACAATGTAATCATACTGTTGTGTTTCTTTACATTTCTTAAATGTCAACATTACAGACATATGCATTGCACATTGGTATGCTATTGCTGGTAAGAGAGATTGAAAAATGCACGATTCCAGTGCAAATGTTAACAGACAAGTCAAAAGGTAACAGGTAAAAGTGGAGCTTACCGTCGATTCAGTCCACGATGGTGTTGATTTTGTTTGTCATCAAGCAGCAGCAGCAGTGACAGGACTTAGTAGATCGGGTCCATGGTGGAAAAAGAAGTGTCAAATTGAGAAAAGGTGAGTTTTTGCCTTAAATCCCTTCCAATCTGCTAACTCAGGTGTGGAGGTTTTACCACCATAGTCAAATTGGCGGGAAGGCACATCTTGATTGGCCTGGTGGACAAACTGGTAGTTCGCTCTTCGACAGTCGATTTTACCTACCAGACCACCAAGTTGTCGGGAGGGAAGACAGCTGAAAAAGCAACAGCGGGACATGATCCACCAAGATCTAAATCAGGCCCTATGTCTTGAAACCTATGCGAGAAACTTAGGCTGGGGAGCAATGTTTTCAGGACAAGAAACAGTGGAATCTTGGGGTATGATGGAAAGGAAAGATCACATAAATTGTTTGGAGATGAAAGCAGGGTTAATATTTGCCCTTCACAGCTTCCAGTCTCAGATTCAAGGGAGTTCAGTGTTGCTGAAGATGGACAAAGTCACATCGATGACTTACATAAAATCAAAGAAATTGTCAGATTTAGCAATAAAGATGAGAGATTTTTTTGTTTGGAACATAATATTGGTTTAAGGGCCCAGTATTTACCAGGGATAAATAATGTAGTGCAGACTGGAACTCATGAAATATGATAGATTTAAGTGACTGGAAGTTAAAGGAAGAGCTTTTTCGAAAGATTCATGGTTGTTTAGGACTATTGGAGTGGATCTTTTTGCATCCCAATTGGCTTTTCAGTTAGAGGACTATATCGGTTGGAGACCAGATTCAGGGACTATAGCGGAGTATGCTTTCAATGAAGATTGGAGAGAAATGAAAGGTTATGAGTTTCCACCTTCGACTGCTACCATTGCGAGATGGGTTAGATCAGTTATAAAGGCGGCAGGTTAACATTTATCTCACATTATAGCACATGCTGTTAGAGATGCTAGGGCGAGTAAGGTTTTATCCCCAGGGGGAAGATTGGAGGATATCTTAAGGACAGCAGAGTGGTCTAATGTTGAAATGTTTAGGAATTTTTATTTTAAACCAATAGAGCATGTTTCAGGCTGTGGTCTGAAAGACTTTGAACATGCATAATGATAGCTTCCTGTCTTGCCATAAAATGGTGATTCTCACAGGTTTACTGCATAGAGAATGGTGATTTTCTTTTAAAGACAAGAAGGCTAGCATTATCCCATCAACCCACCCTTGGGAGAGGGATTTGACAGAAGTAAGTCAATTTTCTGTTTTCAAAATTAATTGAAGGAACCTTATAAATTACATTAATTCCTCTACAAGGTATTAGTTGATAAAATGTTTTTAAGACATGGACAGATAATGTTGTTTTTTATTGCAGATAATCAATAGACGGTGTTGGAGGTTGTGAAGAGGAGGAAGGTCAGAGTAAGAAAACAGCAACCAAAGCGGAAAGAAATGGTGGACAATGAGATTATATAGAACTGGAGGATTCTATTTCATTGTGTGTTCATTCAAAGTTTAGATTTTTTTGTTTTTAAGGTGTTTAATTATCAGCAAGAGTAAATAAAAGTTAATGCATAATGCTACTCTTGTATTTAATAACATTGTGATTTTCTATGCAGTAAACCTATGCGAATCGACATTTCATCCTTAAATCAGATTTTTAAAACTGAGTTGAAAATAACTTTGATTCATTTTGCTAGAATTTTCCCAGACAGAGACACAAGTTAAGGATTTTCATTATACCTAAGCCAAGATAATGTAGCCTGAACCAACACACTGAAAACAGATTGTGGGACTTCTGTCACTACGAGAGCACAGTATTTCATAAATGAAAGGCATATTCACAAAGATACGTTTCCATGTGTAGATCTACTCCTTTACCAGTGTTTGCTCAGAATATCGTAGGAAAAATATTGTTTGACAGAAATATTGTTGCAAAAATATTGAGGACAAAAATATAGTGAAGCACATATATGTGTGTGTGTATATATCTATATATATTCACTGAAAAAACCATAGGTTTCACACATGTTATAGTTAGCTGGACATTTTACTCATAAAAAACCAATGAAATTCCCCCGTTATAGTTAGTGCAGGCAACTATAACTCACGCGACCGCAATCCTCTGCTGATGCTAATACTGTATTTAGACACTTATTTGCCCATGTCTTCTTCCATTAAATTTTAGCTATACATATATTACAAATATTTTTTTTTCATAAAGACACATATGTCATCAGCAGAGGATTGCGGTCGCGTGAGTTATAGTTGCCTGCACTAACTATAACGGGGGAATTTCATTGGTAAAATGTCCAGCTAACTATAACATGTGTGAAACCTATGGTTTTTTCAGTGAATTTGCAAGGTTTTTTAAATGCTAATTCCTAACTATAACGTGTGTGAAACCTATGTTTTTTTCAGTGAATTTGTACGTTTTTTTAAATGCTAAGTTACTTTACGCCGTTCGTGGCGTGCGCGCCCACTTAACGCAGTTCGTTCCGTGCGCGCACAGTCAAATTAAATCAAATGTAAATTTGAACTTACTCAAAGTTTATTGCTGTTTGCATTACGGACTTCAAGCCCCAGAAAACACCAGTTGACATTGCACTTAGCTACGCTCACCTGGGGGGTTTGTCCCAATAAAAGAGCCGGAAATGAGCAATGCAAGCCCTTGAGTTTCATTTGAGCAGCCCAGGAAGAAGATGTTTTTACATCGAAACGCGTCGGCAAGATTAATTGAGTGAAACGTGGATGCAGTCCGGAGCAAAGAGCTGGATAGCAGGGCACTGTCGAGTGCATTCCTAAAGCTGAGGGCAATTTGGAGAATAACATTACGCACGGCAGCCTGGCCGTGGGGGATGCACCATCACCTGCTGGGAAGAGAAACGCTATCGCCAGCTGGGTGAGGCTGATGTCTTACACTGATGGGACAGAACGGCGCAGTGCTCTTCATGAAAATCGCATTGCGAAACGTGACACTACTCACTAGAGTATGAAATAGAAGCATTAAATCAAATGTAAATTCGAACTTACTCAAAGTTTATTGCTGTTTGCATTACGGACTTCAAGCCCCAGAAAACACCAGTTGACATTGCACTTAGCTACGCTCACCTGGGGGGTTTGTCACAATAAAAGAGCCGGAAATGAGCAATGCAAGCCCTTGAGTTTCATTTGAGCAGCCCAGGAAGAAGATGTTTTTACATCGAAACGCGTCGGCAAGATTAATTGAGTGAAACGTGGATGCAGTCCGGAGCAGAGAGATGGATAGCAGGGCACTGTCGAGTGCATTCCTAAAGCTGAGGGCAATTTGGAGAATAATATATATATATATATATATACATATATATTATATATATATATATATATATATATATATATATATATATATATATATATATATATATATATATGTGTGTGTGTGTGTGTGTTTAAGGCGTGTAGATGTGGAGTTGAGAATAGTAAATTCATACTTACCTATATGCACTTACTGAAAACAACATGTTCATTTTTGATAAACTGTTTTATAAACAATTGCGCGGGACAGCCATGGGTACCTGCTTCGCCCCCAGCTATGCTAATTTGCATATGGGCTGGTGGGAGGAGCAGGTACTCATGAATGAATACAAACAAGAGATGACAGAAAATGTAGTAATATATGTAAGATATATTGATGACCTTTTTATCCTTTGGCAGGGTGCGGAAGAATCGGCTCTTGCTTTTGCTAGTGTGATTAATGAAAATTCTCTCAACCTCACCTTTACTTCATCTATTCAATTTCTAGATCTGGAGGTTTTTGTGGAAGATTCCAAAATTGAAACCAGAACTTACAGGAAGCCCACATCAGGGAACTCAATTTTGCACTAAAGCAGTTTCCATCGCACCACACTTAAGGAAAGTATTCCATTTGCTGAATGTCTTCGTATGAAGCGTAATTGTAGCACTGAAAACGGTCTTATCAAAGCAACTAACACTCTCTTTGAAAGGCTTGAACTGAGGGGCTATAGTGCTAATACTCTAGGCAAAGCAAGTGCGAAAGTCAAAAATATCACCAGAAATTAACTTTTGTTCCCCAACCCAGAAAGTGTCAAAAAGAAAGAAATAGCGAAAAAGAGAAACTGTGAAATAGGAACTCCTAGATTAATAACAGGTTACAACACATATCATGGTCCATTTCGCAAAATGCTATATAAAAACTGGCAAATCGTGCGCAATGACCCAGTTTTGGGTCACAAAATATCCAAAACACCATCTATTACATTCAGGCGAGCAAAATCAATGAGACAAGAACTAGTATGTAACGCCCCTAGTGTGAGCAGAGGCTCGGATTGGCTTAAAACCAACAAGGGATTTACCAAATGTGCCAAATGTAAAGCTTGTCGCTATGGCACTAACACCAAAGAAATCACCTCTCCTCTAAGACACTCTCCTTTTATCATAAGGGGAAGCTTTACATGCAAAAGTGATTTTGCTGTGTATCTGTTGCAATGCACATGCAACAAACGCTACATAGGAAGTACCATTCATCCTGTCCATGTTCGTATTCTACAACATCTACGGGCCATCAATAATGATGACCCAAACTACCCTGTAGCTAGACACATCAACCAGTATCACCGTGGGAATGCAAGTGATCTCTCCTACTGTGTTATCGATACTGTACCCAAGCATCCGAGAGGAGGAAATAGACAACAGGCACTCCGTAGACTCGAATCCAAATACATAATTCTGTTCAATACCAAAATTCCCAATGGTATGAATGCTGATGAAGCTCTGTCTGTACATCTGTAATCCAATTCTGTCTGTCCATTTCCGTACCCAGCTTCTAACCTTTTTTACTTCAGGCTCACCTGTTTTTCTTTTGTATTTTTCTGAGTTACTTGGTTCAGTTACTGAACCCAGATCTTTTTAGACATGTGATATCTTTATTATAGATTTTTTCATGATTTTTCATGCTCTCTTTGTCTCCGTCTCCGTTTTTTCTTAATAATCATTTAGTTAAGAGAGTGTTCAGCCATATAACGATTTTCAATAGCCCACTTCGGCTCTACAATGTATAAGTTGACTGTATATTGACTTTCAACTTTGAGATCAATTGGTCTATACTATTGTATCCTATTCAGGAATATATATCTTTGTTACTTTACAGTCACCCATCATGTTGATCTGTTCTTCCTTTTCTTTTTTGGACAATACCTATGTATTTACATGGTGATTTTTTGTTTGAAAAGTTTAATAAGTTTAAAAGAGGATTTACAAAGGATATAATGATACACTTGAATTAATGTGAAATTTAAGATTGTAAATGGAGGTGTACAGAAAATGTGAGAAACGTGAGTTCAGTCTGTTCTTTGAGCAGTCTTTTTTGGGTTAAGTACACACTTCTATGTCTATGCACTTACCGTTGTCATGACGTTTTTGCAAGTAACTCGGCATTTAATGGCTGTTGAAGGTGAAGCCCGTCGAAGTGACAAAGGCGGCTTGCCGTTGAAACGCGTCATGGCCTTCTTGAGAAAATAAACCACTTCTTGCTTTATCCTCACGGAGTCTACGTCTGTCATCATTTCCCTTGGCAGAGTTGGTTGCATATATATATATATATATATATATATATATATATATATATATATATATATATATACCAGTACAAAGAAGAGAAAACGCACTCTCAAAGATCAGTCGTTTTTTAATTAACAATCGCTACGCGTTTCGACACAACTTGTGTCTTGGTCACACGATTTTTGCTGGGTTCACAAACGTACATATAGGTATATGTACACATAAAAGAGGTGCTAACGTATTGCTCACATTAAGCTGTATATGCGTCCGCCATTTCTGAACAGGTTTAAAGCCTCATGCATTTGAATGAATACGTACATGTTCCCTTGCCAGAGGGTTAGCAGTTGGACTGTACAACAACTTAATAATCAACATTACTGGACTGTAAATTATAGTAATGCAAAATCATGTTAACAAAAAATTGAATTAATGCAAAATCATGTTAGCAGAAAATTGAGTCACTTTTCCGAGTTTACTATACAACAAGCTGTTTGTGCAGGCTTGAGGGCATTTCAACCAACTTTATCGATTGCATGTTGTCTCTCACGGACAATTACTCGTAAACCAGGGTTACTGAAGCCATGTGACCTATACGTATATGCGTCAAGCGGACTAGTGCCGCATTCGTTAATGTTTACGTGTTGGCATGCATCTATATTGTTCTCGGACTACGAACTCAATTATTGATTTATCAGAGGACTAGTGCCCCACATTCAAAATACACCCGTAAAAACTGAACGCATAGCTCAAATACCAAATGGCAATTGAAAGCTAGGAGCAGTTAGCACTTCCAAATTACAGCCACATGGTGGTTAGCGTAAAACAAAGTCACAACAGTGCATGCTACGAAACAGTGGAAAAAATTGTATATATGAAAACTATGAGCAGTTCTTATCTCAAGGAGAGTGGAGTGTCATCCTCGTGAAAAAAAGGGTAGGGAACCTGTGCCGTGTCGTTGAGAAGTGAATGGTCCCTTCCTTTCCTCCTGGATGATGAGAAGAACATAGGTTAAAATTACAAACAGCTCTAACTTATTGAACAATCACATCAATGTACTAACACATTACTTGATCTGGCATACATTAGGAGGATATTCAAGACAGGTAAAAGACAGATAAAATCACTGGACATGATTCAAGGTTCAGTCATCGTGCAAATGTGTTGCCAGTTCCTCGTCAATGTTGTGCCCCCCTGGAAACTTGGTTTCTAACTCCATTATCCATTTAGATTCTCTCTTTCTCAGGGCTAACTCTCTGTTACCTCCTCTTTTGGAAACATGCACCTGTTCTATGGCGAAGTACTTCAAAAGAGAGTTATTGGACTGGTGCAGAAACAAGCAAGGCACTCATGGGAACCAAAAGAGGAGGCCAAAGGAAAATGTACTAATTATGGATGAGGAAATGGTAAATAGAACAATCATTAATTTATCCTCAAGATTTCTCACACCCATAGAAAAAACCACGCTATGCTTGGGTTTGACTTACTGTCCCACTGAATTGTATAACTATGCAAACACTAGAGTGGATATCTTTAAGTTTATAAGGAAACTTAAATTAAAAAAATGGCATAGTTTGCGAAACGCCAGACCACCTGAAAGTGATAATCAACAATCCGATATCTGGTCTCAACCAAACCTCAATGTTGGTGATGCGGACGTCCTTGAAACAATGTATGATCTAGCAGATCCTGGATTGGGCACTGAAGGTACTCAGATTGCAGGAGATCTAGAGGGTGTTAGTACACATAAGGCAGCTTGCACTACTTTCAAGCCTAGATCTATTTTCTTTCCGACTCTGCCACATGACTCAATAGACACCTTTCATGAAGTGGTGACGAAGAAAATGATAAAACATAAACATAGAATTGGTACACGCCAGAACTTAGACTCTAATCTTTCCAATCAACAAAGGACCTTTATCTTATCTCTAGCACAAGACAATAGCATGGTAATTAGACCCTCAGATAAAGGAGGTAATATTGTCTTGTGGGACAAACGTATGTACATCGATGAAGCACTGAAACAATTATCTGATGTGAACTTTTATTGTAAATGTACCACTGATGCTTATAATTGCAGCATAAGCGACACATGGGAAAAACTAGCTAACTGGCAAAAAGAGGGGCTCATTACATGGCAGGAATACTGTTTTCTTAAAAAGGATTTCCCCAAACTACCTATTTTGTATTTACTCCCTAAAATACATAAAGATCCACAGGTACCACCAGGGAGACCCATAGTATCGCCATTAGGTAATGTCAACGAGAATGTATCCAAATACGTTGACTTTTTCCTTAGGGAGTATGTCACCCAGTTACCCTCATATATTAGGGACACCAAAGACTTTCTGAATAAAATCTTAGACATCGTATGGGCAGAAGAATATCTACTCATTGCCCTGGATGTGAGCTCATTATATACCATCATTGATCACACCCAGGGCATTGAAGCATGTCTTTACTTTCTCAAGGCAAGAAACATTTGCTATCTTGAACACACCAACATGTTAGCTGACATGATGAGTCTATGTCTGAACAATAATATCTTCCTATTTAATGGTGAACTATACAAACAGATCCGCGGCATGGCCATGGGAACGTGCTTCGCACCTAGTTTTGCGAACCTCTTCATGGGTAAATGGGAGGAGGAGCTCCGCGCCAACAGTGACATGGACTCAGACTTTGGTAAAGTCCTGGTGTGGTTGAGATACATTGACGATCTCTTCGTCATTTGGAAGGGCAATGAAGAGGAAGCTAGGAAATTCATTAGTAAACTCAACAACAACAGCTACAACATACATCTCACCTCAAACATAAGTAGTAATAAAATTGAATTCCTAGACACCGTCATCACAATACAGGATGGTAAAATGGTTTCAAGCTTACACCGGAAGGAAACTTCCGGGAATAGCTTGCTCCATGCCCACAGTGCTCATCCAGAGCCACTTAAATGGAGCATCCCCTTCGGGGAGGTATTAAGGGCACGGAGTAATTGTAGCACGGAGGAAGATTTCCAGAAGGAACTGGGTCTCGTGCTAGGCAGATTCAGGGAGAGAGGTTACCCGGAATGGGTATTGAATAATGCCAAAAATAAGATCAGTAAAATCAGTAGACCCCAAGCCTTAGATTACTCTACCAGGAAAGACCAAGATGAAATACCAACAAGGGTGATAACTACATTTAATCACGAATCCAAACGGGTCCAGAAAATGCTGGCTGATAATTGGAGAATCTTGAAATCAGATTCTATCATTGGTGGGACCATCAGTGATAGACCCCTGATAACATACAGGAGAGGGAGGAATTTGAAAGACATTTTGGTCAGAGGGGACATCACAGAAATACCTAATAGGAACCGATTTAATCTCAAAGGTTTCTATCCATGTGGCCATTGCAAAGCCTGCAAATTTAGCCACATGGTTAAGGAATTCAAGATTACGGGATCAAGACAGAATAAAACTATCCCACAGTTCCTTACATGTAGTACAAACTATGTAGTGTATATTCTGGAATGTCCGTGCAGACTCTGGTATGTTGGGAGTACAACTTGTATGGTTAAACAGCGGATACAGGAACACCTTAGAGCCATAACCAACAAGGACCAGAACTATCCCATTGCACGACACTTCCAGGATGTGCACCAGTCCAATAACTCTCTTTTGAAGTACTTCGCCATAGAACAGGTGCATGTTTCCAAAAGAGGAGGTAACAGAGAGTTAGCCCTGAGAAAGAGAGAATCTAAATGGATAATGGAGTTAGAAACCAAGTTTCCAGGGGGGCACAACATTGACGAGGAACTGGCAACACATTTGCACGATGACTGAACCTTGAATCATGTCCAGTGATTTTATCTGTCTTTTACCTGTCTTGAATATCCTCCTAATGTATGCCAGATCAAGTAATGTGTTAGTACATTGATGTGATTGTTCAATAAGTTAGAGCTGTTTGTAATTTTAACCTATGTTCTTCTCATCATCCAGGAGGAAAGGAAGGGACCATTCACTTCTCAACGACACGGCACAGGTTCCCTACCCTTTTCTTCACGAGGATGACACTCCACTCTCCTTGAGATAAGAACTGCACATTTTTTCATATTTTTCATATATACAATTTTTTCCACTGTTTCGTAGCATGCACTGTTGTGACTTTGTTTTACGCTAACCTCCATGTGGCTGTAATTTGGAAGTGCTAACTGCTCCTAGCTTTCAATTGCCATTTGGTATTTGAGCTATGCGTTCAGTTTTTACGGGTGTATTTTGAATGTGGGGCACTAGTCCTCTGATAAATCAATAATTGAGTTCGTAGTCCGAGAACAATATAGATGCATGCCAACACGTAAACATTAACGAATGCGGCACTAGTCCGCTTGACGCATATACGTATAGTTCACATGGCTTCAGTAAACCTGGTTTACGAGTAATTGTCCGTGAGAGACAACATGCAATCGATAAAGTTGGTTGAAATGCCCTCAAGCCTGCACAAACAGCTTGTTGTATAGTAAACTCGGAAAAGTGACTCAATTTTCTGCTAACATGATTTTGCATTAATTCAATTTTTTGTTAACATGATTTTGCATTACTATAATTTACAGTCCAGTAATGTTGATTATTAAGTTGTTGTACAGTCCAACTGCTAACCCTCTGGCAAGGGAACATGTACGTATTCATTCAAATGCATGAGTCTTTAAACCTGTTCAGAAATGGCGGCCGCATATACAGCTTAATGTGAGCAATACGTTAGCACCTCTTTTATGTTTACATATACCTATATGTACGTTTGTGAACCCAGCAAAAATCGTGTGACCAAGACACAAGTTGTGTCAAAACGCGTAGCGATTGTTAATTAAAAAACGACTGATCTTTGAGAGTGCGTTTTCTCTTCTTTGTACTGGTATTTGGATTATCCGGCAGTGGGTTCGCCGGACAACGCACTTAAAAAACCATAGGTTTCACACATGTTATAGTTAGCTGGACATTTCACTCGTAAAAAACCAATGAAATTCCCCCGTTATAGTTAGTGCAGGCAACTATAACTCACGCGACCGCAATCCTCTGCTGATGACGTCAGATATTACATCACTGTATTTAGACACTTATTTACCCATGTCTTCTTCCATTAATCTTTAGCTATACATATATTACAAATATTTATTTTTTATAAAGATACATATGTCATCAGTGATGTAATATCTGACGTCATCAGCAGAGGATTGCGGTCGCGTGAGTTATAGTTGCCTGCACTAACTATAACGGGGGAATTTCATTGGTTTTTTACGAGTGAAATGTCCAGCTAACTATAACATGTGTGAAACCTATGGTTTTTTAAGTGAATTTGCAAGGTTTTTTAAATGCTAATTCGTAACTATAACGTGTGTGAAACCTATGGTTTTTTCAGTGAATTTGTACGGTTTTTTAAATGCTAAGTTATTCATTTATTATTTTTTTTTTCAAGTTTTTCACCATGCGCGCACCGTGCAATTTTTTTTCTAAAAAATCGCGAGGTGCGCGCACCGCGCGCGCGCGGTGGGCGCTCGGTGCGCTTCGCGCACCGAGCACCCACGGGTCGCAGTGAGTGCCGTGCACCTCGCGATTTATTTTACAAAAAAAAAAATGTTTTTTTCTCCCTTGGGGGTCCTTCTGTGACCCCCTGACCAAGGCTAGGGGGTCAGGAACTGTCCACTCTGCCCCCTTTTCACGTTCTCCACCTTTTTTTTCACCCCCTCAGACTGCGAGAGACAAAATGGCGGCCGACACTTCCTGGTTTCGACCGATTCGAATGTTTATCGACATCTAACAACCAATCAGAATTGCGCTCGCGCACGGCAGGGTGCGCGCACAGTGCGCGCACGGTGCGCGCGTACAGATATTGATATGCTTTTAAATGCTATTTTCTCAGGAAATACTGAACAGATTTACACCAGACCTGCAAAGGGCACTTCCTTGACCTTATGGCTACCTCTCTGCCAAATTTCAAATATCTCTGTTCAGCCGTTCGGGCTGTAGCTGTGTCTAAAGGTCCTATGGAAAAATGCATGGGGAAAACGCGTTTTGGGACCCCCCTTTTTTCTCGGCCCCC
Source organism: Triturus cristatus (assembly GCF_964204655.1). Lineage (NCBI taxonomy): Eukaryota > Metazoa > Chordata > Amphibia > Caudata > Salamandridae > Triturus > Triturus cristatus. Next base: position 736,314,353 of record NC_140592.1, read on the forward strand.
GCTTGACGAATCACCCCGAGACTTTCAGGGTAGGAGCTGAACGGAGCGCCCCATTAGTTTTGAAAATTTCGCGAGGATTCGTCAACCGGCGCCAAAGTTATTCAAAATAGAATTTTGAGATTTTCTATGGAAACTAGGTTGTAACTATAACTATCTACTGGCGACCGCCAGTAGATAATATATATATATATATGTTTTAAGGCATGTAGATGTGGAGTTAAGAATAGTAAATCCATACTTACCTATATGCACTTACCTTCTCGATATTTTGGTCCTCAAAACTTTTGACATAATATTCTGTCCTCACAATATTTTTGACATTGATAGTCAGAAAACCCTTAACACTACCTTCTTCAAGGACACTGGTTCGCCAGCTGATGTCAAGTGGTCCATCCATAAAACAAGCACCTGTGTCCAGAGCAGATGAAATGCTACTGCATGTATGCAGTATTTCCGCCACTGATAAAGCCTTCTTATGTTTAATTATGCTCTCAAGGTACTAAATTAAAGTGTGACTTCTTTCAGAAATCTATTGTGAAACACATCTAGTGAAGTACTGAAAAAAACTTTATTTTACAGATTTCAATTTTTGTCATCTTCCTCTTGAAGGCACTGGGGACACTGAGCCTGACAATGATGCTCCACCAACCACAAGATGAGGATGGTTGACAATCCTAGAAGAAAATCCAATCTTCCTCAAAGCAGCTATGTTGGTGGCTGCCAGTGCAAAACAAGGAGAGGAGGAGGAGGAACAGTACATGGCAGAAGAAAACATTGTTGACCCCACACAGAAACCACCAGCCAAATCCACCTCTCTTGCTGCCAGCAGCCCTCCTCCAATGTCTTTCCTGAGGAGTGCTGGTCCTGAGCCACGAGCTAAGCAGCCATGGTTGCTTCTCCCAGCCCGGCAGGACACACCTCTAGCCAGCGCTCAAAGGCAGGCACTTCAGGTCACTCCCCTACACACTCCTTCCATGCTGATTCATCTCTAGTCTTCTCTCAGTCATCTGTATGAGAGGACATCCTTAGTGAGGAGAAGACCCCCTTCATCAATTTTCTCCCACAACCTCCCAGATGGGAACTCTGTCCATGATGGACAACCTGTTGGCCAAGTAAGATTTACATGCATCCCAGCTAGGAAGCAGAGGCTTGGGTCATTGGCATGTCAAAATACTGCCCTCTTGGCGAATCAATTTTTCCAGCAGCAGTTCACTAGATGGAGGGATGTTCATGACATTGGGGCAGCTCTCTGTGAGACTGCAGGCTAACCTAAAGGATTCCCTTAGATGGCTGACAAGCAGACCTGTGCTTTGGATAACATTGCGAAATGCATGATGAACATCTTCGTTCTTTCTAAGAAAAAAGTGTAAGACAACATGCCTTGACCTTGAAGTTGATAGAGACAATAACAAACAAGTGTCAGTGTCAATCTCCATGGCCAAGCCCTGCACAGGATTCGGACAAGCACCACATCCTATGCAGCACGCACCGCCCACAAAACATGAAGTGAAATCCTCTACATTACTTACAATCCCACTGTCTCCAACTCGGATCCCACAAACACAAACATTACCACAAGCAACATCACCACTACTAGATGCATAACCAGTACTGCGGATCACACCCCGAGGGCATTAAAACCATTTGACAATTCACTGTACACATGAGCACCTTTGATAATAAACTTTTACAATATGTATATATTGGGAGAGGGGGCAACACATGAGGGTTCAGGTGTGTCTGGGTGAATGTTTCCCTCAACTGCTGCTGTTCGGGGATAGCACTTGGAGGAGGAAAAGGTAGAGCAGGGAGTGCAGCTGGAGCCCCCCTCTGTTATGGGGGCATCTGCAGTTACAAAAGGTGTGGGTAGAGGCCCATGTGAGGGTGCAGCCGGCTCTTGTGACACCACTGAGATCTCTTGTTCTTGGCCAGAAAGAGACCCATTGTTCATCTAGTTTTGGTGCCTAATTCTTCCACCCCGAAAGGGGGCTTGATAGCATCTGCCCGGAGTCCTTTAGTGGTTGAGAACCAGTTTGTCCCCAGTTCAGTGTACCTTCCCTGCTGTTACCTGGCTCCTCCTCCTCAATGGTGGTTGAAAATTGTTGTGTAGGCCTTGCAGTCGAGGATCCCATAGTTCTTTGACCTGGCTCCTGCTCTGGTGTCGGTTGGACAGCTCTGTTCACTGTAAAGCAATGAAGACAAAATAAAGAAATCACAAGGGCATATATCCACTGTTTCAGAAACATAAAAAAACGTTTAAAGGAAATTAGAACAATAAATAAGAGAAAGATTAACCCTGTGAAGAGTTTTGATTACCCTGCGCCATGATAATGCCTAAGCAACATCTTCCATTAGTGACAGTGTTCAAGTAATGTCCATTACAGCCAAGATTCCCAAAACTGTAAACTACGCTTTCTGTGCAGGATATCTTTCTTGGGTTTTAAACAAGTAGGTAGGATTAGGTTAGGGCAGACAACCGAAATCAGACACCAGGACCCCTAGCATGCGGCATACTTTGTATGTATTAAATAAAGATATACCATTAAAAAAAATCGACCTACAAAAAATTCTTTAAAAATTGTTTTAGGTTTAAAAAAGAAAACCATTGCATGTGGGAAAGCAAGTAAAAGTAATGTCAGCTTACACTTATATTAAATGGCAACAAGAGTCAATGTTCAAACAATGGTAATTGATAGGCTAGCTACCCAACACATTAACATCACAAAATGTTTTCATTGTGCCAACATAATATTACTTTGTAAACAAATTATTTTATAATAAAATCCATTAATTTTACTTGTCAGAATAAGGTACAAGCTACAGGGAAATAATATAAAAACATTCAACTGGAGAGATGACTGGACAACAGTATCAAAACAGACACACACTTACATTATGAAACACAATTTACTTACTCGCTCTCTGCTTTGCTACTACTCAAATGCTTCCAAGTGAGCGTGGAGGGTCGACCAGGCTGTTCTCAGGAAACTATTGTGCAATGGTGTCAGTTGGGGGTTGCCATGGGGTTGGGTTTGAGGACAAGCTCAGTACTTACTTATGCCTACTGCCCAATCTGGGGTATAGGCCATCAACCAGGACTCTCCAGCCATCTCTGTCCTGGTCTTTTCTTTCAATCTGACTCCAGGTGTATCCTCGAGGCCTCAGTGAAAGGTGTTTTTTGGACTTCCTTTTTTTCCTTTTCCCTTGAGAGTTCCAGGTCAGGGCTTGCCTGGTGGTGTTTGATGTGGTCTTGCGGAGACTATGACCTATGTAGCCCCAGTGTCTTTTCCTGATTTCGTCATAAGCAGGGAGTTGGAAAGTCTGCTGCCATAGGTCGTTGTTGCTGATGATGTTTGGTCCACGGATTTGAAGGTTTTTCTCAGGTGTTGATGATGGCCTGGAGCTTCTTGGTGGTGGTCACTGTTGTCCTCCAAGTTTCTGCTTCATACAGAAGGACCGATTTTACATTAGTGTTAAAAACCCTGATCTTGGTTTGCAGCTTTAGGTCCTTGGAGCGCTAAATCTTCTTTAGCTGAATGAAGGCAGCCTTGCTTTGCCAATTTTTGCCTTGATGTCGGCATCTGTGCCGCTCTGCTTGTCTATGACACTGCCCAGGTAGGTGAAGACCTCAACCTCTTACAATGCATGGCCTGCAAGAGTAACTGCAGTTGTGCTGGCTGTGTTAGCCGTCAAGATCTTGGCTTTCCCCCTTTAGATGTTGAGGCCAGATTGTGCTGATGTGGCTATCACATTGTCAGTCTCCTCTTGCATCTGAAGATGAGTATTGGAGAGTAGGGCCAGGTTGTTTGCAAAGTCCAGGTTGTCGAACTGTGTCTAAGATGTCCACTGGATCCCATTTCTTCTCCTTGCTGTGGATGTCTTTATGATCAAGTCAATGACCAGTAGGAAGAGAAAAGGCTATAGCGAACAACCCTGGCGGACTCCGGTCCTTACTTGGAAGGCTTCCGTGAGTTGTCCTCCATAAACTATCTTGTAGGTCATTTCCTTGTAAGAGTTCCTGATGATTCCTAAGAGTCTATCTGGCACACCATAGTAGCGGATGAGTTTCCAAAGGGTCTCTCTGTCTGAATGCCTTCTTATAGTAGATAAAGTTGACATAGAGGGGTGAGTTCCATTCCATCGACTGCTCAATGATGATGTACAGTGTTGCAATCTGGTCTGTGCAGGATCTATCTTTACGGAAGCCAGCTTGCTGGTCTCACAACTCAGCATCAACTGGTTCCTTCATTACGTTCAGGATAATTCTGTAAACCACTTTGCCTGGGGTTGATAAAAGAGTGATCTCTTTGTAGTTTGTGCAATTACTAGGGTCCCCTTTCTTGGGGATCTTGATGAGATATTCCTTCTACCAGTCTGATGGCACCTTTTACTCTTCAAATATCCTTCCAAACATGGGGTAGAGCATGTCTTCTGATGTTTCAATGTCTGCCTTCAGTGTCTCTGCAGGAACGTAGTCTGGTCCTGCTGCCTTCCCATTTTTCATATGTTTGATGGCTTGCCGTATTTCTTACTTGGTTGGTCTGCTGCAGTCAATTGATAAGTCCTTGTCAGATGGCTATATGTCTGGTGGAGACTGCGGCACGCTCTGGTTCAACAGTTCTTCAAAGTGATCCAACCATCTTCATTGTTGGCCTTTGTACCCACAATTGTCTTCCCAGCTTTGTCTTTAACAAGTCTTTCTAGTTTGCTGTATCTGCCGTAGAGTTTCCTTGTTATGTTGTATAGTTCTTTCAGGTTTCCATGGCTTGCTGCTTCCTGGGCTTCTGTGGCAAGACCATTGATGAATCTTTGCTTGTCTGCTTTTAGGCTTCTCTTTGCTTTAATGTTGGTTTTGGTGTATTCTCCTTGAGCTTTCACTTTTTCTGCTCTTGTTCGGCTGGCAATGACTGCAGCTTTATTTTTCTTTCTCTCTTGGATTTTGCAGAGAGTCTCAGTGGAGATCCATTCTTTATGGTGGTATTTCTTGGGACCCAATAGCTCCTGGCAGGTTGATGTTACTGTTTCTTTGATCTTCCAATGACTTGCTACTGGGTCTCTGTTGTCCTCTAGTTCTTGCAGGACTTGGATTATTTTACTGAGGGTGACTGAGTATTTACTCTTGTTTCTGTGCATCTTTGAGGAGGGTGGCATTATATAACTGGCATTGGTTGGCCAGTTCCATCCATGCTTTTTTCAGCTGTAGTTTTAGCCTGGCCACAACAAGGTGATGGTCTCATATCATGTCCACTCCTCTCATCACTCTCACAACCTGCAGGGACCTCTGGAACTTATTGGGAATGCAGACATGGTCAATTTGATTCTCTTTAGAATGGCCTGGTGTCACCCACTTTGCCTTGTGTACATCCTGGATATCAGTATGTATGCAGCACCAAAGATCCTACCAATACTTGTGGCACTTCTTCTCTTTGTGGTTATGGACATCCAAAGCAGCGCATGCCACTCCCCCTCTGAATCTGGGCCTGCGCTGTATGCTCTGCTGGGTCTCTGAACTTCCATAGAGATGAGGGTAGTTGGTGACCCTAGAAAATAATGCCCTACTCCTTATCAGTAAAACTGAGGGTCTTTCATCTTGCCCCGAAACCATTTTGGGAATTTTAACTGTCAAAGAAGAAGCAAGATGGAGAAAAATGGTATTGTGGTGACCGGATGACTCAAAATGACCAGAAAATTGCCAAATTCCTCCTGCTTTATGTAATTTCAGGTTTGTACCGGTAGATAGAGATCTCTGCCCTACACACAGAGGTCTCCTCCTTGCACACAAATGTCTCAGTCCTGCATGTGGCTGTCTCCATAAACATAGGAAAGGAGGTTACATGGTAAAGGGAGTTGATTTAATACACAAGGAAATTAGAGAAAGGAATAGAATTCTCTTGCTACCCTTTGCGTTTCCCCCAGTGACTATGCAGGGTGAAGAAATCAAGACTGGCTTGCCTGTGAGAAGCCTACATGTCAGAAGTGACCCTCTGGAATGACCCAGTGGCCATGAAAATGAGTCCATCCAGTATTTTGACACGGGCAGGGATAGGCAAGGAACGGCCTCTATCTCAAACTCCTCTCACTCGCAAGCATGTCAAGGATCACTTCAGGGAAAAAGCAGTATCTGGACATGCCAAAGATTTTCCCTGGACATGCTAAAGATGTTGATCCTTTTTGCCTGAAAACCCTATCTCTCCTCCTCAAATAAATGTTCCTCAAAATGAGGCGCAAATCTAAAAAGACATACACCCAGATAGTGAACACAAAAATGTGTTTCATGTGTGAGATAATTTCTAATGTGATCAGCATGCAAATGACTGCTTGGTGTTTAATGAGTTTAATCTATGATAGGGTGTGTAGTCTGAGTATCCCTACTTGCATTAGCAGGTGTGTTCCTTGAGCTGAGAGCATTGCTGGAATATGCTTTTAGGAAATAGCTAAGTTAAAAAATGTAAAAATATTTTAAAGCGAAAAATGTAATTTTACACATATTTTTTAATGTTTTAAAAAAACACAAATTGATAAAGCCATAAGGAAAATGTTACTTACATTATAAGCATCTGTTCGTGGTATGTAGTGCTGTAGATTTACCTGTTGTGCATACTTCCACCACCTAGCGTTGCGCTCGGACGTGTGCAAGTTGTGTTTCTTCAAAGAATTCTTCAAGTCACAGAGTATAGTGACTCTGCTAGTAATGTGCATGGGCATCGGTTCCATTGTTAGATTGTTTCTCCCGCACTGAGGGTGAGAATGTAAATGGAGCATAGAGACACAGATGTAGATGGCTATGAAAAGAAAGAAGCAAGAAAAAGTCCCTGCAGCACCAAAGGCTTCCGGCTAGGAGAGTGGACGCATGTAAATCTGCAGTTCTACATGCCATGAACAGATGCTTACAAGGCAAGTCACATTTTCAGTTTGTGGCATGTGTAGCTGTAGATATGCATGCTGTGCATAGACTTTAAAGAAGTCCTCCCCAAAGCAGTGGCCAGCCAGAGGATGTTGCAGAAGACTAGAAAAGTGTACGAAGGGCAGCCTGGGCCACCCTAGCTTGTTGGTGAGCTAAGACATCCACCGGGTAATATTTGGTTAAGATGTGAGGAGTAGACCAGGTAGCTGCTTTGCTCACGTCAGCTATTGGAATGCTACCCAATAAGGTTGAGTGTGGTAACATGTCTGAATACAATTCATCCACCATTGTGCTATTCATGCTTTTGAGAGAGCACTTCCTCTGTGTGGTTTGGAAAATGAGACAAAGAACTGGTTTGTCTTATGGAAGGGTTTTATTCTGTCAATGCAGTACATGTGGGCTTTTTTGACCCCTTTCTGCTACTGACTGTGGATGTGAGAAGAATTCAGGGAGTGCAATAGTTTGGTTAAGGTGGAAACTAGAGACTACCTTGGGGAGGAATTTAGGTTTTGTCCAGATAATATTGAGGACTTAAAAAAAAGGTTCTTGGAGGGTAAGAGCCAGAGGCTTATTGACACGCCTGAGGGAGGTGGCAGCAGCTAGGAAGGCTACCTGTAGCCAGGAAACAAATGGTAAAGTACAAGAGTAGAATAGCTTAAAAGGAGGGCCCAAAAGTCTTGTCAAAACAATGATGAGGTTCAACACAGAGGCAGGTGGCACACGCAGCAGACTGACCCTTTTGAGCCCCTCCATAAAGGCTTTTATAACAGGAACCCAAATAGGGAAGTGTGTTCTCTGTTTTGAAGGTAAGCGACAAACGCAGATAAGTGGAGTGTGATGGAAGTATAAGTGAGTTCTAAATTTGCGCTCAGGTTGGCTTGCTAGTAGGAGATACTCCGGAGATTGTGCAGGTCTTCTCCACTTACATGAGACCTTGTATACATCATGTTGGACACAGGAAGTTGCCATTGATGCCTATCTTGATGATGTTGCACTGGGTTGGCTAAGTAACGGACAGGCAGAATTCCTAGCTGCAGATATAGAACTAGAAGAAATTATGAAACAATAATGCAACTGCAATCGGGCAAAACCCCAGGTTTTGAAGGCCTCCCAGTCGATTTTTATAAGCCATATATTGCCACGCTCCTGCCAAACCTGCAGGCTGTACTTGAAGAGGCGCGAAACTGCAGCAACCTTCCGTCCTCTATGAGGGGAGCTAGAATTATCACTCTACTCAAACCCGGGAAATCCCCAGATAATTGCGAATTTTATAGATACCTCTCGCTTATTAATTGAGATGCCAAAATACTAGGAAATTGTCTCAGTCTACTTATGACTTTCCTGGTCCAACCAGACCAGTCAGGCATTATCCCTGGGAGATCTACATCATATAATCTGCGCACGCTATTTTCACTAATACAAGACAGAGCCAGACCTTGCTGCGGTGGCGACCTTTTTAGAAATCATAAAGGCATTTGATTCCTTAGAATGGGACTATCTGATGTCTGTCCTCCAACGTATGGGATTTCCTTCTTCCTTTCTGGCATTGATATCTCTCCTTTATTCAGAACCGATGGCTAGGGTGCAGATACATTTTGCAGTGTCGACTCCATTTGGCATCACTCGGGGTACTAGGCAGGGGTGTCCCCTCTCGCTGTTGCTTTTCGCATTGGTGGTGGAACCCCTTGCAGCCAAGCTTAGGCAACATCACCGAGAATACGCATGAAGATATCCCACTAGACACCTATTGGTGTCATTATACGTGGATGATATTACACTATATCTAAGGGACCCCCGAAAATAATCTGAATGAGGTACTGCAGGAATTTGTAGGATTCGGAGTACTAGCTGGCATCCAGATTAATTGGGAAAAATCTAATATCTTCCCTCTCACCTCGACCACGAAGCACTTCCTCCCTGATTATTGGTTGACCTGGTGCGATACTGAGCTCCGATAACTGGGTACAGTGGTGACTGGAGGATAGGAATCTACCATTCGGGCCAATTATGGCACAGCTCTTTCCACTATCACAGATGACATCACTCGCTGGATATCACTGCCCCTCATCCTGGCAGAAAGAATCTCTCTTATGAAGATGGTAATACTCTCAAAACTTCTCTACCTTTTAATAAACATACTTTATCCACTGGGTCGACACTTTTCAACGAGTTAAAGACCCAGTTAATATGTTTGGCCTATGCGGAAGGACAGCCTCGATTGCGGTGGGACACAAAAACACAGCCCTTTTGTAGGGGAGGCTCTGAAGCACCTGACATAGCACTTTATTACTTGTGTGCCCAGGTGCATTATGTCATGCATTGGCACCTACCTACTCCCTTTTTGCCACATTTAGCTATAGAACAGGGGTACATGAACCCAATACATCCCACTTCCTTTATAGGGACACGTGTGGCATCACCGGATTAAACTGAGGCCAATACTGTTGCGGCATTGAACTAAATAGCACATGTCCTTACTAAACTTGCCTGTAAACATTATCACCCATCTATTCCAGTCATGCATGAAACAGCATGTAGACAGATGCCTCAGAAGGTCGGGGTTACCACATGGGTCGACCTATATTCTGATGGTACATTCCTAAATAGCTACCAACTATTTACAAAGAAACCACCAACCCACTGGACCAGTTTCTCTGCATCCGATTACATCATGATGTTAAAGTTGCTGCCCCGGACTTCCCACAGGAGCCGCCCACAATGGACACATTGCATGCGCTACTTAAGTCTAGCTCCCCAAGATGTATTGTATCCTTTGTATATCACACTGCCCAGCGGGAAGCATGACTACAAATAGATCATGCCCGTGCCGGGTGCGACGGGAACTGGGCACACCTCTCACAGATAAACCGTGGCAGGATTTCTGTATGCAGACGGGGCGTATTGCTTACAGCAGCAGACTCCGCATTATACATTACAAGTTCTTGCACAGAATTTATTACACACCTGTTCGGCTACATAAATATAATCTCTGCTGAGACACCTCTGTCAGAAATGAGGCATGGAGGGAGCAAGCTTCCTGCACCTTGCCTGGGCATATGGCTAGATAAGGACATATTGGCGAGAGGTGTCCCATGCACCTTCTATTATGATTGACAAAACGGTGAACCACACCCCACTAATGGCACTGTTGGGACACCTAGCGGATGTAGAGTTCTGCTTCCATAAATACAATGCACTTAGCCTTTTATTAGCGAAAAGAAGAATAGCATGCAGGTGGGGGCAGGGTTGAGCGACGAAATTCAAGCAATGACTTGATGACTTAATATACTGAAAAGATCAATTGACCATTTATGCGGAAACGCTTCGTCCGAGCTATCGGCACAGAAACATATGGGAACTCTCACACAGTTACCTACTGTCCCTGGAAGTTGAAGTCAAAGGGGACTCCTTCTTGCCCTTCCACCCTAGAGAGCTGCCATAGTGGAGTGCCGTGGGGCGGGAGAGGGTGGTGGGGTATGTGAGGGCAACTGACACACGTAATATGCACTACTGCATCTCATAGTGACCAACACATTTCACAAAGGTGCTGCAGACCTATGACTCACTGAATATTGTCTTATAACACATGTTTTCAATGTCACACTACTTACAAATTGTAGCCGATATGTTCATGGTATTCTTATACAAGGGCAGGCAATCTGGTGAATTTTACTAAGTATTCAAGATATTATGATGGTGCAACTCTATGTTTGTAATGCTGATTACTTGTTAGTGACTGTTCAGGTCACGTATGTCTTGAAATCGAATACATTTGAGTAGAAAAAAAGTATAAGCGAAGCCTAACATCTGCAAATAAAATAGATAACAGACAGGGCCCTGAGAGGGGCAATATGTCTGGGAAGGCAGTAACGCACAAACATTTTCCATTAGGCTCTGGTTGTAGGGCTGCACGCCTCCCTAAGGATGGTCATACATTCTGAAGGTAGGTTGAGGTAGCCAAGTTCTAACACCTTAGGAGCCAAATTGCTAGAGTGAGCTTCTTGGGGTTGGAGTGTGTGTGGGTGCCCTGGTTTTGCGTGAAAAGATCCGGCTGTTTGGGCAGCTTCTCATGAGGCACTAGGGATAGGTCGAGCAGGGTGGTAATCTAGGGCTGTGTGGTCCTTATGGGGGCTTCCAGGATGAGAGTGAGGGATGTCTGCAGAAGCCTGATAGCTATGAATGGAAGAAGAGGGAGTTATCGCTGGTGGCGAAGAGGTCTACGTTTGGAAACCCCTAGTGATGGAAGTACATGAGTAAGACTTGCAGGTGGAGTTTCCACTCATGGACTAGTTGCTATATTCTGCTGAGCAGGTCTGAAAAATAGCTGTCCACTACTGGTAAGTATTCGACTAGTAGATGGACTCTGTGATGAATTGCCCACCGCCAAATGCCCTGGGCTACTATGGACAACTGCGGGGAGTGAGTCACACCCTGCTTCAGTAGGTAGAAGATGGAAGTGGTGTTGTCTGTGTGGATGAGGGCTACTTTATGTTGGATGCGAGGGATGAACGCCTTGAGGGTAGCTGAATGGGCAGTAACTCTAGATAGTTGATGTGAACAACCTGTTAATGAGGTGTCCAAAGCCCTTGAATACTTAAGTTGTCTAGGTGTGGCCCCCATCCAGTGAGGGAGGTGTCTGTTGTGATGGTCAGCAGGGGTACTGGGTCTAGAAAAGTCCGGCCTTGCAACAGGTTGCTACCATTCCACCACTGCAGAGAGCGATGAGTGCGGCCCCAGATCAACACTAGAACCTCCCAGTGACCCAGTGCTCGGGACCACAGTGCAGCCTGGCACTCCTGTAAGGGGCATGTATGTAATCTGGCTAGTGGTACTATAGCAATACAAGAGGCCATCATGCAGAGGAGGCGCATGACCTTCTTGACAATTACCTGATGGTCTGGATGAAAAAAGGGGAAGCATCAATTGGAAAGCTTGGACCCTTACGGGGCTGAGGTAAACCTTCCCTGGGACAGAGTTGAGTACCTCCCCCAAGAAGGGCTGAACCTCAAGGGGCTGAAGTTGGAACTTTTTGATGCTGATGGTAAATTCTTGACCATGTAAGAGGTCTAGGTTGACTTGTGTGTGAGCTAAGCACTGCTGTTCTCTTGAGCAGCAAGCCATCTAAGTAGAGGAAGACAATGTTCCTCCTGAGATAAGTGGCTACCATGGCAAGACACTTTGTGAACACCCTGGGGGCCGTGCTTACCCCAAAGGGCAGAACCTTGAACTGATATTGCTGACCACTTACATGAACCGGAGGAACCGGCAATGTGCAGGGTGGATTGGGATGTGGAAGTAGGCGTCCTTCAGGTCGAGGGCAGTCATGAAGTCGCCTTGCTGTAGTAGAAGATTGACATCATGGAGTGTCACCATGTGGAAGTGCTCTGACAGGTTGTACTTGTTGAGGGGCCTGAGGTCAAGAACGGGCCTGAGGGACCTGTCCTTCTTGGAAAAGAGAAAGTACAGGGAGTATACTCTCTTGGCGCGGTGTTGGAGCAGTACTAACTCTATGGTCCTCTTGTGAAGAAGTGCCTGGACCTCCTCCTGACCAGACTCTGATGTTCTGGGGAGGGGGTGTGCTTGCAGAATGGGATGTTTAGCAGTGTCTGCATGAGCTCTTAACAATAACCCTTGTCTATGATGCTCAGAACCGACCAATCTGTGGTGATTTCTGCCCATCATGACAGAAACCCTTGTAGTCGTCCTCCAATAGGTGTTATGTGGTCTGGGGGAGGGCAAGCGAGTCACTGCTGTGTTGGCTGCGCCTCTGCCCCTAGATTTGTTATACTTATAACCCTCTCTGTATTAACCCGAGAAGGGGTTTGCTGCTGTTGCTGTCTGGGGAAGGAGGTTGATGCCTCGGTGGTGTTTTAGCACCTCTGGAGAAAGGATCCTCTGGTGGAGGGTGTTTGTAGTGCTCCCATGGCCTTTGCTGTATCAGTGTCCTTCTTTATCTTTTTGAGCATCTGGTCAACCTGCGGTCCAAAGCGGTGCTCCCTATCGAAGGGCAGGTTGAACAGATGCCGCTGTACTTCCACACAGGTGGAGGTGTCAGCAGCATTGAGGGTACATTAAATATTGGTGTTTGAGTTGAGCTTACACTCTGCCACAAGTTATTGTCCACTCTTCTTATACTGGTCCAGGAGGTGCAGGAGAAGCTCATCCAATTCATCCCAGTGCAGCCTGTTGTACCGGCAAAAGAAACCAAAAGAATTGACAATATGCCAATGTTTGGCAGACTGGTCAGCAACGCACTTCCCTGTCGCATCTTTTTACATTCCCAGTCAGGAGGTGGTGCCCTGGGAGTTGGCACGCTTGTGGGTGGTGTGAACGACAAGGGAGTCAGGTGAAAATTGGCCCCTAATTTGAACAGGGTCCAAAGGGGACACTTTATATTTTTTATCGAGCCTCTGGGTAATAACCCTGCCCTTTACGGGATCATTAAAGATGTCAGAAGCAGGCTTGGGCATTTCCTTAAGTATGGGGAGGTGCTGCATGGAGCGCTAGATGGAAGAGAGATTCTACAGCAAGAAATCATCTTACTCTGGTAGCTGTGCATCTCAACCTTGTGATATGTGGCCTCTCTTTGGAGGACCTCACGATACGTGGCAGTGTCGTTGGGCGGGGAATGCTTTGCAGGGTGCAGATCGGGATCCGTATCCCCAGGAGGGTCATCATCATAGCTATCCCACAGGTCATCTTGAGGGTGTGGGTCTAAGGGTCTATTATAAGGATCACGGGTAACCTAGGACTGTCTCCAACAAACCCAGAATGAGGTGACCCCTGTGGGGAGTGAGATGAGGGAACAGCAAATGGTAGTGTAAAGGGGGGTGAGGTGGGGGTGGAGAGGAAGGCACAGGAGGAGACAGGTGAGACAGAGGGATGCAAGGAAAAGGAGGAGGTGGACTAGTTCCTCTGTCATGTTGCTGAGGTGGTTGGTTAAGGACCTCCTCAAAGGTCAGTTTCATCTTGTGTGGGGCAGTCTTTGGTCTCCAGGGAGGTTGAGTGAGGACTCGACCAGTCTGTGGGCGAATCAGGAACTGCTACTGGTGGGCATCAAGCTTATCATGAAGGCATTGTAGGATGGGCTGATCTTGCTCTTCAGATGTGGAGGAAAATGGTGCTCTGGACGCCAGGCGTTTCGGTGCCATAGATGGCCGCTGGCTTGTTGGCACCGAAGTGGTTTTCAGCTGTGAGGGCTTCAAATCAGAGGATGGCTTTGAGGGTGCTTTTGAAGCTGGCACCAACAAGGTGGTCAAAACTGAATGTCGTGGCTTCTATACAGCCTTTGCTGCTGAGAGCTGGGAGAGTCCAGGGTGCGAAGCAGCATATCAGTGCCAACCATGGCCTTATGGTACTGACAGACCAGAAGCCTCCTAGCAGGCTTCTGGGCTCGAAGCTCGAAATCCTTGAGGGTGATGCTCAGCCTTTGAACAGTGCCGGGGATGTGGAGGAGGTAGTACATTTTTACTCATGGCAGCCGTCTTCGATGAATGATGAGGGGGAGGAGACATCTGTTGCAAGGTGAAAATTTGGCCTTCCACGACAGATGTCCCTGGCTGAAGTTCAGCTTCGTCATCCTGTTTGCCAAAGAGATCCAGAGAGTTGTCGCCTTAGTGATGCGCTATGGAAGCAGACATGATGCATCAAGCCTAACAGTAATGCAAGATCTTTTTTATTATGGAAGGCAAGGCACACAGAACAGAAGGTCTTGTGCTCCGAGGACAGAGGTTACACATGTGATGAAAGTCTGTCCACAGATATTTGGTGCAACACTATGGGCAGTACCTGAATAGAGTTCTTTCCAACATGGATAGAACATTCTTGGGTGTCAACATTAGATGGTGCCCAGGAGGGGCAAAGCCCTAAATGGGGCATGGGAAGGTCTCGGTCATGGAGTCGCACGATGGGTGTGCGGCGCTTTGAGATGAAGAGAAGATAAGATGATTGCTTACACTGATGAGTGTAGAGGAGCCAAACAAGTCTAGTGACAACATCATGAGGCGTAGACCCGGAGCTTGGGGAGACATGTTTGAACCCGACAGTGGAAAAAAACCAATCTAAAAATGGAGCTGACGCCCATGCACATTACTAGTAAGAGGTGGGGTCACTATACTTTGTCACTTATAGACTTCTTCAAGAAAAACAATTCACACATGTCCAAGCTCAACACTACATGGCAGGGATATGCCCAGCATGGGTATCTACAGGTGCATATGCCACCAACAAACAAATATTTACATTCAGTTTCCTTTTTTCCCTACTGTTATTTGCTGCCTCTATTGATTTCTATGAGTGTATTGCTGTACATGTGATTGGCTATGTGTTTTTTTATTTAGTCCAAGGCTTGTTTGGAGTACATTTGAGCCTGTTTTGTCTATGTTAAAGCTGAAGTTGTAGAGTTAGAAGTGTATTTTGTGAATAGCAACTGTCTTACTATTTTGTGAGAGTGGTTCGTATTAACATGTACCTCCTTAAACCGCTCCTTCAATTTCCCTTAACCGCACCCATTTTATTGTAAGAATTCCCAATTTTCCAGCCACACCTCCTTTTCTCTCCCGCATTTACGATAGAAATGTATACTTATGTGTGTAGAGATCAATGTACAAGTGGCGGAGAAATCTGTACAGAAAACACAGGAGGGGCAGAGACTGGGATGTCTGGAGGTTGATGAATTGCATTTTGTGTTATATAAAAAGTACTATTGGAGTGCTACTTATGTACTCCAAAATGAAGCTTGTGAATCGGAATTATAGTGTACCTCCTTTTTATATATCTGGCACCCTATTCTGTTAGTTTACATGGCACAATTTAGGAGTGGCATTTATGTATAATATATCAAATAGGTTTCCCTATATGACAAAGGCACTTTTCCTGTCCTTCCGTTATGCAGAACATTTAAACTGCGACCTAGCCAGAGCACTGTGGAGCCCATAGTAGCCATATATATTTGTCATACATGTGGGTGATATGAATACACTCTACAGCCCACATATGACATTTAATACCCATACCACTGGTGTAATTTCTCCGCCATTTACCATGGCCTTATAGGAAAATTAAACAACCACTGGGGTAAAACCAGTACTGTTCTAGAGCACAAGCACTATTCAAATGAAAAGCAGTGTCAGTGCACCAAGATCTAACCCCAGCAAAAACTGTTTCATATAAAGGTGCCAACTGTAAGGGGAGCAATCAGAAAAGGCAGTTTCTCTAGACAGAGGATATGAAAAATGTGAGAGTGAACACTAGATTTACTATGTCAAATAATATGCCTACTGTGTCACGGAAAATGCCCACTGTTGACAGACTATGGTTACATATGTGCCATAGAACAATCATTGCTCCACAAGTAATGCAGTCAGAATTTTATGGATTTCTGAACGAAACTCCCTAGAATTCAGCATGAACAGATATCTTATTTACAGATTTACACTATGAATCTGGTTCAGTAACACAACATTTTGTCTGAGAATGACTTAATTTAGTAGCTCATTGGTTAATATTCACAAAAAGTTTGTGAAAAGTAGTTGAATTACATTAGCAGAAGGTTTTCAAAAATGTTTGTAAAATATTTTACATTAAAGTTGTAATTAGTAATATACATAAATGTATACATACATCATTAAATTCATTTTATTGCTGTCAGTCAAAACAGATCCTTAAGCAACGATTGTATGAATAGAAACAATATTGGTGAATAAGGTAATAGTTAATATTCTTAGATGGAACGTGTTGAACAAGTTACTTACCTTCGGTAACGCCTTACCTGGTGGAGACTATCTAACTGCAGATTCCTTACCTTAGAATATTCCCCCGGTGTCAGACTGAATTTGCAAGATTTTCGAGCACTACCCTTGCGTGCCAGTAGGTGGCATCATTCAGCTCCACGTCAGCATCTTCCATGCCGTAAATAACTTGTATGGTATCTGTATAGCGAGCCACCCTGGCGCGCTGACATCAGTTAATTTCGCGACTTCTTCATCTGATAGAGACTTCTAACCGTAGCTAACTTACCTTAGAATAGATGCTCAAGCAATAACTCCCAAGAGGTGGGTCTGCAAAGCCAATAAAAGAAAAAAGTCCAGCAGGACCGAATGGGTTAAGTATCTGTCATTACAGACCTGACTGTCCAGGAAGTAGTGCTTAGTGAACGTGTGCAGGGATTCCCACATTGCTGCCTGACAGATGTCCAGGACAGGGATGTCGTGCCCTAACGCGGTGATCGCCTTGGCTCTGGTTGAGTGAATCAGCAGGCCCTAACAGGGTAGCTTCTTGGCCAATGTGTCACAGATCTTAATGCATAGAATGATCCATCTCAAGATAGTCAGTTTCTCCACATCCTTGCCTTTTATAGCTCCTATATAGCCTACGGAGAGTTGATCATCCACCCGGAACTCTTTTGTGAGGTCAAGATAGAAAGACAACACTTTTTTGGGGATCAGATGGTGAAGTCTCTCCTCCTCTTTAGAGGGATGAGGCAGAGCAAAGAAGGTAGACAGGGTGATGCTCTGGCCTGGAAGGGAATATCAATCAAAAGAAGAGGGGGGACTAGGAGTGAGATAAAGGTCCAGAACCCATGCTCCCATTGAGGTGATGTACCAACACAAAGAAGGGGGTGTCTGTTCCTGTGGGAAATAAATAATGTCTAATGTGGAGTGTAGGTGGAAATTCTTCATTTAGGGAAAGGGTCTTCCTAAATAGACGATAGAGCCGTCACACACCCAGACTGCAGATCTTTTAAGATCTGGACCATGTCGGAGAGATTCTGCTGATGCTGCGCCCACTGGATGTTCAAGTCCCACTGCAGAACCCACATATGCCAAGGCCCATGAGTTACAAGCAGGATACAGGAGGCCATGAGACCCACAGCCTCAGAGTTAGTCTTGCCCAAATCCAGCATAGAGGCTTGAAAAATAGGAATCATAGCTCGAATATTCTGGACTCGTCGCTTGATAGGATAGGCCCGAAACTGCACCGTCTCCAGAACGGCTCTGATGAAAGGAAGCATCTGAGAGAGAGTCAGGTGCGAATTCGGTACTTTGATAGTGAACCCCAGCGAGTGCACGAAGTTCACCATATTCTGAAGGTGGGAGACAACTGCCTGGGGCGAGCATGCCTTTAATTGCCAATCATTGAGGTAAGGGGAGACTAGAACCCCTGCGCAGCAAACTGAAAGTGCTCCTGGCCCACCGTAACCTGCAGGTAACATCTGTGGACAGGCAGGAGGAGATGTGGAAAAATGCATCCTGCAAGTCCAACGCTACCATCCAGTCTTACGTGTCCAGGGCGGACAGGATTTGAGCGAGCATGAGCATTTTAAATTCTATTTTTTCAGTAAATGGTTGGAAACGCGCAGGTCTACAACAGGACAAAGTCCTCCATCGTTCTTTGGTACCAGAAAGTAACAGGAATAATAACTACAACCTACTTCTGATGCAGGCACCCTCTCTATGGCTCCCTTGGCCAAAAGAGCCTGCACTTCAAGATGAAGCATGGGGAGATGGTCCTCTATCAGCTGAACATAAGTGGGTAGCATGGATGGTGGGGTAGTTGCAAAGGGGAGGGAGTAGCCTCTCTGGATGATCTGTAGAATCCAGCTGTCTGATGTCAATGACTGCCAGTGGGAGAGGTGATGGCGTATCCTGCCTCCCACTGAGTGCCCATGATGGACAGAGGGCAAACTAATGTGGGTTGGAAACAGCAGCTGCCAGGCGGGGATGGACTGACCCGACCGCTGGCCTCCTGTCCCACGTTGCCTATCGGATCTGTGTCTTCGGCCACGAAAAGGCTGGGAAGTCTGTTGGCCGTGGTGACTGGAGGGAATGGGCATGTTTGGAGGCCCCTTTGGCGGCAACAAAAATGGCAGAAGCAGACTGGGGTTGGCGAGGGGCCATAGATAAGACCAAGGACCTGAATTCTTTGCTGTCTTTAAAGAACTCCAGCGCGGAGTCCACCTTGTTTCCAAAAAGGAGAGGGCCAGGCATGTCCATGAGGTAAGCCTCGACAGCCCCCGAAAAGCCAGTTATTCTCAGCCAGACGTGGCACCACAAGGCCACTGATGATTAACATACTGTGCTCAGCGCGTTGGTGGGTTGAGCCAACACCTTATGGTGAACTTAGCTGCATCTCTCTCATCAGCAATAGCCTGGGTGAAAATGGTTCTGGCCTCCTCCGAGACCATAGGCAGCACTTCACAACCGAGTCCCATATCATAAGGGAGTAATGGCCCAATAGGAAAGCAGCAGGATCGGACTGGGATTGGAATTAGGCCCGGGCAGTGCCAAAAAAGTGGCCCACATTTGCGGATCAAGCACTTTCATGAAACATCATTTGGTTAGTCTCATTAGACTAATCTTTAGAGAAAAGTTTGGTAACTTAAGCATTTTAAAGCCTGCAGAATCTTATAACTAGGGCTCTCGGTTTTTTGGTATTGATTTTTTTGGCCATTTTATCTGTATTTTTCCATATTTATTTTGTGTTTTGCGTGTAAGTGAAGTTGTAAAACTGTACATTTCCGTATCTGTTTAACTGATTGACGCGCACTCCTACTTTGATGTCGGTTGTGTTTTAGCTATTTAAGCTGCCAAATATTACATAACAAATCATCCACTGGTAGATACTAGCATTATACCATAAATGTATCCTGACATATGCCGTTATTTAAAGAAATTTCATCCTGTTTTTTAATATCCCATGCTGTCCAATTGCTCAGCTGCTGGCCTATAATTCATGAAAGACAGCACCAAGAGTCACTTAAAAGATACAATATTTTGTGTATGTACCCACTTTTAAAAATAAATGCAGACAGAAACGAATTGTTTTCTGTCTTTATTTATCTGTAAAAATCCATAAAAACGGTAACAGGGAGCCTTACTTATAACGTATAAATTGCTGGGTTTTTTTCTAATTGTTTTTTTTAAATAGTTTTACATATGGTGACTCAGCGCTAGGGTATTGGACCGATTTACATGAGCACAAGTTGCACTACACAAGATCAAATTTATTTTTAAATTTCGCCTGCACAGTGCTTGTGAAATCTAAAGTTTTTGATATAAACTTATAATGGGCTTAAATTCTGCCTCCTCTCATTCATGGCTTTTCATTGGTTCATGTGCTTGCCACCTACTTTTCCTCCATTTCCATTTCCTGTAGCATATTTTCCGGCATTTAGCAATGCTTGTTCCTCGTCTGCTTCTCTTATCAGTTTCCCGTAGCTGGAATACTGTTAATATCCGCTTTGGTGGAACTATTTTTTTCTTAAAATTTTGCCTCTTTCGCCTTGCAGCAGATTTATTGCGTTTAAGTTATCTGGAGAGATTAAGTGATTTGCCCAGAATCACAGGATGTTGCACCGCTGACTTGAACCAGGATCCCCGGCTCTCGAGTCAGCAGCTCTGGCTGCTGCCCACATCCTGTCTACTCCTGTGATGCTTGCGGGGAGCTCTCCGCTTTTGTTCGTCCCTTCAAACCTAGCTCATTATTCATCACTTAGGCGAAACCTACGCATTACAAACGCTTGTATTATATCGCAATCTCACCCGAAGGTATTCAAGCGCCTAATGTTTATTTTGGATCATTTTGCAGGCTCCCTCCCATTGCTGCTTGCCGAGTTCCATTACTGCTTTTGTGCTTTCCCATTCAGGTTCTCTTTCTACTTAAGCTTGATGTACAAGTTCATTTTGCAGTCCATTTATTTGTGGCTGTCCAAATTTACTGTCTGTTGTTTCATTACTTCATGCACAACACTATTTTTCAGTGTTGAAATAACATACAATACATCATTTAGTTACCTTCCTTTTAAATGGCGCAAAATCTACATAACTGTGTTTATAAACATTTTACTAGATCTTACATACTTTGGAAAACAAATCTCTTTAATGACACAAAGTAGATAATCTCAAAATGGCACCCACATTTCCTGAGGTTCTCTGAGACCATTCCACCGGTAACTGCTGCCCACAGGACATGTATTAACCCAGACAACTTGAATTGCAGCTTTCAACACTTCTGTTTTTTTAAAGCAAATGGCGCCTTCAATTGAAAGTATTAGACAGTATTTTCGCAATGGCATCAGTTTAACACTTGTTAATGTAGAGCCATTTTCACTGTTTACAGGCCATCAGTTTGAAGACTTTCGTAACTTTTAAAAGGTATGATAAGATCTCTTCCTACGAAACAACCTTCTACAGAGTAACACCAGCAACAATGCTTGCATTTCACTTTCTTTGCTTTGCTGATGTCCTCTGACGATGATCCCACCCATAACTAATACCCCTAGGACATTTACAATATTATCCCCCACAACAGGGATTGTTGCTTTCAACATTTCTTTTTAAAAGCTCGTGCCGCCTTCATTTCAAAGTATTAGACTGTAATTTCCAGCTGGCAATAGTTTAACATTTGTTAATGTAGAGACATACCTAAAGTTCTTAAAGGGTCACGAAAAGGCTAAAAAACACTGTCGGATGCATTTGATTTTTGCTCACCAAGCTAATACTTACAACAACAAAAAACGTATTATTAATCACATAGGCGAAACCTATTGTTTGTTACTTCAGGCATTGAGAGAGTAAGTGATTTCCCAGAATCACAGGATGTTGAACCGACGCTGGGACTGAAACCTGATTTACATCTTGCTATGTCAGCAGGTTTGTCTGTAACACCACCTCCTCTCTAGTTTACTAAAAGCTTAATAAAGTTTGCCTCAAAAGGAGGCTTATGCAAATACACACCAGGAAGCCAGGAATGATTCTTACTTCACCCCCTCCCCAGCCCTCCATACCTCAGGGCGATAGCCTTGCAGGGGAGGGGTCAAGAAAAAGGACACAGTTACTGCCGCTCCAGTGAGGCCTCAGGTGTGAATGGCCCATAGCCAGAAAATCCTACCCCCCCCCCCACCCACCCCCCAGCAAGGCCCTTGCAAAATCCCACCCTCCATTGCCTGAAGGCGATGGCCTGGCAAGGGAGGGAACAGGTGCAAGACACTGCTTCTGGGCCCAGCCGGCACCACGGGCTGAGGGGGGCCGAGGTAAGAATGGCCAAACAAATGGAGCAACACCTGGCCCCCAGTAAGGCCGATTGTCACACTTGCCACCCTCGCCTGCCTACCATTGAATGAAGTCCAATGGCAGGGCAGGAACGAAACAGAGACCCTTAAAAAACCGCCCCACATGTCACCCTTAGGCACCGGCCTTTCGACCAATGCCCGACTGCCCACCTTCCCAATCCGACCCTGGAACGCAGTGTTCACCGACCGCCGTGCTAGGGTGGTGGAAGATAACATTCTCTTAACAAAGATATGCAGCCTCTTGGATTCCCTATCAAGTTAAGTGGTAGGGAATGAGTTGAGGGTAATTCTGGATGTGGAGGCTTGGACTACCAAGCTGTCCGGAGTGGGGTGCTGGGAAAGAACACTAGGGTCCCCAGGAGAAGGGTGATGATAGAGGGCAATCGTTCGATGCACAGGAGCCCCTGTGATGGGCTTGGACCAGGCCCCAAATAGGATGTCTGTAAGGGCTTCATTGAAGGGGAATAGGGGTTCAGAAGGGGCCTGGCTCCAGCATGGGATTCATGGAGCCCGACTGGTGCTGAGGGCAAATCTGCCGGTCGTCGATCAAGTAGGGCTCTTAGCATGCCTGTGGGGCCCAAAGGTGCCCAAATATGAAGTGTATGGCCTCGTAGAACTCCTTCAACTGGGTGGGGGTTGCTCCAGCTGCAGGAAAATCAGGGAAGTGCGGAGCGGTCCCAAGTTCAGGCTCTTCTGATTTGTGTGGCTTGGAGTGCCAACGCTCCTGCGTCTCCTTGGCAGACTTCAACGGACGTGGAAGAGTCAAAGACCCCTTTGACTTCTTGGACGTTTTATGTCTGTCGGACTTCCCCGACTTACCCAACGATTTGGAGTGCATCGGTGACCTGTGGGAATGGCTCCGCGAATGATCCTGGTACCTTATGCGTGACTGTGACCTCGAGCATTACAGAGTCAACCAATGTCGGATGTCCAGAAGCTTAGAAGAGCACTCCCTCAGTGCCTTGGGATGCATGGCATGGCAGTGCTCACAAGTCTTGGAGTCGTGGTCCTGCTCCAAGCACCACAAACAGACAAAGTGGGGGTCTGTCACCGACATTTGCCTGTGACAGGCCCCAGATGGTTTGAAACCAACTGGTCTCTTGGGTGACACCTCACACCAGAGGGAAAACAATTCAACAAAACATTGAAGAAAGCCAGTCAAAAAGTGACTAAGGAATGGCTCAGACCAGACAGTGCTATATGACGTGGAAAGGAAAGAACTGATGTCAGCACCCTGGGGCGGTGCCTATATAGGTACCGTCGACATCACTTCCGGCATGTATGCCGTGCCGAACGACCCACCCACCAGAGTGCAGTACTTCTTGAGACTTTTCCTGATCCAATCTGAGGAATATTCTAAGGTAAGGAATCTGCAGCTAGAAGTCTCTATCAGATAGGTGCTTCACAACAGTGACAGATGATGTTATGGAGGAAAAGAAAATACCATCAATTGACACTTTTTTGTCTGATCTTTACTTATACTGTCTAACAATGTAAACTGTTTATAAAAAAAGGCATCTAAGGACCTCATGGCTATCACTGTCTACTATTTTTTCTCTCCTCTAGACTTTTAATGCCAGTAGTGTTTCTGTATTATATGAACAGCAATAATTGATTATTATGTTTATCTAGGACAAACAGTAGAAAATTTGTAGTTGATGAACCAATCACATATTTGGTAAATACGTGTTGGCTATGATGGTTCACTGACAATTTCACCTATGATGGTTGCTTTATAAATTTCAGTAAGATGTATGATATTGAATCAACTATGATCTAGTTTCACAATAGATGGCCTCCGAACAGACATCAATGGAAAGGTCAAAAGTTGATCTCATAGCAGCTGCAATTACTAGATTGGCATAACACTGAGGATGACTTTACACATGGAAAACCATTATTTTCTAAAAATCAACCAATGCGTTTCGTTCCTGGATGCCTAGGAACTTCATCAGGGCTTAGCATGTAGTGTAGCATATTCACAATATTTATATAATGTGATTTATTGCAGTCATCATTTCACTGGGTGTTATTCATCCCATCGATAGATGGTGTAAGGGGCCCAAATCATGCCCCTGCTCAGGACCTGAGCCCTGTCGGTAAATGAATTTGTCCTGCGGTCTGCGTTTGTAAAAATCTTGCGAATTTGAAATACTTTTCCTGGTGCGCCTTCCTTTTGAAGGTTTTCTGGTCTCCAGTGGCACTGAACGGCTGGAAGTGACAGAAGCTTATGCACAGGACACTAAATTTCACTTACTGATTTGAGGTGCAAACAATTGTGGTCCGCCGCTGTTGGCTTTGTGTGTACACATGGAAAACCGTCCTTAACTTCAGTGTGAGCTCAAATGAGATACACAAGTCAAATGAGTAAATTAGTTAAAAATTAAAGACAATATTAAAATCAGATATTGCTTTATTAATATTCTCAGATATTAACTACAGACATATATTCTCTCAAACAGTTCATAAAGTGACATGCAAGGGATGCATATAAAACATATAGGACTTTACATATTTGGCGTTGAGTATTTTTGGTTTATATAATGGCACCTGCTGTCCAAAGACTGAAGGACTGCTGAAGAAAGTGTCTTGAAGAAGGGAGATCGCAATGCTGTTGTTAGGTTTACACCTGGTTGGCGATGGCCAGAAGCACTGCTAATGTATCCATCCCACTGAGGAAAACCTACATTCTGTTCTCATTATGATAACTCCTGGGACATGGGTTATGTTGGGAAGAAGGAGGAGGCATTGTCAGTGCAGCTAATGTACCACAGTCCTTTCGGAGGGAAATAAAATACTTTCTACAGTGATAAATATTGACAGAATTGGGTTTCCACTAACATAGTATGGCCCTCGAGACGCAGTTGTAGGCACAATTTAGAGGATCGACATAAACTTGCAGATGCAAGTGAGTTGGAATGTATCGCAAGCCATGTTTTTAAGTTATGGTCCTATCTGATGTGCAATAGTGTATGACAAAGTGTATTGTCTCATAGCTGTTGTTTTCTCTGTTATGCTGGTTCATAACGGTTGTTGAAATTTGTGTCGAGAAATCTTTTTGCACTTTATCAATTGTTTTTATGTATGATTGTGGTATGACATGTTTTTAACCTTATATAGTATATGCTTTTTAACAAAATAAATATAGTACTGTATTCAAACTGAATGTAGTAGTCTAAAATTGATGATATGATCAAGCACTAGGGTGTTGAAAAATCACAACAGGTGTTTGGTACTAGTGGAAAATAATTTGCTTAGTCAAGGGATAATCGATTCTTACTTCCTTGAGAGTGAAAGCCAAGTAATGTTGTAAGAGAAGGGGTTGGTGACATCAAGTTAGATTATGCCACCTGCTCCTGGACACAGTCTACTGACTTCTCACAGAGATCAGGTTGCTGTTTAGGATTTGCTCCCAGGCACATAAACTGTTCACCTGTAAAAACATTCCTGATTTGCATCAAGGAGGCGGCAACGTTTCCAGGAGTGAGCTGCGCCATCCTTTGCATTGATAAACTCCAACTTTATTTGAGCAATCAACCTTTGCTAAGACTTTAACAAGAAATGTGACATTTTGGAACTTTCTTCTACTAAGGGTAAAATGAATTACCAGATCTTTTGAAAATAATTAATAATAATTTCTGAGCTAGATTGACTCCCTATTTTATCTATTCTGTAATAATGTGTTGACTCTGAGGCTTTCTCCTCAGTTAACATAACTGTATTTTTGTATTCATTGTTTTGTTGCAATTATTATTGCATGTTTGCTATTTTAAATGCACCTTTCACATCAGACATGACACCCAACATTGTGGTGTTCCTCAGAAGTACATCGTATCTGCTCTTCTATTCAAAATGTACCTGACCCCTTTGTTTGCCCTGATTAGATCGTTCGACCTCCCTGTTGCAGCTCATATGATATGTAAATCATTCTAAAAAATGGATGGCCTGGAAGACCGCTACAAGTCAAGACTTTATGACTTCCTCTGTTCCTTAAATGCATGTATAATGAGTAACCATCTAAAGCTCACACCACAAAGACAATAATCATGACCTGTGGACAATGGTCCAAACACCCTCCTACCAACATATGGCCCCAGAAACTTGAGGCCCCTCCAATTACATCTAGAGAGGTAAAAAACCTAGGGGTAACCAAGGATTCAGACCTATCCTTGATATATATAAAGAAGGTCATAAAATGCACCTTCTACACAATGAAAACACTGTGGCACATCTTCCCTCACATTTATAATCTCTAAACTCAGTTATGCCAATAGTATGTACATCGGCACCGACAGTTTCATCGTATGCATAATACAACTAATCTAAAATGCTGCTGCAAAACTGCTGCTGTAGGACTAATTCTCCACCCCAGCGAACACATGACAGACCTGCCAGCAAGCCACCGGCGAACTGTAGCTAGATGGTAGGTAGATGAGCAATGTTCAAGGCACGTTGCATCATCAACAGATTAAATTCAAGCATTACAAACAGAATAAGACACTGTGCTCCACGTTTGTACCACGGATCGTCATACCATCTTACTGTAAGAAATTCATAGGAGGTACTGCTTCCTCGGTACAAGTCAGCATCCAACTCACTACCAGCCAAGATTTGAAGAATTGAGGAACACTTACATTTCAGAAGAGAGGTAAAAACATGATTGTTTCCAAATATCTACACCCTTTATTAACTGTGAGACAAACCCTGGAACAATAATGACTCCTTCAATTACAATGCAGAGATATGGAACAGCCCGACCAGCACACAACTTTCTATGTCCAAATAAGTTATAAAGGGCTGACCTGTGTCTAGCCTTGGTATTATATGGTAATGTAAATTCCTACATAATCCTTCTGTCCCTTGCTTATACCAAAATCATGACACCCAGCAATCATGCTGCTGCCTGTCGCTCAAACGAGCTGTATAATAATTCCTTCAGGCTTCTTGGCCCTCTCATACTCACATAGGACAAAACTGCTGCAGGTCATATCAGTCACCCAGCACTGTACCAGTGCACAACCAACAATCAACTACCAGCTGAACAGCCATGGAATAACTCTAGACATGTGCCACATACTGCTGGCCACCAGAGGACTATAATATAGTCCACCACCGCAGGCCCTAACTAACCACGTTATGACCTCATCTCATCTCACAATGTCAGTCATATATGTGATGATGATAACAAAGTCCAGCCCATCCGATCTTTCGACCATCTCTCCTTCCAACCTATACCTGCTTGGGGTGTGGCGTAACAGCCAGAGCTGCCGACTTTGGACCTGGGGAACCAAGCCCGAGTCTCCGTGTCGGCGCTCAACAAACATCCTGTGATTCTAAGCAAATCACGTAATCTCCCCGTGCCTACCAAACAGTGAATGTGTTCATGTGTAGTCATGTAACTGGTGCTCATGTAAAGCGCTCCAATACCCTTGGGTCGAGTTTGCGCTATATAAAACTGCAAAAAATAAACATACAAATCTCAGAATGGGCAACAATATACGGTAACAAGCTTAGTGGACTCTAAGCAAAAGAAATACCATAAAGGGACGTGAAGACCTGATTAATGCTGCCGGCTTCATGAAACCCACAAAACATAAACTTGGCACCGCTGTCTCACACTTCTTCATCCATCGCACTGCTGAGCGCTGCGCCACATAACACGAAACTATACCTCTGTGGTCACCAAGCGCTACCTTGCAACCAGGCACCCGTCATGGTGCAGAGTGCTGCTACTCATGAAGGAAAACGCTCAGGGCACCACCCACAGTGTGTCAATACAATCCTCATACACCTTTCATGCGTTAACAAAAAACAAAGTAAAAAAATATAAATTAATGCTCTTACAGGGACATCTGCTGGCAGGGAAAGGTAATACTGGTTAATTAAACAGCCCTATGAGAAGACCTAAACATTGCTCTTCTCTTGATCGACACATGCTAACTGAGGCAGGGACTCACCAAGTTTAAAAGCGCCTGACCACAATTACTGTGATAAGAGGAGTTTGAGAAATGACACCAATAATTAAAATTCTGAAGTGCTTTATAACTATCCCCAAATGAGTGACAGCTGCTTTTCATTGAAGAATGTTCAAAGCAAACCATCTCTTTTCTGGACAGGCCTGTCGCACATTTCTGTATGTCAGACTTCAAGTATTCTCCTTAAATTTGGGGAGACTGCATCTTGGTTTTCGGAAAGTTTTTCCATTTCAATTAGGAAATTCGTCCTGAGCCCACTGCAGAAAGATACAGCTCGGTTATTTTCTTCTCCATTCTGTTGGCAAAACGTGTGCCCAGGGCCACACAGGTCCTTTAGGCTTCGAAATGAATAGACCCAAAGCTGGCAGACTCTCTCAGTGTCTTTTGGGAATGGGGCTCCTCCAGTTCACGGTGGCAGCTTTAAAGTTGTCGGCGAGTTGTTCTCCTCACTAAGTGACAGGCCTGGAGAGAGAAAAAGAGAAATGGGGTATACACATGAGATTTTGATGTGGGAATCGAGTGAAAAAAACACATGCAAGACAGGGTGGCGTCCTGCGGACTCCGAATGAGCCACTGTACTGTCAGTCGGCCGCCAGCCCAAGCGCCCCATTACTTAGCTCTAGTCTTTACTACCCTGACGACGAGCTTCCTCGTCACAGGCCTTACTTACGAGGCTCTGCCTCTGCCAGGACACAATCCGCCTCTGCACGTCATTTCTTTTGTTGGAAACAGACAACCTCCAGGAGAGGGCGTGTTACCTTTCTGTTCATCATTACCTACATGATCCTTGGTCGTCAATGCATACTTTTTAAATATATATATGAAGGGGTGCAAAGTTTTTCTTAAGAGCCTACCATCTGCTGTGCTGAATGCCAGCGCCAAACACCAAGGCTGTCTAGCTTTGATTCCATCTCATGCCTCTCTTTCACCATCCTTCACTTCTTGCCATTTTACCTTAGTCTGACAGTTTTTTTCACCCCTGCTTTCTCCCTTTGTCACCGTTATTCTATCTTTTTCTTCATATCCTTTTCTACCTTTCTCCCTTCTGCTTTGTATCACAGTCTTAGGCAGGGCACAAGTCCTATAAAAAGAAGTGGGGGGACTGACCAAGTTAGGCAGTATGCAAGTGACATCATGACGCGTGCCATCACAGCACATGATGTCATGACACGTGACATTCCACGTGCCACCACAGGAAGGGACGTCTCTGGAAGGGACATCCCAAGAAGTGACATCAGATACTAAGATCTCACTTGAATGTTTATCGGGTGTATCATGAGTACATTAAAGTGCATTATGATAATTAACCATTGAGATTTGGAGTCGGGGTTGTGCGAAAAGGTGGCGCAATCCTGGCGCAAAATCTGGGCCTCAACTAATACATTTTTTTAAAGCCCTGCCACAAAGAAATTGGCAACAATGAAAATCATATAGTAGATCTGTTCTGGTTAATTAGTTGCAAAGTCTGCATTTTAAAATATTTAATGGGATTAAGGCATCTGCTGCAGAGGTGCCCAATAAATCCCAGGGAATAATAATAATTGTGAGATAACTCTGGAGGTTAACACATTTGTTGAAGAGATCTGTATTTTGTGTAGTCCCACATTTGAATCAAAGAAGTATAGAAGATTAATTTGTCCCTTGCAAAACATAATCACCCACTGTTCTTGGGGGGGGGGGGGGTGCATTTGAGGATTGTTGAACCTCTAATTTGTTGCTACCTTCTTCGGGTTTGTTATTCATGATATTGCAACACACATGGTGTACATCTTATACAATGTTGTGAGCATAAATGTACCACTTAATTATGCAATAGTGCTCTGATATGTGTATGCTATAATATGTGCCAACTGAAAATGCAATAAAATGTTTTTTTAAAAAGTTGTCTCCTGCAAAGCACATTATGTAACATGAGATCACAGATTTTTATTTTATGTAGATAGGTAAGTGGATTACTGCTTTGAACACAAAGATCCTTTTGTTACTCACGGTTCATAAATTGTAATCCTTCTAGTAGACCACAGTGAGCGATGAAGGGCGTTTGACTCCTATACCTTGCAACCCTGACTGTCTCATATAAACACATCTTAAACATTGGTTTGCATACTTACATGATTTATTTTGAGTGGATAATGTGTACGTTATATAAAGAGCTCTAACACTTTATTGGGATGAGTAGTGCTATGAAAGAAATAAAATAGTGCAATTTAAATTGTTATTTGTGTAAATACTGGGAAAGAAAAGCCCATCTGACATTCTGACAGTGCATGCACTTATATAAAGGGACTGGACAAAGTAAAAAGCATGCATCTCTTAAGTACCTGTAAAGAGATAACAAGCTGTGTGCTTTTGTTTCCTCTCCATTGCATTTGCATGTAAGTGTGAGGTTCCAGGACGCCTCCAGTCCGATACTCGATCAAAAGGAGGCCTGATGACCCCTGAACTTCTGCCTTTGTCTTTCGCCCAGCTGGAGGCGAAAAAAGACCCCACCCGCCTGCACGTTGTTGCTGGGGATGGAAAGCCAACAATGTGCAGGAGCTGTTGAACATGTCCAGGCGTCTGAAAAATACACTGGAACAAGTACAACATATTTCTATGGGGCCCAACATCTTGGCAGGGTGGACTGCATCCACCCTGTGAAAATAGTGGGTGCACGTCATGTACCCCCAACTCGTGCCCTGGTTTTAGGATTAAAAATAAGCCCAGGTCACCACAAACAAGTGTTGGTGCTCACCACCTGCACATATTAAGACACCGTCTGTCTCCCTCCTATTTCCAAACATCTGTTGAGTGGTGAAGCATACACAGGGCCGGACTGGCCGTAGCGGCACCGGGCAATCCCCCGGTGCGCCGCACGGGTGAGGGCCGGTATTAGGCCCCTCGGGGCCGTTTTTGTTACAGGGGGGCCCTTTTTGCAGCATAGCTGCAAAATCGGCCCTGTAACAAAATCGGCAGAAAACAGGACCTGGCAAAGAGCTCGGCGGCACCCCCAAGCCCCGGGGGGCCGGCCGAGCACTTTGCCAGGGCTGGTTTTGGTACCCAGTCCGGCCCGGAGCATACAGCTGGACAGAAGGTTGTGGAGTTCTGAGAAGAGGCCTTTTTTATGAGTAATGAAGATCACGGGTGAATAATTGAGCCATTATCTCTTCGTATAACGTTATCAGCACAGTCCAGGTATAGTAGACACACCAAGTTGAACTTGATTTACACACAGAGAATGGAAAGCAAATATATCCACAACACCCTGGAAACAATAATCAGTTGTGATGGATGCAATGAGCCATATAAAAAGAACAAATTCAACAAAGGCAATCTTCAGACCAAGGGATACAGCAATTTGGTAATGCTAGACAAAAGTGTTTGGGGTACCAAATTTGCAAACTCCACATTTCTGGAAGGAACCCCCCTGGATTCTATCCAAGCTGCAAACATATCCCTAGTGGAGGGAGCTTGAATCCGTGCAGAAGAGGAAAAGAAGATAAACCCTAACATTCGACAATCGCAGACTTATTCCTGACAACGACAGCGGAAGGAGATTTCTTTGTTTTCTACACTAGCCTAGAGGTAACAAAAGATGACTTTGAGTTCTATATAAGCATAGCAAGACGGCTCTATGCACATCAAGGGAGTGCATAGCTCACTCGTTGTCCAGTAGTGGAAGGAGGACAAATCAAAGCAGGGCCATTTATTGTTTCATAACATATACTCAATGTCCAGAAAAACTAGAAGTACATAAACCTTTCTCGAAAACCGCCTTGAGGACATGCCTGTGGACAAACGCTCAGGTAATCTCTCTCACCAAAGCAGCTTTATATAGTTTAGCAAACGCCAGCAGAGCCTAGTGAAGGCGAGACAGATATCACCACATGGAGGACTACTAACTTTTGACAAAAGACTGTCTTTCCTGAACTGACTAATTCTCTAATGCGACTCCCTCACCAGGTGACTGCCACCTGTTATGAGGATAAGAAACAGAATGGTTGAAATAGAGCTCTCCCTATGGAGATGTCTAGTCTTCAACCACCACTACAAAGCTAGATTGATACACAGAGAAAACTACATAAGTGAGACTTACTGTGCCAGGCTACGATAAGTCCTCAACAGAGACAAACAAAAAAGGAGAGGGCGAGGCAAGAGAATTATGAGCAATCATGGACTGTGAGGTTGGACTCTCTGTCATGTTCTATTTCTAACAAATTAACACTAAGTCCACGGTTGACTGTTTCAAACCTGAGAGTCTCATTATTTAAGAAAAGGTTACTTGCACCTACTGTTCTCCAGCAGAGGTTTATTTCACAGATTCCCATGTTTGAGTCATTCCCCGTCTTCGAGGAGGGAGTTCACAAGTAACCTTAACATAACATTATGAGAATCAGGGGCAGTTCCTCCGTTACGGCGGAGGAGTGTTCGCCCCACTGCTGGAACCAGCAGACGCATGTAAAATAAAATGATGACAAAGCAGTTTTAAAAAAAATGCTTTATTATAATTTTATTTTACTTCAGAGCCGCTGCTGAGTCTTGAGGGCTGGCCACAAGGAGCAGGAGTAGTGATGGGCTCAGGGCACTGCCAGTGCACATGTAGATTTGGCCAAACCGACATGCGAACCTGGATATCTCCAGCCTATTGCTTAGAGATATTGGCAGGCTCAGGAGTACAGGCTCCCAGCCTCTGCTGGAGCGTGGAACCAGCCCGCTTCACCCAATCCCTACGCTTCTCTCATTCTGAGTAATACCAGCATGAGATTAGCGTCGGATTGGCTCAGGGGACTCTGAGAGCCTATGTGAACATAGTCTGAAGAGGGGGCGGACGTCAGGCTGCAGGTAAGTTATTATTGTTTTATCCTCCCCCACCCCCGCCCACCGATTATCACAACTAGTGTCTGCCACTAATGAGAATACAAGTTGCCTAATTTAACTTAAACCAGTGTCACTTTAGTAGCACACTCACCTCAATGAAAAGCCTGAATTTCAGCCAATATGGTGAAAGTGCCCTGAGGTTCATCCTCCCACAGGTCATCTTTTTTCGGATGTGAAGCACAAGTGTGCAAAGAAGATATCGTTGCAGGTGAACCTCTTTCAGGTGAGGAGCTAGGGCCGCATGTGAATCATACGAAAGATACCAATGCCGGAGAACTGCCGTGATAGGCATTTTTTTTCTACAGCACTAGATATGTCATATATTCACATGCTTCACCTGTACGAAAACATTATCGTAGATATCAATAAGGCAGATGGTAGGAAAAATAGAAAGAGACTCATCTTATATAAGGATGATCAAAAAGTGCTTGTACTACTCCTGCATCCAGGCAGTACTGTTAGGTAAATGTGTGGTGGTTTTTTCCCAGTCACTGCCTGACAAATGTCTGAAAGGGGTACCCCAGCATAGAGAGCTGCTGAGGCTGGCACACTCCTCATAGAGTGTAACAATTGCTTTCGCATGGCAGAATATGATGGCTACTGCCACCCACCTTGAAATTCTTTGCTTAGATTAAGGGTTAGCTCTTTGAGGCTTTGAGAATGACAGAAATAGCCAGTCAAATTCCCTGAAGTTTTTTTGTTTTAAGTAAAACTTCAAATATTACTGCAAATGAAAAACACGCAGAGCTTCCTTTGCTGCATCTAAATGGGCGTGGGAAGGAAGCTTTGAGTACGACTAGTTCACTGAGATGAATATTCCACAGTACCTTTGGAAAGAAATGCAGATTTGTGCATAATATCACTTTGTCTATAGTGATAAAAAGGAAGAACTCTTTCACTATGAAAGCTGAACTTCGCTTACTCACATGAATGGTGCTTGTGCGCGGAAATTAACGCTGTTTTCCATGACAAGCATTTAACACTTGGCCTATGGATTGGTTCAAATGGGCTTCACTTCAAGTCTAACAAGACTATGTTAGGTTCCCAGCTCGCGGGTAGACATTAAGTCAGTGTGAAAGCTCTGAAAGGACCTTGGACACATTCTTAAAGGTGCATCTAGGGTTTAGCAGCTAGGAGTGCATTGAAACCTGCTATAGCTGTGAGATGTGCTTAAACTGATAGATGCTTCAACCAAGCGTACATTGTGCTAACGCCAGCAAGAAGGGAATATTTGGTGTCGTGGATGGAAAAAGGGAGAAGAACATCAGATGGAGAACCTTTTCCATTTTGCCTTGTATTTGCTGTTGGTAGATTATGCCCTTGTGTAGATGACAATGTCTTTATGGTTTAATTATTTTATTGTACACTGCAGAAAGGCAAGTTAGCAGAAACCGGGCCACACTGGCCCAACAGCAATACTGATCAGTGCATTATTTGGCCAAAATCAACAAAAAACAAATACAATCCCACCCACCTCCCGAAGAGACAGAAAAGAAAGAAGAAAGAAGACCTAAAGACAGCCACCCCCCACCCTTCCCGGTCCATACCAGCGAGGTAGCGCTGTGCCAGGCGGGTCAGCGATCATAAAGGCGGGCCAGCCTACGCAGAGGGGTCTGGCGTCGTGAGGTGTAACAGGCGGCGATACCTCGGGCAATAAAGCTCCCGAAATTCTTGCGCAAGTAGTGAGAGGAACAGCTGCCACAAGTTGCCGAAGGAGGAACCTTTCCCAGCTAGTGTGAGAGAAATGTTTTCCATACCTAGTCGTTGATACCATCCGGAATGTACAGGAATACAGGGGGTTCTCCAGCGCTATGGCTCTCTGTTTCCCTCACCTAGCTTTCAATGGGTAAGTGAGCGGATTTGGCACCCCCAATAGGACATAAGCAGGAAACAGTGTTGAGGTGTTTGTCCACGTCATCTAGAATGTGTGTCCAATAGGTCTGGAGATATTCGCAGCCCCACAATAAGTGGACCAGTGTGCCCCTCTTCCCGCAGCCCTGCCAGAAGTCAGGACTTTGCGTCGGTCAGTTTGGTGGAGCCTCTCCGGGGTGTAATACCAGTGATAAACCAACTTGGTAAGTGTCTCAGTGATGCTGTATGGTGCGTTCGATAACAAGCACCCTCCCATTCTGCAAGGCTAAGGGGACGTCCCAGGTCTCTCTCCCAGAGCGCGTGCCCCGCATGGTAAGTATGAGTGTATCTGAGGTCCGCCTGATGAGCCATCGTTCGAATGAGGTGAGGAGTCTAGTGGCCTGGGAGCGGTTGACAGGGTGCATAGCCCAGAGTCGAACTTGTAAGTAGTGCATACGTTCGGATTCCGGGAGGCCGTAGTCTGCCTGAAGCTGCGAGAAGGGGATGATGTCACCCCTTGCATGACAACCGGCTTCCTGCCACAAGCGGTAGGGCTGTTGGGCCATCCCTGGGCCAAAGTCAGGATTGTCCACCAACGATGTGAGTGGAGATGGGAAAGTTGTAAGGCTATGGCGTGTGTTGGTCCAGTCCCAGACTGTGAAAATTGAGCGTGTCACCTCAGAGGTGTAAAGATTGGGGAGGCGGTGATTCTTCAAGAGGATTGTTATTTTCATGAGAGACGTGCCGGTCACAGCTCGATCTTGGAAGAGCCAGTGATTTTCAGATTCAGCCCGGCTCCACTCAACCAAGTATTGGAGCTGTGTGGCATAAAAATAAACGTGAGATCCGGGACCCCTAGACCACCTTCGTGGGGCGGGAGAAATCCAGCTGTCCATTTGAGTCGGGGTTTGCGCCCTTGCCAGATAAATGGGAAAGTTCCGACTGCACCCTATTGAGCCATCCAGTTGGTGGCGGCAGGGGGAGCGTCTGGAATAAGTAGAGAATTTTGGGGAGTATTGTCATCTTGATAGCTGCCACTCACCCCAGCCATGAGATCTGATGGTGTTTCCACCTCTGCAGCTCAGTGCGGATGTGAGAGTGAAGAAGGGAGTAGTTAGAGGTACGCATGGCCTGTAAGGTCGGGGTCAGGTGTATACCCAGGTAGGGGACGGTGTCTGCAGACCACTGCAGGGGATAACGAGCCTGTAGGGCCTCCTGCTCCTGGGATGACAGGGAAAGGTTCATCGCTACAGATGTGGGCAAGTTGACCATAAACCCGGAGGCGCCGGCAAAAAAGTCCGGTTCCTCCAAAAAGGGACCCAACGCCTGCTCAGGGTTCTCTAGGGTGACGAGCACGTCGTCGGCATAGAGGCTTATAGAGTGCGTGTCCCCCCCAAAGCGGATGCCCGTGATCTCAGGGCAATCTCTAACCCTCTGAGCCATAGGCTCCATATAGAGAGCGAAGAGCAGGGGTGACAAAGGGCATCCCTGCCTCGTACCTCTATTAATAGGGAATGGGGTAGAGGTGTGCCCATTGATCCGTACCGTGGCGGTGGGAGACCTGTAGCAGTTAAAAATGTGTGTCCGCATTTTTTCCCCAATACCGAAATGGACCAGTGTCTGTTCAAGATACGGCCAGTGGACCCTATCGAAGGCCTTCTCCGCGTCGATGGTGAGAAGCATGTATTTCCCAGGGATGCGGGAGGCCTTCTCTATGAGGTGCGTGACACGTTTTGTGTTGTCACTAGTCTGTCGCTGCAGAATAAATCCGGCCATGTCAGGATCCACTATTCCCAGCATGTAGGGGGCTAGCCTGTTAGCCAACTATGCCAGTATAAAGCTTCAGATCTACGTTTAAAAGTGAGATTGGCCGATACGACCCACACTCTGACCTGTTCTTCCCTGGCTTAGGGATAACGGCTATTGCTGCTTCTAACATGGAGGCGGGGATTGCCCCAGCCGTTGCAAAGGAATTAAAAAGCTGTGTGAGCAAGGGGCAAGAGTAGTGCAGAACTGCTTATAGAAAGCAGCGGTGTAGCCGTCCGGGCCGGGTGACTTGCCCAATTTCAAGCGGGAGATGGCCATGATAACCTCCTCTGGTCTAATCTCCCTCCGAACATGAGCTGCTTGATCTGGTGTCAAGATGGGGATGCAGGCCTGTGCGAGTTATGCCTAAATATCGGCTCTGTCAAGAGGTTGTGCATCGTAAAGTTGAGCGTAGAAATTGCGGAAGGTCTCGGCCATAGCTGTGTCCTCCGAGCGTAGTTCCCCTGCATTGTCTCTGATTTCCCGGACACCCTCACGCATTCGCACCTCCCGGAGTCTATGTGCCAGGAGACGGCCACACTTGTCCCCTCTCATGTAAAAGGAATGCCGTAGCCGCATCGCTGCCTATTCTGCCTTGTCTCGATCAATGGCTGTCAGTTGTGCCCGTGCAGCCATCAACTGCGGGGTACCCCGGGGTGCTGGTGCATCTGCTCCAGTTCCCACACCTTCTGTGTTAGATCATCCCTCTTTGTTTTGCGGTCCGCATTGTCTGCAGATGAGATGGCGATGCCCTCTCCTCAGATGACTGCTTTGAGAGCCTCCCATCACATGGATAGGGCAGTAACTGGGCTATCGTTATGTGTGAGGAAGTCCTCTAGGGCGCTCTCTAGTTGGGACACTGTATCAGGTCTGTGCAGTAGAGCATCTCGAAAACACCAATGTCGGACTGGGCATTGGATTTGTGGGAGGGCTAGTACAACCTCCATTGCGGCATTATCAGAAAGGGCAGCCGTCTGAATATCAGTTGAGAGCTTGACGTCGCGCAGTGCCTTAGAACCCAGGAAATAATCTAACCTAGCATAAGTTTTATGGGCGTTTGAGTAGTATGAGAAGGCTCGTGACTGGGGTTGTTGGTGTCTCCAGAGGTCTATGAGGTTTAAGTCATGTAGTCTGGTGAGACCTGTGGGTGAAAGGGCGCCAACCTGACTCGTGCATTGTGCTGACCTATCCAGCTCGTTGTCGAACACCAGGTTGATATCCCCCCCTATCAAAATATGACGGTCTTGTGTTACCGTAACATCAGTAAGAGCTTCGTGCAGAAATCGTTCCTGACCCTCATTAGGTGCATAAATGGATCCCACGTGTAGAATATGGCCCCCCCACAAGAAACTGGTAAGTGAGCAGTTTACCTTTTATCTCCACCCCTTTCTGTAGCACCTTCCCCTGGAAAGCCCTCGAGACCAAAATCGCCACCACAGCCGTCTTTTTTAGCTTGGAGGAAAATAATTGGGTCGGGAATGCACGGGACCTAAGACGGTGG
Organism: Triturus cristatus; assembly: GCF_964204655.1. NCBI lineage: Eukaryota > Metazoa > Chordata > Amphibia > Caudata > Salamandridae > Triturus > Triturus cristatus. Next base: position 736,352,317 of record NC_140592.1, read on the forward strand.
CAGTCCTTAGTGAGAAGGTGTGTCTCTTCAAGAAGGCAGATGTCTGCCTTTGTTCTCTCTAGGTAGGAAAGGAGTGTTCTGCGTTTGATGGGATTGTTAAGCCCTCTCACATTGAGTGTGAGTATCTTAACGGAAGCCGCTCGCATCTAGTGTCCAAAAGTAGGTGGGTGCCAAGCATGAGCAGCAGGACAGCGTGAACCCCACAACGCCAGCGCAAGTGTAAGAAGATTATGGCACCCCTTGGACCGGGTCTCCCCCAGAAGAAAAGAACAGATAGCGGAAAAGAGCAGAAAAAAAGAACCCGCAAAAGGTAAACCCAGAAAACTAAGGCACAACAGGTACCAATGAGAGTCTTGAGTTCAGTCATTAGTACGTCATCCAAGGATGACCAGTAAAAAAGTCTACGGGTATGTGGAGTGGCTGATGGGAACCTCAGCCCCCTCCCCCCCCCAACCTGGACAGCGGCAAAACACATAAAGGATATAGCATAGTGGCCAGGCTCAGTCACTTGTCCATGTCTTTGCCAGGGCTCCCGGCAGAGGTTCCAGGACGGCCTGCTGCTCTTTCTTGACCACTAGTGGGTCCGGCCGCTGAGTGCCCCACCGCCGCCAGCGTTCATCTTACTCTGTGTCCTCTGGAAGAGGGATCACCAGTAATTTTCTTGCCTCGGACAAGGAACGGAGCTGGAATAGTTTCCCATCGTGCCGGAAGACGAGGCGGAATGGGTGTCCCCAGGAGTAGGTGATGTTTCGCTGGCGCAGAACCTCCGTGATGGGCCGGAATGTCCTACGTTTCTGGAGCGTAATGGCAGCCAGGTCTTGGTAGAGGGCCCGTGACTGGTTGCAAAAGGTGATTGGCTGAAGCAGTCTGGCTTTACGTAGGATCTTCTCTTTAGTACCGAAGTCCTGGACGCAGACCAGAAAGTCTGCCGGGGGCACCGATGGTGCCCTGGGTGGGCCCCTGTGTGCTCTATCCAGTTTCAGGTCAGAGTCTGGCAGGTCGCCTAAGATGTGGTTGAATAGTGCACATATGTATCCAAAAATGTCCCCGGCCTCTTCATCGGTGCACACCCCCCGGATTCGTATGTTATGGCGGCGGGAACGGTTTTCGAGATCCTCTAGGTGGGATTGGACATCCACCTGCTGCTCATGTATTCGAAGAACTTCTTGTTGCATGGCCGCCAATTCGGTGTCACGAGCATCGCTTTTGTCCTCCAAGGATGCCACCCACTCCCCTATGTCATCAACATCCTTGCGTATGTCTTTAATCTCCGCTGTGAGGTCGCGTTTCACTGTCTGGAGGTCATCACGCAAAGCTGCAAACAAGGATTCAAGAAAGGCCTGCGTCACCGGTGCATCCTCATTAGTGGCCATTTGTGTTGCCGCGCCCTGCCAGCCGGGAGTTGTCGGGCTGCCGCTCTGCGCTCAGGCAAAGAGTTCCTTGAGTGAGTTCTCCTTCGTGGCTGATTTGTCCCTTTTGCCCCGGGAGGATGTCATACTCACTTCCCCACGCCGTGCTGGGCCCTACAGCCACATGTCAGAGAGCGCGGAGATCCTCTATGTCCTCACTTCACCCGGCTGAAGCAGATGGACGTCGGTTGTATTACTCCCGGGGCAGCAAGGTGTCCACTGGTGCTCTACAGGGCCCCTCCGCTGCGACAGGGCGTCGCCGCCCTCGAGCCTTCAGGGTGGCGCAGTAATTGCCCAGCTGCTACGAAGGCTCCAGTTTAGTCTTGCGCCTTCTATGGAGGTCCCCCCTATCAAGGTGCAAGGTGACGCAAAGGGGAAGCAAAGCCAGAACGCGCCAGAGTTCCGCAGGGCTCTTAAGGGCAGGAGTTCCAGGAGCGTGCAGTATTTGATGCTAGGGGCCTCACAAAGCAGGGGCCCATCCCCGAGAGTCCGACCCGCAGTGGCCAAATGAGCAGGGGCGGTAGGTCCGTCCTGGGCAGGCACAGTCCCAGATTCGCCGCTTCACACAAGCAGGCTGCCATGCAGCCAAGGCCCTCCGGTGGACCCGGGAGACAGGGGCCGCAGCATGGAAGGGGGGCAGCAAAACTCACCGCCGCCAGTCCCAAGGCGCCCCGTGAAGCAGAGGACCGGGATATCTCCGGATGCGTCACCTCACTTGCCTCAGGCCTTGAGTCCTCGCGGAGGCCATCGTGCTCCCCGGGCGCACCCCGGCTAGGCCGCTACTCCGCACAGGACCCGGTCTTCAGGGCTATCACTGGTCGCTGCTACCGTCGCTTGCTGGCCCCAGACAATAGGGTGTGCCTCGGAGTCCGTTCTTCAGCCTCTGCCGCGCTGTAGCGATTCGCAGCATGGCGCCATTGGCTCCGACCTCAACGGCCGCGGCAGCGCGACCCCCAGCGACACACTCACGTCCAGGGAACAGGCCCGGCCCAGGCCAAGAGCCGCAGAAATGCTCGCTGAAGTCCCGGGAAACTCAGCATATGAATCGCCGGGTGTCACCAGACAGTGAAGACCTCAATTCAGCCGCCTCCTGTGCGATTGTGAGCCGATGCTAGTGCTTATGGTACAGCAAGTGGAGGAGAGAAGGCAGAGCACTTCTTAGCTCTCCGCCATCTTGGCCACGCCCCTGACAATGTCTTTAGAGTCTACAGGAATATACAGTCTTCAGAAATAGGAGCCGCCTCTGCGAGATTAAGTTGGTCTGTGAGCCAATATTGTTTGGGTCAAGTTGGAGCAATCAGAATTAACCTATTTCACCTGACCTTCGGGGTCAAGAACAAAGTAGGAAAACAGTAGGCATATGTCCCCACCATAGAATCAAAAACACATTCCCCCACAATCCTGTCTATGGTTGTCTACTTGCATAAAATTGCCATTTCTTGATAATTTAAGATCTGATTTTGAATTCTCCAATGTGTTGAACACTATCTGCAGTGTCTTGTTGTTGAGCTTTTATTCATAGCCCACCGGTGAATCGGTGCGTCGGAGGGGGATCATATCCGTACAACGGTGGTGGTGCCTTCCAGGTACCACCGTAGTGATTACGATGTCCCTTTCCACCCTCCTTTTCATGGTGATTTACCTGCCATGAAAAGGCAAGCGGAAACTGACTTTGGGGGCCCGTAACGGGCCCTTCTTCCCACATGGCCCTCTGATATGGGCACTGAGGGGCACCTATGGTGCTACCCTACATATCCCCGCACCATGTGGCAAGCACCGCATGGTGCCTGCCACGTAGTGCAGGGATATGTCAGGTATCCCTATTTTGCATTGCGGCGGTTGCTGCAGTCAGCAGCACCCGCCGCAATGCAAAGTATAGGCATTTGCATCATAATGCCTATGTTGGGACCGCTGACAGCTTGTCGGGCAGTTCCGATTCCCGATAGGGTGGTTGGCAGACGTGAGTCCGCCTGCCATCCAAATCAACCCCTTAATTACCAGGTTATTCCACCTTGATATCGACTCCAAAATATCATGTGACCAAATCACTGTGGCCAAAATATCATGACTGAAAATGTATTATGGACAAAAATAGCACAGGTATGTATAGGTAAGCGTAGCTCTTTAAAAAGGGTTACACAAATATTATTTACTATAATACAGTTTTAATAAAAAGTATTTTGCTTTTATTTCTTTATTTTACTGTGACATTTATATTAATAATTTTATATTAAAATTATCGTACATTTAATTATCGTTTTGATTGCTGGGTTTATGGGAATTTGGGAGGGCAGTATTTTAATTAAAATATATGTGATGTATATTGATTATTTAATAAATAATGTTCATTTTCGATTAGTACGTTTTTTATTTACATGTTCAATTATTTAATTATTCTTTCCGTTTGGTAGATGGGTCTGTCGAAGGCTTGGACAGGTAGTGGTTTTTAATGGTATATTTGTTATGTTAATTGATTTATACATTATTATGCAATTTTTAAATTGATATAATTTGTTTACATGTTTAATTATTTTTAAAAATGTAAATTCTTTTCATTTTGGGGTTATGGTGTTAATTGGGGTCTGGGTTGGATGTATTTTATTTACCATAATTAAGAACTGATATTAAATCATCCATGATATAAATGTTTACATTGTAATTATTTATTCACAAGATTAGTTATTTTTAATTAATTTAATACATTTTTGTTTTGGGTTGTGAATTGTATTGTGGGCATTGTCTGCATGGTACTTTAAATAGAATATATAATATTTCATCTTAGTTGATTATTACAATAATTATGTTAATTGTTAAATCATTCATTATTTTTTGAAATTTTTAATCATTTTTAAGGTATTTAAATATTGTTTTTGTTTAGGGTTGAAGTTTTATTGAGGGGGAAATAAATATGTAAAATGAATATTAATTAAGAATGATTGCTTCTTGAAAAAATATAAATGAATTAAACATTTTTGGTTCTGTAACTAACTTTATAACCATTTTTATTAATATTGCACTTTTCCAAATATTTTTGGTACTAGAGATAGAATGCTAAATCTAACTATCTGCACCCCACCCCAAACATATGCTCTCCACACATTGTTTGTTGGACTGGAGTTAGAATAATAAATCTGACCCCGAAAATGTATGGACTTTCCTCAATGTTAGTTGAACTCGAGTTAGAAAGGTAATCTCGCCCCCTCTGGAGCAGAGGGATCTTCATCCCCCAACTAGTAGTGCGCTGGGAAGTGCATTTGCAGAGTGGTGGAGAAAGGGGGCGTGGCCTCTGACAACTTCCCAGCAATCCTGCTGCGTGGGACTTATTGGAGGTAACAGGAGGGGTAGTTGGCCCCCAAGGACTCACTAACTAATATAGCCACTGATATATCCACTCATAAATGCATACAGCCACTCACACCGTCAGTCACCCAAGACTTACTCACACACCAACTCACTCACCCATAAAGTCAATCACACAGCCACTTACTCGCCTATACAGTTTTACACACACCCACTCACTTATTCATACAGATACTAACACATACTCTCTCACTTGTACAGTCGCAGACACAAGCTCACACTCACCAATACGGCCACTCTCGTAATAATTCAGTCACACATTCAGTCATTCATATATCCAACACTCACCTATACTGCCTTTCACATATGCAGTTACTCACCCATATAGCACTGACACATCCATTCACTCATCAAAACATCCATACCACACACAGTCACCCATACAGCCCCTCACAGATGCACTCACTAACCCATACACCTACAGACTCACTCATCCATGCAGGCAGTCACACATCATCTCACCCACCCACACAGACACTCATACACCCATACAGGTACTCAGACAACCAATCAACCAATCAATACACCCACTCATGTACCCACTAACCTACCCATATAGCCACTTAGACACCATCTGACAGGTTGATACAGATATTCAGACAACCAAGTCAGTGACCCTTACATTCAATGAGACACCTAATCACTCACTTATACAGTCAGTCACGCACCTACTGAATCATCGATACAGGCACTCGTACACCCACTGATTCATCAATACGCCTTGGTATATATATTTAACACTCAGAAACATTTTTAAAACACTCACAGTCACTGGATAATGTCATCAGTGATGTCACTGACCATGCCATGAGTGATGTAATATGTGAGGTCATAAACAGTGCATTGCCGGGGCATGAGTTATAGTTAGCTCACCTAACTATAACCGCTGAAATTCTCTGGTTTTGTACAAGTGAAATGTCAGCCTAACTACAACATCCCTGTAACCTTTGTTTTTTTCAGTGAAAAAAACAGACAAACAAAATGTGTATATATATATATATATACACACACACACACACACACACACACACACACACACACACATATATACGGCGTTGCAGAACATTGATGTGCATCCATTAGGAGTTTTATGCATGACACATGGACTACAATGCCCAGGAATCTAAGCGGCCCATCCAAGGGCGGGCAATTGAGCAATTTAAGGGGTGTGTCATAATGTGTACAAGGACATTGTCGAGCCTCTGAGGAAAGCGCATCTAGCGCTGAATCGCGTCAGGCTATGTTGACTTTGGCACTGCATAATGGATTGTGATGCCTGTCTCTGTCTTTACCCATTAAACGTACTGGTTGGCAACTGTTGTGGGAGTGCGTTCTTACTAAGGGCAAATCAGGAGCTTTCATGTTAACACGGCGGTCCCTGCCGTGAAGGACGCACCACCCGGGAAACATTGGGGACATGTGGTTTGAATTCTCAAGCCGCAATTGTGGATTGTAGACCGAGCGATATTACGAGGCCCATCTGAGGGCTTGAAAGTTTACTTGCAGAACATTGATGTGCATCCATTAGGAGTTTTATGGATGACACACGGACTACAATGCCCAGGAATCTAAGCGGCCCATTCAAGGGCGGGCAATTGAGCAATGTAAGGGGTGTGTCATAACGTGCACGAGGACATTGTCGAGCCTCTGAGGAAAGCGCATCTAGCGCGGACACGCGTGAGGCTATGTCGATTTTGGCACTGCGTAATGGATTGTGATGCCTGTCTCTGTCTTTACCCATTAAACGCACTGGTTGCCAGCTGTTGTGGGAGTGCGTTCTTGCCTACACACACACACACACACACACACACACACTCACACTCATTAACAATGAAAAGCAAGTTACCTTTTCCTTTCTATCCACATCATTATATATGATCCAAACTCCAATGAGAACCCAACACACCCAGCTGTTCCATTGCCTGAAGCTTCCAACTGTCAGATTTTCATAGCCTCTTTGCTTGCATGCATGTCGATACAATAATGCTTTATAAAAGCATGTGTCATTTTCAATGTTGCAGCTTTACAAATGCCATCCAATTAAATTCCTGGATAAAATGCTGCTGTTGTTAACATTATTCTTGTCGAATGTGCTTTAACTCTTCCTGCCAATGGTCTTTTCACTGCATCATGAGCTGTATTAATACATACTATTAACCATCTTGCAATAGTTTGCTTGGACACTCACTGCATTCCCTTTACTTCCCACTCCAAAAGCTACAAAGAGTTGATTTGTTTTATGTATCTCCTTTGTTGCATGCAAATACAACTTAATATATCTCTTAATGTCTAATGAATGCAATGTTTTTTCATCTGCTGTTCCTGGATTTGCAAAAAACGTTGGCGACATAATCTTCTGCCTCAAATGCAACGTAGCTGGCACCTTTGAAATAAACTTTGGATTCGTCAACGTTGCCACTGAATACTTTTTCAAAATCAAATATGGCTCTTTACAACATATAGCCTGCAGCTTACCAACTCTCTTTGCTGATGTAATTACTAAAAGAAAAGCAGTTCTCCTTGTCCAATGCTTTTATGTTGCTCTACGGATTGGTTCAAACAGTGCTTTCATCAAAGCCAGCAATAGAGTATGCAACTCCCATTTTGGCGCTTGCCTTTGAACTGGAGTAAATTTTCTGAACAATACTTTCATAAATTTCTTTATCACTCTGAGAATACAATGTGTCCTGATTTGGAGATCTTAGTAATTGCTGCTAAATGCACCTTCACTGACACAAAGCACAACCCTGACTAAGTCAGATGTAATAAATATTGTAAAAATCCATGAGGTTCCATGTTAGTTGAATCCAATCATCTTCTACCTGCCCATAGAGCACACTGTCTCCATTTCATTTTGGATGTTTTCATTGTTGACCGAGCTTTTGCTTTTCTTAAAAACCTCGCTACATTCCCCAGAAATGCTCAAATGCCCAAACTTTAAGGGCCTGATTCACAAAGGTAATCTTAAACTTTTGTGTAAGTTTACAATTGTTTGCTATTCACATAAGTATTTCACTAGCAGTATCTTTATTATTGCGGAGTCTTTGCACAGAAACACAGGACTAGCCAGTCTTTTTATGTGGAGAGACTCTGCACACGTAAAGATACTACTTGTAAAATACCTTTGTGAATAGCAAATAATTGTAAATTTACACAAAAGTATAAGTTTGCCTTTGAGAATATTGCTCTAGATCTTGATGAGCCATGCTGTTAGGTGAAGGGACTCTGGGTTGTGGTGAAGTATTTGTTCCTTGTTCTTTGTGAGCAGGTGAACATCCGTTTTAAACTGTACCGTCTGTAGGATGAGAATTCTGTGGTGATAACCTACAACCATAAGATATCTAGTTCAGGGGCAGGGACAACATGATGTTTGAAAGCCAGGACACACAACCACCTAAGAATACTTAAACAAAAAGACCAAGCAACAGATGTAAACTAATTGATGCATACTCTGGAGAGCCAAAAACACAATTAAAATAAGTGTATGAATTCACTGAAACAGACTGGGGATGAGGGTTACAAGGCCCGCCCCCTCACAACTCCCATTCTCAGAGTATTGTGCTTTTTGGGCTAACTCATCAGAAGGCTTTATACCCCAAACAGCACCAACGACCCAGTAAAAATAGCAGATATGTAACATACAAAATATCTGTGACATAACTAACATAACATGACATACCATTGTCCTTTTTATGTTTTGCTGTCTGGTGCTATAACAATGTATGTCTTTCTATTGCACCTTAGAAAAACACAACCACCTCCCTGAGATACTTGCCTTGATTCCTGCTGAAAAATAGAGACTAAGCATGTGTTACTTTTCCCTTTTAGGGAGACTTCCAGCCTTCTTTAGCACCAGGATTTGTCAGCTGGTGCTCCTAGACATGTGAGCTAGCACCCATGCAAAGGAGCCCTCTGGCCATAGTGGGTGCTATGTTTGTACATTATATGTTTCTAAAGAACAAATCCTTATACTGAAACATACTGCCCGTCTTCCATTATTCCATTTCTGGTCTCTCATACTGAACACCTTATCTCCTGGGCCTGCACACAGTTTCCAATTCCCATGCCTTCACATTCATATACCAGCTGCCCCCCTTCTGTCACAACCATTCCTTCAGCCTGCCACCCTCCACCACTGTATGCCACATCCAGATTTCCATACTGTTAAAATTAGTCTACTGTGCTGTTTGCCGTGTCTTACCTTCTCTGCTGGATCCAGAACTCTCTGTGTTCAGGGTCTGATCAAGGTCCTCTGGAGATACTGCAGGGAGAACATAATAGTAGGTCAATGCAGAACTGTAGCAGTGCTATTCGGAGAACATGATCTACTGATGGGAAAGCTCTAGGACACATATTGCACATAATTCCATCTCCCACATTGGGTTTTCACATAATTTACAGACTGTGTTGCACCTGTTCTTTCTCTCTCTAGATTTAACTCATGTACATCAAAGTCAGCAACCCTGTTTCCCAGTAGTAATCATCTGCAGTTATGCAAGACTTTGAGAGACTTCCACACCTATTCTTCCTGCAACTCAGTAAGCTCATCAGACATCACCTTCCATTTCAGAAGAAAAAGGTACTTTTCTGTAACAATAGTTCACTAGCCTGTGTATCCTCTCTAACTTCCTACAGTCAATCCCCTATAATACCGTTCTCATTGTGGGGAAGAGGAACTTGGGCTAATACATTGTGAATTGAATTTGACACACCTTGCTTTTAAAAATCTATATTGCACTGTTTTTATTGAACCTTTTTAACTGGAAAGTTACCGCATAGGCAGATTGCTTTTTTCACGGAGACACTTGGAGATGCCATTTTGGTTATCGCTCCAGTCTCCGGGCGTCTTCTATAAAATGAGACCCTATGAACGGACGCATGGTTAGCGCCGCACATAACCTCCGTTCTCATTGTGGGGAAGGGGAACTCAGGCTAATACATTGGGACTTGAAGCACAAGTTACTTACTTGTGTAACGATATACCTGTAAGAGACATTAGTTAGTGATAGATTCCTTACCTTATAATATCCCCAGGCATCAGACTGGATCAGGAAAGTTTACGCCAGCAGTACCCCTGCGCGTCGGTAGGCGTCGTCGGTAGGCTCCGCATACGTCGCTGGTGTCGTAGCCGCCGAGATGACGTTGTTGGAGCTACTTAGACGCACCCACGTGCGCTGATGTCAGTTCTGTACACAACATTTCCGCGCCAGGAGCGCAGAGCCATGCCAGAGACCGACTACTGATGCAATAGAACTAGGGCCCTGAAAGGGATGATCTGAACCCTAGAGAGCAGTTCGCAGAACGGGGAGGATGGGCGGGCGGTAAGGAATCTATCACTAACTAATGTCTCTTACAGAAATATTGTTACACAAGTAAGTAACTTGTGCATCTGAAAGAGATACGTCAGTGATAGATTCCTTACCTTAGAATACATACCCCAAGCAATACCAACCCCGGTGGTGGGTCTGCAAAGTGAAATTACACCAGAAAGTCACGGAGAACCTAACGGCCAAAGAAGCCGTCTCTCCGGACCTGACTGTCAAGGCAATAGTGCTTAGTGAAAGTACGCAACGAGGCCCAAGTGGCTGCCTGACAGATGTCTTGCAGGGGACACCGTGTCCCAATGCTGTAGTAGCTCCTGTCGCCCTGGTAGAATGGGCACGCAGCCCAACCGGAGGTTTCTTTTTAGCCAGAGAGTAACAGCTTTTAATGCACAAGACTACCCATCGGGAGATCGTTCGCTTGTGCACTGCCTGGCCTTTCTTGGCACCCACGTAGCCAACAAAGAGCTGGTCATCCACCCGGTACTGTTGTGTGCGGTTGAGATAGAACGAAAGCTCACGTTTTGGGTCCAGACGGTGGAGCCTCTCCTCTTCTCTTGAAGGGTGCGGAGGCGGAAAGAAAGTGGGCAGAGTGACAGTTTGCCCAAGATGAAAGGCAGAGACTACTTTTGGTAGAAAGGAGGGACGCGGTCGAAGCACAACCTTGTCCGGATGAATCGCCAGGAAAGGAGGTTTACAGGAAAGAGCCTGGAGCTCACTCACCTGCCGAGTGGAGGTGATGGCCACCAGGAAGACAGTTTTCAAAGTTAATAATGGCAAAGGACAGTTATGAAGAGGCTCAAAGGGAGCGCACATCAAGTATGTGGGAACCAGGTTCAAGTCTCACTGAGGCATTACAAACGGAATAGGAGGGAAAAGGTGAGTAATGCCTTTGAGAAATCTATTGACAACTGGGGACTAGAAAAGAGAGGGCTGATCAGACAGCCTAAAAAAGGCTGAAATACCAGAAAGGTAACCCTTGATAGTGCCCAGAGCAGAGCCCTGCTGGGCCAAAGAGAGAAGGAACAATAGGACTTCAGAAAGAGGGGCAGAAAGAGGATCTACAGCTTTCGCTGTGCATCATGCCACAAATTCTTTCCACCGACAGGCGTATTCCATTTTAGTGGAGGGACGCCTGGCTGTCAGAATCACATTACAGACTTCAGGAGGCAAGTCAAATGGAATCAGCTGGCGCCGCTCAATCTCCACGCAAGGAGGTGGAGGCTGGACAGGTTCGGGTGGAGGACCGTCCCCTGTTGCTACGACAGGAGATCCTCCCAAAGAGGCAGTTGGATCGGGGGATCCACGCTCATACTGAGTAGCTCGGGATACCAAACTCTTTGAGCCCAGTCCGGTGCCACAAGAATGACTTGGGCCCGGTCGCGTCTGATCTTCTTCAGCACTCTGGGCAGAAATGGTATAGGTGGAAAGGTGTACAATAGACCGCAACTCCACTCGCGACGAAAAGCATCTCCGAGCGAGTGCCGCCTTGGAAACTTCAACGCACAGAACTGCTGACATTGTGCGTTCTCTTCGGTGGCGAATAGATCTAACCAAGGTTCTCCCCACTGCTGAAAGAGATCTTGTGCCAGCTCTGAGTGAAGACGCCGTTCATGATCCAACATGCACCTGCGGCTGAGTTTGTCCACCCTGGCGTTCAGGGTACTTGCCAGGTGTTGAACCACCAAGGAAATGCCTTGACGTTCCAGCCACGTCCAGAGACGTAGAGCCTCCTGACATAGGGTCCACAACCCCACCCTGCCCTGCTTGTTGCAGTACCACATGGCGGTGGTGTGGTCTGTGAACACCTGCACTACTCTCCCCTTGACAGAGGGAAGGAATGCTTTCACTGCAAGTAGGATCGCCCTGAGCTCCAAAAGGTTGATATGGAGCTTGGACTCCGCCGGAGACCAGAGGCCTCTGATCTCTGCCTCTCCCATGTGGCCGCTCCATCCCAGGAGGGACGCGTCCGTCACTACTGTGTGCTCCGGTTGGGGAAGGGAGAGGGATCTGCCGCTGACCCAATGCTGGTCCGTGAGCCATCACTGCAAGTCCTGTGCAGTGCCCTCTGAGATCTGGACGTAGTCGGACAGGTTTCCCCGATGCTGCGTCCACTGGAACTTCAGGTCCCACTGCAGAGCCCGCATATGCCATCTGGCATGTTAGATCAGCAGGATGCAGGAGACCATGAGGCCCAGCAGCCTCAGGGTTTTCCTGACCGAAACCCAGGACCAGGGCCAAAAGATCGGAATCATAGCCCGAATGTCCCAGACTCCCTGTTCGGGAGGATAAACCCAAAACTGTGCCGTATCCAGAACCGCTCCGATGAAGAGGAGCTTCTGAGAGGGAATTCGGTGCGACTTCGGCACGTTGATGGAAAACCCCAGCAAATGCAGGAGGTCGGCCGTAGGCTGGAGGCGGGAGACAACTTTCTGGAGTGATCCCACCTTCAACAGCCAGTCATCGAGATAGGGGAAGACTGAGACCCCTGATCTGCGCAGATGAGCTGGTAAGGCCGAAAGGGATCACGGTGAACTGAAAGTGCTCGTGGCCCACCATGCACCGTAGGTAATGCCGGTGGGCTGGCAGGATGAGGATATGAAAATAGGCATCCTGCAAGTCCAACACTACCAGCCAGTCTGGCTGGTCTAGGGCAGACAAGACCTGAGCAAGCGTGAGCATCTTGAACTTCTCCTTCCTGAGGAAGCGATTGACGCTCCGGAGGACTAAGATAGGACGCAGTCCTTTGTCCTTCTTTGGAACCAAGAAGTAGTGGGAATAACAACCATGACCTACATCTGGCGTCGGAACGCGCTTGATGGCCCCCTTAGCCAAGAGGGCTACAACTTCCTGCTGGAGAAGTGCCAAATAATCCCCTGACATGCGGTGGTACTGAGGTGGCATGGATGGAGGGGTAGACTCGAAGGGGAGGGAGTAGTCCTTTCAGACTATTTTTAGAACCTACCTGTCCGAGGTGATGGTGCACCAGTGGGGAAGGTGATGGCGAATCCTGCCACCCACGGGCGTCTGGTGGGCTTGAAACACCAGACTAGGAAGGTTTTGAGGTGGCGGCGGCAGGGGCGGTAGTGGATTGACCTTCCGGCTGTCCTCGGGACCCACCACGGCGGGTCCCACGTCCGCGGCTGTGCTGAGGCTGCGCCTGCGCAGACCTGCGGGTCTGAAAGGAACGCGCTTGGGCGCCTCGACCCTGACCCCGAAAGGAGCGAAAAGCGGATCCCGAGGGAGTACGCGTGGTGGCGAGACCCAAGGACTGGGCCGTAGCCCGAGAGTCCTTAAAGTGTTCCAGGGTGCTATCCGCCTGGTCACCAAAAAGGTAAGTGCCATCAAAGGGCATGTCCAACAAAGTGTTCTGGACATCCCCAGAGAAGCCAGTTGTTCTGAGCCAAGCGTTACGGCGGAGTGCCACTGTTGAGGAAAGTGCCCTGCCGAGTGAATCGGCCGTGTCAATTCCACAACGGATAGTGAATTTAGCAGCATCTCTCCCCTCAGTAATGGCCTGGGAGAGCACCGCCCGAGCTTCCACAGGGCACTGAGGCAACACCTGTGTCACCGTGTCCAAAACAGAATGTGAATGGCGTCCCAACAGGCACGCAGTGTTCACCGCCCGCAACCCAGAACTGGCAGAAGTGAAAATCTTTTTTCCAAACTGCTCCAGTTTCTTAGATTCCTTGTCCAGAGGGGCAGAAGGGAATGCGCTCGGCGAGGCAGAGGCCTGGACAACCGGATTCTGAGGTGTTGGGTGTTGCGTGAGAAAGCTGGGGTCGCCTGGCGCCGGGCGATGGCGGCACGCCACACCCTTATCCACAGGCGCCCCTGTGTTGGGTTTGTTCCGGGTGCTGAACAGGACGTCAGTAAGTGCGTTGTTGAAGGGCAGTAGCGGCACCCCGAAGGAGCACTCTGGATGCAGTACCTCAGTCAGGAGATTGGTCTTGACCGGCACAGAAGGGAGCTCGAGGTTAAGAGCCTCAGCCGCCCTATGCAACACCACAGGAAAAGTCCCAACCTCCTCCGCAGCCAAGGACGAGGGGGACAGCGTACCAGGGTTTGAAGAGAAATCCAGATCCACTGGACCCTCCATGTCGCCTTCCCATTCAGGCTCATCCTCGCATTGAGCTGTAAGAGGGTCTTCTGACCCCTCCCAGTACTCCCCTTCATCCACCGGTTGTTGAAGAGGCCGGTAAGGGCGAGGTGCCCGGGGAAATGGGACAAACTCCCCACCAAGAAATGGAATCGGGGGGTAAGAGACACATCCTGGTGCGGCGCCGAGGCAGGCGCCGGAGGTGTAGCTCCGAGGCCGGATCCGGCGGCGCCGCATGGTATTGTGTCGGCGTAGCCGAGGACAAAGGAGGCGGCATGGGGGCAGACCCACCCAATGGGTCCGCAGGGCCCAAAGGCGCTCCAGAGGGACCCGATGGGCCAAACAAACAGCTCATGCCCGACAGGAAGGCCTGTACCTCGTCCGGAGTCGCGTGCAGGCCTGGAAAGGGTGGGTAGGCCGCAGTCAACAACGGAGGCTCCATCAGAGCCGCGGGGGAGAGACCGCCCGCCCCCTCATCCGCGTCCCGCGACCGGTGAGGGGTAGACGAAGAGCGACGTTGTTTCTTTGACTTTTTATGGCACCGTGACTTATCTGTCCCTGATTCAGATGAGTGATGGTGTCGGCTCTGCGCCCGGTCCCTCGACCTCCCACGGGAGCGGGACCTCGATCGGCGCAGAACCGATTTCCGGACCTCCAACAACTTTCGGGAACGCTCCTGCAAAGCTTTTGGCACCATGGTCCGACAATCGGGGCATGCCTCGGGGTCATGGGCGTGCCCCAAGCAGAAGAGACACACGTCGTGCAGGTCTGCTACCAACATGTTCCGACGGCAGGCCCTACAGGATTTAAACCCGGGCATCCCTACTGCACCAGGAGTCGAGTACTTGACAAAACAAGAGAAACAAGTTCTCAGAAATCAAGTTAAAACTTTTAACTAGGGGTACCGCTCTCTCTCGGATCTGTGCTGCTGGCGCGGAAAAAGGAAGAACTGACGTCAGTGTGCGTGGGCGCGTCTATGTAGCTCCGACAACGTTATCTCGGCAGCTACAACGCCAGCGACGTACGCGGAGCCGTATGACGATGCCTACCGACGCGCAGGGGTACTGCTGACGAAAACTTTCCGGATCTAGTCTGACGCCTGGGGATATTCTAAGGTAAAGAATCTATCACTAACGTGTCTATTTCAGATTTTGACTCATCTTGCTTTTAACAATCTGTATTGCACTGTTTTTATTGAACTTTTTTAACTTGAAAGCTTCCGCTTAAGCAGATTGCTCTTTTTTCACTACTGAGACACATGGAGATGCCATTTTGATTAGCCCTTCAGTTTCCGGGGTTCTTAAATAAAAGGACAGCGGATGCTTGGACGCGCTGCTGACATGCCGAAGGCGCGCCATGGGAAAGCCCGCCTGCGCACGTTCAACCAGGGCCAGGGGCCAGGAATCCCACATCTTCTAATGCAGGTAGGATTATGTATTCCACTAATCAACTCATAGCATTGCGGGGATTGGTGAATCCTGATTACTTCCATTCAATGTGCATACATAAGGAAGCAGTATCCTGAAGACAGTGCTCCTTTTCACCTCAACTGGCCACAACCCCTAAACCCCCCTTGAGTCCTCCATTAACCTCACAATGTATTTAATCAATTGTAGATCAATCCCCAAACACAAATTAGAACATTTTAGGTTCCTCAAAGAAAAACTACCAGATGCGTTGTTTTTAACGGAAACATGGCTACATGCTGACTCGGGCCCGGACCTTGTCCAAACCTTTCCTCCAGGCTACCACCTTAAACAAAGAAATCGCGAACTCAGAAGAGGCGGAGGTGTCACAGTTATTTTGAAGGATGATTATAACTGCAGCATCAAAACCTACCTGATAGCTGACTGTGAAAGCTTGTCATTCGCTATTTCATTAACCCCCATTAATACCTTCTCAGGTATCCTCATCTATAAACCTCCAGGCCCTTATGGCAAATTTCTTCAATCTCTCCCAGAGTGACCGCTAATATGGCTAGTACCAGACCCAATTTCCCTTTACTAGGAAAAGGAAACTTCAACATATATCTGGAAAAGCCCCTGAATCCACAAGCCTCCTCTTTGCTTCAGATATGGCAGCCATTCAGCTTACGCAGAGGGCGGTGTGACCTGCTCATGACAAAGGGCCCATGCTTGACACAGTTTTGTCCAATGACGAACGACTCAAAGTTTTCTTCCTATTTCCAGTAATCTGGTTGGACTATTTCCTGATCCCAGTAACTTGGGACGAGGGGTCATCATCGTGTTACCACAATTCTGTTCATGGCAAGGACCGCATGTGGTCCAGACTGTGATTAGTACATTGGAAACAATCCCTTATTGACTTGAGACCCTCTCTAGATGAATATCCTACCACTGCATATGACAAGTTTTCTCGTTGGATTGCATCTTCTCTGGATCAGATCATTCCCCAATGAACTCTTACCAGACGCGCTAAGGAAAAAACATCCACTTGGTATACTCCCTAGTTGCATGAACAGAAACAAAACTGTAAACAAACAGAGAGAATATGGAGAAAATATTATGGGGGAAGCAAGTAAGCAGAGATATAGACTTGCCATTAAAATCTATAAAGTAGAAAATGTTAAAGCACAAGCACTTTACTTTGAAGAAAAAATTGAGTTGGCAGGTAACTCCCCACGGGAAATTTTCACATTGCCAAAACTCTACTCAATCCTCCTTCCACTGATATTAACTCAGCATTGCAACCTAGATTGTGCAATAATTTGCCAGCTTTTTCCACAAGAAAATTCAAGATTATTATGATCTATTTCACTCTGCCACTCCATCTGTATTGCCTGGGTGTGACGACACTCATCTGCTCCCCACTAATATTAGACTTGTGTAATTTCTAGAAATGGATCCCCTCAAGCTTTCAGAGATATTCCACCAAATCAAATAAGGCTTCCCCTCTGACCCGGCCCCTGCACGTCTTAGCCAAAGTCACTGAAGGGATTTTTCCTGCTGTTCTCAAAGTTATAAATCTCTCTCTTACCACTTGCGAAGTTCCTGTGGCCTGGAAACTCGCTATGGTCAAAGCGTTGTTAAAAAAAACGAACCTGGATCCTTTGACGCTAGGGAACTAGGGAACTACCGGCTCATCTCTCGCCTTCCATTGATTAGGAAGATATCGGAAAAATATGTCAACCAGATTGTCTCTGACCGTTTAGAAAGTCATAACCTACTCCACTCTACCCAGACGGGATTCAGACCCCAACATGGCACAGAGACTGTTCTCTTAGCAGTTGTCGAAGAATCTGAAAGCTTACTTGACCAAGGAGGATTGGCTGCTGTCATTCTGCTCGATCTGAAAACCACGTTTGACTCGGTTAATCACAACACTCTTGTGCAAAGATTAATGAACATGGGAATCTCGGGGATTGCCCTCACATGGCTTTAATCCTACCTGAAAGATAGGGCTTTTCAGGTCTTCGAAGACGGTAGTCTCTTCGAAAGCCTGCCACTCAAAGTGTGGCATCCCTCAGGGATCCTCCTTGAGCCCCACACTATTTAACGTTTATACGAGACCTTTGGCAGACATTGTTTCACCATTTGGGATCTCGATAGTAACCTATGCTGATGACACTCAGTTGATATTCTCTCTAAAGACACTCAGTTGATATTCTCTCTAAACCCAGCGCAAGACTTCCCCTCGCCCTCCTTAGAGGTCTGCCTCGAGAAGGTGGCCAGGTGGATGGAACACTCTTGTCTCAAACTCAATGGAGACAGATCAGAGTTTATGATCCTGGGCAACAATCCTAAGCTGGATCGGGTACTGGACTTGCCCAGCTGCTTAGGCCCTCCCCTCCACCCACAAATTACAAGAGTCTAGGCGGCATATGGCTAGATAAGTCCTTTAAATTTGACCATCAGGCAATAAAGCTTGCTGCCACCTGCTATGGTCTACTCAGAATGTTGCAGAAGATACTCCCTTTTCTACCCTTTACCGCCAGGAGACTGATGGTCCAGGCCCTCATTTTATCCAGACTGGATTATGGTAACCCCCTTTACCTGGGATCCCCAAAAAGAACGATTAGGAAACTTCAGGTGGTCCAGAATTGTGCTGCCAGATTGTTGCCTGACAATCCTAGGTCGCAATCTGCCAGACAAACCTTAAATTCCCTGGACTGGTTGCCTCTGGATGAGAGAATCAGGTTTAAGTCTCTTTGCATTGCCCACAAGACCTTGTGGGGCAATGGTCCTGCGATGTCTCAATCCTAGCTTTCCATCTATCTCCCTCACAGAGCATTGTGCTCCTCTACTGCTCATCTAGCTATTATTCCTTGCATCCAAAGGAAAAATGCAGGAGGACAATCCTTCTCATACAGAGCTGCCTTACTCTGGAATGCCCTCCCCTTGCGTTCTGAAAACCTGCTGCTCCCTTCAGGAAAGTGCTTAAAACATGGCTCTTTCAAAACATATTGCAGTAATAGGATAACTGTCCCATTGAGAATTATGTGCGGTTACTTTCAGCGCTGGAATGCCTATGGGTAGGCATAAGCTCTACAAATGCTAATAATAATAATAATAATGATAATAATAATAAAAATACCTTACCAGCATTAGGCACACAACAGAAATGTATGCAAAAAGTGGGAGAAGTATTCAAAGGATATAAATTTGGGGGGGCAAACACCTGCACTACTCTCCCCTTGACAGAGGGAAGGAATGCTTTCACTGCAAGTAGGATCGCCCTGAGCTCCAAAAGGTTGATATGGAGCTTGGACTCCGCCGGAGACCAGAGGCCTCTGATCTCTGCCTCTCCCATGTGGCCGCTCCATCCCAGGAGGGACGCGTCCGTCACTACTGTGTGCTCCGGTTGGGGAAGGGAGAGGGATCTGCCGCTGACCCAATGCTGGTCCGTGAGCCATCACTGCAAGTCCTGTGCAGTGCCCTCTGAGATCTGGACGTAGTCGGACAGGTTTCCCCGATGCTACGTCCACTGGAACTTCAGGTCCCACTGCAGAGCCCGCATATGCCATCTGGCATGTTAGATCAGCAGGATGCAGGAGACCATGAGGCCCAGCAGCCTCAGGGTTTTCCTGACCGAAACCCAGGACCAGGGCCAAAAGATCGGAATCATAGCCCGAATGTCCCAGACTCCCTGTTCGGGAGGATAAACCCAAAACTGTGCCGTATCCAGAACCGCTCCGATGAAGAGGAGCTTCTGAGAGGGAATTTGGTGCGACTTCGGCACGTTGATGGAAAACCCCAGCAAATGCAGGAGGTCGGCCGTAGGCTGGAGGCGGGAGACAACTTTCTGGAGTGATCCCACCTTCAACAGCCAGTCATCGAGATAGGGGAAGACTGAGACCCCTGATCTGCGCAGATGAGCTGGTAAGGCCGAAAGGGAGCACGGTGAACTGAAAGTGCCCGTGGCCCACCATGCACCGTAGGTAATGCCGGTGGGCTGGCAGGATGAGGATATGAAAATAGGCATCCTGCAAGTCCAACACTACCAGCCAGTCTGGCTGGTCTAGGGCAGACAAGACCTGAGCAAGCGTGAGCATCTTGAACTTCTCCTTCCTGAGGAAGCGATTGACGCTCCGGAGGACTAAGATAGGACGCAGTCCTTTGTCCTTCTTTGGAACCAAGAAGTAGTGGGAATAACAACCATGACCTACATCTGGCGTCGGAACGCGCTTGATGGCCCCCTTAGCCAAGAGGGCTACAACTTCCTACTGGAGAAGTGCCAAATGATCCCCTGACATGCGGTGGTACTGAGGTGGCATGGATGGAGGGGTAGACTCGAAGGGGAGGGAGTAGTCCTTTAAGACTATTTTTAGAACCTACCTGTCCGAGGTGATGGTGCACCAGTGGGGAAGGTGATGGCGAATCCTGCCACCCACTGGCGTCTGGTGGGCTTGAAACACCATACTAGGAAGGTTTTGAGGTGGCGGCGGCAGGGGCGGTAGTGGATTGACCTTCCGGCTGTCCTCGGGACCCACCACGGCGGGTCCCACGTCCGCGGCTGTGCTGAGGCTGCGTCTGCGCAGACCTGCGGGTCTGAAAGGAACGCGCTTGGGCGCCTCGACCCTGACCCCGAAAGGAGCGAAAAGCGGATCCCGAGGGAGTACGCGTGGTGGCGAGACCCAAGGACTGGGCCGTAGCCCGAGAGTCCTTAAAGTGTTCCAGGGTGCTATCCGCCTGGTCACCAAAAAGGTGAGTGCCATCAAAGGGCATGTCCAACAAAGTGTTCTGGACATCCCCAGAGAAGCCAGTTGTTCTGAGCCAAGCGTAACGGCGGAGTGCCACTGTTGAGGAAAGTGCCCTGCCGAGTGAATCGGCCGTGTCAATTCCACAACGGATAGTGAATTTAGCAGCATCTCTCCCCTCAGTAATGGCCTGGGAGAGCACCGCCCGAGCTTCCACAGGGCACTGAGGCAACACCTGTGTCACCGTGTCCAAAACAGAATGTGAATGGCGTCCCAACAGGCACGCAGTGTTCACCGCCCGCAACCCAGAACTGGCAGAAGTGAAAATCTTTTTTCCAAACTGCTCCAGTTTCTTATATTCCTTGTCCAGAGGGGCAGAAGGGAATGCGCTCGGCGAGGCAGAGGCCTGGACAACCGGAATCTGAGGTGTTGGGTGTTGCGTGAGAAAGCTGGGGTCGCCTGGCGCCGGGCGATGGCGGCACGCCACACCCTTATCCACAGGCGCCCCTGTGTTGGGCTTGTTCCAGGTGCTGAACAGGACGTCAGTAAGTGC
Source organism: Triturus cristatus (assembly GCF_964204655.1). Taxonomy (NCBI): domain Eukaryota; kingdom Metazoa; phylum Chordata; class Amphibia; order Caudata; family Salamandridae; genus Triturus; species Triturus cristatus. The sequence goes on from NC_140592.1 coordinate 736,373,216, forward strand.
GTTTTTGAAGGGCAGTAGCGGCACCCCGAAGGAGCACTCTGGATGCAGTACCTCAGTCAGGAGATTGGTCTTGACCGGCACAGAAGGGAGCTCGAGGTTAAGAGCCTCAGCCGCCCTATGCAACACCACAGGAAAAGACCCAACCTCCTCCGCAGCCAAGGACGAGGGGGACAGCGTACCAGGGTTTGAAGAGAAATCCAGATCCACTGGACCCTCCATGTCGCCTTCCCATTCAGGCTCATCCTCGCATTGAGCTGTAAGAGGGTCTTCTGACCCCTCCCAGTACTCCCCTTCATCCACCGGTTGTTGAAGAGGCCGGTAAGGGCGAGGTGCCCGGGGAAATGGGACAAACTCCCCACCAAGAAATGGAATCGGGGGGTAAGAGACACATCCTGGTTCGGCGCCGAGGCAGGCGCCGGAGGTGTAGCGCCGAGGCCGGATCCGGCGGCGCCGCATGGTATTGTGTCGGCGTAGCCGAGGACAAAGGAGGCGGCACGGGGGCAGACCCACCCAATGGGTCCGCAGGGCCCAAAGGCGCTCCAGAGGGACCCGATGGGCCAAACAAACAGCTCATTCCCGACAGGAAGGCCTGTACCTCGTCCGGAGTCGCGTGCAGGCCTGGAAAGGGTGGGTAGGCCGCAGTCAACAACGGAGGCTCCATCAGAGCCGCGGGGGAGAGACCACCCACCCCCTCATCCGCGTCCCGCGACCGGTGAGGGGTAGACGAAGAGCGACGTTGTTTCTTTGACTTTTTATGGCACCGTGACTTATCTGTCCCTGATTCAGACGAGTGATGGTGTCGGCTCTGTGCCCGGTCCCTCGACCTCCCACGGGAGCGGGACCTCGATCGGCGCAGAACCGATTTCCGGACCTCCAACAACTTTCGGGAACGCTCCTGCAAAGCTTTTGGCACCATGGTCCGACAATCGGGGCACGCCTCGGGGTCATGGGCGTGCCCCAAGCAGAAGAGACACACGTCGTGCAGGTCTGCTACCAACATGTTCCGACGGCAGGCCCTACAGGACTTAAACCCGGGCATCCCTACTGCACCAGGAGTCGAGTACTTGACAAAACAAGAGAAACAAGTTCTCAGAAATCAAGTTAAAACTTTTAACTAGGGGTACCGCTCTCTCTCGGATCTGTGCTGCTGGCGCGGAAAAAGGAAGAACTGACGTCAGCGTGCGTGGGCGCGTCTATGTAGCTCCAACAACGTTATCTCGGCAGCTACGACGCCAGCGACGTACGCGGAGCCGTATGACGATGCCTACCGACGCGCAGGGGCACTGCTGACGAAAACTTACCGGATCTAGTCTGACGCCTGGGGATATTCTAAGGTAAAGAATGTATCACTAACGTGTCTCTTTCAGATTTTGACTCATCTTGCTTTTAACAATCTGTATTGCACTGTTTTTATTGAACTTTTTTAACTTGAAAGCTTCCGCTTAAGCAGATTGCTCTTTTTTCACTACTGAGACACATGGAGATGCCATTTTGATTAGCCCTTCAGTTTCCGGGGTTCTTAAATAAAAGGACAGCGGATGCTTGGACGCGCTGCTGACGTGCCGAAGGCGCGCCATGGGAAAGCCCGCCTGCGCACGTTCAACCAGGGCCAGGGGCCAGGAATCCCACATCTTCTAATGCAGGTAGGATTATGTATTCCACTAATCAACTCATAGCATTGCGGGGATTGGTGAATCCTGATTACTTCCATTCAATGTGCATACATAAGGATGCAGTATCCTGAAGACAGTGCTCCTTTTCACCTCAACTGGCCACTACCCCTAAACCCCCCTTGAGTCCTCCATTAACCTCACAATGTATTTAATCAATTGTAGATCAATCCCCAAACACAAATTAGAACATTTTAGGTTCCTCAAAGAAAAACTACCAGATGCGTTGTTTTTAACGGAAACATGGCTACATGCTGACTCGGGCCCGGACCTTGTCCAAACCTTTCCTCCAGGCTACCACCTTAAACAAAGAAATCGCGAACTCAGAAGAGGCGGAGGTGTCACAGTTATTTTGAAGGATGATTATAACTGCAACATAAAAACCTACCTGATAGCTGACTGTGAAAGCTTGTCATTCGCTATTTCATTATCCCCCATTAATACCTTCTCAGGTATCCTCATCTATAAACCTCCAGGCCCTTATGGCAAATTTCTTCAATCTCTCCCAGAGTGACCGCTAATATGGCTAGTACCAGACCCAATTTCCCTTTACTAGGAGACTTCAACATATATCTGGAAAAGCCCCTGAATCCACAAGCCTCCTCTTTGCTTCAGATATGGCAGCCATTCAGCTTACGCAGAGGGCGGTGTGACCTGCTCATGACAAAGGGCCCATGCTTGACACAGTTTTGTCCAATGACGAACGACTCAAAGTTTTCTTCCTATTTCCAGTAATCTGGTTGGACTATTTCCTGATCCCAGTAACTTGGGAAGAGGGGTCATCATCGTGTTACCACAATTCCGTTCATGGCAAGGACCGCATGTGGTCCAGACTGTGATTAGTACATTGGAAACAATCCCTTATTGACTTGAGACCCTCTCTAGATGAATATCCTACCACTGCATATGACAAGTTTTCTCGTTGGATTGCATCTTCTCTGGATCAGATCATTCCCCAATGAACTCTTACCAGACGCGCTAAGGAAAAAACATCCACTTGGTATACTCCCTAGTTGCATGAACAGAAACAAAACTGTAAACAAACAGAGAGAATATGGAGAAAATATTATGGGGGAAGCAAGTAAGCAGAGATATAGACTTGCCATTAAAATCTATAAAGTAGAAAATGTTAAAGCACAAGCACTTTACTTTGAAGAAAAAATTGAGTTGGCAGGTAACTCCCCACGGGAAATTTGCACATTGCCAAAACTCTACTCAATCCTCCTTCCACTGATATTAACTCAGCATTGCAACCTAGATTGTGCAATAATTTGCCAGCTTTTTCCACAAGAAAATTCAAGATTATTATGATCTATTTCACTCTGCCACTCCATCTGTATTGCCTGGGTGTGACGACACTCATCTGCTCCCCACTAATATTAGACTTGTGTAATTTCTAGAAATGGATCCCCTCAAGCTTTCAGAGATATTCCACCAAATCAAATAAGGCTTACCCTCTGACCCGGCCCCCGCACGTCTTAGCCAAAGTCACTGAAGGGATTTTTCCTGCTGTTCTCAAAGTTATAAATCTCTCTCTTACCACTTGCGAAGTTCCTGTGGCCTGGAAACTCGCTATGGTCAAAGCGTTGTTAAAAAAAACGAACCTGGATCCTTTGACGCTAGGGAACTACCGGCTCATCTCTCGCCTTCCATTGATTAGGAAGATATCGGAAAAATATGTCAACCAGATTGTCTCTGACCGTTTAGAAAGTCATAACCTACTCCACTCTACCCAGACGGGATTCAGACCCCAACATGGCACAGAGACTGTTCTCTTAGCAGTTGTGGAAGAATCTGAAAGCTTACTTGACCAAGGAGGATTGGCTGCTGTCATTCTGCTCGATCTGAAAACCACGTTTGACTCGGTTAATCACAACACTCTTGTGCAAAGATTAATGAACATGGGAATCTCGGGGATTGCCCTCACATGGCTTTAATCCTACCTGAAAGATAGGGCTTTTCAGGTCTTCGAAGACGGTAGTCTCTTCGAAAGCCTGCCACTCAAAGTGTGGCATCCCTCAGGGATCCTCCTTGAGCCCCACACTATTTAACGTTTATACGAGACCTTTGGCAGACATTGTTTCACCATTTGGGATCTCGATAGTAACCTATGCTGATGACACTCAGTTGATATTCTCTCTAAAGACACTCAGTTGATATTCTCTCTAAACCCAGCGCAAGACTTCCCCTCGCCCTCCTTAGAGGTCTGCCTCGAGAAGGTGGCCAGGTGGATGGAACACTCTTGTCTCAAACTCAATGGAGACAGATCAGAGTTTATGATCCTGGGCAACAATCCTAAGCTGGATCGGGTACTGGACTTGCCCAGCTGCTTAGGCCCTCCCCTCCACCCACAAATTACAAGAGTCTTGGCGGCATATGGCTAGATAAGTCCTTTAAATTTGACCATCAGGCAATAAAGCTTGCTGCCACCTGCTATGGTCTACTCAGAATGTTGCAGAAGATACTCCCTTTTCTACCCTTTACCGCCAGGAGACTGATGGGCCAGGCCCTCATTTTATCCAGACTGGATTATGGTAACCCCCTTTACCTGGGATCCCCAAAAGGAACGATTAGGAAACTTCAGGTGGTCCAGAATTGTGCTGCCAGATTGTTGCCTGACAATCCTAGGTCGCAATCTGCCAGACAAACCTTAAATTCCCTGGACTGGTTGCCTCTGGATGAGAGAATCAGGTTTAAGTCTCTTTGCATTGCCCACAAGACCTTGTGGCGCAATGGTCCTGCGATGTCTCAATCCTAGCTTTCCATCTATCTCCCTCACAGAGCACTGTGCTCCTCTACTGCTCATCTAGCTATTATTCCTTGCATCCAAAGGAAAAATGCAGGAGGACAATCCTTCTCATACAGAGCTGCCTTACTCTGGAATGCCCTCCCCTTGCGTTCTGAAAACCGGCTGCTCCCTTCAGGAAAGTGCTTAAAACATGGCTCTTTCAAAACATATTGCAGTAATAGGATAACTGTCCCATTGAGAATTATGTGCGGTTACTTTCAGCGCTGGAATGCCTATGGGTAGGCATAAGCTCTACAAATGCTAATAATAATAATAATAATAATAATAATAATAATAATAATAAAAATACCTTACCAGCATTAGGCACACAACAGAAATGTATGCAAAAAGTGGGAGAAGTATTCAAAGGATATAAATTTGGGGGGGCAAACACTTATAAGACAAAGAAAGGTTTCAGACCTTTAGTAAACATTTACTAACAAAGACAATTTTCACTTATTCATAAATTATTAAAACTACTGCACTGTTGATTTAGATTCAAGGATGTTCTGAAGATGATACCACTGATCGAGAAATGCATTTCTATTTCTGTTTCTAGTACGTGATTCACTAATATGTTTTTTTTAACACAAACATCTTCCTTTCTGTAACTTTTCCCTGAGAACAGGGTTATGAATTTGTGTAAGAGAACATGCTGGAGAAACATCCCACAAGCGGATGGTGGAGTCGATCAATGTGCGAGACTGAAGAACAGGATTCTGGAGGGTTGACGGGAAATGGCCTTCTTTACGGTGGCATGGCAAGTGGCCGTACTCTCTCCCAGAACGAGGATTGCAAACAACAACAGAAACCACAAGACAGACAAAGGGGAAAGAAGGCTAAAAAGAGACTGGCCACAGTAATTATTATTGATAATAGGGAAGTGGGTGAGTTGAAAAGCCATGTCTATGAAACCCTCAAATGTTATCCTTACCTCTTTCCTCCTCCAGGACACCACTGTCCTCGCTGACTGGACGGGGAGCACCTGGCGCTGCCTCCTCCCCTGAATGCTCCAGCCAGCCCAGTCGTCTCTGACGGAAGCGCTCTCGAGGTACGCTGGCCCTGTCGCCTGGGCTGAAGGATTGAGTACCCGACAAGCGAGAGCTGAGCTTGCGAGTATGCACATGGGCATGGAGGCGTTGTGGGTCCAAGGTGATGGCAGCAGTGCTGGCCCGGCGCAGAATGACAGGGGAGCTGGGGGCACTGAAGGGCCCACCCTTGGTGCCTGGAAAAAAGGTACAGAAAAATCTAGTGCAAGAATCTGGGTGAAGACGGAATTGTCTGCAAAAAATACTGAATGCAAGCATGGGTACAGCACAGCACCAGAATAGGTAGCACAAGCATCTTTCATACACTGATTAGGCACAAAACTACTACTTCTTGGATACAGAGTTGTTACACAATCTTGTGTCCCGACTTGGCACAGCTACAAACAGACATTGAAAATGTGCTGTATTTAGCCTGTGTTTCCTCCACAAGCAAACTTCACTAAATTCTTATGCTGTGTAGAGGCCCTGGCAATTTTGTGCTAACACAAAACTTTGCAATAAACTGTTACCAACTAGTTAAGAAAAATAGTAGTACTCACTAGTAACCATAAAAATATATTTTTTCAGACTTACATTAATGTGATAGGTGAAAGGCGATGAGTGTAACACTTTATGTCACAGTCACAATGGGCCAGGAAAGATTTATGGGAGATGTGACAGGGCTTTTTTCTGAACTTTAATGATCAATCCAAATCTGACTTCACTAGACATGGCCAGAATTCAAGTCTTCATGCACTTCTCCCTCAAGCAACCAACCAGCTCAATCCTTAGCCTGTTAGGACTGACTAGTCATTTCACCACTTAATTCCCGGGGCCATACTCCTTTGCTCTTCTTGTGGGGTGGGGACTGGGGGGAGGGGTAAGGGTTGTTTTTAGATTTGACATATGCCCCACATAAAAAGGCACCAGGTCCATTTTTAAACAGAACGACTCCAACAACATGTAAGATGGATAGTCCTTGCCACTGTAGCCACGTCAGACTATATGTCTGACACTGATTTTCTGACACATATTCCCTTGGGTGGACTGACAATTGGGGCTCCTCCTACAAATCTCTATAGTTTGTCTGGACTGGGCTCTCCAATTCTCTCCCTGAGTTTAAGAGTTGTTTAACAGTAGAGCCTGAGTGGTGGCACACCTACAGTTTAAGTTAGCTCTGATGAATTTATGTAAGGAATAATAGCTAAACTTGTTGCTTTGAACCCCAACTGTTATTAAATGCCACAAATCTCTTGGAATCACCCTGGATACCAACATCCCCCTCAAGGAACACAGTGCCAAATACAAAGAGAACTTTGTATCAGCTCACTCTTTTAAAGAAAGTGTAACCATTTCTTACAGAAATCAACTTCAGAACTGTTGTTTAAGTCCTCGTACTCTTGCATCTGGATGGTGGTAAGGCCCTGCTTCATGGCCTCCCAGACTCCATCCACACTGGCACCACTTAAGGACATCCTACAAGCTGCAGCATGTCTCATCCAGGGCCGGTAGAAATATGATCACATCACCCCCATCCCGATGAAGCTCCATTGGCTCCCTTGGCAACCCATACCATCTTCAAAACCAGCGGCATAATTTACAAAGCCATCAAAACCAGAACCCCGCTTATCATCCTAGGTGGTTCTCGGCACACCTGAAGCAAGAAAACCATCAGACAGCAGACTATGAAATGTAAAAATAGAAGAAAACAGGGCAGCAGTCATTTTCCATCTTTCCAACCAGATCTGGAATAATATCCCCGTACCCATCTGGACCGCCGTGATCCTGCTCCAATTTAGGAAAGAGTTAAAGAAACACCTCTTTAGAGAACACTACATTACAGTGCATTAGTTCACAAATCAGCTACCTCTCCTGTCATTTGTGACTTTATGCTTGTTTTTGAGCCTGCAAAACGCTCAACTGCCTCTTGGCTGGGTTTGCACTATAGAAATATTACATACATACTACTGTATGTACAGTCCACGGTTGTAGCCTGCTTTTTTATGTTTACTGGTAGCCTGAGTTGCTGTGTCTCAATCACACCACATCCACTTGAGCCCTTCTCCTTCCCCTGCTCTCCGGAAACCACTGTAAAGTCAAGTTTGTGTGGTTGGTTTGGATTCATTGTTGATGTTGCAGGGAGGTGTTGGTGTGTTCTACTTTCCTGGATGAAGCCAGTAGCAGTTGGTTATCTTGTGGTGTGAGAAGTGCACAACGTAGAACAATGGATGGTGGTCAAGGGCATGACCATTGCTGCACGGCTTCTATGGAATCCCATGTCCTGAGCTGCTGGAGACACAAGAGCACTGCAACTACCAATGATTGGCCAGAGGTTGAATGGCTCTAATCGACAAACCCAAAACAACATTATGAGATGAGTCCGCCCCTTGTGACTCCACGCCGTTTCCACTGCTGCTCCTTAAACGCCAATATATACGTTCCTGGAATTAATGTTTTCCATTTTCAGCAATATGCAGGGGTTACAGAGATGGACCCATAACAGACTGCAGAATGCAGGCTAGGTGGTTATTACTGAGCCCAATTGAACAAGATCTACCCGCAATTAGAAAAAAACCCAAAGTTTTACAACAGTTCCCTAAGGTTTATTCAAATCAGTTCAAGCTTACCATATGCAAAAACAAGTGCAGAAGGCACAGACAAAGCTTCCTCCCACAGAAGAAAAATGTGGCATAGGCAGCAACCAAAGCCCACTGCCATCTCCCACATGTATATGTACAGCACAGGTAGCAGATGTGCAAAACTCCTGGATAAATAGTGTCTTACAGATAACCACTCACCCCTTTCCCTCTGTACTGGTGTATGCTCCATTCCTTCTTGGTGTAGCAGTGTCACCAGATTATCTGTGCTCCCCAGCTCCATGGCTGGGACACGCAACCTGTCGCGGACCCCCTCCTTCCGTGGCTTGATAAGTTTCTTCATTTTATCAGCAATCCAATTAGTTTTCCTATATGGAAAGAGAAAGCAAACACATTTCTGATAGGAAGCAAGAGGCATGCATGAAGGTGATACTTACCACCAACAATTTGTTTGTACATTTGAGTCTATTAAAGATGCCTTACATAATCCTGCCAGCTGGTGGCTCAATTCAGAAAAACATACTTAAATATTTAAAAAGTGACCTTGGGGAAATAACTGGGCATTGCCATCTTAAAGATTTTTGGGGCCAAGGGCAAGAAATATTTTGGAGCAATCTGTTCAGCACAGCTTTGACTTTATTGGCCATTTTCAGCTATTTAAGGACCTCATGATACCAAAGGATATTGAGTTACACATTAAACTTTGAAAAACTGGAGGACAGATCAAGTTGCCCAGTGTGTACAAGCAAAACAAAGCATTGATTTTTGAGCTTGGATCAAGATGTCTAATTGGTCTTGCAACAATAATATTTTACTTGTAATTGAGCATCAAATAAACCTGTTCCTCCCATTGCACAAAAGATGCAGTAAGAGTAACTTGGTGTATGGTGTACCAGTGCATAGGATTAAAATGAGACCTTTGCATATAGTGCTTAAAATTGTACCTTAATTGCTCTATATCCAAAATTAAATATTAACCCCCCTTCATAACTGGCATCATTTCTGCAACAGTGAAAATCAAAGCACTGCTTCAAGGATTTCACCATTTTATCTGGTGGAAACTGATAATGTTCTCCTTAATTCTCTTCCCCTGCCTTGCCCCTCTCCACCTCTGTCTAGGTTTGCACTTCTCTGGCCAGACAGTGACCTCAGCTCTGCTGATTCTGAGAAATGAGAGGCAGTTGGAGGCAGGAGAAGAACAGCAAGGTAAGAGAACAGTCTAGCAGAGAGGTGTAAAGGAGGAGTAGAGATAAAGATGCGGTACAGATACGGTAAAGAGAAACATACGATAAATAGAGAGGTTAGTCAGAAAGAAAGATACAGATTAACAGAAAGAGGAAGAGGCAGCTAGCAAAAGAAAAGTAGAGAGATTTGTAAGGATTTAAAAAGAGGCAGAGTGAGACAGAGAAAGGTAAAAGGAAATGTAGAGAGAGGAACAGTTGTGGGATACATAGAGAGGTAAGGAAGGGACAAATATAAAGACATAAGGTAAAGAGATAAGTTAGAATCAGAGGCACATACTGGTTGAGGTAGAACGATGAGGTAGTGGGAGAACTATAGTTGCATGCAAGGTAAAGAAAGAATGGTTAGGTAAAGAGAGACACAAAATGAAATGTGGGGCATAGAAAGACAGTCCATGTAAAGACAGTAGTGAGGCAGAGAGAAAGGTAGGTAGAGGGGTGAAAGGAAGAACAAGACACAAGTTGAATGTCAAAAGAGGTGAAGTAGATGCTAGCTGTCATTATTACTCTATGTGTGCGACGGGAGAAGCATGATGGCCATGCCCTACTAGTGTTGTGCGTTAATATAGCTTGATAAAAACTTGGCTACATAAATGCCAAAGCTACTGGCTTTGTGAATGCTTGTTTTAACATCTGTTCATTCTGACAAGAGTGCTGTAGCTATTCTTCTGGGATACAATAGATGTCAGATGTGCAATGATATTGACAAAGGCATGGCTAAAAATAAAATTAAACCATAGTCAACCATATATAACAGAAGGATAATCATGGTCTGTCCTTGCCCATGAAATAGGGGCGGGGAACTTTTTATGCTCATTGAGGCATTATACAAGTCCAATACCATGACCGATTCACCAATTACCCCAGATCTCAAAACCCTTTCCCGAGTAGATTTATTCAGCCACTCTGAGGTAAAAACAGGCTTGGTCTCCTTGAAGCAGGAAAAACAGACAGGCTGAGATAAAGTCCCAGCAGGCAACTATGAAAGTGTTCCTGAGAGATCGTCTCTCTATTTATATAAAAAATGTAATTCTTATGTCTGGTAATATACCAGTGTCACGATGAACAGCGGAAATAGTATCCATATTCGAAAAAAGGCGACATGTGAGACCCAGGAAATTATATCCTCGTTCCATTTCTAGATTGCATTGGAAAAACCTTTTGGAGATTGGTTCTCCAGACGCAACACGAATGGGCTTATGATAAAAGGATTTGGACCACAGTGCATGCTGAGTTCTGTGAAGCTGCTTAGGATGGTAGATCAAGCTTTCCGCCTCCAATCCTTCATCATGAAATATGTTCACTTAAAAAAGAGACCATCCATTCGGCATGCCTCCATTTAAAAAGTGCCTTTGATGTAATGTACACACAATGACGGACCAATATCAAGAACAAATGAGGCTAAAATCAGGCCTAGTTGAGCATGTTCAATTAATTAATATTTGAATATTGTAACATGTGTTTTTTGTGGCTGGGAAGGCAATGGGACTAAGGGTTTTGGAAGTGCAAACAGCGCTCACTAAGGTTGTACCATAGTCTCTTTCAATTTTAATATCTATATAAATGGCATTGATGCGGTCTTAAAAGGGATGGTGTTTGCCATCCGCAGGCTGGGCCCAGATGGAGTTGCCCATTCATTGTATTCTGACAACGTAGTTTTATGTGCACACACAGAAAATGGCTTGGAGATGCTCCTTGTAGGTTTTTAAAATTTTTGCACTGAATCAAAACTTACTATTAATGCTCAGAAGACTAAATTACTGGTAGTAGCCCCTAAACAAAATCTGAGAACCAAGGTTTTGCTGGAACGGAAGTGCCTTGGCCCAAGCCAAGGATTTTGATTAGTTAGGCTTCCAATTCGCTGTGCCTTGCAAATGGTAAGTGAACTGTAATTGTGAGCAAAAGGTTTAAACAGTGGTACAAATTTCAAGTGAGCGGTACAAGAGTTAATGAAATATTTTTCTCACTTGCATCTAAAAACATGGGGCCCGATTCACAGAACTAACTTAAGACAAAATCCTAAACTTACTACCATTTTGGTATTCACAGAAGGCACTTACTCATTTTGGTATTCACAGAAGGCACTTACTCATTTCGGTATTCACAGAAGTTAGGAGTCCTAACTTTAGGACTCCTAAATGCCTTCTGTGAATACCGAAAGTCTTAAAATTAGGATTTTTCTCAGTTTAGTAGTAGTATAGTTAGGACTCCTAACTTTAGGACTCCTAAATGCCTTCTGTGAATACCGAAATTCTTAAAATTAGGATTTTTCTCAATTTAGTAGTCCTAAGTTTAGGACTCCTAACTTTAGGACTCCTAAATGCCTTCTGTGACTACCGAAAGCCTTAAAATTAGGATTTTTCTCAGTTTAGTAGTAGTATAGTTAGGACTCCTAACTTTAGGACTCCTAAATGCCTTCTGTGAATACCGAAAGTCTTAAAATTAGGATTTTTCTCAATTTAGTAGTCCTAAGTCTAAACTTAGGACTACTAAATTGAGAAAAATCCTAATTTTAAGACTTTCGATATTCACAGAAGGCATTTAGGAGTCCTAAAGTTAGGAGTCCTAACTATACTACTACTAAACTGCGAAAAATCCTAATTTTAAGACTTTCGGTATTCACAGAAGGCATTTAGGAGTCCTAAAGTTAGGACTCCTAACTTCTGTGAATACCGAAATGAGTAAGTGCCTTCTGTGAATACCAAAATGAGTAAGTGCCTTCTGTGAATACCAAAATGGTAGTAAGTTTAGGATTTTGTCTTAAGTTAGTTCTGTGAATCGGGCCCCTTACATTTGCTTAAACAGTCTGTTTACAGCAGAGGCTTTAAAAGTATGCTTTTAAGAGTACAATTCATTAAAATAATCTAAATTACAAACTTCCATAAGGAATGTCCTTTAAACCTCAAATTTACAGGGTGTGCCAATATGGGAAATAAAATGGAATCATCAGAATTATCTACACTAGCTATTCATGTTTTAAGCTATTACAGGGGCTGCCTCTAAATTAGATGCAGTGCTTAACAATAAGGCCATTCACATTTCTGTCTGGTTTCTTGCTGGTCACACTTCATTCCTAATCTCCCCTGGAGATGAGGCAGCCAGCTCCTATCTTCAAAGAGCTGTGACTAGTCTTTCAGGTAACATTTCCCTGTGAATGCCACTCAATAGACCATGACTTTTGAGAAAGGAGACTTACATCATAACAGGGCATGCACAGAGGAGAAGTTACCTGAAGGTTTGAGATTTTCTTTGATCTGTGGTGGGAGAAACTGGACTTGCCTTTGGACAAAATGCAGCAGCAAGACTGATCCAGAGAGTTCCTCATCAGCAATATTTCTTGCCTCATCTGCAGCATTTACATTACCTGCTAGTAGCCAAGCATATAAAATGTAAAGCCCTTACTTTTGGGGCATTCTCAGGTGAGGGACCCAGTTATCTGAGAAAAAGACTCTGCCATTACAAGCAAAGTAGATCGCTTAGGTCGAATAATCTTCAACTTCTGCAGGTTCCAAAATGTTCTAAGGCCAGGAAAGGAGGCAGATCTTTTGCGTTTCTGACATCCAAACTTCCTGTTAGCCTCCGCAGAGCTTCTGCTGTGTCTCTCTTTAAAAGAGAATTGAAAATCTTTCTTTTTGACCGAGTCTAGATCCTTCTATGTTGCTACTGCCTGGTCACTGGCAGTTAGCACCGGGAAGCCTCTGATGATGCAGTTATGTGCTACATAAATGTAATTTGATTAATTGATTGATAGAGCTGTTGTCTTGTTGCTCTTTGTGGGATTCTAAGACAGTTTTTGCCAGGAGATATAGACTTGAAACAGGAGCTGGGTCATTATGCTGAAAACCTTGGACAGAAAAAGTGCCCTAATTTTAATCTGATTCTCTCAGATGTCTTTACCAATCACAAACTTGTTTCACCCTTTAAATTGTGCTATTTGACCCATTCTGAGCCTGTCTGTATCAGTGTGTGAGTGTGTGTCTGAGTGGCTGCAGGAGTATGTGAGTGGGTGTGTGAGTGGCTGATTGGATTTGCCAGTGGGTGTGTGAGTGGCTGTTAAGGTCTGTCAGGGATACGTGAGTGGCTGTATGGGTCTGTGAATGGGTTTATGAGTGGTTTTATGGGTGAGTGACCGGCTGTGTGAGTGGTTGTATGGGTGTGTAAGTGGGTGTGAGAATAGCTCTATGGGTGTGTTAGTGGGTTTGTGAGTGGTTGTATGGGTGTGAGAGGATGTTTGTGTGTGTAAGTTGGGTGTGTGAGTGCTTGTAGGGCTCTGTGAGTGGTTTTGTGGGTGTGTAAGTGTGTGAGTGTCTGTGTGAGTAGTTGTATGGGTCTGTAAGTGGGTGTGTGAGTGGTTGTATGGGTGTGTGAGTTGTTGCATGGATCTGTGAGTGCATGTGTGAGTGGTTGTGTGGGCGTGAGAGGGTTGGTGAGTGGTTGTATGCGTGAATGAGTGAATGTGTGAGTAGTTGTGTGGGTGTGTGAGTGGCTGTGCGAGTGGTTTTCTGGTTGATTTCATCAGTGATGTTACTTGACCATGTCATGAGTGATGTAATATGTGAGGTCGTAAGCAGTGCATTGCGGAGGGTGTAAGTTATAGTTAGCTCAGGTGATCCCTGCCTTTTGACAGATGTGGAGTGTAGATACATGTTTAATCTAACACCATGAGAACCATGTATCTACACTCTACCTAAGATACACAAGAACAGTACTTTTCCGCTGGGTAGACCCATCATTTCAGGGACTGGATCCCCTACGGACCACATCTCTGAATACATCGGATATCTTTCTATCGCCCATAGTGCAAAACTTGCCATCATTTATCAGAGATACAAAGGACTTATTTAATAAGTTGGATGACTTAGCATGGTTGGATGAATTCACTTTTGTGACTCTTGATGAGAATGCCTTGTATACTAGTATCCTTCTAGATAAGGGTATGCAGGCTCTGACATATTTCTTATCCAAAAGGGATGCCACCCTATATGAACATACCCAGATGATTTTAGACCTGATACGTCTCACCTTACAAAACAACTACTTTATACATAATGGTGTATGGTTTAGACAAGCGTCTGGAGCAGCTATGGGGTCAAAATGTCACCCTTGTTTGCAAACATCTATATGGGATTCTTTGAACAACACCATACTTGGTCAGCTTGCCCATCAAATATTACAGGCCAAATCAACTATTGGAGGCGCTACATCGACAATGTCATTATGATCTGGGGAGGGGATAGCAATACTCTCAATGAATTTATAATACATCTGAATAATAACTCATATAACTTGAAATTCACACATCACGCACCAGCAGGGAAAATGACTTTTTGGACGTCACACTCTATGTGGAGGACGGGAAGATTGCATCTATATTATATCTTAAATCAACCGCATGAAACTCTGTGTTACACGCTAGCAGCGTGCATCCCAGCACACAGATCAAAAGCATCCCCTTTGGGGAAATGACGTAATCGAGAAGAAACTGCAGTAATGATGCAGTGTTCAAGAAAGAATTGCAGCAACTGAAAGCCAAATTTACGACCAGAGGCTATGACAGAGGTGTTCTAGATAGGGCAGAAACTAAAATCCACAAGAGATTACGTCAAATACTTCTGAGAACTGGGACAACAGAAAAGAAAAGCCAACTACATATTCTGGCACTCATTACACAATATAATACACACAGTTAAGATCTCTTCAGAATTTTACGTAGACATTGGCATCTCCTGACCTTGGACGACAGTCTCACAGAACACATAGCCCAAAAATCACAAATCACTTACAGAAGGGGCACAACGCTTAGAAACATTTTCCGGCTACTACAAGCCATGCAGGATCTTGGTTATCAAAGACACCAGAGGGGTTTTACAGGTGTACGTCTTGCAATGTATGTCAGTACGCAGAAGACAAAACGCTCAGTTTTTGCTACAATACTGCACAAGTCCATCATGTGCAACATTTCTTGAATCGCAACACCAAGTTTGTTGTAAATTGCATTATATGTCACTGCGGTCTGATCTACGTGGGCAGTACGATCAGGCTGCTGAAAGAATGGATTCAGGAACATATAAGAGCAATATGCAACGACAATACCAACTATCCACTTGCTGTATACTTTAACTCTGTGCACACTACATCGAAACTCATTCGGCTTAAGTTTCATAGAATTACACCAGCGTAGGACAATATCCGGGGTGGGGATAGGACCTTAGCTCTAATGAAACTAAAAACTAAATGGCTGATTAACCTCAGGTCTGTTGACAAAGGGCTAAATACAGACAAGGAATTACATGTTTTTCTTCAGGACTGAATAGGTATCCGGTTACACTGTCTGGGGAATTCAGATAAGGCAAAAGATAACACATCTTAAAATATATTTCTATCTGAATACTTGAAAGTGTTATAGGACTTTTCTAATGATGTATATACTGTTCAGGTTTAACAACATGGGTACCACCTGGTCCAAGATATATAATGTATATAACATGTGATTTACACTGTAATCTAAGCGTTAGATGTAGTATTCATGATCACATTCTATGACTACATTATAGTTAATGGCATATTCCTAAATTATGTTCTGCTTTGGTTAGACAACTAAGAATATATGGGGTATACTCAGTGCTTCCTCTGAGAGCCTACTTTTAGTTTAATTGGTGGTATTATCTGGCACATCATACAAAAAATGTATGGGATTGATATCATTTTATAACGTGAGGTCATTGCGATTCAATCATGGATAATGATATATGCAACATGTTCAGTTTATGACTTTTTAGCCACGTTATGCAGATTAACGATTTATTAGACATTGCTTGCAGGATGTGACACATTTTATGAATATACAGTACATGTTAGCACTTAGCAGTTATCTTGTATGTTCTCTCCTCTGTCTCTTTTGTATACTGTTTTCTATCAGGTTTTCAATTGCTACACATTCATAACACAATGGGGCATGGTGTCACATGTAATCGATTTGTGTTGAAAAACTTTATTGTGTCAATCACAACATTTCTGCGTAACTGTAGTTATTGAGTCAACTATCGCTTCGTGATTTTCATTTTACTCATGGACGATGCAGGGTCGGGGCAGGTGGAGTAGACCCGCAGTCATTAGATTCTTTGAGCCGTTTTATTAATGTGGGTATTTGCATCACATCATAGCAGTTGGATAGTATATTCATTTGTTTGCTACTTTGCGATTTTAACCAGAAATGTCTAGCCTTTACAATATGGTATGGGTACATAATGGATTATTCAAACCAGATTAGGATATAATAGCGTTCTGGAAAGATGTCCATTTGAGGTTACTTTCCAATTTTAACGAAGGCTTCAGTCTCTCCAATATAGTGCAGACTCTCATACACTTCAAGAAGATAGATGCGTTTCAGCTCTTTGGAGCATGGAGTAGGTCACATGACCACAAAATTCATTTAACACGAACCACTCATGGCGTGCGTATTCACTATTTCGATCAGACAGGAATGGCATATCACAATACGCTTGATGGGGCAAGTACTCGTATAAAAGAGACTTGCTCGGAAGCGATCCTCTTAAATAACTTGTAATACCGTAATAATTGTGTTCGTAAATACTAATAACGCACCAGAAAAACAGCACACAGAATCTAGGGGAAGCTTGCATATGTGTATTACTAATAAGTAACCCGTGTGTCACTAAAAATGGCAGCTAAACGCGGGATTCTGCATTGCGCATGCGTCTACCGCATCTACGCAGTATGACGTACTATCGCTTGGAGGGAAATCTTTGCAGTTGCTCTTAAAATGGCCACTTAAAACTCACATGATAATAAGCATGCTTTGCTGAAACTAAACCATGTAAGTTTACTAAAATTCTAACGCGCAAGATTTATATAAGTAAATGGGAATAGAGTAGAGTTAAGTGGTATACAGTGAAATCATTTATTTTTTATTTTACATTTCTTTTTCTTTAACCTCTCTATTAGTTCGTATTTGGGCCTCTGTGCAGGACTGAAACTCGCGCATCACGTGACCACTCCGCATGCGCGGTCGAAATTACCTAGGAGCCTTGGTGCAAAGCCTTGAACGTCATCCAAAAGTAGAAAAGAAACATGTCCTGAGAACAAGCATGATGTCCTGAGAACGGAAGAAATTTTAATAAAATTGTATACTTTGTATTGATTATTTTATGAATATGGGTGGGAAATAAAGCATGGGAAAGTAAATTAAGGGGAGGGAACATAGAACAATGAGTTTAAAGAAAAGTATTAACCTTAGCGTGGTGTGATGATCATCTCCCCTTTCTTTGTCCAATCCGAGTTAGGAGTTTCGTAAATTCGAAACATTCAGGGGTGGTACATGCCATTAGAAAAGTATAATAGAGGTAGTTTAGTTAGACTAGTTACCACAGAGAGATGGAGAATGCTGAGAGACCGAGATTCTGTCCGAAATTTGAGAAAATACTGATGATCCAAATCCAGACTTAGAACTTTGAGCATATTAATTAGAGAACAGCACGTAAGAATCGAGGAGGCTCCTAATTAAAGAACATCGTGGAAGAATTGAGGAGGCACATAATTAGAGAACATCGCGGAAGAATCGAGGAGGAAAATAGCGTCAGAGAAGGGTGCGGGGCAGGCGCCGTATCTAGAAGAGGTCACTTGTCCTGTCCTGAATCCTGTCCTGAGCTTTGGTTGCCTGATCTGTCCCAGGGGCCCTTCCCAATTCCTTTGCCAAGGGGTTGGTTTCCACACCATACTAGGTAAATATAACTCTGTGTAGTATAGTCAATGTACTGTTCTCTCCTTTTCCCACCTACACAGGTTCTGTCATCGTAATAATTTTGTTTAACTGTTATTCTGATTGATTAATTTTCTCTTCCTCTCCTTTTCAAAGACGGTGTTCTAACTGTATTATGGTTCTTGGCTCGCATGAATTTATTAGATAAACATTTTAAACTCTCCAGAGTCTGTGGTTATTCAATAAAGGTTATTATATGTAATGTTTCACCTATTTAGCTAACTAAATGGTCCATTTACCAGAGGAAAATACATTGGATCAAGAGGTTTGGTAAGATATAATCAGACAAAATTCATCTTACATGTATTAGCACAATAAATTGAACCCAGCGGTATTTACTTGCCTACATGAATGAGTGTGTTTATGGGCCCAAGTATATGTATAGTAAGTGAGTATCTGAGGTTGGTAACCCGCTGGATCACGAAAAACCAGTTAAGTGCACGAGGGCGCTTCTCAGGCTTATTTCACTTATAAAGGACTTTGTTGTACCTAACGACAATTGTTGGGATTGGTTTAACCTTTAAATATGCTTGCCTCTCTCGTATTAATGGCAACAGAAAACTTTAAATGTAGCGTTATATTACGGGATAGCTGATGACGGCAGCGCTGCACGGGCTCTTTCTAACTGACGGCACATCTAATTATCGTTGGGAAGATGTACTTATCAAGGAGATAACCTGATGCTGGGTGCACATCATATATGGGAGCATATATATATATATACACAACTCTTGTGTATACAAATTTACTTTCTTTTGTTTAGCGGGGGAGCTTACCATGGACTCCTTCATGTACGCTGACTAGGGCAGCCAGGCACTACATACAAGCGTTATTCAAATCAACGCGTTTTTGGGGTAAATATGCACTATATATGTATATGAGTATTCCACCTCCTTATTCTCACTATGGTTTTGAGCACCACATGATGATGGAAGCCTCTAAATTGGCTGTATCATTCACCCATACGGTTTACAATTCTGTGTTTACTGCTTCTACTTTGGGATTTAACCATCAGATCTAGTATGGGGTCTCTCTGTGTGTTGTTTTTTGTGCCTTTTTTTTGTTACGTCTCTTGGTATCTCTGTACTTTACGGGTCTTGTTCTATTCCTTGGTGTCACCAATTCTTGAATACTTATGTACAATGTAAGTTTGGGTGTTATATTATGGATTTGGTATACCCAATTGTGTGTTTTTATATAAGGTACAGATCTTATCCTTTGCTCCTAGAATACGGTTGCAATATATCGGAGGCCCCACGCTTGACTCTCACATATAAATAAGCCTTGAAGGGCAGTGTCTATCTTGAGTAAGTGAGATGTATTTGGACACATTCAATACTATCAAATATGAGCAGCGTGAATGTATGTTACAATGTTGGATGTTTCTTTAGCCATCACCACAGATACGTTGGAGGGCCGGAAAACAAATCCACATTTTGGAATAAAATACTTTAGTTTTATTTGATATTTCTTGGATAAATTCAGTGCGGCGACTGTTTAGAATAGACCGTATAACACCAGCATCTGTTACATGTATCTGGTGGGTTATATATAGATATTTCTATGCTTTCCACTGTTGGGTGGTAAGCACCACATTGGATGTCACGCATGGGTGACAAATAGTATGCACTTTGCTGAAGGATCACCACATTACCGAGCTACTGGTTTGATGGCTCATTTTCGTGTCTCATAAATAATTCTCCACTTTCTCCCAATTCTCCTAATTCATTTCTACTATCTCCTTAATCTGACCTCTTTTTCTGTTTTTATAACATTCGATAAATAGCGATTTGTACGTCTGTTGTAGTTACAATCTGTGCTATGCACCAACAATATGTACTATACCTGTTTTTTCACCCTTGAAAAAGTCAAGAGTGACGAAACACGTGTTGGCTGAAGTTTCGCTGGAGCTGTGTTTCCTCAGAATAAATCTACTTTGAACGGAAACTGGATTGTATTGATTTTGAGAATAAGCTATTGCCTGGACTTTGATACCATTTATGTTGTTTGAGTATTACAAGCGCATATAATTAACATTAAGCACATGATTGTATGTACAAATATCCAATACTGCTGTGGATCAGGTAACTGTTTAAGAGGGTTCTGGGTGTGGTTCCATCATATATAAGGGTGGACGCAGTGCTCCGCTCCGCCCGCGGAGTGTGCGTAGTGCTGCCTACTTCGTGCTTCGCAAAGTAGGCGTAGCAGGCGCATACGCACAAGCCACAGCGCAGCAGAGTTGCCTGCCACCCGCCTCCCTCCCGCCCTCATTTTAAAATTACTTAGAACCTTACAAATAAAGAAAATTACCTCCCTGAGCTGCCGCGTCCCGGGGCTCCATCTTCCTGCTTCCTGGCTAGCTTCTCCTAGCTCCTAGCTTCTCCTCACGAATGCGCATTTCTCCCAAGAAATGCGCATGCGCGGGTGCCCACAATGCGCATTCGTGAGGAAGAAGCTAGCCAGGAAGCAGGAAGATGGAGCCCTGGGACGCGGCAGCTCAGGTAAGTAATTTTCTTTATTTGTAAGGTTTTAAGTAATTTTAAAATGAGGGCGGGAGGCAGGCGGGCGGCGCGCAGTGGGGCTACGTGGAGTGTGCGGGTGGGCGTAGATTTGCCCCCACTCCGTAATGCTCCACGTAGCCTCACTACGCCCACTACGCCCAGGGTTAATCATATGCGGTAACAATAACTGCTGAATTTCACTGGTTTTGTACAAGTTTGAAGAAGTGAAATCTGATTCTAACTATAACGAGCTTGTAACTTTTGTTTTTTTTTCAGTGAATATCTAAGGTTTTTTATTATTATTTCCTAAATATAACATCCCTGTAATCTTTGTTTTTTCTGTAAATTTCTACGTTTAAAAAAAATTCTATTTCCTAACTATAACGTCCCAGTAACTTTTGCTTTTTTCAAAGAATTTCTATGATTTTTTAATGTTATTTTCTAACTGTAACCTGTAACCTTTGAGAGCGAGTGTGCGAGTGGCCGTTTAGGTCAGTAAGGGGATGTGACAAGCTGTATTTCCTAACTATAACGTCCCTGTAACCTTTGTTTTTTTAATGAATTTCTTTATTTTTTAATGCTATTTCCTAACTATAACGTCCCTGTAAACTTTGTGTTTTTTTACTGAATTTTTAAGGTTTTTAAAATTATATTTCCTAACAGTAACCTGTAACCTTTGTGACTGAGTGTGTGAGTGGTTGTATAGGTCAGTGAGTGTATGTGAGAGGCTGAATAGGTCGGTGAGTGGTTTTGTGGGTGTGTGAGTGAGTGACTGTATGGGTCTGTGAGTGGTTGTGTGAGTAGCTGTATGGGTCAGTGAGTGGGTGTGTGAGTGGCTGTATGGGTCTGTGAGTGGGTGCTTGAGTAGCTGTGTGAGTGTGTGACCAGTTTTGTAAGTGGCTGTATGAGACTGTGAGTAGAGGTGTGATTAGCTGTATGGACCCGTGAATGGGTGAGTCAGTGGCTGTATGGATCTGTAAGTGGGTGAGTCAGTGGCTGTATGGATCTGTAAGTGGATGTGTGAATGGTTAAGTGGGTGTGTAAGTTGGTGTGTAAGCGACCTCATGGGTGTGGCAGTTGGTATGTGCGCCTCCCCATAGCATTTATAATAATAAGCCCCCAAGAACTAGCCCATCTGGGGGCTCAACTAGAAACAAGCATGGGAGACTGCTCTTGTTTTTTATTTTTCAATTTTGGAGCGACTTTGCAAATTTGTTGCGAACACGTTGCAAAATTGAAAAAGAAAAATGTTTTTTTACCCTGCCGTGGACCCCAGCCCTAGAGCTAGGAGGCCAGGGTATTCCTACCCTGCCCCTTTTCTGTTTTTTTTTTAGCTTTTTGTTTGGGACTCGGCTGAGACCGAGTCCCAGCCGGGTCTGGTGGCTCAGTGGACTAAAGTATCTACTGCAGGGGCCTGTGTTCGACCTCATGGTCAAAGTTTCAAATCACGGCGAGTACACTCAGCCTCTCATGCATCTGAGGTCGATAAAATGAGTACCACTGATATGGGTAATAATAAACATCTGTTATTCAGCCCCAAGATACCTATAGGTGAACGTGCGCTTTACAAATACACATGCTATGTTTATGTTGGAATGGATGCCACTACTTCCAGGATGAAGTGCTGGCAGCCAATCAGATCTCTGCATGAGATCGGGAAGATTTGTAGAGGGTTTGCGCCTCTTATTTTTCTTTCTTTAATACATCCAAAACTACTGAACGGATTTACAGCAAATAGCAAAAAAAGTCGCTTTCTGAACCAATAACTACCTTTCTGGCAAATTTGGTGTAATTGCGTTCTGTAATTCAGGCTGCAGTCGTGTTCAAAATCTCTATGGGAATCAACATGGAAACACAATTTTTTGGCCCACCCTTTTTCTCTGCCCCTGCTCGAAAGATAAGACACAGCAGCACATTTGTATTGGAAAAGTTCATGCAGATTCGTCAAAGGGCGCCAAAGTTATAGGCAAGTCAAAAAACGTAGCTCCCATGGAAACTAGATCCTAACTATAACTACATACTGGCAACCACCAGTATATATGTATGTATGTATGTATGTATGTATATATATATATATATATATATATATATATATATATATATATATATATATATATATATATATATATATATATATATATATATATAAACAATATTGCCGAAGCAAAACGCCCAGAAGCTTGAGGACGCACAATACTGCAGGTAAGTAACAAACTCTATTTAAATCAAGCAGGCAGCTTAACATCCCTTTGAAGTCCATGGCCTGACGCGTTTCGATGTCGCCGTTTGCATCTCCTCAGAGGCGGAGAAAATAGCTCAAATCATTCAGGCTATTGTTGTGAACAGGCTTAAAATGTCGTGCAACAGGGTAACTGGGGTCATAAATGACTATTGTGCGTAAGTGTTGCAAAATGCGATTGAACACCGGCAGCTCAGTGCTGCCCACCTATTGTAAATGACAGGAACATTCAAGTATATACACTGCAAAATCCATTCTGCAAGTGAACATCCCATTGATCTTGGAGGGAGTATGGTCAAATGCATCAGTGTATTCCTGTTTATTGACCCCAAATTTGCACGCTCGGCATGAGCTACACTTGTAAAAACCGGTCCTATTAGATAGCCAGTTGCTGGGAGCAAGTACCTCAGGGCTGGTTTTAACCAGTGTATCTCTCATTGAGGGTGCCCTTCTGAAAGTAATCAAGGGCAATTCTGGCAAGATTGGTGATAGAGTTATGTCGGTAACTAGTCACAATATCGAAAAAAAAATATGGACTGGACATAATATCGGGTTTTTTATATAGAATGGACAGAATATCGAATTGCAAAAATATAGTGGTGCAGAATATCGAAATGCAGGTAAGAAATATTGATTTCAATTATTTTTTTTTAAACAAACTTTATTGCAAGTTTATTACGACAAGACAAAATACAATACATTACAGTGATCACTGCAGGGTGGGACATACCTAAACAAACCACTCTCCCCAGGACCCCTGTCAAGCCCCCCTGATCAGGTTCCAGTATATCGGTACCCCTCTATAAGACAGGGCCGTTCCTAGATCTCTCCATGCTTCTACCCCGCTCTGCGGCTGTGGTATCGAGGTCCCCAGGAGGAGCGCCCCCCCCCCATCCCATAACCCTCTTACTAGTCTGCCAGTCCTCCCCCACTGCATTAGTGTCGAGTTAGGCACGGCCTAAAATCCCATCCAGAGCATCCTGGTCAACAGTGTCCTACTAGGCCTCACTAGAGGTCTCCGCAAGAAATAACAAATTAACTCAACCCCCTCCGCCCGCCCCCGACCTCTCCCACCCCCCCCCGTCAGACATGTCGCTCCCTCCGCTACCTTCCAATGTCACTGATGAGCCCCTCTGATTGGTCCACTGGTATCATACCGCCCGGGGGCTAATGAACAGAGGTAGCCACTCAAACCTCGCCATCCCCCAACCCCCGCCGCCCCCTCGGGAAGGGCAAGTCGACCCCGCGTGTGTCCTGTCGCGAAATCATGTGGGAAATCAGTCCGGGTCGGCAACCAACGCCTTAAGCAGGTCCACCAACGCCACCCACGCTCTAGCCGCGAGCAGCATTTTATCATTATCAGCCCTCTGGGCCATTTGGAGCCGAAGAGTCCCCTCGCAATCAGCCCACTTCGTGAACTCTCGCAACCAACGCGCAGCGTTAGGCGTCGTGGTCGCTTTCCAGTGACTGGTGATTTCTCGCTTTGCTAAAACTAGTCCCAAGTCAATAAATTTACTAGGCACCTTGTTGCGGGCAGTGTGGGGAAACCAGTGTAGTAGGCAAACCCCCGGGGTCTGTTCAATATCTCTATCCGTCGCGTCGCCCAATGTAGCCATTACCTCCCCCCAATACTCCTGCAAAGAGGGGCACTCCCAAAGCATATGCAAAAACTCAGCATTCTCTAATTGGCAGCGGGGACAGGCGGTGCGGGATCCAAAGAATTCATTAATTTTGTGTGGGGTAAGGTACGCCCTATGGAAGACATAAAACTGTATCAGCTGAAATCTCGCATTTCTAGAGCACTTCCATGCTCGCTCCATTAGATCCTCCCACGGTCCCTCCTCAATGGGCATCCCAAGGTCCGCCTCCCATTTGGTTCACAACCTCTCCAAGGGGGACCTAAGCTCCTGAGTGAGATGCCTGTAAAGGCAGGTCACTGCTTTAATCGTCCCTGCTGCATACACTACATATTGGCAAGGGAGGGAGGTCGAAGGCTCCTCCATCCCCCTCCTCCAGTGCTTCTGGATAGCTGCCGTCACAGCAGCATGCAAGAGAAAGTCCTGTCGGGGTAGGTCTTACTGCCCAAGGAGATCCTGGTAAGGCAAAAGCACACCATCCTCATAGAGGTCCCCGATGGTGGCGACCCCCATCTCCTCCCAGTTTCGCAAGCGCTGCCAATCCCCCCCATGTGGCAGAGCCTCGCAGACCCTCAACGGGATCTCCGGGGTATACGGAGGATTCGCCTTGGCCCTCCTATTCGCCTGATTCCAGCACTGCCGCACCACCCATAGCTCCCGCGGGGTCTCCCGCTCCCGCATGGGGAGCTGGAGAAGTGTCCGAGAAAGTCGGTGCAGATCCAGACCCAATCCCCCCTGGTCCCCGTCCCGGCGCAGTTCCTTGGCCATCCATTTAGTAAACCATTGAAATTGGGCTGCATGGTAGTAGGCCTCAAAGTCAGGGACTGCTAAACCCGCCTCCCGTCTGGGGCGCTGAGAAATATCGATTTCCATTATATCGAAGTTAGTATTATCGATTATTTTTGTGTGTTTTAAGTGTTAGAATATGTGTTAAAAGTATGTATAATTTTTGCAATGTATGTTAGAATTTTGTAAAAGTAAGGAATTTTATGTTAATTAATGTTTTTTGTAATTTAATTCCGTAGCGGGTTGTGGGTTTATAGGGGAATAGGGTGGGAAGTAATTTAATTATAATATATATTTTTAGCATTATTTAGAATTAATTAAATGTTAAAAAGTGTTTTGCGTAATTTAAATCTGTAGCTGGTTGTGGGTTTATAGGGGAATAGGGTGGGAAGTAATTTAATTGAAATTAATTTATTCATTCTTTTATTACTTAATAAATGAATAGTTAATAATTTATGTTGTTAATTAAGTTAATTTATTTATTATTAATTAATAATTGCTTAATAACAATTACTAATGAATTGGTAATTATGTTAATTGCGTAATTAACAATTAATTAGATATTAATTATTAACAATTAATTTGTAAATGTTAATTAATGATATTGTTGATCCTAATTAGTTAATTAATTAATTGATAATTAATTATGTTAATTTATTAATATGTTACAATATTGTAGGTGATTTTTATAGGGGAAAATAGCGGGAGGTAAATTCATTTTTACAAAATAATTAATTGTTAATTAATGTTAATTATATTGCAGGAGTGGGTATATTAAATAATTCCCCTACGCTATCCAACACTTTCCTTACTGTTGCACTCACTGGAGTGGGAATAGTAATTTTTACCCTCCCGCTATCCAACGCTTTCCCTACTGTGGCACTCACTGGAGTGGGAATAGTAATTTGTACCCTCCCGCTATCCAACACTTTCCCTACTGTTGCACTCACTGGAGTGGGAATAGTAATTTTTACCCTCCCGCTATCCAACACTTTCCCTACTGTTGCACTCACTGGAGTGGGAATAGTAATTTTTACCCTCCCGCTATCCAACACTTTCCCTACTGTTGCACTCACTGGAGTGGGAATAGTAATTTTTACCCTTCCGTTATCCAACGCTTTCTCTACTGTTGCACTCACTGGAGTGGGAATAGTAAATTTTACCCTCCTGCTATCCTACGCAAAAAATATTGAATATGTTTTAATATTATTAAGTTAATATATATGTATTAAAAAATAAAAATGCATGTTTATTTTTTTTAACTTACATTAATTATTTATTAATTTTAAGGTTATTTAAGTATTTTTAAGTATGTTTTACTTAATTATATTTATTATTTAATTAATTTTACATTAATTTTAAGACATTTAAAAACTTCGATATTTTAACAAACTATATTATTTACAACAATATTTTGGATTCAATATTTTTGTACTTACCTGTTTGTAGATAGGAATTCGATATTCTGGTAGCTGATATTTTCTCACTGATATTTTTGCAGGTCGATATTTAGCTCCTCAATATTCTGTCAGTGATTCAGTTATGTCTGTTCTTACTATTGGCCAGTTTTTATAGATAATGCTCCTTACTTGTTTTTCCTGGAGACTATAGGTGGTTATTAATCTAACTGTGTCACTGTTTTTGTGTGGGTTGACATTCGTCTCAATTCTATTGGGAGTTGTTTATTGGACAGCATTAAGTAAACATGTCTCTCTGTTGGTGTTGTTAGCCCTAAGTAATGCTGTATTCAAGTCTTATTCTATATCCCCGTGTTAGAAATCTCTGTAATGCTTCTGCTTGGCATTGGGTGAGATCTGTATCTGAAATGCAGATTTTTTTAATTCTTAAGAATTCTCCATACGGGATACTGTTTATGAGATGTCTGGGCTGGGAGCTACTGGCATGTAATATTGAGTTTCCTGCTGTGGTTTTTCTGTGATGTTTCGTCTGTATGGCATTATTGTCAATATATATTTCCACATCAAGAAACTGAACTCGCTGGTTACTTATGTGGGCTGTAAATTCTAGATTCAAATCATTGTTGTTGATAGCATTGACAAAATCTTGTGCCGACTCCCTTGATTCCTGCCAAATCACGCAGAAATCATCTATGAAACGCCACCATTGTAGTACATGTGTGTCAAACAGTTCCTTGTGAGTGCCCCTGAGGACATGCTCCACCCACCAACCTACGTGCAAGCACGCATAGGTGGGAGTGAAGCATCACCCCATGGCCACCCCGCGCAACTGCTGGTGGACCTCTTTGTTAAACAAAAAGTAATTGTTCAATAATAATAATAATAATGATAATCCACATTTGTAAAGCGCGAACAATCACCCGTAAGGGTCTCTAGGCGCTGGGGGCCGTCAGGAAGATCAAGCAAGTTATTGCCCAGAGTCACATGGTGCTGAGCTAATCTGCCTCCAGCGCAGGGGATCGAACCGTGACCCCCAGATTCCGGAGTCAGTCGCCCTGGCCGCGGCACCACACCTCTTCCCTAAATAAACACAGTTCAATCGTTTTCAATAAGATAGCGTTGTGTTGGAAGAGTTGTATGTTCCTTTTAGCTAAAAAACTATTTTACAGCTTCCAAACCATTGGTATGATGTATACTAGTATACAGGGAATATATATCCATGACCATAAAATGGTAGTCCTGATTCCAGGTAACGGATTGTAGTTCTGAAATGAAGTGCCCAGTGTCTTTAATGAAAGAAGGAAGGTTTTCCACAAATTCATGTAAATAAAAATCCACATACTTGGACATAGCTTCAAGAAGGCTTTTCTGAGCAGAAATGATAGGTCTCCCAGGTATTGGAGTGACTTTTTTGTGGACCTTAGGAATTAAGTATTTGGTCAGTGTAATGGGATGATCATTTTTTAGGAAATTATACTCATTTTTACTCAACAATCCTTCTCTTTTCCACCGGGCTAGTTCCTTGAACACTAGATCTTTAATCAGTTTAGATCCTGAAATGAAGCCTTTCTATAGCATGATGTGTCATTTAGATGTCGTTCTGCTTCCTTCATGTACGAATCTCTAGGCCACAACACCATGTTTCCTCCTTTATCTGCCTTATTTATAATTACATTTCCGTCGTTCTTGAGTTTGCGCATCAGTTTGGAGTACTGTATTTCTGAATATCTCCTTTGATGTTGTTTGCGCAAAACACTGTGATGTAGTTTTTTTAGGGATATATATATATATATATTACCTACTGGCGGTCGCCAGTAGGTAGTTATAGTTAGGACCCCTTTTCCATAGGAAATCCGCAACATTCTATTTTGAATAACTTTGGCGCCGGTCGATGAATCCTCGTGAATTTCTCAAAATAGGTGGGGCGCTACGCTCCGCTCCTACCCTGAAAGTCTCGGGGGGATTCGTCAAGCGGGGGCTGAGATAAAAGGGGGGTCCCAAAACGCGTTTTTCCCATGCATTTTTCCATAGGACCTTTAGAACGAGCTACAGCCCGAACGGCTGAACAGAATTACTAGAAATTTGGCAGAGAGGTAGTCCCTATGTCAAGGAAGTGCCTTTTGTAGGTTTGGTGTAAATCTGTTCAGTAGATTCTGAGAAAATAGCCTTTAAATCAATATATATATCTGAGCCCGCTTACGGTACGCTTACCGTACGCTTACCGTACGCGTACGGTGGCGTGCGCGAGCGCGATTCTGATTGGCTCTTAGATCTTAGTAAACATTCGAATCGGCCGAAACCAGGAAGCGGCGTCCGCCATTTTGTCTCTCGCACTGAGTGTTATTTATCAAACATGATACCCAAAAACATGTTACGGGGCTGTTTTGACAACTCCCTCCCACATAGTCATGTTGAGGGAGTCCCCAAACATCCCCCAAGAGCAAAAACGGTTTTATTTTTTTTTCGGCAATTTCGCCGAGTACGCTTACCGTACGCTTACCGTAAGCGTACGGTAAAAAATAGAAATAAAAAAAACACTATCCACACTTACCCCACCCCCTGTGCTTTTGGTGGCCGTAGGCCACCAAATGTACAGGGCTTATAACATCAGTAAAAAAACTATATTTTGGCAACATGAAATTATAAAATCGAAATAAAAAAAACACTATCCACATTGACCCCACCCCCTGTGCTTTTGGTGGCCGAAGGCCACCAAATGTACAGGGCTTATTAAAGTTGATAAAAACCGTGCACGGAACGCACTGCGATAAGTGGGCGCGCACGCCTCGAATGGCGTACAGTAACTTAGCATTTAAAAAACCGTACAAATTCACTGAAAAAACCATAGGTTTCACACACGTTATAGTTAGGAATTAGCATTTAAAAAACCTTGCAAATTCACTGAAAAAACCATAGGTTTCACACATGTTATAGTTAGCGGAAATTTTACTGATAAAAAACCAATGAAATTGCCCCGTTATAGTTAGTGCTGGCAACTATAACTCACGCGACCGCAATCTTCTGCTGATGACATATGTGTCTTTATAAAAAAAAATATTTGTAATATATGTATAGCTAAAAATGTATGGAAGAAGACGGGCAAATAAGTGTCTAAATACAGTATTAGCATCAGCAGAGGATTGCGGTCGCGTGAGTTATAGTTGCCAGCACTAACTATAACGGGGCAATTTCATTGGTTTTTTATCAGTAAAATTTCCGCTAACTATAACATGTGTGAAACCTATGGTTTTTTCAGTGAATATATATATATATATATATATATATATATATATATACATATATATATATATATATATATATATATATATATATATATGTATATATATGTATATATATATATATATTACCTACTGGCGGTCGCCAGTAGGTAGTTATAGTTAGGACCCTGTTTCCATAGGAAAACCGCAACATTCGGGCGCCGGTCGACGAATCCTCGCGAATTTTTCAAAACTAATGGGGCGCTACGCTCCGCTCCTACCCTGAAAGTCTCGGGGGGATTCGTCAAGCGGGGGCTGAGAAAAAAGGGGGGTCCCAAAACGCGTTTTTCCCATGCATTTTTCCATAGGACCTTTAGGCGAAGGTACAGCCCGAACGGCTGAACAGAATTACTTGAAATTTGGCAAAGAGGTAGTCCTCAGGTCAGGCATGTGCCTTTTGCATATATGGTGTCAATCTGTTCAGTTGTTCCTGAGAAAATTGCAGTTAAAAGTACATAAATATCTATAGGCGCGCACCGTGCGCGCACCGTGCGCGCACTATAACGTGCGCGAGCGTAATTCTGATTGGTGGTTACATGTCAGTCAACATTTGAATCGGTCGAAATCAGGAAGTGTCGGCCGCCATTTTGTGTGTTTTGTGTGTGACAGTGAAAAAGAAAGGTGGAGAACGTGAAAAGGGGGCAGGGTAGAGAGTTCCTGACCCCCTAGCCTTTGTCAGGGGGTCCCTGAAGGACCCCGAAGGGTGAAAAAAACATTATTTTTTTTTCAAAAAACCGCGGGGTGCGCGCACCATGCGCGCACAGTGAAAAACCTTAAAAAAAACAAAAAAACATTTTAAACGAGCCATTCCATATTACAGGATACAGTCAATCTATAACTATATACATAGGTAGCTTATTGTAAAATAAATATATAAAAATATAATAAAACATACATAACTTAGCATTTAAAAAACCTTAAAAATTCACTTAAAAAACCATAGGTTTCACACACTTTATAGTTAGGAATTAGCATTTAAAAAACCTTGCAAATTCACTTAAAAAACCATAGGTTTCACACATGTTATAGTTAGCTGGACATTTCACTCGTAAAAAACCATTGAAATTCCCCTGTTATAGTTAGTTCAGATACCTATAACTCGCGCGACCGCCACTCTATCACAAGGATGATGTCATCAGTGATGTCATCAGTGATGCCACTGACCATGTCATGAGTGATGTAATATGTGACGTCATCAGCAGCGGATTGCGGGCGCGCGAGTTATAGTTATCTGAACTAACTATAACGGGGGAATTTCAATGGTTTTTTACGAGTGAAATGTCCAGCTAACTATAACATGTGTGAAACCTATGGTTTTTTAAGTGAATATATATATATATATATATATATATATATATATATATATATATATATATATATATACGCTCACACACACACACACATATATATATATGTATATAATATATAATATTCTGTGTTATCAGTGCATTGATAGAAATTATTACCTTAATGTTCAAAAAAGATATAATGATCAGCTAAATGTTTGGTACAATGTACACTTGTTAACTTGGGAGGAGATGCAATTTTTGAAAAATGATATCCCAGTTTGAAGACACCTCCATGTACGTAGATCATTTTCTTGCCCCTTTTGTGAAAGATCTAATATCTTATGTAAGAGACACAAAAGATTTTTTAGAAAAACCGGGAACCTACAATGGGAAGAATCATACACACTGGTGTGCTTTGATGTCAAGAGACTATATAAAAGCATTCATCATGAAGAAGGTTTGGCTGCATGTAAATATTTTCTAAGGGCAAGAGACATCAATCTTTTGGCACATACACATATGTTGCTGGATATGATAAACATCTGTTTGAATGAGAATATCTTTTTATTCAAAAAGGTCCTTTACAGGCAAATACAAGAAATTGCCATGGGCGCCTGTTTCGCCCGAGTTATGCCAATTTGTTAGTTGGCTCGTGGGAGGAACGGGTCCTCTGGGGAACAGAGATGTCTCGGTGGTCTGACAGTTATCTGGCTCAGGTACATCAATTACATTTTCTGCATTTGGAATGGTCAGGAAAGTGAATTGCAAGATTTTGCACATGATTTAAATTCCAATAATGTAAATTTACGTTTCACAATGACCCACATTAAAACAGTGTGGAGTACCTTGACTTGAAAATAACAGTAATTAACAATTCTTTACAGTCAAAACTGTTCAGAAAAAATACCTCAGGGAATTCTATACTTCATGCCACAGTAGTCATCCACGGAATTTTAGGTGGAGTATCCCCTATGGGGAGTTTCTTTGAGCAAAACGAAATTGCAGCTCAGATAAGGAATATTTATTAGCTTGTGATCAAAGGATTACTAGGTTTAAAGCCAGAGGATGCTCCAAGAAACATCTTGATATTCCTAAAAGGAAAGCTGACTCAGTAAGTAGGGGAAAAATCCTATTTGGACAACCGAAACCCAAAATCAATGAAAAAAGTGTTATACGTTTCCTCACAAAATACTCAGAAAGGGAACAAGATTTATGGAAAATTCTTGTGAATAGAATTTTGAAACATGATCCAATTTTGAAGTACAACATAAGTGAGTGTCCTATAATTACGTATCAAAGAAACACCTTACTTAAAGATATGTTAGTACATAGTTACTTAAAACCTAAGAAAGCAACATGGCTCCCACGACCCAAAGGCTTTAAAGCATGTGGTCGTTGCAAGGACTGCAAGCAATAATATTGAATCTGTGATATTACAGCACACACAAAAATATGGAAAATTAACTAATTTAAAACTTACAGCACTGACTATGTAGTATATGCCATTGTGTGTCCTTGTGGAAAGTGGTACATAGGTTCTACCATTTTCCCAGTAAAAAAACGAACGAATCCAGGAACATTGGTGTGCCTTTACTAACAATGATGAAACGTACAGCACAGCAAGGCACTTCAATCAATGTTTTGCAGGGGATTGGAAAGTTGTTAAATTGTTTGGTTTAGATACAATACCCAAACATCCTAAAAGTGGAAATAGGCAAGTAATCTTGAGGAGACTGAAATCACGAATGATTTTGGAGGAAGGTAGTATAACTCTAGTGGGGATGAATGCAAACGCAGAAGGAACGCGTTACTTACCTGTAACTGCGGTTATCCAGTATTGGTATCTTTCATAGATTCACATGCCTGAATCATTCCCCGTCGTCGGGATGGGAGTCCCCGGTACATAAATAAAGTAATGTCTCTGTAGACATATAGAGTAATAGGCCAAAGGCCTCACCTTAGAAATATATCCACGCCCTTATGTAAAAAAGGAACAAACTTTGGAGAGTAGCCAATCAGCTAGCACCACCCTCTAGAATCTTCCTGGAAGGAGCTCTAGTCCCTCAGATTTTCGTAAGCACAGTGCTAAGTAATTGTATCACTGAGAGGTCCAAGAGAGCCCTTCCAGGGGAGGTGGGTGGGTTGCATGTGAATCTATGAAAGATACCAATACTGGATAACCGCAGTTACAGGTAAGTAACGCGTTCCTTATCCAGTATTAGGGTATCTTTCATAGATTCACATGCCTGAATCAGAATAGTAAGCAATAATAAGCACATTTTGAAAGGTACAGTATTTAAAAATTCACCAGATAACAACATATCCATGTGAAGATAGAAAGTACCAAAAAACAATGAGATAACAGAGGCATAAAACACAATAGAGAAATGTGCGTATAGAAGAAAGGACGGTGGGATGAAAGGAAGGGCTCACCTCTGATGAAATAGATGACGGAGCACCGCTTGACCCACTGGAGCGTCTTTCATGAGTTCAGTATCCAGGCAGTAGTGCTTGGTAAATGTATGCGGCGTCTTCCATGTGGCCGCCCTGCAAATGTCCGCAATGGGCACTCCTGCAAACAGTGCCATGGAAGTAGACATTGCCCTCGTGGAATGGGCACGATCTGTGGAGAGCAGGGGTTGCCCTGCTTGCTGGTGGCAAAAAGTAATGGCTGCAGAGATCCAGCAGGAGATACTTTGCTTGGTGAGTGGAAGACCTTTGCTAGGCCGACTGTACGCCACGAAGAGTTGGTTAGATTTGCGAAATGTCTAAGTTCTGTCGATGTAGAACTTTAGGCAGTGCTTAAGGTCCAAGGAATGCAGGGTTTTTTCTGCCACTGTTTGCGGATTTGAAAAGAATGAACCAACACAATAGGCTCATTGAGATGGAACTGTGAGGGAACTTTAGGGATAAACTTCGGATTCGTACGAAGAATGACCCTGTCATGTTTGAACTGAAGGAAAGGGTCTTTGATTGAGAAAGCCTGGAGTTCTCCCACTCGCCTTGCCGAGGTAACGGCTAGAAGGAGCGCTGTTTTCCAGGAGAGATACTTAAGATCCGCTCTGCGTATGGGCTCAAAAGGGTGTTTCATAAGTTGAGCCAGAACCGTGTTGGTGCCAAGCAGGAGGTACAGGTTTCACCGGAGGGAATGTTCTAAACAGTCCTTTAGGGAATTGCTTAATGAGCCGATGAGACCACAGAAAAGAACCTGTGGAAGATCTCCTGAAACGCGAAATTGCTGCCAGGTGGACTTTAATGGAGGCATGAGCAAGACCAGATTTTGCCAGATGAAGAAGGTACGGCAGTATTTGCTCCGGAGTAGAGGAAAGAGAGTGTATTTTGTTTGATTTGCACCAGATACAAAACCTCTTCCATTTGAATGAGTACGTTCTGTTGGTACTATCTGCTCGGGCCTGAGCTAAACCTTCTCTACAGTCCAGAGGGATGTCTAAACCCTGAAACTCTCTGAACTCAGGAGCCAAGCTGATAATTTGAGAGATGCCGGATCCGGATGCTGGACTTGTTGGTGGCGGAGCGTGAGGTGAGATGGAAACGGCTTCAACCTGATCGGCGGTTCCAGGGAGAGAAGGTGAAGCTCTGTGAACCAATGTTGGCGTGGCCAAGCTGGAGCTATCAAGATGAGTGTGC
This sequence comes from Triturus cristatus, assembly GCF_964204655.1. Taxonomy (NCBI): domain Eukaryota; kingdom Metazoa; phylum Chordata; class Amphibia; order Caudata; family Salamandridae; genus Triturus; species Triturus cristatus. The sequence continues at coordinate 736,408,115 of NC_140592.1, forward strand.
AAGGCTCCGCTTTCAACTTCCAGAGCACCCTGGGAATCAGGGGAATTGGCGGAAAGGCGTACGCAAAGACGTTGCACCAAGCGATCGAAAATGCATTCCCCAGAGACCCTTGCTGGGGATGCCAGCTTGCAAAGTGTTGGCATTTGGCGTTCTGCTGGGTAGCGAAGAGGTCCAGAACAGGGGTGCCCCATCGAGCGAATATGCTGTTGAGGATCCGCTGATTCAGCTCCCACTCATGACATGCTGCCTGCCGTCTGCTCAAAGAGTCCGCCAACACGTTGTGGGTGCCTGGAACATACTCTGCTTGAAGAGAGATGTTGTGACTGAGCAGCCAGTTCCAAATTATTTGCAACTTGTGAGAGAGTGTCGGAGAACGAGTCCCACCCTGCTTGTTCAAAGTGCATTGTCAGTTCTGACAAGCACTAGAGAGTTTCTGATTCGTGGAAGGAAAGCCACAAGAGCGAGATACACTGCGTGCAGCTCCCGAAGATTTATGTGGAATTTCTTTTCGGAAGGGGACATTTTCCGCTTATCTGCAGTTCTTGGAGGAAAGCTCCCCAGCCCTCCAAAGAGGCGTCCGTGGTAATGATATGTGGAGCAGCAGGAAGCAAGAAAGGCAAGCCTTGAGAAAGGTTCTGGGGGCAAGTACACCACCTTAGAGCCTTTTCTATCATAGGGGTCATCTGGATGACGTCGTCAAAGGACCCCGTACACTGGACCCATTGAGCTGAGAGAACTTCTTGAAGAGGCCGCATGTGAAGGCGACAGTGCGGAACTAACAGGATGCAAGAGGACATCCTCCCGAGTAGGGATTTGAAGAGGCGCACTGAAAGCGTCTTCTTGGAACTTATATGAAGCGCCAAGGAAAGAAGTTTGTCTTTGCGTTCCTGTGATGGAAACGCCTTCCTCTTTATGGTGTCGAGGGTAGCACCCAGGAAACTTATGCGCTGGGAAGGCTGAAGGACGGACTTGTCCTGATTGAGAGTCAGCCCTAGACAATTGAAAAGCCTTAGACAGGCGCTGGAAGACCTGGATGCGCCTTCTAGAGAGGGTGCTTTGACGAGCCAGTCGTCCAGATACGAGAAGACTTGATGGAGTTGTTGTCGTAGGTATGCAGCCACCGGAGAAAGACATTTGGTAAAAATGCGTTGCGCTGATTTGAGTCGGAACGGCAGGACACGAAATTGGAAATGCCTGCCCGCCACCATGAATCTCAGAATTTTTTTGTGGTTGCGGTGTATTGGAATATGAAAATAGGCGTCCTGAAGGTCTAAAGACACCATGTAGTCGTCCGCATTGAGAAGTTGTAGCACTTCCTGAATGGTGACCATACGAAATGACTGTTTTTTCAAGAACTTGTTTAGATTTCTCAAGTCCAATATCGGTCTCCATTTTTTCTCCTTTTTGCGTATGAGGAAAAAGCGGGAGTAAAACCCCTTCCCCTTTTGACCTGGGGGTACCCTCTCTATAGCTCCCTTCTGGAGCATGAGTGCCACCTCCAGGAGTAAAGCACACAAATTTTTGTGAAGCATAGGAAGGGGAGGGGTTTGGGGAGGAATTTGGATGAACTCTAGAGAGTGTCCGAATTGAACTAATTGTAGAACCCAGCGGTCCGTAGTTATTTGCTTCCAATTTGTCAGAAAGTGGGAAATTCTTCCTCCAACTTTGGAGGGCAGAGAGGAGTTGGAGACCGGCGGTAGTAGAAGGTCATTGTCGCCGAGCGGCGTCTTTCTGTCTCCCTCCCTTGCCACGAAAGGAAGATTTAGTGTAGGAGGAGTGTTTTTGACACTGCTAGTACTGTGGACGATATAGCTGAGAGGAAGTGAAGGAAGAACGGTGTTGGAATTCTCCCCTAGCAGATGTTTGACCTCTCCCTCTTGAGCCTTGAAAAGAGGGGTTCCGGAATTGCAGGGTACCCAACGCCCTAGCAGTGTCAGTATCTTTCTTAATACCTTGTAAAGCCTCGTCTATATGTGTCCCAAAAAGAAGTTGGCCATCATATGGCATGTCTAATACTTTGGTTTGGACTTCCGGTCTGAAGGAAGTTGCCTTCAACCAACCCTGGCGCCGTAGCACAGCCGCGCCTGCGAGTTGGCGAAACCCGGTAGAGGCAATATCCATTGCACAGTCTATAATTTCAGAGGCAGATCTCTAACCCTCCAGTAAGATCTTCTTCGCCTCTTACTTTGACTCTTCCGGTAAGTTCGCTAGGTATGGTGCAATGTCTGCCCACATCTACCGATTATAACGTCTCAACAGTGCTAAGGCGTTGGAAGCACGCACTGTCAAAGCAGATATGGACGAAAAGCGCTTACCAATATTGTCCAGTCGCCTACCCTCTTTATCCGGCAGAGCAGTCAGCAAAGAGGAAGGATTTTTTTACTTCCGCTGAGCAGCTTGGGCAATGACTGAGTCTGGTTTCGGATGGCCTGTGAGGCAAGCTGGAGCGGTATCTGGCGCTTTATATTTCTTATCCAGCCGAGGCAAAACTGGAGGGACCGAGGAAGGGTTCTGCATAATCTTTATCCCTCCCTTGTTCCCAAATGTAGTCTATAATAGGGATAGACCTAACCGACTTTTTGAAAGGCTCTTTAAAATCATAGAGGAAACAATCCTGTTGGTGCGAGGGCATAGGTATTTGAAAGCGCTGCGCCGCTTTCTCTACGATGTTATGAAAGCCTCCAATGTCCTCCGGAGGCGAGTCGGCTGTGGTAGGAACGGGAGAAGCTGGACCGGGAAGAATTCAATCATCCCACTCGTCCCAATTAGATTGGGAATCCTGAAGTTCCCCTTCTTCATGTTCCTCATCTTCTTCCTCATCTGTAGAAAGACGAGGTGGAGATGTAACAGGCTCAGACTGCAAAGTCAATGGAGGGGGTCGTGGCCTTGGTGTTGGCGGCCCAACCGGCATCGGAGATGGTGCTGACGTTGGAAACCGCTGCTTATAGTCTGAGATAAGGAATTGTAGGTCAGAGACCAGGGACGCAGGCAGACAAACCATGGAAGGTGGAGGCGGATGATTTTCCTCAGGTGAAACCTCCTGATATTCCTGACCGTGATCTTCGTAGTCGGAGCTGTCTTGATACTTAACATGCAGCTGTGATGGACTTGTCGCTTTACGGAACATACTGCCATCGTCAGAGTCTTCCTCCTCCAAAAGCTGACCTGGAGGCAAGAGCTGGACCCTACTAGGGAAAGTCAGGGCCGGTGTGAGTGCACGTTTTGTGATTTTGAGGTGCACATAAGTACTTTGTACATCAGTGTCCATAGCCGTTGACGGGCCCGTCGATGGCCGAGTCGTCGACGGTGAAGTGTGTACAGGCATCATTGTAAATTGAGATGCCGTCGTCAGGGCCGTCATCGACGATGATAAAGGTTTCGTTGACGGTGCCGTCGACGATGAAGGCTTCGTCGATGGAGCCGTCGTCGACGGGGTCCTCGTCGACGATGATGTTGATGTCGACGGGACAGTCTTAGTCGATGGTATCGTCGTCTACGCCGGCGTCGGCGATCACAGCGTCGACGGCAGCTTGGATGACGACGATGTCTTTTTAATTTTCAGCGTCGACGAGACAGACCTACCGGCCGTCGACGATGGAGTTGTCGTCGTCGATGTTGACAAGGAATGAGACGCGACAGAAGTAGACACTGTCGTCATCGACGAGGTGACATGAACTGCTGTCGATGGAGATGAAAACAAGTTACTTACCTGTAACTACAGTTATCCAGTATTGGTATCTTTCATAGATTCACATGCCTGAATCATTCCCCGTCGCCGAGGCGGGAGTCCCGGTAGATAAAAAAGTAGTGCCAAAAATAAATAGTAGTAGTAGTAGTAGGCCCAAAGAAAAAAGGCCCTAAGTCCTATATCTTAGAAGCCTATCTACCTCGTTATGTAAAATAACCCAAGAATTGGTAACAACCAATCAGACATCAGCACCCTTCTAGAACCCTCTCAGCAGAGCCAGCTCTCCTCAGATTTTCCTAGCACGAGTGGGAAGCACATATCCCAAACATAGAGAACTGACTCTACGGGGAGGAGGGTGGGTGCATGTGAATCTATGAAAGATACCAATACTGGATAACTGTAGTTACAGGTAAGTAACTTGTTTTCTTATCCAGTATTGGGGTATCTTTCATAGATTCACATGCCTGAATCAGAGTAGCAAGCAGTATGCCAAGCATACAGTCGTTTGCGGATGGTGGGAGACTATTGCTGATACACTCCCATTTACGCCCGCAATTTGATAACTAGAAGGTATAAGATGTCCTCTCTTAACATCCAAACATGTAGCTTACACAAAGAAATGAAATATGTAACTTAAGAAATAGCAATTATAAACAGCAAATTGAAAATGCATAAATATACACAACTCATGAAATCGCTCAGAATAAGTAAAACATATATCTGACCTTAGTTTAAAAGGTGTTGAAGTACGGCTTGTCCTACAGCTGTATCTTCCTGCAGAGTAGATTGCAGACAGTAGTGCTTTGTGAATGTGTGAACATTCCTCCACGTTGCAGCACGACAAATATTTTCCAAGGATACTCCTGTGAACAATGCAGTAGATGCTGCCATAGTTCTAGTAGAATGCGCCTTGACCTTCCTTTGTAAAGGTTTATTGGCTTTATCATGACAAAAATGAATTGTAGAAGCCAGCCATCTGGCTATAGTCGCTTTAGTCACAGCAGATCCAAGTGTAGCTTGACCATAAGCTATTAGCAAATGATTGGACCGCCTGATGTCCTCAATCCTTTGCAAGTAAAATTTCAGACAACGTTTTACATCAAGCGAGTGTAACGCTCGCTCAGATGGAGTGGCTGGATTTGGAAAGAAAACTTTCAGTTTCACTGGCTCATTTAAGTGGAACTGAGTCGGAACTTTAGGGATGAATCGTGGATTTGTCCTGAGAGTAACATAATCTTTAGAGAACTGCAAAAAGGGCTCTGAGATGGTGAACGCTTGAATCTCACTGACTCTTCGAGCCGATGTAAGAGCCAAAAGAATAGCAACCTTCCATGTTAAAAATTTTAGCTCAGCCTTGTGGATAGGTTCAAACGGCCTTTTCATTAATTGAGCTAGTACTGTGTTCAACTCCCACTCTGGAGGAGGTGCACGAATTGGTGGAAAAACACGGAGTAGCCCCTTCATAAATTGTTTTATTAATGAAGAGGAACAGAGCGAAGGTTTAGAAGTACTCTTCCTGAATCTTGATAGAGCCGCAAGATGAACTTTTATTGATGAGAATGCAAGCCCAGATTTGGCCAGGGATAACAAATAAGGAAGGATTTGTTCTACTGGAGCTTGTAAAGGATGGACATCCTTCCCCTCGCACCAATGACAAAATCGTTTCCACTTTAAACGATAAGTTTTTAATGTACTTTGCGTGCGTGATTTAGATAGAACCTCACGGCATTCCTGTGAAATGGTTAGATCTTTGTATTCTAAGAAATCAGGAGCCATGCGTGCAAGTGCAGTGACTGTGGATCTGGATGGAGTATTTGACCCCTCTCCCTTGTCAACATCGTGATTGTTGGTACTAGACGGATGGAGCTGTGAGCTAGAAGAAGCAGCTCCTGGAACCAATATTGCCTTGGCCAACGGGGTGCAATCAGGATGAGACGGCAACCTTCCATCTTCACTTTGCGGATCACTTTCGCAATTAGTGGTATTGGGGGAAAAGCGTACGCACAAAGCCCTGACCATCTCATGGACAGGGCATTTCCTCTTGATCCCTGTTGAGGGACTCTGCTTGCGTAATAGCGGCATTTCTTGTTTTCTTTTGTAGCAAACAAATCCAGGGCTGGCTTGCCCCATTTTTGAAAGATTTCGTCTAGTTGCTTCTGCTCTATCTCCCATTCGTGACAGCCTGCCAGAGATCTGCTTAGGTTGTCGGCCAACGTGTTGTGAAGGCCCTTGACGTGCTCCGCTCGTAAGGTTATCGTGTGTGTTGTAAGCCACTCCCATAGCTCCTGAGCTTCCTGCGAAAGGGAGAGTGACCTCGTTCCTCCCTGCTTGTTGATGTAATACATGCTGGTCGTATTGTCCGTCCGGACCAGCACTGAGGCCCCTGCAATTCTTGGGAGGAACGCTTGCAGAGTGAGAAAAATGGCGCGAAGCTCCAATCTGTTGATATGCTGTTGGCGGTATTCTTGGGACCATCGTCCCTGAATCTGTAAATCTTGGAGATGTCCTCCCCACCCCTCCATGGAGGCGTCTGTTGTTACCACGAATTCTGGAGGAAATGTTAGAAAAGAAAGACCCGGAGCCAGGTTTTTCTTCTGAGACCACCAATGCAGAGAGACCATCATGTGAGGTGTTATCATGATGGAGTCGTTGAACGACCCTACGGCCTGTTTCCATTGCAGATGTAACTGCTCCTGTAGAGGTCTCATTCGGAGCCGTGCTAAAGGTACAAGATTTATTGTTGATGAACACATCCCCAGAAGAGACGCAAACATCCGGACAGAAACTGACTTTCTTTTTGCGATTGATAGTGCTAGCTTTTGTAAACGAAGCTGACGTTCCTCTGACAAGAATGCCTTGCATTGTCTGGTGTCCAGCATCGCTCCCAGAAACTGAATCCTTTGAAGAGGAAGCAGTTGAGATTTGCTTTTGTTGAGAGTGAGGCCTAAGTTTGAGAATAGACCTAGGCATGCTGAAACTGCCTCTACGGTAGTCTGCTTTGAAGGGCCTTTGAGCAGCCAGTCGTCCAAGTACGGAAATACTTGTATTCCCTGAGATCTTAGAGTCGCTGCTACTGGTGCGAGACACTTTGTAAAAATTCTTGGAGCAGATTTCAGCCCAAACGGGAGGAATTTGAACTGATAGTGGACGCCAGCCACTACAAATCGCAAGTACTTGCGATGCTTGGGAAGGATAGGAATGTGGAAGTACGCGTCCTCTAGGTCCAGAGAAGCCATAAAATCCCCTTTGTTCAGGCAGCTCAAAACTTCGGCCAGCGTAACCATCCGAAAACTCTGCTTCTTTAGAAATTTGTTGAGCTTGCGGAGATCCAGAATCGAGCGCCACTCCCCTGACTTTTTCTTTATGAGGAAAAATCGAGAATAGAACCCGGTTCCCTTCTGGGACGAAGGAACCTTCTCTATTGCGTTCTTGCGGAGCATTTTTAAGGCTTCTTTGAACAATAAGTGAAGACGAGGGGGAGGGGGGCCCCTGGGCGGGGCAGTAGGAGGTTGTTTTAAGAACTCCAGGGTGTGACCGTTTCTGACTAGGTCGATGACCCAACGATCCGAGGTGATCTCTTCCCAATTGTGTGCAAAAGTTGATATCTTTGCTCCCACTGGAAGGGAAGGAGGGATGACTGGCGTCCAGTGTAAATCATTGCTTCTTGTTGGCGTCGCGACCTTGATTGTTCGATCGCCTTCTTCCTCCCTGACGAGAGAAACTATTCGAGGAAGATTGCCTGTATGATGATCGTCCATAAGGCTGTCTATATTGAGATTGATATTGTCTGTTTTGCTGACTTTGATAATTTCCCCTTGATACAAAACCTCGTCCTCTTGCACCACGGAAAGATCCCCGTTTGTATTGGAGAGCAGCTAGTGACTTAGCTGTATCCGTATCGGTCTTGATCGCTAGGAGGGCCTCGTCTATATGTTTCCCAAATAAGGATTCTCCATCATAGGCCATATCAATGATTTTGGCTTGAACCTCTGGCCTAAAAGATGTTGCCTTAAGCCATCCTTGACGCCTAAGAACTGCAGCCCCTGCAAGTTGTCTAAAGTTGGTATTAGCAATATCCAGAGCGCAGTCTATGATATCTGATGCGGCTCGTTCTCCCTCTAGAAGTATCTTCCTTGCCTCTTGTTGACGATCTTCAGGAATGAGGTCTATAAATTCCGAGAATTCTGACCACATCTGGCGGTCATAGCGACCAAGTATGGCCAAAGAGTTTGCAGCTTTGATGGAAGTTGCCGCCATAGTAGAGAACTTCTTACCGATAAGATCCAATCTTCGTCCTTCCCTATCCGGCGGCGTTGATATCGGCATAGCTGGATTTTTGGACTTTTGTTGAGCAGCCTGCGATATAACGGAATCTGGTCGGGGATGACCGGTTAGACAAGAAGGCGTTTCTGGAGGAGCACGATATTTCTTCTCAATACGCGGGAGGACCGCAGGTACGGAAGCAGGTGTCTTCATAATTTTTAACCCCTCATTCCATATAAAATCGATGATGGGAATTGCTCTGGTAATTTTCCTTTGCTCCTCTTTAAAATCATGGAGGAAACAATCCGTATGCTCCACAGTGACTGGTAGTTGAAACCTGACTGCGGCATGTTGCATTAAATTGTGAAAGCCGCCTATATCCTCTGGAGGAGAATCCGATGGCTGGGGAATGGGTGGAGAAGGCATGGGAATAATGTAGTCATCCCAAGGATCCAGACTGGTGTCCTTATCCGGCACCTCACCTTCTTCGATATCTTCCTCATCAGAGGAAATGGTATCATGGTGTGATTGCGTCCCCGAACCAGTAGGGTGAAGCGGCGAATTTGGAATGTCCGTATGTGACTCTTCAGTCGGTTGTAAATTAGGAAGAGGTTGTTGTGGAGGAAAGCGTTGGCGGTAATCCGCCAGCATGGCCTGAAGATCTTGAATCAGTGTAGGCGGGAGATGACTCGTTTCTCTACGATCCCAATCCCTTGAGGGATGCCTGTAAACTGGTGTAGCAAGGCCTTCCTGGTAAGCATGCTCATGATAGTCTTCTTCCTCATCCACCTCTTGACATTTTATATGTAAATCCGAGGGGTGCCGTGCTATTCCGAAAGGACCCTCATCATCCTCCTCTTCAAAATCATCCTCTTCTGTATAAGAGTCTAAGATATGCGAAGGCAGCAAAGGAGAAATATTACTGTAATTCTGCTTGTGAAAAGTTTTTAACTGAATATGCGTGTACGCAATAGGCGTAACATGAGTAGTTGGTGGAATCGCTTTAAGGAAACTTCTCGTCGACGGGCTTCCCGTCGTCGACGGAATTGCTGACTTCTGAGGCATCGACGGGATCGTCGACGGGATCGTCATCGTCAACGGGATCGGTCGGCATCGTCGACGGGATCGTCATCGTCGACGGAATCGTCATCGTCGACGAGGTCTTAACCGTCGACGGGATAGTCATCGTCGACGGGATCGCCGACGGGATCGTCGTTGATGGGATCGTCATCGACGAGGTCTTCGCCGTCGACGGGGTCTTCGTCGCCGTCGACGGGGGCTTCGTCGTCGACGAGGTCTTCGTCGTCGGCGGGATCTTCGTCGACGATGTCCTCATCGACGATGTCGTCATTGACAGAACTTCCTTTATGCTCGACGTCGACGCAGCTGTCGACGGAGTCTTAGATGTTTTAGGAGACATGATAGGTGAAGATATAGAAGTAGTGGAGACTGTAGCCGTCGACAGAGGAGCAGCAGAAGTCACAGAGATAGTATATGACGATCCCACTGACAAAGTCTTAACCTGAGATTTACTCACGGTTTTAGAAGCTGAAGACCTCTTGGATCTCTCAGAGTCTTGTGACTTCTGCGAATGGTCAGAAGTTACATGAAAGGCCTTATGATGTTTTCTCCCTTCACTGGAAGAACTATCAATAGATCTAGCCCTTTTTCTAGATGTCGAGGCCCTGTCATCCTCCTCAGCCGAGGAAGAGTTCAACCATAATAATACTCTTGCCTCTCTGTCCCTTAAGGTCTTGGGAGGGAAAGTCCGGCAAATTCTACAATCCTTAGCAACATGCTTAGGATGCAGACAGTAAATACACTCCTCATGCTGGTCGTCTACATGGACCCTCTTCTTATCACATGTCCTGCAGGGTTTAAACAAAGCTTTCTTGTCAGACATTTCTGAAGAAAAAGAAGAAACTGAGTAGGCACTCAGGGAGACTCCCTTCCACACGACGTGCGGTGAAAATCTGAGGAGAGCTGGCTCTGCTGAGAGGGTTCTAGAAGGGTGCTGATGTCTGATTGGTTGTTACCAATTCTTGGGTTATTTTACATAACGAGGTAGATAGGCTTCTAAGATATAGGCCTTAGGGCCTTTTTTCTTTGGGCCTACTACTACTACTACTAATTATTTTTGGCACTACTTTTTTATCTACCGGGACTCCCGCCTCGGCGACGGGGAACGATTCAGGCATGTGAATCTATGAAAGATACCCCAATACTGGATAATTCCTCGTCGCTGAAGCCACCGTTGACGAGGTCGTCGACGGGGTGGAAGAAGGCTTCTTGAAGGCATAAGAAACTTCCTGAGGAGAAACTTTCGCTGGCAGAGTATTAGGAGGTACCTCTGAAGACTTTTTATGCACCTTCTTTTGAGGTGGCTGCGACGAAGGGCCCGGGGATGCCACACTTGGTCTTTTCTGAGAGGACTGAGAGGAGATGGAAGAGCCCTCACTTTCCTCAGAGGACAACCCTGTATCCTTGTCCTTAAGCCTCTGCAGCCAAATTAATAGGCGCCCCTCACGGTCTTTAAGGGTCTTGGAGGAGAAGGTACGACATACCTTACAATCCTTAGAAGAGTGGTTAGGATAAAGTCAGTAGAGACAGTCCTTATGTTGATCGTCCACATGAAGCCTCTTTTTCCCACAGGAAGCACAAGACCTGAAAAGGCCTTTCTTCGGAGTGTCTGCCATGAGGAACTAAAGAACTCCTCACAGAAAATATAAATTTGTAGCAAGAAACACTGGAAATCCAGAAAACAAGTAGTAGTGAGCAGAGCTCAGTGGAGACTCCCTTAGCACGACGTGGGGTAGAAAATCTGAGGGACTAGAGCTCCTTCCAGGAAGGTTCTAGAGGGTGGTGCTAGCTGATTGGCTACTCTCCAAAGTTTGGTCCTTTTTTACATAAGGACGTGGATATATCACTAAGGTGAGGCCTTTGGCCTATTACTCTATATGTCTACTGAGACATTACTTTATTTAGGTATCGGGGACTCCCATCCTGACGACGGGGAATGATTCAGGCATGTGAATCTATGAAAGATACCCTAATACACAATAACTATCAATACATCTATGAGATTAATTGGGGAGTACATAACCTAGTTTGACCTTAGTGGAGTTATTTGTAGCTATTGTTTTTAGGGTTTGGTTTTCCAGATTAAGAACTTGTTTATCATTAATTTTCCCTTTTTTGGGGGATTCACAATTCTAGCCTCTTTGAAGTTTGTTAAGAAATATGTGCGGATCGCAGTGGCATAATCATGAAACGTTACATTAGCTTCTACTGCGTGATCTGGGAACATTGGATAGAATTCAGGAGTTGTTTACATTGCATGCACTTTGCCTTGGGAACCACAAAATAAATTAAATTGAGGGATTTCAGAAAAATTATGAATGTCAAATTTGGCCACTATGGCTTGATTCTCCCAGTTCTAACTGTTAGTACTATACAGTAATTAAGAATCTATTTACTTGATGTTTGCATTATCTTACATGGAGGGACTGTGAGAGCGGAGAAAATTGGCTACTGTAGCTTGATTTTCATTATTTTTTGATACAATTAATGAATGACATCCATAGTCTGACTGCGAATGAATTAATACATGATGAACATCCCAGTTTGGAATAATGTGTATTTAAAACAAACAAATTTGTCTTTGTTATAAAACAAATTGTTGTTCGGTATTTATTTATATACTAATCATGAGAATCCCATGTGAACCACTTCCCAAAATTAAGTATCTAAATTTGGAAGAAGAGGTTTGGATTGCACTTATTGTTTTGGTTTTTGTAATTATGAGAATTTTGAAGCTCTGAAATGCACTGTTTTGATGAGTATGCCTTTCATTTTTCTCACATTGTAATGATACCTTTAAAAACATGTAACAGCAGCTTGCTATCACGTGATCAAGACCGAGTATGGTCTTCCACTGCTTTACAGGCAAGTAAAAATATCTGGCTGAACAACTCATCAGTGTGGCTCGTTTTTCCGTAACTGAAGAATAAAAGTTGGGAAGACGAAGGATACATATATACATATATATATATCCACTCCAACGGTTCTTGGTTACCGAGTATTTGCAGCGCTCCTCGTGGGTGCGTGTCCCTGCGGCCGAACCATGCCGCTTAACATCCACCAACAATCCTTCCAGCCTGGAAGAAACTGGGACGCACTCTCAACAACTTGTATTTAACGCTTTTAATTTTCTTTCTTTACTTAGCTTCAAAAGGGAACAGGCATGCGAAGATCTACGCGTTTCGGTATCGCAGATACCTTGCTCACGATCAACTATTGCTTTGGGTCCACCCCCTATAAGTTCAAATGTTGTTACATCATTTCCTGGCTGTGACCCAAGCTCCCTAAGCATTGTGGAGAATGTAGTGTTTGTACATTTTCACAGTTTCTTCAAATATCATGTTTGCGTTTCGAAACATTATGTGATACCCTATTTACAAAAACGAACATTTATGTCCTTTGAGAGTCTTTGGCACGATACCTTTGTGTTACTTGTATTTACATTGTCCCCCTCCGGTGGGGTTTGTTTTCAAAATAAGGATTTAAGTCCATTCAGAGTCTTTGGCAGGATTCATTTGCATTATTTATACTTGCTTTGCATTGTTACCCCTCCAGTGGGGAGACTGAAACTTTAGCCTTTTTGTCTGCATTTTAACCCCTCAAGTGGGAATTTTTCAAGTTCTTCTTCTTTATTGTTTCATTACGTCATTGTTGCTCCTCCGATGGGGATTAAATCTGTTTGTATTTACTTCTCATTTTTTCTGTGTTGCCTTATGTTGCTTAATGACTTCCAATGTGGTGGTTATTACATGAATTATTTACTTTCGTTTTCCTTTAATCTTTCGTGTTTTGAAAAGTTGTAATTACTCAAAGATGTATGTAAAGCTCTTCTGATTGATTGAGACCGTGCGGTTGTAATGTTCGTAATTTCAGAATGTACCTTGATTCTTTTTGGCGCAGTTGTTTTTCACGATCTCCCCCACGTTCTTTTTTAGGGATGGTTTCAATTCCATAAAATTTCAACTGTTTCCAATCTCCTTGATGACATTGCTCCATATGTTTGGCTACTGCATTGGATCTGTCCTTGTGTATTGTAGCCCGGATATGCTCCAATATCCTCTTTTTTAATTCAAATATTGTACTCCCCACATACCTTAGTGGGCACGGGCATTCCAATACGTAAATAGTATACTGTGTTTTGCATGTTATCAGTTGTCTGATCTCCCATGTTTTATTATTCGCCATTTTGATTTCTTTAGTTTGTTTGGCAATTTGGCAGGCTTTACACATATGACATTTTATGAAGCCTTTTGTTTTCAGCCAGGTGGTTTCTTTCTTCTTTCCTTTAAAATGACTGTGAATTAGATGATCTTTCAAATTCTTCGCTCTCCTATAGGTCACTGTAGGATGCTTTCCTACTAATTCTTTCACAGTGGTGTCTAGTTGTGATATCTTCCAATTTTTTCTTAAGATATTCACAATTTTTTTACTTTCCAACGAAAAATCTGTTATCAGTCGAATTGTTTGTTGTTCTGTTGTCTTTTGTTTTCGAGATAAACATTCTTCTCGTGTTTTGTTGTTTGTTTTCTCCCAGCATTTTCTTACTATATTGTCATTGTATTTTCTTTGCAGAAAAATGAGAAGTAAATACAAACAGATTTAATCCCCATCGGAGGAGCAACAATGACGTAATGAAACAATAAAGAAGAAGAACTTGAAAAATTCCCACCTGAGGGGTTAAAATGCAGACAAAAAGGCTAAAGTTTCAGTCTCCCCACTGGAGGGGTAACAATGCAAAGCAAGTATAAATAATGCAAATGAATCCTGCCAAAGACTCTGAATGGACTTAAATCCTTATTTTGAAAACAAACCCCACCGGAGGGGGACAATGTAAATACAAGTAACACAAAGGTATCGTGCCAAAGACTCTCAAAGGACATAAATGTTCGTTTTTGTAAATAGGGTATCACATAATGTTTCGAAACGCAAACATGATATTTGAAGAAACAGTGAAAATGTACAAACACTACATTCTCCACAATGCTTAGGGAGCTTGGGTCACAGCCAGGAAATGATGTAACAACATTTGAACTTATAGGGGGTGGACCCAAAGCAATAGTTGATCGTGAGCAAGGTATCTGCAATACCGAAACGCGTAGATCTTCGCATGCCTGTTCCCTTTTGAAGCTAAGCAAAGAAAGAAAATTAAAAGCGTTAAATACAAGTTGTTGAGAGTGCGTCCCAGTTTCTTCCAGGCTGGAAGGATTGTTGGTGGACATATATATATATATATATATATATATATATATATATATATATATATATACATACATACATATACATATATAGATAGATAGATAGATAGATAGATAGATAGATAGATAGATAGATAGATAGATAGATAGATAGATAGATAGATAGATAGATAGATAGATAGATAGATAGATAGATAGATATTTGCTGGGATTTTTTCAAGTGTTTTCTAATGTTTTCAAAAATTGTACAAGTCATTGCTTGACAGTGTTTATTCTTTTATTGCAACTTAAATGAATGGTGTTTTTCCAGGATTTATAATGAAAGTTGCCTTTATTTCCTTCCTTCCTAATACTTTCCTGTTTTCAATTATTACTACATTCTCTCCTGTTCTTAACCCTCTTGTTTGAATCCTTTCATAGAATTTACTCTTTCAAATACCTTTGCATTGTTTCTGTTAACCCCCCTGCCTGTCTAATTTTCCAACACTCAAATCCCTTTTTCCATCAGTCCAGTCCCACCACATGTGAAGAATGTGCATGAATGGTGATATGTTTACAACGCATAGAGATTTAATTGTTAAGAATAAAAGATTATTGGTAGGTTTTTAACACACGTTCCTGTGCTCTATTCGTTGGACAAATGGCAGAAATTTGCTGAATGAAGATTGTTTACTTAGGACACGAGACATATAAATATAGTGCTCAGATATTGCAAGCCAGCTCAGATATTGCAAGCCAGCGTCACTCTGACATGTTGTTTGCCTTGAGATTAAAAGAAAGTTCTAGGCTAATAAATGTATTTTTTTTTATCCCGTTCCTGTTCTAGCTGGTCATAGGAGATACGCTTGCTAAGAAATGAATATGCATACTGTTAGCTACTTATTCATACAGCAGCACATTTTGCTGTCCCCAAAGTCCTTATAGTTAAAGAAATTTCGTCACCAGCAGGCATATGTATGCACAGTGATCTTTGTTGCCACATTCCTGATACCTGAGCTTTTAGAAAGCAAAACCTTGTCCCTCTCTCAGCGATGGAGGATGGCATCATTGTGATATCACTCTGGTGTGAGAATCTGCCCAGAGGTCAGTTAGGAACCTGCTGGCCACTTTGCAGTAAGATGCTGTGAACAGTGAGCTGAAGCCGTGTGATGTGAGCCATTCTTCCAAAAAGGGAGTAGAAGTAGGTCGCTAGAGTTCAGGGGCCTTGCGGATGGCCACAAGGCCATATTAATTGGCATAGCATGGCCCGAGTGGGTCATAGCGTAATCATCTATCACAGAAAAGTGCTTAAAGGTAGTAGCTGCATTTATGCTGTTTGACACTAGAGAGTTCCGAAGCAGTAAACTTGCATGAAAAATCTGTATTTTCCTGTATCTAAAGATAAGCAAGAATTCCCTTTGGTGGTTTTAATCAGTTTTCATTGAAAACTGAAACCCTACACATATAGAAAGTCTCCAGACGCATTTGTCACAAGAGAGTCCTGAATTGCAAAAGATTTATCAAGATGTACTCCGGCAGCAATCACAGGATTCAACATTGAGACATCTTTTGGTAAATGTTGCGTAGGTATGGCAGGTTTACACTGTGCACAAGATATGCTTGTATAGTGACTTTGACATGCTAGCTGAAGAAGATGAAGCTTTGGTCAAGGCCCAAAATGTTAAAGTGCTTTCTCATGGTTAAAACGTTCATTCAAGCCTGCTAGCACTGAAAAATTAGTCCAATCAGATATACTCCTTAGTACTAGCACTGTTTTGACCTTTTTGGAGGGAGCACCATCCATTTCTTAGCTGTCCATTTCTTAGAAACCAGAAACACTTTCTTGAGACGAGGCCTGCACTGGTAATAAAAGTGTTGAAAGGAGCGAAAGGCATTTGACATAGGGGTCTCATCAGAGGAAAGTGTTATAGTTTGCTCCTTCTTATCCACTTAAGTGTCAACATGGATGTCACTCTTGATAGTATTTTTGTTGGTAATGACCAATTGGCATTAAGCCTACTCAGCTTATGTCCTAAGGGCAAACAATAGACATCCTGGCTACAGTGATTCAATGATTTTCTATGTCAAGTGCCTCAAAATCTAACATAAGATAAGAAATATAGGCAATGTAACGTTTAATTGTGAAAACAACTTTCCAACCAATGACAAGTGCTTTCAACATGAAATTTGAGATTGCTTAGCACAGATGCCAAATGTGTAGTGCACAGAATGATAATCGGGTGGAATGCATTGCAAAGAATTACATTTGTGAGTTGCATATGCCAGGGCTGATCTTTGAGTTTCTGATGACTTAGTCAGGATTTGATTACAGAACTCCCTCTATCACTGGCCACAGTTTTTTCCATGTTACAAAGTTTATTCTGAATCCAAACAGAAGATGGCTGGAGTATGCAACCAAGTGACCCTACCACAGAAATGATGCTCTTAATGACAAAATGACAGTGACGCTACACCTCAGGAGGAAAAAGGTAGTTAAAGGTCTATGCAAGGAGATTAAGGAGAACCACATACTCCCTGCAGGTGTGTGTTAGAGAGGGGACTCACTTGGACTTGGGAAGAGTGGGCTCCAGAACACGGTACTGATCCATTATCTTCTCCACCAGCTTCTGCTTTTCCCTGCGTAGTTCGTTCAGCTTATCCCTGGGTAAGAGAAAATCAGAGTGAAATAAGGGTCAAAAAGACAGTTATGGAGGTAGAAAAAGAGGGCAACAGAAAGCTCATAGGTTGTGGTCTGGTGGGATAATAGTATAGTGGGCTCACTGGTACTGTCGCTGCTCCTCGTGGAACAGGTCCTTGCTCTCCATTGTCCTCTCCATCAGTGTCCGGTTCTCTTGAGTCACAGCTTGGATCTGCTGCAGCAGGTGACGATTCTCCTCCTCCAGGTTCCCCTTCAGCTGGGCCATGAGCTTTGGAGAGAAACAGAGTTTGTGTGGTTGACAAAGTAGTCATGCAAGCACTCATCACCAGCATGAACTACGGCAACACTCTCTACGCCGGACTCTCCAAACAAATTCTACACAGACTCCAGACTATCCAGAACACGGCTGCAAGACTCATACTCGACCTCTCAAGCCGCACCCACATCGCACTGCACCTCAAGAAGCTTCACTGGCTCGCCATTCACAAGCGCAGCCAATTGAAACTTCACACGCACCCAAACAAAGCCCTACCCAACATAGGACCAGAATAACTGAACAGCTGCATACACTGTCACCAACCCACCAAACACCTAAGCTTTGTCTTACTATCACTCGCACACATTGCCTGCAGCCGCAAAAGCGAAACTGGAGGTCACTCATTTTCCTACATCGCACCCAAGACATGGAACGACCTCCCTCAATACATCAGAGCCTCCTCCTCACTTCTTGAGTTCTGCAAGAAGCTGAAGACCTGGCTCTTCGTATAAGCACCTTAGAGAACACAACCCTACACACCTGCCAAAGTGCCTGGATACCCTCTCAGGCTATGCACATTAATATAACATAACAGGAAAGAAGGCTAAACATTCAAAATTTTGCTGTGAGGTCCCACTACACATGTTGCCCAGAAAGCAATGTTTTAGTGCCTACAGAGGATTCACCAGAGCGGGAGCGCCTCTGAAGGCACACAGACCTATGCCAACAAAGCAGAGATCTCTAAATATGGCGGGCAGTACACCACCACAGCAGCAGTGTACATCCCTCCTCTCTCTGGGTGGAAGGATACAGTCCCCTAATCTTCTTTCTAGCTTTGCAGCACCACTTTCACTGGCTGCATCCACAGCATAGCTGCCCAACGGTGCACAGACGTAACTTCATTTGCTTGTCACTTCATAAGATAAGTGCTCACTCCAGTGCTGAGAGAAGAATACTGGTTCAACTGCTTTGGGCCTGCTTGCCTGTCGACAGGAAGCATCTGTGTAATGGTGGATGGTTTTTTAATGCTACTAAATAGGTTTATAATTATCTGACCACGTCTGTAGTCCTACTCTCCAGCAAGAGACACTAGCCGCTGAGATGGCTTCGAAAAATCAATAAACTTCAACTGGAAGAATATATTGCGTAGCTTTCAAAAGTTACACGACATGGAAGGTGTACACTGAGCCTTGTTTTATAACAGTAGCAATAAGGTAAATATATAGATGTATATATTTTGGTTACAGTTTTTTCAATTTGTTAAACTCCTTACACATGGCGAGGGCTGATTGCTCACCATTTACATTTTGGTGTGTTTATCAAACATGACATTCTACATTCAGGCTTCGAGGCGCTGTTGGACTTCCAAAAACAATAACACTCATTAATGCTTAAATGAGACTGCAATGTTAATGAAATAAGCAGGTTGTTTCCCTCTTCTGAGCTTTAAAAGACCAAGCTCTGTTGGGTAGTAAGGAGCAGCATATTCCAAAAGAAGGCAGCCACAAGAGAAAAGCCTTGGATGAAAAGCCTCGTCCATGTGAATGATGGAATTTATACAGCATGCTGATCAGCTCGCCGCGCTTGTGCCATTGAAACTGATATTGTCACTTGGGATTCGTGGTTGCAACACAGGACTTTGTAGACCAAGCAGAGCAACTTAAACTTAATCCATTCATTCACTAGAGCCCAGTTCAACGATTGCATAGCTGGAGTCACATGTTCTTGGTGGAGCAGACATCATATAAGCCTGGCTGCTGCAGCCAATGGAGTTTGGCATTACAATCATCCAATCTGTTTTTTTCTTTTAATATATATATATATATTTTGGTTTGTACCAATATTTCTGTACCAGCTTTTAATGCCATAAAAACATATGACTTTTCAAGATCCACAATTACGCTCAGTATTTCATTACACGCTCCCAATATTATGTTCCTCAAGTCAGGTGGACTCACGCTTTTAGGTAGGAAATAATGATCAACTGAAATGTTACAATAACTGTTGTTCTAGTAACATGTGCAGCCCTATCTCATATGCTACCTTTTCCTTAGATAAAGAAAGCCATGTGCATTTAAAGTATGAAGTCTTCTTGGGCAGCGCACCAAACTTCTCAGGTCACAAGTGTTAACGCAAGTTAGTTCTTGCAGCCCGTTTCCTTATCCCTGAGCTGTCTACCTACCCTATCTTCCCAACTGACTCACAGGATCCTCAGTGTGCCTATGGTCATTGACAAAAAGCGCCTTATATAGCCAAGATATCAGCCTGTGTTGGTTCCAAAGGTGAGGAGAACCTGCAGTAGTTTGTGGGTCTGTGGTTCAGCCTGTCACTCCAAATATGCTGTAATCAGTGTACTACGGATCCATAAACCAGAAATTGAGTGTCCAGCAGCCCACTGTCATTGACCATACAGGTCAGGCTTCTAAGTGTGCCATCAGCAAACCAATCTCCCACAGTGTCTAGCCGTCCAGCACAGCAGTCCATTCCCTTAGTCCTCTTGAAGTCAAGAACCCGCCCATGGGGATGGATAATCCAATTACATGGAGTGACGGGCACATAATGGGTTTTCTTGAGTGCTCACTTCCAATATTGTATCACTATTTTGAGAGGCTTAGCTTGTTGGATTGGGTTTATCCTTCAAGATTGCAACTAGCATGCCCTACTGGCATGGTTGAGTAATTTTGTCAGTTCCACGATATTCACTTTCACAATCCACTTATTCAGCCACTACAGCTGGGCCACTAGATAGTACATTTTGAAATCTGGGTCCCTCAGTCCCCCATTTCACACTGGGTGTTGTAGTACACACAGTGACATCCAATAGTGCCCACCATCCCAGGTCAATTCCCTGAAGAGTGTAGTTAGGGTTTCAAACCAGCTTTGAGGAATCCAAATCAGGAAATTTGCAAAGTAGCAGAGCACGCGCGGCAGCATCATCATTTTGGATAAGACAATCCAGGTCATGATGGGGAGTTTGAGCCAATGCAAAAGGTTATGTTTCCTGTCAAAGCCCAGAGTGTTCCTTCAAGTTCTCCTCTCAAGTGTTTGTGTTGTTTTGGTTGATCTATACCCCCAAATATTTGAGCACTGGTGTCTCACATTTAATGCCCAGCAGCGGCACCACGGTCGGTGCTTTTTTTTAGTTCAGGGGATATCTGGAATGCACAGGTCTTCTCCCAGGTAGTGCATTAGCCATATACCCTCCCAATTTTCTCCAGTAGTCGGACATACCTGGGAATTCGCTTGACCGAGTAGGGGGGTACAGTAGCATGTCGTGGATGAAGAGTGAGATGCCATGCTCTCTTTCTTGCAGTGGAATCCAGTAAGGTGTTTGTGTGCCAGAGAGCGGAAACTTAGCTTTGTCACTGTTTAATTTAAGTTAGTTATTGTGCCATCATCTATTTATGGCTGCTTTACAATTGTTCAAATGAACGGCCGCGGCCGTTATGTCCCTGACAATTATGTTATCTGCAAACATTAAAAAACATAAAGAATATGAATGATGCAATCAAATAGGCTAATAGGATGGTACACATATTAAACAGGAGTGATGACAGAGAAGAATCCTGTGGGATGCCACAGGTAATTTGGAAAGGAGCCATGGTGTAATTAGAAATAGCCACTTGTACTTCCCCACTAACACTAATGTATCCATTGCAGAGATTAATGTTTGATTTTGCACTCACAGGTTCATATCCCAGAGGATATATGACGTTACAACGCGTGCTGTTACAACGCATGCTGTTACAACGAAACTGTTACAACGCAAGTGGATTTACAACGCATGCCATTACAACGCAAGTCTTTACATCAACTTGCGCTAGATGGCGTGCTAACATTAGAAAAGTGTAATTTACTATTCCAACTCCAGTCCACTTAACAGTAGGGAAGGTGTTGGGATAGTAAACTACACTATTTGTAATGTTAGCACGCCATCTAGCGCAAGTCGATGTAAAGACTTGCGTTGTAATGGCATGCGTTGTAAATCCACTTGCGTTGTAACAGTTTCGTTGTAATGGTAGTGCGTTGTAAAAGTTGCGTTGTAAAGGTTGTTCCCCATCCCAGAAGCTTTACTTAGCCTTTCATCCTTTAGAGAAGGATTAAATTATAACCACTCAAGGGAGCAACAATAAAAATGCTTTGTTTGTTAATAACACCTAGTGATCCCTTCTGGTGAGTGTGTGCTCTAAAAATAGTAATCTGTTTTTTATGCTCACTTACTTTTTTTCACAAAGTGATGAATCACAGTAAATCAGATGCATGATAGTGCTTAGGATATGATGGATTCTGCCTCAATTCTATTGTCCTTTCAGATGCAAGGCAGACAAATGGCTGATTCTACCCCAGCTCAGCCACCTTTTAGACATATAACTGAATGTGTCCAGAACTACTACTAATTCAGTCACTGGTCTTACATGTGACTGAATTTCAACCAGCCCTACCAGCCTTTCAGAGGCTCCTGGTACTGGCTCTTAAGGGACACTCCTGGGATGTGACCGAATATTGCTCGCTTCTGGCAGCCTGTGAACGGTACTGCAGACATGATGACTTTGCTCTAATGCTGCCTGTTTTTCATAGACAAGCCCAGTAATTGACTGCATGTTACCCCATGTCCTGTGACACCTTACAGAAAATTAAAATGCCCCCACTTTGAACTAAACCTCTGATGGCACCAAGTAAGCAAAGCAAATGAGCCTAACCCTCTATAGAAGAGCTCCCTTCTTTCTTCCATCCAAGCATCTTTCCAATCATCCTTTTATCTTTCCAGCCACCCGCTGTTATCTACTATTTCACCTTTACATTCTGTCATCCATCATTCAATCTTACTCTATTCCATCCAAACATCCACTCTGTCCTTCATCAGTCTGTCTTTCCATCCATCTACCCATCCACTCTGACATCCATCCATCCACTTTGCCATCCATTCATCCATCCATCCATCCACTCTGCATTCTATCCATCATTCATCCATCCATCCATCTTGCCATCCATCCATCATACATTCATCCACTCTGCCAACTACCTATCTGTCCGGTATTTAGACAGAATTTCGGAAACACAAATACCTTGGGACAAAATATTGTGTCAAAAATATCAAGGACAAAAATATTGTGAAGATAAGTTTTTACAGGTAAGTAAAGTTTTACTATATACAACTCTACATATATGTACCTTGAAGATATATCTATATCTTCAAGGTACGTAGATGTGGTGTTAAGAATAGTACATTTATACATACCTATTTGTACTTACCATCTTGATATTTTGGTCTCAACATTTTTGACTCAATATTCTGTCCACACAATATTTGCATTTCTGATACTTTGTCAGGGATCCCTCCAGAGGACTTCAACCCATCAGCGCCATGCTCACACCCATTCTGAATGCCTCCACCTGCTTCCCAGATCCTTGGAAACATGAAACCCATTGCGGAAGAAACCCTCTGTGGACCCTTCTACATTCGCCAACTACAGATCGATATCCCTGCTACAATTCTCAGCCAAGGTCTTAAAGAAAATCATTAACAGGCACCTCACCGAATACCTCAGTGACCAACAACTCCTCGATAACCGTCAGTCTAGTTTCAGAACCAACAACAGCATGGAAACTGCCCTCATCGCTGCCACCGATGATATCCGAATGGCTCGAGACGGAGGAGACACGACAGCCTTTATCCTCTTGGACCTCTCAGCAGAATCTGACACAGTCTTCTACCCCATCCTCATCCAATGCCTACGCAACACTGAAATCCAAGGACATGCACTCCGACGGATCTGCTCCTTCATGACTATAAGGACCCAGTCAGTCAACCTGGAACCGTCCACCTCAGATGCTCACGACCTCATTTTCAGGATTCTTCTGAGCGTGACCCTCTTCAATACATACATGATCCCTCTCGCCAGCATCATCTGCTCTCGCAACATCAATGTCCTCTCCTACGCCGATGACACACAGCTCATTCTCTCTTTCATAGATAAGAAGCCGAGTACCTGGATCAAGTTCAATGCCTGCATGACTGAAATCACCTACTGGTGAAGACCAACTAACTGCCTACATCTCAACACAGACAAGACCAAAACATTATCTGTGGGAAGTGCACATCAGCGTGTTATTACACTTGGTGGCGAACAAAGCTAGGACCAACACTTAACACCACTACACACGCCAAAAACCTTGGGATCTCCACTGATAGCAAACTCGAAATGACAGCCCAAGTCATTGCCGTCACCGCCTCATGCTTCCATACCCTGAAACTGCTGAGGAAGATTTTCAAATGGCTCCCAATCAGCACCCCATAAACTGCCATGCAAGCCCTGGTCACAAGCAAGATGGACTACAGGAATACCCTATGTGCTGGGATCAAGCAAAAAAGCACTAGAAGCCTGCAGACCATTCCGAATCACTATCACCTCTCTTGCCGCACTCACAACATACCACACCTGAAGGAGCTCCACTGGCTCTCCATTCACAAACGAGCACCATTCAAATTTCTCACCCACACTTTCAAAGCACTACATAACACTGGCCCAGAATACCTCAACAATTTCATCTGCTTTCACAAACCTTCAGACATCTCTGTTTATCCAAACTCCTTCTTGCACAAATTCCACGCATATGGAAAAACGCATTCGGCAGTCGAGCTTTTTCTGACATTGCTCCTAAGTCATTTAATGACCTGCTGCTACACAGAAGAGCCTCCTCCTCACTTCTTGAATTCCGCAAGTAACTGAAGACCTGGATTTTCGAGTGGTCCCACTAAGCCCAAGGTGTGGCTCGAGTCACACCTGCTTAGCACCAGGGTACCCTCCTGGGTGATAGTGAGCTCTAAAAATATGCGTAACATAAAATGTTATGGACATCTCAGTAACATGGTGCACATCTGGCATCCTAGCCTCTAAAGTCCTGTGATGACACCTTTGATAGAAGGAATTTCCATGATGTTATGGTTGGAAAAGAGGATGTTTTGACATCATTGCCCTAGTGGCATGGAAGGCCATTTAAAAACCCTTTCAAAATCAAGTTGTATTGATACCAAGAACCCACTCAACTTCATCATCTTTTGACACCGGGGGTCCTCTTGACCTCATGGAACCTTCTTGATGGTGAGGGCTCATGTCAACTTTGAGATACCGCCTAAACGTTCAACAAAAAGGCAGGATAGCCTCTGAGGTCCTCTGGGAGTCGCAGATTGGGGTCACAAGATGTCTTGGTAGGTGGAAAGCCCATCAATGGTGCTTTCAATGCACTGGCTGGTAGCAATCTGGGGAATAGCACCTGGCAGCCGCAGTAGAGACCCGGAACACAAAAGGCTAGCAAGGACTGTCAACATTTTTCTTTTGTTAGATCCAGCCTTACAGAAAAAAATATTTGCAAACAAAAACACAATTCAAAGCTAAAAGACAGTGGTGAAAACAAAATACATTATTAAGTCTGCCCCATGTTCAGCAGACTTAGGCAAACCAGGCACGTGGGAACCAGGAGGGTAACAATGGTTAATTGGAAATAGTTTCAAATTTCCTTAGAAGTTCTATGAAAATTGAATGTGGATATGGTATATTGATAAAAAAAATCCTTGATTGCATATGCTATACTACGCTTGAAACATAATCAGTAATACTTGATTATTGTCATATACTGTATGATACTCCGACTATCCATATATTTCACTAAAAATATTGGAAAAAAATCCTGCCTCATGTTCTTGCCAGATTCATACCAACAGGAATGCTTTAGCTCGGAGAATATAGGCAAGGTGAAAATCTGACTTTTTTTTCCATGAAGAACAACTATGATGAAGATAAATCATTTTAAATGCTGCAGTAAGCACTTTAAAAAAAACTGTCTGTTGAAAGGGATGCCATTCACAGAGAGCCAAAAAACTGAACGACAGACTAACCACCACTGTGCTAATTTTTGGGGCTCTGGAGCTCCTTAGCTGCCTTTTAGAGACCATTCAGCCTTATCCCTATGTGAGACTGCATGTCCATGGAGACAATTATCTTTTTTGCTTTCGCTTTTAATGGTTGTTTGAGTATTGTAGACAGAAATTTCATCAAATTAAATATTTTTTCCTAAACATTATTTACATAACGGGGGAAAATAAAATGGAATTACTTGACAGTCTGATCCATGAGCCTTTTAAAACATTTTGAAATTTTAAATGAGATTTTTTATATACTTTAAGAAATTGGTGATAGAGATTTTGCATTAAGGTAGAATTGCACTTATGCAGGAATAGTGTTTCTGATGGCTATTAAGTATGACCAAATTCGATGAAATAGCCTGAACTCTTCCTAAAATACGTCAATCCATCTTAGAACTTGTTTGCCAAATTTCATGCAGCTTTGTCAAGGGAGACAAAAGGTATAAGCAGGTCCAAATGTTGCGCTATCCATTCACAATCCACCACAATGGTTGTTAAACATCACACCACACAACACAAAAAATTACACCAATGATGGAAGGTAAGGGTTGATCCGACTTAGGTTACTTTTCTGTAGAGGTTTCAAATGTTAGAAGAAAAAGCGAAATAGTGCTATGTCAACAGCAATCACATTGAGGACCAAAATTAGAATGAAATATCAAACCTGATTGGCAGATACTCAAAAACATCTTTGTCAAGTATTTGGTGCAATAGCCATTACAAGTTTTGAGCAGACATCTCGTCCCCTCTAAAAAAATCCTGATGCCACGTTGATTCAGTGAAAGTGCACACCTACTCTGGATGACCATGAAAGACACCAGGGTCAGAAAATTGCTCAATCATTAAAGAAAAGATAAAACAATATGTGACTCTCAGACTAGCACAACATGTTCTCTAATCAAGCAAACAAAAACATTTTGCCCTACCTTCGGGTTAAGGGAAATTTGCAGAAATGTGTGAGTTGGGCAACCCGATTTCCATATGAAACAATAAATAGACCTTGGACTTATGTGTGTACTCACAATCCCTTGTGCCTCGTACGCCCTTTCTTCTATGCACTTTATATTATGACTTGGTGACCAGGGAGGGTTTCCAAAGGAATCAGAACTTACGATTGCTTCTGGTTATTGTAATTAATGGATTGAGTTAGTGCACCTTCTATACACTTGCCTGATTTAAATCACATGTTTCTCTTTTGTCCTTTATACTCCTTCTTATCATATTTCTTCTCTTCCTCCACAGCTAACATATGACCCCTTAAATACCTCACACTGATTTCCAAGTTTAGTGATACGGATGTCCAGCTGCTGGCTCTGCTCCCTGGTGGAACTGCACTCTGCCTCCATGCGGGTCTTCTCTAGCTGCAGGGTGTTAAGCTGGCTCTTCAGAGCTCGGTGTTCGGCCAGCAACTCCTCCTGCTCCTGTCCTGCATGGCTGAGTGACCTTTTCAACCTGAAATAACACACAGAGAGACAGTTAAATCTAACTCAGTTACTTACAAGGTAAAGCTAGAGAAGGAGGTAGCCTATGCTACATCCATGGTGGTAGAGTCCATCTGCTAAGGCCTGGGAAAAGGTAAGTCTTCTGGTAAAGGACAATGCAGCGACTAGGAAGAATTTCAAGGATTGTCCTACCAGAAAAACCAAATAGCGCATTAAAGGTGATGCCCAAACATTGTATGGATACAGAACAAATCCAACCACAAAAAATAACAAATATGACCATCAAACACAATCACCAAATAAACTATTGATACCCTAACATACAATGCACCAAACACATAAAATAGCTTTCTGAGAAGGCAACCAAAAACCAAATGAATATGCCACAGAAATAGCCAGAACAAACGAATGGACAGCCACCAAATGCAACCACCACAAACCACTTGCATAGCGACTTAACAGTAAAGAAGAAAAACCTATGTACACCCAGAAAGGATAACATAATTACAGCATTTGGATACCCCAACAAAATCATACGAGTACCAGCAGAAGACAACCATCACACATAGGAAAGTCTCTAAAGGTATCCACAACTTTAAAAAAGCCAAAGTTAATACATTTGAATCATATGGATAACAATTTCAACATTTGAATGACATCTACTTCATAAGCCATGAAAAGTCACATCACACACAGGGGGTCACCAAAAATATGTGAATCCTCACAAGAGAAAATCTATAACACCAAATCAATCCTCACCTAATCCATCTAAACAGGCTATACCTTGACTGCCACATGGCCATCAAAAAGTACACTGACTACAGGACCATGCAACCAAAATAAAAAGAATGGATCTTCAATATCCACTATAATATAAAAAGAGATGGCTTTTGAACCAAGCTGGAACCCCTTGGGTTTTGCAAACCTATCATACTGACACCAAAGAGAATATGATTCCCTACACTGTACACTCCTCCACCAACTAAGTTTTTCTTAATCAACAAATATTGGTGTCACAAAGGTTGCACCAGAATTTCAGAGGGCATGGTAGTGTATGTGGACCTTAATTCATAGTTTCAGGTAACTTAGATAAGGGATCTTCACTTTTTTCTTCACTTTCGGGCAGGAAGGATATGAATTGTTCATGAAGTTAATGTAGATACTCATGATGGAAAACCAGGGTTTAAAGGTAGTTTGTCTTCCTTCCCCATCATGGTATCCTCTGAATAGTCAGAAGCACTGACCAGAAAACAATAGGCACTTATAGCTTCGAAACATGAGAATGGAAATTTACCAATCTAAAGAAATACATCACATGGAACTTAGCACAAGACAGAGATGACAACTCGAAAACTAAGGGACAAAAACTGAGACAGCTACATCCTGCAAAGAAAACCGGACCGACCTAAGAACCTATTTTGAGATAGAGCCAGGACAGTGAGGCTTGTAAAGGCTTTTCAAGAACTTCATGGATTGTTGCTGAAAATATCCCTATTAAGGCCTTACTGGAAATGGTATCAACAAATAATTTTCCTCACAAAAATGCACTCAAGTTTGGATAGTAAAGCCTTCTCAATATTAATTATAAAGATGCGCTGCTACCCATTAGGCAATCCTACAGGGCTTGGGCCACAGATTACAAGCATTAGATTAGAGAATACAACACGCATGGTTTCAGTAAGAAAACCAAAATGCTTCCTATCCCTACCATGTTGTGAACATATCACTGACAAACTGATCGACCTATAGGAAAAAATATGAAAACTACACATGAAAACGAAGAGGGTTGAAATACAAAAAAGTGTGTAGTAATGAAATAATTATAATGTGTACCAGCATGCAAGGGCTGCAGATGGCTCATCAAGCTGCCTCAAAAGAAAAACATCTGGTAAAAGAGGATTTAAAAAGAGGATCCGTGAAAGGTAAAAGAGGGACAAAGAAGATCCATATGTAGGAAATATCTAGACCTACTTTCAGAAATGAGTCAGATGCCTTCCGTTGAGGCAGAAAGATGGGGACACACAGAGACACACACTCTCTCTTTATAGAAGGAAAGCTTATTTTCTCATTAAACAATTTGTACCACATTTTTGAAAAATACGGTATAAATTACTGACTTTCATGCTTTCAAAGAAGGTGGAGATTTGTAAACTGATCAAATTGATAAAATCTATGACAGCGGTTCCCAAAGTGTATTTTTTACCATTAACATGGAATGCCCCAGAGACAATTTTAGCCGTGAAAAACAGAAAAACATTTCAATGAAAGTACACCAAATCACAAATGTTTGTAGTGAACTTCAGTTTGATGCATTTCGTTGGTTTGGTGTATTTTCCTTGAGCTATTTAGAAGCTCCAAGTGAAAAACAAACTGCCAATAATGCATGCATCTATTATATAAACTCATTACATGTTCATAAGGTCAGAAAAATCTGAAAATGAGAAATACGTGTTCTCATGGGATGATGGTTGGTAAAGGAACACTGACACAGCAAGTTGTTTCCGGAACCTCTAAAAATGTATTTGCTTATCCAATATTTCCCCAGCCTTGATGTTGGGCAGCTTTGTCCAAGAACAGAAGGCAGAGGGGGAAGTTAACTTCTGCTTTTGTTTTCAAATTGTACTGTCCCATGTTGTGTAGCCTTCTAGTCCAGGATGCCTTGGGGGCGGGGATTCCATCTACATTTATAATCAATAATGCATTAGCAACTTCACTCAAATTTGTATACAAATATTTCAGTGGGGTGTCACCCTCACTATAGTCCCTGGCAAAGGCCGAGAAGGGATTCTGACAGCCACCGATATGCCAGCCCGACAAATAATTTGCACCCACAAACGGGTATCCCCCTTGCCATGAACCAGGGGAGAAGGACCCAGTATGCAAATACAGGGGACAGTTTAACTGCCCTAGTCCTGCTTTAACACGTGTGAGGATGAAGAAGGACCTAGCCTCCTAACAGCTGTACTGGTATCCAGTTTGCAGCTGTAAACAGGGAGCTGTCACCCTTTCATGTCCTCCTTCACTGTTATTTCTTTAAGGGTAAAAGTTGCTTCACTGTCCTGTCAGCAATTGCAAAACAGCTTCCTGGGTAGTTGTCAACTTGTCCTTGTCCACCTTGGCCCACCAAAAAGCTGTGAGCAGGGAGGACCAGGTTAGGCGATAGCTGCTCTAGAGCAGACACTGTGGCAGGTGTTCTCTGCTGCTTTAAAAAAAATAACAAAGAAAAATACCCCCACCTGCTGAAAGGGTAGGCCAGGGTGGACTGTGAGCAAACAGTACTCCTGTCCATCTGTGGTGTCTCTTTGTAAATTGTTGATGAAATTAATTGTGCACTTTCAATAATAACAATAGAACATTCTTTTTGTAAATAAACATCTGTGTCTGTTGAATGTTTGATACATGGGTTCTTGCCTCAGTTAGAAGCAGTAAAAAAGGACTATACTATATAAATAGAGCAGGGAATTATAACAACTATTTTGTCAAGGCAAAAAATGAAAACACTACTATTTTATTTTCTCTCCATTCTTGTTCGGTGCACAAATACCGGCCCCCGAGACAACAATGCCTGTCCTAGGGACAGGAATGTACTACAGTTAGTTCCCATGATAGGAACAACTAAGTATTGAAAAGGTCTTCCAGGAAATCTTTAACAACCGAATTATTGAAAAAGATGTTCAAGAATGGCATTTATGATATGTAGCAATGGCTGCCAAATATATGTTATATATTTTAATGAAAGAACAAGCCAGATAAAGCCAAATAAAACATGTAAGGTGGCACCATAAATGAAAAAAGTGATATATATATATATATATATATATAGATATATATATACATATATATATCCAAACACACCTGGTCCTCAGCTAGTGAGCAACGTCCGTTACATCCACCTTCACACCAAGGAACCACGAACCACCGATTAGAAGCAACAAGATGTTTATTGAAGCTGTTAGTTCTCTAGAAGACGCGTTTCGGGCGCCACTCGCCCTTGTTCACATCAATATATATATATATATATTATCTACTGGCGGTCGCCAGTTGATATTTATAGTTAGGACCGTGTTTCCATAGGAAATCTGAAAATTCTATTTTGAATGACTTTGGCGCCGGTTGACGAATCCTCGCAAATTTTTCAAAATAGGTGGGGCGCTCCGCTCCGCTCCTACCCTGAAAGTCTCGGGGTGATTAGTCACGCGGGGGCCGAGAAAAAAGGGGGGTCCCAAAACGCGTTTTCCCCATGCATTTTTCCATAGGGACCTTTAGTCCAAGGTACAGCCCGAACTGCTGAACAGAATTACTTGAAATTTGGCAGAGAGGTAGTCCTCAGGTCAGGGATGTGCCTTTTGAATATCTGGAGTCAATCTGTTCAGTAGTTCCTGAGAAAATTTCAGTTAAAAGTACATATATATCTATAAGCGCGCACTGTGCGCGCACGGT
The DNA here is from genome assembly GCF_964204655.1 of Triturus cristatus. Taxonomy (NCBI): domain Eukaryota; kingdom Metazoa; phylum Chordata; class Amphibia; order Caudata; family Salamandridae; genus Triturus; species Triturus cristatus. The sequence continues at coordinate 736,439,041 of NC_140592.1, forward strand.
GCGCGCACGGTGACGTGCGCGAGAGCAATTCTGATTGGTTGTTAGATGTGAGTAAACATTCTAATCAGTCGAAATCAGGAAGTGTCGGCCGCCATTTTGTCTCTCGCAGTCTGAGGCAGTGAAAAACAAAGGTGTAGAACGTGAAAAGGGGGCACGGTGGACAGTTCCTGACCCCCTAGCCTTTGTCAGGGGGTCACTGAAGGACCACCAAGGGTGAAAAAAAAGAATATTTTTTTGACGAAAAAGCGCGGGGTGCGCGCACCATGCGTGCACGGCACGCACAACGCATCGTGGGCGCTCGGTGCGCGATGCGCACGGTGCGCCCACAGAGTGCGCACGGCGCGCGAAGCGCACGGTGCGCGCACGGTGAAAAACCTGAAAAAAAAAATATTAATAAATACATAACTTAGCATTTAAAAAACTGTACAAATTCACTTAAAAAACCATAGATTTCACACACGTTATAGTTAGGAATTAGCATTTAAAAAACCTTGCAAATTCACTTAAAAAACCATAGGTTTCACACATGTTATAGTTAGCTGGACATTTCTCTCGTAAAAAACCAATGAAATTCCCCCGTTATAGTTAGTGCAGGCAACTATAACTCACGCGACCGCAATCCTCTGCTGATGACGTCAGATATTACATCACTGATTACATATGTGTCTTTCTGAAAAATAAATATTTGTAATATATGTATAGCTAAAGATTAATGGAAGAAGACATGGGTAAATAGGTGTCTAAATACAGTGATGTAATATCTGACGTCATCAGCAGAGGATTGCGGTCGCGTGAGTTATAGTTGCCTGCACTAACTATAACGGGGGAATTTCATTGGTTTTTTAAGGGGGCCACGAGGTTGGAATCATGCCAGGACCTTAAAGTGGAACAGCAGCATTTTAAATTGCAAAACGAACTTGCACTCTGAGGCCCATTGGAGGGCTGAAAATCTGCAACAACCTGAGAGACACAGCACCCATTTGGGCAGGCATTTTTTGGCACACACTACAGATCCCAGAAGGCAATGCTCATTAGAGGGCGGGGAATTAATTATTCAAAGGTGTGTCAGCTTGTGAAACTCAGTGTTGAGCCTTTGAGAAAGGAGCAAGGAGCTCTGAAATGCATCAGGCTGGAACTTTAATTGGAATGCAGGTTGCAGTTTTTGTTGAAATAAAGGCTTTCACAAGCAAGCTGCTGTTCGAGTGCATCCTTGCTCTAGGGGCAACTTGTGGAACTGTGTTTATCTCGGCAGCCCAGCCGTGGAGGATTGCACCACCCTGACATTTAAGGGGGCCACGAGGTTGGAATCATGCCAGGACCTTAAAGTGGAACAGCAGCATTTTAAATTGCAAAACGAACTTGCACTCTGAGGCCCATTGGAGGGCTGAAAATCTACAGCAACCTGAGAGACACAGCACCCATTTCGGCAGGTATTTTTTGGCACACACTACAGATCCCAGAAGGCAATGCTCATTAGAGGGCGGGGAATTAATTATTCAAAGGTGTGTCAGCTTGTGAAACTCAGTGTTGAGCCTTTGAGAAAGGAGCAAGGAGCTCTGAAATGCATCAGGCTGGAACTTTAATTGGAATGCAGGTTGCAGTTTTTGTTGAAATAAAGGCTTTCACAAGCAAGCTGCTGTTCGAGTGCATCCTTGCTCTAGGGGCAACTTGTGGAACTGTGTTTATCTCGGCAGCCCAGCCGTGGAGGATTGCACCACCCTGACATTTAAGGGGGCCACGAGGTTGGAATCATGCCAGGACCTTAAAGTGGAACAGCAGCATTTTAAATTGCAAAACGAACTTGCACTCTGAGGCCCATTGGGGGGCTGAAAATCTGCAACAACGTGAGAGACACAGCACCCATTTGGGCAGGTATTTTTTGGCACACACTACAGATCCCAGAAGGCAATGCTCATTAGAGGGCGGGGAATTAATTATTCAAAGGTGTGTCAGCTTGTGAAACTCAGTGTTGAGCCTTTGAGAAAGGAGCAAGGAGCTCTGAAATGCATCAGGCTGGAACTTTAATTGGAATGCAGGTTGCAGTTTTTGTTGAAATAAAGGCTTTCACAAGCAAGCTGCTGTTCGAGTGCATCCTTCCTCTAGGGGCAACTTGTGGAACTGTGTTTATCTCGGCAGCCCAGCCGTGGAGGATTGCACCACCCTGACATTTAAGGGGGCCACGAGGTTGGAATCATGCCAGGACCTTAAAGTGGAACAGCAGCATTTTAAATTGCAAAACGAACTTGCACTCTGAGGCCCATTGGAGGGCTGAAAATCTGCAAGAACCTGAGAGACACAGCACCCATTTGGGCAGGTATTTTTTGGCACACACTACAGATCCCAGAAGGCAATGCTCATTAGAGGGCGGGGAATTAATTATTCAAAGGTGTGTCAGCTTGTGAAACTCAGTTTTGAGCCTTTGAGAAAGGAGCAAGGAGCTCTGAAATGCATCAGGCTGGAACTTTAATTGGAATGCAGGTTGCAGTTTTTGTTGAAATAAAGGCTTTCACAAGCAAGCTGCTGTTCGAGTGCATCCTTGCTCTAGGGGCAACTTGTGGAACTGTGTTTATCTCGGCAGCCCAGCCGTGGAGGATTGCACCACCCTGACATTTAAGGGGGCCACGAGGTTGGAATCATGCCAGGACCTTAAAGTGGAACAGCAGCATTTTAAATTGCAAAACGAACTTGCACTCTGAGGCCCATTGGAGGGCTGAAAATCTGCAACAACCTGAGAGACACAGCACCCATTTGGGCAGGTATTTTTTGGCACATACTACAGATCCCAGAAGGCAATGCTCATTAGAGGGCGGGGAATTAATTATTCAAAGGTGTGTCAGCTTGTGAAACTCAGTGTTGAGCCTTTGAGAAAGGAGCAAGGAGCTCTGAAATGCATCAGGCTGGAACTTTAATTGGAATGCAGGTTGCAGTTTTTGTTGAAATAAAGGCTTTCACAAGCAAGCTGCTGTTCGAGTGCATCCTTGCTCTAGGGGCAACTTGTGGAACTGTGTTCATCTCGGCAGCCCAGCCGTGGAGGATTGCACCACCCTGACATTTAAGGGGGCCACGAGGTTGGAATCATGCCAGGACCTTAAAGTGGAACAGCAGCATTTTAAATTGCAAAACGAACTTGCACTCTGAGGCCCATTGGAGGGCTGAAAATCTGCAACAACCTGAGAGACACAGCACCCATTTGGGCAGGTATTTTTTGGCACACACTACAGATCCCAGAAGGCAATGCTCATTAGAGGGCGGGGAATTAATTATTCAAAGGTGTGTCAGCTTGTGAAACTCAGTGTTGAGCCTTTGAGAAAGGAGCAAGGAGCTCTGAAATGCATCAGGCTGGAACTTTAATTGGAATGCAGGTTGCAGTTTTTGTTGAAATAAAGGCTTTCACAAGCAAGCTGCTGTTCGAGTGCATCCTTGCTCTAGGGGCAACTTGTGGAACTATATATATATATATTCACTGAAAAAACCATAGGTTTCACACACGGTATAGTTAGGAATTAGCATTTAAAAAACCTTGCGAATTCAGTGAAAAAACCATAGGTTTCACACATGCTATAGTTAGCTGGAGATTTTACTCATAAAAAAACCAATGAAATTCCCCCGTTATAGTTAGTGCAGGCAACTATAACTCACGCGACCGCAATCCTCTGCTGATGCTAATACTGTATTTAGACACTTATTTGCCCATGTCTTCTTCCATTAAATTTTAGCTATACATATATTACAAATATTTTTTTTTCATAAAGACACATATGTCATCAGCAGAGGATTGCGGTCGCGTGAGTTATAGTTGCCTGCACTAACTATAACGGGGGAATTTCATTGGCTTTTTATGAGTAAAATCTCCAGCTAACTATAGCATGTGTGAAACCTATGGTTTTTTCACTGAATTTGCAAGGTTTTTTAAATGCTAATTCCTAACTATAACGTGTGTGAAACCTATGGTTTTTTCAGTGAATTTGTACGGTTTTTTAAATGCTAAGTTACTTTACGCCGTTCGTGGCGTGCGCGCCCACTTAACGCAGTTAGTTCCGTGCGCGCACGCTGCGCTTCGCGCACCGTGCGCGCACATTGAGCACGCGGTGCGCTTCGCGCACCGCGCGCCCACTTTACGCAGTTAGTGCCGTGCACGCACGGTGGGCACGCGGTGCGCTACGCGCACCGTGTGCCCATGTTACGCTGGATGGGCAATGTACGCACGATGCGCTTCGCGCACCGTCCGCTCACGGAGGACATATTATGCGCTTCGTTATGGATGGTAATCATTTAATAGTTCTTTTTCTTAATATGCCATGCACAAAAGGTGCCATACGGGCACCGTTTGCACACGGGGTTGGGAAAGTGTGGATAATGTTTTTTTTTTAATTAATTTTTACCGTACGCGTACGGTAAGCGTAATCGGCGTTTTTTCGAAAAAACAATAAATTAAATTTTTGGCCTTGGGGGTTCTTTAGGAACACCATAATCAAGGCTAGGTGGTTGGGAGTTGTCAAACCTGCCTCTTTATATGTTTTTAGCCTTTGTTTTTTTTCCCCCCTTAGAGTGCGAGAGAGAAAATGGCGGCCGCCGCTTCCTGGTTTCGACCGATTCGAATGTTTACTAAGATCTAACAGCCAATCAGAATCGCGCTCGCGCACGTCACCGTACGCGTACGGTAAGCTTACCGTAAGCGCACGGTAAGCGCACCGTAAGCTGCCTCAGATATATATATTGATTTAAATGCTATTTTCTCAGGAACTACTGAAGAGATTTACACCAGAGCTACAAAAGGCACTTCCTTGACCTGTAGACTACCTCTCTGCCAAATTTCAAGTAACTCTGTTCAGCCGTTCGGGCTGTAGCTGTGTCTAAAGGTCCTATGGAAAAATGCATGGGAAAAACGCGTTTTGGGACCCCCCTTTTTTCTCAGCCCCCGCTTGACGAATCCCCCCGAGACTTTCAGGGTAGGAGCGGAGCGTAGCGCCCCACCTATTTTGAAAATTTCGCGAGGATTCGTCGACCGGCGCCAAAGTTATTCCGAATAGAATGTTGCGGTTTTCCTATGGAAACAGGGTCCTAACTATAACTACCTACTGGCGACCGCCAGTAGGTAATAGATATATATATATATATATATATATATATATATATATATATATATATATATATATATATATATCTATTAGCCACTAGTTAGGATTCTCAGAGATAGGAATTCCGCAGGTTATTGCTTCTTAATAACTTTCCCATCGTTTAATGAATAGCCATTCTACAGAGAACTGGCTCTGTGAGGCAACTGCCAATATAAGGCATCATGGGTAGTTAAAGCTCCTGAAGTCTAAAAGAGGCAGGAGGTATACTCAACTCATAATCAAAGCCTATCAAGCTGCAAGTTTACCCATTATTAGAGCTGTATACTGCTGTCTAGACATAGGTGCTGTAATGTAGATTTGAGAACAACAAGTACTTATCTTCGGGAATGCTCTTTCTGGTGGATACTCTATCTAATTGCAGATTTCTCACATTAGAATACTCCCCAGGCAACAGACTGGATCAGGAACACTTTTCTTCAAGCAGTGCTTCTGTGTGCTACTAGATGGAGCCATGTGGCTCTGTGCTGACTTCTGGGGCGCCCGAGAAATGATGAAGTCAAGCAGCATATATGCACCATTCAGGTGAGATGAATTCAGGTGCGCTGATCTTTTCCTCTTCTGCACCCTCATACATGAGTGTGAACAATTGTTGCCACCAGTGTGTTAAATACTAATTTGAGACCGTTATAGATGTTACGAAGAGGACACTCCACTGAATGGCGAAGTAAGACGGCAGTGAGGAATTTGCAGTTTGATAATGTATCAACCAGACAGAGCGCTCCCGAAGGTAAGTCATTTGTTATTCTGATGGATACTTCTAGACACAGATCCTTCACCTTAGAATAGTTACCAAAGCAGTACCTCCCTAGGTGGAGGGTTTGTGGAGTAGACTCACATCAAAAAGTCTTGCAGGACCAAGCAGGCAAAATGTACTTCCCACTCATCATGGCAGTCTAGGTGACCAGAGCTTTGTGAATGTAGGCACTGATGCCCATATCACAGCCTGGCAGGTGTCAAGGAAAGGCACTCTGCCTACCAATGCAGTGGTAGAGTCTTAGCCCTAGCGGAATGGGCTCTCAGACCTTCTGGAGCCTGCTCCTTGGCATGTGTGTAGCAGATAATAATGCAGAGGACTAACCACCTCAACAGGGTCCTCTTCTGCACAGCCTTCCCATTCTTTGCTCAAGAGAATCCACAAGAAGTTGATCATCCACTTGATGGTCGTTGGTATGATCAATGTAAAAGCTTAAGTCCCTTTCGGGGTCCAACCAAAAGCGCCTCTCTTCCTCTTTCAAGGGGTGAGCAAAGAATGCTGGTAGAGTGATGGATTGTCAATGTGGAAACTGTCACAACTTTTGGAAAGAATGCCGGTGAGTGCTCAGCACCAAATTATTCAGACAAAAGGTGGTGTAGGGCACTTGCACTGAAAATGTCAGAAGTTCACTAACACGATGAGCTGATGTAATCGCAATGAGGAAGATGGTCTTTAAAATCATGTGACCCAGAAAGCAGCAATGCTGCAGATTAAAGGCCATACACAGGAGAATATCAAGTTAAGGTCTCCTACCAAAACATTTGGGAGGGAACGTGTGTTAAAACCTATAAACAGTCTCATCATGACAGATGATGTAAACAAGGACAGTTGTCAGGCAAACACAAACAAGTTCAAAAGACTCACAAATAAACTTTAAGAGTGCCCACTTCAAAACCTTGCTGGGCTAAAGATAAAACAAACAAAAGAAGTATGATAGCTTTAGGTGTAAGAGGACAGTCTTGCGAATGCCACAACAGGCAACAAATTTGTCCCAGCATGCAGCATAAATGGATTTCATGCAAGGGCGCCTTGCAGCAAGGATGACATCTACCACTTCAGGCAGCAGTTAAAACACAGTAAGTTGCCACTGATCAATATCCACACATGTACGTGTAGATTACACAGATTTGAGAGCGGACCTGGCCATGTTTCTGAGACAGGAGTTCTTCCAGACGTCGAAGCCTGATCAGAGGACACATGCACATGGCCAGAAGTTCCAGGTATCATACTCAACTGGAACAATCTCGGGCCACTATCCAGAGCCACTAGGATGATTTGGGCCAGCTTGTTCCTGATCTTTTTCAAAACTCAGGGTAGGAAAGGCAGTGGCAGGAAAGCATAGAGTCCTGTGTTCCAACCCAGCTAGAAAGCATCTTCTAAGAAGTGCTCTTGCCAAAATTTTGAACGTGCATAGCATTTGATACCATGCGCTCTTAAAAAGAACTAGCCACTGTTCTCCACACAGCTAGAGGACACCCTGTGCCACCTTGGGATGTAGACACCACTCATGTTCTATTAGACACTGGTCAGCTCAGCTCGTCTGCTCTGGCATTCAGAGATCATGCCAGATGGTTGTCGATCAGGAAGATACCTTGGCTCTTCAACCACCTCCAGAGGCACAGAGCCTCCTGATGCATGACCCTGGTCCCCTTTTTGCCCTGCTTGTTGCAGAACCACATGGTGGTGGTGTTGTTTGTGTGAACCTAGACCAGCCTACGCTTGATGGATGAGAGAAAGGATTTCAAAGACAGAGGAATGTCCTGCAACTCCACCAGACATGGGGTTAGCCCTCTGCCAGAGACCATAGTCCCGATCTCCACCTCCCCAACATGACCTCCCCAGCCCAGAAAAGAGGCATCTGTCACCACCATCAGCTCTGGGTGGGGAAGGGAGATGCACCTGCTGCTGGATCAACTGTATTTAAGCAGCCACCTTTGCAAATCTCAATCTGTCTCCTCTGGGACCTAGATGGTATTGGCCACATTTCCTTGGCGCAGGAACCTTCTGATCTTCAAAGTACAATGCAGCGCATTCATGTGCCACCTGGCATAACTGATAAAAATGATGTAGGAGGCTAAGAGGTTAAGAACCCTCAGAGCAGCTCCCACCATGATCCAAGACTGAGCCAGAAACTTCAAGATCATAGCCTGAATGTCCTGGGCTCACTGCAGCAGAGGGAAAGCCCTGAACTCCTCTGTATCCAGGATTTCTCTAATGAATGGAAGCCTCTGTGAAGGCATCAGGTGGGACTTTGGCTCGTTGATAATGAACCCTTATGATGTTGAGAGATTTCACATTGTCCAGAGGCGGTCCATGGCTAACTGTGGCAGGTCTGCCTTCAACGGCCAGTTGTCGAGGTACGGGAATACTGATATACCCAACCTCCGAAGATGGACTGCAGCCATTGTCATCACTTTTGTGAACATCCAAGGGACACTGGTGAGGCCAAAAGGGAACATAACAAACTGAAAATGTTCCTGGCCTACCATAACCTGCAGATAACACCTGTGGGACTGCAGGAAAGATATATGAAAATGAGCATCCTGAATGTCTAAGGACATCCACCAGTCACCTGGGTCCAGAGCAGATAGGATCTGGGGCAAGGTGAGCATCTTTAATTTGTCCTTCAACAGGAAGGTATTCAGAGACTAGAGATCCAACCCTTATTCAGAATGAGGAAACAGTGAGAGTAACAAACTCCTACTCTTCTTAGTCCGGAACCCTGTCAATGACACCTATTGACAGCAGCAGTGGTACCTACTATAACAGAATGGACAGTTGCTCATCGGAAATCTGCTCTGGTTTGGAAGGAATAGTGGGTGTGGCTGACGGAAAGCTATGATGGCATTGCCATTTTGAGCTATTTTCAAGAATCATCTGTCAGAGATGATAGATTGCCAACCTGGGAGAAAATGTTGAATCATGTCCCCCATTTGTTGGGCAGCCACCATTAATGGCAAACAAACTAAAGTTGTTTAGTGGCCGTTGTAGCAGGAGAAGAGGAATTGGAGTAATAATGCACATGCTGACCCTCACAGTGCCTGCCAAATCCATGTCCATGGTCTTGAAAGGACTAGGGTGCCTGCTGAACTGGTTGGGAAGACTTTCTCTGTCTATAAATCAACTCTCTGGGATAACCCCTAAACTTTCTAAATTGATGCAGGAACTGTCTAGTATGGGTCAATAGCCCCAAAGAGAATGCATTAGGTCTACTGTTCTTATAGCAATTAACAGTCTGCCTTTTCACTGAAAATGTGGGAGCAATCAAATGTAATATCCATGAGGGAGGCCTATATATCACTGAAGAATCCTGTGAAATGCAAGCACACGTCGACAAAGTACAACAGAAGTACTGACTACCCTTCCCGGGCCATCCATAGCATCCAGACACCTGCGAACAACATGTTTGTCTGAGTCCTTTAGAGGCCGTGCAGCAACTTCATGAAATGATTCTATCTCAAAAACTACTGAATAGATTTATGGAAAACCAACAGAAGCACAATTTGTGAGTAAATATTAAGTTCCATAACAAGGTTGGTATAAATCCATTCACCAGTATGACCTTTAGACATAAGCAAGATTTCTTATGGGAGCTAAAATTAGAAAACACAACTATTTCCACAAAGCACCTCCACCCGCTTTAACTGTATTCCCCTGCAAGGACCTACATGAAGATTGACATGCAGGATTTTAACCAACAACGCCAAGTGAATGCCAAATTTCTTGCAAAGCTGGCCACTGAATCTAAGGTTATAGGCAAATCAAAAATGCATTTTCAATGGAAAGTGTCCCTGAACCATAACTCCACAACAATGACTGCCACTGTGCAATATACATGTGCGGAGATATTATATTGTTTATGAATTTTACAGAGAATCCCAGGATGAAGGACCATATTAATTTCAGAAGGGTCTCTAGAGTGAAAATCGAACACCAACCAAGAGGATGTGGTAAGGATTGAAGCTGTGTAACATTTACCTTTCCATGTCCTCTTGCAGCCTTAGGTGATCGTCCTCGAGTGCTCTTTGCCTCAGAGCATCCTTCTGTAGACGTTCCTGCTCTTCCTTCAAGGACCCTTCCAACTCCTCTAAGTGGGCCTTTTGAGCCAGCAGCTGGTTGTACCTACATAACAAAAAAGGAAATTTATTGCAAAAGACTCGAAACAAAACATCCTGTTAGATAACACATTGTTTGACTCATTTAGGGCTTTAAGGGTAGCTTTTAGGCAAAGTAGCTGAAATTTGTGCGCAAGATATGACTTTCTGGGTGCACCTGAATGCAAGTAAAAGATGTCGTCAGTGAGCAAAACTTGCAGCCACCAATCAAAATGTCTGATCAGTGACCTAGTGACACTCGGGAATTGGCTGAGCCTGTTAAACAATAGTTAATCCCTTGTGTTCTAAGACACTGACAGAATGGGTGGCGGTGAAGAGACATATTTCAAGTATAACAGAGGTATTTCAGGAAGAAAGTGGCAATTAAATCCACACTCGAGAACCTTCTGAATAAAACAACATAAATCGCTGTATGAGTTTGCAGGGAAACTTAGATTCAACAAAGTATAACAATATTCTATAAACATACAAGGAATCAAGCATTGTTTAATACAATGCACAGAAAATTTTTACATTTTGACATATGTGTTTCTTTAATGTGCATAATGCTACTTAAAAAAGAACATAATTATGGTTTCTGATTGGCAGAGGTATGCACCCTATCCAAGCAGAAACCACAATCAGGATAAGTCACAAACACACCCTAAATTAACCTGTGCTCACCCCCTGGTAGTTTGGCTCTGAGCAGCCAAGTTCAACTTAAGAGGCAATGTGTTAAGTATTTGTGCAATGCTTCCAACAGTAAAACAGTGAAAACACCACAGAAAAGATACCACACCTGGTTAGAAACAAGACCAAAATGACAAAAATACAATAAGTAGAATCAGAGTTATGAATTTTTTAAAAACCTGTAAAGTAGTGCATAAAAGCATAACGTGACAAATGGGACTATCTGGTCACGCTAGACCGGGTCAAATCCAAAAGTTCAGGCCAACCGCGATGGAGCGTGGGTCAGATACAGGGACCAGCCTTGGCCCGCTGCAAATTATTTTGGTTGCGTCGAAGACGAGATGCGGAGTGCAGGTGAGGTGATGCATCGATAACGGTCTACTCTGTACTGGGGCTGCGTTGGTTCCAAGCCACACAAAGGCAATGCTGCATCGAGAATTGAGTTGATGCGTAGCAATGTGCCGGAGTCGATCCTCGCAATGGCGGGGATGCAACTGCAGTGAAGGAGATGCACCGGTTCCGAGTCCTTGCTTCAACGTTGATGCGTGGATTCTGCTGGAGAAGCACTTCAAACCCACTCCCCAGACTCCAGGACTGGGCTGGGCTAGCACCACTTTGCAGGGTAGACTCACAGATGGCAGCGTCTGGGTGCTGTAGCAGGAAAGTTGAATGTCTTTTATGGCCCTCAGACTCCAATCAGGAGGCAAGCCAACAAGCACTTGGAGTCATTCTGATTTCTGAGTTGTAGAGATGCAGGCCCAATCCTCCTCATTCCCACGCAAAAGGGCAGCAGGAGTCCAGCAGAGTAGCAGTCCTTGTAGCAGCACAGTAGTCCTTCCTGGCAGACTATCCTCACGTCCAGGAGTGTAATGAGTTGGTGATATCTGAAGTCCTTTTTTTATACACAGTTATGCCTTTGAAGTGGGGAAAAGCTTCTAGAGGCATACCTTTGAAGCACACAGATCCTCTTCCTCCCCTGCCCTGGCTCCAAGCTGGCTGGAGTAACAATGTAGGGTAGATAAGTCCTATTGTGTGTGGACAGGACACAGCCTATTCAGGTGTAAATGAGGCTGACGCCAGCTTTTCCCTCCCACCCTACCCAGGATGTCCCATTAAGTCATACCTAAGCTCCCATTGTGTGAGGCTGTCTAGAGGAATACACAAAGCCCAGCTGTCACCCACACCAGAAATGCAATCAGAGACTGGCACCAAATGGTTAAGGCAAGAAAATGCCCAATTTCTAAAAGTAAGATTTTTAGAACTGTAATTTAAAATCCGACTTCACCATAAGTTAGGATTTTAAATTGGGAGTCTAGAGACACCAAACTTGAACCAATCATATCTTCCCATATAGCAATTATGCTTATGAATATAAAAAGATAATACCAATGTTATCCTATGGAAGATATAGGCCTTGCAGAAGTGAAAAATAATAAGGCAATTATGCTTATGAATGTAATAAGGCAATCCCAATGTTATCCTATAGAAGATATAGGCCTTGCAGAAGTGAAAAATAATTTAAGAGTTTTTCACTGCTAGGACATGTGAATCTTAAAAGTACATGTCCTACTTTTTAAATACACTGCAGCCTGCCCTTGTATTGTCCAAGGCCTACCTTAGGGGTGAGCTATATTGTAAGAAACTGTCTCTATATATACACTGCACCAAAGTAAGGTACAGTGTGTATAGAGTCCAAGAGTCTCCAGAGGTTTGGCAGAGGTTAAAGTTAGATAGAACCTTACTCTAAAGTGGTAGTTTGGTTGAGCAGTAAGGCAGTATCAGAGGACAGTCTAAAGCATTTGATGTACACACTCAATCAGCAAATGGTCTTACACACTCAAGAACTGAACTGTAGGCCAATTGTTTTGTATAAAAAAATATATACTGTTGTTTTATTTCTAGAACCAGGCAAGCCTGGTACAGAGAAGCATATAAATACTATTGTAGTAGTAATTGACTTGTATGAACACAGTTCAGAATTGCAGTATAACTTGTACTGGTTTTGGTTACAGGTTTAAGAAAGCAGTTTGCAACACATTGCAGGTATAGTACATTCAATTGAATGGGCTTTTTGAGTAAAATGAAGTTAATTACTTTTCAGATTACTTTTCTAACCACAGGACTGGATCCTAGATTCAGCCGTGGGACATTTCCTGAAAACAGGTGAGCAAATGCGTTTTGGTTGAAGGTACGATTTGTAAAGAATATTATTGCATTTCAAAAGTTGACAGAAACTTTTTCACATAGAATCACCAATGTTATCCTATGGGAGGAAATTCACTTAGCAGGTAAGTTACTTTTGCGTTACTTTTGTAATCCAGTGCTGGACTCCTAGATTCAGCACTGGGACATCTACTTAAAATAGGTAAGTAATTATGTTTTTGCAGTTTGTACGATTTTTAAAGAATATTCTTGTATTTCAAAAGTTGACACAAATTTTTTTTCACAAAGAACCCCCAATGTTATCTTATGGAAGGAAATTCAATTCACAGGTAAGTTATTTTTTATAGTTACTTTTCTTACCCAGTGCTGGACACCTGGGTTCAGCACTGGGACCTTTCCTGCAAACAGTTGAGAAAATTCGGTTAGGTTATTTGTGCGATTTTTAAGGAATAGTCTTAGTTTTCAAAAGTCGACAATTGGAAACTTTTGGGGAAAAAAAGTGTCAATGTTATCCTATGAGGAAAAGTGAGTTATCGGTCTCGAGGTAAGTAATCGGTCTTTTGAGTTAGGGTTCTGGGGTTAGACTCAGGGGTCTCCCAGGGTCAGTGATGCACTGTTGTTGCACCCCAAGTGGCACTAGGGCGGCCGGGTGCAGAGTGTTGAGACCCAATATTATCCTATGGAGCATAGGAGGGCTCCAGTTGATGGCGGCTGGCAAGCAGGCCACGGGGTTGCGGGAGCAAAGCTCTTAGGGTTAAGCTCAGGGCAAGGTGGGGACCAAGTTAGCACCAAAGGAGCACCCTCAGTGGTGCTAGGGCAGCCGGGTGCAGTTTTGAGGTCGGATGCCATGTTGAATTCAATGGAGATTCTCCGGGACAAAGAAACACTGCAGGCTCGGGGACGAAGATTTTACAGGAGTGACCACCACTTCGAGGGGTAGGTTGGGATGTAGAAGGATGGTTAGGCACCACTGGGTTGGGCACACAAGGCCGTGGGGCGACGGGTGCAGGGGTGCCTTTACACGTCGGATTTTCTTACCCGCTCTGGTCCCGGTTGGGGTGGCTCTCCTGGATTGAGGCTGCAGGCGTCGTCTGGAGGCTTGAGGCAGGTCAGGGGTCGCCGGATCTCGGGTCAGGATCACCGGGGGGACCTCCTCGTGGTGTTTGTTCACTCAAACACAGGCCGGGCTCGGCGGGTGCAAAGTGTGCTGGGTTCGCAGTTTCTGGCTAGCACCAGAAGCTGCAGTTTAAACACGTCCGGTGCTCACGGGAGAAACAGCTTGGAAAGTGAATGCAGACAGATCCTCCGGGGTTTTTGAGGTTGCTGGCCGCTGGACATGCCGGGGTTTCGCAGGAGCAGGTTTGAGGGTAGACAGGCCTGTAGGGCTGGGGCCAAGTCAGTGGGCGTCGTCCTCTTGTTAGCTCTGCACGGCTTCTCGTCCTTCTTCTTCTTCTTCTTCTTCTTTTCTTGTTGTTGCTGGATCTGAGGAAGGAAGGTTCAGGGTGCCCCTAAATACTAAATTTAGGGGTGTTACACGTAGGTAAAGGGCAGGGACCAATGGGTCCTTTCCCTGGGGTGGGTACACCCCCAATTCTGCCACTCTCCAGTGAGAGGGGGGCAGGAGCCTGTCCCTGGTTGGCTGGGTCCCCCCATCCTCAAGATGGCGGGGACTCGAGGTTGTGCTTCACCTCGCCTCCCCCACCTTTGGAGTGGAGTTGGCATTGGTGGGCACACCTCTCTTCCTCACTTGTTTTTCCTGCCGGTTCTCCCACCCAAAGTGGGGAGTAGAACCAGCGGGGACCAGTTGCTGAAAGCAGCAAATGGTCTGGAGAGGCTCACAAAGGTGGCATGCCTTTGAAGCTTCTCCTTCGTGAACCCTGCCGATCCTGGGGGAGGAGGCTTGGCACCTCGTCCCAGGATGTGCATGGTTTCAGGCCCCAGAGAGCAGCAGGCTCTCGACCCAGGGGTCCAGAAACATGTCTGGTGGTGGCAGCCTGCGCAGCCACTCAGTCAGGTCACTGGTAGTTGGTCGTCTTTCAGCGGGCATCTCTAAGATGCCCTCTGTCTTGCATTTTATATTAAATCCCACACTGGCATTAGTGTGGGTTTAATGTGCTGAGAAGTTTGATACCAAACTTCCCAGTCTTCAGTGTAGCCATTATGGTGCTGTGGAGTTCGTAATGACAACCTCCCAGCACCATATACTCTTAATGACAGCACTGCACTTACAGGGCCCAGGAGTGGACCTGGGTGCTGTAGGGGTACAGGGCTCATGCACCTGCACCCTCACCCCTGGCATAAGGCACCCATCTAGAGGGGTGACTGATGTATGCCAGGGCAGTGGTTTGTGGGCATGGCACACAGGGATGTGTGCCATGTCGACTCTTTGTTTGGTTCTGCACCTAGACACCCAGCCTGCAAAGGCAGTGTGTGTGTGTCAGGGTACAGGGCCTCTAAGGGTGGCACAATAAGTGCTGTAGTCCTTATGGGCCTTCTCTGGTTACAGTGCCCTGGGTACCTATGGTACCATTTACTAGGGGCTGACATGTGACCAGAGATGCCAATTGGATTTTGTTTTGGGGAAAGAAAATAGGCCCTGGGGTCCTGATTGGCAGTGCCCCAGAGCACATCAAGTCAAAGAGCATCAGTAGTCTGGCAACAAAAAAAGGGGGGGGGGGGGAGTTTACTGCAACAGTAACCCACTTTCTCACATATATGTATTAAAAAGGAAGGTTTGAGCCTGACGAAAGGATTATCTTTCCCGGTCGACATGGCAGTCTAAACTGCACACACCTGATCTGCAATGGCAGGCCTGAGAGATATTTAAAGGGCTACTTAAGTGGGGGGCACAATCTGAGCTGCAGGCACACTAGTAGAACTTACTTTACAGGCCCTGGGCACATGTAGTGCACTTTACTAGGGACTTATAAGTAAAATAAATATGCCAATTGTGGATAGGCCAATGCTACAAAGTTTTAGGGAGAGAGCATATGCACTGGTTAGCAGTGGTAAAGTGCTAAAGCCAACAAAAAGGAATTCAGCAGAAAAGGAAAAGAGGAAGGCAAAACGTTTGGGGGTGCAATCACATGGTTGTTTTCAACACCTCTATTTGGTTTTACTCTTATATGCTCATGTATATACTCTTTGCAGTGTTGCAATATATTATTCATCTTGTGTACACCTGTATCTTGCATACTATTGTTACTGACCCACTTGTCTACCTCTCTTTTGTCCTTGATCATTTGTTAAGTGCTCTGATACCCGCCTGGGTCATGCTCGTGCTATACAAAACGATATAAATAAAAAATAAATAAATGGGGTGCCCTGAGTCACTGCCAACCAGAAGCTCCTTCAGGTTTTACAGAAGGGGCATGGGAACCCTTTCCTTCCCCCCTTAGTCTGAGACCTGTCACCTGTCAGTATCCTCCTTGACATCCCTATCACTCTGCTGGGGAAACCTGAACCATCCTTCTTGGGGTCACTCCCAGGTACCTTCTTTTGTACCCTTGCGCTGATCCAGGGATCCGCCTCCTTACCAAGCTCCCTGGGGTCAGTGAGCTTACTATCAATCAATTGTCGGTGTAAATCTGGAAAACAAAGATTTAAAATATGCCCCTTTGCAATCAAATTATACGATCCCTGATAATCTTTAATTTCACTGTGCTTCACTCAACCATCCAGTGCCTTCCAAAAAGACTCATCACAATTCACCCAGGTCCCCTGGGCCAGCTTCTGACTGTCCCTGAACTTTTGCCTATACCTTTCTGGGGTCAAACCATATTTCCTGATAAGGACCTCTTTTATAGGGGACACCTCATCATGTCCTTTTTCTCCAGGGCCTGTAGGGTGTTCCTCCCCTCGCTAGGTATGTGCCTAAACAGACTAGCTCCCCAGCCATCCTCAGAAATCCTGTGCATCAATATTATAAGCCTCAAATCACTTATCAATATTGTCTCCCACCACAAAGTCAGGCACCAGACCTTTAGGAATGTGGACCCTCTTGCCATCAGAGGGCACTGCAGGTATGCTGCCACCATTACTGCTGGACTATGCCTGCCTGGTCTTGAGATACAGCTCCACTCATGAGCCAATCACTCCAAATCAATTCTCTCCTCCATAGCCAATTTCTTTAGCTCTGTTTCCGTGACCAGACTTTTTTCCTCTAAGATTCTTTCTTTCTTTCCCCAATTTTAATATGGCCAGCTCCAACTTGAGCTTCCTTTCTTGCCATCTGTCCTCCAGCTCCTCTGGGGACAGGCTCCTGGAAGACACACTGCTCGGTGCCCTGGGAGGGATCTCTAATCCTGGGAGTAAGTTACCCCCCTCCTCAACAGGTTTGCAGTCCAATACCCTCCTTTGGTTCCTGCTCCAACACCTCCTCCTTATCCAACTCTTCCTCCTCATCTGCTGAGGTCTCAAGGGCCTCTGCCCATGACCTCAAGGCCTTCTGAAGCTCTGCTTTTTTAGTGTTCCTCTTAGCAGGCAGCCCCCTGTCCTGACACAACTCATTAATGTTAATGTTAATGTTATTGGCACTTGTAGAGCGCGACTGCTACCCGAAGGTGTCCTGGCGCTATTAAGGTGGGCCACGGTGTAGCTGTCCATGTTGGCCAGCTCAAACTCCATCTCTGCAGGTAGAGGTCACAGACACATCAGCCAGTTAGAGTAAAGCTGAATTTGGAAAAAGCAAAAAGGCCAATCAGGGAGACTTTACTCGAATTGGTCTTAAATGTGGAATGGTAGTGTACACCAAGTCACACTATGGCACTGAACAAACACAAGTCCTATCCTCGCTGCCGATCACCAATGTTAGAAATTGGGTTTCTGGTTGCCTGAGGTATGCACCCTGACCAAGCAGGAACCACAATCCTATTCAGGGTAAGACACAAACACACCCTAAGTGAGCTTACCTCCTGGTAGCTTGACTCAGAGCACTCAGGCCTAATTTAGGAGGCAATGTGTAAAGTATTTGAGCAACACTTCCAAAAGTAAAACAGTGAAAACACCACACAAAAAGATTCCACACCTGGTTCGAATATATAGAGCTTATTTTAATGAACAATACAAGACCAAAACAACAAAAATCCAATATGGAGAATCAAAGTTATTAATTTCTTTAAGAATAAACTGAAATATAGTACTTAAAAGCATAAAGCGCCAACCGGGGCTATCTGATCACCCTAGGCCAGGTCACAAGCAAACGTTCAGGCTGACCACGATGTAGTGTGGGTCAGATACAGGGACTAGCCTTGGCCCGCTGCAGAGTACCCTGGTTGCGTTGACATCGAAGACGAGTAGCTTAGTGAAGGGGAAGCAATGTGTAGATGGCGGTCCACACTGTAGAAGCGATTTGTTGGTTCCGAGGCGTGCAATGGCCATGATGCACCAAGAATGGAGTTGATGCGTTGCGCAGTAGGCAATGCATCAGAGTCGCTCCTCGCAATGGCAGAGATGCGTCTGCAGGGGAGGAAATGCGCTGATTCAGAGTCCTGGCGTCGACTTTGATGTGTGGAATCTGCTGGAGCAGCACTTCAAACCCACTTCCCAGAGTCGAGGACTGGGTTGCACCACTTGACCGAGCAGACTCACAGATGGCAGTGTCCAGGTGCTGTAGCAGGTGGGTTGGAAATCTTTTATGTCCCTGAGACTTCAATCAGGAGGCAAGCCAGTAGTGTACTGAGTTGGTGGTGTCTGAGATCCTTCTTTTACACACAGTTGAGCCTTTGAAATGGGGAGAAGCTTCTATAGGCATGTCTTTGAAGTGCACAGAGGCCCTGCCCCCCTGTACAGGTTCCAACTGGCTGGTTATTAAGCCCTATTGTGTGTGGACAGGACACAACCTATTCAGGTGTATGTGAGGCTGGGTCCTGCTCCCCTCTCCCATCCTGCCCAGGATGGCCCATTAAATCACACCTAGGCTCCCATAGTGTGCTGTCTAGAGGAATACACAAAGACCAGCTGATACCCACCCCAGACATGCAGTCAGAGACATGCTGCAGTCACCAAATGGCTGAGGCAGGAAAATGCCCACTTTCTAAATGTAGCATTTTCAGAACTGTAACTTAAAATCCATCTTCACCATAAGTTAGGATTTTACATTAAAAGACCAGAGACACCAAACATGAACAAATCATATCTTCCCATTTGAAAATTACGCTCACAAAATGTAATAAGGTAATCCCAATGTTATCCTATGTCAAATATAGGCCTTCCAGTAGTGAAAAACAAATGTATGAGTTTTTCACTACTAGGACATGTAAAACTTAAAAGTACATGTTCTACTTTTTCAATACACTGCACCCTGCTATTGGGCTGTTCAGGGTCAACCTTAGGGGTGACTTGTATGTATTAAAAAGGAAGGCTTGGTCCTGGCAAAGGGTTTATCTTACCAGGTCAACGTGGCAGTTAAAACTGCACTCAAACTCTGTAACGGCAGGCCTCAGACATATTTAAAGGGGTACCTGAAAGTAGGTTGCGAATTCAGTGCTGCCGGCCCACTAGTAGCATTTAATTTACAGGCCCTGGGCACAGGTAGTGCACTTTACTAGGAATTTATAATATGCCAATTGTGAATAAGCCAGTGTTACAAAGTTTTAGGGAGAGAACACATGTACTTGAGCACTTGTTATCAGTGGTAAAGTGCTCAGATCCTAAAGACAACAAAAAGGAATTCAGCAAAAAAGGGGAGGAGGAAAGCAAAATGTTTGGGGGTGACATTGCAAAAAGAGCCCTTTCCAACAATGTACAAACAACTGGTCACTAATAGGTATGTAAAAAATGCACACCAACTTGTTTGTGACCAATTCAGCATTTTTCTAAGTGACTGATGCACTATCCAGACACTATGCAATATGCCTTTCGCAGGTTACAAGACCACCTACACCATGAATATTAATGAGGCAAGAGGCGATCGGCGAGCACCTGGGACTGGCTGTGAATGGAGGTATGGTGGCCTACAAGGCATGTCAAATCTTGCAAACTGAATGTTTGTTTTTTAAAGCAGCCTGTGTGCCTTAAAGGGACAAATTCTCCATTAAAAAAGTTTTCTCTTTGTGAGGACTTTGGAGGTGCATGCAATGGTTCCTTGGACCAATGTCTTCACCCCCGAGTTTGCCCGATACGATTCACCAAGGGAAAACTGTCCCTCCATGAAATGAGATACCACCCCAAATTGGGTGTTAGCATTTGATCAACTGCTTCCAAAGCATAGCTACATGTCATTGAAACTTGCAATTCTGACTGGATGCCCATTTTATGCGCCCTCCAAGCTGTGACCCATAATGAGCTGAAAGAGGCACGTGGGACATCACAAAACACTGGTGCGGCTTAAATCCCTGGGATTTTGCAAATCACAGAGTTTGAGACGGGAAAATTGTTTCATACAGGCTTTGTGCAGGGGGGCTGGCCACCCTCAACAGACTGGGCGCTCCACCAGGCCATAGACAGTAGTCCTTGTGTAGAGGGGTAGGGTATACTTTCACAGAATACGGATATAGTATATAATCAAAAGCCCCAGAAATTCACTGAAAAAATACCAAGGTTGAAGTAAGGAAATTAGCTATAAAAGGTACAGATAAGTACCGTTATGGTTACAAGTTTAAACTATACAACCATTGATATTTGCGCGTTATGGTTAACTCCATGATAAATAACACGCTCAACAGTCACACAAATACTAACTCGCACACCAAATGCAACGCTCATGACCGCACACTTTTTATATCAATATGCAACAACACCAAAAATTACTACGTATTTAAATAACAACACACTTAAACCACCAAATAACACTACATGCATAGTTGTCTCATGGTGTTAAGGGTTTTCTGATATGCAATCTCAACTGTCTAATCATCCACATTTTCCACATAATTTCGCCTGTCACATCAATGGTGAGGTCGAGAGCACTGCATCTGGTTCGCGAGCTTTGGTCTATTTTGCTGTTGTGCAAGTTATGAATTATGGGGTATAATTTAATACATTATGTTCCCTTTTTTCATTTGGTGCTTTGTGGGATTTGAAGATTCAACTTCTTCCTGCAGCTTCACTCTTATGTCAGCACGAAATGTTTGGTAGATGCGGTTTTTGACTCCATCATTTTTTCAGCCTAATGTTTCTAGTGGTTTGAAACATATATATATGATTTTTTCTACTTGCATTCAATGGGGAATTGCTGGGGAATCTTTGAAGGCAGACATCTGCTTTTATACTAGCGTTCATTTTAGCTTCTTGCGGGCCTTCACTGATTTTCTTTCACGATCATCATCTCATTTATTTTTATTCTTTCTATCCGTAATTTATATCTGCCATGAAAACCAGTTTTATTTCTCAAACTATTTGAACTGTTCTAATACAATCATGTTATATTTATGCGGCTCTGCTGCCACCTTCTGTTATACTCCATCCCGCCTTCTCATATAAAATTCCCTCACCATCTTATACTTATTTTAATGCATTATAGTCAGTGGTGGCTTTCAGCAATTTGAATACTCAATACTATTGAAATTTCAGAATTGAAACATTTTGAAGGTTAATTATTTATAACAAATCCTTGTTGTTACTCATATACGTTAACCAGATAACAACCACTGACAAAGCCAATCGTCGTTTTAGGTGTAGGTCAGTTGTTGTGTTATATAGCTGGATGCAATTACATCTCAAAGACAAACCAAAATACTGGTCGGGTAGCAACACACTATGGGAATCAGAGGAATTTATTTTACGTGTTCCATTTTAGACAGTCCCCACATTATCCTCCCATTTAAAGACTGTCTTCACATATTTCTATATGACTGATTACAATCAGCAGCTATGGGTCCTTCCCGAAGCCTGGTTAGAGCATTTTCTTCCAAAGTTGATGCCGCATACAGTGCAAGACACTGGAGAAGCACACACTTTAAAAGGCTGAAGTTGTTGTGCTGTACAATTTTCACATTACAGTAACTGTTGAAAGTATTAATTCAGTAAGATATGGGGCAGTTTTTTATGAATTTGATATTTCAAAACTATACGTTCCCACTGCTTTATAAGCTTTGCTTTATCACCAAATTAATTTGCTTTAAAAAGCACCATTTGCCAATCTTTTTTCATTTTTTTTCTCTGGAGGAGGACCCAGCCTGGACCCCTCACTACATAAAAGCCATACCAAACTTTTACGCCGTACCACTTTCAAATGTCACCAGCCGCCACTGGCTTACATGTTGGTGGCACATCTGTTCATAGTCTATAACCCACAAATAAGCACATTATCTCCATAGTAAAGAAATATCTCAAAGGTTGCTGTGAAAGTGTCTACGAGACACTTCTCTCTATTCCTGTAAAGGCAATGAGACATTTCTGTCTATTAATGTCTATTAATGTGTGAAGGCTGCCTTTGTTGTACTGGGCAGACAGGTATTCCCAAGGAGCAATTGTATTGTGGAATTGTATTTGCTTTGTGGAAATGTGAATTTTTATGGTCAATTGTGTCCCCTATCTTAGACCCCAACGGCTCTATGTACATGCTATAAGTACATGTATGTTCCCTCCAGTTCCAGCTATAAAGACGCAAATACATGTGCATCCAACGTCAACATGCCCTCTTTCAGATCCGCCATGAATGGGTCGAATATTCCATTCCTAAGTATGAAAGGCCACCGACTTTATGTGGTTCACTTTTCTAGTTTTGTAGTTCAGGCGAGTAGGCCCTGAATTCTGCCATCAAGCCTTTTTCTGCTTCTGCCTCTGAAATGCTCCAGCTTGGACCTGCATCCGTGTCCATGAACTTTGTCTTACTCCCTGCGCGGCTAACGGTGCCTGACGCGGCCTGTTGCCTGCCAAAAACTGTATTCAGCCTTCAAGTTATCTGCTCCGCTCCTCATCCAATGCATTCCTGTCTAGTAGTTTAGGTAAACATCCCTCCAGCTACCGAGCAAAAGGCTCGGCCTCGCTATCTCTATGCAAGTAATTCATAGCCCCTGTTACTATGGAAGATTCCTGCCCCCTCGCATCACATGTAGACACATAGACGCTTGTACACGCACTAACAGTCAGTATAGAATAGGATCTGTCCGAGAAGACCCTTCCTTCCAGATAATATAGTTCCTTAAACACAAGATATTAGATATGATTTAGGACTAGGTTGTCCTGACACTCCAGACTTCTGTCTCCACATGTAGGGCCAAATGTCACGTTCCCTTCACCCCCTAGTTGCACGTCAATCACACGTCATGCGGCTGCGCGCGCACCTTTGCCAAATATTTCTGCTGACACTGCAGGATTCTCTTATGGATCCACCCACTTGTGACATCATTTTAAATGACGTTTCTAGTATACGCCTGTATTTACGCCTATTTTTCATTACGTATGTGTATTCTTATCTGTATTATCAGCTGTTACGCCTCCTGCATCTGTCTTAATGCAATACTTTTCATATAAATATTGTTACTTGTCAATAATGTATTGCTGATCCCTTCCTGAACCTTCGTGGTGATGGAATATGGTTGCCTAGTTCGAACTATAATTCCTTTGTAAGGAATAAAGCCCTTTTCAGAACCTCTAATACCACGGATTCTGCCTCTTATTTTGACTGAGTTATTCTTACTAGACTTTACCGCATAAAAAAATAGTACAGGTAATTTAAATATTTACCACATAAATTGGCGCCCGAATAGGGACACTTTCTCATCTCACGCGCCGGAGGTGCGTTGCAGGCCCGGTCTCCTGCCACAGCCGGACGGACAACAACGCGTACCCGCAGGATTTCCTGTATCTCCCTCCGACCAAGCGGGGGTGACTGAGGCTGCGATCAACACCCAGACGAGGCGGTGAGAAGTGCGAGTATCCCGACCAGAGCCTAGCTGAGAGAGCAAGATCCGAGGTATACAGAGGCCCACCAGGTTCCGAAGTTCCGAGTCGAGTCGAGTCCAGTCCGGTCCAGTTCAGTTCAGTTCCGAGGCCTTCCGTTCCGTGCTACCCGGTGAGTACCGTTACTGGGGAGGCAGTTAGACGTGCACATTAATTTGTGCCGGTCCTGACGGGTTTGGGTACACAGATCCGGTCTGCACTGTTTTAGCAGTGTATCTGTACTGTTTAGCAGTATATCCAGTATGTTCATGTATATAATTCAGTATTATCTAGTATTAGTATTATGTCAGTAACTAGTTTTCTTCTAAATTATCATTGTTCGTTAAAAAAATTAAATGTTAAATGTTAAATGTTTTACTGTGTCCAAAAATTGTGGTATGAATGAGTGTTCAATATTGTGTTTATCGTATTAATTGTGTTCAAGTCCAGTTCAAGTAAGAACCAAGTAACAAGGTTTAAAGATGCCGTTCTTTTCAAAATTAAGACAGATCAAAACTAGAAAAGGAGTACTCGAAGAAGCTGTTCCCATTCCACCTAGGGACACTCCAGGGTATTTTATGTATCATAAACATGGCCTAGATGCCGTATTATATCTTGACTTATGGGTGGACTACACCAAGGATCTAGCAGAAAGTCAGAGGTGGCCCGCAGCTGGGACATGGGATGCAGATTGCATCATGAGAGTAGAAGAAGAATTATGGAAAAAGAAAGCCAGACAGTCACAGAAAGATGCTATTGAGTTATGGCGTAAAGAATCGCATAGGCGTACAGAGAAAGCGCTCAGACTGAAAGAGAAAAGTAGGGAGAACTCAAATAGAGCCCGAGAAAACGTATTAGTTGAGGAAGGTATCCGAGTAAAAACAGAACAAGTAGACAGACAACGAAACACTCTTATGAATGGTATGTATCCTCTTTTGGCCGAAGGTTTACCTAAGGCCACCCCGGAAATACCGAAAGATTTGCCACCCCCATTACTCCCGACTAAAGCACATCCCAAGACCGCAAAAGATATTTTCCTTTCCTCTTATTTAGACGATGTAGCTCCAGAATATGTTAATGGTCCACCACACACGCCACCTGTCGATGGTGCTCAACGCCGAGATCATCCGCCCCCACATCCGCAACAACAAACTCCTCCGCACGATCCCACAGGTCCATCTGTTTCCACCGCTTTTCCTGCATCCACAGTCTCTACCTTACACCCCACAAATCCTTTCGTGCCTAGCACCTCAGAAGGTGCGACAGCAATTTTTGCTACGCCACCATCAAGAAGCAAATCGTCTCTTAGAGATTTAGCAAACCAACGTACACCCCAAATAGCAACATCCGACATGTTTAAGGAACATCTTGTAGATTGTAGATATGATCCAGTGCCCGGTAAAAATGATAGAATGCTGCTATCATCACTACGTATACGACGAGCCTCACTATATTTAACGACGCTACCAGGAATGATTAAACATTTAGACAATATATATCGCTTTGTCCAAACAGGGCAAGGCCCCGAAAGTATTGACGAAGCCATGGAATACCAGAAAGCGGATATACAGAGACAACTGTTACGTTTCTTCATAAACTGCGTGATCAGAGACAGAGATAGGTCTGAGGTAGACCAGGATGAAATGCAAGTACTTACCCGATGGGGTCAGAACATATCAGAGGGAAAACATGATAAACAGACATGCATAGTAGTTATGTGCCGAAAGATCCGCAAAGAAGTAGAACGAATACATAAAGCCAGATTAGAGGCAGACAAAACTGAGTCAGAGGGAGAGGAGGAGGAAGAATCAGAAATGCCCACAGGACAATTAGAAACGATAGCCTATGTAGGTAGGGGAAGACCTTGTAACAATACCAGATACTTTAATGACCCGATACGCCCGATACGTCCAGAATGTAACAGACATTTTCAAGCCCCTATGTTAAATATGAAGTCCCCTGAACACTTATTCCAGGCTGCTGATAAATTACTCCGAGACCAAAGGGGGTATCATATGCTCGATTCTATGGATGAACAAGAATTAGCCAGGTCAGCAGTACAATGGGCTGACAGTCCTGAAGAATACAGTGATGATGTGTTGGCACACACGTTTTTGAATCTTACCCCAGACGAACAGCGTTTAGCTGGTATATACATGATACAACATCTGGTTATATTATATAGAAGCCAACACTCTGATCCCGGTCCCCTGCCTGATATACTGATAGAATTACTCACGAATAAATGGAGAGGTTCAGGTACTGATTTAATTAAAGAAATTCTAGAATATCGACACCAGTACATTGTCTTCGTATGCCCAGAACATGTTTCAGTTCCCCCCAAGTTGAAGAGAAAAACGTATCACATAGACAGACAGAATCCCTTACGCGAAGTGCACCCAGTCAGAGGTGAGGACAATATTTTTAAACGCGTGTTTGTGTACGCGCCCATAACTAAAATTGAATTATTAGAGATGAAGAAAGTAGTACCTAGCCATGACAAAGACCCAGCAGGTTTCCACCGTGAGATAAAAGACATGTTACTCATGGGAGAGTATACTTACCCGGACCTTATGAAAATATTAAAAGTCCTATTACCCGCCGGTATTTACGAGAAACTCAAAGAAAAGGAATGGGAGGTGGGAGACCAAAAGATAGATTGGACAGTACTAGAAAACGAAGAAAAGGCCCGAGCTGCAGGTTCAGGGCTTGGGGAAAGGACTACAGCATTACCAGGATTATTAGTGCAGGTACTACCACGTTTATTAACTACGAAAAAGGAAGACTGGGGTGCAATCTCAGCCTGTAAACAAAAACAAGATGAAGACACTAGTGATTTCTATTCCCGATTTGAAAAATGTTTTGGTATTAATAGTGGCATAAAAGCAAGCAGTGAATCGTATCCACAACTGTTTGTGACAAAATTAGTTGAGAATTCCCTGCCCCAAGTCAAGAGTAGAGTACTGAAATTCGAGAGTACCTGGCAAGGAAACACACCGTCACAGATGTTACAAATGTTACAATATCATCACAATAGAATTAGGGAAGAACAAGAACATGAACAAAGACGTATGAAAGACACGAAAATGAAAATGCTTGTTGCTCAGTCAGTTCCAGCTGACGGTCATAAAAAGGGTATGACACAGTCCAATGATTCAGTAGGTCCTGTTAGAGGGACATGCAACTATTGTAAACAGCCAGGTCATTATATACACGATTGCGCAGTTCTGAAACATAATATCTCTACGGGTATAACGAAAGAGAGACCACGTCCGCCTAGACAGGATCAGATCCAACAACAAGTACCTCAGAATATACAGCCTATGCCAGCTGTACAACAGACCGCACCACAACCACAACAACAATTACAACAACAGCCACAGCCTATTGCTGCAACACAAAACACGACACAACAGATGTACCAGTATGCACAAAATGACTACCCAGAGTATCAGCGCTACACATGAAATAGCCTAGAGAGGGAAGTTGGCTTACCCCTTATTGAGGTTCCAGTAGATCAAGAAGGTCCTTATGTACAGAGTCAGTTATTAGGGAAAGACAGAAAGTTTCTACTCGACACAGGGGCAAGCAGAACCACTATCCGTCACAGCGAAGTCCCAGGGGTACCCCTCTCAGGCTCACAAAATATCTCCCTTGGTTTTTCAGGAAAGCCTACTGTTAACGAAGTATCGCAACCACTTGCATTTACAGTCGGTCCATTAACACGGACTACAGATCTATTACTTACGAAATCATGTCCAGAAAACTTGTTAGGTATAAAAACATTGAAGGCTCTAGGAGCTGTAATATGTTGTTCTCCGGAAGGAGTACGACTATTTTTGCGTGACTTTAAAGGTCACTACGTGTCTAGAGACATGGATCACCGGTTACAGAATCTACCTGCACATTTATGGGCACAAGGCCCCACTGATGTAGGTTGTATGCACATTACACCATATCGAGTCACACTCAAAACAGGAGTGGTACTACCACGAATGCGACAATACAAATTACCGCCAGATGCTGTTGTGGCTTTACTGCAAATCATTGACGAGCTCATCGCACAAGGAGTGGTTGTAGAAACAGACTCCAATATATGTAATTCCCCGATAATTCCGATTCTTAAACGAACCGATCCAAAAGCACCACCAGTATATCGATTAGTTATTGATCTGCGAGAATTAAATAAATGCATTGTACCACAATACCCCGTGGTCCCAGATATCTCTTCATTATTAACGGCCATAGATTCAGAAGCAACGTTCTTTACTGTAATTGATCTCAAGAACGCTTTCTTTAGCGTCCCAATCGATCCGGAAAGCCAATATTTGTTCGGATTCAGTTTAAATGGACGAAGTTTTAAATTCACACGCGCACCTCAAGGATTCACAGAAAGCCCCAGCATCTATAGCCAAGCACTGAAAAGAGAACTTGACAGTATTCACATGCCAGCTAACACTGCCCTGCTTCAATACGTCGATGATCTGCTGATCACCGCACGAAGCGAACCTGAATGTGAAAAAGCATCACTGACGGTTTTACATTTCTTAGCCGACAAGGGGCACAAAGTGTCCCCTTCGAAACTACAATTCTGTGTCCAGCAAGTTGTGTACCTAGGGCACTTGCTGTCCAAATGGGGGAGACAGCTCACACCTAATCGCATCCAGTTAATTGTAAACATGCCATCACCCAAGACACAAAAGGAGGTACGGGCCTTCATAGGCCTCACTTCGTACTGTAGGCAGTGGATTCCCCAATATGCATTTTTAGCTAAACCACTCATTCAGTTAACAACACGGGAGGCAGCGACACCGACTGTCCTCCCTTGGACTCAGGAACATACACAAGCTTTTGAAAGCTTAAAGAAAGCTTTATGCCAAGCACCTGTTTTAGCAACACCATGTTACAGCAAACGTTTTACACTTTTTGTTACAGAACGTGAAGGTACTGCTTTGTCAGTACTCACGCAGGAACAAGCAGGATCACACAAGCCATGTGCTTATTTTTCTAGTACATTAGATCCCGTAGCTCAGGCTCTTCCTGCGTGCCTGAAATCAGTCGCAGCAACAGCTTTAGCAATCAGACAAAGCGATGCCATAGTGTTAGGACATCAATTGACAGTACAAGTACCACACGCAGTAGAGGTTCTCTTGAACCGGACCCAAACACAACACTTGACTATAGCAAGACTGACGGGTTATGAACTAACATTGTTCCAGCCACACATAGAAATCAGACGCTGTAGTACATTAAATCCTGCCACACTTTTGCCATTAAATGGAACAGACCCATTGGCACATGATTGTATTGAAGTCATTACTATTACGACGAAACCCAGACAAGACTTGACAGATATTCCATTATCAGACCCAGACCTGACATTGTATGTAGATGGTTCATGCATGAGAACAAATACAGGAGAATTAGTGGCCGCTTATGCAGTCACAACAGACACTGAAATTATTGAAACAAATTGTATCGATACCTTGTCAGCTCAAGCAGCAGAGCTCATCGCTCTGACACAAGCCTGTATTCAAGCCAAAAATAAGAAAGTCAACATATACACAGATTCACGTTATGCATTCGGAGTCGTCCATGACTTCGGCGTGCTGTGGCGAGAGAGAGGTTATTTAACTTCTCACGGTGCCCACATCCAGCACGGTCCCCTTATTCAAGCTCTGTTAGATGCAATACATCTGCCTACTTCAATATCTATCATGAAGTGCAAAGCCCATACGAAAGTGACGGACATTATTTCTCAGGGTAACGACCTAGCTGACAGAACAGCTAAACAGACTGCTCAGAATCAGACTCATCCAACTGACACGACAAAGACAATAGTTCCGACACCAACACACTGTATGACAGTTAAGGATCCCACCCTTGATGTAATTGACATACAGACACATGCTACACCAGAAGAAATAAAGAGATGGACTGAATTAGGAGGGATCCAAACGGATCAAGGATGGATGACGAAGGGAAAATCTATATGGTTTCTCCCCGACTCAATGGTTCAGGTCATCATTAACACAATACATAGTCCAGCGCACCTAGGAGAGAAAGCTATGCTAGACAGTATTCAACACATTTGGTTCAATAAACACTTGCGAGCAGCAGCTAAACAGAAAGTACGTACCTGCATGATTTGTTGTCAGTTCAATCCAGGAAAAGGCGTACCTGTAGACCAGGGTGGATTTCAACCCCCCAATCACCCTTTTGAAGTCCTCCAGATGGATTATATCCAGATGGAACGTTGTCGAGGATTCAAATATGTCCTCGTAGTTGTATGCGCTCTTTCCCGGTGGACAGAGGCGTATCCCGTCTCAGATTACACTGCCCCGACTACTGCCAAACAGTTAGTTCGAGAATTCTTCCCACGGTATGGTTTGCCCCGCATCGTGTACTCAGATAATGGCCAGCCGTTCTCATCCGAGCTAATGAAACATGTTTCACTTCTGTTAGGCTACCAATGGAAATTCCACTGTGTCCGACATCCCGAGGCAGCAGGTCTAGTGGAACGACATAACCAAACTCTGAAAATTAGACTGTCCAAAGTATGTAGAGAAAAAGGTGTCGACTGGATAGTAGCCTTACCAGTTGCGCTCTTTTACATGAGAATGGTAGCACATTCTCGAACAGGGCTATCCCCGTATGAGGTGATCTTCGGTAGACCACCAAATATGTGGGGGACGCCTATACCTCGTAAAATCACTGATGTTGACTGTAATATGCTGACAGATTACCTGGCTTCCTTGATGTCTGCACTACAATCTTGTCGTTCACAGGTAGCTGCAGCTTTTCCCGACAACACTGAGGTGAAGCCCCACGACGTGGTTCCGGGGGACCTCGTGTTTGTGAGGAATTTTGACAGGAGGAGCCAGCTGGAGCCTCGGTGGCAGTCGCCGAAGCTCGTCTTATTGACCACAAGGACAGCCGTGAAGATTGAGGGACGTAAAGGGTGGTTGCACTCGAGCCACATCAAAAAATTTCATGGACTACCGTCCGATGTGAACCCTCGGCCCTGCATTCCCTCACAGACTGATTCAAAACTACCTCTGGTTGAAATGGCCAAGAGTGAAAACTATAAACTGAAACTAAGGTCTAGCAAGTCAGACAATTTGATTGTTTAAGTCCTCCCCAAGGTGAATCGGTTGAATTTGTCTCTGACATGTATCCTCTAGACCGAAATAGAGAGAGAAATAGACAGGAACAGCTCAAGAAACAGGCGTACTGTAAATCACTTCGTAGTCACTGCATAGTGACATTATTGATTATGTTTTTTCTAAGTCTTCTGATTATTAGTGTCAGTATATTTTTACACATGTATTACCCTATCTCCAAGCGTGCTTTCAATGCTACTGCCGAACATTCTTTTAGCGAATTACCCCCACATGAGTTGTCCTATAGATTTGCACTGCGCAACAACACATTCATTAGTATGTTACATCATTCTCATCAGACCAGCAATGCTACAAATTGTTGGATATGTGGCCGACTCCCTCCCTATCAGAAATACAAGGGAGTTCTGCCCCTCTTTCCGTATCCATTCACACACAATGGCTCCTGTGGAGCATGGTTTAGTTTGATTAATTCCCTAGATTCAAATACAGTAGTTTACCAAGACAATTGGGTATGGGGAAACCTGAACCTAGTTTTACTTAAAGTCTGCTACCCTAACAAGGAGGGACTTCCCAAAAGAACAGGAACTGATCTAGAAAATGAAGTATATGGATTAGGTAACTTTACACTTAATCTTATGATCCTGAATATTGAATCCGAAGCTACACCGATCTTGCCCGCTATGTCAGTATTTCCAGTTAGAGGCGAATTATGTGTAAGAAAGAATGGTTCAATACACATGGGCCATAGTAAATGTACCACTGTAATAGAATTCAGTGATAAAGGCAAATCTACATTTAGAGCTTCTCGTCACTCCTACTTCATCTGTGGTCACACCGCATACATACGCCTACCCCTAGATTGGGATGGTACCTGTTACATTGCATTCCTTCTGCCACCTGTTTTCCTAGCCCCGCCTGATTACCATAGGAATACCCATTTAGTACACAATAGACAGCAGAGAGATCTCCCGATTGTCGACTACACTGAAACAGCATGGGAGAAATACACAGATTTCAATAAAGGTTTCTTTCCCTACATAGGT
Source organism: Triturus cristatus (assembly GCF_964204655.1). NCBI lineage: Eukaryota > Metazoa > Chordata > Amphibia > Caudata > Salamandridae > Triturus > Triturus cristatus. The sequence goes on from NC_140592.1 coordinate 736,470,871, forward strand.
ACAGTCACTAATAGTAAGCTGATACGTAGATTAACTAGAACTCTTGAAGCAGTAGTGAATGAAACTACTTCCGCCCTGGGCAACTTAACAGAGGAGCAGTCTGCGATGCGGATTGTTGTTCTCCAAAATCGTCTTGTCCTTGACGTCATTCTGGCCGATAGGGGCGGAGCTTGTAGGGTCATCGGATCAAGTTGCTGTGTTTTCATACCAGAAAACGCGCCGTCAGTATATAAAGCCATAACTCGACTTCATAAGATTGTAAGCCAGATACACCAGAATCCAGGCACCTGGACTTTGTCCGGTTGGTTCTGGAGCGTGTTGTCAGCTTGGGGATGGAGGATCCTATCCTTCCTAGGTATTGGCTTTCTCATACTATTCAGTTGCTGCTTGTGTCTACAATGTGGGCCAGCGATTTGTGGTCTATGTGCCACATCGTGTATCCCACCTTCAAATTTTCATTCGAGATCCCGGAAGAAGAAAGAAGAACAAATGATGCTATATGAACAGATTGATGGATTGATGAAGATGGATATTTCATGAGGGTCCGTAGGGGACAAGGAGGGAATGTGGAAATGTGAATTTTTATGGTCAATTGTGTCCCCTATCTTAGACCCCAACGGCTCTATGTACATGCTATAAGTACATGTATGTTCCCTCCAGTTCCAGCTATAAAGACGCAAATACATGTGCATCCAACGTCAACATGCCCTCTTTCAGATCCGCCATGAATGGGTCGAATATTCCATTCTTAAGTATGAAAGGCCACCGACTTTATGTGGTTCACTTTTCTAGTTTTGTAGTTCAGGCGAGTAGGCCCTGAATTCTGCCATCAAGCCTTTTTCTGCTTCTGCCTCTGAAATGCTCCAGCTTGGACCTGCATCCGTGTCCATGAACTTTGTCTTACTCCCTGCGCGGCTAACGGTGCCTGACGCGGCCTGTTGCCTGCCAAAAACTGTATTCAGCCTTCAAGTTATCTGCTCCGCTCCTCATCCAATGCATTCCTGTCTAGTAGTTTAGGTAAACATCCCTCCAGCTACCGAGCAAAAGGCTCGGCCTCGCTATCTCTATGCAAGTAATTCATAGCCCCTGTTACTATGGAAGATTCCTGCCCCCTCGCATCACATGTAGACACATAGACGCTTGTACACGCACTAACAGTCAGTATAGAATAGGATCTGTCCGAGAAGACCCTTCCTTCCAGATAATATAGTTCCTTAAACACAAGATATTAGATATGATTTAGGACTAGGTTGTCCTGACACCCCAGACTTCTGTCTCCACATGTAGGGCCAAATGTCACGTTCCCTTCACCCCCTAGTTGCACGTCAATCACACGTCATGCGGCTGCGCGCGCACCTTTGCCAAATATTTCTGCTGACACTGCAGGATTCTCTTATGGATCCACCCACTTGTGACATCATTTTAAATGACGTTTCTAGTATACGCCTGTATTTACGCCTATTTTTCATTATGTATGTGTATTCTTATCTGTATTATCAGCTGTTACGCCTCCTGCATCTGTCTTAATGCAATACTTTTCATATAAATATTGTTACTTGTCAATAATGTATTGCTGATCCCTTCCTGAACCTTCGTGGTGATGGAATATGGTTGCCTAGTTCGAACTATAATTCCTTTGTAAGGAATAAAGCCCTTTTCAGAACCTCTAATACCACGGATTCTGCCTCTTATTTTGACTGAGTTATTCTTACTAGACTTTACCGCATAAAAAAATAGTACAGGTAATTTAAATATTTACCACAGCTTAACGCCTGAAGTTCTTTTGGACTAATATGCAAGCCTGCTACTTTTTCTGCAACATTTTCTTTCAGGGCATCGCACTTACTACTATAATCTTTTTTCAGCACATAGAAATTTCACTTGAAATCAGCACAGAAATGTGCGACTCAGCTCAGCTATAACTGGCTTCAGTTAAAACAAGGTTCAACAGAAAATAACCTTCGTGCAGTGGACACACGGTAGATACACAGGGATGCAAGACTCATATTGAAAAGAGTCGATTCTATCTCTCACTGTCTGGGGTACTTTCAGCTAGTGTATGTTAGTTGCACACATAGGGTCCCACATAAGCCACAGCACAAGAATGGCAGAGGCATTAATTCCTGAAAACAGTCTTGGGGGACAACTTTTTTTCCTAAAGATTTTCCAGTGGTGGGTGGCTGCAATCCTAATTTCCCAGAGCTTGATACCATGTAATAGTCAAATTAGAGGACGTGAACCAATGAAAGATCCAATGTTGTAGAAGAAACAAGTTACCTATCTGTAACTATAGTCTCCCGTTTTAGTATCTTTCATATATTCACATGCAACACTGCCTCTTCCCACGTGAGGCTCACTGACATACCAGATAAGATACTTTTTACACCTATGCTATGAAATCAGATGTATGGTGCTCTGGCATCATTGACTAAAGTTTGTTTCTTTCCACTGAGTGTATTGTGCTACTAAAGTAACACTATGTGTGGCAGTTTTCTGTTTTGCATTACACCCGACCCCCTGTCCTTGCCAGGCTAGGGGCTACAGGTGTGAAGGCTCTTTTCTTGCTTCTATTAATTCTCGGCGGGGAGAGATCTGCAGAAGTGGGCAGACATAATGCTCATCCATTTATGCTGATTGTAGGGTTGGCTCTCCTGTGGTGCTGCTTCTTTTTTAGTTTCCTCTAAATGTGGACTTGACGAGTGTTCCGTCCACATGCACCTGAGCTGCACATCAACTTTTTATAACTTTTTCTATAGTTCTCGAAGGATTATCCATATTTTCCTAATAGGATATAGAAGATCTGCTCATTCAAACTGTCCATTTACATTTTTGTTATGTCTCCAAAAAGGCTGGACGAAAAGTCAGCAAACCAAGAGGTGGGACCAAATGTTGAAAAGATAGCTATTCTATTAAAATTTGCCAGTGGAATAAACATTTGATTGTGACCCCTTACACATTTATAACCATTTTACCAACATGCACCATCTCTGAATGGCATTTTCCTAAGGTTTAGTGCAAGTTGGTAAAAGGGGGGCAAAGCTAATATGTATGGTGGCAAAAATAGGATTTTCCATGGAGATGTCAACCTTAACTACAGAGGTGTCAATGAACATGTTTTATATAAACTATCACACACCACACACACCCACACACAATACACTATGTGAACCAGAGTCCAGGCCTGTGACGTTTATCCGATGCACATGACTGAAGGTTATGTATAGCAGAGATTGGCTACATCGGAAGTTGTGCGGAGGACCGGTCTACAAACCAGGCCCTGCCATCCAATCCTGCTGCAGCACATGCTTGGAGATCTACGCAGCAAGTTTCCTCAACATGGAAGATTCATCACAATGTCACGTGGTAGGCGGATGTAGTTCAGGGGCGGCTGGTGGGATTTGAAACTGGTGGGGCGTATGCAGAACGAATCAACGTATGCGAGCGAGCACAGCGAGCGAGCCCGATGGCAATAAGGGGGGTTTGGAGGGGTTCTCCCCCTGTAAAGAAATTTTTAAAAACTGGCATCTTTTTGGTGCGATTTTCAGCACAATTTTTTTGATAAATGGAGTAAAAATTCAGTTCTTCTAGGCATTCATAAAAGAAAACTCATACATTATTTCAGAGAATTTCTGGGTTGCCAAGCAAGTCTGACTTCTGAAGAGGGCTAGGGTACTAAGCAAGACTGCTTTGGCTCTACCCTTTCCAATAGAAAACACTAGTTAGCGATGTGAACAAGTTCAATGGACAAACCTGGGGTCTAGAGAGAGTCCCTCTCCTAAGAAAGAAATTTTAAAAAGATTGGCAAATCGTGCATTTTAAAGCAAATGAATGCAGCGATAAAGCAAGGTTTATTAAGCAGTGAGAACGTATAGTCTTGAAATATTAAACACATTAAAAACTGCCCATATCTTCTTGCATTAATTTGTTCGACAGTTACTGTAATATGTAAATTGTTCTGCATGACAACTTTAGCCCTTTAAAATGTATGCTTGCCCAGTTTCTTGCACTGCATGCAGCATTAACTTTGGAAAAATATGCTCTAACCAGACTTCGGGAAGCACCCACAGCTGCTGACTGTAACCAGTCATATAGAAATATGCGCAGACAGGTCTTTAAGTGAGATTAAAAAAGTGGGTGCTCCCTATAAAGGAACATGCCAAATACATTTCTGTGTCCCATAGTGTGCCATCAGATCGGTATTTTGGTTTCTCTCTGAGATGTAATTTTATCCAGATAAATGGCACAGCAACTGACATACGCCTAAAGCCTGTCAGTATGATTGGCTTTGTCACTGGGTGTTAGCTGTTTAAGATAAATGAGTAACAACAATGATTTCTTATAAATAATTAACATTGAAAATGTTTAAATTCTGAAATTCTGAAAGAGTGAGTCTGTGAATTAAATAGCATTGAGGCCTGTGGAAGGAGTTTTGGCCTTCAATTATGTGTGCTTTATGTTAGATATGTATCCTCTTTTTTTCTGCATATCTTGTCCATCGGCACATCTTTAACCCCTCTCTTTCCTCTTCAGCATCCTCCTTTCACTCTTCCCCGAATGCCCTTCCTCACATCTGTCACTTCACCGCCCGCAACATGCACTGCACTCCCTCAAATATAAGCACTTTAATTTCTCTTACTTTTGCCTTGCAAATATTTTGACATCAGTGTACCCCACCCATTTCCACAGAATTTCCGTTGCAAATGGAATACACAATTGGACAAGGAGCTAAAAATAGCACAGATGAGAAAGAAACCGAAGTTTTGGGCAAGCTATATCAAGCATCACCCGAGCCCCTGGAAAACTGGCCTTTCGTGGCTGATGCTTTTCCTTCTTCTGTAGGATCCGCGCCAATCCCCCAGGTCTCTGGGTACAGTGTGGGCCAGGGCATGGGGTTGGATAAGAGTGAGGCCATCACCGACCAGCAGAAGGCAGCAGGAAAGGTTGGCATTGAGGTCAATGGTCAACTGACCCAGAGAGGGCCTAATGTCTCAGTGTCTGAAACTGAGCCACTCGAACAAGTCAGATTCGGCCAGGACCTTGAAACCAAGAGTGTGGAACGCCAATTCCAACCCGGATGACTCCAGTGGGCCAGCAGTCAAGCCAGCTTCGGGAAGAGTGGATGGACCTGTTGAAAACTGCATGATAGGAGTGGTGAACCACAACTCTGTGAAAAGTTTGCAATCAGCCAAGCCAGAGCTACCAACCACAACCATTGAGCTGAGCTTGCCCGAGATGACTTGGAGAACCCCCCCTTCGCTGACCTTGAAGACGAGGGCTTCAGATATGAGCTGAGTGACTTGAAGGAATGCACCTTGAACCGAGGGTCCTACCAGCAGAAGGCCATGAGGCGGGCCATGTCCGAGTGTTCCCACCTGTCTGTTCCCCAGACCCTCAACATGGCAGACAAATACCCTGACCCCAGTGGGCACGAGAACACTGGCCTGCCAGCCCCCACTAGCAAAAAGAAGCTTAAAACATATTGCTGGCGTTGACTCATGAAACAGACTCCTAACCAGAGAACCATTTCCACAAAACGAGGGGCTCAAGCTATGTTAGACCATTTCTTTTCTGTATCCTGCTAGTGCTGTCATCTACGCATACATCTAGCCAAGTTTCAAACGGGCGTGTTTCCGGAAGAGTTAATGGTCAAACACTGCACAATGGTTTGTATTTGTCATTATTATGAAACCCATATTTCACTATGTTTTGTTTACTAATTTTCCCCTCTCTCGCACACCCTTGTTTTTCAGTGTAAAGTATTTCATTTCACCTGTCTACCCGTGTCGCCTCTTCGGGTTAGATGCTGGTTGGGAAAGCTGGTTGCACTTTTAGCTTTTAACAGGAGCTCCTGACCTGGCATGTGTTTATAACATTTCAAAGCCTTCCTCTCATAAAACAGATTTGGGTCCAAGCGCTTTCGCTCGATTCAGAACTGCTTCAAGATGTTGTGTCTGCATCTCTCCCTTATTCACGCACTCTGGAAGGTGCCCCCTCCCTTCTTTACAAGCCATTGACCAATTCACAGACTCCCGGAGAGAAACTTTCAGGACAATTCAATCTCTCCGGGGTATTACTTAGCAAAACCCTTTTCACTGTCAGCAATCGCCCCCCTGCCTTAAGCATATCCCTACCCCCCTGCCCCCAACCCCTCTCTCTCACCAACTCACCACCGACTCCCTCCCAGTCTACGTTACAGCGCTGGGCATCTTTTTCCAGTGGGAGGCGTCTGCTGTTGCAAGTTAAGTGAGAATGTAATGCCGTCCTCTGCCGCAGTGACCTTAAACTTGAATGCGGAAAGAAGGCGTCTTACCCTGCTAACTCCTCGGCACATTTTATAACTCCAGTCTGTTTAAAAGACCCGCTAGGGCCCGTGTTGTGCACAAAGGCGCTGCTGTATGGGACGGCATGCAGCAACAAGCGGGCAACCTCACACAAGGAGGTTACACATAGAGACGAAGATTACTACCCTTTGGTGGGGAGGGGGGAGTCCGGCCATTACCAAAGCTGATGCCTTCAACATCCCAGTCTGACAGAATTGAAGAGACGGACAACAAAACTTAAAGCCAGAAAGGGAGGGGGTACTCACAGAGGGACACATGCGCACACACACAAAAGTTCTCACAAACTGAATTAAATATTGAGACAGTGAGGGTGTACAGAGAAACAGAAAGTCAAACATGAACACTGAATTACTGCCTGACTCATACTGATAGAGATAGTGGGAACAGTGAGCAGGCAGAGAGACGCCTTAATAAACCTCCTCACCCCCCACCTAATTACACACACACACACAAAGAGACATGCACACAAATAAACTGAAGCAGAGCTCCAGGCAGGCACACGGAAACACATGCGTCCATGCAGACTCCTAGGGGAAACACAAACGGACACCGTTATGCACATGTATGAATTGGTTAATCTGTGGACGGGCCTATTTCCTGCGGAGACGCCGTCCTGGCTGCTCTTCACATATCCACTGGACCCCCCCCTTGTCTCCCGGAGAGGCTCATGGATACATTTTTATCAGGCCAACCGCATAAAGAATGAGAAGAGACTTTGACCAAGACACGGCGGAATATGTCAAGATATAGAAAGAAAGGGAGTAGGAAGGGCGACGGGGTGGGGGAGTTTTAATAAAATGAAAATAAAACGTACCTGACCGTGACTGGTCCACGCCGCCTCTGCTTCTGCTCCGCGCCGCCTCTACTTCTGCTCTGTGACGGTGTCTCAGGCAGCCAATCCAGACGCTGCATTAGCAGCGCCAGGATTGGCTAGGGCATGGAGACGGCCCGCCCATTAGGAGACTGGGGGCTGCTGCATGAAGCAACCCTCGGCCTCTCGAGTCCCCCCTCGCTCTCCCATGGGAGTAGGTGGCTGGCTTGTAGTGCGCATGTTCGGGCTGGTCATAAAAATGACCTGCCCAAAATCGAGCATGCACACACTATTGCAAGCGCTGCTGTCACTCAACCCTTGCTGCGCAGCCAGCCATGCCCCCGCCTCCACCCCTTCAGCGGCCGATTGACTGAGACTGCCAGTGCCGACTGCGAGCGGAGAGATGAGCGACTACGTTGCTTGCCGCTTGCGTGAATGGGGCCATGTGGCTAGTGGGGCAACGCCCCAGTGCCCCAATGGACGCACCGCCACTGATGTAGTGTATCATCAAATCACTGAAAAAAGTTATAGTTCCTTTTGTTCATAACACATTAACATTTTAATATAACCTCGGGTATCCCCTAACAAGCACAGTTAAAGTGAAGTTAAACATATGATTTTCAATGGAAAAAACACTGAAATTCGACAGTTATCGACATCTATGCAGCCAAAACCCATCCCCAAAGCACTGTTCAACCTCACTTGTTACAGATGCCTTAATTGTTCTGATATATCAACTCACCTTCGGCCAAGTACTATGCCCAGGCCTTGTGTTAGCCGTGCCCCGGTGGCCTCAGCTGTGCGCCATGGGGGTAGGCCACAGGGCCTCCTTGTGGACACAGCCCACTGCACATGGCTATCTGACATACGTATTGGGGAGCAATAGCTTGGCTTCCCTTTAGCCTGACCTCTACAGAGCCCGGTATGGAAATTAACACTGCCTTTGGCTGTGCGCAGAGGTTGGTGAGCACAGGCCTCTCATTCAGTGATTTCCTCCGACAAGCCTTATTGAGGACATTGCCCATAGAGCATGTCCTTCAGCCATATGAATGGGGGTTGAAGGGAGGCCTAGCTTTTTGCCAAGCCCTGCACCCAGCTCCTGTGTGGACTCAGGTCCCACTCAACACTACCAAGCACAGCTCTCTCATCTGCATTGCCTTCTCAGGTGTTCTCAGAAAGGCAGACTTTGTATTTCAAGCCTCTTTGGTAAAGCAAGAATGATTTTAATTTCACAGCTGGCTCACCTTCAATGGTGAGCCTAGTGAGATTTAAATTGCTATACCTGGAAATGCAGTGCATTTTACATACGTTTTTAGGTAGTACAGAGTTACAGTGCCTAGGCCATCAATTATGTCAATGGTGAGGTTATATGTGATGTCCCCATTGACGTCATTGATAACATTCTTTGTGATGTGAGCTGGAACGTCATGTGTGCCTTCGTGAGCCGTAAGTGCACTGGGGGTGAGTTGTGGTTGCAGAGGAACCCATAACTGGTGAATATCAGAGGTGTAATCATCTCTATAGCTTCACTTTAACTGTGCTTTTCCCTGAAACAAGCACAAAAAGCTTTCAGTCCACCATCCAGTGAAATTTGTCAATTATGGTTAGAGATACGATTCTGTTGAATGCTCCAAGTGTTTTTCTCGTTGGAAGCGTGGTGATGTGGCCTTCTAGAGGTATTGGAGTCAGGCGTGTGCCTGTCAAGGATCAGGTTAGTTCTCTGGAATGTCCAACAGCATCACATATCATTTAGGATTAGACTCTAGATCCCAACTGTATGGGAGAATGGTGTGATGGTCATTGCCAAATAAGGGAAGAATTGCATTTTCTCAAGATTCAAATGGCTTAGGTACATCAAGTTACCTGCAGAATAGGGAAAAGGTGGAATGTTTGGAGAACAGGGCTCTGGAAACTGTGCTTACAGGAAAACTAGATGGCACATCACAGTTTCCTCACACACATTCACTTCTTGGGTTACTTGATGACTTCCGCGAAAACTAGGGGCAAAGGGCAGGTTTTAGCCCACTGCCAACATGGAGCAGATGTTCTGCATAGCAGCTGTGGCTTTTCGCTCTGCTTAGTTCACACCAATGCACCTTTATTATTTTCTCCCTTTCAGGCTACCTCCACCACCCTGCAGATAGGGTTTCCCTTTAGTTCCACTTCCTTGGTCTGCCTGTCCTGTTGTTGTCTTCTTGTTTATTCTTGCTTATACTTTAGAATTTGACTGGCGACCTGACGGTCTTCTGGCATTCTATGGCTCATGCGTGGTTTCCTGGTCTGTCCGGAGCTCAGTACAGCACATTTTGTCAGTGCCATGGGTTAGCATTTCACTCTGTATACCGGTTATTATTGGCATTTCTAAATTAAGCCCTATTACAAGCTCCGGATTGCCACCGTCTTCTTGAACTACCGCTGCTCTCCCATTACCGAAGTCCTGGGTTTGCTTGAGAGGGGCTCATTGGCATCGCTTACTGAGACAAAGCTACCTACAGGGTGAATCCAGTCCAGGTTTTCTCCAACCCCTTTTCTCCATTTTGTCCGTATTCCTCAGTATGAGCTAATGATTTAGGGACATCAGCAGGGGTTCTCAGCAGGTATGAATTTCTGGGGTAAACAGCATGTTTTGAGATGCTTCTGACATTGTGCTGCATTCTGGGATCGTGGAGGTCATTTGAAAGTAATAGCTCAGATTTCTTCTATATTGCAAGGCATACTTATGGAAATAAATTCCCCTTTTGTACTGTTTAAAGGTGGAACCTAACTAACTTGAGCAGCAAATCTACTAAATTAAACTGAAACACATTGATTCCCTTATGTTTGATTTGTTTTTTTCTTCTACAGATGAATAATAAAATAAAGAATAGAAGCCATTGATGACTGAATAGGCATTGCTTTTTTCCTTCATTTCTTTTTTTTAGTACTATTTAATAAAAGTACTGAGATTATGTGAGGGGATGGAGATTGATTGTGTTTCATTACATTAAAGATAGATAACAAGTTCTTGCAGGTCATTCCAAAGAATCCTGCACGTTTAAAATATTGGAATATGGTCTGCTGGTAATCTTAATACCAGATCCATGATTTCCACAACACTTTTTTGGCAAGTTCAATATCAGGGTTATAATATTGGTATTTAAAATACAGAATTATTTTAAAATGTGTACTATTCTTCATAGAATTCTTCAAACCCAAATTATTTAGAAAATAACAGGGCACTTCAAAAGTGCACAAGAATTTTAAAAATATGTGTACAATTGACAAACTCCACAAAATCATTTAAAGAGGAGCAGGGAATGGCTAAAACACAGTGTACAGATTTAGATTTCTTAGGTGCACCCAATTTATTGAAAAACATGTTGAATTAATTTAAAAAGTGAAAATATTTTTTGAGTACAAAGAACTGTTTATAAAATATTGCACTAGATTTAGTGAGCTGCTCTTTGTCACTTCTGCCACCCTGTGCCCCATGACCCTCAGGCGTGCTATGGTCGTACCTGCCCTCCAGGTCCCTGTGCTCGAGCTCCAGGGCTCGCTGAGCCGCCTTCAGTTTGCCGTGTTTCTCCATCAGTCCCTCTAGATCTGCGCCCTGGCGATCGTGAAGCTGAGCCAGTCGTTCATGGTCCTTCAGCAGTGCCTCGTGCCGGGCCCTGGTCTCATCCCGCTCCTTTGAGGCTGCTCGCTCCTCGCCCTCCAGCACAGCCAGGCGGCTCTGCAGCTGTGAAGCCTGGGAGGTGAGAGAGGCGTTCTGGGAGCTCAGTGCGGAGTTTTCAACCTATAATAAGAGGAGGAAAAGGGTAACAGGAGGGTTAGCGAAGTACAAAACAGCCAATCAAGTAGAATGATATGTGAGCCAAGTCTTTCAACTATTTCTAGTTCTTTTAGGTCCTCATTACGAGTGGCCAGGTTTTTGATGTAATAATTATCGGATGGATACAATTCGACAGCAATGTTTTTGGATTTAATCACATGAAATATGTATCACATATTCCAGGTGTTTGGGGAATAACAGAGATTTGGTACTTATTGCAGCAAAAATCTGCATGTCGCGGTGAAAACCAGGTCTTTTCCCCTTGTTAAATTCTAGCAGGTGTGAACTGCTGGAATTTAACAAATGGTACGATCTTTATTGCATCTGGTAATTGCCAGGTGCAATAAACATCGCACCACTAGTGATTGCAATCCATGCGCAAATAAGTGATTGTGAATGTATCATAATTTATCGCAATTGCGGTCGCAAAACATTCTTACATAGGGTAGAGACTCGCTATTAGCAAGGGACACCCTTGGCACGCCCCTTCCTAATAGCGATTCGCAATTCCTAATTAGCGTGTCGCAAATAAATGGTGACACGCTATTTAGGAATTGTACATGGCCCAGTAACATTTTACATGTACAAACGGGTCGCAAACCCGTTTGCGCATGCAATTTAGGGTCGTACATCTGGCCCAAGATGTCTAGTGACTCCTCCCTTAGTCCACAATGCACCAGGACAAAGACTCCACATCAGTTTGGTTTTTCCCTAGAGGGTGAGTAAATTTGTGAAGCATAGTCAAGAAAGATACAATATATGTACTGTGCATTGTGGAGGTTGAAAAATGGAAAACATCTTGGATCATCGCTCACTTCCGACGAGAAGGGAAGGCACTTATGAAGCTACAGCACTACTAGCCTTGAACAGATGGTTACATGGTAGCATTTTCCATTCATAGCATGTGTGGCTGTAGATACACATACTCTGCATAGACTGTAAAGCAGTACCTCCCGCAAGCGGTGGCTAGCGAGCAGATGGTGCAATTGTTTGAAACAAAGTTCTGGCTCCTGACAAGCTTAAATAACCACACAGTAGTGTTTGGTGAATTTGTGTGGTATCAGCCAGGTAGCTACCTTACAAATGTCTGCGGTGACACTTTGGCATTTTGCGTTTTGCAAGGTACCAAACAGATCGATTGTTGGAGGGCTGCATTTGTGCAAGTACTTGTGAAATATTTGGGGATTCCTCTCCGATTTGTGGACTTGTTGATATGTCCTCTTTAACAGGTATGCAAAGTCGCTGTCCACCCTGCCAGGTGTCCGCTAGCAGTAGAATGTGATTCTAAATTGGCACAATGCCAAATATTTTGGGCCAATGCTAACAGCTGGAATGATTAGGTGCCCATTTTCCTATGGATGTAATATATTGCTGGCATGTGGTCCAACTTTAACAGGACTGTTTTGCCTTGATTCAAAGAGTAAAATGCTTTGAGTGCTAATTGGAATTCTGGGAACTCCAGGTAATTAATGTGACAACCCCGTTTTTCTTGTGTCAAGGTACCTTGACCAGTTATGTTGCTGAAATATGCTCCTCACCCCATGCATGAGTTGTCTGTGGTAATGGTCACTTGCACAGCAATACATTTTTGTCTTTCCACCGCAGGAGTGTGTGCTGGGTTCTGGGTTTAGGGCTCTGCTAACACTAAATCTTCCCACTGACCATATACTTGTGACGATTGCCTTGCTAGACACTTTTGCAGTGGATGCATTTGTTCCCACTTACATGCTGCTCTATAGCTATGCACGAAGCCACCGGCCCTTCATTGAGCTCACTGTAAGAGGACGTGGTATTTGAAAAAGAGAAAGCAACTTTCAGAATGCCACCATCCTATTTTGTTCCAGTGACAGCTTTCAGAACAGATCCCTAAAAGGGTTGGATCTGCCATGGCTTGAGATGTAACTTTTTGACATCGACAGTGAACCCTAGCCTGTACAACAGGGTTGCTACTGCCTGGGAAGTGTGCGAATAGAAGTAACAAAAGCAGTCCTTAAACCAATGAGAACCTGGGCATCTAAAGGATAATTAGAAAAATGGTTTATTAAGTTAATTTCATCAATAGCTTGATCTTTTAAGATCATTTAGTGAATATGGCAGGGACACAAGTCGTACAGAAACATACTTTAGAAGACAAACATGGAATGCCTGCATTAGTCGGACATTTCAAGTGCTTGAATTGCGTTGTGTGTTAATCCATTACAAAAACAAAAAAATTCAACATGCCATGATTTGGCAGGAATTAAACTTTTTTCAATTGTAATTAATCAAAGTGGCCATGTGAATCAATTTACATACGCTAAGGACTCAGCAGGTTAAGAAGCGCCTAGGACAGCATAGGAGCAGAATTAAATGGAAAGTGCCAATGCCCCTCTTGTGACACACTTTGTGGAGTATAACCATGGTGCAGATGAAAAAAGTGATCGCTCACGCCTCCCTATCAGAGACAGGAGAGAACCTTTGTGCTATTCTACAACGACTGGAATACCAGTGGGTAGACCGATGTGATTCCATCACAAAAGGACTGAACTCCAAGTAGGAACTACATCTCCTCCTCTGATTAATGGACTATGTTCTACCATCTTCATGCAAAGCTTGGAAAACACTTTGACAAGCTTTAAGTGACTGAGGTGGTGTACAAACTATGTGGAACGGTAGTCTTTTGAAGGACTATGTATGGTACAGCGGTCCAACATTGTTTTAAGAAGTTGGTTTCGAGTGCATCTTCTGGAATCTCATGCAATTGAATGGAATCCTAGTAATTTTGTATACACTGTAGATATCCACAGCATGGCTGCTTTTCTTATGTTTATTTGTGTTATAGTCACAATATAATTACCATATGTAATGTGATTTATTTACCAGCAATATGTGCAACAAGGATACTGTAGCATTCATTAGTCTGCCTTCGATAGTCAGTAGCAGTTTCCGTGGGTCCATGATATAAAATTCCTGATTACAATATACAATTCTTTACCGCTGATACATTTCAATTTATTATTTTCTTATTGTCACTTTATTTCTATTTTGATCCTAATTCATCTTTATCTTTATCTGTTTTTACAATGCACCGCAATTTGCTGCTCACGTGCCAAACCGCGCTTTGGGTATTTATCCACCCTTTTCATCCTCAGCCGAAAGCTAGGGGATTCCAAAGGGGTGCTAGTGACGGTGTGCTGCTTCGCGTTTACCCGGTTGCGAACTTAAGTAGCTGGCACAAGTCTAGATCATCGACTGGTTCCGTCTCAGGTTGCTTCCTAAATGGATCTCCTGTTTCACGGATGCTAACGCGCCTCTCAGACGCCGCACTCATGCTATGTTGACACCGCTTGGGTGGTAAGTGCCCTATGCAAGCACTCCCGATTAAGTACTTAGCACTCTAAAATTCTCTTGGTAGTGGCTGTATATTTTTCTGGTACCCCTACCATCCAAGTAAGTTAAGCATCAGTCATTGATTCTCACTAATTGGTGTCATTGAGTAATTTGCACATTAGGTGATGCTCACCTATATCCCGCACTACATATTGCCCAATTAACAATGTGTTAATTATTTACTGTACTGTACAGATACCCTGAGACTATTATGGATCCAGTGGCCCTCCTGTTCTCAGGTTATTTTATTCTTAACACACTACAGCCCCTGACAATTTCCTCTAACACACTCTTTCTTTAAGTAACTAGATTACAGTTTATTCTTCTTCCAGGTGTCCCCACCTGACTTGAATGACTCACCCTTTTACAGCCTTAATATGTGTGCTTCATAACACACTCATAAGTGCTTGTTTGTACACAATCAAAATATGCTTGTTTCTATGCGCTTTTCCACATTGGGAAACTGCGCAAAATTGTCGCCTTGTCTGTTTTGTGCATATTGTATGTGGTATTTTCCATGACTTGTAAATAAACCTTTGTAATTTGTGCTTATCTTGTGGTTTACTTAAATCACTCCTGGAGCTTTAGTGTGTTTTTCTTGTCTACATTAAATTTTTGCCTAGAATTTTTCTTGGCCAATTGATAAAATTACTTAACTGAAATCCAAGTAAACCGCTGTTCTATTTATACTTGAGATGGGTGCTAGGCATTGCTCTTGGCTGCAGATTTTTATCAGCTAATCGTCCAGGTAGAGAACAACATGAATGGTGTTTCTGTGTAGTACACAGCTACCACCGGTAGAGATTTGATAAAAACTGTACGGGCTGTTGTGACCCCAAAGGGCACAACCTTGAATTGGTAGTGTTACAAGAATGCACAGATACTGGACATGTGCTAGATGTATTGGGATGTGGAAGTATGCGTACTGCAGGTCGAAAGTCACCAATTTATCACCTGTTCAGAGCAGTGGAATGACATACTGCAGGGTGATCATTTTGAAGAGTTCTGACAGGATGTATTGGTTCAAGGGCCTGAGGGTACGGATAGGCTGCTGAGTTCCATCATTTTTGCGGATAAAGAAGTCCATGAAGTAGGCTCTTTGGTGATGGCACCTTTGGCTAGGAGTGCTTGTACTTTCTCCTGCAAGTCACAATTGTTCATGATTCATTTTGTGGTGACTAGGTGGCATGTTTGGTGGTGTGTGACTCTAGTCAGTACCCCTGCTGCACCACTGAGCGATCCCATTTGTTTGAGGTTTTTTCCTCCCAGGGCAGAATGAATAATATTACTCCCCTCCAGACAAGTGTTGTGTGATCGGAGGAATAATGGGTAAATCACTGCTTGGAGAAAGATGTGCTCTTGCCAGAGCCACTCCTACCCATACCTCTACCATTTCCACAGATGTCACTTTTACTGAAGGATTTGGTTTCCTAAGTGTTCTAAAAGAATAGCCACTGATATCCCTGCTTTTGGTTAGAATATGATTTTGGACATCCTCTCGCCTCCTGCTTACGGAAGGCAGACTTGGGCGTTTGGGTTTGAAGCAAGTCGCTGTGTCTATTTTGATTTTTCAAGCCTATCATTGACCTGAGGGAAACAGATACTCATCATCTTGGTGCTTTTGAACCACTGGTCTAATATCAGATATTGTGGCCAGGCATGGTGTTGAAGCAAGATGCTAGTGTTAATGTCTGTGGTGACAGTGTCAGAGGGTTATAAACAAATATTGGCACTAGAGATTACTTCTTCCTGTAAGATAAATTCTTGTCCCCTCTTGCAATAAACCTAGGGGAGGTGCTTAGCCAACTCATCCAATCATATTGAGAGGGCAGTCCTACTGAATTGGCAACACTTCACTCAGTGGATGCCCCCACAGCAAATCGCTTCCCTGCAGCACTACTTTTCTTGCACTACTTTACAGTAGGAGGACTGTGCGAGAACCATCCCCGATTTTCTGTGCTGAAGATTTCTTTCTGGCAGAGTGAACCAGCGAAGAGTCAGGTAGATCATGGCCTCTGATGTACACCGGGTCACCCGGGGCTGCTTTCGAGGTGATGACTGCCACCTTGACTGGGTCCTTGAAGTGGTCACTAATGCATTCGGGCATCCTTTTTAGACAGGCAGGAACAGACAGCTGTGATTACTGAGGCAATGGTGGTGTGTAAAACCGTGGGAGTGGTGTTGGGGTGAGAGGTGGTTGCTGAGGCTGGGGCCTAGGGGAGAGGAACTGCCCTGAGCGATTGCAACCCTTGCCTCTAACCTTCTTGGGAATAGGATAGAAGAACAAGTTAGCTACCTTCTGTAACACCTTATCTGACAGAGACTCTATCTAGCTGCAGATTCTTTACCTCAGAATATTCCCCAGGCGTCAGACTGGATCGTGAAAAATGTAATGAGCAGTACCCCTGCACGCCGGTAGGTGGCATTGTTCAGCTCCGCATGCATCATGGGCTCCAGAAATCACATGTGCAGTGCCTAAATAGGCTCCACCCCAGCGCCCTGACGTCAAATTAGTTTCGCTACTTTCAACAACATGAAGCATTTAGCCATGAGGAAACCTGACCAATGGTGTAAACTCTGAGATGTATTGGCCAAAAAGCAACCCAGAGGACTTGCGTGATCACTCTACCAGAGCTAAGGCTGCAACCACAACATTAGCTTGCGGAGTTCCTGTCTTGGATATCTGTCAGGCAGCAATGTGGGCTGCTTTGCATATGTTTACGAAGCACTACTACCTGGATAGTCAAGTCCAGCGTGAGAGAAGCTTTGCTCGTTCGGTCCTACAGTATTTTTCGTTGAATCCGTTTCGCAGCCTCACCTCCTGGAAGGTCTTTCTTGCGTATATGTTCTAAGATAAGGCATCTGCCATTCGAAGTCTGTATCAGATGAACAAGTTACTTATCTGTGGTAACGCCTTATCTGGTAGAGACTCTATCTAGCTTAAATTCCTTACCGACCATCCCATCATCCGCGCTCTGTGAACAGATTTTGATGCAGAGCATTATCCATTGTGAGGTGGTTCATTTCTGCACCGGCCTCCCTTTTTTGACTCCAACATATCACACAAAGAGTTGATCGTTCACCCGAAACTCTTTTGCACGGTCAAGGAAGAAGACAACGCTCTTTTTGGATTCAGCCGATGGTATCTCTCTTCTTCTTTAGAGGGATATGACAAAGCATAAATGGGTAGGTAGAGTAATAGACTGGCCTACGTGGAAATGAGTTACTACCTTCTGTAAAAAGGAAGCTCGAGTCCGAAGGACCAGTTTTTCTGGATAGATGGTAAGGTACACAGGCTTTGCAGATAGTACCTGTAACTCACTGACTCTCCGGGTAGATGTTATCACCACTAGAAAGGTTGTTTTGTTGGTTAGCAATCTGAGTGGGCAGTTGTTGAGCAGTGCAGAAGAGGGCGCACATCAAAAAGTAAGAAACAAATTCAAGTCCCATGAAAGTATAATAAAAGGTGCTGGTTGAAACATATGTTGGAGGCCTTTCAAGAAGTTATGTATAATAGGGGATTTAAAAAGGGATGGTTGGTCTGGTAACCACAGAAATGCAGAGATGGCAGAAAGATAATGATTCAATGTGCCCAAAGAAGAGCCCTGATAGGCCAAGGAAAAAATAAACAGGAGCACTTAGGACCAGGGTGCAGCTAGAGGATCAACATTACTATGTAACAAACTTGCTACAACGGCAGGAGTATACCGTCTTAGTGAAGGTTGGCTTTGCTGCCAAAATAACATTGCAGACTTCAGGCGGAAAGTCAAAATTTGTCAACCGTCACCGCTCAATCGCCACACAGAAAGGCAAAGCTTATTCAGGTTTGGGTGCAGAACCCTGCCCTGTTGCTGCGACAGAAGATCACCCCGAAGATACGGCCTGATCGGAGGATCGATGCTCATGCTCAACAGTTCAGGATACCAGACTCTCCGCGCCCAATCTGGAGCCACAAGAATGACTTAGGCCCAGTCGTTCCTGATCTTCTTGAGACCTCTGGGCAGGAGTGGCATTGGTGGACAGGTGCACAGGAGGAAGTAGCTCCACTCGAGGTGAAAAGCGTCTCCGAACAAGAGCAGCCTTGGAAACTCCAGCACACAAAACGACTGATATTGAGCATTCTTGGTGGTGACGAATAGATCTAATGAAGGCTCTCCCCACTCTTGAAGGAGGCCTTGCGCCACCTCCAGAAGAAGAAGATGCCACTCATGATCCACTAGGGATTGATGGCTGAGGTGCCCAAGCCCAGGAGTGACGCATCTGTCACTACAGTTAGTTCCATTTGGGGAAGGGAGAGGGGTCTGCCACTGACCCAATCGCGGTTCATCAGCCACCACTGCCAATCTTTTGCAATTCCCTCCAAAATCTGGATCATGTCGGAGAAATTCACCTGATGCTGTACCCAATGGGCCTTCATGTCCCACTGCAGAGCCCGGGTGTGCCAACGGCATGAGTAACAAGTAGGATGCAAGAGACCATGAGGCCCAACAGCCTTTGAGTCTCACGGAAATCCAAGATAGAGGCTGAAACGTGGGTATCATAGCCTTAATATCCTGGACTTGCCGCTCAGGAGGATTGGCCAGAACCTGCACAGGGTCCAGAACAGCTCTGATGAAAGGGAGAATCTGAGTAGGAGCCAGGTGTGACTTCAGCACGTTGACAGGGAACCTCAGTGAGTGCTCTTGGTCCACTGTGAACCACAGGTAACGTCTGTGGGCAGGCAGGACGGGAATGGAAAAATATGCATCCTACAAGTCAAACTCTACCATCCAGCCTCCTGGGGCCAGAGCAGGCAGGACTTGCGCAAGCGTGAGCATTTTGAATTTCTCCTATTTCAGGACGATGTTTAGAAGGCGCAGGTCTAGGATAGGACGAAGGCCTCTGTCCGTCTTGGACACCAGAAAGTAGTGTGAATAGCAACCACAACCTACTTCTGATGCTGGCACCCTCTCTATGGCTCACTTGGCCAAGAGAGCCAGTAGTTCCTGATGAAGCAAGTAGAGGTGGTCCTCCGTCAGCCTGTCCTAAGCGTGTGACATGGATGGAGGGGTGGTCCCAAAGGGGAGATAGTAACCTCTTTGGACGAGCTGCAAAACCCAATGATCTGATATTATTAACCCCCAGTTGTGAAGTTGATAGCATCTCCTGCCCCCCACTGGATGCCCATGATGGTCGGAGGGTAAACAAAGGAGTTTTGAGGTTGCTGTTGCC
Source organism: Triturus cristatus (assembly GCF_964204655.1). Classification (NCBI taxonomy): domain Eukaryota; kingdom Metazoa; phylum Chordata; class Amphibia; order Caudata; family Salamandridae; genus Triturus; species Triturus cristatus. Next base: position 736,490,414 of record NC_140592.1, read on the forward strand.
AGGGGGGTGGTGGACTGACCTGACTTGTGGCTAGTTGTCCTACGTGGTCTATGGGAACCATGTCCTTGCCCATGAAAAGATTGGGAAACTTTCTGGCTGAGGTGGATGGGAGGGTAGAGACATGGTTTAAAGCCCCTTCCGTGGCAACTAAAGGGGTGGAAATCAGACTGGGGTTGGCAAGGGCCATGGAAAGGCCCAAGGCCCTGACCGTAGCCCTGCAGTCCTTAAAGCGCTCCAGTACTGAGTCCACCTTCTCTCCAATCAAACGAGAGACATCAAAGGGCATGTCCATGAGCAAAGCCTGGATATCCCCTGAAATTCAGAATCATTTTAAGTGACTGAGTCGGGAATTTAGAAAGTCCTTGATAAATTGTATTACAGCAAAAAGACTAAAGCATTAGCTATCAAGACTGGGGAAACAAAAGAAATGTAAGAGACTCCCTAGAGTGTGAATTTAAATTACTTAAAGAGCAGTGTTCAGCTATTTCCTTTATAACAACAGTTCATTCCTCACCTGTAGTCTGGTATTGAGGGCCTGAAGGCCACCAGTCTGCTCCTGTATGGACAGGCTGTGCTTTTGGAGCATCAGAATCTGTGACTGCAGATTTCCCAACTGTGATTCCAGCTGTGTCACCTGTGACAGCAAGGCATTCTTCTCTGCTGCTAGGGTTGCATTCTGCATAGAGAGGAAACGCAGAAATGGGGGGTCAGTAGGGTCAAGCATATATAAGACGGAGGTCACCAATATAGAGCTTGCATGACAAATGACAAACTTATGAGAATGCACTGGACTGGTGGAGCAGCAAGTGTGTCCTTTGTTAGAATAGCAAGTGTGCCCTTTGTTAGAATAGCAAGTGTCTTAAGGTGGTCTGACAGAGCTGCATGTGGGATCCAAAATGGGAAGGCTATGTGATAAGGCAGGCCAGAAATGATGTGCAATGTCAAAGTAGTGTGCCAGGCTACAATTGCAGGGATGTTACAGATCAGAATTAGTATGTTTTGGCATGACTGGGAGTGAGGCACCAAATACTGGAACAGCAGGTGTTGCTGCAGGTCAGAATTCAGGTGCATTAGCAAAGCAGTTCCGTTGCATTTGTTACAAATGAGTAGGGTGTTATGCAGGATTAGGAGGCATTGAGAGGGCTATTTGCATGCGCCAGTACTGAAATGGACGTTTGCTGACGTGGTTGGGTGTTGGATGTTCTAGACCTGGAAAACCATCCTTTTTAGATACAGCGTGCGCTCCTTACTCTGCGTTCTAGCTCAATCAGACGGCTGCCTACAGCTTCAGTCCCAGGATCGACCCTGCAAAGGCCACTATAGGATTCCTTTTCGAGCATCTTCTCTTCTTCAGATGGTCTAGATGACTCTTTATTGACACTCTCTTCATCCACAGGATGGTTAATATTGGTCTCAATAGCTGACTTCTCATTTCCAGATGGGCTGATGTGAATCTGACCCACCACCTCCTTCTCTGAAGCCAAGCTGCTAAGGTCCTTTTGCACTCCATTCTCCTCCCCAGCACATTGGTCATGAAGATCTTTGGTAACTTGCTCCTTCCCAGACTTGGTGTATTTCTGTGTCTCATGCAAAAAACTCCAGGTATGCTGAGCACGTTTGACCTGTCAAAAAGAAAGAACATCATGGTGTAAAAGGCAGACAGTGGGGTATTTAATAATAAAGCACATTTAGAGGTAATCATTTGCAGGGTCGTTTGAGAACAGATAAGGAGTCCTATCATCAAGGGATGTGATTGAAACACTGGTTGCACAGTATGCTGTAGTATAAGTTCTTGACATAGTTTTGACTACTGAAATTTATGAGTGCTGATTGTGTGGGATGGGGGAACCACTAGATTAGTAGAATAATGTAGAAGCACTGTTTTGGCAAGTGAGACATTAATGCTCTTTGTGGGGTGCACTGTAAATGACCTAGGTGTGGGAGATTTTGTAGGGTGGTGTTGAAGTGTTGGCTGTGAGTCATGGTGTAGGAGTACAGACTGGAAGATCATGTATGACAGTTGGTTGTGTACAATGGTGCAGAAAGGCTGATTGTGGGAGATGGTCTATGAGTTCTAGCTCAGTAAGAAAGGGCTGAAGTACAGGTTGCATAGAATGGTGTTGGAGCACAGGCTGTAGAAGATGGTATAAGTTAACTGGCTTTAGGGTATGGTGTATATGTGCTGGCTGTGGAATTTGGTGTTGAATGGTTGGTTGTATACATTGGTGTAAGAACGCTGGCAGGCAAGAATGGCACCGAATCAGTAGTTGTGCAGGATGGTATAGGATTGCTGCATGCGAAGATAATATAAAAGGGCTTGCTAAAGGTAAAAGCGTAGAAGTGTTTTCTGCGGTATGGTGTAGCATCTCCATACATATTGAATTCAACTTGGTAGCTACACTGCATTAACTATAACTCACTTCTTCTCCATGCACTGCTTATACCCTTTTAAATTGTATCGGTTATACCAAATAAAATATTGTTATTAAAATAACAGTCATGCTATTGCAAATCCTATCTTTTGTCAAAACACAGTGCATGGTAGAGTGGCGAGTTATAGTTAATGTAGTGTGGCTATGCTGTTGAATACACTTTGCACAGAGGTATGTAAGTTATAATAATTTGAAGGTATCTCATAAATCATAAATTAAAGGTATAAGTATAAGTTTAGACATTTAAATATTTGTGTACTTTAACCTTTTTTTGTAGCTAAAGAACGAAGTTTTATAAATGTAAGAGTGGTGCGTAAATTGAAAATTTAAGGTATAACTATAACTGAAGAATTGCTAATGTTAGTGTATTTTAAGTTTGGAGTAGAGTGGGGTGGCATACAGTGGAGTAGCATTGAGTGGGGTGGCGTAGAGTGGAGTGTTCTAGAGTTGACTATTGTAGAGTGGAGTGAAGTGAAGTGAAGTACAGTGTAGTGGTGTACAGTGGAATAGCGTACAGTGGAGTGGGGTAGTGTGGATTGGCGTACACTGGAGTGAAATACAGTGGAAAAGTGTACACTGGAGTGGGGTAGAGTGGAGTGTCGTGGAGTGCCGTACAGTAGAGTAGCACAGAGTGAGGTACTGTGTAGTGATGTTAAGTGGAATAGGGTAGACTGGAGTGGCGTACAGTATAGTGCCATAGAGTGGAGTGTTATAGAGTAGAATACCGTACAGTGGAGTGTTGTAGAGTGGAGTGGGGTAGAGTGGAGTAGGGTAGACTGTAGTGATGTACATTGAAATAGCGTACTGTAAAGTGGTGTAGACTGAAGTGTTCTTGACTGGAGTGACATACAGCGGAAAAACGCAGAGTGTAGTGGCATAGAGAGGCGTGTCATACCGTGGAGGTAGTGTGAAGTGGAGTGGTGTAGATTGGAATAACATTGAGTGTTACTGGAGTACAGTGTAGTGACAGAGTGGAGTGGCATATAGTGGAATAGCGTACAGTACAGTGGCATAGAATAAAGTGTCATACAGTGAAATAGGGTAGGGTGTACAGGGTAGAGTGTACTAGGTTGAAGTGGACTGACTTAGAGTGAAGTGGTGTACAGTGAAGTGGTGTAGAATGGAGTGATCTACAGTGTAACAGCGTACAGCGGAATATCGTAGAGTGGAGTGGACTAGACTGGAGTGGTGTGGCATAGAGTAGAGTGGTATAGGCTAGTGTATCATACAGTTGAGAAGTATGCTGTGCAACAGGGTACACTGGAGTGGTGTACAGTGCAGTGGCTTACACTGGAGTGTGTTAGAGCGGAGTGGCGTACAGCGTAGAGTGGAGTCGCATTGAGTGGAGTGTTGTCGTACAGTAGAGTGAGGTACAGTGTAGTGGCGTTTAGTGGAGTAGCATAGAGTGGAGTGGCATTGAGTGGAGTGGTGTACAATTTAGTGCCATAGAGTGGAGTGATGTAGAGTAGAATATCGTAGAGTGGAGTGTTGTAGAGTGGAGTGGGGTACAGTGTAGTGGGGTAGACTGTAGTGGCATACAGTGAAGTAGCGCACAGTGGAGTGGTGTAAAGTGGAATAACAATGACTGTTACTAGTGTACAGTGTAGTCACATAGAGTGGAGTGGCATATGGTGGAATAGCATACAGTGGAGTGGCGCAAAATGGAGTGGCACACAGTGGAATAGGGTACAGTGATTTGGCGTATCATGGAGTGGAATCCAGTGCATCTGCTTATCTGTTGGAGTAAAATCCCCATGCATTGCATGAATGCCCTTTTGCTTGCTTTGTGGACAACAAGAGAATCAGGTGGAACATTTCTGAGAATATGTATGGGGATTTACAGAGCTTTTATTTTTCTCCAATCAAGGTGATCACCTATGCTTTCATTGGATCCTTGATGTTCTTTGTGGAGAACTTGTGTATGCCCTCGGGCATAGACAACAATTGTACGTTCCACTCTGTTTTAGAAAGGATCATCCTTCTCTTCCACCACATGAAGCTTAACTTTGTGGTGATCTGTCGCTCATCGCATGACTGTATGATATACTGCTGTGTCATCGGGTGGTGATCGTTTGACAGGATTTGACTCCAAAGGTAGGTCATCTGGAGGGTCTACATTATAATTATGTCAAGGGTTTTCACCATCATACCTGAGAATTTGGTCCTCATATGGATCTGGGAGGTTTACAGTGGGGTCCTAGTCTGAGTCTAGTTGAACAGATTGGGCGGTGATGGGAGAGTGATGGTAATGGTGTTGTGGGTTTCCTAGGCTTCCTCTTTGGTATAAAATAAGCCCTGCACTTCTCTGAGATTGCTTCTTCAGAGTTGAGGTGGACTTTTTTGTTGTGTTAGCCTGTTTTAGGAGGCCGTGCAAGCATCAGGCCTGAGACTGAGACTTTGCTGTATGTCAGGCTGGTCACTGCTATGCTAAAAGTTGTGTAGTCCCATCAAGGGAGAGCACAGTTAGAACCTGGTGTTAAAACAGGTTAATTTGCTAATAACTGTGGTATCCTTTTACCAATTCATCTTAAATCTGGAAGACATTTAATGTATTTAGTCATTTGTAGGTATGTATGGTAGGTTTTGTGACGATCCCTTAAAAGCAGGCAATGATAAAGGGAGGGGGGGTCAAAATGTACTTCTTGGCTAATAACTGTAGTCCTTTTTAATCTGCTTGATATTGGGTAGGCTGATAACATGTTTAGACTAGTGAAGGAATCTCAAGTTTCATGCAGATCCAACATCGGGGTAGAGGGATCAAAGTTAGAGGGGCAAGTTACTGATTTTGAGTTTTTGTTTCATGCAAACTTAGAAAGGGTGTTACAGTCAAGGAATTGGAAGTCAAAATGTCAATTTGCTAATAACGATGGTGCTGTTTAATGAATGAGTCTGACATTTTACAGGTTGTTAGCCACTTAAGTCCAGCACAGGGTTTTCTGTTTTCAATGAGATCTGATAAGGGGAGCAAAGTTAAAGAGGAAGCACAGGGGAGGGGGAGGAGGGGATAATCTTTGAAAATGGCACCAAAATAAATTCAGTGCAATTTTGTAGATCTGCATGTTTGGCTTACTTCTGATATGTTTAGTTTCAAGGAGATACTAGTCAAGGGGAACATGGTTAACGTTGGGCAAAAAACTTTCATTTGCTAATAATTTTGCCACCTTTTGACAAATTTGCACACACTTTTACATGTCAAGTTTTCTAGTAGTATATCAAGTTGAGCCCAATTAGGAATTCCAGGTGTCATGCAGATCTAGGTGGGGCGGGGGCTGAAGTTAAAGGGGAATTGGACTAAAAAAATCTTTGACTTACTAATAACTCTGGCACCATTTGAGGATTTGCACAACAGTTGAGATACTAAAATTGGATTTAACGTGCCCACTATATATGCAGCTGGCTACTGGCCAAATGGGACACTACGTGCAACAGTGATTAACCTCAAGGTGGGGTTGAGCATGGCCTGGTCACGGTCAACCCCCACTACACACAGCTGAAGGCCAGGCAGAACGAAGGTTGGCTGCTGCATGATACAGAGGCTCTATCAATCATGATCACAACTTCAAAGAACCTACCACATTTATCAAATCACCAGTGAAGCACTTCTTCCCTTCCATTTACAAAATATAATTATTAGGAAGGTATGGTTAGCTTTGGTCATAAAATGTCTTTAAAAATCTCTGACATTCACTTAAAAATACAGTTAAAGTGAAGCTATATTATTAAATAAAACTGAAAGCCCCTGAAACTCTCCCGCTATGGCTAACTCTATAAACCATAGGGCAAACACTTGCCATGCAAACCATAACTCACACACCAAAATCAATGACTATGATTTCACACTATTTGTAATTATTAAAAAGAGGTTGTGACACCACAGTTTTACATTTCAATGCTATATTGTATCCACAGTGGTCTCATTCATAATTTTAATGGTAAGTTAATAGTCATTAGTGAGATCATTTATGTCACATTTGAGGTCATCTGGTGCAATGGTGTGTATGTTATGGTTTGCAATTCATCTTGCACTGCGAAGGATTAAAGAGCCCTAGTTTGGGTGATAGTGTTGGAGACATGACAGTGGCAAGAGAACTTGAGATTACTGCTGGGTAATAAGCAATGGGTATGGTGGGAGGTAGATGGCTGGAGGTGATGTAGTGGAGTGCTGCTTGTGGTTAGGGGTCCTAATAGTACTAGTTGTGGATAATGCTGCATAAATATTGGTTTTGGTGGACGGTCACAAGAGCACAGACTGTATCTCCCTCACCCGCTGCAACTCCTCAGACAGCTGCTGGTTGACACTGAGAAGCTCTCCCAGTTGCTCACGCTGCACACTGAGCTGGTCCTCCTTCATCTGCAGCATTGCTTTGAAAGAGACCTCCAGCCGCTTCTCCAGGCTCTGGTACTGACTCCTGTAAAACAAGAGAAACGAGTAAATGCATTGTGCAGCACACTTTGCTACAGAAGTGTTCTTGCACAACTGAACTATGCACATGAACCACGTCACTGAAAACGCTGGGACAATAGATATTGATTCACCAAAGTGAAAGGGGTAAAATAAGTGTCAACACACACACTTTGGCCCAGATAAAATCAAGAGCTGGCTCTTTGTCACACTCTTAGCCTCCTATTTGCTGTTAAGAGGCTGCGGACATTGCAAGAAGTGGAAACGATATCTATCCACAGCTAGTGCTGAGGGTTTTGTATGGGTTGCAGCTGGTCTGGGGCCTGTATGTTATTAACTTTGTCTGTGGAGGATTTATGTTGGGTGACTGAAGTTAGCACAAGAGTTTTAGAGTTGTTGCTCTGTCATGTAATCAAGTCTTACAGGTTAATGAGAAGGTGACATAAAAAAGGAGGCCTAGGCTGATTGATAAATGTTCCAGGTGAGGCGACGCAAGAGAGAGTTTGAACTTGGAGCTGAGGAGTAGGATAACAAGACCCAGTGTCTTGTCTGAAGTATGGTATACCTAGAGGTAGGAAACCCTCAGAGAACCCATAGGGACGGGGGAAAAGAGGCTCTTTCAGTGCCTCATGGTCAAAATAAACTGTCTAGGCTTAAAGAGCCTTTCATTATGTGCAGTGGTCATGTAAAACAGTATGGTGGGAATGATACGTAAAGGGGGACAGAAGATGCTCCTAGTAATTTCTGTATATGTTTATAAAAGCATGCACAGCATTGTTTCATTCTTGACTGACCAAGAGTATGTGCTGAAGAGAGGATGACATTGTCCATCTTTAGAATTTGGATTATGCAAAGTGAAGGCACTTGCATTAAATAGGGGTAACTTAGGAGGGCTAGGTCAGAGCTTTACCATGTTAGGGCTGGGTCACCATGACATGCAGAAAGTGAACACAGCAGAAATAGCTCTGTTTGCTTTCTGCTCCTGCTACCCAGTGCTTAATTTGAGCTGGTAGTGCCAGTGGGGCCCACTGGCATCCATTTTTGGAGACTGTCACTTATTTTTCTGCATCAGACATTTATCGAGAGCAAGAGAGGGAAACACATTTTTTTTTTTTATTTCAAAAGAGTTTTATTATTTTAAAAGCGCAAATATGAAGCATAAGATACAAGCCAAAGTGATATAATTGATATCGGACAATAAGGTAATAGATACATTAATGTAGAATTAAGAAATAGGAGAACAAATCATTGTCATACATTAATTTACAGACATCAGATAAATAAATTACTTAAGAAGGGAAGACCCAAAATGATAACTGGCAAAGATATATATCAAAAGTATCACCCACAGATGGCAAATTAGGGAGAAGAGGAAAGGGAAGAAAGGAAAAAAGAAAAGACGGAAAGAGTAGGAAAGAGAGGAGGAAAGAAAAAGAGAGACAGAGAGAAGAAAAGGAAGAGGAGAGGATTTCCAGAGGAATCACCCAACACACAAGACAACACTAACCAGACAAATCAAAGGGATATTGCTCCACCAACCCTTCAGATGCCAACTCCATGTACGAGTCTAAGGCTTTCCAAACACCAGAGGAAATAGAAGGAGAAAGATGAGCATGGTCCACTGACGTATGAGCACTTCGTAGAAAGGAAACCCAAGCCCACCAAGTATGGTAAGAGACGGACGAAAAAGATTTCCACTCCATGAGAATTACTTTGACTGCAATAGTTAACAAGAGGTCCAACAACTGTAACTCCATGGGATCTAAGGGCAAGGGGACTGGGGCCGCCAACGGACCCAAAAGAATTAATGGAAAAGACAGATGGAATTTGATGTTAAAGATGAGCATGAGGTGTTTGTGAACTAAATCCCAGAAGGGTTGGAGAAGGGAACAATCAAGGAACATATGTTGAAAATCGCCTGGTAGAAGCCCACAGCTCCAGCACAAATTGTCTTCTTTGAGATTGAGTGAATATAGACGAATGGGAGTCCAGTGAAGAAGATTAATAGAGAAAAATTTAGACTGTGTTAGAGAGGGGGCAATTTTGTTACGAAGAGAAAATTTACCAATATCTTGCCAGGTATCAGAAGAGATATGAGCAGTAACACTATGATCAAAATGATGTACCCATTTTTGCTGTGTGACAGTTTGAGAAGGGAGTGTAGAGGACGATAAAAATTTGTAAATCCGAGACGCAACATGACCAGTCCTGATCCAAAGCTGAAAAAGCGTAATCATAGGGGAAGAAGGATGAAGGTGGACTTTAGCAAGTGCAACCTTAATCTTAAGAAAAGTATAAAAATCCAAATTAGATAGAGAGAATTGTTGAGCAAGGGATGAGAAAGGGGAAGGATCATTGTTGGAATCATAGAGATGTTTAACAAGTGAGACACCTTTCCCAGCCCAGTAAGACATCAACTCAGGGTCAATATTAATTTTGATTTTAGAATTGCGCCAAATAGACGATCATCTAGTTTTATGTAATGGAATCGCTACTCTCTTATCCACCTTACGAACCGCAGCAATAGTGTCTAAAATAATAGAGCGAGAGAATGGAATAGAAAGGGTGTTTGTGGTTAAAAAAGATGCAGTCGGCAGTGGGGAGGCCAGTTCCTGTTCTATTGTCAACCATGCTGGAACGTGAATAGCTGGAGAAGAAAACCAAAGGGCACCCTGGGACGCCAGAAAAGCAGTTTGATACTTCCCCCAATCAGGAAAATTACAGCCTCCCATATCATAAGATTTCCGTAAAAATGTATAAGCAATCCTAGCCCTTCTATCATTCCATAAAAATTTAAAAGTAAGCAAATCAAGTTCATGAAAGAAGGAATCAGAAAGCCTTACTGGAAGCATAGAGGAAACAAAATTAATAATAGGAGTAATCATTATTTTAAGAGTCTGGATACGGCCCCACCAAGAAATATGTTTCGGAGACCAATTTTCTAAAAGACGTCTCACCTTAAGAATAGTTTGGGCTTCGTTATAAGTAGCCGTAGCATATAGGGTGGAACAAAAATAGATACCCAGATATTTTAGCTGTTTAGATTGCCATTTAAAGCCAGCCGAACCCATATGAGAGGAGAAGCAGTAAGCATTTAAAGGAAACATCTCTGTCTTATCTTTGTTCAGAGTGTAACCTGAAACTTTTGAAAAAAGAGCAATCGTATCCGAAATAGCAGGGATGGCCAGTTCAATATCATCAGAAAAAATGAGAACATCATCTGCATATGCAGCTGTTTTTATCTGATGAGACCCAAAAGAGAATCCCTTAATATCTGGATGCGAGTCAATCATTCTAAGGAGAGGATCAATGGACAACAAAAATAAGAGAGGGGACAAAGGACACCCTTGTCTAGTGCCCTGACAAAGGTTAAAAAAAGAAGACGTAGCACCATTCACCCGTATATTAGCCCTAGGTCGGGAATAAAGAGACATAACCATACGAATAAAGGAATCACCAAGATTATGTGCACATAGAACAGCTCTTAAAAAAGGCCAAGATACCTTATCAAAGGCCTTTTCAGCGTCAAGGGCCAAGGCAGCCGCCGGAAGATTAGATCGCTTAGCGGCACCAAGAATATGACAAAAAGTACGAATATTATCCCGTGCAAGGCGTCCTTTTACGAAACCTGTTTGGGAGGGATGAACCAATTGAGGAATAAAGGACTCTAAGCGTTTAGCTAAAATTTTAGCAAAGATCTTGGCTTCCATGTTAAGAAGGGAAATGGGACGGAAATTTTTTGGGATCTGCGTGATCCTTCCCTTCTTTGGGGATAACTACAATAGTAGCATCAGCCGCGGAACCAGACACAGAACCATCCTTAATAAAAGCATCAAAAACGGATTGGAGTTTCGGGACAAGCACGGGAATAAAGGTTTTATAAAACGCAATAGGATAACCATCAGGACCAGGAGCTTTACCAGACCGAGTAGCTTTAATCGCGGAAATGATTTCATCAGAAGTAATCGGGCAATTTAATGATTGATTATCTTCCTCCGAAACGACTTTCAAAGGAACCGACTTCAAGAACTCCTGACATTGTTCAAAAGAAGCTTGGGCCGATGGGGTATATAAATTATTATAGAAATCACGGAAAACCTCAAGGATTTCTGCAGTTTGAAATTTTTTCATACCAGTCAGTAATAGAAGAAATTTGGAAGGTATTACAAGAAGATTCCTGGAACTTTAAAGTGGCTGCAAGAATCTTGCCCGCACGATTTTTTAACAGCAGTCTCTTAGATTTCTGAGCCTGCAGGCCAATATGAGCTCTCTTAGTGACTATAGTATTGTATGAATACTTTAAGTTCTTAATAGACTGGAGGTAGGTCTTGTCCTGAGAGTGTCGAAAAAGGGATTCCTGACGTTTGATCTCATCTGCTAAGTCCGTGAGTTCCTTCTTAATGGCTGCATTTCTCCCTGACATACACTTAATGACCTGACCACGGAAAGTACACTTAAAAGAGTCCCAGAGAACAACAGGGGAACTGACTGACCCAACATTCTCAGTAAAAAAAGTCTCAATGTCATTGGAAAACTCTCGCACCAAGGACTCATCATGTAAAATTTCTGTGTTGAGTCTCCACGAACGAGCTCGTGCCCTAGGGACAAAGGACGTAAGAGTAAATGTCACTGCGGCGTGATCAGAAACTAAAATAGGGTGAATAAGCGGAGAGGAAGAAAATTGAACCAGAGAAGAGTGAACCAAAAGATAATCAATGCGTGAAAAGGACGAATGAGGGGAAGAAAAAAAGGAAAAGTCACTACCAGTGGGATTATGAAGACGCCAAACATCCTGAAGATGGGTAAGAGAGCACATATTAGTCATTTGTTTGTGAGCTTTAGGGGGACGAAAGTTAAAGGCAGAATTCCTATCCAAGATAAGGTCCATTGGCAAGTTAAAATCACCACCTACAATAAGATTGCCAGAGTGAGGGGTATCCTCGAGCTTTTTGGTGATCGCATTCCAAAAGGACGGGTCATCCTTGTTGGGGGCATAAATATTCATGACAAATAAGACAGCATTACCATTGGACACCTTAGATAGTAACCAACGTCCCTCTGTATCCTGTTCAGAGGAAACGATAGATAACCCAGAGTGTTTAGAAACTAAGATAATTACCTCATTCCTTTTACCACAAGCATCCGAACAAGCAACATCAAAGACCCACTCTTTCTTCAAGAACAACGCCTCCTTGGCAGAGAGCTTTGTCTCCTGAAAAAGGACGAGATCCGAAGAAAGAGATTTACAGTAGTCCAAAATCTTTAACCTTTTGACTGGATGATTTAACCCTTTAACATTAAGGGAGAGTATATTTAGTCCAGACATAGAACCAATATCAGGAAAAAAAGATATTCCCTATGTGACAAATGGAGCGCAACAACCAGGAGAGCTAACCAGCAGACATCAACAGCCAACACAAAACAGGGTGAGACCAAAGAGGAAATCCGAAAAGAAAAAAGGAAAGAGGAGGAAAAAGAAAGCAAAAGAAAACAGAAAAAGAGAGAGAGAAGGGCCCATCCGGCAGGTCTGAAAAAGACCAAATTCATACAAGGGGGGACATGGGAAAAAGAGCGAGGGGCCAACAGGAGAAATAACAACAACAGCATAAAAAGCCCCAGAACAATGCATAGCTGATTATACATTTTAAAAGAAAAACTATCTAAAAACTAAGAGCTGGAATCAATTATAACTTTAGAAAATAAAGCGAAATGAGAGACTATAAAGGCAACATGTTTGACCAAATTAATATATATATAACAATTAAAATGAATCATAGAGAGCGGTAAGAGCAGGAGAGAGAGAAAAAGGAAGCACGTTCAGGCAATAAGAGCTGATGGAAAGTGAACTAAAAGATAACATTACTATTAGGTAGAACCAGCCCAAAACGGACTCCATCAAGAGAAAGAGGACCATAATGCAGAGAAAAGAAGAAATACAATCTAAAGCATACTATATGATACAATATGGAACAATAAGTGAAACATACTAAAAAACGGTATATAACATCCTATCAATATAGCAGTCCGTGAATCCTTATGGCAGCTAAATAAGAGATCTAATACTACATATAAATATGTAAAATCTATATACAAACTTATAGACAACTGGCCATGAGTAAATAAAGCCATATACACCCAAACTGGCAAAATAAGTATACTTGCCTAAGTAAGTGGGCATGTAGGTAAGAGAGGCATAGATCTATCAATTACAAAGCATCTATAAAAAACTAACCTACTCGAAAAAGACAATTAATAACACAATGTACTGAAATCACTCAATGAAAAAATCAATAAAGAAGGTATAACTAACAACTATATGAATGACCCATATTAACTCTAAATATAGTCATAAATAAATACCTAGTAAACAGATATAATTAAAACACCTAGACAAACCATACAGCAACACGTTGATAACGCAAATAAAAAGACAATGACCAACTCCATAAAATACGAGATAACAAAAAACAACCATGAAGCAAAAAGACCGACCACAAAAGGATAGGTTAAACCAAATTTCACCACAAAAGTCGACGCACATACCAAAGACAAACAACGGGAAAGGAAAAGGACCATGACCTAATACGTCGAGAAACAAACTGGGGAGGCAAGGATTAACAGGACGACACGCGATCAGGAGTGAAGGCAAGCCAACATGAGATGCTACGACAAAAAATTAAAGGGTTTATACAATAAAACTAACAACACTAAAGACCAAAACACCATAACGATAATAGGGGAGCACCAAGAGACGACAGAAATACGTCAAAACCAATGGACAAAAAGACCACCGCGCAGATCTAAAAGCAGCTAGACTAATAGATCTGACAGAGACAAAAAACAATGGATTATGTATAGCCGCATCAGGTGCCAGAAGAACCAGGAACATGTGAAGCCCCCGTTTGAAGATCCATCTGCAACTCCATTCGATTATCCAAAAACGAGGCCAAATCCGCAGGTTCGTCGAAAATTCTGACACGACCTTTGAAAGTAATGCGGAATTTTGAGGGACCAGCAAAGGAGAAGGGGATATTCATCTCAGACAAACGCTTCCGAAGATTAAGGAAGCCCTTTCTCCTTATCACCGTGTCCCTGGCAAAGTCTTGAGAAATTGAGATACGATGGCCATTCCAAGAGACAGCTCTAATCTTCCGCATATGAGCCAAGATCTGCTCTGTATGTTGATGACGCAGCGGTTTAAAAATTATCGCTCTTGGTTGCGTAGCAGACTTGGGGCGAAAGGAGGGGACACGGTGTGCCCGTTCCAGTTCAAAATCTTTATGGAAAGAAATTTGTAGTGTAGATGGAATCCATTGATAAAGAAACTCAATCATGGAAGATGCCTCTTTCTCAACATCCTCTGGAAGACCAAAAATTCTCAGATTAGATCTACGATTACGATCCTCTTGTTCAGTGAGGTCTTTCCTCAATGCTGCCATGGAACGCTCTATCTGCGTGAGAGATCTAGAGTGCTTTTGCATGGTATCCTCTGCGCCACTAATCCGTGCTTCTGTACCTGAAACACGAAGGGAAAGGGCCTTGAAATCATTCCTGATGGCTAACACCTCCACCTGCAATAAATCTGTATTAGTCTTAGTAGACGGCGCAATTTCATAGACCTCATTAAGGCGCGTCAGGATGGACTCAAGAGTCGAATTAGTGTCTTTAGGAGCAGGCTCAGGTGTTGGGGAAACCTGTTTGGACCTCTTAAGAGATGCTTTAGATTCCTTAACGTCCTTAGCATTCGGTGAAGGGGCCATATTCTCAGCCATAGAGCAAACCACCTCAATAGGATCAAAATACACCTCCTCAGATATAGTGATAGCAAGAAATGCCAGGGGCTGTAAAACACTCAATGAGCAAGATGAAAAATGGACAGGAAGAAATAATGTACTTGCATCAAAAAACGCCGAATAGAGAATATGGCAGGCGATCCCAGTCAAAAAAAACCACCTCACAAAAAATATCATGTGCTGCAGGCGCAAGTAGGCACTCACCGACTACGAAAATAACCAAAATCAAGCCCAGAGCAAAGAAGCCTCACATAAGGAAGTGGCAGTGCGTCTGACGAATAATATGGTAGCAAAAACCTCAACAAGTTCACACAAGGGGCAGCACTGCAATAGGCGGCAGGAAAAAACAAAATAAACTCAAGAAAGGTGAAAAAAACGTCACCAGCTCCTGTATGCCTCCACTCCTGACAGGATAATCCAGTAGCGTCGTCGTGTAGGAACGAGAGTAAAACTCCCTCACAGAAGAAACAAAATGGCGGCCGCTTGTGAAAACATGAAGCGCCACCTTAGAATGCCAATAAGTGAGCTCTGGCCACTTTCCACCTCTAGAAAACTCCCTCGTAGCATACACGGCAGTTTCCCATGCAATATTCCATCTTCGGCGCTGAGCGGGGCATTCCTCAGCGTCAGCAATGTCTCCGTCAGCCCTCGCTCTTCACGGAGCTCAAGCGCGAACCGCCATCTCGCCGCGGCGCGCAAGCCACGCCCCCAGAGGGAAACACATTTTAAAGACGGAGGAAGAGAAAGACGAAAAAACTGTCACAAATCAAGCAAATCGGAATCTGAAAGTGTGAGATGAAGGGGCAGGGAAAGTCTGGCAGTGGATTAAAGAGACATGAACTGAATTAAAGACTACACAGCCTTGGAATTCGGTGGGCTAACAATCAATAATATGGGTACAGGCTTCTAAGCAGAGCTTTGAGCAAAAGCACTCATTCTGTAACAAATTAAGCACTGCTGCTACCTCCATTATGGCCTCTGAGATTAAGGTTTGCAGGGGCACTTCCAGGGGTCCAAGAAATCAAGCCAGGGATGGAAGTTTCTACCACTATCTTCCTCTGACATCCATCCCTGGGACCAAGGGACCTGTGACACCCTCCAGGATGCTAGCTCACCTGGTGTTTGAGCTCTGCTGCTCCTCACATAAAGAGGGGCGTTCCAGCTGTCCTCTCAGTTTGGTCAGGTCTGTCTCAAGCTCTTGGACTTTCACCTTCTCTGTCATTAAGTCCTGAAACAAAAGATGCGGAACAATAATGAATAGTTAGATCACTTGCACTGTGTCCAAAAGTTTACCCATTGCTGGCACGCCTACACTTTTCCTTATGCAGGTCCTGCACAGCCTCTGCAGAGCTGCACTTTAGCCTGTGCTGAGTAAAGGTCTGTGGGACTGTGAGGTATTTATCTGGAGTCCCGGGGCAGGCGAGATAATCAGGCTTCTCCCTCTAGGCCAGTGATTCTTAACCTTTTGACTTCTGCAGATCCCTACTTATTACCGGAAGCTGGGGACCCCCTCTGAGTCACTGCTGGAATCCGGGGACCCCTACCTAAGCAATTGTGATGATTTGAATAGCAAAACTATTAACAAAAATAGAAACACAGGCATTCATCAAATTAATACAGAAATGATTAAACATTTTATTTAATTCACAAACAAATATAAAAAATACAATTTTAATAGAAAGGTTGGAGTTTTGTTAGATTGAATTGAGGCAACTCATTGTCCATACTATATCTGATGCACTTGCACTGCTCCCACAGATACATCTGAGGATACCAATTTAAATTTTAGTCTCTAATTTCTATTCCTTGACATTTAGAGAATGTTTTAAAAAAATTTACTTTTAGATGTTGCTTCTTCATTTATATACATTTTATTAATCTGTTAATAAAATGTACTTTTCCAAGTAGTCGCAGGAGCCCTGAGTAGATGTCATGGATCGCCAGATGTCCCCGGCACATCGGTTAAGAATCATTGCTCTAGGAAAATGCCCTCAGCGGATTCCCTAACTGAGATTTTCAAAGCACATTAAAGTGAAAAAAAGAAGAATAAAATCATGGAAAGGAGAAGAGGGAGGGTCACATGTTAATCTAGGGAAGATACTAATATAGGATGGAATCGTTTTGGGTACTTTTTCTTCTGTGGCACTGGATCTCTCATAGAATCACATGCTTAAACTATGACTACCAGGCAGTGCCAAGTGAGTGGAAGGTGGCAAGGAGGGAACTTAAGCTCAACTTCACATGAGCAATATTATCTATGAATAACTAATATTGAAACATATGTATTGAGTGCCGCTGCTCTAAATTTTCTTTCTAGTTTTATGCCAGCAGGGTTGTTCGGCTAGGCAGCAGGAAGAAGTCTCCTGAAATGTGAGGCCAAACATTCAGTATTCTGTCTGTGACTCTTAGGCTTCCAGAACCTGTTGCAATGCACTATAAGAGCAGGCCTAGAGGTTCTTGTGGGCCGGCGTTTCCCAGATAATAGCCAGATGAAAATGCCACAGAAAGTGTCATATTAATGCCTCATAATGTATATAACCTGCCCCATAATTTCACAGTCCTTGCTTACAAGGTACTTTAGCACTAGGACTCTAATTACCAGTAGCCCGGCTAAAGGAGTAATAATTATAATTTTAAGTTCTGATACCCCAGGATTCAGAATTTAAAAGGTGCAATCATTATTGCCTATTACAAGCAGTGCGCTTAAAAATGAGGCATAACATGCGGATTTTGGTGTATTTGCCGAGCATGTATTCCCAGTAAATTTCAACAGGTGTGACCTGCTGAATTCCACCTAGGGTAAACTAAACAGATAAGGTAATTACCAAGAAACGAATTGCACGTAGATCAGAAAAAACACGCCCCACTCGTAATGAGGACATATGAAATTAATTATTGGAAGATATATATTGAAAGTGTGATTATGTCCTCCTGATTAACTCAAGAAAGAAAAAAAGTATGAACGAATTGCCAATAAACACTGTCAAAATTCTAAGGGTACTCAAGCCTACTTCATGGAATGGCTATAAAATCCAAAACTATGCTAGAAACCTCTTACTGGAGATGCATTCTTAGAAACTATGATAACCAGGATGATTTGAGTTAGAGGCTACTTAAGCTTAACCTGACATGAGGTTTATACCCTGGGAGTGACTAATACTGAATCATAGGCCTAGGTGTGGTCACGCTATGACTGCATTTTAAGTTCTTCATAAGAAACAAGTCGTGCCATGTACGCCTGCTAATTCAGTGTTCAATCTGGAAATGAGGCTCACCTTAACTGAAAAGTTTCAGCAGCACCACTTGTCCTACTGCTGTCTCAGATCTTGCATTGTTATCTATAGTTTAGTGTTATGTGCAGGCTGACAGGATTTCCATGCTACAGCCTTGTAGATATCTGTAAACAGGACTACTGCAAAAAACGCCACAGCCATCTTTCTGGTAGAGTGTACTCCAACCGCACCACAAAGAGTTTCAACAACTTTGGGTCAACAGCGGTGGAGAGAAATCAAATCTTTCGATAAGGATTAGCCTTTCTTGAGATTTCTTGCCCTCACTTAACATAAGCCCTTTGAACT
The DNA here is from genome assembly GCF_964204655.1 of Triturus cristatus. Taxonomy (NCBI): domain Eukaryota; kingdom Metazoa; phylum Chordata; class Amphibia; order Caudata; family Salamandridae; genus Triturus; species Triturus cristatus. The sequence continues at coordinate 736,508,619 of NC_140592.1, forward strand.
GTCCATGTAAACCTTGTGACATCTCTTAATGTCCAAGCAGCATAAACATTATTAGTGTAGTTAGAGATGGTTGTATGTGGTAAGAAGTTGGGCGCAAGACTGGCTGCATCAAGTTAAAGTCTGCAGTTATCTTGAGTATAAACAGTAGGTTTAGCTTCAAAACAATTATGTCATCATAAAATCTGAGATAAGGGAAACAACAAGGTTTGTTTATGACTGACCCTTTTCACGAATATCACTACTAACAAGAAGGCTGTTTTCAAAAGTAAGTATTTTAGGTAAACCTTGTGAGATGACTCCAATGGAAACCTCTGTAGGGCTGCTAAACCTGTTTTGAAATTCTATGGGGAGCAGGTCTGGAACCTGTTAGAAATGTTCTGAACACAACATTCATAAATCCTTGATCTCTATGTGAGGCTCTGAAGTGAGTTATCCTTCTGTAGCAAGAAACCTCTGATGAAAAAGTACTTAAATCCCGGCTCTTTTACATGAAGAACGTATAGCATCATTTCCAGACTTGGGGCCTGATTTAGAATTTAGAGGATGGTGTAAAATCCGGCAGGGCGATGGAGTAAATCACTCAATCACCTTGATGGACATCCGACCCCCTAAATTTAGAGATGTCTGCCAGCCTTACAGGCATTTCTTAACACTGACAGGAACTGTCGTCATGGCAGTTCCTGTCAATGTTGTAAAAGTATGAACGCTGGTACCATCAAACATTATGCCGGCAAACAAACTTTTACAAAGTTTAATGTATTTTCAAAACTTGACTCCAAAAGCAGGAGTTTTTGAAAAAAGTAAGACTAATGACCCCCAAGCTATGAGAGTCATCTCCCATGTGGTGGGTGTAATTTTTTTTATTTTCATTGCTGGCAGTGACGGACAGCAAAAAAAAGCCATCCAACTACCCATTCGAAATTGGGCGGACAGTAGGATGGCTTATCTCCAACAGCCCAGACTCCATCGGGCCACGCAGCCAAAATAGTCTCAGTTGTCATCATATTGTCGGTCGGCTCAGCTCTAAATCGGGTTGTGACAGAGTAACCTCTCTGCCAAACTCTAAATTAGCCCCTAAATTCCATAACTGCCAGGTGTTTACACACTTCTGTGCTGGAGCTTCTTTAGAAAAATCGGCATGAAGTTAGTCAAGCACCTATATCACTTTGGTCTCTTTGCACTCCCATAGATACTATGGGCCAGATGTACATAAAAGTCAGTTTGCGATTTCCTAATTGCAAATTTTTGTGATTCGCAATTAGGAAATCGCAAACATGCATGTACAAATAGACACATTTTGCGATTCCCAGTGGGTCGCAAAAAGGCCTACCTCATTAATATTCATGAGGTAGGTCTCGTTTTGAGACCTATTGGGAATGGCATGCACTCACAGGGATGGTGGCTTGCTGGGGTCAACAGACCACCATGTCTGTGATTGTTTTTTAAATAAAGCTAATTTTATTTTGTAATGCAGCCCGTTTTCCGTAAAGGAAAACGGGGTGCATTTTTAAAATAAAAGTGAAAAGTTACCTTTTCATTTTTTAAGAGCGGGCAGTGGTCCGTGGGACCACTGCCTGCTCTTAAAAAATGCTGCTGCATCATTCACAAAAGGAAACGGGTCCCTTGGGTACCCCTTCTCATTTGCGAATTGGTTACCACCAAGTTGAAGTTGGTTGTAACTGTAAATGTTTTGCGACTGCATTCCCAGTCGCAAAACATTCCTACATACCAGAGCGACTCACTATTAGGAAGGGACCCCTTAACACACCCCTTCCTAATAGCAACTCGCAAACCCTATTTGAGATTCGGTAATAGGTTACCAAATCACAAATAGGGTTTGGTACATCAGAAATAGCTTTTTTCTGGTCAATAACGGCCCGATTCGCAGAGCAGAAAAAAGCTTTGCTATGTTTTTTCAATACGTTCAGGGCTATGTATTGGTGCAAACCCTGCATTAATATTTAATTATAGCTTGAAGCTATAATGCAAAATGTGGAGATCGTTTAATCTTTTTAAACAAATTTGAATCCTGGGATTACTGTCTAGCGAATCACATCTCGGTCTTGGTGGAACACCTTCCAGGGACATCCAATTAGGTGGCAGATTGCCACTCCTGGCATTGGCAGGACGCCAGTCTCTGGAAGCTCAATCCCCAGGTGTTTCAGGCTCTTCAGTCCCAGTGGGGTCCTTTTACTATGGACCTCTTTGCTTCACGCCTAGACCATTAATTGGATTGGCATTGCAGTTAGCGCCTGGACGCGAATGCGGTAGAGACGAACGCCTTTCTCCAGGATTGGAGCAAGGAGAGCGGATATGCATTTCCCTCATTCTCAATGATCATGAGACTGTCCTTCCAGATTCGGAGGCTGCAGGCGGACCTTATTGTGATCTCACCAAACTGGAGGTCTCAGACATGGCTTCCAGGTCTGATGGAACTTTCTTGGGATTTTCCAAACCCTCTACTCCTTTTTCTGGATCTTCTCTATGATTCCCTGGGTAATCCTCACCCCCTGGTCCTTGCGGGGTCACTTTGCCTCATGGCGTGGCGGATTACCGGAAACGTTGGACTGTCACGGGGATTTCACGACAAGCTGCAACCTTTCTCTCCAAGGCTTGGGCGGATTGCACAAATAAGAGATATAGTGAACTAAGCAGCCTGGTTTCGATGGTTGGATTGGAGCCACCAATGGCAAGTGGATCCGTGGGGTCTGACATTGTCCACAGTCTGAATTTCCTAGCCTCTTTAGCTTCTGAGGGTATAACTTACAGGTCCATCAATACTTTTAGATAAGCTATTTCAGTGGGTCCTTGGCCGAAGGACGGCCGTCCAGTAGGTGAGCATTCCTTGGTATGTAAGCTTCTCCAGGGTATTCAGTTATCCTTTCCTCCTGGGCCCAGGTATTCTACATTATGGGACGCCAATAAAGTCTTGCGTGTTTTTAAATCATGGCCTGTGAATAAATATATATTGCAGAAACAACTGTCAGTGACACTAGCTACCTTGCTTTGCAAGGTGTCATGCCACAGAGTATTTGATGTTCAGGCTCTGGACCTTACAGGTAGAGTATTTACTTCGGTTGGAGTGACTTTTCATGTTTCCAGGAGATCTAAATGTAATTCTAGGATTGTGTCATACCCCATTTTTCTACAGGTTCCAAAGTTGTGTGTGGTAAAGTCAATTAAGGCCTATGAATCTATGACATCGGACCTCTGCCAACATGGGGAACAGTACTTGCTAATTGCCCTTACCAAACTGCATAGAGCGGTATTTTCTCCCACTATTGTCAGGTGGTTTAGATGGGCCATGCAGGAAGTTGGCATTGATATTTCAAAGTTTGGAGCTCATTCGGTTTGAGGGGCCATAGTCTGCAAAGCATTCTCTCTTGGAGCACGTTTAGAGGATATCCTCAATGTGGCAGATTGATCTTCAGACTCTATGTTTCAGAGGTTTTACTTCAAGTCTGTTCCTAATATGGTGTCTTTGGTGGTGGACAAGCTTTAAACTAGCCTAATCCTCGCCTCCGGGTCCTACCATAGAATTAAACATTTCCAAACTATCTTAACAGAATGTTTAAATTCTATTAAGGACACGGAGACGAGGATTAGTCCTACCCTATTTAGCGCAACAGGGTGACGTACTACCCTCCCTTCACTAGAGTTAAGTATCATCTCATGTGTTTTGAGTCATGCCAATGTTAGAGTATACATGCATTGTGGTTTATGGAGACAGTCATGTTATATCAAACGTAATTGGACGTATTTTTTGACAGAATTATTATGCTCATTATCCATTCCTCTTCCTCGAAGTGAGGACTTATGCTGTGCCTTGAATGTCAGGGATGTACTCATTAAAACAGGACTGAATTTCTGACGATGGAGGTGTTTTCGCACAAAGAAAGAGGAGGATAGAGCGGTGGTGCGGGGTCTTGAGGGACATGCTGCATGTTGAATGGAATGTTTTTCTGTTATTTCCCGTTGAATCATGGGAAATGTTGTTTTATAGTTGCATTGTGTAGGGTTAATGGCTGCTGGTGCTAAAATAAATGGAGAAAGAACAGCCTACACTTTGCCTCCGTGTTATTAATAGAATTGAAACTTTCCTTTACGATAGCTAGGAAACTGTTCACTCAAGGTACCTGTCTTTTGGTCACAGTTGTTATCCTGGACTGTATGGAAACATACCACAATCAAATATTTTTTAACATTTACACCTCTTTAGGCTTCTATTATGGGGTGGCACCTCTCCCTCACCCCGATTCGTTGGCCAGGAGATTGCGCTGAACATGAAGTTCGCCCGATTGTTGGCATTTTTTCTAAAACATGGTAATTTCCTCCGCTCGCCCTCATGCAAGAACTCATTCCTGCCAAGACTTAACCCCGAACTTTGTTTCTCCACGTCTTCTGAGCGTGGGCTTAACAGGCATATATAGGTTTTTTAGGGGTTCATGGTTCTCATAAGGAATAAACTGGGTCAGAGGATTTTGGAAATCTGGAAAGCAGCTGCAAGTTAAAAGCTAGTTTAGGTTACTTGTCTTTTGGATTTAGGTATCAACCAAGACTAAATGGAAAAATATGTGGGGTTAAACACATGGATGGGTTTTCCATGGGCTTGGCCAGGGATCTTCACTCTTTATACTAAGTAATGCTTTTGATAAGGGAGAGTCCATTAGGGAATTCTGCAGTTTTTGGGCAGAATGTTGGCTGGAACTCAGGGAATCCTACCAAACCTTGACATTCCTAAAATGTACAGGATATGGGGAGTCCACGGCGATGTCTCTTGCATACATTATAACAATCTGCATTATACAGAATTCCCCAAAATATTTCAGAGTATGGGTACAGAAAAAACGAATTTTCTTCACTTTTCTGTGACACATAATTCCATAATTTCAGGGAAGTCCATCCAGGCCTTATCCTGCAAGATGTTAGAATTCACTTTACATCCTTGACATTTTTACAATCATTCATTCACCCAATACAATTTGGGCACAAAGCCCTTCGTCAGGGGTAGCTGTAGTATAAAAGAAGCCCATTAGCAACTTGAATAAACATGTACACAAACATAGTTGCACCATTGACTTATACACAATATGCAGTCCATGTACTAATTGCATCAAAACCATCACCAAGTCAAAGTGCTACCCACTTCACCACTAAATGCGTGCTCACTTTAAACCAACATTTTATGTTTACAAAAATAGAAAAATGCACAGTGATAAATTAATGTATCATGGCACCATACTTACAACCATTGTGGCAAACCAAACACAAATCAAACGCTAAACTCACGGTGATGGTTTTGATGCAATTACTTCATGGACTGCATGTTGTGTATAGGTCAATGGTGCAATTATGTTTGTGTATATGTTTATTCGAGTTGCTCATGGGCTTCCTTTAGTTGTTGAAAAGTTTCAGCACTCCTTCCATCATCTTGTTGGGTTTGCTGAGTCCCAAACGCCACAAGCCACAGCCCTGCTCCACATGGTCAGCGCGCTCCATCACAAGTCCCTGCAAGGGGCCACTACAATGCCACGCCACCCTGACTCGCTACCTGTACTGCGCTGCATGTTGTGGATTAGAATATGTAACCGGATTCACTGACTACCAAAGCTGTAACTATTATGTAGCCTGTGCAAATGTAACCGTGATAAGCTGTGTAAAAAACCTCAATAAAGAGAGTTTAAAAAATGATATGCCTCAGGTGAAATTGCAGGATTCTAAAGATTAGCAGGGTACAGAGAGTTTCCCTGCTTGTTACAAATGAATGTGAGGTAGGACTGTCAGAAAATGAAAACTTTACTGAGATGTCTGGAAGATAATTGAGAGACGCCACTTATAGGTCCCAGTCCTATCACAGAAAGGAGGGAGGAGAGGCTTTGATGAAAAACATCTCCCTTAAAGAGTTCTAGTGCATAGACATCAAAGTACCAACCAAAGTCAACATGGGAATTTACTAATAATCAAAGCAAAATGATCTGATCTTGTGAGGTAGGTTATATGTAAACAGTACTATTGTAACCAACTCCATTCAAATTACATCCAAAGCTTGTCACTAGAGTTTCTTTGCAACCATAAATTTGTATAAAGCTTAGAGCTAATTTACACGTAATATGAGAGAATTGTGTATATAAAGTTTGTTCCTCATAATTTGTGGTTTAGTTGCCTTTTACGGTTTAATAAATTAATGCTTTACATTCATCTAGAGGAGTGGACAGTGTTTTATTATTTTCTAACTTCATGGTGTAAATAATTATAGCATTGTTTTTTTTGCCCATCTTGAATGATGGAGAAATGTGAAAATACATTTTAAAAAGCTGAGTGTAGACGTGCTGCACAAATATGTATATTTACATCAAATTAGATGTAAGTGAGCACAGGAGTCAAAGGTTCAGGCTTTTGTAGCCAAAGGTTTACTTCAAGAGTGAGACCCCCTCTCCTTTTCAGACCATATAGCGCCAGAAAGTGCAAAGTATGAATGGCTGTTCCTATTTCAAATTAGCACTGAGACTCCTTTCTCAGTAACACTGTACTAACAAACATGTTTAAGCTGATTAAACAGTGCACTCAATGAGTACATATTGCACCCATTGAGTGTTCATTTATTGTGCACTAGAAGATTACGAGGGGACCATCTGCCCTGGTTAACCAAGAACTGGTGTTCCTTCCTGCTCTTTTATGTGATGCCTCATTGATGGTGGCCAGCTCATGCTGACATGTGTTGTGACTGGCAAGTCATGAAGTTCAATCATTCAAAGGCCAACTCAGCCTTTGTCCTTTGAAGGTAGATAAATTGAGTACCAAATAGTATTACACTGGGTAATAGTAAGAACCTGAAGTACTTAGACACAGCATGAATTACTGTATGAAGCACTGTATACATAAGAAAACATTATTTTTCAGACCATAGTCCTCAAAAGAAAATAATTCTTCAAAATTGGCTACAGCTCATGATAATCAACTCTCCTGCACTATTCCATAGAATTCCCCAAGAGCTTGTGTTTCTTCCCTATTCTTTACATCATCCCTGCAACCAGAGCTCATGCGCTATTCCTACAACTCTCTATTAGCCTGTACCTGTGCACATTTATCTTCACCCCACTAACAGAAGGAGCTTTTGCACTCTACTACCACTCATCCAGATCTTGAACGCTCCTTGCATTATCTATCACTTGAAGAACCTGAGAGATAACACCCTGAGTGTTCCAGCATCATTCCCCTCTACAACATGCCTGTGTTCATGCACCGTGCCACCCTTAGTTATCTGCCCTGACATATTGCCAGATATTTAGCTCTGGCCAAAGATGCTGAACCATGAAATATTGCCCAAAGCATAGACTCACCTCCTGTAAGGCAGCCAAAGTCTTGCGGTCCGAGGAGACCTGTTGTTTCAGCTCCCGGTTGTCCTGCAGAAGCTCCTTCAGTTGGGAACAACCTTCTTTATGCCGCTCAACCTCCACATTTAGAAGCCTGTTCTGCTGCTCCAAGGAGGTAAGCTTCACGGTTTGCTCCTCCAAAGCTGCGTCTTTGGCCTCAGCTTGCTGTCGGAGGCGACGGCTTTCCTTCTCCTGTTGCTTTCTGTCCTTCTCTGCCTGGCTCAGCCGCATCTCCAGGGTCTCCCTCTCCTGCTCCAGGCGCTGAGCAGAGTTCTTCTGCTCTTCAAGGCATTTCTGAAGACACTGAATTTCATCCTCTGCTTCCTGTAGCTCTGCTTCGGCCTCTTCTGCTTTCCTGCGGTAACTCTCCAGCTGCTTTAGCATTCTCTGGCTCTCTGCTTGGACAGCCTGCAGGCTCAGTTCCCTCTGCTCACCCTTCTTTGCTGCAGTCCTGAGTACCTCTAGGCTCCTCTTCAGGCTCTCCCTTTCCTTCTCCAGCTCCTGGTTCTCTTCCTCAAGCTGCCTCAACAAAACATTTTCCAGCTTTTGCTGCTCCATCATCTTTTGCAGAAGAAGATTCTCTTCTTCAAGTTGGATGTTCTCCTTTTCTGTGCCCTCCAGCTGATTAGCAACTCGTTTCAGATTTTCTACTGTATGCTGTAAACTAGTGTTCTTCCCCTCAAGCTCGAGTACTCTTTGCTCCAGAAAGCTTGCTTTTTTGCCAGCCACCTCCTGCTCAAGGGTTTTCTTCTGCAGCAGCTTGTTTTGGGTTTCTAGATGCTGGACAGCCTGTTCAGCCTGCTCTGCTTGTGCTGTCCTCTCCTTCAGCTCCTCCATTTCCCTCTGCAACTGGGTCCTCTCGTATTCCAGCTTGCTGGTGCGGACACTGCTCTCTGCCATGGCATCATGTAATACCTGATTTTCCATTTCCAGGTCCCTCACCCGGATGTCAGTGCCCACCTGGGACCGTTGGCGAAGCGACTCCAAGGTTCGGCTCAGATGTTCATTCTGCAGTGTCAGCTCTTTGGACTGAAAGAAAAGGCAATATTCTTAAATACCCTTCAAAAAATAGGAGACAACAGACAGACAGATGAGCTCATAAGAATATACAAGTTATACTATTCTTTCTGTCATTGTAGCATCTCTTAATATTCTTGTGTAAGGATCCTTTCTGTTTTGTTTTTTTATTTTCCTGAAATATTTAAAGTGTATCCTTTGGATTCATTGACTATTTTAGGTATGATACAGCAATTAGTTTTTGTTGAGAGCTCTTTTTGATGGGTTCATTCCTCAGTCGTCATACTTCAATTATTGTCTCTCATATAAGTATTTTTCAATGTTATAGACAGCTGAAGTAGTTTATACTTGTCTGAGTAAGAACTTTTTTACTGGGAGTCGTGATCAAGATGTAGAGTGAGTCTCATGGCTTATCAGCAAAAGCATGCACTACACTAGTCACAGAACATACAGCATGAAAACAGTAAAGCAGCCCATAATTCGACAGTGAGGAAATATATCCCAGTGGAAAATTATTTTGGAAAATATGCATCTGGAGACAATAACTGAAGAATAATAACAGAGGAATAGCCTTAAACAGAGAGCTTAGTTAGAAATAATGTCTCTGTTAAGGTTAAAGTAAGAGATGGGACAAAACGGCCAAAATCCACTTTCCATATAAAACAAAAAACAACACAGAAAGGTTCTTAACACAGAAATGTTTAAAGATATCACAGAAACAAGAACATAGCTGATACGTAGTCCTAAGGAAAACTTGAGATGTACATATCGGAAAAACTTCACAAGTGTGTTAACCTTTGTATGTTAAATGTTTTATCTTGTATATTTTAACAGTATATCCTGTATGTTTTAACAGTGTAAGATGCGTCAATTATATGAAGTAAAAATTGACAATTTGGGCCTCGTTTACGAGGCGTTGCGACACTTTTGCACTGCTGGTGCATCACTTTTTGTGACACACCGGTGGCGTAAAAAATGTGCCATGTTGTGCCCTATTTACAAAGTGAAGCATCTAGGCAGATGTGTCACTTTGTAAACTCCTGTGCCACATTATACCTGTGCCAAGTAAAATGTATGCAAGGTAGGCGTTCCCCCACAAAAAGCCTCTAGAAGTGGTGCATTGAAATCTATAGGATTTCAGTGAGCCACTTCTAGGACACCATTGCGTCAATATCTTATGGCTACCTCACAGCAGGCGTAAGACTGACGCAGTGCTATAGTTATAGCCCCCCCCAGTATTTTGCGCTGACAGATACGTCAGTAATACTGACGTATCTGTTATTCCTTGCGACATGATGCGTAATACAGTAGATTTGACGCATCAAACATGGCGCAAGGAGGGCGCAGTGAAAACTGTCGCATCGCTATTTTCACGCAGCAATGCAACAGTTTTCATAAATAAGGCCCTTCATTTTTAGAATAAATGTAATAAGGGTTTTTTAAAATAATACAATGATTAATGTCACTATTATGGTATGCCCGCAGGGGCCTATTTAAAAACAGCATTTCGTGGTATGTCTTATATAGTGCAATAGTACTACAAATGTATCACTAAAAGGGCTGTTCACAACCTATGTGCGGAGTTTCTGCCTCCACCTCTACTATCTTTTTCTGTGTGGAGTTCTCGGCCCCAACAGCAGAGATTCCACATACAACACGAGGGGATTAGGAAGTAGAGCAGCAGTGTTAAATAAGGGTAAGAGAGGGTTTAGGAAAGGACGCCTACCCATTCACAAAAGCAGTGGCGGCTCCTCTGATAAGGCGGAGGAGCGTCGCCCAACTACTTTTAACAGTGAAAAAAGTGGAAAAATAAAATTATAATAATTAACATTATTATCATTTTATTTGTTCCTGCTACGGTGTCTTGGTGGTGCAGGTGGATCTGCTCAGCTCTCAGAGCAGAGGAAGGAGTGGTAGGCAATATGTAAGTGTGCATGAATGTTTGCCGGCTTTATCGGGCCGGCAAAACATTTATGCACACTTTGCCTGTTCTCCACCCAGCCTGGGTGGAGAACATGCCCAGGCTCCCATTCCCTGGTAGAGCGCCGAAACCACGATGCTCAGACAATCACAATGCTGCATTGCAGTGTTATGATTGGCTATTGGTAACCTGGGAGCCTGGGTGCTTTCTGCTTTCTGTTTGCAGAGTAGAAGCAAGGAAGTGGACAGAGAGGACGGAGGAGAGGCGGTGGTCGGCCAGCTGGTAAGTGTTTTTTTTTTACTAACCCCCCCCCTCCACCTCATCCCCCCTCCCCGCTGCTGCTTCCCAGGAACAGCCGCTAATGCACAAAAGGGTAAGCCCATTGCTATTCACAAGCTTTTACTATAGCCATGAAAGGAGCTAAAAAGGGACCTTAAACAGTAGCTGAAGTGAGTCCTGCATCACATATGGCCAACCACAGGTACTACAGCACACGCTGATAAAAAATAATGGAGTTAGGGATGTAAATTTAAATTCCAAGGAAATAATCTTAAATTAAATTGAATTACATTATTTTAAATATTGAGAAATATAACTAAATATATATTTGTCTCCTACAAATGTAACTCAGCATAACACCAGAGCCACACTCGCGAGTAGGTTGTTTACTCTTTATTAATGCTCACACAGACAAATTCCCTATCTGTGTGAGCAGTAATAAAGAGTGAACAACCTACTCGTGTGTGAGGCTTGTATGCTGCACTAAGTAACATTTGCAGGAGACAGAAATTAATAATGGCTTGGGTTAGCCATTCGTGACAAACCTCCACAAGAGCGTCAAGCCAGCTGGATAGCTATGGACCGCAACGGGACATATATATGTATGTGTACATATATATGTTCACGGCCGTTTTACCGGCCGAAACACGTCATGACTGAAAGATGAGAGAAAAATAAATAGTAATCGCACAAGCAAGAGGAGTTTGTGCATTCTTTTTCGCCGTCACGGAGGTTAAGGAGTGCTACACAATTGGATATATATATTTCACGGTGATTGGTCAAAGGGGTGCAGCGATAAAAGGGGGGGTCTCAAAATTGATTTTTCCACCAATGCATTTTACATAGTCTTTTGTATCTTGCGTAGCATAAAATTTAGGAACGGATTCACATGAAATTTGGCAGAATTACACATTTTGTAGCGCAGATAATCACTTTGGGTACTACAGGTAAGTATTTTTCAAGTTATAAGGCATTTTAAGTACTACTATACATATCGATGACAAGTCATTATGTGATTGGCTAAGGACTGCCTTTACATAAGTTTGTTGTAACGCTTTACATAAGTTAAGGGCAGCTATTACATAAGTTAAGGGCAGCTATGTTGTTTTTAGGTACATTTTGTTTGTGTTCTGAGATTTGCCCTTAAATGTAGGTAAGTATTAGGTTTGATTTTTCTCCCTTACTTATTACAACCTTATCAAATTGGTAATAGATAAGGAAAAATATTTATAAGTTTCTATAATTTTTTTTATAATGCATGTAAGGAGTACAGCAGTACCATAAAAATATATATATATATGATCAAGGGCCTGAGGGCTCGAAACGCGTAATGGCTGTGCTTGTGAGCAGACAATAAAACAGGATTTTTAAGCACCAAATTGTGGTCCGAGCTCCTACCTGCAGCAGTGAAACGAGTGCGAGAAGAAGGAGTTGAAGTAATATATATATATATATATATATATATATATATATATATATATATATATATATATATATATATATACATGGATGGCAAACTCACATGAATGCTCCAAGAACATGTTGAATATGCTTATAAAAAATGAGTGGGAAGATCATGAAGAACTTATGATCCAAATACAGACCATACTCGATGACCTCAACAAAGAAAATGATCAGGAGGAGGTTTGTAAAACCCTGGCAATCATAGAGGAGAAGATGAAGAAGTTTGAGTCTGACATTGTGAAACGGAAACAGAACAAATTCGAACGCGACGAACGCGATTACGCGATGGGAAGAATTCTCACTTTCGCAAGAAAGTTTGATAAAGCGAGAGCTGAACTGTCCAAAGAAAAAACCATGGGGAGAGCGGAAAAAAACATGTATGCCTCCACCACAGACCTGAGTTCGGATTTAGAATCTGTGGACAGCAACGCGTCAAACACACAGGAAGTGACGTCTTTTTCCGAAGAAATGCGCCTCAAACAGATGAATATGGAACATTCCGACAGGGGGCGACCCGGAGGAAGAGGCCGAGGAGGCACAACCAGAGCACAAAGAGGAGACAACGCAGAAGAAAAGAGCAAACTAGTCAGCATGGGAACACGTGGGCAACTGGCGAAAAAGCAAACATGAATAACACATCATCATCACTAACGGTAATGAACCTATCTAAAAGAGTTTTAACCGAAACTGATAAGAATGTATTTAGCCTAGGCTTATCTTTTTGTCCAGATTGTTCTCTTGACTATACGCAGGTGCGCATTGATTTGTATAAATTTGTCAGAAAGCTCAAACTATGTAAAATCCATACTACACGTAAAAAAACGCAACAGTCAAATCCTACCCCTATGACATTAAATACGATCACTAATGAAGACACATCTCTTGACACCAATGATCTTGAAACTCTAAATATCATGCATGACTTAGCATATGAAGACCTTAGCATATCACACTCTCCCGTTACCACCAACAGTCTGTCCAACCCAGATAACACAGGAACACAGAATGAGTCAGGCACTACACAAGACCACGATCACTCTGCTAAAACAAGCTTTAGACCCAGTTCCAAGTACATCCCACAAATACCAAGAGATAACATTGATGTTTTCCAGGATGCTGTGATTTGTGACTTAAATAAACTGACACATACACACACACGCAGGAGAAACATCACTAAAGAACAGTGGGATGCTGTTATTTCCTTACAGAAAGATGATAGCATTGTGATCAAGCCGTCAGACAAAGGGGGAAATGTGATAATTATGGATAGAGAATTTTATGTGAAAGAAGCCATCAGACAACTTTCTAACAGTACCTGTTATGAAAGGATAGACAAAGGTTACCTTGACAAACTACAGAACAGATACCATGAGATGATTGACAAATGGGCCCAGGAAGAGCTTTTAAGTTGGGATGAGAAACGGTTCCTTACAAACACCACACCCACCACACCCACTTTTTATCTTCTGCCCAAAGTGCATAAGGACCCACTAAACCCTCCAGGGCGTCCAATTGTCTCCTCTAAAAATAGTCTGTTCGAAAACACCTCCATCTACATTGATCACTTCCTATTCCCCTTTGTTAAAGATCTAAGCTCCTACGTCAAGGACACCAATGACTTTCTCCAAAAGATTGCGAACCTTCACTGGGGGCCCAATTGTTGGATGGTGTGCCTTGACGTGGAGAGTCTGTACACAAGTATCCGCCATTGTGACGGCATAAGAGCCTGCCAGGATTTCCTTAAGACGAGGAGCACACATCTGATTGGTCATACACAGATGATCCTCCAAATGATCGAAATGTGCCTAACTGAGAATGTTTTTATGTTCAATGGTAGCTGGTACAAACAAACACAGGGTACTTCGATGGGCACTTGCTTCGCTCCCAGCTACGCGAACCTCACTGTGGGCTGGTGGGAGAGGCAAGTGCTCTGGAGTGAGAACCTGGAAAGATGGACTAAAAGCATCAATCTATGGCTAAGGTACATAGACAATATTTTCTTCATCTGGGAGGGAATGGAATGTGAACTTTTGCTGTTTTACAATGCTCTTAATGAGAACTGCATGAACTTGAGATTCACCATGGTACATAGCCAACAGACTGTAAACTTTCTAGATATCAAACTCATGATCACTAATAACACCCTAGCTACAACCCTCTTCAGAAAAGAAACTTCTGGCAACAGCATTTTACATGCTACTAGCTGCCATATGCCTAGTTTTAGGTGGAGTCTCCCCTCTGGGGAACTACCCAGAGCCAAACGCAATTGCAGCACTGAAGAGGCATATCAAAACACAAAAAAGGATATGCTGACCGGATTTAAGGAGAGGGGGTACACTGACAAAATGCTGGCAAAAGGGATAAGCAAAGTAGACAGTATTAACAGAACTGAGCCCCTTTTCAAAGCAACTAGAGCACAAAAAACCACTCCTACAGATGTGACACCACTCAGATTTATAACTACCTTTTCCACCCAGACAGATCAACTGAAAAGTATTTTGAAAAGAAGGTGGGATATCCTTACGCAGGACAACATCTTGTCAGTGAGGATCGGATCTAACCCATCCTTCTCCTTCAGGAAAAATCCGTCTCTCAAAGATCTACTGGTAAACAGCCATTTTAAACCTAAGAAAGGGACTTGGCTAGAACAAGGTAAGGGTTTTAAGCGATGCAGGAAATGCAAAGCATGTAGCCATTCTGAGGATGTTAGAGAGGTCAACCTGCAGAGAACAGGGAAATTGTGGAGGATCCCTAAATTGATCCACTGCAATACTGACTACGTAGTTTACGCCATCACATGTCCGTGCTCTAAGTGGTATGTAGGGTCAACAACTTTTCCAGTGAAGAAACGCATTTTGGAGCACTGGCGAGCAATCACTAACCAGGATCTGAGTTACAGTACTGCCAGACACTTCAGGGAATTCCATTCCAGCGATTGGACAAAAGCAAAGTTCTTTGCGCTTGACAGTGTGCCTAAGCATCCTAGAGGTGGCAATAGAGTACAGTCCCTGAGAAGACTAGAATCTCGCTTCATTTTGCAGACAGGCAGCCTTTTTCCGATAGGGCTCAATAACGATGAAGAAATGTATTCACATTTGTAAAATGTTCTTGTATGTTTTTTAGCCAGGCTTGGCCCCCTTCTTTGTAACCAGTTTTATTTGATAATTCTGATTTCTGAAATTCAATGCATATTTCTGTTGGTCCTTGGTGGCTTGTTTTTTCGAACAAATGGACTATTGACGAATCTGAAACATTTTTGCTTTATCTTGATTTTTCGATATAACATGACCACTTTGTATCTAATATATGTCAAGGCACTAATGTATTATTATCTTCTTTCATTGTTTCTGCAGCTCGGGGGCTCATGGATAGACGATTTCACAACGAATAGTCACGGATATGATGTATTGGTTAAGTTCCTGGTATGCGCACATCCATCACTGGATAGACATGTACTGTATTAAGATAAGGGTACTATACCTTTATGTGCACCCATTATTATTATGATTTTTTAGATATAGACACATAGTGCGGAGCTGGGACACTTGGCCTTGGTACTATACAAGTATGCACTAGCACCATAGCAATGAAGCAATTGCCTCTTGTTTATGTTAAACATCACATAGCAACACTCCCCCTCTGCAGAACTCTGATGCATTGACGATCATTCCAGTATTATTTCGAAAGTTACCGTTATAAATGCCATGTGAAATGTTTCAGTAATTCACGTTATTCCAGACTTCTAATTTGCCGACCCTAATATTAACTGAATAATAATGTCATGGGTCATAAGACATTTGTTTAAATCATTTTTCTTTCTCTGACTACTACAGTCTTTATAAAATGAACGACACTGCAAAACCCTGTAAACCACCTTAGTTTTGACCAAGTCTGTGTTGCGACGTGCCTGAATCGAAACTGTGATATATACTTCCTGGTTCACAAGTGAGGTCATGTGACCAAGGCTGCTTGTCAGCCGAAACGCGTCTTCTGCCGGTGGTGTGAATAAACTTTACACTTTTCCAGCAAGACCGGTGCGGCTCGCCTTCTTTCCCAGTGGATGTGTGGAGAGAACTTCTGTGCAATATATATATACATATATATATATATATATATTCCTATGAACTTCGTAGGCTTACGCACGCTTTTGCAATCAACGAAGCACAGACCACCAGGTAATCCAGCAACTGCTTTATTCTTTACTCTCCATGACCTCTACAGCAATGACGCGTTTCAGCCCGGAAGGGCCTTGATCACATGACACGCTCTGTCAGGTGGTTGGTTTTTTTATACCATTTTTTTCTTTCTTGTTTTTTTCAACTTTGATTTCACCAATGCTTTATCAAGTGTTTTAAAGTGCAAGTGCTTGAATAGATATATAAATAAACAAATAATGACTACTGTGTATATATACATATACATATATATATATATACATATATATATATATATATATATATATATATATATATATATATATATATATATATATATATATATATATATATATAATTAAAAATACACTGTAGTGCCCTATATGAATATAGGGTACTTACCTGTAACTGTGGTTCTCAGGTATTGGCATCTGTCATAGATTGACATGCTTGAATCATTCCCCGTCGTCAAGGTGGGAGTCACATGGTACAGCGGTACAGGTTATACATAGCCCAAAAGGGCTAGAAAACACTCACTACAGTAACTTATCCACCACATTATAAAAGAACTAAACTCCAGCCAATCGGACGACAGCCCCCTTTAGAACATTCCCTAAAGAGGCTTCTCTTCTTTAGAAGCACTAGTGGGAAAGAAATATAATCCCATCAGATATGGTGAGCCCCCTAGGGGAGGAGGATGGGTCTCGTGAATTTATGAAAGATACCAATATGGGAGAATCACAATTACAGATAAGTAACTTATTTTCTTCTCCAGTATTGGATCTTAAATAGATTCCCATGCTTGAATCAGAATAACTAGTATTTAAAACAATGCACAGTAATAATCATGAACACAAAGTAGTGGATGGTAGGATAACAGAAGAAATAAAGGCTCACCTTTTTGCAATAAATAAGGCAATACTGCTTGTCCCAATGCCGCATCCCTCTGCACTATTGAGTCCAGACAGGATTGCTGCGTAAACGTGTGCTGCTTTGCCAAGAAGCTGCTCTATAAATGTCTTGAAGAGACACTTCAGCAAAAAGAGAAGTAGACGTAGAGACACTTCTTGTAAAGTGCGCTTGTACCGTAGCCAGCAGAGGTTTTCCGGCTGTACGGTGACAAAACTGGATAGCTGAAGCAATTCACCGTGCAATACTCTGTTTAGAGATTGGAAACCCTTTTTGAAGGTTACCATATGCAACCAGTAATAATCAGTCATATTTTCTGGACTGTTGTGTATGGTGCACATGAAATTTTAGGCATCTTTTAACACCTAGGGGCCGATTACGATGTCGTTAGGAAAGGTTCCAGATGGGATTTGGTATTGCAGAATCCGATTCGGAACCCTTGTTTCCTACCGAATCGTACAGATTTCCCAACGACCGATTACTATGCCCAGCAACCATTCGAGCAGAGCAAGTCAGATCCGAAAGGCATCCGGACAGCCCGACTCTTTCAGAGCCGATTCGTACAGCTCTATGGACACGGTTTCCAGACGAGTGATTACGATGACCGATTCGGACAACCGTACCGATTAGGTTTGCCCAAGACGAACCGGCTGCCAGAATCTTTGGGGATCCATTGCGGGACCCCCTTCATACTGAGACTTACTAATGTGGCCCGTGGGGGTACGCAAGGGACCCCTCTTCCCAACCATGCCCAATGTGGCAGGCACCATGGGGTGCCCGTCACAGGGTGCAAGGTTTTCCCCAACCAGCCCTTTTATAAATGGGAGCCTGTGTTCTCATTTGGAACACAGGCTCCTATTGAAGTCAATGCAGTACGACTGAATGATGTTGGGAAGCATCGTAATCGGTTGTCCGGACTCACAGGACCCGATTCGTATGGAAACTATTCCAGAACCGATTAGTTTTGGACAGTTTCCTAACGACATCGTAATCGGGCCCCTAATGTGTGGAACGTCTTTTCCAATGCATCCTGTGGGTTTGGAAAGAATGTCTTCAGTACTATATGTTCATTAAGATTATGTTGAAACCTTTGGAATGAATCTGGGTTGGTCCATAATATCACTATATCTTCTCTGAACTATAGAAAGTGTTCTTTAATTATGAAAGCCTATATTTCACTTACTCTTCTTGCAGACATCAAGGCTAATAAAAGTGTAATTTTCCACAACAGAAATTTCATCTCAGCTTTGTGAATGGATTCAAATGAAGCCCTCATCAACTGTGAAATGACTAAATCAAGATGTCAAGATGGGGGAGGATGTTTTATTGGGGGGAAGCCTAGGAAAATCCTTTTTAAAGATGTATTCAATAAATCCTATTGGAACACAGAGATGTTGAACCAGATGATTTCGAAATCTTGATATAGCTGCTAAGTGTAATTTAATCGAAGTATGAGCCAGACTTGTTTTTGCTAAATATAGCACTTAGGGTAGAATACGTTCTGAGGGAGCTGATTGTGACTTTTGACACCATAAACAGAAGCATTTCCATTGATGTTGAAAAGTTTAGCTGGTGGAAATCATTTCTGGCCTTAGCAAGAATTTCCTTACATTCCTTTTGGATATTCAGGCTTGCAAACTACTGATAAGTGTAAGGATGACAGATCCGGATGAAGTATTTGGTTGTGGTTCATTGATACTTAAGCCGAAAATTATTTTAGACAAATACGCTGTTTTTCTGATAGCAGGATTGGTTTGGTGAACCAATACTGTCTGGGCCATTTTGTGCTATTAAAATTATCTTGCATGGCTCTCACTTCATCTTGTTCAGAAGCTTCGGGATCAATGGGATCAGGGGAAAAGAGTAAGCAAAGATCCTTGAGCATCTTATCAAAAATGCACTTCCTCATGACCCCAGCTGTAGTTTCCAACTTATCAAGAACTGGCATATTCGGTTCTTATGAGTCGCAAAGAGGTCTAGATGTGGTCTGCCCCAAAGAGAGAAGGTATTGTCTAGAGTATCTTGGTTGAGCTCTGAATCGTGGCAGCTGCTTTGGTTCTGCTTAATGTATCCACTATAACGTTCCTTATTCCGAAACATGTCCTGCTCTTAACTGAATCTTCTGAGCTTCATGAGACAGTGCTTGACATCTTCTGCCACCGTGTCTGTTGATGTAATGCATGGATTTTAGAGGTGTCTGTGCATATCAGCACTGATGATCCTTTTACTCTGGGAAGGAAGGACTGCAGACTCGGTGTCACTGCTGTGATTTCCAATAGATTTATGTGAAGAGTTCTGTGTTGTGGAGCCCACTTCCCCCTTATTTTTAAATTCTGAAGGGGAGCCCCCCCACCTATCAAGGAAGGCATCCTTTGTCACCACAAAATCGTCCCTTTAAGGTAGGAATCTTAATCCTATGGAAAGATTCTTGTCTTGAGTCCTCCAGGGAAGAGACTCTTTCATGCTCAGAGTGATATGGATGATGTTCTCGAAAGAGCCTTTAGTTTGTAGTCATTGTTTGTCTAACTTTTTCTATAGAGTTCGCATTTGAAGACAGCAAAATGTGACTGGAGGAATGCAAGATGACATTATCCCTAGAAGGGATTTGAAGATGCGATTCGAAACATACCTTCTTTTCAGTAATTTCTCTGCTAAGAATTTGAGTCTGGCCTGTCTGTCCTATATTAGATATGCTTTGTCCCATATGATATCTAAAATAGCTCCCAAAAATGTTATAGTTCGTGATGGATGAAGTGACGATTTTTGGCGGTTGAGGGTCAAGCCCGACAGCCCCTTAGACCTTTGGTTGTATCTCAACCAGTAGGTGCCTGTATCAACCAATAGTTGAGGTATGGGAACATTTGATAACCTTTATATCTCGAATGAGCTGTCACTGGATCCACACATTTTGTGAAAATGCGAGGGGCAGATTTGAGTCCAAAACGGAGGACACTGAACTGATAGTAAACGCCGGCTACTATGAATCTCTAAACTTTTGGATACTGTGGGTGAATTGGGATGTGAAAATAGGCATCCTGGAGATCTGGAGTTGTCATGTAGTCTCTGTGATTGAGAAGTTGGAGTATCTCTTGAAGAGTGACCATGCACAATGACTGCTTTCTTAGGTATTTGTTCAATCTCTGCAGATCCAAGATGGGCCTCCATTCCCTCATTCTTTTCTTGATCAAAAAGAATCAGGAATAAAACCCCATCCCTTTCTGGTTGTGGAGTTCCCTTTCTATAGCACCTTTGCTGTGCATGGCTGATATTTCCAATTGCAGTTGTTGGAGATGAGTCAGGGACGCTCCTCTTGGAGGTGCATGAGGTGGTTTTCTTGTCAACCCTACAGTATGGCCGTAGGCTAGTAAATCTAAAACCCATTTGTCAAGTCCTAATAATTTCCACTGCTCTAAATAATTTGCTGTCCTTCTGCCTCCTGATTCCCGGAACAGTGTGTGAGTAGCTGGGTAATTTCACATTGTCACTGCTTTGTACTTGTATCCCGTCCTTAGAAAGTTTGCTTGCTTCTCTTATCATTTGTTTGTTACAAGCCGGTGACAGTGGCTGGCTTTAATGGTGAGGATACTGGGGCCTGTATTGTTGCTGAAAGGCTGGTATTCTTGAGATCAATAAGGCTGATATCCATCTAGAGGAAAATAGACGTCTGCTTCTTATTCCTTGAAAAGGCATCCGCCTCATTTGTAGAGTATCCAGTGACATTGCTGTGTATGTATTCATTTTTACTGACTATAAAGCACCGTCAATATGTTTGCCAAATAATGTCTCTCTGTCATACAGCATATCTAGTATCTCACTCTGGACATCAGCTCTGAAGGAAGTAGCTTTTAGCCACTCTGGCCTGCAGAGGAGAACAGCACTGGCTAATTATCAAAAACTAGTAGAAGCGATATCCACTGCACAGTCAATAACTTCAGACGAGGTTCTTTCACTCTCCTGCAGAATCTTTTTTGCTTCCATCCTTAAATCCTCCGATAGGCGATCTATGAACGGAGCAATATCTGACCACATTTGCCTGCCATAGCAGCCAAGGATCGCTAGAGAATTGTTCGCTCAAACAGTAGTTGCTGCCATTGTGGTAAAACCCTTGCCTATACTATTTAAATGTCTACCATCCATATCAAACAGTGTTGAGATGGGCGCAGAGGGATTTTTTGAACAGCGTTGAGCTGCTTGAGTTATGATGGAGCCCGGCTTCAGGTGTCCTATTAAGTAAGCTGGTGAACTCTCAAGTGCCTAATACTTTTTACCCATTCTGGGTAAGACAGCAGAAACTGTTGCTGTATTTTTCATTATTTTTACATCTTCCTACCAGGTGAAATCCTCCACAGGGATTGCAGTAATTGATTTTCTAGCAGGCTCCTTGATGTCATGCAAAAAAAAAAACTTGATTGCTTTACTGACATTTGAAGGTCAAACCTTTTTGCTGTTCTTTCCATGAGATCACCAAATCCCCCAATATCATCAGGAGGAGAATCCACCAGATGGGGATCCAGACAGGATGGTATCAGAAGCAGGTAGTCGTCCCATTCATTGGATGGACTTTGGTTATATGGTACTTCACATTCCTCTTCAGAAGATGTTCCATCATCTGCAGATGGAACTGCAAAGTTTGATGCTGGTGTCTCTTTTGGTGTATGCACCACCAGAAGATTACGTGGTGTGCATGGAGGAGAAGTTTGCACTCAAGGAGATTATGGGGATTGCATTTGTTGTGGGATGATATAACCTTTGAGGGTTCCAGAAATCTATTGTAACAATCTTGCAACATGCTTTGCAGATCATGAACCGAGGCTCTTGGTACTTGGACCATGTCCTCGTGAGGCTGATAATGGCCATATGGTTGATAGTGTTCCATGTATGGAATAGGCTTATTAGGACATTGCACTTCAGAAGAGTTATTTACTTCAGAAGGACCATGGGCTGTTCCAAAAAATCCTTCATCATCCGAATCCTCTTCATCAAGCAAATGGATTGCCGGAAGTAGTGAAATTTTACTTGGAGAGGTGTGTTCTGCCATCAGTAAAGCTGACTGAGAATGTATTGCCTTTGTCGTCGACAGTATCATCGACAATGACATCAACGATGTCATCATCGACATAATCGGTGCTTGAGTCATCCAAGGTGTCACTGTCACCATTATCAACTGAGTCGTGGACAGCTTTCTCATCGACGATGTCTCAGTTGAAAACGCAGGTGTGTTTTCTTCACATCGACGATGTGGTCATCACCATTGTTGCTGTTGACGGTGTTGCCATCGAAAAAAAATTCTTCATCAGTTTTTTCGTCCATGTTAAGGTGGATTTTTCCATCAACAGTATTGAAGAGGGGCTTGAAATGTAATGTCAACTGTGGAGGAGATGTTATAGGTTGTGATTTCGATATTTTTTAGCTCTTTTAAATGCTTGAGGGAGCGTTCAGTTGACGAAACATGCTCTTTAGATGACCCATGAGCTTTCCTTGGTGATATATAAGGCATTGGGCCTCCTGAGCTTTCCATTTTATGGAAGCTTCCTCTGAGATATCCAGGAATCTTCCTCATCCTCCTCAGAAAGTAGAGGTGGAGTGTCCTTGGCTTTAAATTTTAGAAGCTATATCAAAAGCATCTCCTCCCTGCCTTTAATGTTTTTTGAAGAAAAGGTGCAGCATATTTTACAGTCTTTTACCTTATGGGAAGGGTGGAGGCACTAAATGCATTCCTTGTGAGGATACTCTGAGTGTAGCCTTTTATTCTTACAGGTTCCACACAGTCTGAGAATCCTTTTTTGGTTGAATCCGACATCTTGAATAGTCAGGTTTGAACAGCAGACAGTGTTTCTTGTCTGGAATATATATAAACAGGTGAAACATCTGCAAAACTGAGCAAGACTCAGGGAGACTCCCTTCACATAACATTCGGTAGAAAATCTGAGGGAGTGAAGCCTCTTTGGAGAGTGTTCTAGAGAATGTTGCTGTCTGATTGACTGGAGTTTAGTTCTTATGTAATGATGTGGATATGTTACTGTAGTGAGTGTTTTCCAACCCTTCTGGGCTATGTATATAACTTGTACTTCGTTTTCAGTTGTACCATGGGACTCCCACCTCGAAGACTAGGAATGAACCAAGCAAGTGAATCCAAAAAGATCCAAAACTGGAGAATGAAGAAATACTACAGTGTATTTTCCAATTTTAACATATTTAAATCTTCATTAAAACGTCTACGGAGTACTGCTGTAATACTTACAAACAACAGTGCTACTTAATTATTATTATTTTTTTAAATGTGCAGTTCTTCCTAAACTGCTGTAAAAATATATAGAAGATTATAAATACATTTCTCTACCTATTACCACTATAAAAGTGGTAATAGGTAGGGAACAACAATAAAATCTACTGCTTACCTAGATCCAAGACCCTAATCCAGACTGCGGTATTCTGCAGCATAATATATACCTAAGTATTTTTTCAAATGTATAACTTTAAAATTACTTACAGTATTTTTCTCCCACATTACATCAACATCAGTTACCACACTTTCACACTATGTCTGCTTCAAATACCACACTCCACTGTATGCTACTACCCCCTATGCCACAGCACTCCACGCCACTCGACTCTACACTAGTACTCTATGCCACTCCACTCTACACCACTCCACTCTATGCTAATCCATTCTACGCCACTCCACTTTATCCAACTACACTCTACAGCACTACTCTTTTTGCCATTGCACTGTTCGACACTCCATTTTGTGACACTCCAGTGAACGCCAATACACTTTATGTCCTTCCACTCTCTGCTACTCCACTGTAGGCTATTCCACTCTATGCAACTCCACTCTACTCTACACCATTCCACTCTAAAGTACTACACTCTACGCTAACCACTGTTCAACACTCCACTCTATGTCTCTCCACTCTATGCTAGTTCATTATATGCCTTTCCACTCTACGCCCCTACACTGCACGCCAGTAACACTCAACATTATTCTACTTTACACCACTCCGCTGTATGCCACTCTACTCTACTCCACTCTGCGTTATTCCTCTGTACACCACTCCACTCTAGAACAGTCCACAGTACGCTATTACACTGTACCCCAGTACGCTCTACCCAACTACACTGTATCTCGCTCCACTCTACAATACTTCACTCTAGTCTATGAAATACTACAGTATGCCACTAAACTGTACCTCACTCCACACGGCTCTACTCTACGCTACTCTACTGAATGCCACTCCACTTTACGCTATTCCACTCTACGTTACTCCAAACTTGGCCACTCCACTCTATCCCACTCCAATGTACACTATTCCACTGTATGCCACTCCAGTGTATGCCATTCCACTCGAATCCACTCTACCCCACACCAGTGTACACTATTCCACAGTATGCCACTCCAGTGTACACCTCTCCACTCTACTCTATGTCACTCCACTCTACGCTATTCCACTTTACGCCACTAAACTGTAACTCACTCCACCCTACGCCAGTCAACTCTAAGCCACTCACCTGTATGCCTCTTCACTCTATGCCACTCCTCTGTACGCCACTCCATTGTATGCCAATCCGCTCTAACACACTTCACTGTACGCCACTGCACTCTACTACACTACACGCCAATCCACTATACACTATTCCACTGTAGAGTACTTCACTCTATCTATTCCCCTCTAAGCCACTCCACTGTACGCCTCTCTAATATACGGTATTCCACTGTACGCCACTCCGCCGTACTCTACGTCACTCTACTCTACGCCACTCTACTCTACCCCACTCCACTCTACGGCACTCCATTCTATGGCACTCCACTCTATGCCACACCAGTCTATGCCCCTTCACTCTGCACTTGCCCCTCTACGCTACTCCACTCTTGCAACTACATTCTATGCTATGCCACTCTATGCCACTCCACTATATGCTATTTCACTCTACGCAGTCCTGTATGCCACTACACTGTATCTCACTCCATTGTACGCCACTACACTCTACGCTACTCCACTGTGCCCTATCACCCTCTACTGCCCTACACTGTATGCCACTCCACTTTTTGCCAATCTACTGTATGCTATTCAATTGTTCACCACTCAATTCTATACCACTCCACTCTATGCTATTACACTCCACACCACTGCACTAAGCGCCAATCCATGTGTAGCACTGCACTGTACTATTCCACAGTCTGCCACTCCCTTCTACAACACTCCATTCTAAGATACTCCACTCTACACCATTCCACTGTACACTATTCCACTGTACACTATTCCACTGTACGCCACTCAAATGTACCCCATTCCACTCTACCCTACTCCACTCCACTGTACTCCACTCTACGACACTATGCTCTACGACACTATACTCTACAACAGTACACTTTATGACACTCTCTGCCACTGTACTGTACCACACTCTAATTAATAACACTCCCATCAATGACAGTAAACTCTACGATTTCAAAAAATGTTATATTAAAATGAAAAACCATTGAAATTCAATAAAAAAACAAAGTTAAAATTTAAGGTACAACTATTACTGAAGAACGTCTGATGTTGGTGCATTTTAAATTTGGTTTGATTTACACATATATTAAATTTTAATTAAATACAATTAAATTACTTTTAATTAATTCTCTACATCACTTTTAATAATTGTTAATGCATGATAAAACAATCTTTTTTTTAATTTTAGGTGTGACTTTATTTTTCAACTAAAACTTGAGAAACAATGTTATATGTTTAATTTATTACATTGTTAATTAAAAATTAAGTTTATTAATGCGGAAGCATTATTTCTTTTGTTCTACACTGGACATAAACACATTCAATTAATGTACATTAATATTTATTTTAAAACATTTTTATTGGCATTTTATAACTGTTAACTTTCATTACATAGCATTAAAGTTTACTGACACATACACGATATACAAAGACATCATATAGTACTTGTTTAAATTTCCTTACTGTTCATTGATTTTATGTCTCCTATTCATTGACAACATAGCTACAGCGAATTATTGTAAACGTCACTTTATCTTTTGCCCTGATCATTTATTCACTGACATCTGACATCAACTCCACCTGAGGGGGTTCACATATGTTGCCCCGAAAAGCATTCCATTTTCCCCACACCCGTGTCCATTTCTTGGGGCACCCTCTGTGTACATATACTGCCTTCTCTGCTATCATTGCACTATCCATGTCACGATGGCGATGGGTGGGAGTCTTCCCCGTTCCCCAGTGTTGAGCTATATTTCGTTTTGCTATCACCATACCTAACGTCGCCCATTCTTGAGCCATATGGTTCAGATCTGTAGGCTCCCAGATGTTGAGAAGACATCTCTTCGGTTCTGGCAAGACAGTAGCTCTACTAACCTGCGAAATCGTGTGCATGACCGTCTCCCAGTAAGTTGTGATCCCTGGGCAATCCCATAGTATGTGATGGAATGTGCCTGGTAATCCACACTGTCGCAGGCAGAGTGGTGTGGCGTCCGACCTAGTCGGTGCATAGTTATTCGCGTATAGTAAATTCGGTGGAGGATTTTTAATTGCACTAATTTTTATTTGGAGGATATCGCAACCTCTCGTGGGGACGCGATTGCCTCCTGCCAATCTGTCTCATCCAGTTCTTCCACGTCAGCCTGTCATCGCCCCTTAAGGGTTGTCTTGGGATCTGGTTGATTGTTTATTATTTTTCAGTAAGTTTGGGAAATGGCTTTTTTACTTAGGTAATCCGTTAGAAGTCTGTCCTCTATTGGCGAGGCCTCTGGTAGCTGCGTTCCTGGTGGGATAAACCCCATGAGTGCATGTCTGATCTGCATGTATCGAAATGTTTCCTTTGGCGCCAGTCCATATGTTTCATGGAGGTGAGAGAAGTCAATGACCTCACCCTTTTTCCACAGATCCCCTATCTTGGAGATACCTATTAGGTCCCACTGTCTGAACACCTTAGTGTTGCGTAGTTTGCCTAGCCGTCGAGTGTCCCAGAGTGACGTGGCCGGTGTTAGAACCCCTTCGCCAATGTTTAACATCACGGCAAAATCTTTTTAGGGGCTTCATGAGGTTTTCCTCAATTAACTGTGTGGGCTGGGGTGTAACATATAGTCCTAGGTATTTAAATCCCCTGACAGTAAAATGCATTTCACAGTCCCGTGGGAGCCGCGGAGGGGGGCCGTTAAGCACACACAGGAGTGATTTTGCCCAATTTATGGTGTAACCTGAGACTCTCCCATATGCTGCGCAGATGTCCAATTAGCAATTAATGGAACGCGCAGGGGATGCCATGTATAGTAATACATCATCCATGTATAGTGAAATACGATCTTCCCATCCCATTGTCCAATTTAACCCTCGGATGACCGGGTCCTGTCGTATCCATGCCGCCAGCGGCTCCAGCACGAGCGCGAACAGGAGCGGCGAAAGGGGCAGCCCTGCCTTGTCCCCCTTCCCAGGGGGAGGTCAGTCGAGATGTGCCCGTTTACTACCACCTGTGCCTGGGGCCTTGTGTACAGCAACTGGACCCACACGGTGAACTTGGGGCCAAAACCCAGATGCCTGAGGACAGCGAAGAGGAAGGGCCACTCGACTAGGTCGTATGCCATGCGTGCGTCTAAGGAAAAAATGACAGTGTCCTCCTTGATAGTGGACATGCCTGCCATAACACTGCACAGCCGCCTCAGGTTAAGTGGATCAGCGTCGTAAGGTATGGCTGTAGCCTGACGGCCAATGCTTTAGCCAGTATTTTGGCTTCTGCATTTATTAATGAAATTGGCCGGTAAGACATACATTCCTGTGGTGGTGTGCCTGGTTTGTGTATTGCCACTATCGTTGCCAGACGCTGATCCCTGGGTAACTCTCCTCTTTCCAAGCTATCTTCGTACATGCTAAGAAGATGTGGTATGAGTTGAGTTGATGATTTCTTTTAGAATTCAATAGGCATACCATTAGGTCCTAGGGCCTTCCCAGTTTGTGTACATTAATATTTAATACAAAAATATGTTAACTACATTTTTCTAGGTTTAATAAACTTTTCTACTTTTTCCTATACTTTACCATAGGGAGACTTCAAAGACAGACGGAGATTTTCATGTGGTAAGTGATAGGGAACTTTTCCCTATAGATTACCATGGGGAGATCTCTGCATTTGGGGGGGAAACTTTTGTCATATATGCCGTTCATTGTGCTGCATGCAATAATGTTGACTTTGAAAGTGTTGCGTACATTAAAGACGATTCTTCATTATTGCTTACCACAATTTCATACATGTTTCATATAAAAAGTTGTTTGTTTTCTTTTTTTTAGGTGCCTGTTCAGTAACTCTCCTGTGGGGAGTAATGCTCCACGCTGCTATCCCGGCTTCATTCCTGTAGAACCTAGCCTGACCCTCCTTTACTCTTCTCTTGCACAGGGACACTCTCTACTGCCCAAGGCAGGACGGGTACCTAACGCTCACCCTAATGCTTAGCTATATCGTACGTTTGAAACTCAGAATCCCACCCATGTGTCACTCTCTAGAAAGGAAGTGCCTTACCTCTCCACCTATCCTTACAGGAAATGAAGTTCCATGGCCTATTTTTATTTTTTGTTTACATTCCCATCTTCCAAGTTTTTGCCCTCTCCTAATGCCTTCAAAGCTGCAGCTTCCTATTCTGATGTTCTAGTTGTTTCCACTCAACCCCACTCACTTTCTAGAAGCATGTCAGCCATATTTCAAAATTTGTTTCTATTAGCATAACCACTTTTCAGGTCATTAATGCTCTCCATGAACCTCGATTTGTTTAACTGCAAACTGAAACATGTTCATCCACTGCTTGTGTGAGGTGGAGCGACCAAACAGGTAAATTTCCACTGAATGTTTCAAAACATTTTGATTCCTTACCCTTTTGGAAGGGTGGTGAAGTGACCATCACTATTAGAGGCTGAGCCTTACTGGTGACTGGGCAGACTGATAACTACTGTCCAAAGACTTTGAAATTGTTGGCTGAGTGGGAATATTTTACCTCAAGCTTCAGAGCATACTGGAGTACTGCCATACAATGGCCAGTATTCTTATGGAGGCACTGGGGATTTTATGGGCAGTGTTGTGTGCAGGTCTTTATAGTATACCATATAATTGTCCATGTTTGCTTCTCTCAAACGTGGCCTCTTGAGCAGGCCTCACGGACAGATTCATGAGAGCACTGCTCATTCCTAAATGCCCTGCTGGAATGGCTGGAACGGGTCCAGAGATAGTAGATGAGTAAGGGCAGGTGGCGCCAGTAGAGTGAAGTGTATGCTGAAAACTGGAATTGGTGCTAAGACACCAAGAGATGGTCCAGCGTTAGAGGTAATTGCACCAGAGGCACTGGAAAGCTGAGGAGGAAGGACTGGACAGGCCTCCATCTCAGTAAGCTTAGAACTTACATCATTAGGTATGGAGTCTAAGCTAAGTATGTAGTACAGCTTGAAGGGTCAAATAATGCGTGAATCAGAGGGGAGTTAGGAGAGTTTTGGGAACTTGATATCCAATTGCTCCTCGTCCAAAGCATCAGATGAGTCTAACCAGACTACCATGGTCCATTCTCTCCTTAAGAGCGAAACAGACAGGGGGAATCAAGAAGAAACTGAGGGTCTAATTTAGAGTTTGGTTTACGGAGTAGAGTCCGTCTGGATGGTGGAGGTTATTACTTTCACTATCTCGAGAATACTTCGTCCACCAAACTTACTGATGACCACCAGCCCAGCGGTCATCTCTGTACATTAAAAAGAACCCCTGTGATGGTGGGTTTTTACAGTGTACTTAAGTTTGGTGGACAGTAGCCACTGGTTTTGTCAGTCATCCACTAAACATTTACAAAGTATTTGCATCTCTAAATGAGGCGTGTGGACTGAGGGTTTGGCGGGCAGGAAACTCTGTTACATTTGCAATGGAGTACCCTGTCTGCCAAACTCTATCTCGGGCCTTGAGCCAGGAGGATATGGGCCGACAGGAAGCAGGGCAAGGTCATGTACTCTGATGTTGGGTCAACCTTCCAAAAATGCTGTGGAAGCCATTTGGCCTGAAAGGCAAGCTCAGTGAGGGCTAGAGTAAATAGATGTTTCAAGTATTTATGCACCTACAAAAAGCATCAGTAGGGTAAATATGCCTGAGCACTGGGGACAATGTCCTCCTTCACATTTTGTTTGTGGTGAGACTCTATGACTGCTGCTTGCTCAGTAACTTCCTTCTCAACAACCACCAGTACATCATGGGAGCTGGGGATGATTGTGAGGGTAGAGGAGGAATCAGGGGACGGACTTGCATGGTCAGGTTGGGGCTGAGACACAGATCACTTAAAAGAGGAGCTAGGCCCGTACGGAGATCTCAAGCCATCTTGTAAAAGGCATCCCTTAAACTATACGGCATCCAATTCTAGAGGAATGTACAAACTAGTTGCAATTTCAAATAAACATTTTCTGAAGTCTATACTGGCCCATTAATGGAATCAAGTGCTCACCTCCCTGTTGGCCTGGTCTTGTAATGTCTGCAAGGCTCGTTCCAGTCTGCCCTTCTCCAAGAGTAAGGTGGAATTCAGCTTCTCCATTGACTCATTACTCATCCTCTCATGGCGAAGGTCCTCTTCTATTCTTTCCACCTACAGCCAAAGAGTTATTAAAGGCCCAACAAAAGTAGAGGAGATAAGAGACATTTCAGAAAAGCAGACAATTCATTCATGGTTTCAAATAATACATCTCAAGAATGGAGACAATGATTACAAAATTAGCATAGCACCAAACCAGAAACAACTCCACAGACAAATAGGAGGAAATATATGCACCCAACGCTTGCTCTCTTGCAACATATATAAGATAATTTGTTGTTCAAGTCTATTTCTAATAAATGACATAGACACTGTATCCACCTTCATACTAACAACCTCCAAAAATCATATTTCAAAAAAGCAAAACACACACGTACACAAGTCACAACACCCTAACAAACTGATAGACTGAAGTAAAGTAACTATCTGACCCGCACCAAAATCAAAAACATTAGCAAATACATCTGCTGAGAAACACACAAGACACTTGTGAAAACCAAGTGATTCATAGGTTCATAATCACTGTCCAAAAACCCTCTTCTCAGGTCTATCCTAGAGGCAATCAAACAAGAAAACACAGATAAATTCACAAATACCAGTACAACAAACATCTTCATCAAACACAAGTTAGCACTGTATGATGTAAAATACGTAAAAATAAAATAAATAATATAATTGCAAATAAGGTCGCAAAGTTATGCTCAGAAGCCCAGTGCCGGCACAATCGAAGATCAGGGTGCTGAATATGAAGGCTGCTTAGTCTCGATTTCACTTTATTAATTATTAATGCACCTCCAGACACTCCCTGCCCCTTTATCTCACTCTTGGTGGCTCATTTTCATCCCTTTTCACTGTCATTCTATCTTTCTCTTCTTTCACCCTTTTGTGCTTTTCTCTTTCTTGCGCTGGATTCATGTCTGTTGAGAAAAAAATTGTGCTAGTCCCAAAAAATGAGTGCTGGTGGTCCCACCTGTAACCATCGGCTCTAACTAGGCACTGCTGCTTCTATATTTTACTCTTCATTCACTCATCCCAAAACTTCACTTTCCATGACTACTGGCATGATAAGCACCTACGAGTGATGTGGAGGACCCAGGGGTGGGGAAATGAGAGAACTGAAAAGAACGGCAGAATTAGATATGGGAAGATTATCCCTGACAAATGCTCTTTCCTCATATTAATGCCAATTGTTTTAAAAGGTCAACTGAAAAGATATGGCATACAACTGAGATGTGTAGTAACGTTGATTCCTTCGAAAGCATGGATTAGCATAATTTCCACCATACATGACATGTCCACTAGAGGATTTTGTGCCAACAGTAGTGCTAGTGGAAATGGAGAAAATCATGTTACCAACAGTGTTTCAGAGAATTGAAGGTACCACCCCTCCCCAAATCAGACCCATATTCTATTAAAGATTCCAGAATACATCTCACTTTCCTCCTAGCAGAAAGGTAATCTGGATTAGCAAACTGTCTCGGTAAAAGTTCGGTAAAAGTTCCATCTCTTATAGGAATTAAAGCCAATTCCAATCCGAATGAATGAAAACAAATTAGTCCTACTGCTGTTCTCATGTTCTGGGAGTACAAGAGATGGGTGCTGACCTGTCAGCAGTAAAACGTGGATTAAGAATCCAACAAGTAATTCTAACCACTGGTTGCCTCCCTGCAAGTCAAAGTTCAGATCCAAAGCAGAGGATATTATGGATTAAAGTTGCCTTTGGATATTAGAGGAACAGATAATGTTTTGTGAATCGAAAGAATCAAAAAGGGCCCTCTTTGCAACTGCACATAACAAGCATTTGCAATGCAATAGGTCTCGCACTTGCGAGAGTTTAAGCTATTGACATTGTAAATGACAATGCCTTTTATTTATCTGTTTTGATAATTAACACATAAATAAAAGGCATTGTCATTTACAATGCCAATAGCTCAAACTCTTGTAAATGCGAGACTATTGCATTTCAAAGAAGTGGCCGCCACTGTCCCGGGCTGCTTGGATAGTCAAAGCGTGCATGGTGCGCTGAATGTTGCAGGAAAGCATGTCGTGCCTGCTATAGGAGAAACTCATAAAAGAAAATAGTGCTTACGGACTAAATAAGACACACTGTGTAACAGCAGAGTAAAAGAGCAAGTCCTCATGGGAGGTTACAAATGAAGACAAGGCGGTACTAAGGAGGGGCTAACAAGCCTATTAACGAATCAGAAGCCAGCAATTACAAAGGACAATGACACAAGCCAATGAAAAATATGGGTGGAGAGTGGGCGAAGCTTCAAGTCCATACACGAATACAGGATGCCTTGCAGAGCAGCGCATGCGCTGCCCAGGCTTGACCTAAACATGTCTGCAATTGGCCATGAAAATGTCATTGCAACACAAGTCTGAGAACGAAACAATTTACTGGGTCGATATGGCCATATTGCCTGGCCAGCCACCCAGTTTGGTGATAAAGGATGACAATAACATAGACATAACATACGATTCTTATGAAATACTCCCTTTGAACTTGTACAAAACAGTATTGCTACCTTAATAGAAGCAGGAGGCCTTGGCCCATTTTACAATAAAAGAAGAAAGGCTCTAACACCTGATGTCAGTAAAACACAGTTTGTACTAAAAAAAACTACCAAAGCGTGTCCAAGCGTGGCAAACAATAACCAAACTGAAGGATGATTTTCAAGATACTACAGTTTTGTCATTTAAAGTTTCAAGCATGGTGTGTTCAGTGGTTACTATCACCAGTGATACAGGTTACCTAGCTGCGTTGGGTCGACATTCAGAGCATGAGTTTGGCAATTGTAACTTGAAACAACAGAGACCTAGGAACTAGTCTCACCCACTCAACGCCACTCCACCTCATTAATCTGAAGTCCTTCTCTCAGGGCTCGCGTGGTCCACACCACCCGCCCAGTAGACCTTATTCAGTGCTCTACTTCTTGTGGTGTGTGTATATTGGTGGCCCGTGTAGCATTTGAGGCAGGGGAATGTGCTTCGGGTGACTCTTCCTCCCATCCAGTGAGATTGGTTAGAAGGGTCTCCCAGTCATCTGTGATAAGATTGCGCATTAAGCCTCGTAGCTCCTCCTTTCCCAAGGTGTGCCCCTCAGTTGTCGCTCACTATAAATTCTTCCTTCCACCTACTGTGGGGCGGGCCATCAGGTGATCGCAAGGCCACAGCAACCGCTCGCTTGGCCAGTAACAGGCCTAGGTCAGTTAATTTGGAGCACACCTTGTTCACCAGGGCTCTGGGGTAAAGGCCCAGCAGGCAGCTCTGTAGCGTGTCAAGTCGTGGGTGCTGTGTGACCTCCACTAGTACTTGTGTCACTTGACGCCAGTAAGTAGACAATACTGGGCAGTTCCATACCATGAATATGAATCCTGCATCAATCATGGAGTTTTAGGGGCATGCCTTGTCCGTAGTGCCTTCTATGACATTCAGTCTGTGTTGGGTAAGGTATATAGCATGTAGGTAATTGAGTTGTGTAAGGGATTTTTTAGGTGTAGCTCATGTCGAGCATGCAAGTTTGGCCTCAACACTGTCACTTATGTGACACCTTTTTCTGACACTCCTATAGCTTTGAAGGCCCACTACACATGCAGAACAGAATTTGCCATCTACGTACTTAAATGCAGTTGTAATCTCTGCTACGTAGGGAGCACCAAACTGCGGGTGTATGTGGGAATCCTGCAACATCTCAGAGCTATAGTAAACTCTGACCAATCCTACCCAGTGGCCCGACATTTTAAAGCTGTACATAATAACAATCTCAACTGTTTACAGTACTTTGTTATCGATGCCGTGGCACCAAACAAAAAGGGTGGCAATAGAGAAAATACACTACGTCAGTTAGAGTCACGTTATATAGTGAATCTCGACAGCAAATCCCCGGCAGGCTTGAATTTAGGGGAAGACCTATATAATTTCTTATAACAATTTGTTATATATAAGAGAACACCTACATAGATACCTTATCCCGAGTAACTTTTTTACTACCATGAAATATTGTGACCCCTGGAAGTATCCACTTATTAGGGGATTTTCCAACAACACTATGTAGTCAATTTTCTCGCTTAGCTTTGATGCTTTTCAAGATTTTCGTTTTCTCCTTTATCATTTATTTCTTAATACTCTATTCGACATGATATAATATAAAGATAGTGTATTTATGCCTCACTCGCATATATGGATAGGTTTGATTTTAAAACCTCCATGTTAAATACAGAATGTTGTAAGAGCAATTTTTTCCTACCCCTTTTTAACTTTAGGCTTTTAGGTAATGTAATGGTTATCATGCAAATAACGATTATGGATGCCACATCTCTTTATTATGATATGAGTTAACCCAAAAAATTAATGTTTGAGCATGTAAGCACTTTTAGCACTCTTCGTATTATAGGCACATTTGCACCTTGAATAGCACTGTTCTGTGTTTTTTTACTATTATCCTCTAGCCATTTCATTATATAATTGCGCTATTGGAACAGCTTGTGGATAATAATTATATATATAGCTACGTATTCTATATGTACATGGGCACGGGTCATTGTTATATAGAATGCCCGTTGTAGTCAATCAACACAGCAGTATTTGAACATGTATACTATGAAGGTCTGAAAACAACTGGGTATTTGTACCTGGTTTACTATTCTATTTTAGCGTTCACTTCATTATCTGCACTAAAGTATAGCGTTGTTTGCACATGTATATTATAACATCATGTACGTTATTGGGTATTTGAACCAGTTTTTATCCTATTCAATGCTGTTTTTGCACATCATTAGCGTTTATGCATATATATGTTTCTTTGCATATAAGCAGTGATTGTTACCATATTAGGCTCCTGTATCATCAATACCATCTATTTTGAACATAATATATTTACTTGATGAAATTTACATTGTGTCCTGTAAAATATAGATCTACTAAAAAAATAGACGAGCATTATGCATTAGACTTATATGCTTATTAGCAATGGGATCAAGATCATATTTGCATCAGCCATCTATTGTAAAAGCATTGTACACAAGCGTTCTTATATTATGGATTAATATGGTTAAATCTTCTAAATCAATGAGCTGGTGGTTACAATACGGTGGTGTTAAAAAAACGATACATATTAAGTATTGTTTCTATGTTTATGAAAATGACGATTCACGTCACGTACCAGCACCATCACTGTGCCTTTAAATATTATTTCAGCCTTCCTGTTAGTTAAGTGAGCAAGGACACAACCTAGTGTCCGAAACGCATATCTATCTATCTATCTATCTCTCTCTCTCTCTCTCTCTCTCTCTCTCTCTCTCTCTGTCTCTGTCTCTGTCTCTCTCTCTCTCTCTCTCTCTCTATATATATATATATATATATATATATATATATATATATATATATATATATATATATATATATATATATATATATATATATATATATATATATATATGAATCTGGTGTTTCTTGAAATGCGGCATGTGGGCTGTAGGGCTGATATGCATTCCCTGGGCATCAATTTACATCCCAGAGTATCCTCCAAGTACGTCTCGACCCTATTCATCAGCAACATTGCCATTGAGAGGATAGGCTTGAGACCAGCTTCCTCCCACCTCCATACGTAAGCAGTGTCTAGACAGTATTGTGTGATTGGAGTTCACCCCCCCCCCCCAAAATAGCCCATATTGTGCTCATGAGGGTTCCATATGTCAGAAACTGGGAGCCTGGCAGGCTTTTCTCACTCATCAGGTCTGCGAAGCTATGCAGTGTGTTATTCACGTAGCAGTCCCCTATGGTGAGTATCCCAGCGTCCATGCATTCGGCCAGCTGCCGAGCAGTGAGGTGTCCTCCCCTAACCGTGAGAAGCCCCACCAGTAGACGCGGCAAGGCATATAGGACCCTTCCCCTGATTTTCCACACTGTCCTCTGTCAAAACTTATAGTAGGTTTTATTAACCTGCCAGTAAAATATTTCAGTTTAAGTAAAAATGTCCGTAACAATTATGCTGAGATTTTCAGTTTTTTGTGCAAACACCAGATCTGAAAAAGGGAAAGTAAACAAATGAAACAGACAGACAGAGAACCCTAAGTAAAAGAACTGCAATTGTTACTTTAATGTAGTTAGACTACTTCAGAAACCCACATAACCATGCAGTATCAATTATCCTCAGTTAATTTTTTCACTAAACAAGATGACTGTATTCATTGCTTTCTCTGTGCCTGAGGTCTGGTTTCTTTTGTGGAAGCAGATGGCAAGCTTATCAATTTAACAGCAGCATCCATAACGTAGAAGTAGCTGGCACTGCATGGCTTTCATAAGAAACAAGTATTGAGAACATGGGTTTCAAAAAGCGGTTGTTCACTGCTCTGATGGCAGATAAGTGTAACCCAAGTTGATGTTTTCACTGCTCTGACATCAGAGCAATACACAACCAGGATCTGAAACAAGTGTTCAGACAGACACTGCTCTCCAACACCCTGGGTTGTGAAGAGATTCTAGAGAGGTAGTAAAATGGCAATTTACTGTCACTCCTCACTCCTGCCTCTCTCAGGTCGCCATGGACTTAAGAGACACCAGGCAATGCCTGCCTCCCCTGCAGTCACAGGCCTGAAAAAATTGGTCTCACTATGGATTCCAGACCATGCTCAAGGAACTGCGGTTTGCACAGTGTAAGCCCTTGCAGCTGTAAGATTGGTGGGGCGGAAATGCACATGGGCTGGTGGCGAGGGATATGTTTAATATGAGGACACACGGGCAGGAAGACACCTAGGATGGAAGAGGATGCGGGAGAATAACATAACATAACATTTTAGATGGGTAGTTTTCAATAATGGGTTTCTAACACAGTTCCAAGTGACATTACAGAAAACAAGAGTAGATTTGATTATTTGGTGTTACTTTGAAACCCTTTGTGCAAAATAACCCGGTAATTGACTGCTACCCGTCCACATTTCTGTCTTTCTTCTTCCATCATAAAATAGGCACTAAATGGAATGGCAAGCGCCGTCTTAAAAATGTTTGGTGAGAATCACTACACAAGGGATTTGAGGGGCAAAGCAAAAAAATGATGCTTTAATATAAAGCAAACTCTGGAGTCAGAGGCACAATAGTATTTTCTGGTAAACATTTTATTTGCTTCGGCAAACGAAACGTTGTTATCAAAATTGCGGGTGGTACAGAACACCGCGGCTTGCCTCATTTGCAATCTGCCATCTGGGACTGCCTCCTCTCCCATTCTGCAGACCTTGCATTGGCTCCTGGTTTTTAACCCGTTCCCCGCTCATGACGGAACCACTCCGTCATGAGCCACTGTTGCGCTGTGCTCATGACTGAGTGGTTCCGTCATGCTGCAGCCGTTGGCGGCCGCTCCTCCCACGCGGCGCTAATTCCCCGCCTGTGCGGGTGATTAGCGCAGTGGGTGGAGTCATGACGGAACCACGCCGTCATGAGCACAGCTCACCCGTGACTCATGACGGCGTGGTTCCGTCATGAGCACAGCGGCGCCGTCAACCCCCCCAAACCCCCCCAGTGCTGAGACTTTTGAGATCGAGTGATAAATCATTGTTAATCATTCCTCGGGTCAAAAGGGCCCGTTCGTGTGGCAGGTCCTTTTCCTATCTGGCTCATTATTGGAACAAACTGCCACACCATATTCGGATTTGTTCGGATAATTCTCGTTTTAGGAAAGTACTTAAGACAATTTTGTTCTGACCTAGGTGCTCTGGTTGCCCTGTCTCTTGGTTGTGCCGAGATACCCCTTGGTGTGATTCGAGTGTGTTATAAATTAAAGTAACATAGCATAACATAACTGATGGATAGTCATAGATGTGGCTGTTCTCCGGATCTTAACTATGAGGCTGTACCTGAGAAGAGAAGCAGTTCCAGGCCTACTCTTTGCTGAATGTGCATGAAGAGTAGCTGGAGAGTGTCTTTAAGCCTTTTGCTACCAAATGAAACACCCTGACACTATCCACCTTCCTAAAGACTGCTTAGAAACTCTGTAGAGTTTGCTCTATAGCTAATAAAGAGCTGAATGGCCTTATAAATGTTTTAGATTTATCAGGGTAGTTTCTAATGATTATCTTACCATTCATGATGTAAAAAATTCTCTCTGCAACAGAGGAATGTTATGTTATGTTATGTTATGGTAATTTATAGAGCGCAACGAATCACCCTGGGGCATCTCGGCGCTATGCCTGATAGAAAACCTAAAGAGTAAGAGGAAATGAACAAGAAGGAAAGGAGAGACCGAGATGGTCAGAACTAAAAGAAAAACCAATCACGGAGGAATTAGAATAGGAAGGTTTTCAGTTTTTTCCTGAACAAGATGAGGGAGGAGCAGGAGCGTATGGATGTAGGGAGCATATTCCAGTAGCGGGGGGCAAGATATGAGAAGGATCTTCCCCCCGAGCGGGCAAGGCGGATACGAGGGATCTTCAAGAGCCCTAATGAATTTGACCTAAGGTGCCGAATTGAAGTTTGTTTAGTAAGTTTGCGTGATAGATATTGAGGTCCTTTCCCCTTTAAGGCCTTGTAAGTAAGACAGCAGGTCTTGAAAAAATGCTCGTTTCTTTATTGGGAGTCAGTGAAGGTCAAACAATAGCGAGGCTGATGCCGAGACCGGAGGGCGGTTCAGTATCATACGTGCGACCGTATTTTGTATGGTCTGCAGTTTTCTTAGCAGTGTCGGGCCCAGATCTGCCAGTAGTGCATTGCCGTAGTCAAGACGGGAAATCACCATGGCCTGGACCAAGGTTTTTCAATGTGTGGTGGGTAAGTAGGGGAGGATTTTTCGTAGGAGCCGGAGGCTGTAGTAGCAGGAGCTGGTCGTTGCTGCGATATGATCCTTCATGGAAAGGGCTTGATCCAGTTTAAAGCCCAAGTTTTTTACCGCTTGTTTGGCGACGGGGGGACTCCCCAGGTCGACGGGCCAGAAGCCCTGAGACCAGCACACCGAGGCTTTCCCAATTAGCATAATTTCAGTTTTGTTGGGATTTAGTTGAAGATAATTCTCCGTCATCCAATTTGCGATGTTATGCATTCCCGCTGCAAGACGCAGGTGTTCAAATTTTGCTCCAGGATTGATTTTAAAAATAAGCTGAGTATCATCTGCGTACGAGATTATCTCAAAACCAGATGATTCGGCAATCTTTGCTAGCGGGGCCATATATAAATTGAATAATGTGGGGCTAAGGCAGGATCCCTGCGGAACCCCTTTGTCCACACAATACTTATCAGAGTGGTAGGGTCCTAGTATGATCGTCTGGCTTCTGTCCGAGAGGAAGTTTTGTATCCATTTTAGAGCCTGATCTCGGATCCCACAAGAGTACAGTCTCTCCAATAGCTTAGCGTGTGAGATGGTGTCGAATGCTGCAGATAAATCTAGGAGGACCAAGATGGCAGATCCTCCGGCATCCCTTTCCAGTCTCAGAGAATCCGTCACTGCCAGGATCGCGGTTTCAGTACTGAATCCTGGGCGGAATCCTGACTGTGACTGGTCTAGATGATTGTTAGACTCTAGATGGAAGCTTAGCTGTTTGTTAATAGCTGATTCCAGAAGTTTGCCTAATAGAGGTAGCAGAGATATCGGACGATAGTTATCCAGTATGAGAGGGTCAGCAGATGGCTTTTTAAGAATGGGGCGGTCAAACGCTTCCTTCCAGGTTTGGGGGATGATGCCCGACCTGATGGAGCAGTTGAAAATGTCTTGGATTTCGGAGGTGCAACTTGGAGCTAACAGGGCCATGATTCTGGAAGGGCATAAATCGCTCGGGGAGCCTGATTTAGCTAAAGAAATTAGTTAAAAAACTTCCGTTGTAGAAAGAGGTTGAAATTGTGTAAGATTAGTGGAAACTGGTTGATGGTTTTCTTCGAGGCTCCTACCGCAGGTTACAGGCCGAATTGATACTGGAGGGAAATTAGCGTAGATCAGTGCTATTTTATCGTGAAAGTGTGAATCAAGGGAGTTGCAAAGATCCTGAGATTCCAGTTGGGGTGGCCTGCATGCTTGAGGCGAGACTAGAGTTCAATATTACAGCAATGGATATTGAATGTAAAAAAGATATAGTCAAATTCCAACACAACGTGACCAATGCAAGTCCGGGTTCTATCAGGGCAGCGTTGCAGGTGGTTTTCACAGACAATAACAGTCGTTGGGCGAGGTATCTCTTGAGTGCCAAACAAACACTGGGTCCACCAATCGAACCTCCTACAGATATATCTTTAACAAAGGGTAGAGTAAAGATCCTGCTAAAAAAGTTTGGAAAGAATATCTCGAGGCAACAGGACCGAATCCTGGGCGGAATCCTGACTGTGACTGGTCTAGATGATTGTTAGACTCTAGATGGAAGCTTAGCTGTTTGTTAATAGCTGATTCCAAAAGTTTGCCTAATAGAGGTAGCAGAGATATCGGACGATAGTTATCCAGTATGAGAGGGTCAGCAGCTGGCTTTTTAAGAATGGGGCGGACAAACGCTTCCTTCCAGGTTTGGGGGATGATGCCCGACCTGATGGAGCAGTTGAAAATTTCTTGAATTTCGGAGGTGCAACTTGGAGCTAACAGGGCCATGATTCTGGAAGGGCATAAATCGCTCGGGGAGCCTGATTTAGCTAAAGAAATTAGTTAAAAAACTTCCGTTGTAGAAAGAGGTTGAAATTGTGTAAGATTAGTGGAAACTGATTGATGGTTTTATTCGAGGCTCCTACCGCAGGTTACAGGCCGAATTGATACTGGAGGGAAATTAGCGTAGATCAGTGCTATTTTATCGTGAAAGTGTGAATCAAGGGAGTTGCAAAGATCCTGAGATTCCAGTTGGGGTGGCCTGCATGCTTGAGGCGAGACTAGAGTTCAATATTACAGCAATGGATATTGAATGTAAAAAAGATATAGTCAAATTCCAACACAACGTGACCAATGCAAGTCCGGGTTCTATCAGGGCAGCGTTGCAGGTGGTTTTCACAGACAATAACAGTCGTTGGGCGAGGTATCTCTTGAGTGCCAAACAAACACTGGGTCCACCAATCGAACCTCCTACAGATATATCTTTAACAAAGGGTAGAGTAAAGATCCTGCTAAAAAAGTGTGGAAAGAATATCTCGAGGCAACAGGACCTTGAACGGATCAGATTGGTCCATGGTGCAGAAGGCCTCACCAACTCACATGAAAGCACCACATGCCAGCCTTATTTAAAAGCCGGCCTTGGAAGAAAAGCCCTACAAAATGTTATGAGAGTGTGACTCTTAACCCTGCCAATACAAGACTACAGAGCCCACTGGAAAAACTGGTCACCAAGTGGCTCCGGCTGCTGCCTGTGTCAATATCACACAGAATCCGCAGAGCATGTCATTTGTTGTTGCCCAGTCTTGCTTTCTCCAAGGTGCTTGTACCTAAGAACCATGTTTATACAACACAGCGTGAGATCATGTAAGGAGGCCTTAAGGCATATTTACACCACTATTGTCCCGATGGAACTGGCACTAATCGGGAAGTTTTACGCGGCTGCTGAAATGCTCATACGAACAGCCAGAGAAGAGTCAGCTGAATAATCCATGTCCAAGCACCTCCGATAACTGTACTTTGCACACTCCATACGCCAAATTCTGCATATGCTGCTAATAAATGGACTGTGTTTAATCACTGTATAGTATTTCTGCTTTTTACACATGTCTTTTTAATCAGATCTTATGTTTTTAAATTGCACTTTTGTTGCTTCCTTTGTAAAAGATTTTAAATAATCATACCAAGCACCTCCGATAATTGTACTTTGCACACTCCATACGCCAAATTCTGCATATGCTGCTACTAAATGGACTGTGTTTAATCACTGCATAGTATTTCTGCTTTTTACACATGTCTTTTTAATCAGATCTTATGCTTTTAACTTGTACTTTTGTTGCTTCCCTTGTAAAAGATTTTAAATAATCATACAATAAAGGTCTTCTTAGTCACTTTCATGTTAGGGGGAGGGGGGAAGGACGAATAGGTGCCTGATGTTAGTGAAGATCAAGTCTAGGGCATGACCTGCCTTGTGCGTGGGGCCGGAAGTCAGTAAGGAAAGGCCAATTTGCGATAGGCTGCTGAGGAGGTGAATCACCTCAGGGTTAAGAGAGTCTTCACCGTGAAAATTAAAATCTCCAAGCAGCATAAAGTTGCTGGAGGCTAAGACCTTCGTAGCAATCAGTTCAGTTAGGTCATTAGCGAAATGGGACCTGGGTCCTGGTGGACGGTAAATCAGGGCCCCATCCCAGCAGTCCGAGTGCGACCTAGTGACTCTGAAAAAGCCTAGTTCCAGGCCGTCCGTACTCTGTGAATCAGTCCATTTGACGTTCAAATGGTCCTTAAAAGCAATTGCGATTCCACCCCCCCTGTTTTCCCTGCCTATCCAGATGGATGAATTTATATCCGTCTGGTATGGCAAGGTTAATCTGAGGGAGGTTTGTGGGATTTAACCAGGTTTCGGTCAGAAAACATAGATCTGGGGAACTGGAGTGGATCATGTCCCAAATTTCAGTCGGATGTTTGGCCAGAGACCTGACATTGCATAGAATGAATTTTGGAGTGGGCTGGTCTGACTCGGGCTGATCTGCTCCTGCCGGTGTGTTTGGTTTTGCAACACAAATGGCAGATATAACATGTTACTGGTCCTTCCAGGTTGCAGGGAAAGGTGTTTGGGCAGCTAGTCATGGATAGTGACTGGGAAACAGCCCTAGACTTGATGTCAAGTAGGTCCGCTGTGGAATACGTTATGCGGGGCATAATAGAGGTTGAAGTCATGATTTGAGCAGCCCTTCCTGGCTTAGGGCTTGTATGGGCGCGGACGGTCGCAGACGGGCTTGCCTTGGGCGCGCCTTTGGCGCGCCCGCAGCACGCCCGCTGCGTGCGTCCGCTGCGCGTGCGTACCAGCTGCTTCATTTATGCTGGATTAATCCTGATAGCTAGTCTGCTGACTGCTTGTCCCACCCAAGATGGCGGTTTTCCCAAGCAGTGAGCCTAGCCGTCCAACGTCAGGCGTTCAAGCGCGACTACCCAGCAAAGAAGGATCACGAGGTAAAGGAGGGTAAAATACAAGTGCAAATATCAATTTTTCTTTTAAAAAGAGTAATGTCCTTAGCAGCAACAGTAATAATACAGTGATAAAAATAGCAGTTAAGAAGATATCGCCGCTATTACTCGTTTCCCGGCTTCCGCCTCAGGAAACTATCAAGGAATGACAAGGGAAAAGAGACACATAAAGAAATCATTTCATTTTTGTGAAAACCCGAAGGCATTTTCTGTATGAAAGACGGGTTAGTTCAAAGGATACCTTATCAACAGATTGGTCAATGCAACAGCACCAAATAAGCTAATTTTCAGGATAGGTGTTGGAGATCAGACTGGCACAGGGTTTCAAATGGAGAGGCATCCGTTTGGAAAGGACCATAATCAGTTTTCATTGAGGAGATAGACTTCTCACCATAGTGTATACTATGAGCCCGGAAGGCATGA
This sequence comes from Triturus cristatus, assembly GCF_964204655.1. Lineage (NCBI taxonomy): Eukaryota > Metazoa > Chordata > Amphibia > Caudata > Salamandridae > Triturus > Triturus cristatus. The sequence continues at coordinate 736,552,762 of NC_140592.1, forward strand.
ACCCTAATGGAAGAGAATGGTAGGCAAGCTTGGTTAAGCTAGGAAAGTGTGGAGGTGCCATTTAACCGTAGCATACTCTTGGGTCGATGTTCTTACACAAACACCATATGCATAGATTTTGCAGAATGAGCCTTAGCCTCAGTGAGGAGGTCCATACAATTTCTGCAGGAAGTTTTAATTATCTGTACTGCAGGTATTCAGAGGCAATGCTGTCAGCTTCAGCACAGGGAGGATGTGATGGTGAATGTGGCAAGTCATTGGAGATAGATAATTTGGTCTGTACAACAATCTCTCCTGTGGCATAAGTAATAGGTGAGGGGCATCTGGAAACATCTAAGGATGTGGATGCACAAGTGTTGCCAGGATCAGTGTTGTTCTTACTATGAACAACACGTTTGAACAAGAGGAATCAGACAAATATTTAAAAGCAAATTGCATGAAAAATTCATTAAAGGATATTTTTCTTGGCGCTCAGTTCTGCATACCTGGTTTAAAAGTCTCTGCATTTTGAGATTTTTGTCCTTATAAAGAGATCCCTTGAATGGAATCTCATTCTCAAGCCTCTTAGTTTGGAAAGATTTGTCAGAACGTTTACTTTAAGCTCCAACATCAGCAGTATCGTTGTGGTACAGCCAGTTCTCCTCACTATTTTAAGACCTAGATAATGTTGCTGATAAATGTAATATTACACTCCCTTGGTTTTCTTCACTTCTAAGTGATAGCCGCTGATGACCCATCAAGGATTAAGTGAGCATGGAAGGCGGAGTTTGGACGCAAATACAAAAAAAATAACCGTTTTCACAATTATAAAGATACGTGTCCAATGAGTGGTATTTCTTTGAAAATGAATTGGTTTGAAATATGACAATTCAAAACGGCGAGGCAAAGGTAAAAAGCCAAAGTGGATAGGGCTTCCGGTTGAGAGGTTATGACCTCAGCCATTGTCAATTATTTTCTATGGATTAAAAATATGACTCACTACAATGGTATGGGGCTGGCTTTCAGTGCACTTCTAAAAGGATTCAAAACCTCAGAACTACTATTGCGCTGTTTCAGTATGATGCACAGTAGATAAAGGTGGTAGCTTAGTGCAACATAAAAGTACTGGTTTAGGTCAAGGTAGCTCAGTATGTCCTGCGCTCCTGCCCCACAGCTTAAGACTAAAAGATCAGTCAAGTCGCTACATGAGAAATAAAGGGAGTGGGTGTCGTCAGCTTTTCAAACAAAGAGTGACAGAGCAAACCTTTTCAAAAATCCACCTGTGCCCCAAAGTGATCCTTGGTGGACAGACAAGCGCTGGTACTACTGAGTGACCCTTATGGGTCAACACCCAAAAATTGTGAAGTGCGGTTCCCTTTTTTGATGGATCGAAAGCACTGGATATTCATGGGCCTGTATTTCAAAATGGTTCGCGGTGGTCGAAATGTTTCGGGCCAAGATGCCTTAGGTCCCAATAAATCAGATAAAGCCAGTAAAGCTTAAACACAATCTGCCAAGTGCAATATTTGGGAGGCTGGTCCTGATGCGATATGGCTCCTGTATGTGGGGCTCTCACCCTTACGCACTCAGTACAGTAAAAATGGTGTTGGTGGTCTACTGAGCTTCAGCTGAAAAGTTTGTTGGGAATATACTGAGTTGTGTCTTTATGAACCAGAAATAGAAAGCTCTCCAGCCCAGGACTGGCATCATTTCAGGAAGCAAGACGGCAGAGTGGCGCTAAAAGGAAAGCCAATAAATATTCATTGATTCCCCTGGTGAAGTCCAGCTTTGCCTGTCCATTTCTATGCCAGGGTGGTGACCTTGGGTGCCTGGGGTGATTGGCTCTCTTGCAACTTGGGGGAGTCCCCAGCAAAATGGGTATGGCCCCTGCACTAACAAATCTTAGCCTATAAATCCAGCAAGACTCTGCAGCTTGAATAAAACTCCCACAGGCATGAGTGTATGAAATGGGGAGATTGGCAGTTCAGCAGACGAGCATAACAGGTCCCAAAGGCATAAGAACATAATGCTGCACAGCCTCAGGTCTCTCTTATGATTACTATTACAGTGGTGCTGACAGTCACAGATGTAACTACCTGCAGAGCAAAGATACAGTTTGAAGGCCCACAGACCACCTTACTTTGGACAATCAGTTCAGCTGCAAAAATCACTATGACAACAAGGAGATAACCTGCCACAAAACAAACGTAGTTTAGTAGCATCTTGCATTACTTTGCTTTTCCGAAGAAATTTCTGGAGTACTGAGGTTCGAAGGAGGCTAGTACATGAAAAAGTTAATTTGTAACTGCGGTTTTACAGCCTTGGCATCTTTCATAGATTTTCATGCTTGAATTATTCCTTGTTGTTAGGTTGGAAATCCTCACTAATCAATAATAAATATAGTAATCAATCAATCAATCAAAGCATTTATATAGCGCACTACTCACCCAGAGGGTCTCAAGGCGCTAGGGGAGGGGGGTCCGCTACTGCTCGAACAGCCAGGTCTTGAGTTGCTTCCTGAAGGCGAGGTGGTCCTGGGTCAGGCGGAGGTGGGTCGGGAGGGAGTTCCACGTCCTGGCGGCGAGGAAGGAGAAGGACCGTCCCCCTGTGGTGGCTCTTCGGATGCGGGGGACGGTGGCGAGGGCGTGGCCGGTCGATCGAAGCTGGCGTTTGGGAGCGTAGATGTTGAGGCGGCTGTTGAGGTATCCTGGGCCTTGGTTGTGTAGGGCTTTGTGTGCGTGGGTGAGGAGTCGGAAGGTGATTCTCTTGGTGACCGGGAGCCAGTGCAGGTCTCTCAGGTGTCCGGAGATGTGGCAGCGACGGGGGATGTCCAGGATGAGTCGTGCTGAGGCGTTCTGGATCCGCTGAAGTCTTTTCTGGAGTTTGGCGGTGGTTCCGGCGTAGAGGGAGTTGCCGTAGTCCAGACGGCTGGTGACGAGGGCCTGGGTGACCGTCTTCCTGGTCTCGGTGGGGATCCACCGGAAGATCTTTCGTAGCATGCGCAGGATGTTGAAGCACGACGAGGAGACGGCGTTGACTTGTCTGGTCATGGAGAGGGTGGAGTCCAGGATGAAGCCCAGGTTGCGTGCGTGGTCTGTTGGTTTGGGTGCGCTGCCTAGGGCGGGGGGCCACCAGGAGTCGTCCCAGGCGGAGGGTGAGGATCCCAGGATGAGGACTTCCGTCTTGTCCGAGTTCAGTTTCAGGCGGCTGTTCTTCATCCATTCGGCTACCTCTTTCATCCCTTTGTGGAGGTTGGCTCTGGCGGTGGCGGGGTCGTTGGTGAGGGAGAGAATCAGCTGGGTGTCGTCGGCGCAGGAGATGATGTTGAGGTTGTGCTGGCGTGCGATGTCTGCGAGGGGGCTCATGTACACGTTGAAGAGGGTTGGACTGAGCGAGGAGCCTTGAGGAACGCCGCAGATGACTTCGGTGGCTTCAGATCTGAACGGGGGGAGGCGGACTCTCTGTGTCCTTCCGGCGAGGAAGGAGATGATCCACTCCAGTGCCTTCTCCTGGATTCCGACGTTGCTGAGTCGCTGCACTAGTGTACGGTGGCAGACAGTGTCGAAGGCCGCGGAGAGGTCTAGGAGGATGAGGGCCGCTGTTTCTCCGTTGTCAAGCAGAGCTCGGATGTCATCGGTGGCTGCGATCAGGGCGGTCTCGGTGCTGTGGTTGGCCCGGAAGCCAGACTGCGAGAGGTCGAGGGATCCGTTCGTCTCGAGGAAGGCGGCCAGCTGCTTGTTCACGGTCTTCTCGATGACTTTTGCAGGAAACGGGAGCAGCGAGATGGGGCGGTAGTTCTTGAGGTCGGTGGGGTCGGCTGATGGCTTCTTTAGTAGAGCGCTGAGTTCGGCGTGCTTCCAGCTCTCCGGGAAGGTAGCGGTGTCGAAGGAGGTGTTGATGATGTCCCGCAGGTGGGGTGCGATGACAGCGTCGGCCTTGTTGAAGACGTGGTGAGGGCAGGGGTCGGTAGGAGATCCGGAGTGGATGGAGTTCATCGTGCGGACGGTGTCTTCGGTGCTGATCGGGGTCCAGGCGCGGAGGGTGGTGGTGGGGGGCGGTGGTTCGGTCGTGGCGTGCGGCGGTTGAGTGCTGAAGCTGTTGTGTATGTCCGCGATCTTGTTGTGGAAGTAGGAGGGGAGGGAGTTGCAGAGGTCTTGTGAAGGGGTGATGTCGTTGTTACCGGCGTTGGGGTTGGAGAGCTCTTTGACGATGTTGAAGAGTTCCTTGCTGTTGTGTGCGTTGTTGTCCAGTCGTTCCTTGAATGCGGTTTTCTTGGTGGCGTGGATGAGTTGGTGGTGTTTTCGGGTGGCGAGCTTGAGGGCAGTCATGTTGTCTGGTGTTGGGTCTCTGCGCCAGGTTCTCTCAAGGGCTCGGCAGTTCTTCTTGGAGCTCTTGAGTTCGTCGGTGAACCATGGGGCTTTCTTGCTACCGGGTCTGCTGGTCGGGGTCTTCAGAGGGGCGAGGTCGTCTGCGCAGTCGCTGATCCACTTCGTGAGGTTGGTGGCTGCTTGGCTGGGGTTCGTTGCGCTGGTGGGTGGGTTCTTGCTCAGGGCGGTCGCGAGCTGGTCGGCTGTGATCTTGTTCCAGCTTCTGCGTGCAACCTGTTGCTGGTGGTGGTGGATCATGGTCCTTCTGAAGCTGAAGTGGACGCAGCTGTGGTCCGTCCAGTGGAGTCCGGTGGCGTGGCTGAAGGCGATGTCCTTGCTGGATGAGAAGACGGGGTCGAGTGTGTGTCCGGCGTAGTGGGTGGGGGTGGTGACCAGCTGCTTGAGTCCGAGGTTGGCGAGGTTGTCCAGCAGGGTGGTGGTGTTGCGGTCGTTGTTGTTCTCCAGGTGGAAGTAGTGTACATTAACACTTAAAAGCACTGAACGTTACATTGGCTATCTAGGTCGTATTCACCTGATTATAGTTAACCCGAACACCAGCCAGAGAACAGTACCCTCTGCCCTTCCGCTCTCAGAGGCTTCTCATTACCAGATCTTCTAGTCCATTTAGTGTCAATTCTATTAATTGGGGCCTCATGAAAAGGGGAGGTTGGTGGTTCGTATGTGACTCTATAAAAGATGCCAGTGTGAGAAAATCGGAGTTATAGGTAAGTAACCTTTTTTCTTTCTCCTGCATTGCATCTTTCACAGAGTTTCATGCTTGAATTAAGATTACCAAAGCAGTTTATTAAAGATAATATACAGAGGGAATGAGACAATCCTCAAGTAAAATGGCTTCTTACCTCTGCTCATTCCACCGCTTTTTCCTTGTCTATCTTAATGTTGATGCAGTAGTGCTTAGAGAAAGCTCGCACTATCTTCCACATTGCTGCTTTGCAAACCTCTTTGAGTTGTAGTCCTGCAAAAAAGGGCTGCTGTAGATGCCATAGCTGTAGTTGAGTGAACTCTGACTGCTCTTGAAAGCGGTCTGTTCACAGAATTATGAGCCGAGCTAACGCAAGCAACAATCCATTTTATTAAGAGTTTGCTTTGTTATCAGTCAGCCCTTATTCAAAGGGTCAAAAGCAATGAATAGCTGATCCATATGAAAGAAATGCTTTGTGCTGCTGTATAGGCAGAATCTGAAATATCGTTTAATGTTTAGGGAATGCAATTCTCTTTCTGCTTGTGTGGTGGGATTTGGAAAAGAAAGTTGGAAGCAAAATATTTTGCTATATGTGAAACGTTGTTGTCACTTTCGGAATAAACATTGGGCATGCATTCAATGGTATCTGTCTTTAAAAACAACGCAGAAAAGATTCTTTACAGGAAAGAGTGTGAGTTCACTCAGTCTTCTTACTGATGTAACTCTTAGTAAAAACTCTGTTTTCCAAAAGAGACAATGTATCAAAGCTGTGTGAATTGGTTCGAAGGGTGCATGCAACAAAGCCAACAACACTGTATGGAGCTGCCATTCTGATGACAATTTAGCCTTAGAAGGGAATGCCCTTAATAACCCTTTCACAAATTATTTAAGTATTCTTTCAGAGGAGAGGAGCCTAGCGCGCAACCAAGATGGCCGCGTAGGTGCGAGGCTCCCGAGGACCTCCGCGACCTCCTGCATAAATCCTGACTATATCCTGTCCTTGACGAGGGGACTGTGTTCGTGAGACCGAGCTGAGGTGCCATCCGTTTTCCGTTTCCAAATCGGACCTCGGACACCGGCGGGAGCATCGATTGAGGTTTGCGGCCTTCTCCACGCCGGCCCCCCGGATTGGAGTTGTGGGGCGATCCGGAGACAAAGTGAACAACAGCGGCGGGCGAGGCTGGGCGATTCGCGTACCCCGCACTTTCACTTTCGCTTTCGCGCCCTCCTTGCTGCCAAGCGAGGTAGGGTCGCGAGGCGGCGTGCAGTGGTGTGACTTCATCGGGGTGCCCTGCCTGCCCGCCAGCTGTGGTCTGCCCTTTGGAGCTGTGGTCGCCCTCCCCCGGAGCCCGTGAACTGGTCTGTCAGCCCCTTTCAAGGAGATTGGCACGATTTGGGGACTGGAGCCATGTCCACGAAACAAGATGGCGACCGGGCAAAGGTGAAATCGACCCGCCGTGGCGCAGCCCCTCAGTCTAACAGCAAGGACCGCTACACCCTCCAGAAGGGATCTCCAGAGGCGCCGCGTAGGTCCCCTGTTGGCCCGACTGATGCCCCTGCTTTGCCCGCGGATCTGACCCTCCGGGACGTCATGGGCGCCATCGCCGAGATGAAGGCCTCAGTGGACAAGCGCTTTGACACTCTGGTGCAAAAGATTGACTCGGTCCTCGTGGATGTGGGCCTGGTGAGGGCCGATCTGTCCAAGACGAATGACCGGGTCGACTCTTTGGCCCACACCACCTCGGGCCTCACAACGGACGTGGCAGCCCTCCAAAAGGAGGTGCGCCGACTGGGCCAGGCGAGCGCCCTGATGGATTGTCGACTGGAAGATTCCGAGGGTCGGGCCCGGAGGAACAATGTTCGCATTGTCGGGGTGCCGGAGGGATGTGAGGAGGAGGCGGCGGATCTGTTTGTGGAGGACCTGATCCTCACCCGTCTCCAGCCCCGGGGGCTGAGTAAACTCTTCGCAGTGGAACGTGCCCACAGGGTCCCCGGAGGGAGACCTAAGACCGGAGCCCCTCCGAGGCCTCTCATTGCCCGGATCTTCAACTTTCGGGACAGAGACGCTATCCTGCAGACTTCTAGGCAACAAGGACCGGTCAGACTCGACAATATGGATGTAAACTTTTATCCTGATTTTACTCCGGCGGTCCAGAAGCAGAGACTGAGTTTTCTCGGAGTCAAACGTCGCCTACGGGACCTGAACCTCAAGTATGCGATGCTTTTTCCAGCGAAGTTGAGGGTAGAGGTGGATGGCCGCACGCACTTTTTTGATCGTCCCGAGGCGGCCGGGGACTGGTTGGACACTTTGCCCGGGGATCGGGGCCGGGGGGGTGGGGGGGGCGCGGTTGGTGGGGAGGGCTTGCCGGATCAGGACTGAGGGACTAATAGTAGGCCTTGCTCTGGACAACATTATTGTCATCATTGACTGATTGTGTAAGTTCCCCTCCCATGGAGGTCGTACGGGGTCTCTTGGGGGCTTTCCCTCCTCCTCTGGGGGACTAGTTAGTGTTTTCATCTATGGGGCGACAGGCACACTGCACTTTGGGGGGGCTGTTCGGGCTCATGCAGGGGTGCAGGGAGGGGGGAGTTCTGTTGGGACGGGTGGGTTGGGGTGGGGTGTTGTTCGTTTTTACCGCAAGGCAAACCCTTTACTGTATTGGTGTTTTTGATGTGCTCTCGGGGGGACGAGTGATGGCTTCTGTATGTGATGGGGGGTAGGGACTTGACTTTGTTGTCTTGGAACGTTAATGGACTGGGGGACAGGATTAAGCGAGGTGTGGTCCTGCAGTATCTGAAACGAATTTCGCCAGATGTGGTCTTTCTGCAGGAGACACACCTTATTGGTAATTCCTTCTTTGCCATGAATCGGCGTGGCTATCGTTTGGTGGCCCACTCGGGCTTCACGTCTGGCTCGCGGGGGGTGGGCATCATGGTTAAGAACTCGCTCCCGCTGGAAATAGATGAGGTGCGCCATGATGAGAGGGGACGCTACACTGCCTTGGTGGGGAGAATGGAGGGCAAAGTGGTTGTCTTTGTTTCAGTGTATGTCCCACCGGGGCTACAGTCTACCACTTTTGCGGACCTGGGGCGCCTCCTCCTTGACCTTCCGGGGGGGCTTCTGGTGGTTGGGGGGGATTTCAATGCGGTGGTTTCTGGGACTATGGATCGTCACCCCCCTAGGGACCTCCCCCGGGCGCAGGCATGGCTGACCGGCCTTTTAGATACATTGGGATTGGTGGACTGCTGGCGCTTAAAACATCCCACGCAGCTGCAATACACCTTCCATTCGGGTGCCCATGGTAGCCTCTCGCGGCTTGATCATATCCTTGTCCCTGCGGCCTATGCTGGGAGGGTGGGAGAGGTGCGCCATCTGGCGCGGGGTATTTCAGATCACTCCCCGCTCCTGTTGCACTTTGGTGTCCTCCCGAGGGGGGAGGGCAGGGTAGCTCCAATCAATGCCTGGTATCTGCGCGACCCCACTATTCGCGCTGACCTGATTAAATCCTTGCAGCGGTATTTCGAGGAGAATGTGGGGTCTGTCCCTTCGGCTATCTCCCTTTGGGAGGCCTTCAAGACAGTTATTAGGGGGGAGGCCCTCTCCTTCATATCCCATGCCCGGAGGCGCGAGCAGGAGGAGGTGACCCGAGTGGAGGCCGAAATTACTGAACTGGAGGGTGATTTGGGGAGTGGGGTGACGGATGCTGCACTGCATGTTTTACACCTTAAGCAAGCGGCCTATAGGGCCCTCGTCACGGAGGCAGCCAGGGGCCTCAGCAGAGAGCAACAGGGGCGACTGTATGATGTGGGTGATAAGGCTGGTAAATTGATTACGTGGTTGGATAAAAAGGAGAGAGCGAGTCGTGTGGTTCCGCTGATTGAGAGGATGGATGGTGTACGTGTCACCGAGCCAGAAGACATTGTCTCTTGCTTCGCGGATTATTTCCGCGAGGTGTATTCCCCGGTCTCTCCCTGCTCGGAGGCGGATTCTCATGCCCTGCTTCGAGATATCGCGCTGCCCTCCCTTTCGGTGGAGGACAGGGAGTCGTTGGATGCTGCTCCTACCTCGGACGAAATTGCCCTCGCTATACGCTCGGTTGCATCTGGCAAGGCCATGGGCCCGAACGGCATCCCTATCGAGTTATATAAGCTGCGACCGGACGTACTGGCACCCCACCTCCGCGCGATGTTCCTTGCGGCCCACTCGCGGGGCTCCCTCCCGCCGGACCAACGTCTGGCTACAATCGTGGTGATCCACAAGGAGGGGAAACCCCGAGACCGGGTTACCTCCTATCGGCCTATCTCGCTCTTGAATGCGGAGCCCAAAATCCTTGCCAAGGTGCTTGCCAACCGGCTGGTCGGCGTGGTGGGCGATTTGGTCCACCAAGACCAGTCTGGCTTTATCCCCCATCGCAACACGGCCCTCAATCTGCGGCGCTTGCATGGGGTGCTCGCGCGTGTTCCGTTTGTGCGGGAGCCGGCCATCTTGGCGTCCTTAGACGCCACCATGGCGTTTGACACGCTCGAATGGCCATACATTTGGGCGATGCTGGCGAAATTTGGATTTGGACCGGGATTCATCAGCTGGGTCAAATTGTTGTACTCGGGCCCGTTAGCGCAGGTGGTAGTGAATGGGCGAGTCTCGGCCCCGTTCGCGCTGGGACGGGGCACGCGACAGGGTTGCCCCTTGTCGCCGCTCCTGTTTGCATTGGCCTTGGAACCCCTGGCGGAGTGGCTGCGGTGGCACCCTTCCATCCGTGGTCTCCGTTGGACCCCTGAGTATGAGGACCGCGTGTCCCTCTACGCTGACGATATCCTTTTGTACCTAGCCTCCCCGCGCAAATCACTGATTGTCCTGGTTGATGTCCTGCGCTCCTTTGGCCGTAACTCAGGCCTTGTCATCAACTGGGCTAAATCATGTGTCTATGTGCTTTCCGGGGAGGCTCCCGTCCTCCCGCGGGGATGTCCGATCCAGATTGCTTCGCAGGGGTTTCGGTACCTGGGTGTCTATATCACGCTGGACCCGGCGGCCCGCTACGAGCGAAACTTGCTTCCCCCCCTCCAGCGCTTGAAGGAGGACGTCGCGCGCTGGCGGCACCTGCCGCTTTCGCCGCTCGGCCGGGCGGCATTGTTTAAGATGATGTCGTTGCCGCGCTTCCTGTACGCTCTCCAGAACACTATGGACCTAGTCCCGGCGCGCTACTTCCGTGAGGTGGAGAGTCTACAGCGCCGCCTGTTCTGGGACGGGAGGCCGCGTATAGCCCTGACGAAGTTGACGCTCCCGTGGTATGACGGGGGGATTGCCCTCCCGGACATTAAGCGGTATTACTGGGCCTCCCAGCTAGCTGCAATTAATCACGGCCTCTATGGGCCCGCCTTGAACCCGGCATTTGAAATGGACAAGATGCTCCTGCCCGGTGGCGACTACAATCGAGCACTCTACTCTGGCGCGCCGGATCCCCGCTTGACGGGGCCCACGCGTGTCATGGTGCGGGTGTGGCACGCGGCCAATGCAGCTATGGGGTGGAAGGACCGTTTGACCCGGGCGTCGCCGTTGTATGCGCCTCAGCGGTTGGGCTCCCTGTGGACCTCGAAGGGCTTCGAGAAGTGGGACACGATTGGCATCAGTAAAGTGGGGGACCTCTGGATGAGAGGGGGATTTAAAACATTCGAGACGCTGCAGACGGAGTTTCAGCTGCAGGGCAGTGAATACTTTCGGTACTTGCAGGTCCGTCATGCGCTGGGCTCCGTCTTCCCAGACGCCGCCTCCATCCCGGAGTCTTCCCCCCTGGAGGATAGAGTGCTGGATGGCCACGTCCCGGATAGCACGATCTCCCTCATTTACAAAAAATTGATTAATGACCGCTCGGGCCTGCTGACCGGCCTCTGTGAGGCTTGGGTTGCCGACGGGCTGGAGTTGGACGACGAAGACTGGATTTCCGCGGTGGCCTCTCCGAAGGAGGTGGCCATACCGGCTCGCCTTCGCTTCGTCCAGCTTAAGATACTCCACCGGGTTTACATGACGGGGCCAAGGCTTCTGCGTATGGGTTATGCTGAGGATGGGTTGTGTAAGCGTGGGTGTGGTGCTTTAGCGACTTTTTTGCATATTTTGTGGGAATGCCTGAAGGTGGAGCGATTCTGGCGTGGTGCGCATGAGGTCCTGCGTCTGGTTACACATGTCGCACTGTTGCCTGAAGCGAGGAGATGCTTGCTGAATGTGTGGGAACCAACTGATTACTCGGTTCCGCAGACGCGATGGGTGACTCTGGGATATATGATAGCTAAGCGTGACATTGCTCAACTGTGGGGATCCCAGCGGCCCCCGGCGGTGTCGGCCTGGAAAGAACATATGGATTGGTGCATGTTCCGAGAAAAGGTGGTGTATGTGGCGAGGGGCAAGCCTGGGGCGTGGGTGAAAATATGGGGCCCCTGGAACGCCTACCGCGGGGGTATTTGCGAGCCACCACTGCTGCCTGCTGCCTCACCGGCTCCGTCCCCCTAGTTGACCCCCTCCCCCAGCCCCGGGCACAGAGTTCCCCCAGTCCTGGACTTGTTTCCCTTCCCCCTCTTCAGATTCCTGTGGATGGTCGGGGTCCCTCATTCGAGGAGCACGTGTGATTACCTTCGATTGCGGGTTGCCTTGCGGGTGTGTTTTTCTATGTTGTTGCGTGTGTATAAAATGAAACCGTATTGTGGGCTTAGAGTCATGTGGCCCACGTCGTTGATGTCTCCTGATTTGCTTCTCTGTAACGCCAAGTGCCCTTTTGTAAGTTTGTCAGGTGCTCCTGTCACTCTAGCGGCCGGCCGGAAGGTTGTAGGCCCATACTTGTATATACTTGAGATTGCAATAAACGGTTTCAAAAAAAAAAAAAAAAAAAAAAGTATTCTTTCAGAATACAAGCAGGTTTTGAGTAGATCTCAGAAATTACAAAATTGCAGCCAGGTTTTAACTGAAGCAAAGAATAGGCCAGACTTGACCAATTGCAAAAGGTATGGTAGAAGTGGGTGCGGGGACAATTCCAAGGAGCACGGTTTTTCTTTATTCTGCCCATGTACCAAAGCATTTACACTTCATATTAGATTTGGAGGAGCTCTAGCTGCTCTCAAAATCATTTTAACAATCTTTGTGTATTGATAAATGCCCATTCTCCAGGTCTTGATGAGCCAGGCTCTTACCTGAAGGGACCAAGGGTTGTGGTGAAGTACCCATTACCTGAACCCTGAAAGTAGTCATAAATCTGCCTTGAATCGTATTGGTGTTTGTCAGACACGCTCCATAATTCTGGGTACCAATATTGACGTGCGAAGGCCACCATAATTACTTTACACTGCTCCCTCCTGATCTTGCATGATACTCTAGGTATCAAAGGAATCAGAGGATTTGGCAGGAAAGCATACAGGAAGTTTCCCATCCAGCTGAATGCAAATGTGTCTCCTTCTGATCCTAGGCAATCCAATCTGGTTGCAAACCTGGCTTAAACACTTCTTGTTTTGGTCTGTTGCAAACAAGTCACACTGTGGAATGCCCCAGCTTTAAAATACTACACGCAACTACCTGTCGCCTATCTCCCTCTTGTGTGAGTCTGAGTATTGCCTCCTCAGGAAACCTGCTACATTGCTGTGCATTGCTGTAACACGCTCTACTGACAACTCCACACTGTTGCCCATATCCAAAATCTTTGTATCTCCTTTGACAACAGAACATATCTTGTTCCCCCGGCTGTGGATGTAAAACACTGGGCTAGTACTGTCCATTCAAACCACAACAGGGGTGTTTTGCACTGTAGGAAGTAATGCATCAAAAAATCCAGCCCTATAGAACCATTAGCTTTGACAGAGGCCTACAGTGTCACTTATCAGAAGTAGGAGTAACACCTTTGAAAATTAGGTTGACTTATCACTCACACCTAATTGCATTTCACATCTACTGAGGGGGTACAAAACCTAACCATGCAAAGCTCAGCCTATGTACAGCATCTAATAATAGCTAAAAAAACATATTAGGACAAGGAGAGTCACGAGGTACTCATTTAGTTATAAGGAGAAGGCACAGCAGATCTCTGCTCCACCTTGTGAGGATGAAATGGTTTCTGCATTCAATACAAAAACTTCAAAGGTGACCACAGGTAGAATAGGTCCATGCAAAAGTAATGAGTGTTGCCAAGGTGGGCAAGAGAGTGGGCAAAGCAGAGGGGGTCAACAAAGGCTCTGGTGATTTTTGTGGAGTATATCTTAAGAGTACCCTTACCTGGAAAAGTGCACTCTTTTCAGTGTGCCACAGAACAATTGTCACAGGTGGAGGCCATCTTCACTGAAATCCTACTAATTGTCAGCTAATGGAATGCAACCCCCAATATGGTAAAATGTGTAAGCGTCACACTACATTTTAACAGTTGTATGCTATGTTATGTTATAGAAATTTATAATGCGCACAAATCACCTCGGTAGGGGTATCGCGGCACAACCACAGGTCAAGGCAAAAAGGGCCAGCTAGTTAAAACAGTATTGTTTACAGTCTCTTCCTAAAAAGAGAGTAATCTGAAAATGTTCTAATGTGTAGCGGAAGCTGGTTCCAATAATGAGGGGCTAGGTAGGAGAAAGACTTGCCCCAGAAAGTGACTTTCTGACCCGGGTAACAGTTAAAAAGGCTGTATCAGTGGATCTGAGAAGTCTAGGAGGGCAATTGATAGAAAGTTTCAAGGCAAGATAACTAGGACCTTTTCCTGTCAGGGCCTTATAAGTAAGGCAGCAGATTTTAAAAACAACTTTCTGCCAAATAGGTAACCAGTGCAAGGAATGAAGGGGAGCCGAAGAGGTCCCAGGTGGGAGATTACAAAGGAGGTGGGCTGCTGTATTCTGAATAACCTGTAGTTTTGATAACAGCGTCTCAATAACTGAGGCTAATAAGGCATTTCCATCCATATGGCTAATAACAAGAGCCTGCCTGCACCAAAGTTTTCCTCGCTGTAATTGGAAGGAGTGAGAAGACTTTCTTCAAAAGATGCATCATTTGAAAGCAGGAGCCCATAACTTAACGTACCTGCTCTTTCATAGTAAGAGATTGACTAAGACAGACTCCCAGGCTCTTGACGACCTCTTTAGGCGTAGGGGCTGTGCCAAGTTCCATGGGCCACCAATTGGAGTTCCATAATTGTTGGGCGTGGCCAAACAGCTTAATCTTAGTTTTTCCGGCGTTCAGCTGGAGACAGTTCTCCATCATCCAGGTAGCTATTACTGTCATCCCAGCTGTAAAGTTTTCTTTCGCTTTGGCTAAATCATTGTCCGGAGAAATTATATAATCTGCGTGTCATCTGCATTAGAGATAATATCAAACCCGCAAGCTTTAACCATCTTGGCGAGAGGCGCAACATATTTGTTGAAAAGCGAAGAGCTTAAACAGGAGCCCTGGGGCACCTCTTTGTCCGGCACCAGAGTGCGAGATTTATAAGAACCCAGGGTGATGGTTTGGGTTCTGTTGGAAAGGAAATCACCAAACCATTGAAGAGCAGTTCAGTGGATTCCAATCTCTTGCAGCCTGCGAAGTAACCTAGGATGGGACACCATATAAAATAATGCAGGCAAGTTCAGCAACACAAGCATAGATGGAATATTATCATCAAGAGCGCATCTGATGCGATCAGTGCCCACAACCAGAGCTGTCTCTCTGCTATATGATGGTCAAAAGCCGGATTGGGATGGGTTGAGAATCTTATTAGTCTCTAGGTACGTGACTTATTTATTTATTAGGCCTTTCAATAGTTTGCACAGCAAAGGGAGCAACGAGATTGGGTGACAGTTAGTAAGGATGGAAGGAGGCAAATTAGCCTTTTATGGATTTGGCCTGACCTGAGCCACCTTCTACATTAATGGAATTTTCCCAGTATTTACTGACATATTGAATAGGGAAAGAACCACAAGGGCAAGCTGATTAGCGAGAGCAGCATAGATCTTGGAAGGAAAGATATCTATAGGAGAACCAGATTTGACAGCTACAAGCACCTTCTGAATTTCCTCTAATGAAAGAGCCCTGAACTTTCCCAAGCTTAAGGCCCCATCAAAAGGGGTCAAGTCAGAATTAGGCGCACCGGGCAAACTGGGAAAGTTCTGATAAATGTCTTTGATTCTGTTATCGAAATGCTTGGCCAGAGCATCACAGAGGGCTTGTGAACCTTGAATTTCTTGTGCACAAGCTTTTGGATTAAAGAAATTGTTAAGCACTTTAAAAAGCATTTTGGTTAAATTTCCAGCCTGACAGATTTGACTGGAAATGGAAATTTTCCAGGCCGTTTCTATCTTGCGATGGTACAGTTTTAAGGCGACTCTATAGACGTCCCTTTCAATCATAGTGTTAGAGAGCCGCCACCATCTTTCACATTTTTTACAAGATGCTTTTTTCTTCATTAGATCGGGGGTGTACCTAGGTATATGGAAACCCTGTTTGAAATTGGGGTACAATTTAAGAAGGGTAATCTTATCAAAGGCAAATTTAAGGCCGTGTGATAGTCAGAAAGAGCTTGATCAACATCCGACTCTGCTGAAGTGGCGGTGAACATAAACTCCTGAGCAAAAGAGTCCAGAGTGATTGCCCACCAGTGTCTGGATAGCATTATATGAATTTTAGGTAGTTTATTCGTCACTTTTAGATTGGGAATCCTGAAACTAATGAGTGAGTGGTCCAACCAAAGTAAAGGTTGCAGTGGGTCACACGTCAGAGATAAGGCGTTAGTAAAGATTAATAAGGGCCTGATTCTGATGCGGTTAGGAAGGCCTCCTAACGGCATTTGCTCCATCCAAATCGGATCAGGAACGTGTCTTTCCAACAGAGGTCCCGATTACGATGCGGTTAGGAAAGCATTCCCACCTAGGGCCCGATTACGATGTGGTTATGAAAATAGGCTTCCATTGAAGTCAATGGGAGTCCAACCAAATCGTATCTGGAAACATCCAGATGCATCGTACTCGGTCGGTTGGACTCTCCTGATCCGATTCGGTTGGAAGCCATTTCCAAACCCATTCTGACGGGAAGCTTTCCAAACTGCATCAGAGTCGGGCCCTAAATCTAAAGTGTGTCCTACAGCATGAGTAGATCCATTGACTATCTAGTGCAGGCCAAGTGTAACTAAGTCTGAAAGAAACAGGCTTGCCTCTAAATTGGTTGGATCATGCACATGATAAATCAAATCACTTATAGCAGATGTGGCCCCGGGGTGAAATTAAAGAGGCACTCATAAAAAGGCACTTGGGGACTGATTTAGAATTTGTCAGACTGGTCACTCAGTCAAAACATGATGGATATCCCGGCCACCTTATTACAAATGTTTTTGGATCTCATGCACTTGTATAATACGGCGAACTGCAAATCCGTCCCCTGTGTGATGGCGTATCTAATCTGCCAAATTCTAAATCAGGGTCTAACTCTGTTATTCTGTAGGAACGATATGTCACTTTTATTGATAGGAAGTAACTCTGGACATTTTTCCGTAGTGAAAAAGACTCTATTTATCCCAGTATTATATAAATGAAATTCCATTACTGCAATCTCACAAACTAGATTAGATATGTTTTCATTCCATTTCTGTTGCCATTGAATTTAAAGTATGCCAATATTTTTTTGCATGTTCCACTAAAGTGGTATTGCTCTTATTTTTTATCTCAAAGTCAGCAAATAAATATGGATATTTAGGATTAAAAGTGATTGATATTATTTTTCGATATTTAATACAGGAGCAATTATTTGTAGTGATGCTGTTTCCATGATTCAACTTTTCATATAAATACAAGCTGTGCCATCATAATGCAGCAGACTTACGCATGTAGTCTAAATTTAATTAAGCTCATCTCAGCTAAACCATAAAACCAATAACACACTTCAGAAAGCAGCACAAGACGACATCAATCAACACATAGACAAAAACATAACTGCATAAGACAGGGAGAGAAACAACTAAAGAAACCCCTTCAAGTTACAATTAGAACAGAGATATAATCCATCAAACAGAAGAGGAGACAATGACTGGGCTCCTTTAGGCTTACCGACTGGGCCAGGCTGCGGTTCTCTTGCTCAAGAGTTTGGGTTTTTGCACTGGTCGCCTTCTGGTCCTGGCAGGCACGCATCTCTTCTAAAACCTGTAGGCGCCTCCTCAGCTCCTGGTTCTCTCGTTCCAGACTCAGCAGCTGGCCAGATGACACCTCATTCACCTCATAACTCAGAGGCTTCAGCCCCTCATAGGCTGTGTGAGAGTTAGAGAGATGCATATTTAGAAAAGTAAGGGAAGAGGAATGAAGATCTTTTATAAAGGAAGGTGATATGATTGAGTGTCCTTCAAATAAAGGTATAAGAATTAAATAAGATATCGTTAATCCGACCATATTCATGGAAAATTTGATATTAAAAAACAAGCAAGTTATTGCGGATTGCTTGTCCGTAGATACTCCTGCATGTTCTATAATGAACAGTTTTGTTGTTTTATGTCATTCGATTTCCCAACCTCTTATCGCTACACCTAGAGTAAACCAGGAACTTCCTTGCCGATGGTTTAATTCTGCCTGTTCTGCAGCACACAGGCAACTTTAGCTAGCTCTTAACAGTTACCCACAAAACAGGGACAGTATTCTATTAGCTCACATAACTTACAAGGCAGCTTTGAAGGACAGAAAAGAGGATATAAGAAGATTAGCCTGGGACAACTTAGAAGCTGCAACGAATGCAAGAAATAAAAGATTGTTTTGAGAAACAGTGAATCGCCCCTTTTTTCCGATAGTTACGCTTCAAAGGCTAAGTGTGTAATTTTAGCTCACACTTAGGTCTTGCATTTTTCAAGCGTTTTGATTCGGATTCAACCTCTACGCCAGAGTCTGGTGAAGCAGGAAACTTAATAATAGGTCTCGAGGCCGTCCTGGATTTAAATACTTCTATTAGCATAAAGGAACTTGGAACAGCCATCCGAAAAAGCTCACAGGGAAAAGCCTGGATCCTGGTGGTGTTGCAGTGGATATATTTTAAGTAAACACTGAGTTTTGGGCCCCCTTATTGACAAATGTAATTCGGGCAGCGATAGTTGCCCCATTAATTCTAACCTGGCAATAGGCAATAATTGTCCCAATTTTAAAAATGGGAACAAGATACCTACCATGCTGTTCTCATCCTATATCCTTATTGGACTTCACGCTAACATGTTTGGGAAGGGTTCTCCTCTCTAGGTTGGAGGACTGGGCAGAAAGTAATAATAATCTATCTGAAGTCCATTTTGGCTTTAGATCAGGCATTGCTACTATAGAGCAAGTTTAAAGGTATCACTTCTGATATGGAAGTAAGTATGTTAGAAGGGAGCTTTACATATGGCATTTTTGGATCTGTCAAGCGCTTTCGATAATGTAAATCATTGTAAACTATGGTCCATGCTGAAAAGCTGGGTCTAGAAAAAGCACTAGTCGCTTTATTGAGACGCTTACACTGGGATACAGCTGCTAAGATTAGATATGGCCCACATGGAGAGTGTTCTAATTCAATAATTTGTCCGGCAGGGCTGTATTTTGACCCCTTTTGTATTTTTAAGCTATATTGGGTTGGATAAATATTTATTGTCACATGTGACGGACGTCCCAAAAGGAGGAAACCATTTAATCCCTGCCCTATTATATGTGGACGATGCAGTTCAGATTTCAAGGACTGCAAACGGCCTCCAAATAATGATTGATGCTTTCTGTGCTTTTATGAATGGCTTAGATTTGAGGGTAAATCGCACTAAGTCTTTTACCTTGACTAGTGGCCCAAAACGTACTCAAATCAAGGCCCACGTCACAGATGGGGTACCAGTCGTCAAAGTTGAAAATGTAAATTATTTAGTAATTCCCTTTGATTCGGCCCATCAGTGTTATTTTTTACTGACTTTGAGGGTGCAACAACTCTCCAGAGTTGTTGAAGCTCTTTTTTGTTTTGCTTCTAGACTGGTCCATAAGTCTGTCAGGGAGATGCTACTTCTTCATAACACTAAATGCATTCTGGTGGGGATTTATGCAGTGGGAGTATGGGGCCACTCCACTCTGAAATTATTCAACAGGTTGGAAAGGGTTTCCTGCCGAGACTACTTGGTGTTTCCCCAAGCATTGCAACATACATTTATCATGTTGAGGTCGGGATGAACCATATAGAGGTCACCATAAGCCTTGCCCCCTTGTGGTTAAGGCCTGTGAACTGTGGGCTTTTCAAGACTGATTATAAAACGCTGTTTGGTTATGGGTTACATGACAAGAGTACCTCGGCTCTCTTATGTTAAAGATGCCTTTGAGAAAATGGGAATTTCAGAGCTTTTCTATAAACCTGAGCTAGGAGAGGGTTCTTTTTTTAGATTGAATGAACGTCATGTTAAAGCTCAATGCTTGCAATCAGTAGCAAATTATTTTTTACTGGTCCCACCATACAATCTGCAATTCTATTTAACATTTACCCAAAATCTGCAATATAGATCATATTTTCCTCTCGTCTGCGCCTCAGCACTTTACATTTGCTCGTAGCATTTCCCCAGCAAGAAGCGTGGTTTCAATCTCTCACAAATTCTCCCTGTGACAATCAGTCTCACCAAAGCACTGCTCACTTTATGCTGTTTTACACATTATATAGCACATGGCTATCATGTCCTTTAGTTCCTATACTTCGAACTGCTAACATTAGAACTTATCATATTGGCCTGGTCCACCAGCAACTAAGATCCCCTGAAATTTGTAAAGCTGTGATAAATCTTATTAGATGCTTTTTAAAAGTGAGGAAAAGGTATGGCGTCTCTGCCTAAGAATTGGTAATTTTAAGATACTCAGAATACAGTTTTTAAGTTTTCAAAGGTTTTTAACTTGCAGAGAATGTTATTAGGAAATGTTACATCAACTTCTTTGCTGATCACTTTGAGCTTGATGGTGGATTTTAAATGTTGTAATGGGAATTGTATTCATAGCAATTGAATATTTAATGTATTGTATTATGTGATGAATAACTGTATTATGTTGGGTTGAACCTTTATGGCGATTATACTGGCTTCTCAAATGGTACTTCAAGAGATATTCAACACAGGCTTGCAGGATGCCTTTACTGAGTTCTTTGACATTAATATTGGTTCTGTCTCCTGATTCATAACAGAATGGGAGACCTTCAAATTATACATTTGAGTGTTTACTCTAGGAAATTATGTGGGAGTCTTTAAATTGATAAGGGCACGATTAACCGCATAGTGACAGTCATGACAAGACTACAGAGAACTCATGCCTCAACCAATGACCCACAAACACTTTTTAATCTTGGTTACGCCACACGTGATAATGAGATATGCTTCCTAGATAAAGACACTGAAGCCAGGTATTATGGAGAAGGCGACAGCCCAAGCCATACCCTGTCATTGATGGTGAGGAAAACACGTACCAATGATACAAAACATTCCCTTAAGCTTGACACAGGGAAATTATTGAAGGGCAACTAGCGGTCCTTCAGGAATTTTGCTCCTACCACTCACACTTTATATACTAGCAAGATACACGCCTCAGAAGCTCATGTACACCAGTATCTAGCAGAGATTGCCCTGACCTGGATAGAAGGTGCCCCTATGGAATTTTTACTTGAACCCATTACAGTACAAGAAATAAATAACTGAGGTCATTGAGAGTTTGGCTGGGGGAAAATCCCAGGGCAGTGATGGTCTCATGGACACATTTTTATAAAAGGTCAAACAGAAGTTGGCACCACAACTGGCCACCCTCTATCAGGAGGTTGTTTAGGTAGGGGAGCTCCCCCTGACCACCAGGGAGGATTCATTACAGTCCTTTTGAAGCCAGGCAAGGATAGCCAGTGATGTCACTCTTACAGACCGCTATCTCTCCTTACGATAGATAACAACATACTAGCCCGCGTCGTGGCAAATGGGATGGCCCCTCTGATGACTGGTCTGACATTACCTGAGCAGGTGAGAATTGTTTTGCACAGGGTCAAATCCAGCAATATTCACACGGTCTTTGCGGTCATCGCACAAATCAGACAGGAGATAAATGCAGTGGCAGCCCTTCTAGATGCCAGAAGGCATTTTTACTTGACTGGCCATTCTTATTTTAAATATTGAACCTCAATAAATTATTGTACACTAACCTGACTGCCCGTATTTGGATCAACGGCTGTCTTTCTGACCCACTCAACATAAATAGGGTACACAGCAAGGATGTCCCTTCTCTCCCCTCTTGTTCGTGCTGGCCATGGAACCTTTTGTGACGGACTCTGCGCTCACTACTTACAAAGAGGTCTGATGTTCCCTAATAAACGAGTACTGTTGTCACTGTATGCCAATGACATCATGCTCTACATCAAAGACCCAATTTAAAAATGAAATAACACGGCACAGATATATGTCTGGGATTTGCAGCAACTGGTCCAAATACAAACAGTTCCCATGGACAGACTCCTCTAGTAAACCAGTGATGGCATTCGTCCTACATTGGTGTGAGGAATCCGTCCATTACTTAAGGATCTTGCTGAATAGGGAAAGAACCAAAATATTACTGGACAATTATGGCCCAGCATTAGCTAAGCTACAAGACCAAGTTGAGAGATGAATAATGCTACCTCTTTCTATGGCGGATCGCATATCCCTAATAAAAATGATAGTCCTACCAAAATGTTATATCTGGTTCACAGCATCCCAATTCAACTGAACCACACTTTCTTTCATTGTCTACTAACTAGACTAATATGGGTGCGATGCAGCCCAAGGCTGAAATGTAAGACACTAACGCTTCTCTTTGATCAGGGGGGCTTTGCAGTCCCCAACATGAAGCAGTATTTTCATGCTGCCCAAACGAGCTACATTGCATTCTGGTATGCCATCATGAGCATTTCACATGTTCCTATAGAAAAGGACAAAGTGCTGTCGGGGGAACTCCACACTGCTATAGCAATGAAACCCTTAAAATCCATGCATTGTATACAAACAGTCCACTGCTCTAGCTGAGCACTGTGGCACGAGGTTCATTGTGCTGGCCTTGTGCAACCATATTTGCCACATCGCCCTCTACTGAACATCCCTTCCTTAGCCCCCCACCTTGGACAGTGTGTTGATCAGGCTGCAGAGAACTGGACTGACACGAGTGGGACAGCTGTTTGTAAACAGCAAGTTTTTTTTACCATTGATCACTTCAGAGGAGACTGAACCCTCACACCGTAGACACATTTGACAATATGCGCCTGAACCACACAGCCTGGTCACTTTGGCCAGAGTTTCCTGATGAACCTCCTGAATTTACCCTTTTGAGCAACTGATTAAAAAAACAGGATTAGCAAGGCTGGGTCTCTACACAATACAAATTATACACTGAAATATCCCCATACACAGATCACAGAACCTAGGAAAAATGGCGTCTAGATGTGAATAATGATAAAACTTTAGACATGTGGAAATATTGTTGTGTTCAAATCAAACTAATATCCATCAACTATAGACACACACTCCTTCATTTCTAATTTCTCCGCAGACTGTACTGCCCTCATACTACTTGTATAAAATAGATCAAGGAAAAGTGCAAAATGTATGAGATGATCCTATGACCCCGAAGAGTATGCCATTTAGCACAGGAATGACATCTGTTAGAACTTACTGGGAGGAGGTCCTAAGCACCATCAATGAAATAGTTGTAACCCCATAGAGCGTACTCCATTACTCACTCTATTGAGATATATACCAAGCTACTCCCACAATGGATTAGAAAATACTAATGGGAATTCTGTTCCTACTGGCAAAAAAGCGCCTGGCCCGGTGCTGGATACAGAGTCCTTGACCCTAATCCAAAGATTGGCTGACGGATGCAACTTTCTCACATGAACATGTCAAGCAGTAGTTAGAGTTGCAGCCTACCCAGTCACGGCCGTGTGATATGTGGGAAAACAGTCAGGTCCACTTAATGAACAGTCAGGTCCAATTAACATACATGAAAGTTCTGATGAGGTCTTTTTGGTGTTAGACTGTCAGGGGGGTTTTATACTCTGAATGGAAGTGGCAGTAAAACTGAGTACTTCTACTCTACTTCTACTCTGTGACAATTCGTATGGCTCTCTTCTGCTGGAATGGCCACTTGCCCTGAGTCAATCGCCAGTACCAGTAACTCTGTCCTGTGATTTTTTATAGGACCCTTTCTTTTGAACCCCAGGTACAAGTGGTGGTTAAGGCCGCACATTTCTACCTATATATTTTGTCTGCACTCAGGAGATAGTTCAATAAAGATTGCATGCGCTAGCCTGCAGAATCAATTGCCACAAAATATTCCAGCAGTACTGGTGCCATTAACTTTTAACAGTAGGCTAAACGTTTACCACTTCCTACTTACAGACAGTTGGGTTCAACTGGCTCACTATGTTTTCTCAGCTTCTTTGCACAGATGGTGGTTTTTCTTGATTTATACTTTGATGCACATTGACGGCACTTATCTATGTAATACATATCCACTTACCTCTTCAAACTTTACTTGTAGCTTAAATGTTCTAGAACTTGGCCCACTCTGCTCTATTTTTATTCGTTCAGCACAGCTGGTTAAGCTGTCAGTTGAAACTTTGGGCTGTGCAACTTTGATCAGAATGTTGACCCCTTATCCCAGTGTTCCATTATTGCAGTTTTTCTCACCACCTATTGTTTCACACCCTAGAGTTTTAATGCTTCATAGACTACCTACTGTCAAATTCGTTGTAACACACCCTGCTGTCTCCCTAAAGTATCTCACTGCCTTCAATGTCTCTTTTCCTAGTGCCTCAGCTCCTCCGGTATCACAATGATATAGATTACACCCTCTACCCACCCCTGACCTAAACTCCTAATGTTTTACTCAACCTTTAAGTTAGACTCCCTTACACAGTACAAGAGATTGGTAGTTTTGCACTACTGTGCTGGGGAGGTATTACCTACCCTCTGTTGCTGGGTTAAGAAATCAGACTCTATCTACTAGTGCTGCTAAACAGTTATCCTCATGCTGTATGTATACAGGTCTTACTTACACTCTGTGGGGGTCTCCAAATCTGACTCTCCATCCCAGTGCTGATGTATGGTCTCTCCTATACTATGCTTTAGCTCCACCTCCAGTGACAGGTTCTCCTGCATCAGATCTTCCACCTTCTGCCGGTCAGATTCCCGCTCCTAGGGATCGCAGAAAGAGAAGCGAATCAGATACCCAAAAACAAATAACAAATCCCTGCGCAACACCATCATCTCTTTAGCATAGGGGAGCATTTAGGCTCCAGGCCACTTCAGATGTTGTCCTTGGCCTCGGTTGAAGGTAATGGCCCTAAGTGATGAATTCAGCTACTGTGCCAGGAACTTGATTTATGGAAGCTCAGTTGTCCCTGACAGGAGTTAAATGAGGAGTCCTGTGCCCTAACATGAACTTCATGGTGTGTTATGGTACCATCGTTATTGAAGCAGAAGGGCTGTAGACCATAAAATAAGGCATACTGAGGGCACCTGGCCATAACATAAAAGACATACAGAGTGCCTGTAGGCCCTCATAGGAGGTACATGGGAGTGTTTCTAGATCCTTGATGATGTTGCAGGGTATTGTAGGCCATCATATGAGGTGTATGGGGAGCATCAGCACTCAAAGAGGTGTAGAGGTAGCAGGCCTTACACACAAGGTGTGCCTCGGGCTCTCATTTGAAGCGTAGTGGTGGAAAACATTCAAATGATAGGTTTAGGATTAGGGTATGCCCAGACATGGGTACCATGCTCACTGTGCCACTGTAATCAAGCTACACCCGACTGACGAGCCCTAATCAAGGCACAACCAGTCTTGGGTTCTTTGTGTTATGGTTCAGAGAGGACCTAGCCTGGCAGTTCGGAATGGATTGTTCCTATTGGAGCAGGGTCAAGACTGATTTGCATATGGTTGCGTCCAAACTAAGGTGAAATGGTGGGCAAAAGAACGACTGATTGGAATATTATCCGACTTATTGTAAGTATTCCTCCCATCACCTTTTGTGTGCAGGCTTAGGATGGCCTGGCAATCACATGAGATACACAGTGGAGGTGGGCAGTTAGGCCTTGATATACATGTACCGAAAGGCTCTAAGCCAACACGTGTGCAGCAGGGGTGTAAGGCAGACCCCCCTTGTGGCACTGGAGGTCCCCAACTCTCCAGGGTTCCCCAACTATTCAAGGGGGTGCTATTCAGCCCCAAGGCCAATAAATATCTGTGAGATATGGGAGACTAGGAGCACCTTATCACATTTTGCAGGGGAGCCCCATCATTTTGCGTTACGCCACTGGTGTGCAGGGTGGGTTTGAAGACCCTCATGAGGGACAAGAAAGGATGTAGGCCCTCCGATGATGCATATAAAGAGATTTTAGACAACCTCATGAGGAGAGGGAGGTGATCATGTTCTCCGGTAAGGTGAAATGGGGGTTAGGCCCACTCTTAAAGTGCACTCTTCAAGCATTCACATCAGGTGCACACGAGGTGAAGATTCAGGCTCTCACATGATATGAACGAGTGCAAAGAAAAACACTCACCAGCTCTAGGTCCCGCAGTCTGGACTTCAGGAACAGGTTTTCTTTCTCCATCTCATGCAGTTTATCAAAGCGGGAGCGGGCAGCTTCCAGCTGCTCTTCCAGCATGGCTTTGGTTTCCAGTAGAGCCTGTGAGTACTCTCTCTCCTCCTAGAAACCGCCAAGGAGAACAGTGTTACAAATGACCAATGAGAAAAGGGAAACAAGTCAGCTAGAGGGAAGAAAACGAGGAATAAGCAAAAGAGACAGAAATAGAGGCATCACCTTGTGAGAAGAAAATATGGAAAAAGCACGAAAAAAAGGTGTAATCAGAAAGAATTAAAGAAAGGCTGTACCAAGAACAGAGGGGGAGAAGGAGCCAGTATAAGAGATTAAATATATGAAATCAGTGCACAAAATCTGGAAAAGAATGGAAATGTGGAATAGGAATGAGAGAAGGGAAGAACAGAAGCAACACAAGAGAAGGCAAACGGGGATAGGAATTTGTAGAAGAATAAGAGAAGGGAAGCACACGATTAATATGTGAGAAGGGAATCTAGGAATGAGTAACAGACAAGAAAGAGAATAGAATGTCAGAATACCAAGATAAAGTAGATGCAGAAACCTTTAACCAGCAGAAGAATATTAGGAGGAGGTAAAGATGAAATAGGAAAAAATTAAATTAGTATGAGACAAGGGAAAGGTGGAGACAGCATGAAATAATGGAAAGGTGCAATTAGCATGTATAAGAATATGAGAAATCAGCTCAAGAGGAAGAAAATGCCAGATCAAGAGAAGCAAAATGTGAAATCAGTATGAAATGTGGGCACTGGAAGAAACTTGACAGAAGCAACAGGTGGAGTCAGCACGAGGCGGGAGAGGTCGAGTAAGTGAGAAGAGAAAGGTGGAATCAGAAGGAAAGAACCAAAATGTGAAATCAGAATGCAAGAAGGAAAACATGGACTAAACACAAAAGAACATTAAATCACAACAATTAATGATATCAAAGGCAAAAACAACATAAGAGCAGGTGGGATGAATCAGACTTAGATCGGAAATGTGTATCAGCATTAGAGAAGGGAAAATTGGAATCAGAGTGAGAAACGGGAAACGGTGAATCAATAAAAAAGACAGAAAATGTGAAATCTGAATGACTGGATAATGTGGAAATGAAACATGGAAACAGCACAAAGAATATGACAGAATACCAAGAGAAGGGAAAGATATAATCAATGAGAAAGAAATTGAAAGTGGAATCAGCATGACAGAAGAGAAAAGCGGAGCAGAAAAAAGTAGTACAATGTTTATCAGCACAAAAGGAGAAAAAAATGTAAAATCAATACAATGGAATAACAAAAGAGGGAAGCATGAAATAACACACCGTGAAAGAAGTGTGAAACCAATGTAGAATAAGGCACATGGCAACACATCAAAAAATAGAAATTATGGGATCCAGACAAGTGAAATGTGAAATCAGCACCAGAAATGGAAAAGTAGTGTCAAGAGTAATGGAAGGGAAATGTAAAATTAGCATGATTCTGTGGGTAAGAGAGAGCTGACAAAACGGGGAAGAGGATGTTACAGCAACCCATTAACTCTTCACAGATTAATCTTAATGCTAAAACAAGCAGCATATAGCAAGACATTAATTACAGTAGTGGAGGTCAAGATGGAAACACTCTTGAGCATGAAAAATGAGGAGGGGAACATGCTTACAACGGAGGCACACGTTAGCAACCTTAAATGTTTTTAGCAAACTGTTGTCAAAGTGACAAGTAGTAACCGGAAGTCATCACTGGATAGCAGGAAATACTGAAAACATGACACTAGCTAGCTATGGTGGTGAATCAGAGGGAAAGAAGTTGGATAAAGGGATTAAACGTTTGGGGTAGATGCTCAATGCATGTCTTTGAGTTAGACCAGGTGTGTATGTTATCAAGGGACCACCCAGTCTTGCAGTTAAGGAGGTAAGGCTGGATAAACAGGCACAGAG
This sequence comes from Triturus cristatus, assembly GCF_964204655.1. NCBI lineage: Eukaryota > Metazoa > Chordata > Amphibia > Caudata > Salamandridae > Triturus > Triturus cristatus. The sequence goes on from NC_140592.1 coordinate 736,580,299, forward strand.
AATGGATGCTTCCCAAATACATATTTCTGATTTACAAAATGGTTCAAACTCTAGTGTAAACACACTGAAGCTTTAGAAAACTAAGGTCATCATTCTCCACAAAGAGCAAGCTACACATGTATTTGGATTTGAATTCATATTTGTTAGTTGGTGGATGGGACTCTGCATCAACTGGCTCCATGGATGTTTTGAAGCAAACTTACCTCTTGAATTAATAGAAATTTCACACTTTCCATTTACATTTGTTACTTTGGATGGCTGACGAGCCTAAGATTAGACACATTTCTCCGATTAAATAGTTTCCCCAATATGAATGGCTGGTCCACAAAACTGAAAAATGTCCCCTGTGGTCTTACGATGTCCCAGAACACTATGCATGTGGTTCTTTTTTGCAAACTTTACAGTCAGCTTAGGAAATGGGATGTCCTACCGATGATTAGACCATTACGCTTTACACAATGCCGACCTGCATACTTATTCTTGCAATCACTGCCTACTCTAGAGATCTGTTGTGGAATGTCATCTTTTTTATGGGCAGTTTTTTATGCCAGGAAGAATATGTCACTATTCACTGTGTAGACTTTTTTATGTATATCATTTTTTTTTATGGATTGAAATCATTGTTGATGTATGTTCTGTACAAATGCTTTTATGGATGTCTTCTATGCTTCCGAATAAAGTTATTAAAGAAAGGGTTGGCGAAGAAAGAAAGATGTAAGGACAACAAGTTCATCCAGATGAAAGTCTGATGGAGCCTTTGGAATTAACTTTGAATTTGCTCATAAAGAGTAGCATTCTTTCTGATGGGATACTCTAAATGCAGAACCGTCACCGCGTGAATCTCCCTGTGAATTGACATTATTTTATTTGATGACCTGTTCAATGCCCTCAGTCACGGAGCGGAACTCACAAACTGGAGCTATTGACTGTGTACTTGACCTATCTTAAAACCTAATTACTTCTGAAAAGTCAACTTCGCGGAATAGGGAGGATGAGCAGAGAGGAATCTGCGATTAGATATTTATCCACCATAAAGAACGTTATGAAGGTACGTTTTTTTTTTAATGAAGGACACTTCTAACCATTGATTCCCTCACCATATGCAGGCCTCCTCTAGGGAGTGGGTCTGTGGAGTCTACTTTACACTACAAAGTCTTGCAGGATCGAGCGGCAAAATGACCCTCCCTGCGACCTGAGAATCGATACAGCAGTGGCCAAGACACAACACTGCTTGATGGAAAGGACAATCCATTAAGATAAGATAAGATTCATTTACAACTGTTTTTCTTTCTTTGCACCAGTGAATCCACCAAAGGGCTGGGTCATCCCCTTGGTACTCCTTAGTCCAATCAATCTAGATCCAAATGGGCCACTTAGGATTCAATTGATGTAGCCTCTCCTCCTTAGAGAGATATGGCGGAGAAAGGATTACAGGAAGTGTCATGGACTGCTCCACTTGAAATGGTGATACCACTTTTGGAAGGAAGTATGCAGCTTGTCAGGGAAGAAGGCAGTGCAACACCCAATGCTAAAGACTTTAATATTCCTGTGACATAATCTGTGATTTTGTTCCACCTTGCCTCTTTATGTAATTAAAGGTTGCCATGTTGTCTGTGCTTACAAATACTCACTGATTGGCAATCCTTGTTAGAAATGTTTTCAAAGACAACCCCACTGCTTTTAACTCCAAGACATTGAAGTGAAGATGAACTAATTAATTACCTTCAGAAATACTTTTTCTGGTAGAGACTCTATCTAAACCCAGATTCCTCAACTTGGAATATTCCCCACGTGTCAGACTGGATCCAAAAAATCTAGAACAGTGCCTCTGCATACTAGTAGATAGTATTGATCCGCTCTGCGTCGTCCACATCAGAAATGAAGTGCGTCGTGCCTATATAGGCACTACCCTGACACGCTGACAATCGGTTTTTGTGGCCATTTCCATGTCAAAAACACAGAACCACAACTGAATGATGTATGACCAGTGTGCAGAATCTAACAAGATCTTCAAGGTGAAAAGCCCATTTTGCAAATTGGTGAGGATGGGAGGGTCAGTGAGGAATTTGTGGTTAGATAGAGTCTCTACCAGAAAAAGAGTTACCCAAGGTGAGTAACTTGTTCTTCTGATAGAGACTTTTAACCACAGATTCCTCATCTTAGAATAGATACTTCCACGGAGGTGGGATGGGAACTGGCTCAAACCAGAAAATCCTGGAGGCCCAAACAGGCAAAATGCCCGTCTTAACAGATCAGACAGCAAGCAATAGTGCCTCGTGAACGTGTGGAGTGACACCCACGTAGCAGCCTGGCAGATGTCCAGGACAGGTACACCGCGTTCTAACACAGTGGTAGAGGCCTTAGCCCATTGAAATGGGTCTGAAGCCCTTAGATGACTGCTTCTTAGCTAGTGCGTAGCAGGTCTTGATGCAAAGTACAATCCATAGAAAGATGGTTCTCTTCTGAACAGCCCTGCCTTTTTCTGCTCCTATGAAACTGATAAAGAATTGATCATCCACAAAGCGGTGTTTGGTACAAACAATGTAAAGAGACAGGGATGTTTTCGGATCCAAATGGTGGAGTCTCTCTTTAGAAAGATGAGGTGGAGTAAAAAATTTCAGCAACATGTTTTGGCCAACATGGAATGGAGTTACCACCTTTAGTAAGAAGGAGTCCAGAGTCTGAAAAACCAGTGTGTCCAGGTAGAAGCTGGTGTACTGAAAGAGCTTGAATCTCACTGACCCTCTTGGCTGATGTAATAGCCACTAAGAAGACCATCTAAAGAGTCAGAAATCTCAGCGAGCAGCTATGTTGGGGCTCGAATGGGGAGCCCATAAGAAACGTCAGGACCAAATTCATTCCCATTGGGGCATGATGAAAGGGGGAGGGGGAAACACATGTTGCAAACCCTTAAGGAAATGTGTCACAACAGGTGACTTAAAAAGTGAGGGCTAATCCGGCAACTGCAAAAAATCTGAGATGGCAGAAAGATAATCTTTAATGGTGCACCAGGCAAGGCCTTGCTGGCCTAAAAACTTCACAAACAAGAACACCTTTGACAAGGAGGCAGAAAGTGGACCTACATGATGTGAAGAACATCAAGCCACAAATTAGTCCCAATGACAGGCATATACAATTTTTGTTGATGGCTGCCTGGCTACCAAGAAGACATCACAAATCCCAGGAGAAAGATCAAAGGCACCAACTGTCATCACTCAATCTCCAAGCATGACGATGGAATGTTCTCAGATTCGGGTGTAGAACCCTGCCATGTTGCTGCAATAGGAGGTCTTCCTGAAGGTGCAGCCTGGTGGGAGGGGAGATGCCCATGCTCAGAAGAATGTGTTATTAAACTTTCCCTGCCCAGTCTGGAGCCACAAAGATGACATGGGTTGGTAGGTCATTATCTTCTTGAGAATCCAGGAAGGAGCGGTATCAGAAGAAACGCATACAGGAGTCCTGGGGCCCATTCTAAGCGGAATGTGTCTCAGAGAGAGACTCTTTGGAAATTTAAATGTGCAGAAGCTGTAAAATTATGTGTTTTGGGCAGTGGCAAATAGGTCGAGACAAGATTCTCCCCATTCTCCGAAGATACCTAGGGGTACCTCTAGTTGTAGACTCCATTGGTGATGTGCAAGGCATCAATGGCGGAGTTCGGGCCTGATTTAATTATTGGCAGATGGAGTAGACTTAACACCCGTCAGGCCAAGATTACCCCGCCTGCCAAATTTATAAATGACTGCCTAGCAGGCGGTCATTTATAAATGCATTCAGTGGCACGTAGATCACCCACAGCTCCAGGAGATTGCTATAGACCTCGAATTTAACCAGAGACAAGAGTTCTCTGATCTCCACCTCTCCCAAGTGGCTGCCCCAAACCAGAAGTGATGCACCAGTCACCATCGTCAGCTCTGGGTGGAGAAGGCAAAGGGGTCTGCCGCTGATACAATTGTGGTGTGTTAACCACCATTGCAGATCTTTTGCAGTTTCCCCCTAAATCTGGACCAGGTCAGATAGATTCCCTTGGTGTTGTGCCCACTGGGACTTAATATCTCACCGCAGAGCCCGCATATGCCATCAAGCGTGCTTCATCAGCAGGATACAGGAGGCAATTAAACCCAGCAGCCTCAGAGTCAGGCACACTAAAATTCAGGACTAAGGATGAAACATGATATCATAGCCCAAATGTCCTGGACTCTCAGGTCAGGAGAATAGGTGTGGAACTGCATCATGTCCAGAACAATTCTGATGAAAGAGAGTGCCTGAGAAGAAGTCAGGTGTGACTTCAGCATGTTGATAGTGAACCCCAGCGAGCACAGAAGGTTCACCAGGCGGTCGTCACCCACCTCCAGTAGTCTGGAGGTGGGTGACGACCGCCTAGGGTGACCCAGTCTTCAACAGCCAGTTGTTGAGGTAGTAGAATACTGGGACTCCTGACCTCCGCAAGTGTGCTGCAGCCATCACATTCGGGAACACCCGAGGGGCACTGGTGAGGTCAAAGGGGAGCACAGCAAATTGGAAATGATTGTGGCCTACCGTGAACTGCAGGTAATGCCTGTGTGTCTACAGGACACACATGTGGAAATATGCGTCTTGACGGTACAACGCTACTATCCAGTCTCTGGGGGCCACGGCAAATGGAACCTGAGCCAAGGAGAGCATCCTGAATGTGTCTTGAAGGTACAAAGGCATTGAGAGGGCGGGGATCTAGAAAAGGGTGGAGGCCTCTGTTCTTTTTTGGTACCAGAAAGTAGCGGGAATAACAACCATGTCCTACTCTTCTGGCACCCTCTCGATGGCCAGCAGAACCTGCACTTCTTGATGGAGCAACATGAGATGGTCCTCCGTTAGCCGTTCTGCGGACGTTGGCAAGGTATGCGGGGTTTCCAGAAATGAAAGGGTATAACACAGCTACACGATTTGGAGCACCCACTTGTCAGAGGTTATTGCTTGCCATTGGGGCAGGTGGTGGTGCCTGATCCTGTCACCAAATGGATGAGTGTGCTATGTTGAGGACCCATTAAAAATGTTTGGAGGCTGCGGCAGCGGGAGGGGCTGTGGACTTGACAGCACATTGTGTGTGGGTTCCACGTTCTCTGTTGGATTCATGTCCCCGACCATGAAAAGACTGAGAAGCCTCCCGGTCTGGTGGGTAAGGTTAGAATTGTGGATATACACATGGGAGGCCCAGCTGGTGCCATGGAAAGGGCAAATAAAAGATTGTTGTTGTTGTTGTAGGGAACCCGAGAGGCCTAGGGATCTGGCGGTGACTCGACTCTCCTTAAAGCGCTTGAGCGCTGTGTCCGCCGGAAACAGTCAAAAAGAATAGATAGATAGATAGATAGATAGATAGATAGATAGATAGATAGATAGATAGATAGATAGATAGATAGATAGATAGATAGATAGATAGATAGATAGATAGATAGATAGATAGATAGATAGATAGATAGATAGATAGATAGATAGATAGATAGATAGATAGATAGATAGATAGATAGATAGATAGATATGAGAAGATTGGACATCCCCTGAAAATTTCATCAACCCCAGGCAGGTATGGGGCGGAGTGCCACTGTTTAGGCCATGGTCCTGCCTAATGAGTCAGTTGTGTCCAGCCGCACAGAATGGTGATCTTTGCTGCATCCCAGCCACTTACCAGTTCCTCGTTCAAGACTGTCCAGCCTTCTTCAGGAAGCATGGGCAGCAGAGGAGCAACCAAGCTGCACAATGTATTGGTATATCAGCCCAAGAGGCATAGAGTGTTCACCAACCACAATGTCAGGCTGGTAAAAGTGAAGATACTCTTCCTGAAAGTAACCAGCCTCTTTGATTCCCTATACAGGTGTGCGGTGGGTCATGAACTCAGGTTACCTTTGGCTGTCAATGCCTGCACCACCAGTTTCCAGGAGAGGGATTTTGGCTGAGGAAGGGCGGGTCTCCGGGGCAGAGTTGTAGCAGCAGGCAATCACCCTGTTGACAGTAGCCCCGAGCAGGGTTTAGCCCAAGCCCCCATGAGCACATCGATGAGGGCCTCATTAAATGGAAGTACGAACTCCACAGAGCTGACCCCTGGTTGAAGCACCTTCGTCAAGACGTTGGTCAATGACCTCCTCTGCTCTGCGCATTACCATGGGTATAGGCGATCCTTCCTACATGGCAGAGCCCGGAGGAGAAACCAGACTAGAATCTGGTGAGGTGTCCAGACCACTGGCATAGCTCAGCTAATCATACCAATTTTCATCCTGGTAGGATCATACTCCGGGGGCCAAAGCCCTCCTCATCATCACACCCCTCTGAAATAGTGGGGGTGCCCAAAAGTTAGCAAGTTCGGAGTGGGTTGATGAGGTCTGGGCTGAGCCAATGTCGACATTGAGTGGCATTGAAGCAGTGCCGTCTTAGAGTCAAAGAGGATGAAAGGGTCCTCCTCAAGTTGCGTTGGAAACAGCGCCAAAGAAACTGGCACCAACATAAGTATCGGTGCCAGTGTCAGTCCTGATCTGGGGTGGATCCAAAGGGCCTGGTTATCATCGAAGTAAACCCGTTGTTGTGTCATCTTTTGGGTCCATGGGGGCAGAAGACACACCAGAGGGAACCACTGGCCACAAAGATGGAGTACATCGCATCATAAGACTCCTTGAGTTGGTCTGAGGTAGCCCCAGTTCAAGGGAACTCAGGGAAGCGTGGAGTGGACCGCGTGTGTAGAAGGGCAACAGGGCCTGGAAGAACATAGCTGACTAGAAGAGGTTGAAAGGCCCTTCAACTTCTTCTTCTTGTGCTTCTTTGACTTACCCGACTTCGACAACAACAACTTGGAAAGAGATGATCAGTATGTCCCATTCCTCACACAGTTTAAATCTCGTGGGTTTGTTGGGGGACATATCTGTTACACACTGGGAGCAGAAAGAACAAACAATCGACAGGGTTGAAACACGTGGTACAAAATTTCAGAAATAGCTCTCTAGATCCTGTTAGCGCAGACAGAAATGAACTGATGTCAGCGCGCTGGGGTGGCACCTACATAGGCAGTGCGCACGTCACTTCCAACACAGATGATGCCGAGCTGATAAATGCCACCCACCAGCATGCAGGGGTACTGCTCAAGATTTTCCGGATCCAGTCTGACTCCTGGGGAATATTCTAAGGTGAGGAATCTGTGGTTAGAAATCTCTTTTCTTTCGAACAAAGGCTGATGGCAGTATGATTTTGGAGGTGAGCTCCGCAGATATAGAGGAGCACATCTGAAATGAGGATTTCCAAGTATATGTCCTTACCTACAAAGATGTTGGCTGGGTCAGCCGACCAGGCAATGCCTGGTTTGCTTTGAAAGTAGAAGAAGCAACATCATCCTAATGCCGTGTCACCTACTGCCACAGAAGATACAGTTCCTCTTGGAGAGGGCACCTTTGGAGACTGCACTGAGGGTTAATAGGAATGCATGATGACATAGTTCCTTGCATAGACCTGTATCTGCAAACTGAAAGCTGTATGTGTTCACTGAGTTCTTTTGTCAACAACATGAGCTTGTTACCGCTTTACTGTGATGGATAAGCTTTGTGGCTGAGCATGGTGATGCAAGTTTCTAGGAATATGATCTGCTAATGCGTCAGTGTGGACGTTCCCTATTTAAAGTCAGACCCAACTTGTTTAGCAGTCGTATGGAGGAATTCATTACATTGTTCGTGTGTTTGAGGAATAAGCCTTTGACGAGCCAGTCATCCAGGTAGGAATACACCTTTACTGCTTTCCACCACATGTAGTTGTCAATGGAGCCATATATTTAGTGTAGACTGTGGGGGCCCAATGAAGACCTAAAGGCAGTGCCTTGAAATGAAAATGCTGACAAGCTGACCATGAATAGTAGGAAATTACTGTGCTTTGATTTGGAATATGAAAGCAAGCATCCTGCAGGTTGAGGAACACCGGGAAATTTCTCTTAATAATAGACTGCAGCATATAGGGAAGATAAATCATTCTGAAGGACTGTTTCTTCATAAATGTTTTGAGTGACCTTAGGTCTAGAATATGCATCATTCTCCTGATTTATTTTACATCAGAAAGAACATAGAATAAAATCCCTGATTGGACTGGGACTTAGGTGTGACCTCTATTTAAATTTTCTGAAGACGTTTTGTTATTTATACCTGAATAGCACTTCTTTTTTAGTTGTGTTATAGGCGGCTTGAAAATGAATTCTAAGATGTGGCCATGTCGAATAACATCCAGCCACCCAGTAGTCTGATATTATAACATCCCAGGCTGGAAAATGTGCCTGTATTTTCCCTCCCACCACCTTGGTTGTTGAGAGGGTTGGGCAGCCTAAAAAGGAAGGTCTATCATCTGCTGTCCTTTGACTTGCCCCATGAAGGACAATTGCTGAACATATCTGCATATTGGCTTTGGGAGACATGCTGGTAAAACATGATTGACTGAAATAGCCTGACTGGCGATAGGGTTGAAAAGTCCCAAAGAATGAGAACTAACAATGTCCATAAAATTGCTTTCTTGATTGGAGGCTCTTTTCGCCTTACAACTAGCCAAGTCACCAGGCTGTGGCCATGTCTGCTTTGATAGCCTGCCGTCCTTCGTCTACATGTTTTCCAAAATGTTGCTAGCCATCAAAAGAAATGTATAGTACTTTTGGCTGTATTTCCAGGCAGAAAGAAGTGCTTTTTTATCATCCGCACCGGGGAAACACTGCCCCTGTTCGCATCTGGAGGAAGCCATTGTCTGGGGCATCAAAAATAGGAGTCTATCAAAGCAGAAGAGACATGTTCTCCTTTTCAGAGCAATGTTTTGGCTTGTTCTTTGCAATCTACCAGTGGTTTAGCCTATATATTTTTAAACTGTGCTATAATTTTCTATCGTGACATGCCAGAATGGCTCTACCATTAAATATTTAGACTGGAAGAGGAGCCTAGCGCGCAACCAAGATGGCCGCGTAGGTGCGAGGCTCCCGAGGACCTCCGCGACCTCCTATGACTATCCTGAACATATCCTGTCCCAGATGAGGGGACTGTGTTGGTGAGCCCGAGCTGAGGTGGCGCCCGTTTTCCGCTTTCAAATCGGACCTCGGACAACGACTTTAGCACCGATTGAGGTTTGCGGCCTTCTCCTAGCCGAACCCCGGATTTGCGTTGTGGGGCGATCCAGTGACGAAGTGAATAACAGCGGCGGATAGGGCTTGGTGGCTCGCGTAACCCACACTTTCACTTTCGCTTTCGCACCCTCCTTGCTGTCTATGCGAGGTTGGGTCGCGGGGCTTTGTGTGTTGGTGTGGCCTCGCTGGGGGACCCTGCCTGCCCGCCGGCTGTGATCCGCCCCGCAGATCTGGGGTGGCACCCCCCCGGAGCCCGTGGACCGGCTTGCCCGCCCTTCACGACGTGGCTGGTGCGATCGGGAGATTGGGACCATGGCCACGAAACAAGATGGCGATCGGGCAAAGGTAAAATCGACCCGGCGTGGCGCAGCCCATCAGTCCAACAGCATGGATCGCTATACCCTCCAGAAGGGATCTCCTGAGGTGCCACGCAGGTCCCCTGAGGGCCCTACTGATGCCCCCGATCTGCCCACGGATCTGACTCTGCGGGATGTCATGGGCGCCATCGCCGAGATGAAGGCCTCTGTGGGCCAGCGTTTTGACACACTGGCGCAGAAGATCGACTCGGTCCTCGTAGATGTTGGCCTGATAAGGGCGATCTCTCCAAGACCAACGACCGAGTCGATTCTTTGGCCCACACCGCATCGGGCCTTACGACAGATGTGGCGGCCCTGCAAACGGAGGTGCGCCGGCTTGCTCGGGCGAGTGCGCTGATGGATCGTCGCCTGGAGGACTCCGAGAGTCGGGCCCGGAGGAACAACATCCGTATCATCGGGGTGCCTGAGGGACGTGAGGAAGCGGCGGCGGACCTTTTCGTGGAAGACCTGATTGTTACCCATCTCCAGCCACGGGGGCTGAGTAAATTCTTTGCTGTGGAGAGGGCCCACAGGGTTCCCGGGGGAAGGCCTAAGGTCGGAGCCGCTCCGAGACCTCTCATCGCCCGGATTTTTAATTTTCGGGACAGAGACGCTATCCTGCAATCCTCCAGACTACAGGGACCGATTAGACTTGACAATATGGACATTAATTTCTATCCTGATTTCACCCCTGCGGTCCAGAAGCAGAGACTGAGCTTCCTTGGTGTCAAGCGCCGTCTTCGGGACCTAAATCTCAAATACGCCATGCTTTTCCCAGCTAAGCTGCGAGTGGAGGTGGAAGGTCGCACACACTTTTTTGATCGTCCCGAAGCGGCCGGGGACTGGCTGGATACTCTGTCTGGAGATCGGGATCGGGGTGGCGGGGGGGGGAGCGGCCGGGGGAGAGGGCTCGCCGGACCAAGACTGAGGGACTAATATTAGGCCTCGCTCGGGACAAAAATGATGCCACTTTTGACTATACGTCGGATTGCTTAAGTTCCCCTCCTATGGAGGTTGTGTGGGGTCTCTTGGGGGTTCTCCCTCCTCCTCTGGGGGTCTAGTTAGTTTAACTATCTATGGGGCGACAGGCACACTGCACGTTGGGGGGGCTGTCTGGGCTCATGCAGGGGTGCAGGGAGAGGGGAGTTTGGTTGGGGTGGGTGGGCAGGGATGGGGTGTTGTTCGTTATTATCACAAGGCAACCCTTTTTTTGTGTTGGTTCTACTGTGCTCTCGGGGGGACGAATGATGGTTTCTGTGTATGATGGGGGTAGGGAGTTAACTTTGTTGTCTTGGAACGTCAATGGACTGGGGGACAGGATCAAACGAGGTGTGGTCCTACAGTATCTGAAGCGACTCTCGCCTGATGTGGTCTTCCTGCAGGAGACACACCTTATTGGCAATTCCTTCTGCGCCATGAATCGGCGTGGCTACCGCCTCGTGGCCCACTCAGGCTTCACGTCAGGCTCGAGGGGTGTGGGTATCATGGTAAAGAACTCGCTCCCGTTAGAAATTGATGAGGTGCTCCACGATGACAGGGGACGTTACACTGTCTTGGTGGGTAGAATGGAGGGCAAAGTGGTTGTCTTTGTGTCAGTGTACGTCCCACCGGGGTTGCAGTCGACCACCTTTGCAGATCTGGGGCGCCTCCTCCTTGGCCTTCCGGGGGGGCTTCTGGTGGTGGGGGGGGATTTCAACGCGGTGGTTTCTGGGACTGTGGATCGTCACCCCCCTAGGGACCTCCCCCGGGCACAGGCGTGGCTATCCGGCCTCTTGGAGACACTGGGATTGGTGGACTGCTGGCGCTTAAAACATCCCACGCAGCTGCAATACACTTTCCACTCGGGGCCCATGGTAGTCTCTCACGGCTTGATTATGTCCTTGTCCCGGCGGCCCATGTCGGGAGGGTGGGGGAGGTGCGCCATTTGGCACGGGGTATCTCGGACCACTCCCCGCTATTGTTGCATTTTGATGTCTTTCCGAGGGCTGAGAGCAGGGTAGTCCCAATCAATTCCTGGTACCTGCGCGACCCCACCATTCGCGCTGACTTGATTAAATCCCTCCAGCGCTATTTTGAGGAGAATGTGGGGTCAGTGCCTTCAGCTATCCCCTTGTGGGAGGCCTTCAAAACAGTACTTAGAGGGGAGGCCCTATCCCTTATTTCCCACGCCCGGAGGCGCGAGCGGGAGGAGGTGACCCGGGTGGAGGCTGAAATAGCTGAGCTGGAGGGTAATCTAGAAGATGTGGTGACGGATGCTGCACTACATGTCCTCCAGCTCAAACAGGCGGCTTATAGGGCCCTCGTTACGGAGGCGGCCAGGGGCCTTAGTAGAGAGCAACAGGGGCGACTGTATGATGTGGGTGATAAGGCTGGTAAACTGATAGCGTGGTTGGATAAAAAGGAGAGAGCGAATCGTGTGGTCCCGCTGATTGAGAAATCGAATGGTGTGTGTGTAACTGAGCCAGAAGAAATTGTCTCCTGTTTCGCGGAGTATTTCCGCGAGGTGTATTCCCCGGTCTCTTCTTGCTCGGAAGAGGATTCCCGTACCCTGCTCAGGGATATCGCGCTGCCTTCCCTGTCCGGGGAGGACAGGGTGTTGCTGGACGCCGCTCCCACCTCCGACGAAATCGCCCTCGCCATACGCTCGGTCGCTTCTGGCAAGGCCATGGGCCCGAACGGTATCCCTATCGAGCTGTATAAGCTGCGACCGGATACATTGGCGCCTCACCTCCGCGCAATGTTCCTCGCGGCCCACTCGCTGGGCTCCCTCCCGCTTGACCAGCGTCTGGCTACAATCGTGGTGATCCACAAGGAAGGGAGACCTCGGGATCGGGTTACTTCTTATCGGCCTATCTCATTACTGAATGCGGAGCCCAAAATTCTCGCTAAGGTACTCGCCAATCGGCTGGTCGGTGTGGTGGGAGATCTGGTTCATCAGGACCAGTCTGGCTTTATTCCCCACCGCAATACAGCCCTTAATCTGCGGCGTTTGCATGGGGTACTTGCGCGCGGCCCATTTATACGAGAACCGGCCATTTTGGCGTCCTTAGACGCCACCATGGCGTTTGACACGCTTGAGTGGCCATACATCTGGGCGATGCTTGAGAAGTTCGGATTTGGCCCAGGATTCATCAGTTGGGTCAAACTGTTGTATGCGGGCCCATTGGCGCAGGTGGTCGTGAACGGAAGAGTATCGGCCCCGTTTGAGCTGGGCCGGGGCACGCGACAGGGCTGTCCCTTGTCGCCGCTTCTTTTTGCGCTTGCCTTGGAGCCCCTGGCGGAGTGGCTGCGGTGGGAGCCTTCCATCCGTGGTCTCCGTTGGACCCCCGAGTATGAGGACCGCGTATCCCTATACGCTGATGACATCCTTCTGTACCTAGCCTCCCCACGTAAATCACTTATAGTGCTAGTTGATGTTTTACACTCGTTTGGTCGTAACTCCGGTCTCGTCATCAACTGGGCTAAGTCGTGTGTGTATGTTCTCTCTGGGGAGGCTCGTATTCTCCCGCGGGGCTGTCCGATCCAGATCGCCCCGCAGGGATTTCGGTACCTGGGTGTCTTCATTACTCTGGACCCGGAGGCCCGGTATGAACGGAATCTGCTTCCCCCCCTCCAGCGTCTGCGGGTAGATGTCGCACGCTGGCGGCGCCTGCCGCTTTCGCCGCTCGGCCGGGCGGCATTGTTCAAGATGATGTCTCTGCCGCGTTTTCTGTACGCTTTGCAGAACACTATGGACTTGGTCCCGGCGCGCTACTTCCGTGAGGTGGAGAGTCTGCAACGCCGCCTGTTCTGGGACGGGAGGCCGCGCATTGCTCTGGCTAAGCTGACGCTCCCATGGTTTGACGGGGGGATTGCCCTCCCGGATATTAAACGGTACTATTGGGCCTCCCAGCTCGCTACCATTAACCATGGGCTCTACGGGCCCGCCTTAAACCCGGCATTTGAAATGGACAAGATGCTCCTGCCAGGTGGCGACTACAATCGAGCGCTCTACTCTAGCGCGCCCGACGCTCGTCTGACGGGCCCCACGCGTGTTATGGTGCAAGTCTGGCACGCGGCCAATGCAGCTATGGGGTGGAAGGACCGTTTGACCCGGGCATCACCTCTATACGCGTCTGAGCGGTTAGGTTCCCTGTGGACCTCTAAGGGCTTCGAGAAGTGGGACATAATAGGTATCAGTAAAGTGGGGGATCTTTGGACGAGGGGAGGATTTAAAACGTTCGATATGCTGCAGACGGAATTTCAGTTGCAGGGCAGTGAATACTTTCGGTATTTGCAGGTCCGTCATGCGCTGGGCTCCGTCTTCTCGGACGCTGCCTCCATCCCGGAATATTCCCCCCTGGAGGATAGACTGCTGGATGGGCACGTCCCGGACAGCACGATCTCACTTATATACAAAAAGCTCATAAACGACCGCTCGGGCCTGTTGACTGCCCTTCGTGCGGCTTGGGTTGCCGACGGGCTGGAGTTGGACGACGAGGACTGGACCTCCGCGGTGGCCTCCCCGAAGGAGGTGGCCATACCGGCTCGCCTTCGCTTCGTCCAGCTCAAGATACTCCACCGGGTCTACATGACGGGGCCAAGGCTTCTGCGAATGGGCTATGCTGGAGATGGGTTGTGTAAGCGTGGGTGTGGTGCTTTGGGGACCTTTATGCATATTTTGTGGGAGTGCCCGGAGGTAGAGGGGTTCTGGCGTGGTGTACATGAGGTGCTGCGACTTGTTACGCATGTGGCGCTGTTGCCTGAAGCGAGGAGATGCCTGTTGAATGTGTGGGAACCGACTGATTACTCGGCGCCGCAAACGTGGTGGGTGACTCTGGGATATATGATAGCCAAGCGTGATATTGCTCAACTGTGGGGATCCCAGAGGCCCCCGACGGTCTCGGCCTGGAAAGAACACATGGACTGGTGCATGTTTCGCGAAAAGGTGGTGTATGTGGCGAGGGGTAAGCCTGGGACATGGGTGAAAGTATGGGGCCCCTGGAACGCCTACCGAGGGGGTATCTGCGCACCACCGCTGCTGCCTGCTGCCTCGCCAGCCCCATCCCCTTAGCCGACTCATTCCCCCGCTTCCGGGCATTGGGTTCCCCCAGTCCTCGCTCTGTTCTCTTCCCCCTCCTCACACTTCTGTGTATAGTTGGGATCCCCCCTCTTGGGGAGCACGTGCTGCTATTTTTGATTGTGGGTTGCCTTGTGGGTGTGATTTTAATTTTTGTTGTTCTTCATTTAAAATGAAACCGCATAATGGGGCCTGGATGATGTGGCTTTTGACATTGTTACCTACTGTGAAATGCTCCTCCTGTAATGCCACGTGTTCCATAAATGTATGTCGTATGTTCCTACCATTGCTAGCGGCCGGCCGGAAGGTTGTGGGCCCATACTTGTATACTTTTAAGACTTGTAATAAACGGTTTAAAAAAAAAAAAAAAAAAAAAAAAAGAACAAATATTTAGACTGCTATAGATGCAAAGGCATGGTATCAGTATGGCAATCCTCTTTGTCTGGAGGAACCAAGGGCGACAATGGATTCCGGGCTCTCTCTCAGAGGCTTCTAAAATGGCTGATTTTGTTTCAAACTGGTTGAGAAGGCAAGCTGGAGCAGAATCTGTTGGTTTATATTTGTATCCAGTTTGGCAAGGAAGGTCTTGTCTGTGGCCGGGATTTTCATACAGGACAAAGCATCCATTCACAGATGATCAAGTAAGAGGATGCCCTGATTAACTTTCGCAACGTTTCTTTAAAATCAAAAAGGAATTATGTTTTTTCCACAAATGTGTCAAATACCCTCCTGATGACACTGTGGAAGCTATAAGGAACTTTTGGGGGATAATGGGGGGGGGGGGGATCTTACGGCTGAGGCTCAGGGCTGGCTCATTACCCATAATATAATCATAACATTTGGGCACTGCTTTAACCGGAAGTACTCTGTCCTGAACATCATTATCATCATTGCTACAATCATCACTTTGACCATGATCTGAAGCATCAGAATCAGTGGGAGGTTGTTGATGTTCTGCCTTGTTTGGGGTGATATGTGACAGTTCTGCTGGAGGCTCAGTAGAACCACAGGCATTTTGCGGCAGAGGACGGGATATTGCTAGTGGTACTTGGTGATTTGGAGCACTAAGTTGCAGAAGAATTAGATACGGAAATGGGTGAAGTGGTATTTGTTGTGGATGCGCTAGCTGTGCATGGCAGCTGGGAAGAGGAAGTGAGTCACAGAAGTTCTCCATTATGTGCTCCAAAGACCCTAGGAAGTCAGCTGGTACCTCAAGCATACGAGGCTGAGGGAAGGCGGGCTAACCATCATATGTGCTCACACATCTGTTACTCCTCAGAGTCATTTGGAATATGATAAATGCCCAGGTCATGAGGATCCATAGCTTAATCCCCATGCTCTTCGCCAACGTGACCTGTAAGAACCTATAATGGATTCCTCATAGCCACAGTCCAGTTCGCTAACGTCAGCAGCCTCAAGGCCAGATGGAGGCTCCTCTAAGAATTGAGGTGGTAGCACTAATGTTATAGTGATCAAAAAGCTATTTCACATGAAAGATAAACTGAAAACCAGAGGACCATGAGGAACTACTGGAACAATAACCATTGACGAAGGTGCTGTTAATGATGGATCAGTTGATAGAAGAATCATCGACAATGAAGTTGTGGATAGAGAAAGAGTGTTGGTGTGGTAATCCAGGTTGGTGATGTCATTGTCGATGGAGTTGAAGCAGTTGTTACCGCAGATAAAGTAGATGTCATCGGCGAAGTCATCACTGGTGTCACTGTCGCCAGGGCTCTCAATCTTGAAGGCATTGTAAATGATGAGATATGCTTGGCAACAGATGCAGACTGTGACACCACTGGCGGGTGAACACTGGCCTTGTGCTTTTTTTAAGACAAAGTTTTGTTTGCTGCAGTCAACGTGGAATCGTCAGTGGTGCAGTTGACAGTTGAATTGGCATTTTCAATGAGTAAGGCTGAGGAGAAAGAGGTGCAGTGTATAACGCCATGGAACTCCTGACAATTTCCAAAAGCTTTCAACTCACAGTAGGAGTCTGCACCTTTAGGAAAGGTTCACAAGGTTTCACTGTAAGGATAGGTAAGGCTCTGATCAGCACCAACATTTATTTTCTAGTTTTGGAAGAGGAGCACTTTTAGCAGAACCACACTCAGTGATAGTTACCTGAGAGTGCATAAGGTTCATGCCTTTCCATCATTCAGAGTCTTTTCTCTGAAGGTCTGACAGATTTTGCAGCCCCTTGACACTTTGCCAAAGTGATGAAAACATAGCAGATATTTTTTATGGGGGTTGTCATGGAAGATCTTCCTGGCCTCACAGGACTCACAAGGTATAAATAAGACTCCAGCCTGAAAAGGAAAGTAAGCCATCTAAGCAGAGTTCCTAGGACTCCACCAGCCAAATACAAAAAAGAGGTGGAAGTACTGCTTACGTTTCTGTAGAAGGTGGTGATAGGAACATCAAGGTACAGAGCTCAACACCAAAAAGAAATGAAAAGCATTGATTCAGAGAGATGAGCAGAGCTTGAGAATTCACCTACTGTAAGATTAACTACGGTAGAAAAATCTGAGCAGCTCAGCCTCTGTGGTACGTTGAAGATCTTGGTTCCTTCAGCTCACTGGCCAGAGTTCTGGTCAGATAATGAGGTAAAGGGGCTAAATATTGTGCATGGCTGTTTTTTAATGTTCTGAGTGTGTGAGCATATACCACTATGTTAAGACTGACTACTGAGGATTCCCAGTTTGATGACCAGGAATATTCAAGTATGTGAGTGTATGAAAGATCTAATACTGGAGAACCTGCATTTCTCAGACAAAATCTCACTAGTCATACAGTCTTCATACCGGCTGTCTGTGGCTCGTCTTATCACCTACAAAGCTATGCACATGATACACACAGCCATCCATGGAACTGGGCCATTCTTCCTTAATCCTACACAATGTACCTATGGCAAACTAGGCCACTGTTCCCTAAAGTGGTCCGACTGCTGACCATCCGTCTCTTCAGAAAATCTCTTACTGGATGGACCTCTTTGTCTGTGCAGATGGGCAAACTCTGACACATTATTACTGCAAGAATAAGAATATTTCACAACCACCTTGATATTCCAAAAGCATTAAAAGGATTGCCATTTCCAATCACATGATCCTCACAACATGGACTACATCAAAGAAAAGGGATTGTGCATGTGTGCAGGACATACCTATTCTCAAACTTTTCTTATTCCGCACATGGTACATTTTGCCGCAACATGTTTGGAGCATATCTTAGAACCTCGTATACTACACTCAACTACAACCAACACTTCCCACAAATGCTAAAAACAACATCTAAGGTCGCCAATCACAATAAAAGTGCTTTGGAGCAATGACAAAGATACAAATTACAATATAAATGGCTCATACTTGTGTGTTGATTCACAATATCACAACAACAATATATCACAAGAAATTACACAAGACACGGTGAGAACATTAGTTACTTGCAAGATGCGTTTTCTGGGCATACTGTCAACAAAAAAGAAAGACAGTCATGAAGACAAGTTCATTGTATTAGCTCTGGTACTATGTATACATAAAGGGTCTCATTAGGAATGGTGCGGTAAATGTTTGATATTTATCGCACCTGATAAAATCTGACTCTGCTGAGTTGAAATTTATTGGATGTGATAAATACCAACCAATTCCGAGTTTTGGGGGAAATATGTGCAGACTTTAGTGCTTACCATAACAAAATCCACATGTTCAGAAAAATATCTGTCATTCTTCTCTGACAAATATCAGCAGGTTTCACCTACCGATATTTATCACAAAAATCATAATTGCAATATGTTTAGTAACAGCAATTACAGCACATATCACAATTAACTGGTCCGCTAGTAATGAGTACCATAAAGGCAACCACATGTGAGAAATAGCTCAGAGAACTGATGCACAATGAAAGCGAGGTTACTGGAAGCAATGGTTGTGGGATAGGGACACATCTATTATTGATGTACTGAATATTTTTTTAATTCAGTACTCACTTCACAAAACTGTGGAGGATGAAGCAAGGTGTAGAACATGCATGGTATGTGTAACAAGAAATGGCAGGACTGGTCAAAGTTGGGTGTGCCTGAGGGTTCATATAAATATCCACCTACCAATAAATCTTTTGGCACCTCTTCTTGTCTCTCCACCTATTTGCCCACCCTTTTCACTATCTCACCTCCAGTTTTCCCTTGTATATCTCTAGGCTGGGCAGGCGTTCCTTGTAGGACTTGACCTCAGCCTGCAACTTGTCTACACGGCCAGCCTTTTCACGCAAGGCATCCATTTCGTCCCGATACACTCTGACCAGGCGGGCATCGCTCAGCAGCTGACGGTTCTGTAGAAAAAGTGGGGTACAGAGCAGATTACAGACAGTCAGATACAGGGTTTATCAGTTTGCACCCAGAATCATCTACAAAGAGTTGGAGGAAAAGATATATTAATGTTAGAAATACAAACGCTACACCACATATTGGCTGAGTTTGACACCAGCTATATGCGCTTATAAGCGACTCGAATGGTAAGACCTATTGCCTCTATCTCCATCCACCTAGATGAAGTGGCCTTGGTTTGGTTGGACAGCAGCCACCGACAATTTTAAGTCACACAATTTCGGTGGAAGAGATAGTGGCAGCCATTGACGCCTTGGCCTGGGCAAAAGAACAGGGCTCGTATGGCCTCACAACTGACTTTTACAAAACTTATAAATATACACTGGCTCTTCATCTCTTGGAGGTACAGCAAGCGGCACTCACTGACAGAATGCTCCCTCCAACACTACTTGAGACAGTGATTTCTGTGTTCCCCAAGCTGAGGAGAGATGCTACTCGATGTGCTTTACAGGACATTATCGCATCTCAATTGCAATAATAAAATCCTTGTCAAGGTAAATGCGAACAGACTGTCCCTGTTACTCAAAAAGACAGTTTTCCTGGTGGAGTCTGGCTTCGTTCCACGCAGGTCTACATCAATCAATTTGCACACAGTATTCATATTATTTTCTACACCAACTGAATCCGGAGCTTCAGGCGGCAGTGCTGTTACTAAATGCTGAAAAGGTTATTGACTCCCTGAAGTGGCCTTTTATCATGGAAACACTGAGGCACTGTGGTATTCCGACCGGATTCCTGGCACTGGCCCAGCTGCTCTATGCACACCCCACCACCACTAGAGTCACAGTTAATGGTCTTTTAACCAACACATTTTCAATATATTGGGGTCTCTGGCAAGGATGACCCCTATCCCCACTATTCTTCATCCTAGTCAAGGACCCCCTGACCAAACACCTTCCTGAAAAACACCTAGATAGACGGCTTTCCTTCTGTTCTGGGAAAATATTATCACTGTACATGGATGATATTTTGATTTTCGTGAAACGTCCGAAAAACAACATATCACCACTGATAAGGGAAATGATCAGATTCTGTAGACACTTGGGTATCGGCATCAACTGAGACAAAACACACATATTCCCAATAACTAATAGCACATAGCCCTATACCTGGGAACTTCCATACACAGAGAGATGGAGACCATCCTTTGTCTAAACTATGGTTCCACCATTGACTTGCTACAGCGTCAAACAGACACTTGCTTCAGACTTCCATTATCCCTGGTTGGCAGAGTGGCATTGCTTAAAATGGTAGTATTGCCTAAATTTCTTTATTTATTCCAAAATATCCCTATCTCCCTCAACAAGAGCTTTTTCCATACACTTAAATCCTTATCGATCAGACCTTCTTTGGGCCAACTGGAATGCGGATATGTTGGGACATGATAACTCTCCCCTACGAGCATGGAGGATTTGAAGTCCCTGCCTTTGAACTCTATTATTAAGCAGCACAATGTCACTTTGCGGTCATTGGTATCATGCTGATGCCCGTCTCCCTTACTTAGTACTGGAACAAGACCAGGTGGATGATGCCCCTTTGACAATGATACTTACCCGGGGGTTGCCAAGGCCCCAGAAGGAGGTGAAAATAGTGGCTATGTGCTGGTCATGGCGCACGCTACTCCACCAAATAGGCGGCTCCTTTTTATACTCTCCAGCGCTCCCCCTTTTAATTAACCCTCTGCTACCTCTCACCCTGGAACAGGTGATACAGAAAACCCTGCATAAAATGACCATATCAGAACTTGGCCACTTGTACGTGGGCAGACAAACAAGTTACTTACCTTTGGTAACACTTTTTCTGGTGGATACAAGATCTGCCTGTGGATTTGTCACCTTTTGAATTACCCCTTGCACAGCATTCCAGTGAAAAATGTTCATAGCTCTCCCACATCGACGAGGACTTCACAATGGCATGGCTCCGCTCGAGACTCCACGTGACGTCATCGGAGCCATAAGAAGACTTCGTCGGTGTGCTGACGTCAGTTCCAACCATTTTGTCCATGCCTTCGAGGTGAACGGGTGAACCGACCATAGTTCTCAAGTATACATATATGCACAAATATACACAGCATACCATTTAGAAAGAAAGGAAACGGGAAATTTTAAATATATAGAACTTTCCTAGCGACAATCATCTTAACAGTTCAAATGACAATGAAGCACAAAAATATCATACGCAAAATTATTTTCGGTATAAGTAGGCAGACAACGGGGAGGCGGTTGGGTCAGTTAGGAATCCACAGGCAGATACTGTATCCCCCAGAAAAAGCGTTACCAGAGGTAAGTAACTTGTTCTACTGATTGATACATCTGCCTGTGGATTCCTCACCTTTTGAATTGAATCCCCACGCAGTCCCGCTCTCGGAGGAGGGTGTCCGCCTACCTATACCCAAAAATCCTGCAGCACAGAACGTGCAAAGTGGCCGTCCCTCCTAACCTCTGTATCTAAGCAGTAATGCTTCGCAAAGGTGTGGAGGGAGGCCCAAGATGCCGCCTTGCAGATGTCAACAACAGGGACACCTCTAGTCAAAGCCGAAGAAGAAGACTTAGCTCTGGTGGAATCAGCTCGAATACCTTCAGGAGGCTCCTTCTTGGCCAAGCCGTAGCAGATCTTGATGGAGAGGATGATCCATCTGGAAAGCGTTCGCTTGTGGACCGCCTTGCCCTTCATCTTCCAAACATAACCAATGAAGAGTTAGTCATCCAGCTTGAAGTCTTTAGACCTGTCTGGGTAGAAGCTGACTTCCCTCTTTGGGTCCAGGCAGTGAAGTCTCTCCTCCTCCTTGGAAGGATGCGGGGGAGGATAGAAAGTGGGTAAAGTGATAGACTGCCTCAGGTGGAAGGGAGTGACCACCTTAGGCAGGAAAGCAGCTCTGGTCTTAAGAATCATCTTATCCGCATGAACTGTGGTAAAAGGAGGCTTAGAGCTAAAGGCCTGCAGCTCACTAACTCTCGTAGCCGAGGTAATAACAATCAGAAAAACTGTCTTGAATGAGAGGAGCCTCAAGGGACAACTATGAAGAGGCTCAAAGGGGGACCCCATTAGAAAAATAAGAAGCACATTTAATCCCCAGTAAGGCATGATAAATGGAGTGGGAGGGATCCTGTTAGTGAGACCCTTAATGAATCTCATGACTATAGGAGACTTAAACAAAGAGGGTTGGTCTAGTAAGGAGAGAAAGGCCGACAAGGCAGGCAAGTAGCCTTTGACTGTCGCTACTGCACAACCTTGTTGAGCCAAAGAAAGAGCTAAACTTAGAATATCAGATAAATGGACCTTCAATGGATCAATGCATCTCTCTCCACACCATTTAACAAACATGGCACACCTACTAGAATAGATAGATTTGGCGGAGTATATTCTGGCCGATAAAATAGCATCCACCACATCCAGCGGGAGAGAGAAAGAACTCAGGTTACCCCTTTCAATCTCCAGGCATGAAGGTGCAGGCTCTGGAGGTGGGGGGGTAGAACAGGCCCCTGCGACTGCGAGAGGAGGCCTGCCCTGAGAGGGAGACGGAGCAGAGGGTGCGATGAGAGGTGAAAGAGGTCTGTGTCCACACCCTTCGCGGCCAATCTGGAGTGATCAATATAACTTTGGCCCGGTCTTGGCTAATCTTCCTCAGAACCCGAGGAATCAAGGGTATGGGGGAAATGCATAAATTAGCTGTGAGTCCCAGTCTAGCTGAAACGCGCCCCCCAACGCTCCCTGCATCAGATACTGGAGACTGCAGAACGACGGGCAGTGCGCGGTCTTGTGAGTGGCAAATAGGTCCAACCGAGGAAACCCCACATCCTGAAGATGCGATGGACCACCTCCGGATGATGATGCCACTCTTGATCGGCTGAGACTTGCCGACTGAGACTGTCCGAACGCACATTCAGCACTCCGGCCAGATGATTTACAATCACACAAATCTGATGGTCCTGAGCCCAGGACCTGAGTCGCAGAGCCTCTCTGCAGAGACAACACGATCCTACTCCACCCTGCTTGTTTATGTACCACATTGCGGTAGTGTTGTTCATCAGGACCTGAACTGACTGACTGCAAAGGGAAGGGAGGAAGGCCCTGAGAGCCAAACATATCGCCCGCAATTCCAAAAGATTGATGTGAAGCAATCTCTCCTCTGACCAAATACCCTTAATCTCCAGATCCCCCAGATGGGCTCCCCACCCTAGAGTGGAGGCATCCATTATCACTGTGGCCACCGAGAAGGAGGTTGAAATGGCCTCCCTTGAGACAGGTTTCCCATTACAATCCACCATAAAAGCTTGGCTGCAGTGTCTCTGAAGATTCTGGCCATCTCCCTGAGATCCCTGTAGTGCTGAAACCACTGCCTGCAGAGGCACCACTGAAGTGCCCTCATGTGCCAGCGTGCATGGCTGACCAACAGTATCCAGGCAGTGAACAAACTGAGCAGGCACAGAACCTTCAGGACTGGAACACCTGCTTCATCTTGAAACATTGGAATTATACCTTGGATGTCTGGAACCTTTGAGGAGGCGGGAAAGCTCGATTCACAGAAGTGTCCAGTACTGCCCCTGTGAACAGGTTGTGCTGAGAGGGCACCCGGTGAGATTTGGGTATAGTTATCGAAAAACACAAGTCGAACAACAGTCGAGTTGTTACTTGCAGATGATGAAGCACCATCTCTGGCAACTTTGCTTTGAGCCGCCAGTCGTCCAGATAGGGGAAAACTGGAAACCCCGACCTTCTGAGATGTGCTGCTACCACCGCCATCACCTTCGTGAAGACCTGAGGTGCGGAAGTAAGACCAAAGGGGAGGACCGCAAACTGGTAGGGTTGAGATCCCACAGAGATACTTCTGATGCGACTTCGGGATGGGAATGTGAAAGTACGCATCCTGTAAATCGATCAACACCATCTGGTCTTCCTGCTGCAGCTCCAGAAGTACCTGAGCTATGGTCAACATCTTGAATTTCTCCTGTTTGAGGTAAAAATTCAACATCCTGAGGTCCAGAATCGTCCGTAATCGGCCGTTTTTTTGGGGATCAGGAAATACCGGGAGTAGCATCCCTGACCCCTTTCCTGCTCTGGAACAACCTCTATCGCACCTTTCTGTAACAAAGAAAGAACTTCTTGTTGTAGGAGCAACAGATGGTCCTCCAAACACCAGCCCTGGCAAGGAGGATAGGGAGGGGGAAACTCCTGGAAAGGAAGGGCATACTCATTTTCTACAAGATTTAAAACCCAAAGATCTACTGTAACAGATTTCCAATTTTGTAGAAAATGGGACACCCGGCCTCCTACGGGACCAACATGCTCCAAGAAGGGGGATCTAGAGCTGTTTCCCTGCGGAACCAGTGGGGGGGACCGGAGAGGAGGAGGAGGACGAGGACGAGACCTGCTGGCGAGTGACCCCTCGCAGACGACCTCTTCCCTTCCCTCTGTATGACGTATACAGAGGGTTCTGGTGGTGCTGCTGCTGCTGACGGCCTCGAAATGGAGCGGCCTGCTCAAAGCCCCGATATCTCCTGTATCCAAAACCCCTAGGCTGAGACAATAAACCGAAGGGTCTAGCAGTAACCCTGCTATCCTTAAAATGTTGCCGAGCTGGATCCTCCTTTGCCCAAAAGAGCCCATAAGAGCCGGGAGCCATCGAAGGGGAGAATCAGAAGCGTGGCTTGAACGTCCAGAGAGAATCCACATCATCTCAATCAGGTGTGCTTCCTGGTTGTCACCGAAGAGACCAGCACCCTGGCGACTGAGTCCGCCGTATCAAGACCCAACTACATCGCCTGACAGAGTGCCGCCTGTGTATCTGTCAGCACCTCCATGAAGTGCCCTCGAACATCTTCTGGCAGCTTAGGAGCCACCTCCTTAGCTGCGTCCATCAAAGCATGGATATACCGTCCTAACAGGCATGTGGCATTAGTCTATTTCAGAGCCATGCTTGCTGATAAAAATACTTTCTTTGCTGACTGATTTTTGGAATCCCTATCCCCTGGAGTGGAGGGGAAGGAACCTGCTGACTGTTTGGAAGAGAATGAAGCTTGAACCACCAAGCTTTCCGCTAAAGGATGTGAAGTAAAAAATGCTGGATCTCCAGGTGCAGCTTTATAACGCCTTGCCACGGCTCTGGAAACTGCTGAGGCAGTCATTGGCTTCTGCCAAACCTTCACAATTGGTTCCATCAGAGCTTCATTGAATAGGAGTAAAGGCCCTATCACTGAAGAAGGGGAGTGCAGTACCTCAGTAAGGATGTTTGAATTGACTCCAGAAGGTCAGCAGCCCTCCTTATAACTCAGTGATAAGGAGCCACCTCCTGAGAAGGCAGAGACTTGGGAGAAGAGAGCTCCCACTCTGGTGAAGTTTCCAGCCCACTGACTTCCTGAAGACCTTCAAAGTCATCCACTGACTCAAGAATCTCCCCTTCCTCAGCCTGCTCCTGCTGCTCCTAGAAATCCTCCTCCTCCAGAAGCCTCTGAGCCTCTCTCCTGGACCGCATCTTTGGAATCTGCGTCGGCGGTGCCAGACGCGCCACCGCTGTCATCAGAGGTGGCATCGATGGAGGTCCGTCAGTAGCGACCAGCGGTGCCGCATAAAGTCGAGACGGCACCGGCCCGGAGCCCGAAGGCACCGGGGAAAAGTCCATTCTTCGCTCCTGAGACGGGATCGGCATTAAGAACCTCAGCATCGGGAGAGGCCAAGACGGAGTCATCGGCATGAAAGGCATGAATGGTGCTGGGGCATAATGCAGGGGGATGCCCAAATTATAGGAAAGCAGACCCACAGGGCCAGCTGGTGTGCCGGATGGGTTAATCGTCCTGGCAAACATGCCATACATTGCATTAAGAAATACAATGTATCCGTACCTGGAGCTGGAAAAGGTGGGTACAGATCTGGAGCCACATGGTCTGGAACAGGCTGAGGCTGTAAAGCAGGTTCTGGCAGCGGCGCTGGAGACTTCAGAACCGGGATAGGAGAGGTCAGAGATGCAGGAGATGCTTCCCTGGGCGCCGGAGAATCCCTCGGCATCGGAGAATGCACCGAAGTCACCAGCAGAGAAGGGGAAGGCGATTTGTCATCTTTTCTATGATGTCGTTGGACCGGGGATGCCGACCTCGATGACTTGTCCTTCTAAGAGCGACGCCTGGACCCATGACGCTGCTTCTTCTTGTGTTTTTTGGATGACCTTGAGGTTTGCGGGGTCGGCGACTTCGATTTGGTCCTCTTTAGGCCTCTCTTCTCCTTCTTCGCCCAAGCCATGAACAACTTTACCTCCCTTTCTTTAAGAGCCTTCGGATTAGTCTGACGACATAATGAGCATCCCCCGACGTCACAGTCAGACGAAAGGCACCACAGGCAATCATGATGTGGGTCCATGACCGACATATGGCCCCCCACATTTCCTACAGGGTTTAAAACCCGGCTTCTTCTGAGTACCCATTGTACAGACACAGTTAAAAGGCAACTGTAACAAAGTAAACTACAAAGAAATGGAAAGTCCTAGAAAAACTGTTAAGCGTCCATGTGCAGAAAAAAGGGAACTGACGTCAGCACGCCGACGAGGTCCTCTTATTGCTCTGATGACGTCACGCGGAGTCGCGAGCGGAGCCATGCCATTGTAACTTCTAGTCGATGTGGCAGAGCTATGAAAATGTTTCAGTGGAATGCTGCGCAAGGGGTAATTCAAAAGGTGAGGAATGTCAGTGGAGCCCCCTTAGGGTGTACCTAGCGGAACAAGACATGAAAGCTTATGGAAAATTACTGCTGGGATGGGGGCGCCTCGGTGCAGGATACGACCGATTCTCCCACACTACTACCTGAGACCGACAGAATTATTTGCATTGGGGATGACCCAGAGCTGGGATGTCTCAGCAGGGGAATGTCAGGGACTTGTAAAGCCTTAACCCTGTGGTGTTGTGCATTGTGCTAATGGAGTAAGTGGACCGACTAAACATATGGTTATGATTGGATGTAGACAATACTTGTATTCTGCTGTAATGCTGATTGATTTTACTTATAAACTTTCAGATCAATAATATGTCCCAGTTAATGTACTTGACTGGTATGTGTTTGATCAATAATCATTAAAAAAACACTGCACCAAAAATAGTTGACTGGATTGCATATATGGAAGAATGGACATTTGTTGAGATATACATATGAAACTTTCGAGCATGAATGAGAAGTTGTCTACTGATCTAACAGACAGGATAAAAAGATGCCTGATGGCTATACAAATGGTGGAAAATCTTCCAGATGTTCGACCCCCTTGAAAAGTGAATTATTAACTGACCTCTTTGAATGCTATGTAAATAGAAGGCTATGTTACAGAATGCATGCAGATAAAATATGGATGCAATGGATGAAAATAAGGACATTTATGTTTGATAAATGTAACACAAAGGCTTTGCAGCCTTCTCGAAATGTCACGGGTCTAAGGTGAAGAGCTGGGAATGAAGTAATTTCAATTTATAAAACGAGGAAGCTAAGTACTACTTGGATTATTCCATTAGAAATACACAATAAATATCATTGGATGGGGAAAACTGAGAACACACTCGTATTTACAAACCGGGAATATACTCATATTATGCAAACCTCATTAGATGGACAGCACAAACTGGAAATGTATTGGAAATCTGCATAGTATGATATAATGTGACTATGTAAAATATGAAATGCAAGGACTGCGCAAGCGGAAATAACTGAGATTATGCAAACTAGGAAAACAATGAAATTGTGATAGCTGGAAAATCTTGCGAAATTAAATATACTGTGGTTATGCAAACTTGGAATATTATGGGGTTGTGTAAATTGTAATTAACTGGGATGGTATAAGCTAGGAATAGCCTGATTGTGCAAGTGAAAGTGTTACTTAACTTTCAAAACAATATATTTGAGGGTTAAATTATCTTCCTACAGATTCCTCACCTTCAGAATATCATTAAGACACGAGACTGAGTCTGAAAACTTTTTTCCCTAGCACTAGCTCTCCATTGTCACTAAGTAGCACTATGTGGGCTCCCTGGGTGTGAAGACATCCTAGCATACAAAGGGCCAACCTGTATGAGGTTGTCAGTTTGTGGTTCTTTTTCTGCACCCCACTGACAAATGCATACAGGAACAGAGAGAGAATCAATAATAGCAACACATTTAGCAAATGATATGTTTTTAGACCATAGGATCTTATTAATCACGACATTGCCTCCTCAGGAAAGAGGGAGGCCAATGAGGAATCAGCGGAAAAATAATGTATTCACCAGAAATTTTGTTACTGATGGTAAGTAACTTTTTCTTCTGGGTAGATACATCTTCCCGCAGGTTCCTCTCTTACAAATGACTTCCAAAGCAACACCCTTTGGGAGGTGGGACTAAGTAGTGCTGATTAACCAAGGAAGTCATGCAACACCGCCCTTGCAAAGTATCTATCACTGCGTAAAAGGCAGTCAGGCAATAATGTTTAGCAAAAGTATGCAAACATGACCTTGTGACCTGGCAGATGTCATCCACCGGGATGCCCCTGGTGAGAGCAGGTTATTGATTAACCGCAAAATTGGGTCTGGGGGAAAACGGCATGGTCTGCCATAGAGAAAGGAAGTTAAATACACTGGAAATAATCACATTTTCTATTACATAGACTGCAATCCCAATACTTGCGGTCTCCGTGAAGGAAAATTTGATTATGACCCCCATTCCATCTGGATTCCTCCACTTACCCGATACCAGGGTTTAGTCACTGCTGACCGCCTTATTCGAACATTCCTTGATGTTTTGATAACTACCTTCCCACCACTCTCCTGTGGATGCTGTACTGGCAAAAAATTCCCTCAGGCATAATTCTTTATTTCCTGATGATGATCCCTAATGATGTAAGAGATCAAAACGTCGTTGACCTTAGTACCATGAATTAGACTGTTGATTTATATTTTATAAGAAATGAAATGAGGTATTTATACAGCGCGCGGATACTCACAAAGAGTGTCCCGCCGCTACTCCCTGAGACCGTAACATAGAGAGCCTCATTCCGTTCCCCCGAGTGTTATTGTTGAAATAGCCATGTTTTAAGTTCTTTCCTAAAAAGTAGCAAGTCCTGAATCAGTCTAAGGCAAAGGGGCAATTTGTTCCACAGGCGAGCTGCTAAAACCTGAAACGACCATCCACCTATCCGAGATCTCCTGATCTTGGGAGTCACCATGAGGGATAGTCCAGCGGATCTTAAGGCCCGTTTGGGCTGATAACGTTGGATCCTATTCCTCAGATAAACCGCACCGTGTCATGGAAAGCCCGATAAGCGAGCACTAAGGCCTTAAACTGGATCCTCCTTTTCACCGGGAGCCAGTGCAGCGCCTTCAGATGGGGTGACATACGCGTTCTGGGGCTTACCATAAGAATAGCTCTGGCTGCAGCGTTCTGCAAAACCTGCAGCCGATTGAGCAGATACTCTGGCAGCCCCAGATACAAGCTATTTACATAGTCCAGCCTTGATGTAATTAAGGCGTACACTATGATCTTACGGGATTCCACCGGAAGAAGGGGAAGAAAGTTTTTTACCATCCTTATCAATCCAGAGCAAGTCCCAGCAACAGTTTGGATTTGGGACTTCATCGCTAGACCAGTGTCAAGTTTAACTCCTAGGCTTTTAACCGTGCAGACTGGGGCCTGAGGAGGGGACATGTTGTGAGGCCACCCTAAATTCCAGTCAGCACATGGAGGACAGCCGAAAAAAATAATTTCGGATTTTTCTGGATTGCACTTGAGTTGGTTGAGTTGCAACCAAGAAAAGACCTCCGTTAAACATTTATTTATCTCCATTCCACAAAAACTCGCACCTTTCTCACACGTGAACAGGAGTTGAGTATCGTCGGCGTAGGAGATAATCTTCGCTCCGTGGAACTCCGCCAGGCGTGCAAATGGGGCCATATAAATATTAAAGAGTGTGGGACTCAAAATAGCAACTTGTGGGACCCCTACTTGCATTGGAGGGATAGCAGCTGTATAAGGCAGGGACCAAATCTGCTGCTGCCGCTCAGTCAAAAAGGAAGCAAACCAATTGTACACCATGCCACCAACACCACACTCCGTTAACCTGCGCAGGAGACGGTCATGGGGCACGGTGTCAAAGGTTGAGGACAAATCCAGCAGTATCAGCATGGCACTGCCCCCTTTGTCCAACTGAGTTTTGATGGTTTCTGAAACCTCCAATAGGGCAGTCTCTGTACTTTGAGGGGATCTGAAGCCAGACTGGCTATCATGAAGCACATGATTTTCTTCTATGTAATCTGTTAACTGAGAGTTAACATACTTCTCAAGAACCTTTGAGAAGAAGGGCAGCAGGGATATGGGCCTATAATTGGATGCAACCATAGGATCCGCTGTGGGTTTCTTCAGGAGGGGAATGATTTTTGCCCTCTTCCAACAGCTGGGTACCGTTCCCTGTCCAAGCGAAGTGTTAAGAACAGAATTAACAGCAGAATTTATGGATTCCGCAATATTCTTCACAATCCTTGCTGGACAGGGGTCCGAGGGAGAACCTGACTTCAGAGTTCTCATGATGTCTAGGGATTTTTCTAAGTAGATAGGGGGAAATTGGGTAAGTGAGTGACTGACCACCATAGGTGGGGTCCATACACTCAATATCTCACCAGCTCTGGCTGTGCTCATAGAGGCAAAAGACTGTTGAATAAAGTGAATTTTGTCATGGAAAAAAACTGCTATCTGATTAACCCAATTAGAGGTGGGAGTGAATATCTTGCTCACTGCACTGGGGGCTGAAAAATCCTTAACAATTTTAAAGATTTCTTTGCTTTTATTAGCAGCCCCTTTTAATTTTAAAGTAAAAAGAATTTTCTTTGCAATGCGCACATCATTAAAATAGACTTTCAAAGCTTGCTTATAGATGGCTTTATCCTTAGAGTCAAACTTAGTACGCCACATTCTCTCTAAATGTTTGCAAGCACGCCTACTTTTCCTGAGAGTTTCGGTAAACCACGGTGCAGAGGTGCGGCCATTGGTAGATTTGCGAGTTAAGGGGGGCACCAGCACCGCAACCTGTTCTTCAAGCCACTTCTCGAGGCATGGGGTATCGATCTCTGGGTCTCCGCTAAAGGGAATTGGGTGCTTACCCAGAGCTATTTTCAGGCTATCAGGCGTAACCAGGTTAAAGGGTCTGGATATACAAGGACGGGGCTTATCCCTGGGTTGAGCCTGGGGTGGAGATCTGGGGATTTTAAAACTCAGGAGATAGTGATCCGACCATACCAATGGTTGGGGAGTATCTGTTTCCACACATACGTTAGAGAATAATTGATCTGCATATCTGCATGAGTACTTTAGAATTACCTGTGACATAACTATTATGTTTTCATTGTAGTCATAGGAAATAATGCCTGAGGTTAGAAGTTTTTTTTACTTCCTTTGTGCTTTGTTTTCCCACTCTATTTATGTGCTGTTGATTTGTAACTTAATAAACAATTTTCATTGTCCATTTGGACATTTCACATAGACTTCAATGTACATCTATGTTTCTATGTTGTACTAACTTATGAGTAAGGGACATATGTTCCTTTGAAAATACTGAAAAACCTATGGCCTCGCTGAGGATGTTTACAGCTAGAACTTGCACAAACTAAGTTTCCCAGGTCATGGACGACTCCTCTCTGCCTAACAGATGCCTGTACCGACCTCAAATACATTTCTTTGGTTATTTTGAAAAGGGTAGGCGTCCTATTTTGCAAAGGGTAGACGTCCTGCATAATGATGTAAAATACCCCCTTCCCCCAAAAACAAGTACTTGATCCTCTCAACAGAAACACAGAGTTCCCAACCGCACACTGCCCTGTCTGTTGATGTAATAGGCAGTGGTGGTGATGTCTGACAGAACTTGAATGGCACTCCCCGAGATGGATGGGGTCAAGGCTTCATTGGCAAGACGCAGGCCATTGGCCATGCACTGTCGTTTGCCCAGATGTGTGCCCTGGCCCACGGAGCAGGAATCCATAAACACAATAGCCTGTACCTGCGAGAGAGTGAAGATATGAACCATAAACATACTGGAGGAGGACATCCATCGGTGCGGATCTTGGACGACGGAATCAAAGATCCGTACCTGAGCCAAGAGACTCCCCTGAGGTTGGTGCTACTGCTTTCTCAAATACCATTTATGGGCTCTCATCCATCCTCAGGCATAGTGTACCAACAGGATGTACAAGGCCATAAGACCCAGGAGGCGTAGGACTTGCAAAACAGGAATCAGTCTCGGAGTCAAAACAATCAGAATCAGATCCTGAATCCTCTGAAGATATTTGCAATCTTCTGAGGAGGTAAAGCCTTCATGCGCTTTGAGTCTATCAGCACCCCTATGAAGGTTACCTTCTCTGTGAGTGGGGAGGAAAAACTTGGATCATTAAGTCCAAACTGGGGAGAAGGGTCAGAGTACCCTGAAGATGATCACTAACCAACTCTGGATACACTGTATTCGCTAGCCAGTTATCCAGGTACGAAAATACATGGACTCCTGACCTCGGCAGTGAAGGCACCACATGTGCCACTATCTCTGTGAAAACATGTTGTGCATCAGTCTGACTAAAGGGGAAAACCTTAACATGACAGTGGCGAGATGCCGCGCTGAGCCTTAACCAACACTTGTGGACTGGTAGAAGTGGTAGATTGAAATAGGTATCCCGAAGATCCAGGGAAACCAGCCAATCTCCTGTACACAGTCGCCAGCTCCATGACAGCATTTTGTTCTTTTCCTGAAGAGTGAACAGATGCAAGAGGAGAATGTCTAGGCTGGGTCTACATTTAGGTTCAACTCCATAGAGCACGCTTGGACCCTTTGACTCTTTGTTAAGAGGCGTGAGAACAAAATATCAGACCTCACCAGGTAGGTCATGTCATCGAGTGATTTATCTGTGGACTGATAGGCTCGAGAAAGGCTTCTCCCAGGCTCACACCATGGGCTCTAAAACTACCTCATTGAAGGGCATGAGAGGTTCTCAAACTGCAGAGAAGGGATGCAAGAATTCTTTTACTTGTAAACTGTTAGATTTGGCCTCATAGGAGGGTAAAGTTAGCCTCAATGCTCCGCTACTTTCTGTACCACCGAAGTGAACAAAGTGACTTATTCTGAAGGAGGTACACTTCTGGAGATGTATCCAGGCCACTTGCATTTTGTAAAGGCCAAAATCAGTGGTGTAAAAGAGGAGGAGATTGTCAGCTTCCAAGTTTTACTTAGCATGACTAGAGCATCACAGTTTCTTTTTTGTGACTCAGAGTATGGTTGTCAACTTCAAGGGCTTCAAAGGTGGTGCTGAAATTGGCTCAGAGAGTGGTGCTGGTGTCAGCATCATAAGCCACACCGAGCACATCGGGAATCGGAGACTTAAAGGGCACTGACTTTGAAGGAGGTGCCAAGGGTGGAAACTGGGGAGGTGCAGAGTGGGAAGGCACAAGGTTCATAGCTGCAGGAGTCACCTAACCCACAGGAGCAGGCCCACCCTTGGGGATTGGCTCAGAGGGTAAAGGAGGTATCCTAAAGAGATCCAGAATGGCTCACCAGAAGGCTTCACCCTATGTAGGCTTGGCCGATATGGTTGGGAATTCTGGCTTCATTGATTTTTAGAGTCAGAATCTGCTCTGACGAGTAGGTAGAGACCAGCATCAGAGAACAGCATCAAACAAAGAATAGTCCCGGGCCTTTTTTTTTAGAAAGACGAGGATTTCTCCTTTCTACATTTTTAAAAAGAAAATTATGTGAATCCCTCTTGTGGTCTGGGGACTTTCCTGAAGGAGAGGGGGACCACAGTGAAGTGTCCCTGAGGGCTGTGGCCAAAACCTGCTTGGCTTTCCACTCTCTAGTGACTTTTTGGTGCATAAAAGAACAGGATCTACAGGTCAAGAATTCATATTTGGATCTTTTGTCTCACCTCAGATTTATATTCTGTGGATGTATAACAAGATCTTTTTGTTGGATCTACATGACATCAGCATGGTAATGTCATGCAGGTCCAACAAGAAGATCGTATTATGGCATCTGCAACCGGATTTAAATCTGGAAATCTGAAGCAGGGGCCTTCGACCTAGTTCCTGTTGAAAGATAAGGAATTTCATTGGGAAATCACTAAGAACAGCTCCAGACACAGACCCGATGAGGAGCAGGAAAAGAAACTTACGTTAGTGTGTCGGGTGGCACCTTGTATGCTACAATTTCATAACATGGCGAGTGGAATCGTATTTTAAGCCACATGATGCATCTGAACGAGGCTGGAGAATATTGGACCTAGAAAAAGTTTCCAGATCAAGTCTGGCATCTGAAGGACATTCATAAGGTGAGGTATCTGTAGGAACATGTCTCCATCACAGTGTAATATGCTGGGATTGTAACAACCAGGACTAAACTGATACTGTATTATTTGGTAAACTTGGAATATACTAGATTGTATAAACTGGGAATGTTCTAGGATTATGTAAATTGGAAATGCACTCGGATTATGCAGACAGAAAATAACTGGTGCTGTGCAAACTGGTAATATTCTGTGTGTGATGGGTAATTGAGAATAAAGTGGGTTTGCTCAAACTGTAAGAAAATGCTACTTACCTGTAACTAAAGCTTTGGTATCTTCCGCACCTGTATCTCTCATAAATTTACATTCTTGAATTAATCCTGATGTCAGGCTGAGAACCTTCTGCAGTCAATGTTAACATAGCAGTATTTCAATACAGCAACTTGCATTGAAAACAAATGGACAAATATTTGTAGGCTACCAGCAGCCCATCCACCTCATTTTGTTACCCAAAGGTCAGCCAATTAGGTGTAGGGGCACAGGTCTCAATCCCTACACAGATGGTCTAACTGTGAGATTTTCAGAGCTCGTTGAACTGTCACTCAAAGCGTCTTGAACAGGGAGGAATGTGGGTGCATGTGAATCTATGAACAACACTGATGCTGAAGAACTATAGTTAAATGTAAGTAATTTTTTCTTCTTCAGTATTGGATGTTTCATAGATTAACATCCTTGAATTAGGATTACCAAAGCAGTTAATGCATCAAACATATAATCGGCATGAGAAAAGTGCAAAAAGGTGCATAGGACTGCTTGTCCAACTCCCACTTGAGTCTTCGATTGTATGTCAAAAGAATAATAGTGATGATGTAGGGATCCAGGTTGATGCTTTACTAGTGTTCTTTAAACGCACTCCTGCACAAAGTGCAACAGTGGTTGAGAAATGTGCTCCCACTGCAGTTCTTAGAGTTCGAACTGTTTTAATGTGCAAAAAGAAATGGGAGTTGTGATCCATCAAGCTATACTTTGCTTTAACTGTTTGAATTACCATGGGATACAAACTGTTGATCAGATATTCAGAAATCTTTTGTTTGTGAATATAAAACTTCAGGCACCTCTTAACGTCTAGTGCTTGTGGTGCTCTTTCTATTGATGTAGCTGGTGGTGGAAAGAATGTTGGTAGATATACTTTTTAGGAGAAAT
This sequence comes from Triturus cristatus, assembly GCF_964204655.1. NCBI lineage: Eukaryota > Metazoa > Chordata > Amphibia > Caudata > Salamandridae > Triturus > Triturus cristatus. The sequence goes on from NC_140592.1 coordinate 736,615,652, forward strand.
GATATGGACACTTCAGGAATGAACTGAGGATTTGACATTAAAATAACTTTTTTTTAATAAGATTTGAAAGACTGAGAACACCTGAATTTCACTGACTCTTCTACCAAATGTTAAGGGCAGTAGAAAGGCAGTTCTCCATGAAAGCATTTGCTATTAAGCCTTATGAATGGGCTCAAATGGATGCTGCATAAGAGCTCCAAAGCAGCATTAAACTCCTAGCTAGGTTGATGTTTTGCTATTTGGAGGAATGTAGAGAAAGGATCTCTCATAAACTCTTTGACAACTCCACTCAGGAAGAGTGTAAGTGAATCTGAAGTTTTTAGATATCTGGTGACCGCTGCCAATTTAACCTTCATAGAAGAGTATTTCTGGTCTGATTGAAGTAACTGAAGTAAAAATGGTAATATCTCATGAGGACGCATTGTTACCAGATCAGCATTATTTGACACTGCACATATGCCTACGTTTTGCACAGCATTAAATGTGCCTTGATGGCAGCAGGTGCTCTGGCTTTACTAAGAATATTTTGACAATTTGGTATTATATTCGAAAGGCCATACTTTAGGTACGCAGCACCCAGGCTGTCAGGTGTAGGGAAGCTGGATCATGATGGAATGCTTCCATTGCTTCCTGGATAACAGGTAATGATCCACCTTGAATCTGTTTGGAGTGTCTTATTAACAGATCCCAAAAGTATATGACCCAGAACTACGTGTGTCAGGCTCCTTCTTCATTTTCATTTTAAGAGTCTCAGCATCAGAGGGAACAGATGAAAAGAACAAGCAAATATAGCTAACCAGGGCATCGAAAGTGCTTCCCAGTGAGAAGCTAGAAACCACAACCTACTTGTGAAGTTTTGGCATTTTGAATGAATTGTTTTTTTAAGAAGTCTAGGTAGGAATGCCCAACGCATAAAAAGTCAGCTGTAATTGTATGTTGTCGAGTTCCCACTCAAAGTAGCCCTTGTTCTTCCTGCTCAAGGTGTCCGCTATGGAATTCTGGAGGCCTGGTACGTTTTCCATAGTTAGGGTGATTTAGTGCTTTAATACCCAATGCCAAAGTTGTGGCACATTCTGTGAAACTGGTAGAGGTCTTCATAATATTGTGATCATATTGTCTATCCTTATAAGGACTGCTTATGTGCAATTATCAGCAGAAAAGCATTTAATGCAAGTCTTAGCGCTCTGTTCTAATACACAAATGTGAAGTTTTTGATCCTAAGACCACGTGTTGGGAGATATAGCAGACGTGCTTCCAGCCATGCATCTACTGTCAGAAGATACTATGGCTTGATTGCATAAAGATTCTGACCTGTATTGATGTTGTTCTTGTTTATTCACCATACCAGGACTGTCTTTATTTTTTATGTTAAATAGATCAGATTGTTCCACTGGCCTGATACTTATTTCCATGGCAGGTCTAACTGATCTTGAAGGGGGTTCTCATCCTCAAGCAGCATTGTTTTATTAATGGGATGCATGAGGACTTCATTCCTAACAAGACCTTTAATTTATATGTGTGTGAGATCTGTTGATAATGTCCTGTACCAAAGCTTTCAACATTTGCCCCCTTTCTTGTGATGAGAATGTCCTTAAGTTATCTGTGTAAATATCTGCTTCTAGAAAAAGTCAATGCAGAAATGCAACAACACAGATTTATTTACATTTAGAGTGAGACCTACCTTTTTAGCAGCTACTGGGTTGTTCAGACAGCTGATGTAGTCTGATTTTTGCTAGAGGCTTTGATGAAACAGTTGTCTAAGTATGTCTGTAAAGTTAACTCGTGACTGGTGCTAGACATTCTGGAAGAACTCATGGAGCTGATTTTAGGCCAAATGGTAGCACCCTGTAGTGTAGTAGTGGCAGCCGCAAAGGTATGTTCTGTACTGAGGTCGAATGGGCAGATGAAAATAAGCATCCTCTAAGTCTTCAAAGGCTAAATGATCTGAAAGCATATTGACTGTAGCACACCCAACAAAGTTATCATTTTGAACATTTGTTTCTTGATGTGTTTAGTTTAGTGTCCTCAGATCTAAAAGAGTCCTTATTTCTTTGGACTTTTGGAACCAATGCATTACCCTCTGTTTGCATTAGTCTGTTGATCGCTAATCTTAAAAGATTTTCTTTGGTTGGTTGTCTCAGCTGCAGCTTTGTTAGAAATTCCATATTGTGACCCTACTTCACTGAATCTGAGACCCAGAGGTCAGATGGTACTAGTTTCTAAGCTGGGTAATAAATCCAAACCTTTTCTCCCACTTGTATGATTAACGTGGGTTTGGGCTTTCTGCGAAGTCATACTTATTTGGTCTTGTCCAGTCCTCTATTTAAGTCCTATACTATCCTGACTAATAAACTTTCCTCTGCAAGTATAGTCTACATTTGTAATAAGAAAAATCATGTCTTCTTTGTAAAATACTCAAGGACCTTGCCATATCTGTGTTTGTTTTAATAGCTTGAAGATCCTCATCCACAAGTTTAGCAAACAAATGCCATCAATTAAAAGGGATATCCAGGACTCTGGACAGCACCTCAGGGCTGAAGGAAGTACTCTTGAACCAACCACTTCTTCTCAGCAAAACTCTTGTTGCCATCTGATGAAAACCCATGTTAGATACATCTAGTGCTGCATCAATCAGAGCAGAAAATGTGTCCTCCCCTTTGCTGATGATAACTTTAACTTGATCACAGTATTCTGGAAGCCTTTTCATCAAATAGATGATGCCATGCCATAATAGTCTATTGCATGGGTTCCCACAAACATTTTCCTGGGGGCCACAAAGTTTGGTCTAAGGTGTGTCTGAGGGCCGCACTGATGCCAGCGGGGGGTGTAAAGTGGGTGTAGGGGAAGCAAAGCATGTATATCTAGTGGCTGTCTTTAGAAATGAAGGTGTTTCTAAAGTTAAGGGCCTAGCTACTTCCTTTCCCTAACTGCAATTAACCTTTAAATAAGTGATTGCTGTATATATATATATTTTTTCCATGTTAGTGTTAAGTCGAGTAAACAGCAGCCCAGTGCTGCTGCTGCCCAGGGGGACGCATGTAGAGGTCAAGAGGGCCGCATGCGGCCCCCGGGTCGTACTTTGAGTATCACTAGTCAATTGCATCTGGATAGCACAGCGGTGGCAATGGCTATTTTCACTGATGTTGCAGAAAAGACACAGAGTCTCTTGCCTTTTTGTACCTACGAGTTTGTCCTCATGGTCAGTAGGGACCAAGCATGGTGCAGATGGTTTGTGGGATCTTATTTGCCCAATTGCAGATATTACTCAGTCAGTTTTTATTTGGTTTAGCAAATAGACAGGCAAAGTGTATTTCTATTCTGGCTGGATTATGAGTGCTGCTCCAGTCACTGGATTTTGCATTCAGGTCAAACCCTCTCCACACAGAAGGTTCAGTTTTGAAAACTCAGAATAGATGTTATGGATCTGGAAGATTTATTTTTGAAATTGAACAGGAATAAGGTTTTCTCTACATTAGCAACTGGTAATTACATTTCTGTGAGACCTTATCGAACAGACAACAGAACTGATGGATGTCGTCTGTTGGGGATGCTCTTTGTGATTGTTCTGGACTAGGATCCTCAGCCAAAACATATGAATCCCATTCCTGATAAGCATCATCTGGAATATTGTCCCACGATGACTAGAATGACCATCATCAGCATTAGTATCCATGTCCTGAGATGTCTCTAGAGGTCTAGGTGGTGCTATGTCCCGTGAAGGTACCTAAACATTTGGCAGAGTCATAATAGTCAACAATGGTCTCTGAATTGACAAGGTTGTACTGATGGCACATGAGGTTGTATTTGAGGAGAAGGTGGTGGCATTCTTTCATGGAAGTGTTAAATTATTTGCTTCATTATGCCTGAAAAGTACAACGGAACATGAACTATAGGCAGTTATGGGTACCTTAGAGGCACCCTGAATGTCTGAGGCCCAACATATCCCCGAGCTCCCTTATACTGAAGCTCTTCCTCATCATCCATGTCACCTGGTACATCAATATCATTAGGACACTCTGCTTGGAAGCATGTTAGAATGAAGTCCATCCTCCTTGGAACAAAAGTGATCCCCATCACTCTCTCTTTTTTAATCACTTTGTGAGGTCAACCAGTCATCTAGCAGGTGTGGTGGTCATGCAAGTGTGATTCTAATGGGAGATACCAAAGACAATAGTGGTAGGCAGTGGGTATCTGTGGAAGCGACAGAGTCAACAAAGTGGTAGCTGAAGTGGAAAATACTGCTGTCAACGATGTGGTTACCAATAGTGAGGAAAAAGCTGTTCTTGCAGATGGAAGACTCTGACCGCTTTATCTTCGTCGATGGAAATGTCATCAACAGTTTCTTCATTGTTGAGGGCGTCAATGACGGTGCAGCTATCGCTGATGAGCTCTTTCTTGTTGATGGTGATGAAGATCTCTCTGGCTGAGGGTTAGCTGTTAATGGGGTGGACTTCATCAACATTGCTGACATCTTCGCTGGCACACAAAGTTTTAATGGATGTAATGGTTTGGTCCTCAGTAGTGTGTCCAACAACAGTGACGTCTAAGATGAGCTTGTCACTGCAGAGGCTTTTGTCAGCAATTTCACCTGAGGAAGCATGATCTTTGACTTGGACAGTGAGGCACATGGTCAGTGTAAATCTTTTTACAAGTTTAGAAGAGGTAGGAACCACCTTAGAAGAGGGTTTTTATGTTACTTTTTTAAGATTTTGAGCCAGAAAAGGCAGAAGTCTGAGTCATTAAGGCAGATGCAGAGGGCTTTTAATCTGTAGCTCTGCTGCTATGGCTATTTTGTGTTTTTAGCCTTTCCTGATGTGGTAGAAGCAACACTTGTGATTGAAGATTTACCATTAGATACAGCCTTCAGAGCTCTCAGGAGGTGACCTTCTCTGTCATTCAGAGTTTTGTCACTACATGCCCCACTGATGAAACAGTCACTAGGTACATGAACTGACTAATGAAGGCAGTAAATTCATTTTATTTAGGCATTCCTCAACAAAGATATTCTGTGTCCCACAAGGGTCAACTGGGTCGAACAAGGATCTCAAGGATTCAGTCATGATGACAGGTAAATATAAGGAACACATGTAGGGATCAACGTCTCAGTAACCTAAAGAAAGGAGCAATCACTGCTTACTTTTGTTGGTGTGGGTGTTTGACTCCCAAAAAAGGCATTTCTGAAGGTTTGAGAGAAAACAGCAAAACTCTGGAGATTCTCTGCCATCCTAAAGGTGTGCAGTACAAAATGCAGAAGTTGGAAGCTCTGAAGAGGGTTGAGACCCTGTGCCCTTGCACCTCATTGGATGGACTTTGGATCATAAAATAAGGTGGATGGCTGCTGGTAGCCTATGAATGTGTGTCCATTTGCTGTGCTGAAATACTGCTATGTTAACATTGACTTCAGGAGTTTCCCAGCCTAATTTCAGGGAATAATTCAATCATGTCAATCTATGAACGATCTAATGCTGAAGTATTGTGCTGGAACTGTGCTGATTCTGTGGCTTTGCAATGTAAGTCTTCACCTGATGAATTAGTTGCTTGAGGTCATGATAAATTAGTTGCTCCAGGTCCCAGGTTTGTACCACCTACTGGCATATGTGTCTATGTTTGTGGAATATATGTATATATATATATTCACTTAAAAAACCATAGGTTTCACACAAGTTATAGTTAGCTGTACATTTCACTCGTAAAAAACCAATGAAATTCCACGTTATAGTTAGATCAGGTAACTATAACTTGCGCGCCCACAATAAACTGCTGATGACGTCACATATTACATCACTTATGACATGGTCAGTGACATCACTCATGACATCAATGATGACATCTGAAATGACACATTGTGCATTGCGGTCGCGCAAGTTATAGTTACGTGATCTAACTATAACGTGGAATTTCATTGGTTTTTTACGAGTGAAATGTACAGCTAACTATAACTTGTGTGAAACCTATGGTTTTTTAAGTGAATTTGCAAGGTTTTTTAAATGCTAATTCCTAACTATAACGTGTGTGAAACCTATGGTTTTTTCAGTGAATTTGTACGGCTTTTTAAATGCTAAGTTATGTATTTATTTTTAATTTTTGCGCGCTGTGATTAAATGGATTACTACAAAACCTTACTGGCTAAGCTTGGCTTCTGTCCGTGAGTGCGTGAGGAATCCTCTTGGGGAAACGAAGGTGATATATATATATATATATATATATATATATATATATATATTTTTTTTTTTTTCACTTAAAAAACCATAGGTTTCACACATGTTATGGTTAGGTGGACATTTCACTCGTAAAAAAACCAATGAAATTCCCCCGTTTTAGTTAGTTCAGATAACTATAACTCGCGCGCCCGGAATCCACTGCTCATGACGTCACATATTACATCACTCATGACATGGTCAGTGGCATCACTCATGACATCACTGATGACATCATCCTTGTGATAGAGTGGCGGTCGCGCGAGTTATAGTTATCTTAACTAACTATAATGGGTGAATTTCATTTGTTTTTTACGAGTGAAATGTCCACCTAACTATAACATGTGTGAAACCTATGGTTTTTAAGTGAATTTGCAAGGTTTTTTAAATGCTAAGTTATGTATGTATTATTATATATATTATTTTTAAGGTTTTTCACCGTGCGCGCACCCCGCGATTTAAAAAAATATATATTTTTTTTTTGTTCACCCTTCGGGGTCCTTCAGGGACCCCCTGACAAAGGCTAGGGGGTCAGGGACTCTCTACCCTGCCCCCTTTTCACGTTCGCCACCTCTCTTTTTCATTGTCGCACCCAAAACAAACAAAATGGCGGACAACACTTCCTGATTTCTACCGATTCGAATGTTGACTGACATGTAACCACCAATCAGAATTACGCTCGCGCACGGCACCGTGCACGCTCGGTGCGCGCATATAGATATTTATGTACTTTTAACTGCAATTTTGTCAGGAACTACTGTACAGATTGACTCCATATATGCAAAAGGCACATGCCTGACCTTAGGACTACCTCTCTGCCAAATTTCAAGTAATTCTGTTCAGCCGTTCGGGCTGTACCTTCGACTAAAGGTCCTATGGAAAATAACATGGGGAAAACGCGTTTTGGGACCCCCCTTTTTTCTCGGCCCCCGCTTGACGAATCACCCCAAGACTTTCAGGGTAGGAGCTGAGCGGAGCGCCCCATTGGTTTTGAAAATTTCGCGAGGATTCATCAACCGGCGCCAAAGTTATTCAAAATAGAATTTTCAGATTTCCTATGGAAACACGGTCCTAACTATAACTATCTACTGGCGACCGCCAGTAGATAATATATTATGGTAGAAGACTTAAGAATAAAAATAATTGCACAATTGAAGGTCTGCACTCTTCGTTTTCAAATTGGATGCATCACGAGTCAAAGTGATATAATATATATATATATATATATATATATATATATATATATATATATGGGCATAGATATATATCTATAATTTCCTTTTTTGACATGTGTAATTGTCATGTGTCGCGCTGCAAATCTCAAAGAATGTACAACCATTGATGGCATAATTACAGATTGTACTCATGTTGATAGGACAATAACTCACATATATGGTATTTTATCAATAGTATGGCAGAGTACGGTCCCTAATTCAAAATCTGTTATGTATATTACACATGGTGATCCAAGATTGTCAATGCTGCTTATTCATGGCATCTACGCTTGTATAAATGAAATATGGTTAAACTTAGACACACTAACGGAGCGGTCCCATATTTGTAGATTGTATTTTTGTTGAGAGGGCAAGAACTCGCATACACGGTTTTTTATCATTAGTATGGCAGAGGAGTGTCCGAAACTCAATCCGTTATGTATATTGCACATGGTCATTCAGGATTGTCAATAGTGCTTAATCAGGGCATTTACGCTCGCACAAATGAAAAATGACCAATTTCAGACATAGCAACGGAGCGGTTGCACATCTAACCAAAACACTTTATTGTACATGACGAAATGCACATTTGTTTAAAAGCACAACTTTGCACGACCTAATCGCATTAACAATTAATTTTGGCTAATGTTTACAATCATGACTAATACCAAAGATCATGGCAAAGAATTGAATCTATTGTTGAAATTTATTGTTGATTGAAAGATCGAAGCTCCGTATACGATCATAGTATGTCTTCTATGTTTTCCGTCACTTTGAAAACAATGGTGCCTATTTCTAGAGGAATTTGCCTATTTTATTTCACTCGATAAAGGCTTAACGCCGAAATGCGTCGTCTTGTTGTTTGTGTACAATAAAACCTTGTACATTCTCCTGGTGTGCCGTTCCTTTGCTTTATCACCTTCGGTGGAAGGACGTTTGAAGCTATTTTTGGGAAATAATTTCGGTTGCTGTAACCGTTGAACCAGCACCAACATCGTGGGATTGGCGAGCCGCTAAGCATAGTCGGAGGACTGGAATGCTGTTTCCGCACCCGCCCTTGTTTCCCCTTTGAAAGCTCTGCTAATTCCCGCATTTTCCGTATCGATTTTGCCCCTGGGAACAGATGTGATGCTCGCAGTCGTATAAATCACTGCGAGTGTCTGGAGAAAAAGTTTTGCATAAATGTCGGAGTGGGAGAACGAGAGAAAGGCTGTTGCTGTATCATTATTTGATGAAGACCTGGACGCAATTTCCCCGATACAATCAAGGGGCACAGGGGAATCTACAATCGAGCCCTCATTGAAACAAAAGCTATTCCAACTCGAGAAACTATCTAAACGTGAGATCAACAAGTGGTGGGAGATTACATCTCTAACGAACTACGTAGAAGTCGGCCGCGTGCCAAGAGGCTTAAGGATTTCCATCGTCCCGACCTATGAGAATCCAAACCCAGACTTACTTTCTGAATGGGCTGAATATATGAAAAAAACATTTAAAGGAATGTTGGAAATTCTAATCAAATACGCACAGATCGATTTGGAATCAACAAGGAAAGAATTATCATCATTAAGAGCTGACTTGGACAAAGTAAAAACAGACAAAATTGTGATTGAATTCCTACAAACCTTGCCCACAAGACTTAAGGAATACGAGGATACTATTAAAGTAAAGAAGCAACTTAAATTTCTAAGAGATAAACGCGATTACGCGGAAGGACGTATTCTTACATATGCCAAACGCTTTGATTGGGCACAAAGAAATCTAAGATCAAATCTAACTCAGCAAAAAGAACGAGAAATTTCCACCGGATCCAGTTCTGAACTAAGCTCGGATTCAGACGCACTTAATGTAGCCGCCCCTTTAGGCTTACGCCCCCTAACCTCCCTGCACGAATTTCAAATTCTCAAACAAAAGAAAGATCAAGTTCAACCGGACAAACAAACAGGAAGAGGTCGGGGAGCAAGAGGCAAGGGTCCAAAAAGAGGAAAAGGAAGAGGAATAAGAAAAGACACAGACGAGTGAAACGAAGGGGAGGAAGAACACAGTCGGTTACCAATAACTCTGAGACAAATGATGATGCAATCTCCATCATTAATCTATCTTCTCGCTCACTATAATTGATCGAAGAATCAGTACTCCTGTTAGGGTTATCTTTCTGTCCAAGCAAAACCCTTAATTATACGGACACAAGGATTGACTTATTTCTATTTGTTCGCAAACTCAAGTTAATGAAAATGTATAAAATGACTATTGGATCACAAAATCTTAACATGTCTGGCAAAAATACATCCCCGGCCAAATTTCAAGTGGCTGACATTGACATTATGTATGATCTTTATGATTTGGCGATGGAAAATAGTCAACAACAAGAAAGAAATATGACACAGATGCTAGAATATTTTGACGTGGAATCAAATCAAACCTTTCACAGCGGACTGAAGTCAAAATCAAAATATAATCCCAATGTCCCTTATGACAACATCGAAGCCTACAACTCGGCTGTTATACAGGGTCTCAAGCGACTACGTGCTAAAAAAGCAAAAAGTCAGTATGAAAATCTGTCAAAAGATCAACGGGAAGCCTTACAAGCATTAGAAAATGACCCTACCATCATTATCAAGCCCTCTGATAAGGGGGGCAACATTGTAATTATGGATCAAAAACAGTATCGAGATGAGGCAATACGCCAACTTTCTGATCACACTTGTTATGAAGAGATTAACTGGGACAGATACAAAACATCTATCAAACGATATCATGATTTATTGATTAACTGGCATCTATGTGGTCTTTTAGACGAAGAAGAGTACAAATTCCTTAAAACTGACAATCCACGTATCCCCTGCTTGTACCTCCTCCCAAAAAAACACAAGGACGCCACTAATCCACCGGGGCGTCCTATAGTTTCCTCCAATGGGGGATTATTGGAAAACACTTCAATATTTCTGGATTCTTATCTTTCTAAATATGTTGTTAATTTGAGGTCTTATTGCAAGGACAGCACAGATTTTTTAAAAAGAATTTACGATGTGCAATGGGAGGACAATTTCACAATGATCGCACTTGATGTATGCTCCCTATATACATGTATTGAGCAAAAAAAAGGTGTAGAAGCATGCATGCACTTTCTCAAAAGCAGACACATCACAATGTGGGAACATAATGCAATGCTAGAAGTCATGATGCTATATTGCTTAGAAGAAAATATCTTTCTATTTGAGAAAAGTGTTTATCGTCAATGCTCAGGAACGGCGATGGGCACTTGCTTTGCCCCCAGCCTAGCGAACTTGTTCCTAGGCTGGTGGGAGGAGCAAATTGTCTGGACCGAAGATAATGAACAATATACTGATCACATACCCATTTGGATAAGATACATTGACGATTTATTTCTAATTTGGGATGGTCCTGTTGAACAGGCCATGCAATTTATACGCAAATTGGAAATAAATGATCTTAATCTCAAATTTATATACAAACTTAGCAAAGATTACTGTGAATTTTTGGACATTTGCATACAGATAGTGGATAGTAAAATAACAACACGTCTCCACAGAAAGGAAACAGCAGGAAACACCATCCTACATGGGTCAAGCAATCATCCCGTTCCACTCATTGAAAGCATCCCCTATGGGGAGATGCTACGGGCCCGTCGTAATTGTAACACAACAGAGAACTACATTGCAGAGCAAACCAATATGGTAAATAGATTTAAAATCAGAGGTTATGGCACCAAAACCTTGCAAAAGGCCAAAAATAAATTCAAAGGCATTACACAGAGGGAACTCCTTTTCAAAGATCTATCCAAACAAGAATCAGACCCCATCAAAAAGAATGACAAAATACCTAGAATGATAACTACATTCAGTAAAGGGGCATCAGATTTGAGAAAGCTTATGAAGGCACATTGGGGCTTACTTACATAATTGGCAAGCATGTTGGCCAAAGTCCCAAAATAACATATAGGAGAGCTAAATCCCTTAGAGATTCTCTGGTTCATAGCTATCCTCAAGAAGCAGTGGGCTTTAACTGGTTAAATCCCCCTAATGGATTCACCACATGTGGATCATGTAAGGCATGCAAAAATGGCGTGAATCGTACTAAGTACCAAACTAAAACTGGGGTAACCAAGAAGATCACGAAAATTATCAATTGCAACAGTGACTATACCATCTATGCTTTGGAATGCCCATGCCGGTATTACTATATTGGTAGCACCAAATTACCATTGAAAACACGTATTTTTCAGCATTTACGGGCAATAACTAATCGAGATGGTAATTACCCAGTAGCCCGCCATTTTGCACACAACAGCGATAACAAACTCTTGCGTTTTTTCGGTATTGACCGGATCTTGCCACATGTCCGGGGAGGAGATCGGGAGCGTAATTTGAGAGTAAAAGAATCCAGATATATAATTGACTTAACGCATTAACAATTAATTTTGGCTAATGTTTACAATCATGACTAATACCAAAGATCATGGCAAAGAATTGAATCTATTGTTGAAATTTATTGTTGATTGAAAGATCGAGGCTCCGTATACGATCATAGTATGTCTTCTATGTTTTCCGTCACTTTGAAAACAATGGTGCCTATTTCTAGAGGAATTTGCCTATTTTATTTCACTCGATAAAGGCTTAACGCCGAAACGCGTCGTCTTGTTGTTTGTGTACAATAAAAACTTGTACATTCTCCTGGTGTGCCGTTCCTTTGCTTTATCACCTTCGGTGGAAGGACGTTTGAAGCTATTTTTGGGAAATAATTTCGGTTGCTGTAACCGTTGAACCGGCGAGCCGCTAAGCACAGCAGTTTTTTGGGATATATATATATATATATGCACAGATAAAATTAATGCACAGATAAAATGCACAGATAAAATTAAGGCATGCCTAGTAAATTGCAGATCATTGCCTAGGCATGCGGAAGAGGTTTGGGCAATTTTGATCAAATCAATATGGGACATCATGTTTTTAACGGAAACCTGGTTAAGTACGGATGCAATGACCTCAGTTGCGTTAGCGACTCCGCCAGGTTTCAAAATATGTTTTGCTAACCGAGAAGAGGGGAAAAGAGGGGGTGGGGTGGCTATTATCTTTAGAGAGGCATGGGAATTGGTGTCCTCAGCCCCACTTCGTATGCAGGGCATTGAAGGCCTAAATTTCTGTCTACAAATTAAACCCTCATTCGCCCTTGCAGGCATTCTCATTTATAGACCACCCGACTGTATAACGTCTGCCTTGCAGACTTTGTGTAATTTTATTACTCAAAAATCAGTAGTTTATACTAATTTTATGGTCCTGGGAGACTTTAACCTTCATGTAAATGACCCAAATTGTTCTCAAGCAGCGCAACTGATCGCGTCCCTAGCAGGGGCTAATCTTTTGCAACAGGTACCCTCGGCTACACACATTGCGGGACATACCCTAGACTTGGTTTTTTCAAATATTAGGTGCACTACCGTGGAGACCCCGCTGCCGCTGGTCTGGTCAGACCATTTTCTGATTCCCTTTTTAATTACACTGCCATATATTAAACACGTTAAGAATAATCGAACTATTTTAAAGAGAAACTGGAAGAACCTCTCGGTGGCATCAGTTAGCCCCATTCTGCAGGACAATTACCCCTGTCTTTCGGCTGACCCCAATGCTGATGCAGAGGCTATACACCAATGGATTGCGGATGCGGTGGAGCAAATTGCACCGGTTAGGGTAGTGAAACCTTCTAGAGGCTCCCCCTCCGCTCCTTGGTTTTCCAATGACCTGAAAGAACATAAAAGTAGATGTAAAAAATTGGAACGCAAATGGAGACTGACCTATTGCGTTCTAGCAAAGGAATCCTATAAAAAGGTATTAAAAGAGTTGCATAAGGCTTTAAAAGCAGCCAGACGGGACTATTTGGTCTCATGTATTCAGAATGCAGACCACTCTTGCAGTGAAGTTTTTAAAGTAGTTCAAACCTTTTTTAAACCTAAAGCAATAGAAACGGAAGTGATGCCATCCCTAGCCTTATGTGAAAAAATCGCCAACCACTTTCAAGATAAAATTTTAAAGGTTTATGATTCTTTTACAACTTCTATTGCAACTTTGAAAGCAGATATATCTCCTGGGGCAGGGCTGATTGCTCCTTTTATTAACTTCACACCGATCTCCCATCAGGAGGCGCTAGCTGAAATTCAAAAATGTCGCTCAGGCGCTCCAGATGACCCATGCCCGTCTAAATTATGGAAAATTTTAGCTCTACCCTTGGCAGATGGGCTTTGCCACCTATGGAACACCTCTCTGAATACAGGCATTTTTCCCGACAAATGGAAACATGCCACACTTCTCCCCTTGAGAAAGAAACCGAATGGGGACCCAGGTGACCTTGGCAATTTGAGACCCATCTCTCTGCTCCCCGCTCCAGGTAAAATGCTGGAGAAACTGGTTCAGCGCCAATTGACCACTTTTATCGATCAGAACAACGCCCTTCATGACACTCAATCAGGCTTTCGAGCAGGCCGTAGTACGGAGACCGCTCTCCTTGAGGTGGCAGAGTCTGTTAGATGGTCACTGGATGCAGGAGCATCAGCATTGCTGGTGCTCCTGGATTTATCCGCCGCTTTTGATACGGTGGACCATGCTATATTGGTCCAGCGACTCCTGTGTGCAGGCTTTGGCGGGAAGGTATTAAGGTGGTTATCTTCCTACCTGACTGGTCGCACACAGAGAGTTGCTCTTCAACCTTTTGAAGCTAAACCAAAACAGCTTAGCTGCGGCGTCCCCCAGGGATCTGCTTTAAGCCCCTTACTTTTTAATCTTTACCTCGCTCCACTGTTCTCCCTTATCTCCAACTGGGGGGTGAAAGCAATCTCCTATGCTGATGACACCCAGTTGGTTTTTCCATTTAAGGAACGTTCAGTGGATGCTTTTAAGAACTTTAAGGGCTGTCTGCGCGACATAGCGCTGTGGATGAATACAAATAAATTAAAACTTAATGCTGGGAAAACTGAAGTGCTGTTTTTTGGCAAGGGCCACATACCAGATCCAGAGTTGTGGTGGCCGCCTGAATTGGGCACACCACCCACTCCTTCCTGTCACATCCGTAATTTGGGAGTGAGATGGGAGGCGGACCTTTCCTTTTCAGCCCAGATACAGCAGGTGTCGTCCATCTGTTTTAGTAAATTAAAAAACCTTCGGAAAGTTTTACATTTTGTACCGGAGGAATGCCGCAAAACCATAGTACATGCCATAGTTACATCTAGGCTTGACTATGCGAATAGCCTCTATCTTGGCCTGCCCAAATATGCCATTGGTCGCCTTCAGATGGTACAGAATGCGGCTGCGAGATTGGTTCGGCGAATCCCTTTCCGCCACCATGTCTCTCCGCATCTACAGAAGCTTCACTGGCTCCCCGTGGAGAAAAGAATTAAATTTAAGACTCTGACACTGGCATTCCGGGCCATTAATGGAAAATGCCCTGGTTATTTGAAAGAAAGATTCTGTCCATACAGGCAAAACCGGGCACTGCGTTCAAATTCGCAAAACTTGCTATGCACCCCCCGCTTTGTAAAGGCTCGGTTGGGCGGCAGAGCCTTCTCGGTTGGTGCGGCCTCAATGTGGAATGCCCTTCCAGGCTTCTTACGACAGATCAATACGGAGGCTGGTTTTAGAAAAGCCTTAAAAACATTGCTTTTCACGTCAGTTTGATATGGTGAAATCATGTCTACTGTCTTCTTTGGCCTTATTTCTGTCTGATGTGTTCAGCGCCGGGACACCCCTGTTTGGGGTAGCTGTCGCGCTTTATAAGCTTCCGTATTATTATTATTATTATATATATATATATATATATATATATATATATATATATATATATATATATATATATATATATATATATATATATATATTATCTACTGGCGGTCGCCAGTGGATAGTTATAGTTAGGACCGAGTTTCCATAGGAAATCTGAAGAATTCTATTTTGAATAACTTTGGCGCCGGTTGACGAATCCTCGTGAAAGTTTCAAAACTAATGGGGCGCTCCGTTCAGCTCCTACCCTGAAAGTCTCGGGGTGATTCGTCATGCGGGGGCCGAGAAAAAAGGGGGGTCCCAAAACGCGTTTTCCCCATGCATTTTTCCATAGGACCTTTAGTCGAAGGTACAGCCCGAACGGCTGAACAGAATTACTTGAAATTTGGCAGAGAGGTAGTCCTCAGGTCAGGGAAGTGCCTTTTGCAGGTCTGGTGTCAATCTGTTCAGTAGTTCCTGAGAAAATAGCATTTAAAAGCATATAAATATCCATAAGTGCGCACCGTGCGCGCACCGTGCGCGAGCGTAATTCTGATTGGTGGTTACATGTTAGTCAACGTTCGAATCGGTCGAAATCAGGAAGTGTCGGACGCCATTTTGTTTGTTTTCAGTGCGAGAGTGAAAAAGGAAGGTGGCGAACGTGAAAAGGGGGCAGGGTAGAGAGTTCCTGACCCCTAGCCTTTGTCAGGGGGTCCCTGAAGGACCCCGAAGGACCCTGAAGGACCCCAAAGGTAGAAAAAAAATGTTTAATTATTCTAGGATTCTTGAAGAAAGTTTTTAGGATAGCAGGACAACAGGTCTTACGGTACTTTCGGTATGAAGCATGGATTAGTTTGTAAAATGACTCCATTGCTGGGAAATTGCAGATACGGCTCTACAATTGTAAAAACCTTAATTACTCCTACTATTCTCGCGGAGATTGAAGTGGATACGAGAGTGGGTTTCCAAGAAAGACATTTTTTGTATACTTTGTGTATCGGTTCAGAAGGACTTTTCATGAGTTGCGAAAGTACAGTATTAAGTTGCCAATAAACTGGTGGATGTTGCAGCATTGGAAAGACCCTAAATAATCAGTTCAGGAGCTCTTTTATAATTCTTTACAACCAAAGTGTAGGCTGATTTTGTCTCCTTCTGTAACGTGACACTGCAGCTAAGTGTACTTTAAATGTAGTAAGACTCGGGCCTGAGAGGAATAATATGGAAGAATATGATGTGAAATACAAGCAACCTTCCATGTAGCTTTATAATATTTATTCTAGCCTGTGCCAAATTTTCTCCACAATCATCTGAAGTTTTCGAACGAAGAAATGAATTGAATTCAAGAGCCATGCTGGTAAGCTTAGAGATGGTGGATCCGGGTGCAGTATTTGGCCCTTGTAGCGTGAAAGCAGGTTCAGTAGGGGTAATTAGGGTATGTGCAATTGCTCTTATAGGAGAAGAAGCTCTGTGAACCAGAACTGTTTTAGCTACCACAGGGCTATTAGTATCAGTCCACATGGTTCGTTTTTCATCCAGTTTATGACTCTTGAGATCAAAGATAGAAGGGGAAAACAGTAAGCAAAGGTCTCTTACTAAGCTATCGAAAACATATTCCCCTACGACACGGTAGTATATGTCTGCTGGCATAATAGAGGCATGGCTTGTTGCAATTTGTTGCAAAGAGATAACATTTAGGGTTTGTCCTAGAGTTGAAAAATGGTAGTGAATTGAGTCTGATTAAGTTCCTACTCGCTTTATTCCATGTATGTCCTGCTCAAGGCATCTGCCCATGCGTTGTCTATTCCTGGGGCATGCTCCGCAGTCAATTGAATTTGATGCTTGATGGCCTAATTCCATATTCTTCAAGCTTTCTTGGACAAGGGAAGAGATCGAGAGCCTCCCTGTGTGTTTATATAGTGCACTGAAGTAGTTTCGTTTATGTGAATCAGTACAGAACTTAGCTTTATTTGTGGTAGGAAGATTTGTAAACCTAGAGCAATATCTTTCATCTCTAGGATATTGATATTAAAGAGGGTTTCCTCTGCTGACCATAGGCTGCTTACTGCTAATTCCGGTAGATGTGCTCTCTAGCCATCTAGGGATACATTGATTGTCATCACAAAGCATGATTTGTGTTGAAGAACGTTTAACCCTACTATTGTATTTATGTGCCGGGACCACCGTGGTAGGCACTGTTTTATCCATGGTAATTTGGAGACAAGGCTGTCGAATAGACCTTGAGCTTGACATCACTGCTGATATAATTCTTCTAGGAATGGACACATATGCAGGTGGCAATTTGTGATTAAATGAAAGCAGGATGACAACTTCCCTAAAAGAGACTTGTTTAGTTTCATGGTGATCTTCCTTTCCTTTCACAGTTTCTGTACTAAATCGGCTAAACATGTCACTTGTTCTTTGGATGGTAAGGCTTTGCCTTTGTTTGCGTGTTAGATCGCCCCCAAGAATTGTATCTTCTTGTTGGGCAGGAACATTGACTTGTTCTTGTTGAGTTGTCAACCTACTGAAAAAGATTAAGGGTAGTTTTCACAGAATCCGCGGCTCTCTTAGACATTCTTTCCTTCGCTAGTCAGTCGCCAAGGCCGGGAAAAACTTAGCACTCTTGTTTCCTCAGATGTGCTGCAAGTGGAGTCATGCATGTTTTTGGAAGATTCTTTGAGCTGATTTGAGTCCAAAAAGAAATACTTTGAATTGGTATTGGTGGCCAGCCACTTCGAATCTGAGATATTTTCTGAGCTCAATGTGGATGGGGACATCAAAATATGCATCCAGTTGTTCTGTGGTGAACATAAAATCTCCCTTCTGCAACAACTGAAGACCTTCCTGCATTGTACCATGCAAACTGTCGGAGATCTAGAATTAGTCTCCATTCTCCTGACTTCTTCTTTATTAGACAAAAAGAAGAAAAGAAACCCACATATGTCTGTGTTTTGTGATCAGTTCTCACTTAATATGGTTAACTTTGACTGACCACAATTGGAGAGACTGGGCTAGGCTCACAGGCAATGAAATATAGTTTAGCAGTCCCCCATATTGATTCCATTGGGAACAAAGTTTCTACTGCAGTGGTTTCATTTTTAGCCTTGCCTGGCAAATTATTTTCAAAAAAGTAGAATTCGAACTGACATAAGAAGCACAGATCATTCACTGTGGTGAATATGATCATCGGTTGGGAAAGCAAATTCTGTTACTTATGCTCTGCACCTCTTAGTGGCAGGGAAGATGCAGACCATGACTAAGTCCGGGATAATCCACATAAACTGGAGGTACAGTGACAGTGTCACTAAATATCTTGCAGAGTTAAAAGAGAAACTTGAGTTGCAGAGTGGACTGCAGTAGCTGGCCCCTTAACAACAACAACCAGCTGACCAGTTAGGGGAAAACCTGAATCCTATGCAATTGCCATGTGGAAGAGAACTTACACAACCTTGCGTATTTTCAAAACAGTCTCAGGTAGAAATATGACTGAATGCCATGACTGCAAACTGATGTTGCTGTCCATTTAGGGCAAAGCAAAGGAACTATATGTGACAGATCCTCTTGAGACTGTGGACATAAGTATACTAACAGTCCAAGCCCATACTCCCAGTCCTTTAAGTCCAAGACCTACACATCATAAAGTCTCCACCTTAAACATTTGATTATAGCTCCAGCCTCCTGTTTTTTGGCACCAACAAATATCCAGAATAGCATCCCTTCCTGCAATGTATGTAAGAGTGTTTCACAATGGGGCCATCAGTAAAACTAGCCAAACTTATGTTGTAGTATATCAACTTGGGCGCCATGGAAAGGAGATTTTGGACTATTAGGGTAGTATGCCAACCTTATAATTTAGCACATATTATGTATATCCACCACAGCCCCCACTTTTATAAGGCAAGTGTCATCCTGTTCACCAGAAGCCATGAATGTAGGGGAAAGGAGGATTCATTAAATAGGCTTTGCCAGGGCTGATGTGGAAATCATAGCACATGACATCTAATGTTCCTTCCTTCTCCCCATAGAGATGCAAAAGTAATATTGATACTACTGGGGCTGCAAGAAGGTTCTCTGCCTTGAGTACTAAGGTCTCTTAAAAGGAGGTACCAACTTTTCAATTGATGTGAAGAAAGTTTTGGTGGAAGAAGAAACAAGTAATTTTGAAATAACCCTATACTATGCAAATTCTTCGAGCTACCTGTGCTCCCATTAACAAACTTGCCCATTCATTTACTCTTCATATCATGAGGAAAAACGTGCCTAACTATCATGTTTACAAATGGAAGATGCACTTTAAGAAAACCAGCCTCACTACATGGTAGGCTGTGCTTTTCGCTCCCCTTCCACTTACTACAAAGAAAGCGGTTGACCTCCATCTGAGGGAAATCCAAGTACAAAACTGAAAGAGCCCTACCGCTGGGAAAATAACCAATACACATCTTTCTCAGGTTCCCAAACTTTGAGATGCCTTTCTGGTCTAAATGAAAGTGTTGTAAGGCTAAAAATATAAAAAAGATACCCAGAATGAATAAAGATATAGCTGCATGGGAGGCAGCTCCAAATGGAGCATCTGACTCTCTTTCACCTGTGGCTCTTCAGGACCTGAAGTAAAAAAAAAAATAGTAGAGAAAGAGAAGGGGGGCAAGACAATTTTGCTCTTTGAAGGCCATTGTCATGATATTTTTTCTTGAAAACAATCCAGACGTATATGCATTTGTCCAATTCCGGGCATTGCTTTTTTGAGTACTGAGTCCAGTTCTCGAGGCCACATCTTGAGCTAACTGTTAGATTCTGGGGCTGCATCAGAAATACTGTGGTTATGTCCACAGGCTCCATCTGCAGTGTTTTGTCCTCTTCTCCAAGACTCATCAGGTGTTCTGTTGTCCACATCTGGAGTTTGGTATCCAGTTCTAAAGATAATTTCTGGAGTACTGCGTTTGGTTATGGAGACAACATTTGAAGCATTATGTCAAGGTCTGGATGCCGTATATTTACTATTGTGCCAAATTTTGAAGCTATGTGTACAACAGTGACTTCATTGGGAAAGCCATATCTTCAGAGGCTAAAGAAGAAGTATTTGTGTAATGGAAAAAGGGGAGATGTTTAAAAGATCATGTCCGTAACTACCATGCTGCAGTGGACTAATGAGCTTTCATATGGTTAGAGGTTTTCTAGAGAAAAGAGGGGAGACAGGAAGGATACCTCTTGTCTTAGCTTTTTCAGCTCCTCTTGCAGATCTTGTACTTCCTGTTCAAAGTCCAAAAGCTGTTCTCCTTTCTCCTCCCTAAAGATAAAATCAGAAGGAAGTGGTTACATTCATAACTGTGCAGGAGAGAAGACAAGTCAACAATCTAAGTCCAGTTTAAATCCCATTTCATCTATGGGGCATGCCAGTGTAACACTATAGCTAATGTGTAGGCCCAGGAATTTCTTGTTCACAATTCGGATATCCAGCAGAAGATGTCCTGGAAACCTCTCATAACTTTTACTAACAAAATCTGGAAAGACATACCACTATACAGGAGTCCCGAACTCAGTGCTCACATTTCACCACACCACCAGTCTGGGATCTTCCCAGAGCAGAGCTCTAAGAGAGCTGAAAAAGGCTCACGTACCTTTCCTATGAGTGTTCTACTACACAGAGACTCAGGAGACTGTTCTCAAATAGCCTTAGGGTAAAGATACACTGTCTCTCTAATCCAAAAGCTCAACGACAAGGAAGACTGAGGACAGTTCTGCGTTCTCATTTAACAGAGGGAGCCTGCCACTTTGGTTTCTCCACAAGGTAATGTATGATGAGCCTATTATGAAGTATCCACAATAACCAGGATTATTAATAATTCCGGAATGCACCCATTGCTTAAGGCAAGCAGCTCATCAGCATTGTTCTACTCACATCTCCTGGCGCATACGCCGCAGCTTTGCTTTAGCATCGGCCAGTTGCACTGTAAGGTGCTGCCGGTTCTCTCTTACTGAGGAGTCGAAGGGTGGCACGTCAGAGCTCAGGATTGAAGAAGGCACCTGGGACAGAAGAAGCTCTTTCTCATGGGTCAGGTCTGCAATTCTCTAGAAGACAATGGGGCAAAATTGGGTCAACAATCTTAGACACAAGCACCATAAAAGAAGCATATCTAATGGACAGACAACAATTAAACACACTTGTGGGGCAGACCTCACAAAGGAACTAAGACCACTGATTGGCAGGCACCACAAAGGACACATCTGCATGCCAAGGAAAACACAAGCCAACAAACATAACTGAAGGACAAGTAAAACAAAAAACAATATCACACCTGAGGGGCAGATGCCACAAAGGCTTGCACGTACACACACACACCAGGTACCACAAAGAAATAACTTAAAAGAGGCACTACACAAATGAACAAATGCACCTAGGGGTAATGTACAACAAAAGAAACATAAATGACGGACATGAACCAATAACAAACATACCTGAGGAACAGGTACAATAAATGAAAGACCCTGTGAGACAGACACCTCTAAGAAACCACCACACATGAGGGACAGCTGCCACGGAAACATACTCGAGGGCAGACAGACCAAAGAAAGGGACCAGTGTTTAGGTACTGCAATGCAACATATACATCTGAGAGAAATGTGGCATAAGAAACTATAAAAAAAGTAGAGACAGGCAAAAAGAACTAAAATGCACAACAAGGGATGGGTATCACAAAGGAACTAACACATATCAGGGACAGCTGGCACACACACATACCAGAAAGACAGATAAAATAAATGAAGAAACACACCTGATGGACATGTACCACCAAAAACAAACACACTGGAGTGACAAATGCCATAAAAGAATAAGCACAATATATCAACTGATGTCACAAAAGAACTAACACATGCGAGGGGTGTGCATCACAAAGGAACTAATACACCTGGGGTGAAGATACTACAAATCAAGAAAAACAACTAAGGGAACAGTAACAAAATCAAATCATATAGGTGGATATGGTCCCATAATCAACATAATATACCAGAAGAATCCGAATAACAAATTAAATAACACGAGGGAAAGTACCTCAAAAAAAAAACAGATCTGATGGACAGATGGCCTGAAGGAACAACTTCACATAAAGGACATGTACCACAAAGGAAGTAATGCACCTAAGGGACAGGTGCCAGAAAGGAAACACACCCTAGAACCAGTTACAAGAAAAGAACTTACACATTTGAGACATAAAGGTCATATAATAGAAATGACCCAAACTGTGAGCCACGACCTCTCACCTCTGAACTCTCCTCTGCCTCCCGCAAGAGGCGCTGCAGGTGATGTACCAGTGTTTCGAAGGTGAATTCCAGATGTTCGCGGTAGACATCTGCCAGGTCTGAGCACTGTAGTGGGAACATATAGCTGGGGTTTTGGGTCATCTACAAGAATAAAGAAGAAGGTTAGCATATGAAGAAACAACAAGACCTCTCCTTCATGAGCCGGAACACCAACAAAATGCTCCTAAACGGGTAACTCTAATTCAAGCCAGAACAATCCATTCAGTAACCCCAGACAGTACACCCAATCCAATCCACGCTGCTTCCATCTCTCTCCACACCATCCTCTCCAGCCTGGATTATACAGAGAGAACTCTAGAGTCAGGAACTTCAAGCAATGTCCCACATTCCCAACCAAAATCCCCAAACATAGTCAAAAATCTCCTTTACAGTACCTCCAAGCACAGTCATATAACCCATCCTACCCAGGAAGCTGTATCCCATTCAGGAGTCAGGACCCCAGAGCTAAGCCAGAACTCCTAAATTAGTGGAGGATACCCAAACCCAACTGAGAACTTCCACAACCTCAGTCAAGAATCCCAAGTCATAGATCAAAATTTGGAGGTCAGGGAAGCAGATTAGGCCATAACAACTGAAAGCAGGGAAGACGACAGGGACCAACGGACTCCCTCCAGAATTATTCAAAAGCTTAGGTGGGAAACTTGGCAAACATTTTCTCCAAATTTTTATAGAGGCCTGGAAGGAGGGTAGCTTAAAGAGAGACTTTATGAGATTCAATATTGTCCTCATACACAGAGAAGTAAACCTGCAGATGATTGCGCCTCCTACAGGCCACTTTCCTTACTCAATATGGAGGTGAAAATACAAACAAAGGTATTGGGCAATTAGTTACTCCAAGTCATTGAAACCTGTGGGGGCTGTGGACCAGCCAGGATTCCTGCCACACAGGTCCACTCATCAAAACCTCAGACAACTCTATAGGTTATTACACAAGAGGAGACTGATGGATGAACCAACAGTCCTGCTATGTCTCGATGCTGCAAAGGCACTTGACTCTCTTGAGTGACCCTATCTGATGGTGGTGTTACAAAAAATGAGCTTCGAACAAAAGGATGGATCTAGTTGCTCCACAACAAATCATTGGCAAAGGCGAGGGTAAATGAGATGGTTTCCCAAGAAGTTAGCAGCAGGGATGCCAGCTGTCCTCCTTGTTATTTGCACTCGCGACTCGACCCCTAGAGGGGTAAGTGAGGACAGATGCTCTCATATGAGGCACAGGAGAGGATGCACAATGGAAGGACGTTATTTTCCTATATACAGATCACATGCTTCTTTATTTAGCAGACCCCCTGTATTCTATACCCAGGACCTTGGAGATATTGCAGATATTTGCAAGATACTCGGGCGTAATCATCACCTGACATATGTTGTTTGCGTACACATCTTTGACTGAAACACTCGAGGAGACTTGCCCCACCCACTGCAATGGGCATGTGAGAGATTCAAATACCTAGCAATGTTTATTACGGGAGACACAATAGAATTTATGTACCAAAACCATTTAAAAAAAAAAAAAAATCAAAAACCTTTATGGACAAATTCAGCATATTCAAAATACACTTTAGCATCAGATCAGAGCATCATACGCAGCAGGCCATGAACAGGATATCATAGACATAATGATAATACAATCATATACAAACCTAATTCTGTGCAGCACGGCTATGGCACCATAAACAACATGGTGCTAAAGGAGATGATGTCACCACTGTAAAAGTAGGGGCAGGCACTATCAGAGGGAGAGGCAGGGGCGTGGAGGGAGGCATTCACTGACCAGCACCGGCGGCCGCCGCGGGCGGAGTGCCGTCGGGGAGCACGGGGGAGGCAGCATGGCTCAGATGAGGACGGGAATGAAGGTATGTCACCAGGGGACCCCATATGTCTATTGGACGGGATCGCGCAGGCAGTAAGTCTCAAAATTCAGATAACAAGGTCTGACATCTCGAAGCGTCTTCAAGCCAGTGAGAGAACTGAGGCGCCGGTCTACGACCCCAGCACATGGCCACCCTACGCCTAGCCAGGATGAGCAACATTGCGATCAGGCGTCGAGATGATTCCGGGCAAAATTTGACAAAGCCCACCAGGCACAACGGCGGGTCCGGCTGTACCGATGCAAAGACAATCTCAGAGATGGCGGCGCATACCGCCAGCCAGAACTCCGACACCTTTGGGCACAACCAAGCTAGATGAGTAAAAGCCGCGGCAGGGGTAGCACAGCACATGCAACTATCGTATGGTATGAGTCCCAGTTTATGGAGCTGAGCAGGAGTACGGTATAGCCTATGCAGATATTTAAAATGTATAAGACGAAGCTGATAATTAGGTGATAGTTTCTTCGTCTAGTTGCAGCAATAAAGCCAGTCAGCCTGAGCAATATCCATGCCCAAGTCTTCGCCCCAAGCCAAGCGTGTGCGGTCAGTAGAGATGGAGGTGGACAATAACCTGAGGGCATATAATTTAGTCATCAACTTACAAGGAGTGGGGGATGTATAAATAAAGTCAAGGGCAGGCATTGAAGGTGGAGGCTGGGGGAACGTTGGATGCAACTCCTTGCAAATAGCTCGCAGCTGGTAAAATCCGCCAATGTCGTCAGCCCCAAGCGAGTGGCATGTTTAGACATGCCGGTTGGTTGGAGAGGAGGGAAAGGAGAATGGAGTATGATCGGCATGGCATTAGCCGATAACGTCGGAGCATTGGAGAGACGGCGCAGTCCAGACCAGGCCCAGCGTAGGGTCTCGACCGTGTCTACCTCAGCACGCGGGCAACTCGCCGGAGCAAACAGAGCGGTGGTCAACGGCCAGGGATTTGCGATGTCGGCCTCAACCGCCACATGTGGCTGATAGGGAGAGGGGTGAATCCAGAAATGTAAAAAATTGGCCTGGGCACTTAAGGCATAAAGCTTACAATTAGGAGAGCCCATACCGCCTACCACCATGGGGAGAGTGAGGATATCGTACGCAATCCTGGGCTGTTTGCCGGCCCAGACGAGAGAGATGATCAGGGAACGAATTTTATGAAAGAAATGGGCAGTGAGAAGAATAAGGATATTTAAAAAAAGATAGAGGAATTTCGGGAGGACCGCCATCTTGCCAATGGCTATGCGGCCAGCAAGGGACAGTGGGAGTCGGTTCCAGTGAGGTATTTTAGACTCTAGCCAGTCCACCGCACGCCCAAAGTTGGCCCTCCAGAGGTCATCCAGATCCCTGCTCAGCCAAATACCTAGATAACGGGTGGGGCCCGAGGCCCAAACAAAGGGGAAATCCGGCGTGAATGGTTTGGTGGCATCAGTAAGAAGGAACAACACTGATTTGCTCCAATTCACCTGTATGCCGGACAGGCCACCAAATCATATTATCTCTCGCACAAGAGGGCTGAGGTTGTCTTGGGGGTGGCGGACATACAATGTAATGTCGTCGTCATACATGGAGACCAGGAGGGAGCGGGCTGAAAAACCTATGCCCTTCTGAGTATGGTGTTGCCGGAGTCTGGCCGCAAGAGGTTCCATTTCGATGGCGAAGAGCATAGGGGATAGCGGGCATCCCTGCCGAGTGCCGCGCTCGATCAAAATAGGATCGGAAATCTGACCATTGATTCGAAGACGAGTGGAGGGGTGAGTATAGAGGAGAGATATCTTACGTATGAACATATTGCTAAATCCAAGACGCGGTAGAAGAAAAAATAAAAAAGGCCACTCAAGTGTATCGAAAGCCTTGGTGGCATCGAGTAGAGCGGCCACAGCGGGGAGGCTAGGATTAATTTGATGAAGAACCGAAAAAATAGTCCTAAGGTTGCGCGAGGTGGCCCGGCCAGGGATGAAACCAGACTGTTCGGGGAGAGCAATGAGGGGCATGAGGGGAAGAAGGCGGGAGGCAAATAACTTTGCAAAAATCTTGTTGTCAATATTATTGAGAGAGAGGGGGCGATAGGAATCGCGGCAATCAGCTGGTTTGTCCGGCTTAAGGAGTAGCATTATCATCGCCTGGCGGAGAGATTGCGGGAAGAGGCCATTGTCAAAGGAATTGTTATACATGGCAGCCAGATGTGGCTCCAGGAGCGAAGCGAAAGTCTTATAAAAAGAGGCTGGAAGGCCATCGAGACTGGGGACCTTATCGCTAGGTAGACTGTTTATGGCAGCAAGTATTTCTTCCTTAGTGAAGGGCACATCCAAATATTCATGATGATAGTCTTCCAACCAAACTAACGCAAAGGTATCAAAATATTGTTCAAAGGCCTCGCGCGAGGGAGGGGAGCCGGCGGTATAAAGCTGCGAATAGTAGTCCATGAAAGAAGACTTGATTTCGCCAGGGGAGATGGTCCTAGTGGGGCCACCATCCCGGAGAACCGCAAAATACGGCGAAGCCCGGGGGAACGTGAATTTATGTACCAAAACCTTACTTGGATCCTTAGTGAATATAAGACAGATGTGGTGCATTGGCAAAAGCTCCCGTCGTCAATGAAGGGGAGAGCTGCATTATATAAAAATAATTTTTTATATATATTGCAGAACACATCATACACAGCTCAAGACAGTTTTTTTCAGTCACTCAATTCAATCACAAGATTGTTACAGTGTGATGGGTGGCCTTACGGAGTGCCTTCTCTTCCCTGAAGGGGCTTTGTGACTGGGTCTAGCCTTGACAACTCAAAATATCCTTACCAGACCTGAAATTTTATTACTGACTGAACAGTTACTGGTCGTGAATGACTGCGACCAAAGGCAGACGTCCCTGCTGGCTGACGGGAGGGCAATGTCCGCACGTGGCCACCGGTAAGAATTTTATGGTTTGTGCGGGTTGCCCACACTCTGACTGCAACAGTCATCAAGACCTGGAGGAGGGTGAATCGGGTGATGGGGTTTGGGAGACAAAATTACATGGGAGATGCGCTTTGAGATTCTGAGGTTCTGAATGATTTAACGAGGCGGAGGGTAAACATATAGAACCCTGATTGCTAACTGTCAACGATCCCCAGATGTTCTCAAGACAAAATGGGAGCAAGAGCTGGCACACCCAGAGGACTTGGATTGGGGCGAGTTATGCAATGATCCGAGGCAGGTCACAGTGAGATCCGGTTTTCGGTTGATTCAACTTAAAATTTTGCATTGCACCTACTGCACCCGCACACGTGCCTTTAAGATGGGAAATATCGAAACACAGTTCTCAAAAAGGGTGCAATAAAAAAGCCAAGCTGATACATTCTCTGTGGGAATGCCCAAACTTACAATGTTTTGGACTGAGATAAAACAAATGTTTAATAGAGTCATTAGTTAAGAAAGGGAATTGACCAAACAAACAGTGTGCCTGAGGTTCTGGGGAGATGAGACAATACCACAATATACACTCCTACTCTGTAAAACTGCCCTCATTTATATACTGCATAGCAAAGCTCCAAAGAAAGCAACACAACAAAACATTAAAACAAAACAACACTACATAACAATACGTAACAATAAAAAGTATAATACAATAATGAATTTGGTTTGTGTTTTTGTGTTGTGTTTTTAAGTTGCATTGATGTTTTATTGTGGTGGTGTGTTAATACTGGGCTGTGTGTGATTGTGTTTTGTCAATTTAGTCTTGTGTACTGTGATGTCTTGTTGTGCTGATGCATTTCATTGTATTCTATTGTGTTGTGACATTTTGTGGTGTACGGTTGTAGGGTTGAATTATTGCTGTTGTAGTTGTGTCATATTTTGTTTTGTATTATTGTGAATTGTGTTGTGGTCATTGTTGCTTTGTGTTTGGTTTCTATCGTGTTTTGTTGTGTTATTGTCTTGTTACTGTGTTGTTTTATGGTGTCTTGTTTTTCAGCTGTATGGCTGTGTTGTATTATTTTGATGTGTCTTTGTGTTATACTATTTGCTGTGTTGTTGGGGAGACATCATCTGTCAATTCGAGCCCTTGGGCAATGGGCAAAAAAACACCCAAAGTGATGAATATAGGCTGTGGTCTATCCCAGTTTTGACCACTTCCCCATCAAAAAATGGTCTTCATTGGCCCTCAAAATTAATGTTCTAACATTGAATCATTCTATACGGGCCTGTAATGGGTGGATCAAATCTGACACGCAAGGCTTGCACACATTCAATAGGGTAGGGTCAGCGTCCCTAATTGATTACATTTTTATGGATACTAGGCTGTGGTCTGCAGTCCTAGATTTTGCTATTTTACCCAGGTTTGACAGTGACCACAATGTCCTGTTTCTAGACCTGTCTTTTTATGACGAGAGAAATAGAGTAAGACGACCTGACCCATTTGATGACAGACTTTGTCTGTCATCACCACGATGCCAAATTCATTGGACCACCATGAAGAAGTCTCCTGACTTACAATTAGCTTTCTGTATGAGGCTGTATTGCCTTGACAGATTTAAGAAATTCTATCGAACCTGACGGAAAAACCAGTTTCATAGACAGAGTGGCGGAGACTCATGCAGCGTTAATAGATACCTTAAAGGATCACATTTTTGCTGAAGTGCAGACCAGGGGCCGTAGACGAAACATTCCCACATGGTATAATAGACAATGCAGGAATGCTAAAACTGCTCTTATATTAGCAATCAAAGACAAAGACAGAGCATGGATCTAAAGTGCGAGAACCTCACAGCAGAACATTATCAAACTAGCCAAGAAAGAATGGGACCAGGCCAAATGGGACTCATTCCTTCAGGCCCTAAAACAAAAGGATCCATGGGGCTTTTGGAATATAGTCACCTTTGGGAATAAAGAGGGTAAATCCCGTCTTGAGCCCAACATTGCGGCCAAAGTATGGAATGGGCAGTTCCAGTCCGTTTATGATGCTCATGAGAGACAGGAGGAAAGGGTGGGCACTACCCCTGAAAATTGCACTAGATACGATTCAAAGGACTTTTCCCCCTATAACTCTCCCAGTACTATATAGCGCCATTAGTAAAATAGCACCCCATAAGGTGCCTGGCATCGACAAAATACTCAGCGATTTATACCTCTCCAATCCAGATGTCTGGGGCCCCTACTTGAGGAGGATATTCAATGCCATAATGGGGGTGAATGCCCATTCCAAATTCCTAGGCTTGACCTGAAATAATTCCCGTGCATAAGAAAGGCTCTCCTCTGCTACCAGAGAATTATAGACCTATCATTTTGATATACGTGATGCACAAAATTTTCTCAAGGGTAGTATTGGAACGATTACAAGAGTGGATGGAGAATAACAGTTTACTTAGCTCACTACAAGCTGGCTTTTGGAAGTGAACATATACCATCGACCAGGTCTTCAGTAGGCATGGGCGGAGTTCGCAGAGTTCTAAGTGACATAAAAACTCAGCGGAATTCCGCAAGCAGTGGAGTGCAACGCGAACTGCCATTCGCGGTGATCTTCCTGCTGCTCTGGAAGAAATTCTACAGAGTGGCAGTTTGCGCTCGCCAACTTACTGTTGGCGAGCGCGAGCGGGGAAATAACTCTACTCCGCTACACAGAGCGGAGTTTTCTGCACTTTGAGAACCCCGCGGAGTGCAGAAAACTCTGCAAACGGAGTGGAGTTCACCACCCAGGCCTAGTCTTCAGGCTCCACCTCCTATACAGGTAAACAGTCGTACTGGAGGATTGTAACCTATAAATATTTAATATTCGTTGACCTCAAGTCAGCGTTCGATCTAGTTCTGAGAGCCAAAGTTTGGTCTGCAGTGACTGACATGGGGGTTCCCTTCTATCTATGTTAAATCATCGAAAGATTACATGAGAAAAGTTTTGCTCAAGGTCGCTGAGGGAGCTTCCAGAACCTCTCCCTGTAAGCAGGGGGTTACGCCAGGGTTTCGTGCTAGCTTCCACTTTATTCTGCTTATATATAAATCGCCTAGTGGATTCACATAATGGGGTCAGCAACAACGATGCTCCTAAGATCAGCATGACTAAAGTTCCAGCATTGATGTTTGTTGACGACACACTTCTATTGTCTAAATCTCCCATGGGTATGAAAAGGATTTCAGACGAGTACAGGTCATTTTGTAAGGGGTGTAGGAATAAATGTCGCTAAGACAACATTTTTGGTGTTCAACCCCATTGTATTCCTCACAGCCCAATCCCTGCCTGAATCCAGTCCCCCTCGAGAGGGTTTCTACCTTTGACTACTTAGGGCTCATTCTTAATGAACATATGGACTGATCCTTCCATATTGGCAAACACAGGCTGAAACATGCCCAGATAGTAGGTGGTCTTGCTAGGGTCCACAGGGGCTCCTTTTTCAAGCCAAGAAGTCCCTTGGTAGGGATCTATAAAACCCAAGCTTTAGGGGCCATTGGCTATGGGTAAGAGCTTCGGGGGCACACACCTGTGAAATACATAGTGTTGGCCGGAAATAAATTTACTAGGCAGCTAGTGAGTCTTCCAGCATTGGCTAGAAAACTGTACATACAATTCAGACATGGATACCTCCCTTTGTGTTCCTTTATTAACATCAGGAGAGAGGATGCAACTCAGAAGTGTCTATCATGTGGTGCACCCGAAGAAACTGAGGCTCATGCTCTCTTTATCTGCCCAGCCTACAATAATAGAGATCGAAATGGATAGTGAAGATTTGTAGGAACCTAGGGACCTCTAGCTGTCAAATGCCCATAAAAATTTTAAAGTATGACACTAATCAGCCAATAGTTTTTGCTGTCTCAAGGTATTTGTTTGCCATCTGGTGCATAAGGGAAAAGCTTAGACAAACTACTGTTTAAGATACAGACTGACTACAATTACTGGTTGGTTGCCACGAACAACACACAATCAGATGCCAAGGCATTGCCATTTGGATTCCATACTGGTCAAACCCAAGTAATCAAAATCACTTGCAGTAAGGTAGCTAATGGTTGAATTATGCAGGGAATCAACCTGAAACCCTCAGTACACAAATTAATGGAGAGGAGGTCCCTTCCAGTTTTAGAATAAGTTGAACATGTTTCAGTCTAAAGAAATGCATAAGGTACCGCAATTTATTGAGATTAGTACTGATTTTAACTATCTTATGTTTTTTACTGGGGTTTTAAAATTGAATTTAAATCGACTTCTTCTTGTCTCTTGTATTTATAGGGTTTATGATTATAAAAAATAAAATAAAATAAAGATGATATGATGATGATTTTCCCCTAACTTGCACTTAGCACTTTAGACTCAGCTTCAATTCCTTGGTGCCATAGACTTCCTGGTGGGCATCGCGGACTCAATCCGAACCCATTTCCTTAAACTCCTTTTGAAGTTTTTGACATACAGGGAATTCTCTTATTAAGGGGGTACTCAGTTGGGCTTAGCATCAACTGTTTCAGGCTTTAGCCAATTCCAGCTTAAAGTATTTGCCACTGGATGATTATGACTGTACTATTTATATCTTTGAAGTCTATGTGCATCACAGTGTACTATTTATAACCTTTCATGTTTTATATATTTATGCACTGTGTATATTTATGTGTACTTTTATGGTTTCCATGAACTGAAATAAAGATGAAGATGATGGATATACTGTTTTGCTGTGTTGGGTTTCTAATTCGTTTTATTTTGTTGTGTGCTACTTTGTATTGTTATGAGGTGTTTTTGTTGCATTTTGTTTTGTTAGTGGTGTGTATTGTTGGTTTAGTAGCTGCTGTGTTGCTCTGTTTTGTGCGATTGTTGATTTGTTATGTGTGACCTCTGACCTCCTGGTCAGGGACCTGCTCTCTCCCTCTGCAGCTCTGCTGGTGAGTGCCGCTGCCCGTGCTGTGCCGCACTCTGCACTACGAAGGGGTTCGAGGCCCTCCTCATCCTCCGTTCTGCCCTATCTTTTTCGTGCTGCCTCTAGTGTAAGTGCTTCATTGTAATTGTGCCTTTTTCCTTACTGTATAGTGCTGTATACTGCTGTTGCCTGTTTTTCCTGTTTATACCCCCATTTCTCTGGCTTGTTTTTTCCGCTCCCCCTTCCCGCCGCTGCTGCCTCCGTGGCCCCTCCCCTGCCAATTCCCCGTTCCCGCCTCCCAGCTGCGATTCCCTCCCCCCTTCCCTACTTAATGGCGTCAAAGGCATGCCAAAGACAAGCCTGTCTGCACCTGTCCGCGACCCGACTACGACTAGCTCCAGGAACCCTGAATCTGCGACCTCCCACGACTCTGCTGCCCTCCTCGCACTCAGCCCAGGAAGAAACAATAACTGCCAGCTGTCGCCAAACACCAAACACGGCCATTTCTCCTGCCGACACTGCTGACACTCCTTCACCATCCACAGCACCCCCATGACCGCCGCTCCCACCCCGGACCCCCGCACCACCAAAGCCCTAAAGTGCATCCTCCTCAACGTGTGCTCCCTGCACAGACACGCCGTAGAGATCTGGGACCTCCTCGACACCCTCTCGCCAGACGTCGCCGTCTTCATGAAAACCTGGACCAACACCTCCTCCGCCCCCGACATTGCCACCATCATTGCCGACGGATACAAGAACCAGAGAAAGGACCGACCCCACTGCTCAGGAGGAGGACTCGCCATCGCACACAAGAGCTCCCACCACCTCCAGCATGAACAATCCCCTCTCCAACACTGAGCACCTCCACTTCCAGATCCAGACCAGTCCCAGAACCACGCTACCCGACACCCTTGCCTACAGACCCCCAGGGCCCACAACCCTTTTGCCTACACCATCGCGGACCTCATCGCACCCCATGCCATTGCCTCCACGGACTACATACTCATCGGAGACCTGAACTTCCAACTCGACAATCGCAGGGACCCCGACTCCACTGCCCTCCTGGACAACCTCGCCAACCTCGGACTGAAGCAGCTCATCACCACCCCCACCCACAAGGCTGGACACATACTCAACCCCATCTTCGCAGGAGGGTCCAACATCCACTTCAGCCACACCTCGCAGCCCCTCTGGATAGACCACCACTGTGTACACTTCTCCTTCAACACCACATCCGCACACAAGCCTGCCCCGTGCCCCCCACGAAGGAACTGGAGTAAGGTCACGGAGGAGCACCTCAACTCCATCCTCATCCACGACCCCCACCACCACCACGACCAGCGCCAGTTCCGCAGCCAAAGAACTACACCGCTGGATCACCAGCTATGCAGGCAAGCTCGCCCCCCTCTGCCAATGCATTAGACAACGCCCCCTGAAGGCTGCCTGGTTCCCCACCGACCTCCAAGAAGCCAGACGCATCTGCAGACATCTCTAAAAACGTTGGATTAACAGCAAAACCACCGGAGACCAGAACATCTACAAGAAAGCCATGACTGAATACCACAAGCACATAAGAGCCGTCAAGAGAACCTTCATCCGGAACAAAATCCACACCAACGCCAGTAACGCAAAGGAACTCTTCAATGTCATCCAGCAATTCACCAGACCCCCCCAGCGAAGCCACAGACTTCACGCCGTCCCAGGACCTCTGCAAGAAGTTCGGCTCCTACTTCCACTTGATAATCAAAGCCAGCTACGACAACATCAGCAAGCAGACTCCAGAAACCACCCCCAGCCCTAGCAATGACAACCATCCCACTATCACCACCTGGACTCCAGTCACAAACGAAGACACCACCACGACCATGAAGAGTACCCACTCAGGAGCTCCCATGGACCGCTGCTCACCACACATCTTCCACAGAGCCGCCGCCACACTAGCACCCGAACTATGTCGCACCATCAACGCCTCTTTCGAATCCGGCATTTTCCCCGACGACTGGAAGCAAGCAGAGGTCATGCCCCTTCTCAAGAAACCCTCGGCTGACCCGACGGACCTCTAAAACTACTGGCCCATCTCTATCCTTCCCTGCGCATCCAAAGTCACCGAGAGATTCGTCAATGCCAAGCTGACCGCCTTCATCAAAGAGAACGCCATCCTCAACTCCTCCCAATCCGGTTTTCGCAGCAACCACAGCACCGAGACCGCCCTCCTCGCCACCACCGACGACATCTGCATGCTAGTCACTAGGGCCATACCACTGCCCTCATCCTGCTAGACCTCTCCGCAGCCTTCGATACCATCTCCCACCGCACTCTTGCAGCCAGACTCCACGACACAGGCATACGTGGTACCGCACTCAACTGGATCCGCTCCATTCTTACCGACAGAACTCAAAGGATCCGACTCCCACCCTTCCCCTCCAAACCAACAGAGATCCACTGCGGAGTACACCAAGGATCATTGCTCAGCCCCATGCTCTTCAACAGCTACATGGCCCACCTCGCCGCCATCTTCAGACAACATGGGCTCAGTATAGTATCCTACGCCGACGAGACACAGCTCATCCTCTCCCTCACAAAGAACGCTGAAGACACCAGACTCAACTTCCTGGAAAGAATGAAGGACGTTGCAGCCTGGATAAGCAACAGCTGCCTAAAGCTCAACTCAGAGAAGACAGAGGTCCTCATCCTTGGACCCTCCCCCTCCGCTTGGGACAAAACCTGGTGGCCCTCCGCCCTCGGAAACCCACCCACCCCAACAGACCACGGCTGAAACCTCTGTATCATCCTAGACTCCTCCCTCACCATGACTTCCTCTGCATCCTCCGCAAGACATTCAAGTGGATCCCCCCGAAGCCAGAAAAACTGTCACCCACACACTCATAACCAGCAGACTGGACTACGGAAACGCCCTCTATGCCAGAATCAACAAAGCCATACTCCACAAACTCCAGACCATCCAGAACACCGCGGCCGGACTCATCCTCGGAACTACAAGACACGAGCACATGACCCAACACCTGCGAGACCTCCACTGGCTTCCGAGAAGAGAGTAACCTTCCAGCTACTCACCCACACCTACAAATCCCTCCACAACATCTGACCCAAATACCGCAACGAAAGAGTATCTTTCCACATACTCAAAGGAAATCTCCGCTCCGCCGACCTCGCCCTAGCAGGAACACTACGCATCCACAGAACCAGATCAAGGGGAACAGCCGTCTCCCATGTCGGCCCACCTGGAACGAGCTCCCAGTCAACATCAGATGCTCCCCTACCCTGCACACCTTCAGTAAGAGCCTCAAGACCTGGCACTTCGGTTGATCCAGAGCTACACCCCCCCCACCCCCCCCTCCAGCACCTTGAGACCCTCACGGGTGAGTAGCGTGCTTCAAAACCTCCTGATTGATTGATTGATTATGGCACTTTGGTTGTGTGGTCAAAGTTTTGTTATTATGTTGTTGTGTTGCACTCAGATATGGTTGTTTTGTTGTGGTTTGTCTTATTATATTCTTGTTACATTGTTTTTTGTGTTATTGACCATTTATTGGGATTTGTTGTGTTAGTTACTTCTACTGTCGACTTAACAAATGTTGCTAAATCCAAGCTGAAAGCAGGACATTCCATACCCCTCCCAAAGGTGGTAACATTGCACTACTACAGTTTTGTATGACTCAATCAGACTAAATCCATTGCATCGGACTACCTTAATGTGGCAATTCTTAAGCTCAATTTAGGTGATCTGTCCCTAGGAAACTAAGCTGTTGAAATTCTGAGAGCTGGTAACTCAGTCTGTCCAGTCTCAGTTTCTGCCCTTCTGTTGTTGAGCCAGTTCTCTGCCATTCATAGTGAGAAGACCTGGAACATTGTCTGAGTAGTTGGCCTTTAACAGTTTCAACAAACACTATGAAATGAAATGAAAAGTATAGCTTATATAGTGCAACTGTCACTCCTAACGGAGTCTCCTGGCGCTGTATATCTTTTCATTTCTAAATTATTTATTTGCAGCCATTTTTTTCAGCTTTCCTAAGAATAGTCTAAAAACACAGATACATTCCTCTAGCCCACAAAGAACTATTTATTTATTTTATTTCATGGTTTTCTAAATGATCAAACAAGAGGTATAGGAAGAAAGAAATATCTGCTGCTTTTTTGTTAACAGAATAAAAATGTTTTTCATGTTTTAATCTCTCTGTGATAGGGTTCGTTCTCTGCCTGCATTGACTTTTCAGAGCAACATTCTTCAGCATTCTGGGGTACTTGATAGAGCCTACCTCATCTAAACTCTGAGTTCTGGGATAATGTAGTCCAGACATACAGCTCGGACTCAAAATATGTGTTGGCTGAGTCTTCCCTGAATTATTTTCCTGAAGCAGCAAAATTAAAACACTTCTTTATCAATGAAAGAGGCGAGGATACAACATGGAGCAGTGACTCTGATTATACAAGTAGGGCATCAAGCCCGGGCATTCAGTTGTAGGGCTTGCGGTTAAGGGTGCACCTGTTTGGACCTGGAAGGGCTTACAGCCAGAAACGCTGAATCTCAACATTCAAACCTCCAGGTAAGCAACCACTCATTTACACATTCAATATCTACTACTGCCCCTTAAGACTATCTACCCTAAATACACACCCCTCTTATATATTTATGAGGTGAACATAATTACTACTGAAACACCCACGTCATCCATACAGCCTGATCAACAAAAAACAACCACCACACAACCTATATAAAAACAACAAACTAACTGTAAATCTATAATCCAAATAACTGACATATACAATGTCACTTGCCAGGAGGAAATGAAAAATCATGGGAAGGCGATAATGTATGCTCACTTGAATCCCTGATTGGGCCTTCCCTTAGAGCCCTCCACACCCCATTCAAACCTCAAGCAAAGCCAACAGCTACAACTCCACCTTCCAAAAAAAGCCCAAACACCCACACCGACCTCTGAAATTTCAAAATTCTCTTACCTAACAACTTTCCCCCAAAATCTACCACAAGCTGCAACTAGATAACCCCCACTCCATGCACACCAATATCCCCTATGCCTCTGTTCCAGTTTTCATACAAGAACACACCTACTACCTCAAAGGACCATCACACCATGAGGAAAGAGACGCAAAAACTAAAGAACGTACTCTTCAACACAAGATCCCTGAATAAAAAGATAAACACTTTAAGATATTTGATCTATTCTCAGAAACCACACCATTACAGAAACATGGCTCAGCAAAGTCTCTGCACCCACGTCTCAAAACCATCAAACATGAATTTGGCATCAGCAAAAAAAATCACTACAAATAACACACATCGAACAACTGCAACTCCATGCTGAAAAGACATAACCCCAATCCAAATCTCAATTATTCTTTCCTCTTTATATTCAGACCACGACCCAGCAATGCAAATTTTAAAGATATCTTACTATATGCAGTAACCAAAATGCATCTGAAGCACCCACAAATATACATTCTAGGAGATCTTAACATATATTTTGACAAGAACAATCTAATGATGTAAAGTCCCTATGGTATGATTCCATCTTATGTACGTCCTGACCCCATCCTGGTTACAATGTAAGTCACGATCATTCCCAATTTATGCAGAATCATTGTCATGTGTGCCCTTAGATGCGGAAGTCGTCTGACCGTATGTTTCCAAGAACTATGAAAGCGTCAAGTCATTCGTTTAATGATGACATAGATACAACACCTAACGCGACATTCATCTGGGTTAAATGTATACTCTTCACCATGTCAAGTTTTAATAAGAGCACATACCAAAATAATGTAGTCTGAATTGACGTTCTTTTACCTTATATGTTCATGAGGAAATGTTTGGGAAGCACACATTGATGCACATAATCTATGTCAGACATTCTAAAACTTATGTCAGAAATTTCAGTTTCTGATAAGATTTAGTATATAAGGACTACCATTTGACATCTTGTCAGAACAGGTCCTTCACCCAGATTACCACCCAAGATTCTGCAAGAGACAGTCTTACCTACTATCAACGCACTTTGCAGATGTTACATCTCGCCTGAAGCTGGTAAAGCCGAGTCCCGGAGGAAGACCAACCGACTGCTACCCCAGAGTGTTTGCCGTTCGAGGGGAACACTGTCTTCACGCCTCAGCTGATAAAGACAGCTTTTGCTGTCAACAAGGTATGCAGTCTGTATCTTCTTCCTACGAAACTCTGCACTGCAAGTTGCTCTGCTCTCCATGACATTTTAGTTTAGCGCATAGAAATATGCATCATGGTGTTAGGTTTTAAATGACCTTTTAAAACATGCTAGAAATTGTCATTTTCTTCTCATTACTTACAACCTATTTGCTTTCTGTTTTTACAATATTCTGTGTAATTGTTTGAAATGTACTGAGAAATAGATTATTCCTCAAAAAAGTGTTCATTCTTTTTAGTACACTGGGTGTGTGATATTGTGAATAACGAAATAAGGTTTGTGACTGTTACCCTGGAGCCCCGATCCATTTATGGGATTGTTAGTAACCAAAAAGCAATAATTCTATTTCAATTACATATTGAACATTATTTTGTGGGGCATTCACATTCATCGCTGATGCATTTGAACCAAGTTCACCTGTGTCACCCTTGAATGGGAAAGCACACCTTGTAGAGTTATGCCAAAGTCGTAACTTACGCAACACTAACTACAACCACAGCTATCAAAACCAACCTTGAGGCCTTCAACCTCCAATAAAGAGTTTCTGTCCCAACTTACT
Source organism: Triturus cristatus (assembly GCF_964204655.1). Taxonomy (NCBI): domain Eukaryota; kingdom Metazoa; phylum Chordata; class Amphibia; order Caudata; family Salamandridae; genus Triturus; species Triturus cristatus. Next base: position 736,654,565 of record NC_140592.1, read on the forward strand.
TCACTAAACACACACTGGATGTTATACTCACCCCTCTGGGACAGGCCACAGTGACAGACAACTCCAGTATTCTTCAGGATCAATACAAATATCAATGACAACACTTTAAAGACACAAACCACCACCAATAATACAGGCAATGGAAACACTTAGACCTTCAAAAACTCAACTCCCATCTCAAAAGAACCCCTAAAAATATCCAACCTCAAGACATATACATCTTCTATAACTGGATCTCCACTGCATTGGACAGATGCCGATAATGACCCCATCCAGGGTTTACCACAATAACGACTCAACATGGATTGATGACAACAACAAAAGAATGAAAACACAACTCAATATACTACAATGCAAGTGGAGAAAATAAAGAGATGAAAAAGACAAATATGTCACTCTAATAGTGCACACAGAAAAGCCATCAGAACCGCAAAAAACACTACTTCACTCACATTTTTTAAGCTGATTGTCTTTCTAAAAAACGTCACAGGTTTCTAGCAGAATTCCCCAATCCAGAGTGCCAAATCACAGAAACACTACAGTCTCAAGCCTTCCATGACAAAATCACCATGGAATTGATCTAAATACTTGCAAGACAGAAAATTACATTAAGGAGAACACAGATAATATCACACCAAAGCATGTCTCTAGCACCATAAAATGAGATAAAAGCAATCTTTCAAAATGCTAAAAACTAAATATTTTCAATACCCTCTCAGAAAACAATTTTCTCAGTGTTATCATCACAAGCAGTCAATCAGGGCCCGGCACCTCCCAAAATCTTAAAAGAATTCCTTCATACAAACAGATCAGGGGAGGTAACTAGAAGATTATTAAACAAGTCCCTGAAACTAGGTTCATTCCCCCCAAGCTGAAATACTTCTACATTAGATCACTCCTCAAAAAGACAACCCTCAACCCATCAAACCTAGGAAACTTTAGACAAATATCAAATGGCCCATTCCTACGAAAAACATTTGAAAGACCAGCATTTAATCAATTTTCAAAACTTACAGAATATATCAAACCAAACATCTGCCTACAGACCAGACAGAGACACAGAGCCAGTCATCATATCCATCTGGGATGACCTAAAACTCAACGTGAACAAGAAGGGAGCGGCTGCCCTATTGCAGAAGCATTTGACATTGTCCTACAACACAAAGACTCCATCCTCTCGAAATGCATGAAAAGGCTCCTAAACGAATTGCTTCTTACCTCAAAGACAACGTGTGGAATTCCTACCCCCTTTACTACCAGCTCCTCACACCCAACGCTGTGGCGTACATAGGGGTCCATCATATCTCCTCTATTGTTTAACATCTATCTAAACACCCTACCTGAATAAATCATTCAACCTCACCTATTTCAATTATACAGCCAACATGCAAATTGTTCTAAAAATGAATGGCCCTGAAGACCTCTACAACAAAAAATTGACAACTGCCTTTGCATTATAAATACATGTATGATGAGTAACCACCTAAAGCTCAACACTGCAAAGACAATGATCATGATTTGCGTACAATGGCAAAAATACCACCCTACTACCACATGACCAAGGAGCTCGAGGCCCCTCCAACAACATCAAGAGAAGTCAGAGACCTAGGGGTAACTATGCACTCAAATCTGTCCTTGATAGCACATCAACAAGTTCACAAAGAGCGCCTTCTACACAATGAAGCTCTGAAGGCATTTTATTAAGGGTCAATGGTTAAGGGTCAATGGTGCCTGCACACAATCATGCCATCTCATTTATGTCTTTAACCAGGTGTTATCAATCTAGATAAGTCCTCACACAGGTGTACCAATGTTCAAGTGTACTCTTCCTTACATGTACTCATCTGCGTATCCCATGTACATGACTCCCTCAGTATTTCATGGCTACTGATTAAGCTGCAAGGAGTAGACGTAGAGTAGAACACACATCAAGATGCACAACACTACTGAGCATGCATCCAGGGGGTGTGGCCAACCACACTCAAGATGGCAGTGTCGTATATGGATGTCATATGCGGGTCCCCACTGTGACCGCTGGCTTGACTATTGCAATCCCTGGCACTGTCCTTGTGACCCCTGGCCTCAGAGGTGGTAAGGGCAGCATCAAAAACAGAAGTTAAATAAGGATCTAATGAGCCTTGCTTACTTTCTGTGACCCCTCAGCAACATCGAGCACCCTGGAGTCGCTTCCAGACCCTGAGCATGAGAAGGGAGCACGAAATACAGGAAAATGAGAGGGGGGGGTAGAGGGGAAAGACTAGGAGAGGAAAATAACAAAAGGAAGAGCAGGAAGACTAAGACAGATGTATGTGTGTGTGTGTGTGTGTGTGTGTAAGGGGGGTGTGTGTGTGTGTGAGAGAGAGAAGCTGAGAGGCATTAAAGAGACATCTGAGAGAGGTGGCAGGTATGGGAGATAGACAGGTGTGAAAGAGAGTGAGACAAGTGAGAGTGAGAGTGATAGACACAGCGACTGGTGACAATGAGACAATCGCAAGGCAGAGAAGAGAGGACCGGTGAGAGGGGATGACTGTATGAGATGTGTGATACAGATATAGAAAAGATTGCGAACACAGAAAGAAAGAGAGGGAGATACAAGTGTGACAAAAATGATAAAGGAACAGCTAGTGATAGACAACTGAAAGTGGTAATAAGACAGAGAAGTTAGAAAAAACAATGAGATTTTGGGAGATATGGAGGGGATATTGAGACAGAGACAGGTGAGAAAGAGATGAACAAGTGAGTGAGAGGTGGGAGACAGGTGAAAGAGAGGTGAAAAATAGAACAGATGAGATTATCAGGTGAGAGAGGGGAAGACATGAGATAAAATAAGGAGAGCAGTGAGAAAGACAGTTGAGATACAGGAGGAGACAGAAGGGGAGACAAAGAGAAAACAACAGCAGATAAAGATATGAGAAATAGACAGCTATGTGGAGGGTGAATAGGGGTAAAGATAATTTGAAATCACATAATTTGACACACATCACTTAAGTGCCGAGATAGTGGTTTGTTTGCCGATATCGGTTTCCCGGGAGCATTAGTCACACTAGGCTCCAGAGTGTGTGATCGTGAGCACCAGCCCGATCAGATTTGGGTCAGTGGTGGACACACATGTTTGTTTTTTATTATTTGTATATGTGGCTTCTGATATGCATGCCGTATGTACCTTTTCTTGTCAGACATCCATGAGTTACGGACTTGTCCAGTTTATTTGAAGACCTTGGGGCAGATTTACAAGCCCCCTGCGCCACCATTACAACACTTTTTATGACGTACTGGTAGCGCAGGGGGCTCCTCCATATTGACAAGGACAGGGAAAGTCACCCTGCGTGACTTTTCCTCTACTTGTAAATACGGCCCCTTCACACGCAGCACTTTGCGTTGAAGGGACGTTTCATGGGTGTTGCTGTGGGTGTTCCCACACAGCACCCATGGAACAAGACACATCTCCAGATTTACGAGAAATCATAAATCTGGAGATGCATCTGAATGCTACGCCACCCGAGAGGTAGCGTAGTAAGGCACAGCGAGGAGAAATGTTTTCATTTCTCCTCGTTTTTTCCTCTTTCAAAGCATGCTGCATTCTACAGCACGCATTGAAAGAGGAAAATGTCTGTTGTGATTGTTTTTGTGCAGGAAGGTGTCCCTTTCTGCACAAAAACAATCTCCCCATGTCGCATGCATCCTTGCACCAAGGTGCAAGGGTGCATGCGCCAGCGCATGGCTGCAGTTTGTGCGCCAGCGCAGGGGGAAGCACAGAGATGCGACATATTCTTGTAAATATGTTACATCCCTGTGCTTCGGAAGTGCCGCAGCGTGGTGCAGCCAAAGGGCCTGCTGTGGCACTTTCTTGTAGATCTGCCACCTTGTTTGCTGGGCTGATATAATATAGATGTGAAGAAAAAAACAAATAAGGTTTTTGCCTGACTCCGTCATGTCTGACGTTTCTGTTATCGCATGCAGTTTAGTAAACCTTCGGTGCACGTTTTTACATACTTTTTGGCATTAAACATAAGTCAGGTTTCAGTTCCGAGTTGCATTAAGCCTTCTTTGTTGTTGGCAAGATGTACACTCATAGGGAACTAAAACACCTTCCTGTAAAAGGGTTGACCGCAGATGTGTGATCTATTCCTAGTATAGAGGGTGGAATGCATATTGTTTAACAATATTTGATGGAGGACAGAGATTGCACATTTGTGTTTTGAAAAAGAACTATGACAAATGAAGTACAGAGTGTGATCTGGATCTGTTCTAGTAAGATTTATTCCTGTGTGAAAATAATTCCAGACTGGTAGGACCTTGTAGCGCGGCGTGGGCCTGGGTTTAACGGGGCCTAGATAGCGCTATAATTAATGCACACCACACAGTTGGCTGTAGTCTGGCGAGAAGACCCCGAGCGGTCTTTCGCCGTTTGTTATATCACCTCGGGTCGAGCCCGCCCCGAGGAGTGCATGTGGGATACATTGTATAGGAGAGCCCGGGTGGCTCTCTACATCCCTCCTTATCTTTAGTGTCTGTTCACCACAGTCCACATGCCTACGGGGATGTGCACATGAAGTCCTTCAACCTTTGGCTGGGTGCAGGGTTCGGCCGGAGACCATACTTCGGGCTCCAGGAGTTGGAGCTGGCTACTGCATCTGCCTGGGTGTTTGGGGGGGTTTCAGTCACAGTGTCTCAGTTGTGCCTTTGAGTGTCAGTCACAGCTTGTCCGCTTCCGGCTTGTGAGTGTCTTGGTGGGGAGGTCACAGGCCTCGGCAAGCTGATGGGAGTATGACACGGAGCCTCTCCCAGATCCTCGGTCTCCTCCGAGTCGGTGTTCCACCCATGGGTTCTCTTGAAACATGACACATTCTGGGTAACCACCTGCTGTCCTCTCTGCACTGTGACCATGGTCCCTTCTTCCGGGTCATATGGCATTCCGAATTTCCAGCTGGGGTGTCTGTCTTTAAACACGACGCTGTCTCCAAATTTCACCTGGGGTTCTTTTGCTCCTCTGGCGGCCATGGCCTTCGGGCTGGTCACAGTCCTCCTAGCTTGTGTGGCTATGTTGTCCCTCTCAGGAGGTTTCCATGCTGAATCGGTTGGATTGCTGTCCCGTGGGGCTCTTTTGAAAAGCAGATGGGATAGGGCACACCGGTTGGTGCTGTGAGGCGTTTGCCGGTATGCATCTAGAAATTGGTTGAGTGCCGACTCGACATCTTCCCCTTGATCCACGGCGATGCGCAGAACCCGGTTGAGCGTTCGCATGAAGCATTCCACTTCCCCACTAGCTTGGGGCCACAGAGGGGTGATCTTTTTATGGCGAATCCCCTTGCTCTTTAGGTACCCTTGGAACTCGTGGCCTTGGAACGGAGTCCTTTTGTCTGAGAGGATTTCATCCGCATTCGTCAGGCCTAAGAGGGCAAAAGTCTTGTCCAGGATGTTTTTGATGTGCATGAACACCATTGACGCTAGCACTTCTACAACCGGGAACTTTGAAAATGAGTCAACGAGCACCAGCATGTGGCGGCCATTGGGGAAGCTCCCGAAGTCGATGCTGACCTTGGACCATGGGAGTTTGCTTGTCTCTTTGGAGATGACGGGTGCCAGTGCCGGGTCGCCACCCGTGATGGTGCACGAGTGACATTTCCGCACCATGTACTCTACTCAGAAATCCATCACCGGAAACCAGACCTTATTTCGCAGCCAAGCTTTGGTCTTCGCCATCCCTTGATGCCCCACGTGTGCCAGCTGGATAATGCGATCTTGCAGCGCTTTCGGGATCACAATGACATGCCCTCTCAGGACTACTCCCTTTCCTCCTTTGCTCAGCTCGTGTCGGATTTGCCAGAGCGGGTGCCAAACATGGCTATCTTCTGCCCAGAGCGACTGGGCCCCATCCAGGAAGTGGGTCCACCCGTTGTTCAGTAGGGTGTTTTTCACCCTGGCGAGCGTCTCGTCCTCGGCCGTTGCTTAGCAAATCGCCTCTAATGTCATGGCTTTTGGGCATGCCTCGTACGAGACCATCTTCACGAATGCCTCCGAGCATGCTACATCCATCCATTGGCGGGGCTCAAGCGACTGACGGCTCAGGGTGCCGTGAGAGGTAGTCTGCTGGGTTAAGAGCCCCTGAACGGAATTCGACCTTTAAGTTGTACACCTGCAACTGAACAGCCCACCTTTCAATTCTGGGAGGCGCGAGCCTCGATGACCCTGCAAAGAGTTGGAGCAGCGGCCTGTGGTCCGTCACTACCTGGAACTCCTGTCCATACAGATTGAGATGAAAATGAGACACGCTCATTTTATTGCCACGGCCTCCACGGTTTCCATGTTTCCCAGTCATGTTCCTGTAGGAGGACTGCTCCTAGGCCCCCTGGGCTGGCATCTACCACCAACTCCGTGCGTCGCCCCGGGTGGAAGTAGGCTGTCTTTCCCATGAGGGCTGTCTTGATGGAATTGAATGCTGCGTTGGCAGCTACGGTCCATTCCCACGGATGGTCACTGTGGGTAAGGGTGAGAGCGGGTTTGACAGAGAGGCCAGGTTCGGAATGAACCTGCTCAGAACAGGGGTACCCCAATCTGGATAATAAGGAGAGCAGTAGGGGAAAAGAAAGTCAGTAACTCAAAAAATGTAGCTCTACCTTTTCATATATAGGTGGATCAAATAAATCTCACTGGTATGTCACCCATGTTTGGTTGTCAGCAGCCACATCATTTGGAAGAGAGCACAAACAAATAAAAATTTGAGGTTGAAGATAATGTTTTTTATCTTTATTATTTTGGTACAATAGTTCAATTAATGAATCTACAAATAACTCATGTATTAGGGATGAACAACACAGCAAAATTTTTTTGGTAGTGATATATACAAAAAATCAAAGTGGGCCCCCATAGGGGAATAGAAAGAGTATATATACAATTAAATAGCAATCATATTATCAGGCACACCATACATTCATACACAGTCAATCAAAAACATAAAGCATACATTAACTCTTCATTAAAATATTAGTGGATATGCGGAGGGGCAACCTCCTCAAGATATAAAGGTGTCTAAAGTGTTAGACACCACTAGATCAATTAGGGGGATACGCCAGATCAAAACAACGGGACACGCCGACGCGCGTTTCGGTGCAATCACCCACTCAACAGGGTGCCACCTTCTTCAGGGCGTTTTCTCTAATTACAGGGGGCCCAGCTTGAAATTCAGCAGAACCTCGTAAAGGGTAGAGCATCTATAGCGAGGGAGGTGATAGGTAGATCCACTTGAAATAAGTGTCCTTTCACATTGTGCGGCGGAGTCTATAGTCAGTGAATCTTCAGGACTAATGAGAATGCCCCAATATTTGTGGATGGAGACGGTTAACTCCGTTGATAGCTTGAAGCTAGAGGTTAGTGCTACGATGTTCAAGAGGCAACTAAATGCTCGGTGTAATAAATCTTCAGGGCTGATGAAAGTGCCCCAATGTCTGTTGGTGGACACGGTTAGCTCCGGTAATAACTTGAAAGCTTGTAATTGGGGGTACGATATTCAAGAAGCAACTGAATACATGGTCGTATCGCCACGAGTTGAATGGACAATAAAACCTGGGAGCAGCCGCTCAACTGAAGATAAGGATAATTGTCGGAGCGGTGAGGTTGAAACTGAAGGTTAGATTCCTGATGTCTAAAGCCGACGTGGGGCAAAAGAAACGAGGTTCCAGGTGAGAGGTTACCGTAACAGGTAGCCCGTTGTTCAGTAGGGTGTTTTTCACCCTGGCGAGCGTCTCGTCCTCGGCCGTTGCTTAGCCAATCGCCTCTAATGTCATGGCTTTTGGGCATGCCTCGTACGAGACCATCTTCACGAATGCCTCCGAGCATGCTACATCCATCCATTTGCGGGGCTCAAGCGACTGACGGCTCAGGGTGCCGTGAGAGGTAGTCTGCTGGGTTAAGAGCCCCTGAACGGAATTCGACCTTTAAGTTGTACACCTGCAACTGAACGGCCCACCTTTCAATTCTGGGAGGCGCGAGCCTCGATGACCCTGCAAAGAGTTGGAGCAGCGGCCTGTGGTCCGTCACTACCTGGAACTCCTGTCCATACAGATTGAGATGAAAATGAGACACGCTCATTTTATTGCCACGGCCTCCACGGTTTCCATGTTTCCCAGTCATGTTCCTGTAGGAGGACTGCTCCTAGGCCCCCTGGGCTGGCATCTACCACCAACTCCGTGCGTCGCCCCGGGTGGAAGTAGGCTGTCTTTTCCATGAGGGCTGTCTTGATGGAATTGAATGCTGCGTTGGCAGCTACGGTCCATTCCCACGGATGGTCACTGTGGGTAAGGGTGAGAGCGGGTTTGACAGAGAGGCCAGGTTCGGAATGAACCTGCCACAGAAGGTGGCCATGCCGAGGAAACTGCAGACCGTACAGTGCTTCATGGATGGCATTCTGGAAGACCTCGGGTGCAGACGACACCCCCGAAGCTCAGTCTCTTGTACCTCCTGAGGCCGACGTGGGTGGAGAACGTGGTGATGTACCTGCTCCCAGGCTCCAGTTCCAGCTGGTGGTACCCCGCGTTCAGGTCCAGCTTGGAAAACCACTTGGCTCCGTTCATGTACGCCACGATGTCATCCATGGTGGGGGTAAGATGACGTTCCCTTTTGACTGCTACGTTTGGGAGCCTCATGTCCACACAAAGTCATATGGCTCCCGGCTGTTTTAGCTTGGGGGCCCTGACCAATGGGGACACCCACGGGGTGGGGCCTGACACCTTTTCAATGACGTCGAGGTCCTCGAGTTTCTTCAGTTCTGCCTCTACTTGCGGGCGGAGGTTGAACGACACCCTCCGGCGTCTCAGGGCCGTAGGCCTCACGGTGGGGTCAACGTGGAGCTTGAACTGTTTTCCTTTCAGTTTCCCAAGCCCTGTAAATAGTGCCGGGAATTCGTGCAAGATGGCATCAGCGTGGGAGTCGTGAATCTGATGAGTGAAGAAAACCAGCCCGTGGTCTTCTACGGTGTGGCAGCTGAGAAGGGTGCCTTTCCTCCCTTCTGTGATGTGGAATCGGGCCCTCATGATGTGTTTGTTGCTGGTGACTTCAGCCTCGATGACCCCTCTAAGGGCGAGAGGGTGCGTACCTCCATAGGTGTAGATCTGGGCCTTGGTAGGTGCAAGAGGGGGTCGTGGTGACAGCTGCTCGTACTGCTCTGAGTCCATGACATTGACCGATGCACCCGTATCGATGAGTGTCTGGACTGCAGACCCTCCAACCAGGACAGAGCACATCGGCGGTGGCCTTCAGTGTTTGTCCGACCTGCTGACGAAGGATATGACAAACACCTCATCGTAATCTTCTTCGAGCGCGAGGCAGCGCCCTGCGTCAAGTCGTCTTCCTGCGATTGTGCATCGTTGAGCAACACCTGGTGTAGAAGTTGCGTCATTCCTCGATGCCTGGCATATGTCTGTTGAGACCGGCTGCTTCTGCACACCTTGGCGAAATGATTCACGTTCCTGCAGCGGGAGCACGTCTTCCTTTTTGCTCCGCACACTGCCGTCGGCGGGTGTTCCACATTTGCTGCACGCCCCACTCGTAGACGGTCGCAGTGCAGGGCGAGCCTTACTTGGGTGCCGTTGTATGGCCTCGACTCTTTCTTCCTTAATGGGTGCGTACTTCAGTGTCTGTGGCGCTGCGGCGGTTCTATGCAGGGCAGCTTCAATTTTGCCCGCCCGTGCATCTGAGAGTTTGTGGGACCTGGCCAGGATGAGGATCTTGTCAAGAGAGATACCCGGTTGCCGAAGGATCAGTTTCCTTAGCAGCGCTGAGCGGCATCCCTGGATGACTTGGCCGAGTATTTCTTCCCTCTGGTCCCTGAAGGCGCAGGTGCCCGTCAGCCTGCGTAAAACAGGTCCATGGACCTTGCGTTCAACTGTGACGCCTGCCTGAACTTGAAACGCTCGAAGTCAAGGTTCAGCTGAGGGTCGAAGTGCCTGTTGAATGCGGCAACCGCCGTTTCATAGTCATCATTCCCTGTGTTGGGCAGTGTCTCGAAAAGGTCATAGATCCCCGCGCCGCCATGATATATGAGCAGCGACCTTTTCACAGCGCCGTCTGTTTCTCTAGTGCCCCTGAAATAATGATTCAAACGTCCGATATGCGCCTTCCAATGTGGGGCCGCCGTTGCAGGGTCAGCGGTCTAGCTGAAAGGCGGTAGTGGGGAGACGATTGCGTGGCTGTGACCCGGGGGCGGAGCAATCTCCCCTCTGTGCGATCCGCCAGCTCCGGCTTGCTGGCCAGCTGCGCCTGCAGTCGACGGGTGCTCATGGCATAGGCGTGCTCGGGCGCAGTGCCGGCGCTATGGGTCTTGAATACCTCGTGTGGGTTGGCGTGCAACCGCGTTCTTGGCAGGTTTGAGGAGGGGCGATGCATCAGATCTTCCTCCTTAGTTAAGGTGGCTCTGAAATGCTGTGGGCTGTGTGGTCACTGAGACGCTCCCCTGGAGGCCTGGCTTTCTGGTTGTGTGCTGCGCTCAGATTGGGTGAGTCTTGTAGGGCCTGCTGGGCCCGGGGGGCTCCCTCAGATGCGAGCTGCAGGTGTAATGAGAGCCTGTGGTCACTGGAGGCCTGCTGGGCGTAACCAGCTCCCGCTGCTGCAGATGGGAGGGGCAAGGGCCACCTGGGGCACTCCTCCTGCCCCTGCCTGTCACTCAAGGCCTTGCATACTGCCGCGTGCCGCTGGTGTGCCTCTTCAATATTCACCGCGCGCACCGCTGTCTTCAGCACACTCCCGGTGACTCCGGGAGACATGTGGGTGGGTGAAGGACGTGTGCGCTGTTCCCGGCAGAACGTGAAGGCGGCACGGAGCGCGGTGCCGCACGGCCAGGGTATTGCGTGGCCGTGCCGGGCAGCACCAGACGCTTGGAGGCGAGGTGAGAGGCTCAACGGCGGCAGCAGCGCAGGGCACAGGAACCACAGCCCAGGCCGCCGACAGCAGAGACTTGCTGTTCCGTGGATGACGGAGCGTCGCGGGTGGGCTCCAGGGGCTCCGTAGCAGGCAGAGTCGGTGCACTGGGGTAAGACCGGCCTTGTTGCCAATGTAGCACAGCGGGCGCCCGGGTCTAACGGGGCCTAAATAGCGCTATAATTAATGCACACCACACAGTTGGCTTTAGTCTGGCAGGAAGACCCGGAGCGGTCTTTCGCCGTTTATTATATCTCCTCATGTCGAGCCCGTCTCGAGGAGTGTATGCGGGATACATTGTATAGGAGAGACCGGGTGGCTCTCTACAGACCTCTTGTTAGTTTAGCATTTTTAATTTCCTCCCAGTCCTAAGCCTGTATTGGAAATTCAGTTTTGTGAAGGGGTCCCTTTTGTGTATTTAGCTATATTAGCGTTTTTTTAACCACATGGTATTGTTTCCCCTGTGGATGGTTACAGTGTGTCTGGATCGTTGGACTTTTGCCTTTTTCACTGATTTCCTTGTTGGGGGTGCACGTGGTGGCACTTTGGCAAGATGGAGGCTTTGAAAACATATGGATTCTCTGATGAAGAATTTATCAACCTGATTTGTAATGCCTCAAGTCTAGATAAGAGAGTGGTGGTGTCCTAACTGAATAATAATGATTGGACAAAATTACTTAACATGAAGAAAAATGCTAAAAGAATGGAGTCCCATGCACAATTTATGTAAGAGTGCCTTAGAGCTTGAATTATTCCCTCAGGATTAGGGCTTAGAAATGTACCTGAGCTATTTGTTGACATAAAGAAGGTTTTGGAAAGATGGTCTCAAATTGCCAATGGATGTGCTAGGGATTGAATGATCCTTATTGAATTACTGCTAGAGAAGTGGTGATAGTTCTGAATCAAGAGATTGCAGAATTTGAAGAGAAATTATGAACTATGAACACACTGGAAGAAGCAAAGTCAAAACTAGATGGAAAAACACAGAATTAACCAGATTTGATGACTACTTCATTAAGAAAAGACTGACAAAAAGATTACATGTGTACAACCAGTGGATATGCTTCCAGTTCTGCACATCTATAAGTAGGTTATTTATATTTTCATGCCCATTTTAGAGCTCATCAAATCACAAGGGTGCTCCCATGGAGCTGCAATACCCACCCACCTTGGGTATAAGTCCACTAGACCCGCAGCTGCAGTCTAGACCAAAATGTCCAACATAAGCACCAAAGCACACCGACTGCTTGACATAATCTTGAGAGAAGCCTTGAGAAAGTCCAGGAGGACGAAACACGCGTCGGCTGCCGTTTTTTGTCAATAATGGAATAAATTAGAATTACCTGATACGTCAACTGCAGTGGATCACTTATTAGAAAATCGTCAATGGAACTTCAATAATTGGTTGTGTTTTCTTCTCTGTACTACTAACTGAGGATAAAAGTAACAGAATTTTGGTGTGCTTTGGTGCTTAGGTTGGAAATTAAGAAAAGATATTAGGTGTATACGCAGGACAAAGCTTGCCCCTACTTGACCCCTAATCATTATCAAGACTGGAATCTGGAACCGAGGAATCAGGAACAGATGGTAAAAGAAAGTGAAAAGTTTTAACCTTCTCTGATGCAATGCCGACGGACTTAGAAGGGGACAGTTCAGGGAGGTTGGAGCTATCCATGAGTAATCACCCCAATGGCAGACAGACCTATGTGGAGAACTACAATCAACTACCATCTCCTATTTTACCACGTGGAATCGATTCCAAAGGCAAGACAGAGGGAGATATTATGAGCAGGACCCTCAATATCAGAATCTCAAGATGCGGAATCAGCAATGCAGGAGACCGTAGGAAACACTAATGTGGATAAAGCCATATCTATCTTCAATTTGCCATCTTCAGAAGTAGGAAAGGTGGAAGCCCAATTATTAGCTAAAGGGCTATCATTTGTCTTTCCTTTGTCCCCATTAAAAGGGTTAACATGTTTAAACTAAACAAGGAGGGACGTGGTCAAGATGGCAGAGCAGTGAGTCGCACTGAATTGAGCTCCTGCCCGCCGCCCGCCGTTTCACCGCATCTCCGGGCTGATAGCGACACCACAGAGCCCGGCGGAGCTCCTCTGACTGGCGCCAACAACGAGATGCCCCTGGGGTGACCCTGTAGCCCCGGCCCTACGGTCCAGCGGGCGCTGCCTCCTCGAGGCCTGTTCCGGCCGCGCCGCCTCTGCTCCTGGGCGCGCGCGGCGGTTGGGCCATGCCGGCGGTGGTGGTCTCAGTAGCCAGGGACCCGCCCTTCCTCCCTGCCTAGGGGCGCTGCACCCCAAAATTCATCCAGGCGGGGGGCCGCCGGAGCGGAGTGGGGAGCATTGTCGCCGACAACCCTGATGCAGCGGCGAGCGGCCTAGCGGGCCTGTGGATCCTCGGACTGGTGTAGTGGGCTGCTGGCCGACGGCCCTTGGGGCTGGCGCTGCGGCTGGAGTGCGAGGAGGCAGCAGACTACATAGAGGCGGCCTGACCTCGGGTTAGGGACTGTCGAGAGGCCTGCACCAGCGCCCGCCTTTGGCCCCCTGGACTCTGGGCTCGCTCCCCTGCTACTCCCCCCTACCTGAACCGGCTCAGCCCCACACCCTAACTGCACACACTGGCGCTGCGGAGGAATTCTTGGAGCCGCCCCGCTCTGCTCCTGCAGGACCCTGCCGCCCCTGAGCTGGACATTTCTTGACACCACCGAACTCCGTCTGCGGGGCCTTGCTGGCGCCCTTTGATCCCCCTCACTCCTCTGCTGCAGGGTGCTGCACCTTCGGCACCGCTGCGCAGGATAGGGAACGGAGGAAGAAGACGTCTGAGAGGCACACTTGGGCGCCCCCTGCACCACGCCCAGTGGGCCCCGTGGTGACTGGTGGACTGGCCGCGCGGCTGCCGGCCGGGACGGCGGATCTTGTATGTTGATCCTCGGCTGCCACCTCCTTCGCCCCTTGGAGCCCTCCTTGCCTGGCTACTGAATTGGGGACATGGGCCCTACACTTCCTCTGGCGAGTTCGGGCCGCCGCTGCGGTGGGGCCCTTGGACCTTTTTGGAACCCTTCCTCCCTCGCATGGTACGCTGAGTCGCTGTGGGGGTGCCTCCGCGATCAGGGGCGTCTCACCGGCTATTTGGCCCCCCTGGTCTTGTTTGGCGCTCCCCGGCCGGCCGGCCGGCTGCTGCACTGGTGCTCGTTGACCACAGATGGCCCCTACCAAAGCATCGAAAAGTAAGCCCCTGAAGGACATCTTTGGCCGCTCCCACTCTATACCCAACATGGCTAGTGCCACTGTCGGCAGCTCCCCACCGGCCGCCGCGACGCCCACCGGCGGGGAGCCTATCACCAAGGCCTTCCTCGAATCACTATTCGCTACCCTCCGTGACGACCTCCAGACGGTGAAGAAGGACCTTACCGCCGTAATAAAGGACATACGCCGTGACGTGGACAGTGTAGGTGAGAGGGTGGCGGTGCTGGAAGACCGCAGTGACCATACCGTAACGGAGCTCTCTGACCTCCAGCAGGAAGTCGTGCGGATGCACGAACAGCACCTGGACATCCAACTACACCTGGAGGATTTAGAGTCCAGCTCCCGCAGGCACAACGTTCGCATTCAGGGAGTTGGCTACTCCGCACCTGTTCAACCACATCTTGGGTAACCCGCCTGGCACCAAAATCGTCCTTGACAGGGCGCACAGGGTGGGCCCACCTCCAGCGAACAATGCACCACCGGCCGACATCCTTATCTGCGTTCAAGACTTCAGAACGAAGGAGGCCATCCTCACTAAGGCGAGAGCGCAGCACCCCCTTCATTTCCAGGATCAATCGCCTCTGCCTTTCCAGGATCTATCCCCGATAACCCTGCAGCGCCGCCGGCAGTTTCGCCCGGTGATGGACCATCTCCGCCAGGCTGGGACCTCCTACTCCTGGGGCCATCCTTTCAGGCTCATATTTCGCCACGATGGCAAACTGATCCAATCAAGATCCCTGTCTGAGGCATGCCGCATCTTGGGGATTACCCCACTGAGTGAAGAGGATGAAGACCGCTCCAGCGCGCATTCGGGACCCGAGACCGCGCTGTCGGGGTGGAGGTGGCCTCACGGGAGGCGACGAAACAGGCGGCCAGACAAAGCCGAAATTACCAGGGGACAGCGAGCAGCCCTTGATGGGAGCGTTAGCTGGGTCCCCCTCTGGAGCCTCCTGAGACATTTCAACAGTCTGTTATGACTTTAAGGCGGGCGGAGGGCGGCGGGTGGGGCCAGAGCCTCTTTCTTTCTGACCACGAAAGGACCCCATTACGGTGTTAATCTGGTCATCTAGCGATGACGGACTTCTATTGTTGTGTATACTGGGGTTTTGTTTAGATGTCCCAGCCTTCCGCTGGACATGGTTTGATTGTTTTTTTTTTTTTATTTGGGTTTGGGATTCCTCGTCCACTGTCCCGGTATCTCCTTTGCCCCCCCGAGCGGGCTGGGCTCCTGATTTCCTCCCTAGCCGCCTGCGGTTCCAGCTGCCTCTGACAATTGCCTGTGTAGCCTTCTTTCATGTCATATCCTCTAGATGCCTCCCTATACACTTAAGGTTCTCACCTAGAACATGCGGGCCTCAACAACTCCGTCAAACGAAGTGCGGTTCTCTCCTGCCTGGAGCACACCAAAGTGGACATCTGTCTCCTTCAGGAAACTCACCTCTTAGCCTCAGACTGTCACCGGTTGAAATCCCGTCTGTTCCCGATACAAAAGTTTTCCTCCTGCCCTACCAAGTCAGCAGGGGTGGCCATATTGGTGTCTCGGTCATTCCCGGGTAGGATACTTCATAAGGCGGCGGAGATTAGAGGGCGGCTTCTCACATATCACGGATGGGGAGTATATGCTGCTTACCATAGATGCCGAGAAGGCCTTCGATCGGGTTCATTGGCCCTATCTGGAGGGGGTTCTCTCGCAGGTGGGCTTGGGGGAGAAACTACGCAACTGGATCCTCAACTGCTACCGGTTCCCTGAAGCTACTGTTAGGGTTAATGGCCATACCTCTTCCCACTTCCTTATCACTCGAGGTACCCGGCAGGGTTGCCCGCTTTCCCCCGTTTTATTTGCTCTGTATATGGAGCCCCTTGCCCTACGAATTAAAAGTAACCCTCTCATCACCGGTATTAAATTCGGTGGGGATGTGCACACCATCAGTCTTTATGCAGACGACATCCTGCTTTCCTTGTCCCACCCAATCCCCGCCTTACGGGCGCTATTCGCTGAAATGCGCTCCTTCGCACTGGCGTCGGGATTTAAAATCAACCTGACCAAATCGGAGGCACTTAATCTTTCCCTGTCGCCGCCCACCTTATCCCACCTTCAAGCCGAACATTCCCTTCAATGGTCCTCCACATCGGTTCCCTATCTGGGGATACATTTGGGCCCCACCATCTCGGCCACCGCCGATATCAACTATACTAATCTGCGCTCCCTCATACGTAAAGAACTAGGGCGCTGAAAACACGGTTTCCTCTCCTGGCTCGGAAGGATCAGAGCAATTAAGATGACTATCCTGCCCAGATTCTCTACCTTTTCCAAACCCTGCCGCTTTCTCCACCGAAGGGCTGGATCAAGCAGACGCAATTCCAAGTTAGCACAATTTATTTGGCAGGGCCGCAAACCCCGGTTTAAGCACACTGTAGTGATACTTCCACCGGAGGAGGGGGGAGTGGGGGTCCCCGATGTTCAGTTGTACTATTATGCTACCCAATTGCGGTATCTTGTTGAGTGGAACCGTCTGGAATCCAGGAAAATCTGGCTATTCCAAGAAAAAGCAGTAGCTGCCACTCCTCTGCAGCCAATCCCGTTCTTACCCAGGTGTAATAGACCACCCAATTGCTACGCCTCTCATTACACTCACCCGCTCATGGATGCATGGGATCACACCAGTGTCCGATACCACTTGACTACCTTCCCCTCCTCCCTCACCCCGTTATTCGATAACCCAGACTTTCAGCCCGGTTCCGAGATTGGCGCGTTCTCCACGTGGAGACCCACAGCATGTCGCTCCCTTGGCCACCTGTTTCACCCAGATTGGATAATACCCTTCACACAACTTAAAGCTGAGTACGGCATAGTAGAGACGGAACTGTTACGATACTTACAACTCCGCCACTTTGCCCTACACTCGCAGGTCTGACCTAATGCCCAACGCTTCCTCACCACCTATGAAAAATGGCTCTTAACTCGCACATCCGACAAGAAACTTATATCTGACCTCTATAAGCTGCTGTTATCGAAGGGCAAACACACCGATAACACGGGCCGCGAGCGCTGGGAGCGAGAACTGGGCAGAACACTGACATACAAGGAGTGGGAGGGTATTTATTACAGGGCCAGACACTCAGCCTACCACTCGGGACTCACGGAGACACTAACCAAACTAGTTACCTACTGGTACTACACACCTGAGCGGCTTCACCACTGGGATTCCCGGCAAAGCGCTACATGCTGGAGGGGCTGCGGGGGGCCCGGGAATCTAACTCACCTATTCTGGGAATGCGAACACATCCAAGCCTACTGGAAACAGGTTCTCGACGACATAGCTACTCACCTGGACACACAACTCCCGAGATTTCCAGCATTCATTCTACTGGGCCTCCCTAACCCCCTTACCTATCCCCTTAAATCCAGAAGGGGTCGCCTGATAGCGATTGCCATAGGCTCTGCCCTCCAGAACCTACTGGCCCTCTGGCGTTCCCCCCAAGCCCCTACCATCACGGGGTGGCTACACCGCTTATGGCACGTACTGGGGATGGAGAAGTTATCGCTTACACTTAAGGGGAAAGGATCAAAGTTTCAAGAGCTTTGGCAGCCCTTTCTCTCCCTTCTCACTCCGGAGTTTTGTGAATTATCCTGTCCCAGGTACCTCAGGCTCCTCCGTCTATCGGATCCACCGCAACCAGATCCCCGAGGCTAACCATCGATATTATGTCATTGACTCCTTTCCCAATTTAATTTCCCAGTGGACGAGGAATGGGGTGGAGGGAGGTGGGGGGTAGAATAGGTTTCCTTTGTTGTTTCTCCTTTTCGTTTTCCTTTGGACTTATTCCGCTCTTATCACCGATATGTCTCTATTGCAGCGGTTCTCCGCTTCCAATGTCGTACTGCCTTCAAGGGGCGGACAGTCCTGTTTGTTATGATTGAAATTTAATAAAAGATGTAAACCATAAACTAAACAAGGATGCTCATTCTTTTTTCGGGGATATACATACTCTACGCGCTCCAATACATTTTTCATGCATCATGTGAGGGAAGGTGGCGACATAAATCAATCGGGGTGCAAATCTCCACCTAAATTCACAGCATATTTGAATATGGTGGGACCAGTTTTTATCTGTATATAACAGCTGCAAAGAAAGAGCAATCTGCTCATTCTCCTCGTTGCGCAATCTGGCGTTTGGATTTGTGAGTTTGATTGCGAGCTGGGCGGCCCTCTCTACAATGGTCTTGTGGCTTTTGGATGAAACATTGTGGCCGATCTCAGCTCAGAAGAACTTGCTACTCATCATTAGCACCTCCAACTCCTTCATATTGTGTATCAGAAACTTTTGGAATTCTGAGGGTAACATGTGCTTGGTCCTTTTATCACTACCATAACCAATGTTTGGCATCAGGATCTGGCCCTTAAACCGCCTGCGCACTCTGTTATCAATACCTCTTGGTTTGCGCCAGATATGCTTAATCTTGATATAACGATCAGACTGGTTACAAATGAACTTCTTGGTTCTTTTCTTAAGAATCTTCAATTTGACAAAAAGGTCTAAGGGCAGCCATGATTGCGGCTCAAAAATGTCCACCTGCTACGTAGAGAGGTCAAAGGAAGATGATGGGACCAGAGGTAGCGTCTTTGAAAAGGCCATACTCAGAGACCTGGAAAAAGCTACAAAATCCATACCCTCAGTAAAGCCCAACCTATAGAGAGAAGAAAGCCAAGCCTTAATAAGACTACAAAGTAACCCCAATGTCATAGTCAAACCCTGTGACAAAGTGGGCAGTATTGCCCTTTTTGACAAAGTCCAAAGCATGCAGGCAGTAAGAGAACATTACCAGAGGCAAGCAGACAAGTATTCGTGACCCTTGAGAGAAGGATACGCCGAATGATGTACAGGGCCTTGGAAAATGGGCATATCTGTAAAAAATAGCATGAATTTCTTAACAAAGAAATCCCAGTTATTCCAGCTTTGTATGAAATACTGAAAACACATAAAAACGTGGCTGACCCCCACTAAGACCGATTGTGTCATCTATCAATGCCCTGACAGCAGGAGCGGCCGGTGTAGGTAAGAGCAGGGTGGGATGGAGGGGGGAGTCAGCAGAAGGCGACAAGGGAAAATAGTATTTAAAAAAAGCAAACTACTTACCTTGTGCTTGCTGCATCACTGACTCTGCGATGCGGCTAGCGCAAGGTAAGTGTTTTTCTTTACATTTACCTTGTGCCCTCCACGCGCTTACCTGCACCGGCCGCACCTGCCTGACAGAACCATTATCCAAATTTATGGATGCATATCTGTGTCCATTAGTCAAATCATTTCAGTCGTATATTAGAGACATGGGAGATCTCATTGGCAAGATAGAGAACAGTCCATATAATGAGAACAGGGAATTTCTAGTAGCTCTCGACATAGAAGCACTGTATACTGTGCCTCAGAAAGAAGCAATGGAGATGGTTGAGATGCTACTAGAAAAACCCTGAGGACCAGAACCAACCATTTAATTAATTCCTATTGTTTGGAGATGGTTCTCTTTAACAATTTCTTTTAATTCAATGGTCAAATCTATTATGAGGTGAAAGGGACTTGCATGGGGGCATCGTGTGCCCCCAGCAAACC
The DNA here is from genome assembly GCF_964204655.1 of Triturus cristatus. NCBI lineage: Eukaryota > Metazoa > Chordata > Amphibia > Caudata > Salamandridae > Triturus > Triturus cristatus. The sequence continues at coordinate 736,674,346 of NC_140592.1, forward strand.
GAACATTTACATGGGCATGTATGAAGAGCAGGATATATTCAATGACCTTGCGCCCTTTTCGGAGAATGTAGAAAGCTGGGTCAGGTTCATTGATGATATTTTCTTTATCTGGTCTGGAGAGAAGGAACAACTGGGTGAATTCATTTTGTGACTCAATGCTAGCAATAGTAAAAAAAAATACAGCAGACACTGAGTGGAATTTTTTGACATATGGATTGTGGGAGGACAAGACCTTATAGAAGTAGCACGGTATAGGAAACCGACAGCAAAAAACACCATTCTTCAATTTGAAAGTTTCCATCCTAATTGCCAGAAAGACTCTGTTCCTTTTGGGGAATTTCTACGGATAAGACTTCTCTCATCACACCTTACATGAGACTTGAAAGCACCAGGACCCGCAAAGCAGAGGAGTGCGCCGCAAACATGACTAGGCCACAGGTGCGCTACTGAATGCACCAGACACATGAAGCGGTGCAAGCCACAGGTCGGCAATACTGCGATGACTCACTCTTAAGTGTTCCTACAGTAGTGGAAGAGCCCTTCACCACAAACTTCTGTCTTCCTAGCAGTGGCCTCCCCACTCCCTGGGACTGGTACTCGTTTGGAGGCTGGGGCAAATAAGCCTCAACACGCTGCTTCCACCTGAGACATAAATATCAGCGGGGGTAGCTAATCACTCACACCCCCGACTCCTTGGAAGAGACCAAATACTGGCACACACTCCTCAGAGGCCTTGCAAAGCAACTCAGACTCTGATACCCAATCCAAGATGGTCCACTGGGGCCAGTAGCAGGCGCCAAGAACGGCAGATGATCTATTATTACAGGACCGCCCGGCAGCGAGTCAGGTGCTTGGGGTTGCTCCAGCTACACTGGGCAGGTACTGAGGGGGCATGCATCCATGGGTTAAGGTGGAACAAAACCCGTGTGACATTGATTTGGATTCAGGCGAAGGGCAGAGGGGGCTACTACCAAGTGCGGTCTCCGAATCCCCCTATTTCGTCCATAGTTGACCACAATATGGGAGAACAGACAATATTTCTTACCCAGATTACTGTTGTATGACGGATGGCGGTTGCCTTTCTGCCTTTGGAAGAGGGAGTTTAGATTATTGTTATGTATATGCCTGTCCTGGACACTGCTCTATATACAAATTTGTATTAATTGCATTTGGCTGGGTGGTTGCCCACTGGCTACCTTCACATGTGAAGAAACAGTGTGACAGGGAGGTGGAGTGAGATCTCCCCCCGCCCAACCCGGCAAATAGCTACTAATTCCTCACCTGGTATGTGAGGGGTATGACCACACCATCCAAAAGGCACAATTTTTTTGCATACCTCAAAATACAGGCAGGGGTGAATATGTCTTTCTTGCTGGAGACACATATAGTAAATAACGAGATTGCTAAATTAAAACAAAGGTGGAGGGGTCAGATCTATGCCATGGGATCTCCTCCTATGCCAGGGTTTCCTTAATCTGGATAAGGGCTGGCACACCATTTGAGCCAATGTCCTCACATATAGACAGTGACAGCCGATATGTGATCCTACAGGTAAGACTTGATCGGGTCTCCATACTGCGGAGTAACATTTATGCTCCCATCACAGGGCAGACCCCATTTCTCACCTCTCTCTGGCACCAATCCTATCCAATAAGGTTCAGTTGGCGTGGATACTTGGGGGAGACTACAACTGTGTGGTGGAAATTAGTGCTGACTGCTCCACCCCACCACACTCTGACTCACCTACGGTCCGCTTAGCAGATGACTTTGAGGCCTAGTTGGCTCATTGGGGACTGAGGGATGCCTGGAGAATATGGAAGTAGAACCGCAGGTACTACTCCTTCTACTCCCTTGTCCACAACTTACATGTTCTGCTATACATGATACTAAGCTCCCACAGACTCACTGATACGGTCACAGATGTGCAATATCTCTGCCGCACCGTATCAGATCATAACCCCCTACCACTATCCCTGTGTTGGGGCCGACAGACAACTCGATACCAACGAGGAATCTGCTGGGTACGACTTCTGCAAGGAAGCTCGCTAGAGGACACTGTCCAAGAATTCTTTACTCATAACAAATGCACTATAGGCTTACAGGGCACTGAATGAGAGGCCTTCAAAGAGGTGTTCAATGGGCATTATATAGGACAGGGAGTGGGGGGTGAGGAAGGCACTAGAATCTCAGATCACAGCTATAGAGGAAGCCATCATCATCATAAACTTTTTTCCGATCATATAGATCTTATAAAGTACTTCTCACAGGATACATACAAACATAACAATCATAATTAGAAAATACTTTTAAAAAAATGATAATAATAATAAAACACAGTGTTGCCTCCCTACAAACACGGGGGCAGATGACCTATTGGCAGCATGATACGACATAACATAGCTATATGGGACGTTACCCTGTCAAATAATGTAGTCCCATAGAGGCACAATGGTTCCTAGAGCAACATGCATGCCATTCACCTTTAAATGAGCAATAAAACAAGGTCGGCGACCCAGCCCATACATAAATATTTAAAAGGAAGGGCCTAACGCCTAAAAACATATATCTCAATAAATACAATAGTAAAAAGCCATCACACAATATTAAATGAGAAATACCACACAATATACTTCGGACGTCTAATCCATAGGGTCATCAGAAATTTTGCTAAGCTGAATACCACAACTCTCTTTGTGTCAGTGCTAAGAATTCTGAGCACTTCAAGATGGTGTCTGGAACGGTAAACATCATTTACAACGCACGCGTTACAATGCGTGTCATTACAACAAATGTTTTACAACGCGAAATCCATTACAACGCATGTCATTACATCGCATAATCCATTACAACGCATTCCCCAAAGTGACGCCCCAGCGGAGTTAAAATAGTAATTGCGTTGTAATGGATTATACGTTGTAATGACATGCGTTGTAACGATATGCGTTGTGATGGATTTTACAATGTAAAAAAATTGTTGTAATGACACGCGTTGTAACGCGTGCGATGTAAAGTGTCATATTCGTCTGGAACCAATTCAGCTACATAGAGAGACAATCCACTTGGACCTCAAATTCTTGTAGTAAGGGCAGAGGAATAATAAATGATCCAGGGATTCGGGTCCTCCTTCACATGCTGGACACAGATCAAGTGGGGCTTGGGTTCGCCATCTACTACAGAACATCCTGGTGGGGAGTGTCCTGTATCTAAATTGAAGAAACAGTTTTCGTGCAATATCTGGAACAATTTCATTAATAGTGTGTTCATATTGGGGGTAAGGTTTAAAATCTATGAACACTAAAGTGAGCGATTCCTTAGATTTGGTCACACTTTCTACGAAAATGAATTCGCAGTAGATTTCTTTAACCCAGACGCTGGATATCAGGGACATCTTCTCCGGAAAAGTCCAGTATGTTTCCAACCCCAGTTTCCTCAGAAGTGCCCTAAGGGAACGTAAACAGGGAATTTTACTAACACAAGGGGATAGGATAAGATAGAGGATGCTATCCATGAGCTGGAGGAAAGGGGACATTTGGGGAAGCCCGTTAGGGAGGCTCTCCAAGCACAGAGGAGAAGGCATGCAGCGATACAGGAGAGCCTCCCCACCTACTACTACTGCGAATATACGACATTGACCCACACGGAGGGTGGCAGGGTTGGGAAAGTTGTTAGCATGGCTCACATTTAAAAAGAAAAAAAAATCCCCAGTCACTAGCATCAGAACACCATCAGGTGATATAGTACACACCCAACATGAGGTGCATGAGGAAGTTGTACTTTACTGTGCAGACCTACATGCCCGCACATGGGAACCATGAAACTCAACATTATCTCTTTCTAGAACAGGTCAGACCTATTCATGATACCAGCAACCGCGGTCCGTGCAGGTAAGAGCGGTGGTGCCCTGTGGGGGGGCAGTTGTGGGGGGTATATCGACTTACGACCAAGGAGGGAAAATTAATTATTTATTTAATTTTCTCTCGCGGGTGTATGTTGAAATACCCCCCCACCGGGCCCCACAGCCCCACCGCTCTTACCTGCACGGACCGCGGCTGGATACCAGAGACTTAGAAAGGCATTGGAGGGCCCTAAAACTGAGAATTCAATAAAAGTTGCCTTGAAGACCGTAGCAGGTAACAAGAGACTGGGTAATGATGGGATACTGGCTGAATTCTAACAGCTATACACCCCTATCCTAGCTCTGTGCATGGCAGACATGTACCAGGGAGCACTTACAAAGGGAACTATGCTGGCGACAAACAGAGAGGCACTGATGTGTCTGTACTCAAACCGGGAAGGGAGGCGCTAGATGTATCCTCCTACAGGCCCCTGTCCATCACAATTTCTAATCTATGGGACACTGACATGGTCTCTACAGACTATGTGGGAAGGCAACCATACTGATCCCAAAAAACATGATGTCCAACAGGTTTTACTAACGTTGGCAGGGGACACAAGCTTACATCTTGGCTATACAAATCACTACAGATGATGACTGCAAACTCACTGTCAAAACAGATGAATTGCTGGGAGGGAGTAATAGTACAAGAACTGAGAGACAAAGAGTAAGAGTAAGTTATCCAGAAACATTAGATTTTGATATACACAATTCAACTATCTGCATACCACATACCTCACAGACGTAACACAATTGTCCTGACAATGAACAAAAAATGCCCCAGATTCCACACAACAGACACAGTCTTTATACACATGACATGGACGTGCCCATACATGGTCAGATTCAGGCGAGAAGCCACAACAGTCCTTAAGAAAACAACAGGGGTGAAACACATGCAGTGACTCTAGAGGCCTGAAAAGTGCAGTCCTGAATTATGGAATTAGGTTCGGTTATGGCTTGAGCCACAGTGATGCACTGGAGATCATCCGAGGGACCCCCATCCCACTGGAGGAAGGAAGGCCACAGATGGGCAAGAGCTGAGGGTACGGCCCTCCAAACCAAAGAATGCTGGGGGTTCTGTAAGTACCCAACTGCAGACCACTGAAATGAACTAACAGACTGATTTGAAGAACCCGAAACACAACCTTAGAGTAATCCCACTGGCCGTGAACAGCCAGAAAGGGGTCGGCGGGAGCAGCACTATCTAAGAAGTCACCTAGAACTGAACCATGTGAGATGGCCTCGATAGTCAGCAGCTATCAACGAGCACCGTGAGCCCAACACCTAGTACAGTGTAAACCCAAACAGTGCTGGGCTGAGCAAAAAGTATTATATTATGAGCCTTTTTCAGTTCAAATATAAAAAAAACGTATTGCTGCCGCATACAGTTTCTCCCACAGAACCCACCAACGGCATGAGCTGTGACTGTCATTGAGGAGAGACAGGTCACCTCCTGGGATGTCTTACCATACATATGATAACTGTGAAACTTGTAACACATGAAACTAATGTGTACAATGTATAATTAAAAAGACAATTAATAAAGAAAGTTAGAAAGCAACTGAGTGTGCATTTAGACTATAAAAGGGAATTTTCCAGTGCATCTGCCAAACCACTGGAGCTTCGATATACAAGAAAGTTGTGTCTCACAGTACTAATTTGTTGCTAGCTGAAAAACCATAAAGTATGTGTCTGTCTCTCACACCTTTTTAACGACCACACTGCGAAGCACTATGTCCCATAACAGGATAACAGTACCTTTGTGGTCATCAAGCCTGACAAGGAAACACATGCCACACAGGATCAAAAACAAAGACAACACCCTTCCAAAAACACACCTACATGGCACAGCTTGCTGCCCATATACGCAAGCACTGCTGTGCCCCACACAGGGTAAATAAGCATTATATGAATGTTTCAATACACTACAATACAACATTACAATGAGGTGATGCCTCACCATGTCTAAGAAGGAAGGGGAGATGAATAACACAAGTGATGATGATGGTGATGAGGCAGAAGGGGGCATGATTAACATTGACAGAATGCTAATGCCATTGCCACCAGAAACCACATCTTTGCTAATAAATTCTGAACTGGCCTACATTACCAACCTGAACTCTGCCCTCAAGACACCCCTCATGTCTGTGAGGGCAGTCAAGGAGAAAGCAGAGTTTAAGTATGTTCAAGACACTTTCTCCAAGCCATCCAACCACTACACGAGCTCCAGCTTTTTGAATTATAAGATATAATTAACATGTATGTGAAAAAAGCATTGAACCTGTAACAGCATTACCTCTTATGGCTGTCCTTTGTGTAGTAGAGCCAAAGATTATCTCTGAAAGGTACAGTAGGCCTGATACCGCAAAACAGATCCCTGACATATTGTCCAATGTGGGAATGCAATCTACTCTAACTAGTCTAGATGTAAACTCCTTTTGTTTCTGCTCTTTGAAAAGGAAATAGGCTTATGCAGTCTCTGGACAGTCATGAAACTAAGTGGAGTCACTATGCTGGGTAATCAATCTAGGGGAACGTCGCAAATAGGGTAATCTGATTTCCACTCACCCTCTCTCATGCTAGGAAGAACTCTCCTATTTGACCCCCAGGTCGTGCCACTTTCAGTCCTCCCTATGGAAGGTAGGGACCAATATCCTATCCAAATGCATTCATTCCACTGAGGTAAATAAAGTGTTACATTTACATAGAGGACCTTCTATATTCTTCTAATGTATTGGAATTTTGATAATGAAGTGCCTAACACCTTTAGTGGTTGTTGAGTATGTCCTATATCTGAAAAGGTAATCTTGTAAGGAAATTTCTCCACCTAAGAAGGATTCATACTTGCACAGCCCAGACACAAACAGATCTGCTTTGCATTTCAGAGCTCTGTTTCTGCAAATCTATTCTGCAAAGTATACTTGCCTTCACATGCTTCATTCAGGTTTGAGATTTTGCGTGATACATAAAGTCCTGTTACCCAAACCACACTAGAAAATGTATCTGAATGAATCACTTTGTGCTTCCACATCTCTGTAATTAACATTTAGAAATACATTCATTCATGGGGCTGAAAGGGCAGGGTATGAGAATGAGAATAATTCTAGCACACTTTATTCTTGGTTCTGCCCAATCAGTCAATTGTTCCACAATCTGTGCTTTCTGTATCACCCTGGCGAAGTCATGTTACCAATCACAGGTGAAGAAAGAACTTACTTGGTAGGAAATAATTGGGTTACAAGGGGTGGGGGAGGGCAGGGTCCAGAATTGAACAAGCAATTCACTCCTAATGTAAGAGTTGAAAAAAAGAAATGCCTGCTTTATAGCAGGACTTCACCATTGCGTTGATGGTGTTGGATCAGTTAACCCAGAAAGTTTCTACGGTCTGAGGACTGTAAACTCTAGAAATTTCTAGGGAATCTCCACTCCAGTCCCATCCTAGGGAAAACTTCCCCTTACTATGAATAAAGAGGCTAAAACACAGGAGTGTGGCCGCAAGGAGGACCCATGTAGTTGGGTCCTCGCCAAACTCCCAATACCGACATTCTTTCTCTAGCCTAAATGAATTTGAGGTGAACCAAGTGGAATGTGAACTGTCTCCCTAACGGGATGAAGCAGCAAAGAACTTATGAAAATAAGTTCTAGTGGACTACAGAGGGGATTTAAAATTGAAAGAACCAAGAGACAGGAGGCCCTGTCACAGGTAAGGCCATCTGGACACACCAGAGAGACAGGACCTGGACCGCAGCACCTGAGTTCTAGACTGGGGAAATTGAGCTGGGTCTGCCCCGCCGCTAGACAGTGAAAGAAGTCAAGTGATTGGAGGCTAATGAGGGCCCACTGATACTCTGGAGCAAAGGCCACTTGGACCTGATGGGGAGACTAGACATGGAGGGTGACTCCTGAGTCCCTGTGTTGTAAATTGGCAGCGATTGGATTAGCATTAGCGGAATCCATCTGGTATTTAGAGGCTATCTTGTCCATGTTGTAGAATCCATTTTGTATTTCTGGCAGCCATTTTGTTTGCCATGTGCTCACCATGTGCTTTGTCCTCCCTTAGTGTTAACTGCTCTTGTAATCTGCCTAGCAACAAACTATATTTAGTATCTCCTACTTCTGCACATGCCCAGTTGAGTTTGCAGCTGCTAGTATCATGTAACTGTCAGGATATGTTTACCAGTGTTAGCAAACTGTCAACTCCTCCCACTTGTCGACTGTGCAGTTTCTGTATGACCATATCTGTGCATAACTCCTCTCAAGTATATTTGTACCGTCTTCTTTTAGCCCCTGAGTGGGTATAAAAGGACCATGGCCCTGCTGTTCAGTGTGCTACTTCATTCAATACCGAAGGGTGCTGTCTGAATGTGGTTCCACCTCATGAGGTCTATTAAACTCTGCATTTTCTATTTCAGTTTCTGTGCCAACTTCTTTCCAATAGTCTGAGGACTCTGTGCAGAGAAGGGCGAACCCCTTGCACTGGTAGGCCTAGCTGAGGCCTATTTTCCACACCTGAACAACATGATTGAGCCAGGCTTGCCCCACTGTTACAGTGTGAGAGAACCCAAAGTCATTAGAGACTAATGAGAGTCCGGAATCGAAGACAAAACTGGAGGTGGCACCTGAAGGGAGGGTGCCCTGGGTGGCACAGGAAAGGCTAACCCTTAGCCCCAGAGAGTTCAACAGAATAACAGTAAGTGCCACAGGGGGAAAGGGATCACTGCCCTGGATAGTTAGCTGGTATTTAACACTTGCATGGGTCCAGTAAATTCAGCGCATTAACTAATTAGCCACTCCTTTTCGGGGCCACAAATGGGAACATGGAGGCAGCATCACAATGAGATAATGTTGGCAGTCAAACCTAAGATGCAGAAATCGTCACACATTAAAGACCTACTGGTAGTCCAGAGACAATCAGTCAAGAGATCCAGCATTACAGACTCCGCAGATAACAGAACTGTTGATGAAGACAAATCGGGGTAGAAATATGGAAGCCTCTGCTACAAAAGCAGACATCCACCTACTAAAGAGAGAGTTGAAAAAAAAGAAATGCCTGCTTTATGGCAGGACTTCACCATAGCACTGACAGAGCTGGATCACCAAACCATTTCTGGTTCAGGATAAAAGATTTAGAGAAACTACATTACACAGTTCTGTACAGACTCAATGACAGCAACACAACTTGATGCAATACTGTGCAAATTTGAGGAGTACCAGAAATGTTTCCAGATGAGGATTTGGAAAAGAATGTACAGGGGCTTTTCAGGTCACCAATGGTAAAACCAGAAGAGACTTGTATGATCCTGGAGAGGACCCACAAAGTGTTCAGGCGAATCAGGAAAAAGCTAACACCAGATGTGTTGCCTCATAGCCCCTTTTTCAAGGTCAACAAAAAGATCGTGAAAGCAGTACAGAGGGCGGACCATATAGTATACAAAGGTTCCACAATTTCATATGCATAGGGACTCAATCCATTAGTCAAGCTACGTTTGACACTACACGATCAATAAAAAAAAGGTCAGGCTGTGGATCTTTCTTTTTAGGCATGGATAGTTTGTGAGCTGCTCAACAACATTAGGTAAGATTAAGCCCACTTGTACAAGGATTATTAATGGTATTTTGTTTCTACACTTTGAGATCAACACAATTGGAATTAGTTATGCTAGATTACGGCTAACCGTGGTGGTTACTGTTAATTGTGTTGTTTGTTTTATTTATTTAACACCAAGTCAATGGAAAACTATGGTGAGAAGTGACATTGGGAAATCGTACCAACAAGTACTCTTCAGACAAACACTTATTGACTGGATAGATAAGGGTCAAGCTTGTACAGCGGGTATTAGGTTATTCAAGATTAGAGACATCGTTTTCATTGAAAAATGAGTTTGGACACACAAACCAAAAATTAACATTTTTGACACTTAACACCCAGATGCTGAACCCCCAAGTGGAGCATAAGGATTTTATGCACTGGGTTAATATGTTGTCTTTCTTCAAGAAACCCATCTTCTGTCCTCAGATTTTGAATGCTTCAAATCATAACCCTATACAGATTAATTCCAAAGCCTCCTCTAAGGTTAAAGGTGAGGCTATACTCATCATAGCAGATGTCCCATGCCATCTTGGTTCCTCACACACTGATAGTGAGGGCTGAGTGGTAGGATGGGATGTCAGGGCACAATGTATGCATATCCATACTTGATAGTCCCAATCTATGGCCCTAATGAGGATAACAAAAGCTTCTGCTCAAAAGTGTAAGTGTACCTTTGTGAATTAGGCCCTCTGTGTTTTTTTACATTACCTATAAATGAACTAGGGAGTGATCCATTTGGGAGGGCATCTATCATAATGAAGCAGTAAATGTAAGCAACGTGACGGTATCTGGGATACCCACATGGCGACTGAATTGAAAATGGGACGTTTATAATGAAACAAGCATATCAAAGACACATTTAGACATGCAGTAAATGTGCAGCACAGCATCTGTAAGATAGATAAATGGCCTGTCTTCTTCAATGCAACTGACAAATTGTATGTAACTAATGTTTGTTGCTCATTATCCTGAGCCGTTGGCAGGTGAGGTGAAGTGTCTTCCTCACAGTAAACGGATACTCACAGTATTCGGCACACAGATGAGGATTTGAAAACCTACTTATTCAGGTCACATGGTTGTGCTTGTTCCAACTATGTTATGATGATTTTTTTCACTTTATTTTGGGCACATTATTCGCAGTAGTTATTCATACAGTGTTTGGTCCTGAAGAAACCCGTGGATTAAATCAGTCCGTTAGGCTGAAACATGTCGACCTTTCTTTTGACACAGACAGTTATTATGTTAAAACTGTCACTGCACCGTTTTTAATCTGGCCTTTAGGTGATACCAAATAAATGATTTCTCCCCTAGGGGTCATTTTAGATTTCACTTTCACTTTATTCACACACTGCGTCCATCACTCCCTTAATAATATCTCTTCACATCTTGTGGATCAATTTACTTCTATTAAAACATCCGCGAGCTCCCCTTCACAGGTGAGGGGTTGTAGCCCTTGGCGTCACTAGCGTGGCGCTAGGAGGAGACCCAGATGATGAAGCATGCCACCTCGGTGAGTGATGGGAATCCGTCCTACCAATAGGTATGCCTAGATAATTGTTCTGGTTATTCTATCTATTGGCATGTTCTAGTATACCTTGCTAAGCTCTAGACCCGTGGATACTTTTGTTGTTTATATTCATTGAATTTGGGGATTATATCCACGCTTGGTCTCTAAATAGCTCCCTTGGGCCCCTTTTCTCTCTGTTTGTTTTGCAACTCAATCTACATGCCATCCCTTTACCCTGTTGTATTATGTGTGCACACATTTGTTGAATGCTACTCTGAGTATTTTATGGGAGAGTAAAAAAGGCTCGGGATCATTCATTTAGTTTCTGGTAAAAAATGCTTTGGCATTTCAAAGGGGTAGTTCTGTAGGGCATATAATAGTTTAAATAGGGAGACCATTTTAAATAGGGCTACCCTTCCATGATGTTTTCTTTGATTTTGTAAAAAGTAGAATATTTCTGTGCACATGCAAGATCCTGGAACATATTTTAAATATTTTAACAATAACTTTGTTAAGAAAATCATCCTGAAAGAGACTAATTATTTTAAAATTCAGGCAAGTTCCAAACACCACTTCTATCTAAATACGAAAACACAAAGCACAAAATGGTGCTCCAGGCATATGCGTTCACGTGTACATTTTAGTAAGGCCACTTTAAAAATTCAGGAAGCAGCACTGACCCAAAATGTAAATCAGGGCCAACTCGTAATTTATTTTTGATGGTTATGCTTATTGTGTATGTGTTGTTACTGCACCAGTGTGAGACTTCTATATGGATTTGGAACCAGAAAACCAGAATGGACGTAACAAGTATGTCTGTAAAAATGAGAACGGTTTATGCGGATGCGTGTAGTACACCAGACGAAGATTGCTGTTGGAGCTTGTTCAACAGAAATACTACCAGACAAGGCTGCTATCACAAAAATAGGGACACTAGGGCTACGCGTGGATAGACCACAAGAGGAGTGTAAGCTGACCAGGATTGATCTAGCTACTCTTCAAGGACTAAAATGAGTCATAATTGAGCCTGAGGTCCGAAAGATCATTAATAATATAACTTGAAGTAAGGCACCTGGAATAGAGACAATAGGAAAAATGCTGCTGCAGGCACTCTGCTCACTCTGCAGCAATACCTATAGAACGAAGAACAAAAGAAGGTCTTTCAAACTTGTATAATGTGTAAGTCTCTTATAACAGTACGACTCAAATCAGATAAAGTTAATGCCAAATGGACTTTGTATATACCTCGCCCCATATTACCTAGTCCCAGATATCTGTAGCACCAAGTTATTGACAAATGGGTTGGTAGAGTACCAGTGCTCATTCACCCAGATCAGACAAGCTTTGTTCCGGCCAGAAATATGACTCATAAAATAAGGTGGTCGGATCTAAACATGGATTAGGGGAGGAAAGATATGATTGCTTTGGTTTTGGATGAAAGCATTGTACTGCAGAGTTTGCAATACATTAATTCATATATTATAGATATGAATTAATATATTTAAGAATTCTGTTTTTTTAATATGAATTTGGGATGATAAGTGACTACGTGGTCACTGTGAAGCATGAGTTAAAAAGCTAGGGTGAGTCCCAGTCCCTTATATGTTGGTCTGTAGATTTTAAGATTTAATTACATCGATTAAAGTACAGTCACTTTGTGAGAGGAAGCCAGACTAAATTTCTGCTGTTCTAAGAAATATGTCCAAAAAGTCACCAGATTGTCACTTGGCCTACGGGCAAAATTTAAGGACAGAAATTTAAACAATCCTGACCTATCATTAATGTCGAAATATAAAGTAAAGGGGGTCAGATTGGCTTTTATAAAACAAAAGTCAACAATAAGCTGCTAGATGATAGAACAAACAAATGTACTGTTATTCATATGAGGTGGGTGATTAAAGAGGTCCATAAACCCTAATTTATAATTAAGAGAGCTACACTGATTGATGAGTTCAACATAATATTTGAAAATAAATTATTAATGGCAGTAGGAACTTCACAGAAGAAGAGCTACAAAAGGCAAATGCAATCATAGCCCTTCCTTAGTAAGTGCTGATAATTGTATAAGTGGTGTGCAGCATTCATTTAACAATACAATTTCACAGAAAACTTGAAAGATGGATCTAAAATGCACTCGCTGAGCACTGCATCATTAGTCATTATAATTAAAATCGGCATTACCCAAATCTGGCTCCATATAAATAACAACCAGCATTGACAAACCCTACAGTTCTTTCATTAATATGTTAGCGAATGCATAGTCGTGAATGTTTGTGTTTGCACGAGTTAGCACATTAAAGCCACACTTGCTGGTTTCACCAAATTATGTTTCAGATGGATAAATCTTTTGCAGTGGTGTGGTTTTCTTATCATTCTATTAAAAAAGTTCCCTGAAAGAGTGTCAAAAAAATTAAAATTCCCATTAGACAACAGATGTCATTTGCGGTTGGGCCAGTAGCTTTGCATGTTTATGAAAACTTAAGTAAGGAATTTGCACACGCTATATAAACTACTATATTACCATATAAACTGATATTTCTGGCAAGCTTTTTTGGGTTCCGATTTGATTAAACAACCAAATGGGGCACCACAACCAGTCTCAATACACCATTTGCAAATCTTAGGAATCCCCACAATGGTGTGATATCAGAACATACTCACATACCCTTTGTTAGACCTGTCAGCCCTTTGGGTGGTCCCTCCTCATCATTATTTATTTTGTCCCACTTTTGCCTCAAACCCTGTTTGAATTTTTCCTTTTTGGGAACCACCAGACTTTTTCGTGTTGCTACAGATTCAGGGAGCCATTTTAGCTACCCCTGAAACTTCTGTCTGAGGGCCTGAAGCACAAAATGGTGGCCACCTGTGACATCACCAGCACCCACTGGAACCTACCAGCACCTTCCAGAACATTCCAGGAGCTTCCAGAACCCTGTGACAGTTGGAGACCGTTTAGAATGTTGGGAGGATAAGAGAGGCAGTTGGCAGTTGGAGCTGGCAGTTGGCACCTGACTGGTGAAGAGAGAGGAGCACAACAGTGAAGGAGGAAGGAGTGAAGCAGCAGGGGTGGAAACTTGTGCCTGGAGTGGGGTCCATAAACCCACCCTTGATACTTGTCCCTACTGATGGATCCCAGCCTATAGCCCTGTGTGGGAAGAAGACAGAAAAACTCATCCTAAGGACCTGAACAGCAGGAACAGGCCTTAGAAGCAGAAAGCAGCAAGATCCTGACCTGAGAACTGGTTTCCCTGGAGTCCGGCGTCGAGTAGCCTAAGACCTGGAGCCCGAGGTGGAGAAGCGGCGCTGACTGAAGTAGCAGACGTCGTACCCGGAGCCGCCTGTGGTCGTGAGAGGGCGCCGACGGGGGTCGAGAGGAATACCAGAGGTCGAGGAGGAAGTGAACCGAGGTCGAGCGAGCGGCGTCATCGGAGGAGTGAAGTCCGCCCTCCGGAGTCGTCGGAGACCGAGGTAGAGGAGCACCGGAGGTCGGGAGTGAGGATCGCACTCCGGAGTCGCCCGGAGCCTGTGAGGAGGAGCACCGGAGGTCGGGGGTGAGGATCGCACCCCGGAGTCGCCGGAAGTCGACATCGAGGCCAGGCCGGCCGACGTCATCGGAGCCGAGAGCGCCATCGGACCGGAGCCGCCCGAAGTCGACATCGTGAAGAGACTGCCCGACGCCGTCGAATCGGAGGTCGAGATCGAACCGAGGCCACCGACATCGGACCGGAACCGCCTGCCGGCGTCGTCAAAGAACTGACATTGTGCCGAGGCCGCCGAGACCGAACCGGAACCGCCTCACGGCGTCGACACGACTCCAGCGGCGTCGGAACATCAGAAAAAGGGCAGTAAGTGGAGTAGAGGGCGCCTAAGGCCCTGTGGAGACCTGAGAGACTGCTCTAAGGGGCTAGGGAGGTGCTGAAACCCACCTGACTGTGCCTGGGGTGAACTGGGACTAACCTAGAGAGGTTGTGTGGAGAAGGAAAGCCAGGGCATTGGTATTTCCCCCCTTTGATCTACCTCAGTTTAGGCCTCAGCCTTGTCCCAGCCAGGGAGTAGCCTCCCCCCCTCAAGCCTTCCCCAACCCTACAAGCTGTGCCTGGGCCAAATCAGCCCTTAAGAAGGGAAGTGTCATCTGATTATATGAGGGGTGCTGTATACTTGTAATTATTTATTGGGGATACTGTATTTATTGAATTTTTATCTATTTATTGCTGCACTATATTTATAGGTCCACAGGACTTGTTGGTGTACAATATTTATTGGTACAGTATTTATTGCCTCAAAGTATTTAATTGTCTGTATATATTGCACTTGTATTTATGCCCTGTTATTTATGATCACCCCTATTTATTTCAGCAAACAGCCAATATTTATTTGACCTGCACTATTTAAAATGTATATACTGTGATTGACCTATTTATTTTTCCAATCAGCAACTAAGAGAAAAAGATAAAGAAGAATATTTTCATAATTTTTACGGTGTAGAGTCGTTTTTGGAACGGATGCACGCATGGTTCTTGTATGGGTATATTGTATGCTTAGCACTGCGCCTGTTTCCTGACCACTCGAGCCAAGCTACCACAGTGTGTTCGGGGAGTCCATCACCACCCTGCGGAGTGGGAGTGGGCGTTTCCAACATAAATTGGTGTTCAGTGGTGGGATAGAGCTGTGCCTACGTATACTCAACAATAACTGTGGGTAGTCCATAGGCCTACACCGGGAGTTTTCTCACAGCGGCCTTCCTAATTGTGGGTTTTTGTTTTTTCCAAATTTATTCTGATGGTGGGAGGAGGTATTATTAAAGGTACCCCCCTGCATTGTTACTGCACAAAACCTGTCCTCTAACCTGAGTGGGCAAGATGGAGTTTGTACTAGAAAATCTAGAAACGTACACTGTGGCCCAACTCAGGGAGTTTTGCCAGCGGGAGGGGGTGTACTGTCCCCCAGGAGCAAAGAAGGGTGCACTCCAAACCAGCTTAAGGGCTTGGGGGGAGGCACGCAGGGAAAGCAAGGCTGAGGAGGAAGACAGGGATGGAGAGCCTGACCCCGAGGGGGCTGAGATGTACCAACCTGAGGTGGGGAACCTGTCAGCAGGGCCCAGAACCATTTCTAGGGGGGGCAGCCGTGCCTCTAGCGGTGGCTTGTCTGAAGTGGAGCTAACGGACCGGAGGGAGAAAAGACAGCTCACATGGGACTTAGCAAGGCTGGAAAAGGAGAAGGAGGAGCAGAGGATGGCCCATGAATTGCGACTGAAAGAAATAGATCTTCAGATCTTGAGAATCGGGGCTCAACCTGTTCCTAATGGTGGCAGCCAAACCCAAGAGATCACCAGGGAATCTAAACCATACCTGCCAAAGGACATAGTGGCTAGCTATGGAGTGGGCGACGATATCGCCAAGTGGCTAGCGGCCTATGAGGTCTCACTGAGGGCCCATGGGGTTCCGGAGAAGTACTGGGGAGGGGGATTGTATAAGTACATGCCTCCAGCTGGTAGGGATGCTTTATTGGCCCTCGAAGAGGATGAGCAAACCCACTACCCCACCATGAAGCTGGCGCTCATCAGAAAGTTTGGACTAACACCTGAAAAGTACAGACAGAAGTTCAGGGGTAGTCACAAACTGGGCACACAGAACTGGGTGGACTTCCTGGACTATGCGAAGAAGGCAATGGAAGGTTGGATTCAGGGCAGTGAAGTAAGGAGCTACGAGGAGCTGTTCGACCTAGTACTGAAGGAACACCTGCTCGAGAAATGTTTCCCTGAACTGCGGCAACACCTGGTGGATAGCAAGCTGACCAGCCCCCGGAAGCTTGCTGAGGAGGCGGACATTTGGGCTAGTACCCGGGTGTCCACAAGGGGGACTGGAGGGGATACTCAAAAGGCCGGACAGGGCGCCCCCCAGAAGAAAGAAGGAGGGGAAAAGAAAAAGGAGTTCTCCAAAGGCCCCCAAAATAACTTCCAAGGGAAGGGAACGGGATTCACCTCTAAGGCTAACCCACCCAGAAACCCTAATCCTGGCCAGAGTCAGCAGCCAAGGGTTGTCCATTGCTATGAGTGCGGTGGCGTTGGACACTATAAAGGAGATCCGAAG
This sequence comes from Triturus cristatus, assembly GCF_964204655.1. Taxonomy (NCBI): domain Eukaryota; kingdom Metazoa; phylum Chordata; class Amphibia; order Caudata; family Salamandridae; genus Triturus; species Triturus cristatus. Next base: position 736,691,430 of record NC_140592.1, read on the forward strand.
TGTCAGAAACGATCACCCCCTCCCACTGGAGGAAAGCCCCCCGGAGTAGCTAGTGTAGTGCTCGGGGAGGAGATGCCCTTAACTAAGGGAAGGGAGTGGGCGGGTGTCACTTTAGTGTCCCTGGGAGAACGGGAGATGGTTCCTAAGATCCAGGTGCCCGCAAATACCGCAAAGTATGGGCAGTGGATCACCATCAACGGCCAAAGAGGGGAGGCTCTGAGAGACACAGGAGCCAGTATGACTATGGTGCGTAGCCAGCTGGTGTCTCCGGAGCAGGTAATTCCCGATGTACTCCACCCAGCCGCGATGGCTGACGGCAGAACAGGTCACTATCCCGTGGCCGAGGTTCCCTTTGAATGGGGGGGGGTTGCAGGTTCACTTCGAGTTGCCGTAAGCCCTGCCGTGCCAGTCGATTGTCTGCTGGGCAATGACATGGAGCACAACGCTTGGAAGGAGGTGGAATACCGGACTCACACCGAGATGCTGGGTACACCTGACTGGGCCTGTGTTAGCACAAGGTCCGCGACTACCCGAAGAGGGAGTTCATTCCGGCTGGAGCCTGGAACAAAGGCCCAGCCAGCTGCCAGTCAAGGGAAGAACCGAGGACAGGAGGAGCCTGCCTCGGCGTCTCCACCCCGTAGGACGGATAGGCCACCGGAGGTGGTGGACCAGGAGTCTGCGGAGGGGGACGTTACCAACCTGGAGGACCTACCCATCCCGGCCGAGTGGCATGTGGAGGGAGGCCCGTCCAGGGAGGAATTCTGCCAGGGCCAGAGGGAGTGCCCTACCCTTGAGGGGCTGAGGCGACAGGCCGAAGCCCAGGCAGCAGGGAACGTTGAAAGGAACTACAGTGTTTACTGGGAGGATGGCCTCCTCTACAGTGAACCCAAGGCACCCCTACATGGATCGTCACGAGCCTTGGTAGTTCCTCAACGTTATCGAGCCTTCCTTTTAGAGTTGGCTCACGAGATTCCATTGGCAGGACACCTGGGGCAAGACAAGACCTTCGCCCGTCTTGTCCCACACTTTTATTGGCCTCAGATGAAAGTGTCGTCCGATACCTACTGCCGGACATGTGTGTCTTGCCAAGCCAGTGGGAAAACAGGGGTGAAGCTGAAAGCTCCCCTGGAACCACTTCCTGTCGTTAGCACCCCCTTTGAAAGGGTGGGCATCGACATTGTGGGTCCATTAGATCCACCGACTACAGCTGGTCACAGGTTTATCCTGGTTCTGGTGGATCATGCCACACGGTACCCAGAGGCAATACCTCTGAGGACCATAACAGCACCTGTTGTGGCTAGGGCCCTGATGGGAATCTTTACCCGAGTGGGTTTTCCCAAGGAAGTTGTGTCCGACAGGGGGACCAACTTCATGTCAGCGTATATGCGGGCAATGTGGAAGGAGTGTGGAGTGACCTACCGGTTCACCACTCCTTACCACCCCCAGACCAATGGTCTAGTGGAAAGGTTTAACAAAACCTTAAAAGGCATGATCAGAAGTCTGCCTGAAAGCCTGCGGAGGAAATGGGACGTCCTCCTACCCTGTTTACTTTTTTCATACAGGGAAGTGCCACAGAAGGGAGTGGGCTTCAGCCCCTTCGAGCTTCTGTATGGGCACCCTGTACGTGGACCTCTTAACCTGGTGAGAGACGGATGGGAAAGAACTCCCAGGAAGCTCCCCCAGGATGTGATGAGCTACATGCTGGCCTTCCGGAGCCAAATGGCTAAGTTGTGGAAGCAAGCTTCTGACAACTTGGAAGCCAGCCAAGCAGTGATGAAGGCGTGGTATGACCACAACGCTCACCCGGTGGAGTTGGAGCCTGGCCAGAAGGTGTGGGTGATCGAACCAGGAGAGCTTAGTGCCCTTCAGGATCGCTGGTCAGGACCCTTTGAGGTGTTGGAGAAGAAGGGTAAGGCTACCTACTTGGTGGACCTGAAGACCCCTCGTCAGCCCCTGCGGGTGCTGCATGCCAACCGCCTCAAACCCCACCACGAGAGGCCCGAAGTCATCTTGATGATGGTGACTGACGGAGGAGAGGACGTGGAAAGCGAGCCTCTCCCTGATCTGTTTGCGTCTCAAGAAAAGGATGGGTCGGTGGAGGGAGTGATTCTCTCCCCATCTCTAACTCCTGAACAGCAGGAGGACTGTCGCCAGGTCCTGGGGCAGTACTCTGCGTTGTTCTCCCTTGTCCCGGGTAGGACTCACCTGTGCGTCCATGACGTGGACACAGGAGACAGCCCACCTGTGAAGTCCAAGATCTACCGGATGTCAGACAAGGTGAAGGCCAGCATTCATAGTGAAGTCACTAAGATGCTGGAGCTAGGAGTGATTGAACCTTCTAGCAGCCCCTGGTCCAGTCCGGTGGTGTTAGTACCAAAAGCTGCACCACCGGGTGCCCAACCAGAACTGAGGTTCTGTGTGGACTACCGGGGACTGAATTCAGTGACAAAAACTGATGCTCATCCGATCCCTAGGGCGGATGAATTGATTGACCGGCTGGGAGCTGCCCAATATCTAAGTACCTTTGACCTTACTTCGGGGTACTGGCAGATCTCTTTGACTGATGGAGCAAGGGAAAGGTCAGCCTTCTCCACGCCCAATGGCCACTACCAGTTCTGTGTGATGCCCTTTGGGCTCAAGAACGCACCTGCCACGTTTCAGCGCCTGGTAAACCAGATCCTCACCGGAATGGAGAGTTTCTCTGCTGCTTATCTGGATGACATAGCCGTCTTCAGTAACAGCTGGGAGGATCACTTGCGTCACCTGCAAGCTGTTCTCCAGGCCCTGAGACAAGCTGGATTGACGATCAAGGCCAGCAAGTGCCAGATCGGGCAGGGGTCGGTAGTGTACCTTGGACACTTGGTGGGTAGGGGAACGGTGCAACCCCTCCAGGCGAAGATCGAGGCCATCATGGCCTGGGAACCCCCCAAGACACAGACTGAGGTCCGAGCATTTTTGGGCCTCACGGGATATTACCGCCGCTTCGTGAAGGGGTACGGTACCATCGTAGCCCCCCTCACGGAGCTCACGTCCAAGAAACAACCTCGACGGGTAGTCTGGACGGAGGCTTGTCAGCAAGCCTTTGAGAAATTGAAGAAAGCCATGTGCGAGGCCCCGGTCTTAAGGGCCCCAGACTTTTCCAAGAAGTTCATTGTCCAGACAGATGCATCAGAACATGGCATTGGGGCAGTGTTATCGCAACTCAACGAAGAGGGTCTGGATCAACCCGTGGTCTTCCTATCCAGGAGACTACTTCCCAGGGAACAGAAGTGGAGTGCAATAGAGCGTGAAGCCTTTGCAGTGGTATGGGCTCTGAAGAAGTTGCGGCCATACCTGTTTGGCTCGCACTTCCTAGTTCAGACCGACCACCGACCCCTTCGTTGGCTGATGCAAATGAAGGGGGAGAATCCCAAGTTGTTGAGGTGGTCTATTTCCCTACAGGGGATGGACTTTCAGGTGGAACATCGGCCTGGAGTGGACCACGCCAATGCAGACGGTCTCTCAAGGTATTTCCGCCTTAGTGATGAGAACTCCCAAGGGGTTGGGTAGCTCTCCCCACTTTCAGCTGGGGGGGACGCGTGTTAGACCTGTCAGCCCTTTGGGTGGTCCCTCCTCATCATTATTTATTTTGTCCCACTTTTGCCTCAAACCCTGTTTGAATTTTTCCTTTTTGGGAACCACCAGACTTTTTCGTGTTGCTACAGATTCAGGGAGCCATTTTAGCTACCCCTGAAACTTCTGTCTGAGGGCCTGAAGCACAAAATGGTGGCCACCTGTGACATCACCAGCACCCACTGGAACCTACCAGCACCTTCCAGAACATTCCAGGAGCTTCCAGAACCCTGTGACAGTTGGAGACCGTTTAGAATGTTGGGAGGATAAGAGAGGCAGTTGGCAGTTGGAGCTGGCAGTTGGCACCTGACTGGTGAAGAGAGAGGAGCACAACAGTGAAGGAGGAAGGAGTGAAGCAGCAGGGGTGGAAACTTGTGCCTGGAGTGGGGTCCATAAACCCACCCTTGATACTTGTCCCTACTGATGGATCCCAGCCTATAGCCCTGTGTGGGAAGAAGACAGAAAAACTCATCCTAAGGACCTGAACAGCAGGAACAGGCCTTAGAAGCAGAAAGCAGCAAGATCCTGACCTGAGAACTGGTTTCCCTGGAGTCCGGCGTCGAGTAGCCTAAGACCTGGAGCCCGAGGTGGAGAAGCGGCGCTGACTGAAGTAGCAGACGTCGTACCCGGAGCCGCCTGTGGTCGTGAGAGGGCGCCGACGGGGGTCGAGAGGAATACCAGAGGTCGAGGAGGAAGTGAACCGAGGTCGAGCGAGCGGCGTCATCGGAGGAGTGAAGTCCGCCCTCCGGAGTCGTCGGAGACCGAGGTAGAGGAGCACCGGAGGTCGGGAGTGAGGATCGCACTCCGGAGTCGCCCGGAGCCTGTGAGGAGGAGCACCGGAGGTCGGGGGTGAGGATCGCACCCCGGAGTCGCCGGAAGTCGACATCGAGGCCAGGCCGGCCGACGTCATCGGAGCCGAGAGCGCCATCGGACCGGAGCCGCCCGAAGTCGACATCGTGAAGAGACTGCCCGACGCCGTCGAATCGGAGGTCGAGATCGAACCGAGGCCACCGACATCGGACCGGAACCGCCTGCCGGCGTCGTCAAAGAACTGACATTGTGCCGAGGCCGCCGAGACCGAACCGGAACCGCCTCACGGCGTCGACACGACTCCAGCGGCGTCGGAACATCAGAAAAAGGGCAGTAAGTGGAGTAGAGGGCGCCTAAGGCCCTGTGGAGACCTGAGAGACTGCTCTAAGGGGCTAGGGAGGTGCTGAAACCCACCTGACTGTGCCTGGGGTGAACTGGGACTAACCTAGAGAGGTTGTGTGGAGAAGGAAAGCCAGGGCATTGGTATTTCCCCCCTTTGATTTACCTCAGTTTAGGCCTCAGCCTTGTCCCAGCCAGGGAGTAGCCTCCCCCCCTCAAGCCTTCCCCAACCCTACAAGCTGTGCCTGGGCCAAATCAGCCCTTAAGAAGGGAAGTGTCATCTGATTATATGAGGGGTGCTGTATACTTGTAATTATTTATTGGGGATACTGTATTTATTGAATTTTTATCTATTTATTGCTGCACTATATTTATAGGTCCACAGGACTTGTTGGTGTACAATATTTATTGGTACAGTATTTATTGCCTCAAAGTATTTAATTGTCTGTATATATTGCACTTGTATTTATGCCCTGTTATTTATGATCACCCCTATTTATTTCAGCAAACAGCCAATATTTATTTGACCTGCACTATTTAAAATGTATATACTGTGATTGACCTATTTATTTTTCCAATCAGCAACTAAGAGAAAAAGATAAAGAAGAATATTTTCATAATTTTTACGGTGTAGAGTCGTTTTTGGAACGGATGCACGCATGGTTCTTGTATGGGTATATTGTATGCTTAGCACTGCGCCTGTTTCCTGACCACTCGAGCCAAGCTACCACAGTGTGTTCGGGGAGTCCATCACCACCCTGCGGAGTGGGAGTGGGCGTTTCCAACACCCTTTACAAGTACGTAACGCTACCAACAAATCATTTTAAAGTAAAATAGACAAAGGAAGCAGGGAAAGCAGATACACCAGAAAAACTATTTAGATCAAGCATTGAACACATTATTTTCAGGAAAACATATCACTAATGGCCATTGAGAACACCCTCTAAAAAGGTTCAGATGGATTCCACCGGGATGAAAACATAATGTGTTTCCCCTATTTAAACTCGCACCCCGATTCACAGAACAAACTTAAGACTAAATCCTAAACTTAGTACCATTCTGGTATTCACAGAATGCACCTAGTACTTCTGGTATTCACAGAATGAACTTACTACTTTTGCTATTCACAGAATGAACTTAGTACTTTTGCTATTCACAGAATGGATTTACGACTCCTAAACTTACGTCCGCACTCGGGCCGGAAATTCCGGCCCGGAGGCGGAGCTTCCGGCCCGGAGGCGGAGCTTCCGGCCCGGAGGCGGAGCTTCCGGCCCGGAGGCGGAGCTTCCGGCCCGGAGGCGGAGCTTCCGGCCCGGAGGTGGAGATTTCAGCCATAGCTAAATCGGCCGGAATCCCCACCTCCGGGCCGGAAGCTCCGCCTCCGGCCCGGAAGCTCCGCCTCCTTTTTCACTGCTAGAAGCTCAAGTATTTACACAATGTGTCAGAGTGTAAATCAGGGAAGAGCTGAAGTCCACTCTCACCCATGAGCACCTTCTTTTTAAGAATCCGAAGAACTCCCTCTCTCAGCTCTGCAAAACAAGGGATGACCACTAACATCTATCATCTGTGTTCTCCACCTTGTCGTTATTTGCTTGTAACACAGTAGGCACATTTCACCAAGTGTTGTTGAGGATCCGATTGTAGTTCTAGAAGTTCTCTCAGCTTACTCTTTATTTTCTATGTCAAATCCTTTGGCAGGCTGTTGATGGGACTCCTAGGACATGGAAGGTTGCCCCTTTCCACAAAATGTTCAAGGTCTTAAACTGAAAGTTCAATTTCAAGCTACTGTCCACAACAAAGCATTTCAAACTCACTAGGGCATCTCCTTGCACTTTTTCTTGACTGTCATGATTCTATGACTTCTCAGGTTCTGTCTTATTCTGTCCGCCTGCCACTTCAATCCACCGCTAAGCGTGCCACACTCAGTGAGGCATAAGCACATGCATCACATACACAGTTGCCGAGAGATGCCAATTACAACACCTTTAAGGGATCCCACTGGCATGCCTTTGGCATCTCATGCCCTCCAGAGGTCCTCTGGGGAGCCATCCAAGTGCTCATGCAGGTCTGGTGAGGCCATGACCCTATGCTTCAATGCGCCTATGCCCCTCTAGATAGCCTCTGGTAATCTTGGTGCTACTAGCCTCCCATTCAGGGACTAGGGTCAAGAGGGACCGTCTCCACCGGTCGCAGCAGGTACTGCACGCTGTTGTATTCCTATGCTTGTGGGACAGAAAAGCAGAAGAGGGAGGCCATTACTACCTTCCTCCCAGTGTGCCCCTGCACTCGTCTCCCAGTCGAGTCTATGAGAACTCCATTGTCACCTCAAGGGAACCTCCACACTTACAGTCCGAATGACATAACAAACTTTGTAAAATATTAAGTTATTTCTGACAAACTGTTTTTCAAGCAGTGTAAAGGAGTTTCACTGCTTGCTTTGCATCACCAGATCCTGTCCAATTGTTTGTGATGCCTGAATATCATCATCAAACTGCAAATCTGTGCAACAAAAAAATCATATTTTTGCCAATGAGTATCTCAGGATTAATTCTAATATGTTAGCAAATGTTTCCACCCTAGATGTTAAATAAACACTGCTCAGCATGAGCTTCAAAGAATGCCAGACTACATTAATTGTAATTAACAGTACACATCAGTTCGGTGTAATTATAACAATTTCGCTTTGCAGCACATCCCATTGATTTCATTCTCCAATATTACTGTGTTCAGTACACTGCTAAGAAGAGATACAAACCTGTGCATCTAGGCTTTACCTGCTTTAGGTTGGATTGGGCCCTTTACAGATGATTATCCAAGGGCAGGGGTCATTCAGAGGACAGGTGTAATCATACTAATTATACTGTGATTAACTGTTCTGTCCAAGTGTTGCACTGCTTATCTTTCGTAATACTGGAATTGAGGCATGCACCTGCTACACATGATATCTTGGGCAGAGAAGATATGAAATGAAAGACTGGTCTGTTATTGGAGACCGTATGACATGAACAACGGTAACATTGTCTCAGATGTAAGTTAATGAGATCTGGGCAATCTGAGGAAGGGCTCTGCTTTTATAGGCCACGTCGAAAGCTATCTGAGCATCATAAGCGACTTGTGTACCTTCCGAAGCCTTTGAATTATAAGCATGCTGAGTGATATAGGTGCACTTGAGTGCCTCAATCTGTAATATCTATGTAACCCAAGGGATATGTCTGCTGGATGAACATGTAAGATTTATGTGGCACACGTTAAATATCTGCTATTCAGTTCCTGAAACTGTAATATTTGCATCAAATGAGTTGAGGTGAATTATACCCTGGACACTTGAGGCCTATGAGATTTGTGTGAGGTGAGGAATAGGTCTGCTGCTTCTGCGTCAGTTTGTCCTTACCTCCTGGATGTGGGATGCAATGGCTGTCTGCGTCTCGATATTCAGAACCTGGATGTTTTCTATAAACTCTTCCTTTCGCTCACACTTGAAAACGAAAGGTACAGACCGTGGTTAGTACTTGTCAGGCACTCAGAGTAAGATGATGCAAATAGCACAAGTTCTGGACTAACCTGTACAGCACAGCCCAGCAGCAGCAGTATCAGTCTGCGCATCTCCTCCACACCTTGCTCTGAAATATAGGGATAAAGACAATAGATTACTTCTGATTGAGACAGAGTGAACAACAGCCACAAACATGCTCCATGTCACACAAAAATCCATGGGTACCCCAGAGAGCTAACAGCTAAGAATACCATATGGCACTAAAACACTTTGGTTCATTGCCAGCCAATCAGGTACTCTGATATATATTGGAACACTTAACAGTGAGTGAACAGGTGGCTCTACCCCCACACTGTAAAGTGACCCTCAGACTTACCATGTTGTACAGCTGTAGCCCCTCGCCTCAAAAGTATACCAGATTGTCAGCTTAGTTATTAGTAATTACCAAATATAATCAACCTAGGCCAGGGTTGAAGTGCAGTTTTTACTGTGTGTAATGAAGCAAAAAGAGGACATGTTAAGAAGCAGAAGTAAACAAAATATGAGCAATGCACCCAGTGCTCGTGATACCAACATGAAGGACTAGGTGCTGATAGTTCCTTGGAAAAGACTATTGTACAATTCCCTGCATCAAAAGAGATATAAATAGGAACAGATCTGAGAAGTGGATGGAAAGAAAGTATAACTAATGCATGCAGTAGCAGGGATACCAAAAGCCCAGAAAGAACAGCAACACATCCCCGATAAACAATCACTCAAGGGAGAATAAAGGAAAATTAGGCAAGATGGGAGACATAGATGTAAATAAGTATAAAGAATGAGCCTAGCATTCATGATCACAGTCAAAAGAAGAAAATCGCCACAGGAAGACAAACGCAAAGCAGCTAGGTTGGGATATCCACAGCAAGAAACATGTGCAAAAGCCACACTAACACTAGAAGTGGAGAGAATATGGAAATAATATATAAAGAGTAGACCATTCAAGAGTCACTGAAGATCTAAAGGCAGGCTTCAGATGCCGTCCTAACACAGAATGAGGAGGTTGAAATAACCACATCCAGTACTCTGGAATATAAATTTTCTAGATAGCACAACATAAATCCTACATTGCAGTACAAGATGGCGGCATCCAGCTGTTCTCCAGCCGGGTAAGTCCTCGTCCCTCTTAGGCTGTAAACCAGTATGTGCAAGCAAGAATACATGGTTTCACTAGCCACACAGGCACTCCCATTCGGTTCCTACACTTTTCATGATCAAGAGAAAGACAATTTGTGAGGGAGGGCCATTGGAGTTGGACTATTGATGCGCTTGGTGTAAACAAAGAACCAGGTAGGTGCGCATGGGAACAGCAAGATATGACTAGGCATTTGCTAAAAGGAAAAAAAAGTAGGAAAAATTGAATGTATAGAAGAAGAAATAAGTAGGATTAGGTATGTGCAAATGAAAATAGATAAGTGTACATTAAAGATATTACTAGGGCATACTAGGACATACTAGGCAAGGAAGATTTGGAGGAAAACAATACTAGAAGGTCTAAGTGCACACATAAGAGTAACCAGCGAGATACAACTTCTTCTAAACACAAGAGGTAGGACTACATTCAGAAACATAATTAGCAACTATGGTAGGATTAAGTGAGTGCTTAAGAGTTGCAACACATACAGGACGTGGTCATGGCACATTCGTTCCTACCTGATAGTGGATCTTGGCTCAAAACAGTAATATCAGGGAAGGGCATCAAAACCAGCTGCTGAAGGTCCTCCTGAGAGCCATGGAGATAGAGAGAAACAGGACTCTAAGCAATGGGGTTTACAGACAGTAAAACACAACCATAGACTGGAACAGCTAGCATCTACATTTTCTGTTTGTTAGCTGTCTTTACCCTCCTTGTTTTCTATAATGAATTTATCTTCCGAAGTATGCACATTTAGTGAGAAAAATTGGTGTTCAGTTTTTATTTTAAATAAAGGCTTGTGGAAAGGCAATTTCTCACCAAAAAATATAGATTAGCAATTCCTTTGTAGGTCATGTACTTGTGTGAAAGATCAAACTGAAAGTGCTATTACATGAACACTAGATTAATCCAAGGAATCATTTGCTTGTCCAAAATCAAACCAAAGGAGCTTTCAATGAACACAGCTAATTATGCTGAACTGTAAAAATGGTAAACTGAGCAGAAATTACTAACCAACCTACATTCAAACTGTATCTTATTCTGTTCTCAAAATGGAATGTTAGTCTACTGTCCTGAAGTGAACTGAATTCACATCTCCGAGTCAGTTGGGAGGTAGGTAGTAAATGATTTGATTCTAGGCAGATTTAAAGAAAATTCAATATCATTATTCGTACGTTTCTTAAAAAATCCCATATTTTTGTTCCTGTTCATATTCGATGCTTGCCAGAGGATTAATTGTAAACATAGTTGTCATGTTCTGCTCTTCGCAGGCAGCATAGCACATATTCAGGACCAGATAAATTTGATGAGTGACAACAGAAAACTTCAAAACCCATGTGAAAAGCGCTAACATCATTAAAGAAAATTTTACCTTCTTATTTCATTGTGGCTCTTGTAACAATAATCCATGCAAAATACACCTTAATTTTCTAAAATGCACAGAGCTAAGTTAGGGCAAGGGGACACTTGTTACCTGATATAATAGTCCTCCAGCTATTTTCAGATTTATAACTGTTGGTATTTTCCAGAAACACACTTTGAACAACTTCTGAAGTCTGCAGACTTCAATAGATCTCTTTTGCTTGAAAACTTTAAAGATTTCTCAGCGCAAGCTGAGAAAGCCCCCCATAATGCTATGCACAAAATGCAACAAGTCAGCTGACATTTCCAAATATTCAATGACAGTGAATGTTTGAAAACGTACACAGTTCTGGTAGTCACACGTAATCTATGATGGATACTTGCAGTGATAAGAACAGGGTTTGGGGGAAGGGAAATGGCCAATTACTCTTTAAAATCTTTTTTTTCCTTTGGGTGAGCTAAGTGTTTGAATGAAGACAAAATAACAAAACTGCTAATCCAAAAATATGAGAACAAAATTAAGCTTTAAAATGAAACATTGTCACGCTTTCTCAAAGAAAAGAGGTGATGGCTAATGCCTTATGTACAAAGGTAAAGATTTCCAAACTTTGACTGCGGAGGCCAAAAAAGAATTGTCACAGAAGGTAGCTGATTTAAATCTGGGAGTTTATAGCAAGAATTTATTTTCATAACAAAGCTGTCTGGTTGGATTGTACCAAGTAAATTTGTCTCAAGAAATACAGATGTATTTATCAAAACTGCTTTATGCCTAATCCTCAGGGCTTGTGTACTGGTAACCAGTGCAGAGTTTCGAGGACAGGAGAGATGGAGTAATTTTTTAAGGTCACAAAGTAGGAGAGTGGGCACATTCTGAAAAAGTTGGAGTTGAGTAACCAAACTCTTTGTGGTATTTAAGAGTGCGAATTTTTCAGAAGTTCGATCAAGATTGCATTAATGCAATAATCACAGAGTTGCTGAGTTCATTATCTTAGAATGGAAAGATTTTCTTTAAACATGGCAGACAATTGATACACGTCTTAGATATTTTAGCTATAAGAGAGTTGAATCTAAGTTTTGAGTCAATTTGTATGCTACTATCATGGAACTGTGTGGCTGCAACAGAAGACAGACCATGAGAGCGTGACCAATTAATGTCCTTTATCTGTATTTTTGAAGATGTTAAAATAATTTCTGCTTTTTTGACATCTAAGTGGCCATCCACCAACAATCTACTAATCTACACTCTGAGAGAAGGGATTCAGATTTTGACTGAGGCAGTAGGTTGAATACAAGCTGAATATCATCAGAGTACATGTAGAATCTTACTCTGATCTAGTTACACTAATGGTCTCATTTAAATGTTGAAAAGCAAGGCAATAAATCAATGGTTCTACATTACCTGCACACTCAATGGTTCTACATTACCTGATTTGGGTTGTTGAGAATGCTGAGAAACTTCCTTCCCTTCCTTCCTGTCTCGCATAGAAAGACGGTCGTACAGGCCTTGGTGATCTCTAGGCTGGATTATGTCAACTCCCTCTACCTAGGCCTTCCTGCGTATCTGGTTGGCCGTCTTCAAATGATCCAAAACGCTGCGGCCAGAGCCATTTTTCTGCTAGGTCCCAGGACACACATGACCCCTTTGCTGGTCTCCCTGCATTGGCTCCCGGGTTAAGAAACGGATCCATTTTCAATCATTGGTGCTGGTCATTAAAGCCTTCCATAAGATTGGGGCTCCTTATGTCAATGAAAGATTTCAACATTACATTCCCAAACGCACTCTGAGGTCTTCCACTCAGCTTCTGACCTTCACTCCTAAGGTCAGGCTGTCGAGGATTGGGGGCAGATCCTTTCAAGTGGCAGCTTCTCGTTTATGGAACTCTCTGCCACTCGGTCTCAGACAGGCGCAAGACCTCCTCACGTTTAGGGAGAAATTAAAGACCTGGCTGTTTCAGCTGTAAATCTTTCGGATTACTTTTCGCAAGCAGAGTTTCTCTCTCTGTTAGTTGTTGCGTGATCTTTGTTTCAGCGCCGGGACACTCCTGGGAGTAGCCGCGCACTTTATAAGTGCCACATAACATAACATAATATTCTACATTCAGATGTGAAAGGGTAAATCTTTACCGTCTAATGACGCTCACACAGAAACTCCTTCAGCCAAGCTAGTGCTAAACAGGTGATGTCAAAGTTCTTCAGTCTGACATATAAAATATTACTATCAATGGATCAAAGGCTGAAATAAGGTCCAGGAGGACTAACGCCCCAGACACCTTTGCATCCATAAATCTTCAAATGTCGTCTTAGGCAGCGATCACAAGCAGTTTAGTGAGCATTCCAGGTCTAAAAATGACCTAGATGGGTTTGAGAATATTGATGCAGTCTACAAAATTGCATCATTCATCACTTGACAAATGCAGAGAATCCACCTACTTCCATTCTCCTCAGAACCTAAGAGCACCATCTGTGCCATCCCTCAAGGTTCCTTCCTCAGCACCACCTTCTTCAACACCTACATGACACCTCTAGCCGACTTTGTCAGAACTCACGATCTAAACATCATATCCAACGCCGACGATACCCAGCTCATCCTTTCACTCGCAGCAGACCCCACCACCACTAAGACCAACTTCCACAACTGTATGAAGAATGATGCAGACTGAATGAAAGCCAACTGTCTGAAGGTCAACACTGACAAGATCAAAGTGCTGATCTTTGGCAAACACGCCTCCCCTGGAAGCACACCTGATGGCCCAACAAACTCAGACCTACTCCCACATCGAAAGTATACACCCACAACATCTGCATCCTCCTGGACAACAAAATCACCATTAAATGACAGATCAATGCAGTCTCCTCCACCTGCTTCCACACTCTCCGCGTGCTCCAAAGAATCTTCAATTGGCTCCCCATCAGCACGAGAAAAACAGTCACGCAAGCCTTAATCACCAGCGGCTGGACTACGGCAAAGAACTGTATGCAGGAACCACTACTGAACTCATGAGAAGGCTCCAGACAGTACAGAACTCAGTGGCCAGACTGATCTTCAACCAGTCCAAATGGACCCACATCACCGCACACCTAAGAAACCTCCACTGGCTCCCCATCCAAAAAAGATATCAATTCAAGATGCTGACACATGCCTACAAAGCCCTCCATGAGCAAGGACCAGCATACATGAACCACCACCGGAACTTCCACCAACCATCCAGAACCTCCACTCCGCCTCCCTCACCCTCGCACAGACACCGCGCATCTGTCATAGCCACAGCGGAGGCCATTCCTTTTCGGCCAAGCCCTAGAACGCCATCCCCCTCCACCTTCAAACATCACCCTTGCTGACAGACTTCAGGAAGAGACTCAAGACCTGGATTTTAGACTAAGCCCAGCAACCCAGTGCCTGGATACCCTCACAGATGATAAGCTGCGCTTTACAAGTGCTGAAGTTGATAAAAAACATTTTCTCTAATAACTTTAACAAAGAGGGAAGAGGGGAATGGCTCTAAACATATAAGGATGTGAAGGGTACAACAAGGTCTTTTGTAAACGTTTGATCACAACGTTCTTCTTAGCTTAAGGAACAAGACCCACCTTCAGAGAAAAATTAAAAAGCTAGTGAAGGTATTCTGCAGGTGCAGTTGCAAGTTTGTGCATATATTTTTCTGGGACAAGGTCTAAGGGTGACCTGGAAATACAATAGTTTGAGAATAATTCATTAAATTGTGATAACTCTAGGGGAAGAAATGTCTCTAGTGTCACATCAGTCTTTCCTAGAGGGACAAGAAAGTCAATAAAAGGTGGTTGAGAAGTGACAGAAGCAATCATCTGCTCTCTAATGGTAGAAATGTTGTCTCAGAAGAGTTTAGAAGAGCTTCTCACATAAATCTAGAGAAGCCAATATTTCATTTTGCACTGAGATGGGATTTGGAGCACAATAAAGATGGCAAAATACTCTTTAGGTAAAAGGAATGCAATCTGTATTATGGTGGAAAATAAGCTTTTGCTGGACAATGACCACTCTACTCTGAATATATTACTTGATCAAGGGAAAATGGACATCAAACAGAATTGCTAGATGATCAATCCAACACGAAGTGCAGGCTCTGTGAATAAGTAAATCATCTAGTGAAGCAAATATGGGGTATAGAAAATGACTAGACCAATGGATCATAGTTTCAGTTTCAAGACAACTATGTTTTATTCAAAATTTGAAGACGGCTTTAGGGTTTGCTAACCACAGATAAAGGTCACCAAGCAACACAACATTATCTTTTTGGAGACAGAGATGACTCTAACAAAATTGAGTGGGTCAGACTCAGAGGAAGAGTGAGAGGGAAGGTAAATTGAAATGAGTTACTTGGGAATACTATTTTTTCCAGTGTAACTATCAATTTGTCACACTGTCGTAGGGAGACGGAGTAGTTCTCTTTTAACAACAAAAAGCCTTGACATACAACAGTGACTCTCCCACCTCTTTTACGTCATAGCATGAAGGATTAAACAAGCCTAAGGAACTAGTTTGCCCAGATTTGACTAACTAACCAAGGTTAGTGAGGGGGGTTAATACCAAATTAAAATCAGAAGATTTCATTGGAAAATAATCAGCAGATTTCAGCCCTATGCTCCACTGCTGAGTGAACATTACACATCATGGCAGAGAAGTTTGAGGTCTTACTCTTTGTGGGTTTTGACAAAACTTCTAACGGTTGCTGAGTGATAAAACAAGGTTCCTGGTTTAATTTGCATGCTATAACTGGACTGAGAATGGACTCAGTTTGAAGTTAGTAAGATAAGATTGATGATAGTAAGGTTAAAATCATAAACCTCAGACCATCAGGCACAAGATCAAGTTAAGAATAAATGTTTTTGCTAATACCTGAACACTCTGATGTCCAGCCTACTGATAGACATATAGTGTATCCGGTGGCGACCAGACACGGACAGGCACAAACAGGTTTTCCTTAGGCATGTCAGCATCGCATGCACTCAGCTCATTCGTTGAGCATATCTGCTGTGCGTCTGTGCAGCTGATAAACTTTTGTAGGGTCGGGCTGATTGACAAATGAGACGGGGTCTGGACATTCGGGAGGACGAGGAGTAACACCATAGGCTGAACACGGGACACTTTGCCTGAGACAATTGAACAGGAGTGTCTCCTCCCTTCCCCCCATGTGGCAAGTAGTTGTTTCAACTAGGGCTTGACAGCTGGAAGCCAATTAGGAAGTGGAGCCCCCGCCACACCCGCGCAGTGGTACTTTCTTGCTACCTGTTGGTAAGAACGGAGCCCCAGTTTGTAACTCTAGGTCCTGATGAATGTCCTGGACCCGCTCGGGCCAACTAGGCAGAAACATGTCGACCTTGCACAAGACGGCTAGGGGACACTAAATACCCCACCCACCGTCCTTTTGTTTTTAGCATCATATAGTTATTGGTCACATTAAAAAAAAAATTCTGGTAACTATAATGATTTTTAACCTCACGTTCCACCCCACGGGCCCCCACTCTTTAGTTTAGAAGTGCATCCCTGCCTCCAGGTGTATGCCCGCCCTCCATCAAACGAAGGTTTTGGAGGGCGAGGACTGGCCGATGATGAAGCATGACACCAGGTGGTGTGTGAGGCCAGTCCGTCATTTTTTGTGAGATGTCCCAACTCACAACAGTTCTACAACTGTAGTAGGGTCACACTACTCTAGGAGCAGCTTTCTGTGGTTAATATTCAGTAATGGAGGCTGCTAGCTCCTAGAACCCCGCGCCTCCCGTTCCCCCCTCCACACTCTGTGGAGTTCCTCTTGTGATTGCAACGGGGTCTGGACCACCAGCCAACACTTCCCCCAATTGGGCACTGTAGAGTAAGGTGCATCCATGAAAAGAAACCCCTAAAGGTACTTTGAAAAGTAACACCCAATACAAAGTGACATATAAAATCGATCCACCAGGACCCTTTAAGATGAATCAAGTTTAAAGTTAAAAATGAGTGTTATTACTTCAATGGTCAAAAGAAAGTTCCATTTGGTGGATTAAAACACATCAGTCTCAAATTAGAGCAAAGACGGCACTGAAGCAGTCTGTAAAAGGGATATAACACCTTTATGAAGTAACCATATGCAGTTCTGAGAAGTATGACAAATTATTAGATGTAATGTTCTAGCATGTAGCAAACTGCCCTTACCCCGCTGTTTCAACACTGAGTCTCTTTAGTCATCGGCTCCCTGATTCTCAGGGCATGCATGTAGCAGATCTTTGAGTGCCTTATCTTCAGGTAACTGCTGATCTGCATTTCTTGTCATTCCACAGATAATTTAGGTGTCAGTATCCATTAACATACTTAGTATGGACAGTATCAAAGTTCATAAAAGGCACTGCAGCAGAGCTCAACATCAGCATCAATATGAACTGTGAACTATGGTCGTGCTCTGGATAGTGTTTGTTCAGAAACTTCAACTTTTCAGGGCAATCCTCCTCTGACCATTTCTGCAATCCTTTCTTCTGGCATTATGACACGGCCTCCTGTCACACTACCAGGTTTTCTCAATGAATGGCATATAAAAAATGGAAGGATGTTTTGATATACACCTGGTTTTCTCGCTGGCTTCTAGGGAATCTGAATAAGCTAACAATGTCCAATTACCATTGGAAACTTACAATCAACATTATGTTCGATCTGCTTACTCCTCAGAGGGAAGGTTCTATTAAATGCATCGCATCTAAAAACACTTGGTTCTCCCCTAAACTACATGAAATGGGATGAGTACTCTGAAACCTTGAATACCAATGACGCCGAGATTAAGCTTTGTCTTTGACACTCAAATGGCAAATGTATAATCACAAATACAAACTGGTTAAGTGAACAATTGCCTTTTTCTACTCCCCCAAACATCTTTCTGCCCCTAACCATGGCTGCTGCCATATTTTCTACAGCTAAGAATTGAAAGACCCTTCCATGTTAACACAACTCTGGCTTTATACCCAAAGTCAATCAAATTGTGTATTTCTTTGAGAAAAATAATCTCTACTGTTACATCAAAGCTTGCTGTACGCACAGCCAACAACTCCACCATGTTTGACTAGGACTCTTCTTCCTTACAGCTGACCTGCATTTTTCCTACTTTCTGTTCTTAGAAAAGATAACACTGCCCAACTTGTACAAAATAAAAGCATGTCTAACTCCTCAGCAGACATCCTCCTGGGTAAGCTTTATAATACTTACTGCTATTAGATGATGCCCATGTAAGAAACTTAATTAATGTCTCATGGACTTGTCCCTTGTAAACTAAAATGAGAGTGCCTAACCCCTCTAAATAAAAAACATCATTAGATCCGATCTTTCAAAAGACAAACCAATTCTCCAACTTCCTTCTGTGACCAAACTGCAGGAAATAAACAGTTTTTAACCAACTCTCCAATCATATTGAGGAAAACAGCCTGCTACATTTCATGCAAGCAGGTTTCCTCCCAGGATATAGTACTAAGCCCATTGTGGTTGGCGTATTTGATGGACTGCCTCAGTGTGCAGTTGAGGGCCTTTAATGCAGCCTTTGTCCTACTGGATTTGTTGACTGCATTTGACACCATAGACCATCATATTCCTTTGTCTAGACTGGATGATCTCACTGTTGAAGACTCAGCCCCAAATGGCTCATGCACTTGCTTAGTTCCTTGGCGTTCATTTCTGCCTCTATTACTTTTCAATCTTTAAATTATTTCTCTGTTTCATCTCATTAAATCATTTGATTTTATATTTTAGACATACACGAATAACACACACATTGTTCTAAAACGTTTGGCCAACTTAGCCCAATGTACATAGCTGTCTCGGCATGGCTGCAAACTGGATATGCTTCAACCAACCTAAACTGAACAGAGATACAGCAGAAATCCTCTGGCCTTTCAGATTGTCTCCTTTTTGGGAATGCCTGTTTTGGCTGCAGTCTCTCGGTGACAAACCAGTACTTTTGTAAAAAAGAGTATAGATAGTATCAGATTTGACTTACAGTGGAGAATGACTCACCAAATCAACACAGCGACTAGTTCTTTTTAAAAAAAGAACTCAGAAACACATTCTTTACCTATTCTCCTTGCCACATAAAGACCAAACTATGAATGCATCTGTCTCTAATCAAACAGATGAATGCAACCAGCTTTACCTAGATCGTCTGCACTATGCTTTGCAGAACCTACAATTGAGTAAATATTCTATAATCCGGTTAATTCTGCTTCAGCGGAGAAGAGACTATATCTCACCGGATATGACATAGGCGCACTGTTTTACTGGGAAAGAGCAGGTCTTATACAGACCCCTTTGCTTTGTGCATAAAGCCCCAAATGACCTAAGGCAAACATTGTTGTCTCATGATTTCAGTTGGTCTAAACCTTGCAGTTCATTATGATCAGTGGACTCTTTCGTCTTCAAGCTCTTAAAGCTAAACAGTCTATGAATGGAGGCACAAGCCTCTCAATGACTGCAGCCACCAAGAGGAACCTTCTTCCCTTCTTCCCCTATCTCTCCTGCCAGAACATAATGTGTAACCTGCTATCAGAAAGACCCTAGAATGTGGCTTTCCCCTCTTTAGATGGGCTGTGGTTCAAAGCACTGGTAGTTCTCTACTTCAAGAGTTGTGTTTCTTCAGCTCCAACATACCTGTGTGTAGTGTCCTGAAGAGTGTTGCTTTGTCCTGCACCAATATCGGTTGATGGCTGGCTCAAAACCCTCCCAGCCCCTTCTTCTCTACTTTAAAGAAGACATCTGAGCACCCATTCAGAGTTTGGTGATCCACTTTTAAATCTTTAACAGCCTAACCTGAGCTAACCACACGCTGAAAGTAAACTGAGAATATGTGCACATTCTCAACATGACTTAATCTCAAAATCTCTTATGTGTCTACCAATTCCATTTACTGTTGATAAACATGTGTGCTCTCTTCATTCACATACAGTGACGGGGAAGAGCTTTCCTTCTTTCTATGGCCGCAAGGTTGTGAGCTCCCTCTATTCATTCACCATTTACACCAGAAACATAGTTTTCTAAGTGAGAATTGCGGACTAGAGCTTGGAATATATGAGTGGAGGGTGGGAGAACTGTGAACAATACATTATGTAAATGAGCAACTCTCTCTGTCTCTCTTGAAGCCTGTGTATCCCTCTTTAGAAGTTTTCTAGGCTTCCCTCTATGGTGGTCTGTCCTCTGTTCTCTGGACTGACTCTATTCTTTGACATGTTGTTGGAGCTTCCCTTCCGCCTGCGGTCTCTTTCCTCACTTGGTACCTGGCTTCCCCTTTGGGCATTTGGGTTTAAGATTCTCTGGTGTTCTGAGGCCTTGTTCTACTCTTATTCTCTCTGAGAATCTGTGCTCTCCTTTCTCTAGGTCTGGCCACCTTTCTCTGGTTGCGTTGGACCCTGTTTTTCTGAGGTTCTGGACTTCCTTCTCTCTCTGGTGGTATGAACTCCTCTCTAAGGGCTCTGGATTCATTTTTTAGGGCTGGGATAACTTTATAGCCCTTTGTTGAGTTGATTCCCATATTGGTAAAAATCCTCTGAACTTGGAGTATCACTGCTCTCCCTCTAGTGCAGAGACATGCTGGGTCACTTACCTGATAGAAAGCCTGAAGGTGCTGTCGCAGGATGAAAAGTTGTTGTTGGGTTTGTGCTCTTGGACACCTCCGTACTGTCCTTGGATTGGGGTCACTGCCAGAGAAAAGGAAGACAGAGGACAAGTGAGAAATACACCAGTTGCAAGACCCGGTCTCAGAGGGAAGAGAAGGGACGGGTGCCAATCTCATACTAGGCCATCCCATGTGCTAACAAGATGCAGTAGGCGGAGAGGAACATATGATATTCTATGCTCCTATCTGACCTCAGACCACATCTCTTTTTATGGTTAGACAGTGACCAGCGGCCACTCACATGACTGGACCCTATAGGAAGGAGAGACAATGAGCTCTTGAAAGAAGTTCCTAAACTTTCTCCTTCCTTCCCGCTCCTCATCTAACAGTCCCACCAGGACACCGAGGGATACTGTAATTTTGGAATTTAGGATTGGTTAGCCTGTCTTTCATTCATGGACAGTTCCTTGCCCATGATGGAGAACAGCTTGCCAAACTTTTACCCACTGATCTTGCCTCCTCCTGCTCCACCATAATAAGCTGGAGAGTCCTAGTTCTAGTGTAAACCTGTATGGACAGGCATAAGAGCATGGTTAGGCCAGTGTATGAGCCAGTGGAAACAGCCTGCCTTATAGATGTCTGTGGTAAAGTAGCCCCAAAAGGTAGATCAGTACAGGATTTCCAATTTTCTTCTATGTCTTTAATTAGACAAACATTTCTTGCTTCATTTTACACACTATGGTTATAATTTAACTTTGGAGGCTGGCCTTAACTACTCTCTTCTTGAGAAGGGATTTTTCTTCAAAGAAACAAAAGAGAGAAACACAATTAAATGGGTTTGCTGTGAGTCAAGGCAGACTCTTGAGGGCGTGGGTTAGAGTTTGGTGGATGGATACTCTGTCACAAACAAGAACGATTTCCCGTCTGCCTTATTACCTGTGCATTATATCATACGGCACGTCTAATAAGATGCACAGAATATCCATCATGTTTGTAACACAACCTGCCCTCCAAACTCTAAATCAGACCCTGAGTTTGCTAACTAGAGAACAGAAGGGCCTAATCTGAATTAGCAAGTAAATGTGGTTTGCTTCAGAATTGGAGACTACCTCTTATTCAATAGATCCCTCTTACTCTTTGTGAAACCTATAGCCACTACGAGCTGATAAAAGTTTAGGGCAGGGCTCCGAATAGATAATAAAAGAAAATTACTTGTCGAATAAAGACTCTGGGTGCCTCTGAGCTGTGCACTAAGGAGTTCTTACACAAGCTAAACAAGAACTTACAAATTAATCCTATTTCCCGAATATATTTTGCTTTGAATTGTGCTTTCATCAACTCATGTGACCATCTTATGCCATTACCAGGAGCAACCAGCTGTTATATTCCAGCCCAGTCACTAGTTTGAGCAGGTTGATAAAGGAAAGCCTTTGATATCTGGAGGAAATGCTTACTTCACAGAAACATCCATCTGCATAATTTCCTCCACCATAATGCAGGAAAGCAGAACATGGAGACATACAACTGATAGTGAAGTATCAAAAACTAAACTATCTGGCCTTACTTAAGATATGTTGTACCTAACAAGTAGGTAAATATCAATGAGAACTAGCTTATTAGTGGAAGCTAGATGTCCATGTCAGGAGGAAAACCATTTTGTTTTTTATGAAGACCCTCACCCACAAACCTAGTTGGTGGCATGCTCCATCATCGGGTCCCACCCAATGCTGACCGGGAACTCCACCTTTAACGATTTTCGTTTCTCTTTCTTGATGCACATATAGTGTGTGACTACATTTCCGACCCCCAACCCTGGGATTCATGTTGCTCACTCTGAAAATCTCATTGTAAGCATTGTACCTTTTTTCTTTTTTCATGTTATTAAAACCACGAACATACCGATAAATCGACGTTATTGATCAAGGCACAGTAGCGCATAATAATCGTTAATAAATAACAGCCACTTTCTCACAAGTGTCACTATCCGTTTCACTACAGCTAATTTGTGGCATAGTGTACGGATACGGTGCTTATCTAGTCACATTACTCGTGTGCGAATATGAGAAGCTACAATTACTTAATGTCTATGTTTGTTTGTTTTGTTTGTTATTCTTTTCCCAACAGGTTTTGAACAAATGGAGGAACATGTCTTCCC
Source organism: Triturus cristatus (assembly GCF_964204655.1). Classification (NCBI taxonomy): domain Eukaryota; kingdom Metazoa; phylum Chordata; class Amphibia; order Caudata; family Salamandridae; genus Triturus; species Triturus cristatus. Next base: position 736,713,971 of record NC_140592.1, read on the forward strand.
TCATTTAAACGCACCTTAGCGCGTGCAACACATATCTGGTCAAACAAACCACACCTGACCACCACTAACTCACCGTACACATAGGTCCTGATGAAAACTAGCATACACAGCAGTCTTGCTGAAACATCTAGACCTCATTCTTATGTTTACAGGATATTGGAGACATAATTGTACCTCCTCACATATCCGCCTTGTTGTTTTTAATACTGCCAACGAGACCCATTGGACAGCTTTTAACTCACATTCATTCACTTTACTGAACTCTCACTACACAAAACCAGCTCCGCGGTAGTCAGGCGTCGAAGCACACCTAAGGTGCACTTGGTGCCTTGTGTGGGACCGGATGATGAAGCATGCCACCAACTAGATTGGTGGGTGAGGGTCTTCATAAAAAAAAGGCTTTTCCTCCTGACATGGACATCTAGCTTCCACTAATAAGCAGTTCTCGTTGATATTTACCTATTGTACCAGGGGAGGTGAACTGGATGACATTATTCCTCTCTCTCCCGTTTGATTATCATATTATACAACATCCCTAACAAGTAAACAGAAGTTAAAGAAAATATATAGGCAAAGGGATGTAAAGTGGAAGGACGGGTTTCAATTGGCAATATGATGTTTGTTAATGGTATGATTGTGAGTTCAGCACAAATAAAAAATCCTCTGATTGTTGAATTAAGTGCTAAATCCGGAGTAAAATCTGCAGGCGGAATTCTTTCCACCCTACTACCCCTATAGTGAAGGAACTCGCCCGGAGGCTGCCAGTGGATTCATTTTTTTCAATTATGCTAGAGATGGATCTAATTTCATTTATTCACTTGATTGCTTGAGATGAGATCACACAGCAACCTACAGAGTTGGCAATGGCAGAGCAGAATCATGGCAAAGGGCAAGGAGGCAGAAAGTTAGGGATGGAACCAGTAAAGGTTGGATAGCGATAATCTTGATTGTACTCACATCATTCTCATCACCTTGTTGAGGAAGGTCCCATTTGATAACCAGAGGAATTCCTGCTGACTTTCAGTGGGTGCTGTGTGGACCTCCAGGTAAGGAGAGGGAGGTTCATCTCTGTCCTCCACCATATCCTCGAATGTCCTCACCTGAAAAAGAAAGACACCAAGAGCATGGTCAGTTATGCTGTTTGCTGTCAAAGATCATGCTTGTGATACACTTTGCTGTGAGTGGTCAGTGGTGCTGGACTTGGGCTGAGGAACTGGTCATGGTAAATGGTGTTAAGCATGCTCAATATTCCTGGATGACATGTTAGTTACAGTCAACGATATTGTCCATGACCAGTGGTAATAGGCAGTGTCATTGGCGTTGGTCATGGTCAGTGCTGGAGATAATGGCAGGTTAAGGTTCGTGATATTGGTCATCATCAGTGGTGGACATGCTCGGTGGTATAGGTGAAGGTCAAAGGCACTGATCATGGCCATGGTCAATGACAAGTCTTGATTGATGTTGTTCTTCTGTTCAGTGGTTTTGGTCACGGTCCATCTGGGTGCTCACATCCGTAATTAATGCTTTATGGTCATCACCATTCGCGCTGATCAAGATGAGTGATGTTGCTCAGCATCCAATAAATTAAAAAAATATATACTATAGTAAAAATGCTACAAGAGCTCAGGAACCTCCAACCGAAAGGCGCTCCCAGGTCAACAGAATTTGGGATAGAAATTAAGCAGAAATAAAACTCCATACAGATTCCTTGCCCTTCTTCAGTGAAATCATTTTGTATGAAGAAAGTCACAGACTTGGGATTCGAAGGTGTAAAGGTACAGAGGCCCCACAAAAACAATCTGCGCACTACGGGCAGCGCAGGATCTGCAGGGACAGAGTTTCAGACTTGGTATGCCAGCATTAAATTCCACAATTTATGAAGGCCATCTACTAATCAGGTGGCGCCTCGCCAGTGAATGGAAAGGGGAGATCAAATGTATTCACAAGAAAAGGCTCAGATTTTAACTAGGGAAGTGAAAGTCTGTCTCAGTTTCAAATGCGTTCTCTGTCCTCTGACGACCCCTCTACTTTATGTACAATTGTATGTTAATGTAAATCAGGAATGTGACACATAAATTCACCTTGAAACATATCAAAGAGCAAACGGTTCTTTTAAAAAACAAACATTGTAGACTAAATAATTAGAAACAAGAGTTATTTGTGGAGCTCATCGTGAAATCTTGTGTAATAGGGGAACTGCATCGCTGCTGAGAACATGAACAACTTGAACAAAGACTCCATCTTTCAGTACCATGAAGCAGACCCAAAAATATGCCTGAATCAAAAGAGAGCTTGTTTATAAAAAAAAATCTCTGAAGATACAGCAACATTCTTGTTAAGAGCAGCTCTTTGTGCATCAAAATACCAAAACTTCATACTGAGCGATTTCCCTCCATGTAATCAGCTCACGTTTATAACTGCTGTACGTTTTGTAGCACAAATATGTGCCGTTGTTTGGATGATATTAAACAATATGGCGCCTATGGGAGTAGTCACGCCTTTGCATGGGAGGGTTTCCAGAGTAAAATTTTCCCCACTTTACAATTGGCAGCACAGGGAATTTTCCCCGTTGCAGTGGAAAAGCCCCTTACGGTTCTTACCAATAATTTGAACATTAAAATCAAGAGGGTGGAATCTGAGGGAGTCTATTGACACTGGAGAGTACACAGTGGTGGCAACGAAAGTAGGCTTGGAACTTGAAGCAGGATGCATGAACATTGATTTGTCAAAATACCTTGGGGTAGCAAAATTGACATCATGACCCTTTTCACCACCTTGACATCACAAAGGTTGACCCGTTACAGCACACTTTACCTTATAACAGCCAGCAATCTGCTGTGAGGGGGGCATGAGAAGGCCAAGCAGTGGAAACTACAGGCAGTAAACAGTAATCTTAGAGGGCAGTGAACTATCTGTTCCTGCCACTGCCATCATGATCCCTGAAATCAGAAGTAGTAAGATCAGAGGCAAAGGACTGTTCTGGAGAAGCAGTAACAAGCCCTAACTAGCCACATAGACGTGTGTGGAAAACCCCACCTATTGGACTTCAAAAGCAAAAGGGAATGGAGAAACCAGAAGCATAATTCCAGGCATGCTTGGAGGGTCAGTAGAGAAGAATCCCATTGCATGAGCTCTCTGGCACTCGGTGGAGAGGCCGTTTAACGGGGTCTCTAGCCTAAGAGCTGGTGGAAGTTCTGGCTCATGTACTCAATGATGGCATGCAACTATGGAAGCAGGAGATGGATACTGTTGAAGGGGAAAAAATAGTGCACAGCCTGAAAAGGCATGTATAGTATATCCAAAGAGACAAGCGCGCTGCAACTAAGAAAAAAAACCAAAGTTGAGGAAAGAGCATTACCTTGAGAAACAGCTTCCAAAAGCTCTCATGAAGCAGAACCTCTGTATGTCCAAGGTTGCTGTGGTTAGCAGCTGATCAGACAAGGCAGAGGCATCCTGAACTGGCTGCACACAATCAGCAGAGAGATAAGCCTATTTACTTATAAAGGGCAAACAGACACAAGGAAAAAGAAACCCAACGGGTCCTGTGCAGTGTAAATATGATAAATCAATAAAACAATTAAGCAAAGGTGATACTGGAGGTATGTTATGAGTACTGTATAGAAGCGTACAGGCACAAGCTGAGGGTTTTCTTACATTCATCTGTGTGAAAAGATGAATTTTCTCACCACTTTCAGCATCCCACAAAAGCTTTTGGGCAGGCCAGAAAGGTTTTCAGAGCTACGTCTGGATGTAGTAGTGTCTGCATTCATATATTTTATATGCATGATCACTCTCCTGTGAAAAGGTATAAATATTTGATGTCAGAATCCGCTTAAGAGGGAATGGCCAGCTTAGTGGAGGAGATTCAGGAGCTGAGAGGAACATAAACCGCAGGCAATTCTTGGTCATTCCCTCTACATTCATTCTACATCTTAAACCAATTAAATAATATTTTCTCTGTTAGCAAGATATCATAATACACGATAAACACCATTATCAGTGAAAGCAGCTTTTTCTCTGCCAAAATGTTTTTGGCTTCCTTTTCTGTTTTACAGGGATACATGTCCCCTACTGCGCAAGGTTCAGAGAGCCAGATCCCCTCCTGGTGTTAGGGTCTGTTCATTCCCAGAGCTGGATCACTTCCTGGTGTCATGGTCCGGGCTGCAGAGTCAGGCTGGTGTTCTGCTCGATTTTCCCGGCCTTCTTGTGAGGAAAGGTGATTGAATGTGACTTCAGTCTCTTACCATTCAAGTCTAAGGGTTAGAGTAGTGAATGGAGCCTATTTACTAGGCACTTCGACATGATCCTGTGCTCTTCCCCATAGATCAGGGCTTGCACACATAGCCTAGGGGATAGATTCGTTAGTATTAGGGATAACCTGTCCTGTAGTGAGGGTATTTCATGGAGCCGTGCTGAATTCAGGTTTGGTAGGCCTCAAACGGGAGAGACTCCATCTTTCTTTCTGCTCCGGCAGCTTGGGATGCTTCTAGGTCAAATGTAATGTTTTAGTTATGAGGTGTTATTCGCTTGGAGAGAACCGGTTCAGGCCGGCCCTTATCGAAGGATTGTATTTTTCTTCATGCCGAAGACACTACATCAGGCCGGCCGGCTGGGAACGTGTCCTTGGTACGGGGAGGTACAAGAATTTGGTGGGCGGCAGGTTACGGGCCGGAATTTTCCATGAGGAAACGCACCTCTATATTAGTGAAAGTCTGAGGCAGTTACATGTTCAGTCCGTAGGCGGCATCTAGCCGTTAGCAGTAAAGCTATTACTTATTCCAGGGAAGACAGACGCCATCTTGGAGGCGGAGAAAAACCGAGAGACAGATACTCTCCTAGCAGAATAGCCAGAGAGGAGAGAGTAGCCGATAAGGAAGAGGTCCCAGTGACTCGGAGAAGGGTGAAGGGAACAGCGCATAGTGGTGCAGACGTGTATCCGTGACTGCGGAGGTGTGACTTCCAGGCGAGCCGAGGCACAGACGAGAAGGGAACCTAGATGACCACTGAGTGCAGGCTACACACTACTAAGGTGATGTCGACCCTTTCTTATTAGAGTGCACAACTTAATCTTTCACTTTTCTTTGCAGGTTATGTGTTATATTGTAATGTTATGTGATTGCGTATGTAATGAGTAATAAAGTACCCAGTTTGTAGTGAACCAACATGTGCTGCGTGTTCTTGTATGAGAGGGTAGCCTATTCTTCTAGTCAGCTGCGGCTACATGAACAGATGTTAACCCTGATCAGGTAAGTGGTAACTGAATGAGGGAGAGAGGAGCCCCTCGAACCGGAGAACAGGCTATGCTCGAACTGGCAGTCCTTGTGTGATCTGATGAATAGTGAGACTGATTCCCTTTTTGTATGTTATGGTGATCATAGGATGAACTGTCGTATGAACTGCCGTCTGGGTAGAGAGGTCTGGATTCGTATGGGATCGCGAGGCCGCCACTTGCGCTGAGACTGCCGTCTGGGTAGAGAGGTCTGGATTCGTATGGGATCGCGAGGCCGCCACTTGTGCTGAGACTGCCGTCTGGGTAGAGAGGTCTGGATCCGTATGGGATCGCGAGGCCGCCACTTGTGCTGAGACTGCCGTCTGGGTAGGGAGGTCTGGATTCGTATGGGATCGCGAGGCCGCCACTTGTGCTGAGACTGCCGTCTGGGTAGAGAGGTCTGGATTCGTATGGGATCGCGAGGCCGCCACTTGTGCTGAGACTGCCGTCTGGGTAGAGAGGTCTGGATTCGTATGGGATCGCGAGGCCGCCACCTGTGCTGAGACTGCCGTCTGGGTAGAGAGGTCTGGATCCGTATGGGATCGCGAGGCCGCCACTTGTGCTGAGACTGCCGTCTGGGTAGAGAGGTCTGGATTCGTATGGGATCGCGAGGCCGCCACTTGTGCTGAGACTGCCGTCTGGGTAGAGAGGTCTGGATTCGTATGGGATCGCGAGGCCGCCACTTGTGCTGAGACTGCCGTCTGGGTAGAGAGGTCTGGATTCGTATGGGATCGCGAGGCCGCCACTTGTGATACTGTCGTATGGGCAGAGAGGTCTGGATCCGTATGGGATCGCGAGGCCGCCACTTGTGATACTGTCGTATGGGCAGAGAGGTCTGGATCCGTATGGGATCGCGAGGCCGCCGATTATAAGAGGTCTTGGTATGTATGAGTAGGAATTCCCTGTCCTTAGGTGGTAGATATATGTGGTTACCTATTGTAAATAGGCCCTAGGGAGGGGGAGGGGGTAACGTTCTGGCTGGGTTAGTGAGGCTCTGATGAGCGGATTCTATCTGATCCGAAAACCCAAGCAGAACATTTGGCGTCACGAACCGTTTACGAAACCTGTGTGCGTTGTGGTTGTATCGTGTTTGCTTTCGGCGCGTGCGTGGTTTCGTTTGTATATTATTTGTATATAATTGTGTGTATAGTTTTTTTTCTTTCTTTCTTTTCCGAGATGTTTTCTAGAAAGTCGAAATCTACTTTTAAGTTGCCCGTTGATATTCCCGGCTGGGATTCAACGCCTTATGAAGCCTTAGCCCGTGAGTGGGCTGATTCTACTGGTTTGAGTGAGAATTGGAATTCTTTTTTGGAGCTGGCGGAGCCGGCTAATGTGATTACTTGTTTACAGAAGGCGCCGGTATCTAAGGGTGATGAGCTTCCCGTTTTGGGGCGCAGAGGTTGGATTGTTCTGTCTGCGTACAGGATGCTGCATGAGAGGTTGTTGAAGTTACAGAAATTGCATAAGGATGTGGAAGCGAACTTTGTTGAGATTCAGAATGCTCATACTTTGTTGCGGTGTCAAAATAAGTTGCTTGCTGACAAACTTGAGACGTACCAAACTATTGCCGAGAGGGCGGCTGTGCGAATTGCTCGTTATAAATACAAGAATCGGCGTGGTCGGGTTTCGACGCGAAAGGTGCGTCTGGTCGTGGCGAAAGCCGGACTGGATTGGAATCCTGATGAATGGGATTGTAATATCTGGAACTCGAGTGATTCTCGTTCCTCGGGTGAGGAGTCTGCCAAGCGCGAGTCCTCTCGCTCCGGCCGTGATTGTAAGTCTGCTTCTTGCGCCTCTGATGGTGCACCCCGTGATTGCGCTCGTCCTTCGAGTGGGGTCCATGCTTCTTACACTGATTGTCCCTCTACGTGTACTGATCGAGCTCCTTGTGATGCTCGTCCCGCGGTCTCGGTGCATCCAGTTTTCCGGCGGAAGTTGCAGCAGGCTCCCGGTGCTCCGAATGGTATTGCTTTAGACTCTTTGGAGGATTTTACTCAACAAGAAATTAGTGATATTTTGCAGCGATTTCGGCAGCGAGCTGGTGAGACCTTACTCACATGGATGGTGCGCCTTTATGAACTGGGCGCTGCTGGCATTATGTTGGATGCTGGCGATTGTTTGAAGTTTTGTTCCTTGAGTTCGGATTCTACTGTACAGGATCATTTTCGTAACTTTAATGGTGGTGGTCAAATTACTTTGCTTCAATTGGCGACTGAGGGTTGTAATCAAAAATATCCTACTGAGTCTGACTGGCCTGTGAATGACAAACCGTGGTATACTTTGCGCGATGCTGCACAACGTCTCAAAGAGGAGGCGATGAAAACGGCAATTTTTCTGAATACTGCTGACAGGTTGCTTGATGGTTTGTTGACATCTTCTGTGCGGAATCGTATTATTCGTTCTTCCCCTGTTGCTTATAAGCAGGTCATGATGACTTTATTGATTAATCAGACTGGTAACATGTTATCTATGGTGCTGGAATCGGTACGCCAACTCGGTGAGTTGGGTGAGTGGTGTAAACCTGAACGGCAGTCCCGGCCTGACACTCGTACTCCTGGTGACAATAAACTTACTAGACGTGATATGTTTTTTGGTCTTATGGCCGATGGTGTGCGGAAGGAGGACATTGACGGTGAGACTACTTCTCGTTTGTGGGAAATGTTTCGCAAACGTGGCTTGGATCGAAAGGAGGGTGCCCGGCGTGTTCGGACGACTGAGTGTGATCGTGGTTTTTCTGACGGTAGCGGTGATGACGACCGCCGTGGGCGCTCTGATCGTCGTGATGATCGACGTTATGTACGTGATTTGTCCCCCCGTCGTGAGAGAGACAGAGAGAGAGAGGGGGACAGAGAAAGGGGGAGAGATGATTATGTTAACAGCAGACGTAGAGATGATAGGGATCAATCCCCTGAGTTGAGAAGGAGAGAGGATCGACACAGATTGGCCGATCGAAACTCGCAGTACAATGCAGAGGACAGGAATCCATTTCGTAATAGAGATGGATATGAACAGGAGGTATCGATACCTGCGAAACGTGAGAGTCTTTATCCTGATTTATCCTGGTACACAGAACGCAGTAAAAATGACTAGGAAATAGGTCAAACTCCAGTACACAGATGGGCTCACAGAGATAATAGACCCTATGTAGATATTGATATTTATTGGAGACATCGTAATGTCCAAAGGGCCCGAGCATTGGTAGATACAGGAGCGGAGGCCACTCTTATTCATGGAAAATCAAAGAAGTTTAAAGGTCAGCCTTTTACAATTACCGGATTAGGTGGAAAGGAAACTCCCGCAGTTCAAACTTTACTTGAAATGAGAATAGGTAGAATTCCTAGAAAAGAATACTCTGTATTAGTGGTGCCACTCTTAGAATTCATAATTGGAATTGATATTTTGAAAGGAATGACTTTGCACTTAGATGATGGATGTTACCAATTTGGAACTAAACATTATATATCGTCCAGGCCTGTACGGGTTGGTCGTTTAAGAATGCCCCCCATAAAAGTTCCCCAGGCGACAAAAGTGGTTTGTCAGAAGCAGTATCGTATTCCAGGTGGTCATGAAGAGATTAGTACCACTATTCAGGAGTTGGTGGATGCAGGAGTTATAACCCCAGTTACTTCTGCTTGGAATAATCCTGTTTGGCCTGTACGTAAGAGTGATAATTCTTGGCGCATGACTGTTGATTATCGAGAATTGAATAGACACACACCCTCTTTGACTGTTGCAGTACCGGATGTTATTACCCTAATTGAAAGAATCCAAAAACATCCAGGTATATGGTATGCGTCCATTGATATTGCTAATGCTTTCTTTTCGATTCCGATTGCCCCTGAGTGTCAGGAACAATTCAGTTTTACGTGGAACGGGCGTCAGATGACGTTTAGAAGTCTTCCCCAGGGCTATGTGCATAGTCCTACGATATGTCACCGGCTGGTGGCAGAGCATTTGGCTGAGGTACCGGTTCATCCGCAAATTCAGGTATGTCACTATATTGATGATATTTTGATCCAAGGCGAAACACAAGAGGAAGTTCAGACCCAATTGGACAGGGTCATTGAGTGCCTGCGTGAGAAAGGTTGGGAAATCAACCCGGATAAATTACAAGGTCCGTCCCAGGCTGTGAAATTTTTGGGTATTAATTGGCATGAGGGGCACCGAGAAGTGATCCCTCAGGTTAAACAGAAAATTCTTGATTTTGCAGTTCCGAGGAATAGGAAAGAAGCCCAAAGCTTCATTGGTTTGTTTGGTTTTTGGCGCCAGCATATTCCTCATTTGAGTCAAATATTGGCCCCTTTGTACCATGTCACTCGTAAAAAGAATGCATTTGAATGGGATAAACCACAGCAAGATGCGTTCAGTCTGGCAAAAGAAGCAATTCAGCATGCTCTGGATTTATGGCCTGTATGTGATGGTGATGTGGATTTGAATGTGTCTGTACAAGGCCTTTATGCGAATTGGAGTTTGTGGCAGAAACAAGGCAAGAGTAGAGTACCGTTAGGTTTCTGGACCAAAAAGTTACCTGATGCTGGTGAGCGTTATACACCTTTTGAGAAACAGTTACTTGCATGTTATTGGGCTCTGGTGGATACCGAGCAATTGACTTTGGGACATGATATAGTTTTGCGACCTGAAATTCCTATCATGCAGTGGGTTATGAGTTCGCCGAAAACTCACCGAATTGGACACGCTCAAGAGGCGAGTGTGATTAAATGGAAATGGTATATACAAGAGAGGGCACGTGTGGGACAAAAAGGAGTTGCATCTTTGCATGAGCAGGTGGCGCGGGCGCCATCGACTGAGACTGAGAGTGAATGTTCCGGACCTTTAGTACAGGAGTCTCCTGTTAAGTGGGGTAGACCTTTTGATGATTTGTCCGCGGAGGACAGAAACCATGTCTGGTTTACGGATGGTTCAGCAAGGTTCATAGGGACGAAACGGCATTGGAAGGCGGTGTCCTATAATCCGATCACACAAAATTGCTGAGTACAACTGGTGAGGGTAAGAGCAGTCAATTTGCTGAACTCTATGCTGTTTATCAAGTTCTGAAACAAGAGTTACCTGGCACATGTCATATTTTCACCGATTCTTGGTCTACTGCCAATGGACTGGCAGTTTGGTTACCGACTTGGCATTCCCATAGTTGGAAATTGCATTCAAAAGAACTGTGGGGAAAAGAATTATGGCAGGAGATTTGGGAAATGCTCCCACAGAGTACTGTTACAATCTTCCATGTGGATGCTCATACCCCGATAGACTCTCTTGACAAATTCTTTCATAACATTGCAGATGAGAAATCTAAAATTGCTGAGGCAGTGGTGGACAGGCAAGATTCTGATATTGCGGGATTGGCGAAATGGGCCCACCAGAAAGCAGGACACTTTGGAGAGAAAGCCACTAGCAGGTGGGCTGCTGATCGAGGAATTTATATTCCCCTAGATTTAATCAAAAATGTTATTCTACATTGTCCCATTTGTCAGCATATCAGGCAGCGCAAAGTGCCCCAAATTGTTAAAGGTCATTTACATCGCGGGAAATTGCCCGCTCAAATTTGGCAGATTGATTACATCGGTCCACTTCCTATGAGTAGGAATTGTCAATATGTTTGCACTATTGTTGATACATACAGTGGCCTGCTGGTGGCCCTTCCCTGTAAGCAAGCTACCCAATTGAATACTATTAAAACATTGGAATTGATTATGATGTATTATGGTGTGCCATTCCAAATTCAATCTGATAATGCATCCCATTTTCGTGGAAGATTGGTACAGGAATTCTGTGTGGAAAACAATATTGAATGGGTGTTTCATATACCATATTATCCACAGGCCTCGGGTCTTGTGGAGAGGTTGAATGGCCTGCTGAAAGATCAGTTACGTAAATTAACAGATGACAAGTATAAGAATTGGCGAGACTTTTTGCCTCAAGCGCTATTGATTTTGAATAACCGTCCTTTTCTAAATGCTGAATCCCCACTTATGCGTTTGTTTCCTCCGAATGTTGATGCTAAGCCCAATAAAATCAGAGAGACTGTGATGTACTGGGAAATTACTCCCGGAGCTTTGGCTCCATGTAGAGCGACCCCAGGGTCGGCAGGTTTAGACTTGCATGCCATGGATGACACCGTTATAAAAAGTAAGAATCGAGTCATCATTGAAACTGGTGTTGGTGTTCATATACCAACTGGGAATTTCGGATTAATCGCCCCTAGATCGGGGCTGGCTGTAAAAGGCGTTCAGGTGCTTGGAGGAATCATTGACAGTGATTATCAGGGAGAGATTAAGGTGCTCCTGCTGAATAGCAGTGAGGTTGACTTACTGATACATCAAACTGACCGAGTGGCTCAATTGCTAATAATGCCTGTTTTCAGTGGTGAGATCACAAAAGGCACTGCCCCAACGTTGCTAACTGTACGAGGCCAGAAAGGTTTTGGCTCCACAGATAATCCTGGGGCCAGAGTTTGGGTGCAGTCGCCTAAGAATCCCCCTGAACAAGCAGAGGTCATTGCAACCGGTCAAGACAACACCATTTTAGTTATGAGACCAGGGAAATATAGCTGGGAAGCAGTCCCGGCTGACAAATGTTACTTACGAGAATGAATAATGCCTGTATTTGATTCTCTTTCAGATCATTCTTTGGATTGTTGCTGCAGGATGTGTCGGCGTTGGACTCCTTTTGGGCTGGTACGACGAGAGAGGAGGGATCCCATCAACCCGGGCTGAGTTGAGAACCCGAGTGTCGCGTTCCTTCGCTGCGTGGGATTCGTCGTCGAACTTTTGGACTACGTTAGCCAAACGAGTGACTAAAACCCCTCATTTCTGCTTGACACCGATGAGATCGGTGACTGACATTCTAGCGACTTGTTTAGTTGCTGTCCCTGCTTCATTGGAGACTTTGACTCATATTTTCAATATATTGAATGCTCGCCCCAATGTTCTTCTGGGCGATTTTGCTACCTATGAGTATTGCCCCTTGTGTACTGTACTGTCAGACCCGATACCCCCCATCCAGTCCCAAATAGTTACCTATAATATTACACAGGGTGATTTGTGTTTTTTCCTTACTTGTGATCCTAGTGCGATTTCTGAATGTATGCGTTTAAGATTGAAAGGTGCCACTTCATTCACCGCTCATGAACGAACTTTGTGCCTTCAAAGGACACCGAAAACATGTACTTCTGTTCAGAATAACATGACTTGCAAGAGTTTGGTAGTTACCCCCAGTCATTATCGCACGATGTTACTACCTGCCGGATGGCTTTTCTCATGTGGTAATACTTTCTGGCCATATATCCCCGCAAATATTTCTGGAGGCCCTTGTGCCATTACTAGACTGAGCTTGTTAATGTTTTCATCACATCCGAATGCCAACTCTCGTGTGATTCGAGATACAGTGAGGTTACAGGAGGATTGTGACTCATCTTTGCATTTATATTCCAAGTCTGAATACCTTAGCCTGGCTATTTCAATTGTTGGTGTTCCTGCTTTGGCAGTTTATAATGCCAAATCTATTGGGAAAATGGCCTGCTGGATGGTAAAATCCATTAATCATACTTCTACAGTCCTGTCTGACATGCTATTAGACGCCCAGGGTGAACGTAGAGCTATCTTGCAAAATCGAGCGGCCATTGATTATCTTTTGCTTAAACATGGACACGATTGTTCTGATTTTGAGGGTCTTTGTTGTTTTAACTTGTCTGATCATACAAAATCCATTCAAGCTCACATTGATAAACTACATGACTTGACAGAAGAAGTTAGAAAACACATTGACCAGGGCTGGTTTGACTGGCTCTTTAATTGGTTACCTGATTTGCATATGTTACGTCAGATATTAGGAGGTATTCTGGTTACTATCGGCATTTTGATTTCTATCTGTTGCTTTATTCAGTGTATTCCTTCACTACTTCAATTCTGCACACCTGGTACTAGACATAGATCAGTTAGTTTTGTTTCATATTATTCTTCCACAGATATTAGTTCTGTTTAATGAATGTATAATAGACTGAAGTCAAGGGTGAAATGTTCTGCTCGATTTTCCCGGCCTTCTTGTGAGGAAAGGTGATTGAATGTGACTTCAGTCTCTTACCATTCAAGTCTAAGGGTTAGAGTAGTGAATGGAGCCTATTTACTAGGCACTTCGACATGATCCTGTGCTCTTCCCCATAGATCAGGGCTTGCACACATAGCCTAGGGGATAGATTCGTTAGTATTAGGGATAACCTGTCCTGTAGTGAGGGTATTTCATGGAGCCGTGCTGAATTCAGGTTTGGTAGGCCTCAAACGGGAGAGACTCCATCTTTCTTTCTGCTCCGGCAGCTTGGGATGCTTCTAGGTCAAATGTAATGTTTTAGTTATGAGGTGTTATTCGCTTGGAGAGAACCGGTTCAGGCCGGCCCTTATCGAAGGATTGTATTTTTCTTCATGCCGAAGACACTACATCAGGCCGGCCGGCTGGGAACGTGTCCTTGGTACGGGGAGGTACAAGAATTTGGTGGGCGGCAGGTTACGGGCCGGAATTTTCCATGAGGAAACGCACCTCTATATTAGTGAAAGTCTGAGGCAGTTACATGTTCAGTCCGTAGGAGGCATCTAGCCGTTAGCAGTAAAGCTACTACTTATTCCAGGGAAGACAGACGCCATCTTGGAGGCGGAGAAAAACCGAGAGACAGATACTCTCCTAGCAGAATAGCCAGAGAGGAGAGAGTAGCCGATAAGGAAGAGGTCCCAGTGACTCGGAGAAGGGTGAAGGGAACAGCGCATAGTGGTGCAGACGTGTATCCGTGACTGCGGAGGTGTGACTTCCAGGCGAGCCGAGGCACAGACGAGAAGGGAACCTAGATGACCACTGAGTGCAGGCTACACACTACTAAGGTGATGTCGACCCTTTCTTATTAGAGTGCACAACTTAATCTTTCACTTTTCTTTGCAGGTTATGTGTTATATTGTAATGTTATGTGATTGCGTATGTAATGAGTAATAAAGTACCCAGTTTGTAGTGAACCAACATGTGCTGCGTGTTCTTGTATGAGAGGGTAGCCTATTCTTCTAGTCAGCTGCGGCTACATGAACAGATGTTAACCCTGATCAGGTAAGTGGTAACTGAATGAGGGAGAGAGGAGCCCCTCGAACCGGAGAACAGGCTATGCTCGAACTGGCAGTCCTTGTGTGATCTGATGAATAGTGAGACTGATTCCCTTTTTGTATGTTATGGTGATCATAGGATGAACTGTCGTATGAACTGCCGTCTGGGTAGAGAGGTCTGGATTCGTATGGGATCGCGAGGCCGCCACTTGTGCTGAGACTGCCGTCTGGGTAGAGAGGTCTGGATTCGTATGGGATCGCGAGGCCGCCACTTGTGCTGAGACTGCCGTCTGGGTAGAGAGGTCTGGATCCGTATGGGATCGCGAGGCCGCCACTTGTGCTGAGACTGCCGTCTGGGTAGAGAGGTCTGGATTCGTATGGGATCGCGAGGCCGCCACTTGTGCTGAGACTGCCGTCTGGGTAGAGAGGTCTGGATTCGTATGGGATCGCGAGGCCGCCACTTGTGCTGAGACTGCAGTCTGGGTAGAGAGGTCTGGATTCGTATGGGATCGCGAGGCCGCCACTTGTGCTGAGACTGCCGTCTGGGTAGAGAGGTCTGGATCCGTATGGGATCGCGAGGCCGCCACTTGTGCTGAGACTGCCGTCTGGGTAGAGAGGTCTGGATTCGTATGGGATCGCGAGGCCGCCACTTGTGATACTGTCGTATGGGCAGAGAGGTCTGGATCCGTATGGGATCGCGAGGCCGCCACTTGTGATACTGTCGTATGGGCAGAGAGGTCTGGATCCGTATGGGATCGCGAGGCCGCCGATTATAAGAGGTCTTGGTATGTATGAGTAGGAATTCCCTGTCCTTAGGTGGTAGATATATGTGGTTACCTATTGTAAATAGGCCCTAGGGAGGGGGAGGGGGTAACGTTCTGGCTGGGTTAGTGAGGCTCTGATGAGCGGATTCTATCTGATCCGAAAACCCAAGCAGAACAGCTGGATACTCTGAAACTACTGTGGGATCGAAGGGCTTTGGATTTCGGGACACTGAGGTGTACTATAAGGCATCTCAATTCAAGCACTCAGTTGACTAGCAGAGGGGCGACAACTGGGAAAAACGCCCTCTGTGGAGGACTTATGAACGGGATGCGTTCCCAGAGCTTGTATGCTATCTGTCAGGTAGAGCTGGTATAGTACAGAGTGGAAAAGACGGTCATGAGAAAACACCCTCTTTAGAATGGAAATGCAATTGTGGTAATTTGGCCATTGATAAAGATGGCCCGGGATATGTGAACGGCAAGATGGTGGGAAGGAGGTGACACACTTAGAGATCTCTTTCCGAGTGGCTGGTTTGTCACTTCTGTGGAAGTACAGAAGTGTTTTATGATTGGGGCTAGTCAATTCTTACAGTATACAGGCTTAGTAAAGCAGGCTAAAAAAGTATGGAAGACCTTTCATGAAGCACCAGAAAATAAAAAGACAAAGTAAATGATGAATAGCGTGGCAGAAAGCGGAAGACTAAAGTAGTGTTGCAGTATCTAGAGACAAATGGATTTCGGTTTGTTTGGAGACACAAGAAAACCAAAATTGAAGAGGATTACGTAGCCAGGCTAAAACTGCTCAAGAAAACAGAAGGGTCTCAAAACAATGGAGTCTGCTTATAGATTACATTGGTAGAAATTTAAAGAGCTTCATTGCCCCAAAAGACTGCAAGTGTTGCGAATTTTGGATGACACCAACAAGCACGACTATCAAATCACAATACGAGATACAAATGAGACTTTCTAGGTGACTGGGGTATATCCACTTCTGTACCTCTGTGCCTCTATCACACAACTGCAAAAAGAACAATTGAAGGACAGAATGCTGAACAATGTCAAACATTCATCCCCAGTACAGAAATGTGGGCCTAAATCCATCGTTTTTCGTCTCCCAAAGCCATTCCAATTTGGACCCAGCAATATGCAAATCAGTCTTGACCTTGCGCCCCATGGGAACAGTCCAGAACGGGGGTGAATGTTTGCATTGTTCAGCATTCCGTCCATCATCTGCTCTTTTTGCTTTTTTCACCCTAAGAGGGAAGGGTATGCCCAGACGTGGGTCCCATGCTCACTGCGCCACTGCATTAAAGCTAGCCTGGCTGATGAGGGGTGATACCCCAGAACTGGTTCTAGGGTGCTTGTTTCCAGTCCAGGGGGGACCTGGCTTGGCAGTTCAGGCTGGATTGTTCCCACGAGGAGTAGGGTCAAGACTGATTTGCATATGGCTGGGTCCAAACTGGGTGACGTGGTGGGCAAAAAAACAATGGATTAAACCCAGATCTGTTGACTTGGGGTAAATGTTTGCATTGTTCAGCATTCCGTCCATCATCTGTTCGTTTTGCTTCTATCACACCACAGCATGTAAAGTACTATGAACATCATTTGTGCCTGCTGGATGATGTGTTGGGCTGCATTAAGAGATTAATGGATTAGCTATAAAAGGTCATGGATACCAGCTTGCACTAGGAGAGGTCGCCCGCCCGTAGTAGAAGAAAAGGATCTGCTTCTGTTACTGAGACTGAAAGATAAGGTGGTCTGTTACTTTAATGCATAATTTATATCTGGGATGGGCACCTGCAGATTTTAAAGCAGTTTATTCTGCCCAGTCCTAAAAAAAGAACAACCTTTAGATGCCAATGATTCAGCAATTTTAAGCTAGTATCATTAATTCCTTATCCAGAAAATCTCGCTACAAGTCAGCTACTAGGCCATGTTGAAGCACCAGGTCTTCTTGGAAATTTCCAAGCTGGGGTTTGGCTTGGAATTGTCGAAGAGGTGGTAGCGACTACTGAGATCAATGATTTGTGGAAGATCATGCATGGAAATGGGTACTGGCATGCAGTGGCGGCTCGCCGAGGGTGTGCTGTGGGGCGGGGGAGAGGCAGAGTGGTGGGTAGTACACTCCGGCATACGGCCGAACGGAGTTTAGTAAATAAATAAGTAAATAAAACAACTTACAATGCTTGCACTGCAACGCCAACTTGGCGGAGGGAGGGTGGGGGCACACAACAGAAGAGGGAGGGCAGCTAGGGGCACACAACAACAGATGGTGGGAGGGCAGGTTAGCACGCAACAGCAATGGGAGGGAGGGGGTTTGGGAGCAAGAAAATGGACAGCGGAAAGGGTAGAAGTACACGAAGAAGCCTGCTGAAAATGACACAATCTGCTAGAGTGCTTAAAATCAAAGCAACATGTAGCACCTACAAAAATGAGTAGTTGAAGGTCAAACGTAATGCTTCTATGCTCCTGGGGAGGCACAAACACCTAAAGAGGAACGGAAGCCCATGGCAGCTGACCAATAAGAAGCAAATGAGAGTGACAATAAAGCCAACCAGAGGTAAGCAATAGACGGTCTCTAAGCTCACTGCCAGAAAACAAAAGGTCTTGAAGTGTCAGGCCTTGCCCATCTACATGAGACCTCAAAAAGAAAACAGGGTGCCGTCTAAACATCAAGAGCGTATGCTTGCAATAGCGAAACAAAACATAGCAGCGGGTGTCCGGCTTGCAGAGGTATTGGAAATATTCTACTGCTGTTTTAAAGTTCCAGCATGGCCGCCACATTTATAAACAAAGTGTTGGCCATCTTGGAATGGTAATACAATGATATACTATGGACACAGTGTTCAATAATGGTGTCCTGGTATAGAGGAAGTGGCCACATGGGATGCAGCACACTGAAGATGAAATGAGCAACAATCAAGCGACCCATTATCACTGTCTTCTGGAATCTGTAGTTTACTCATTAACATAAAATGAAGAGAAGCAAAGAAATGAAAGGGGAACTACAAAAGAAGAACACTGAAAACTAAAAGACTGACCAACCAGCCTTGACACTGAAGCACATTCATGGTGGATCGGAAAATGCTGTCATTCAAAGGGTAAAAGAGCCAATGAATTATGAGGCGGTACCATCATCAAAATCCTTCCCTACAAAAGAAATTATGACATTTCATGCAACAAAACACCTCTATGTAGCCCTTGATACAGATTAATAACAATCTACCCTTTTAATACCTATTGAGTTTAACATATGCTTTTTGCAATCAACAAGTCAGGACTTCTGCCTTTATTGTTACTTTATAAATAACCAATACAATAATAATAATATTTATTTTAAACTCCAGGTCTATAAATTGTAATATTGGCTGTCACTGTAACCATCTCAAACCTACTGTGTTGGTCATAAGGCTTCCTACAAGGCAAATATGATGTATACTGTAATAACATTAGAAATATGTACAAAATCCGGTTGTCAAATCAATATAAAATCCTTACTAATGGAGCCTAAAAAGGATTACCATAGTGTTAATCAATCAACCAATTAATCAATCAATCAGTGGTTTATAAAGCGTGCTACTCACCTGTGCGGATCTCAAGGTGCTGGGGAGGGGGGAGCAGCTCCGGATCAGTCGAAGAGACAGGCCTTCCTGAACGTGTGTAGGGTCAGGGCGCGTCTGATGTTCACAGGGAGCTCGTTCCAGGTTTTTGCTGCGATGTAGGTGAAGGTACTCCCGCCTGTTCTGTTTCTGCGGATACGGGGCACCTCTACCAGGGCGAGGTTGGCAGAGCGGAGGTACCTCTTGGGTACGTGGAAGGATACTCTCTCTTTGAGGTATTTGGGTCCGATGTTGTTGAGGGATTTGTAGGCGTAGGTGAGGAGTTTGAAGGTGACCCTCTTCTCGACAGGGAGCCAGTGGAGGTCTCGTAGCTGTTGGGTCATGTGTTTGTGATGCAATGCCCGAGGACGAGTCTAGCCGCGGCGTTCTGGATGGTCTGGATGTTGCCCGCGATCTTACAGACGCGGAAGTAGCAGCCCGGGAATGCCGGCCATTAGACTGACTTAGCCACGAGCAATATTTACCCGGTGCAAGATAAGAACTCTTGAACGCCATCAGTCCCCCAGTAAAGAGGTGCGGTACTCACCGGTGCAAGACGACTATTGAATCATATGGTGTAATAATGGTGTCAATCAACATACACAATACCTAGAGGGATAAATCGGACGGTACAGAAAGTTGCCTTATGACCTAATGACAGAAAATCACGCAACAAAGAATTCAATTTGTTTATACTTATAAGGTATCCCACAGCTTGGGGAATTGTGAAAAATTGATACAACCTCACTCAAGATTTTAATCCAACAAATAGGTCACCTAAGTGTGTTTGCACAGGTGACTATTTCGGATAAGGAGAAACGAATAGTTATTGTCCTGAAGAAGGAGGCTACGATCAGCGAAAGCCTCTGAAACGCGTCGATGCATTGTGCATTTGTTAAATTCGGAAGGGGCTAACAAACTATTGGAAATAGGGAAGTGAATCCCTATTTCATGTTGCCCATAGAGGGTCTGAATTAACAACGATATGACAAAGTGTATTGTCTTTTATCTGTTTTCTCCTGTATTATTAGATGCTAAAGTGTTTTTAATTGTATTGTTGTGTTTTTGTTTTTTATAAAAACGAAACATATATTTTATATTGATTATACTTCTATGAAAATATTTTAAGATGCAAATAAATAGTCTGCTTTGATATAATTGGTGTTTTTTGCTTGTAAGTGTTTCACCGGTTGGAGTGATGAGTTTAGACCTCATATGGGAATTCTGACTGAATAGAGTGATTGAATTACTTTAACATTGTCTTTTCCTAAAGGAAAAACTCTTTTTACTTCTCAGTGGTCTGGAGTCTGTGCAGAAGAGTTCTGTTGATTCCGGCGCATAGGGCGTTTCCGTAGTCTAGTCTGCTGGTTATGAGTGCGTGGGTGACGGTCTTTCTGCAGTCGGGAGGGATCCATTTGAAGGTCTTGCGGAGGATGCGCAGGCAGTTAAAACTGGTGGAAGCGACGGCATTGATCTGGCGAGTCATGGAGAGCGAGGAGTCGAGGATGATGCCGAGGTTTCGTGCATGGTCTGTAGGGGTGGGTGGATTCCCGAGGGCGGAGGGCCACCAGGTGTTGACCCAGGCGGAGGTACAGGGTCCCAGTATGAGCACCCTGGTCTTCTCTGAGTTGAGCTTCAAACAGCTGTCTTTCATCCAGGCTGCCACGTTCTTCATCCCTTCCTAGAAACAGAGTCTGGTGTCTCTGGGATTCTTCGTGAGTGAGGGGATGAGCTGGGTGTCGTCGGCGTAGGATACGATGTTGATCCCATGCTGTCTGACGATGGCGGCAAGAAGGGCCATGTAGATGTTGAAGAGCATGGGGCTGAGCGATGATCCTTGGGGCACTGTGCAGTTGATGTTGATGGGTTCGGAGAGGAAGGGAGGGAGTCTGATCCTCTGGGTTCTGCCGGACAGAAAGGAATGGATCCAGTCGAGGGCGGCTCCTTGTATCCCCGCGTCGTGAAGTCTGGCTGCGAGCATGCAGTGTGAAACAGTGTCGAAAGCTGTGGAGAGGTCTAGGGGTATGAGGGCCGCAGTGTAAGGGTAGCAGACTGAAACGCAAATGGAGAGTCCAACTATACAACACAACTTTTGTAGGTCGAAGACTACCACACAGCGCAGCTGTCTGGTTGCGAAAATACATTTTGTGGCCATTCCGAAAGCTTCCCTTTCTGCCATTGCATACCATTGGCTTTGCAGTTTGTAACTCCCATTTTCTGGCTTTCTCTTTGCTGGCTTTATTTGTTTTTTGCTATCCAACATGTCTGTGTCGTTCCCGTGGAGCAAACCTTGTTCACCATCGCTCCTTGTATTCTTCCTCGCTTTCTGTAAACAGGCCTTTACATTTTGTTCTTAACTTGCCACATTTGCTGTGTGTTCAAAGTCAGAAGTCAAATGTCAGTCTCGGTATTCTGAGGGAGCTTGGTATTTACTTTTCTTTCTCTGATTTCAAAGTGAGATGATTTCTGTGGCAATCTTGTTGGGTACTGGGAAAGAAAAGCTTTTTTTTCTAGCACACAACAATTTAGATGTTTTGTCATTCAGAAGTGTGGTGGAAACAAATATTTTAAAATGATCAAAATGCATCAGCACAGTAGGTAATGCCATTTCCACACATTATCGTTTGCGCGTTGCATAGTTTTATCTGTAAAACTATATGTGCAAATGTAATTGTCATTTCGATTGAAAATGTGTTGTCTGTATTCCACACTATGCCGTTCCACTCTACAACACTCTACTCCAGTCTATGTCCCTCCACTCTAAGCTACTACACAACGACACTCTACTCCATGACACACACTCCACTCTACGCCACTCTATGCCACTTCACACTGAGCCATGACACTCCACTCCACAACACTCCTCTCCACCCTCCTATATGCCACAAATGTTTAGCCATGCTGAACAGCAGCCGTGCTGGTGTACAACATGTCTAAAACACACTGGCAAAGGCAATAGCTTTTGCATAGGCGAGAACTATTGTCTTTGCCAATGTTTGTCTACATATGCACGAAGGGCAGCAATTCAGATCCGGGTGTGAGTGCCTTTTGATCTAGATGAGGCCCAATTAGACAGAGAGACTTCAGGCTAATAGATTTGTGACTTTACAAAGTATGACAGCCACTGCACTACAAATTGCATTTCCTGTTTGTTTGTCTCTGTTGGCTAGAGGGTTCAAGGTTGTGCCAATGGAAACATTAACCAGACCGCTCACGTCCATTCAGATTTTTTTTTTTTTTTAAATATCTTTTCACCGGCATTTTTATGTATAAACCTGGAATAAACATTTAGGCTCTTGTGGAAAGCAAGTACATTTTTATGATTCCTGCATCGCCTTATAGCCCACATTTCGCTTTGTTATTGACATAAACAGCACCATTACAATCCATGCAAATCTCCTTCTCAGGATGAAAATATAAACTTGCTTACTTTACAGAACATTGTATACGGGAGTTCGGATTATTGTCACTCAAAAAATATCCCAATCCCAATTATGGAATTTAATGCAACAATCAGTCTAATTATCTATAAGACAACTGTGGCTTACAATGTCTTAATTCGGTTGTTTTCACGACTTCAACAATTCCCCTCGCTCCGAGGCATATCACTCTCTAAATGACAAGTGTGGGTTCAGAGTGTATGTATCAGGTTTGGTATGCATGATAGCTTTCAGTTGACGTCCATTCTGAATTGTTGTGTGCTGACAGGTGACGTCAGCGTGTCCGTCAAGAAGGCGCTCCGCAAATTTGTTGGGCTTAATTTTAGGCCTGCTAATTTTGCTGCAGGTGGTCTGAACCCGGTCACGTCCCTATGTCGTGACAGCAATTTCCTGTTTCTCTGTCGCGGTTTCTGTAATGAAACCACAAGGTGTCAGAACAGCAGCCTCCTTCTTCCGGCTGCCTTAGACCAGCCACTGCCCCGCAGATCACGGGGAGCCCAGCTCCACAGTGTGCATCTAGACCCAACAAAGAGGGGCTGTTGTAGTCCCTGCAAATCTATAAAATTAATTCTTTCTAGTTCCAGTATTTGAATTCGGCAAAAAAGCTCCTTCTATATTAGTAAAATAAAATCCCACCACCAACATCACCATGTTATTTTTGATAAAATGTAACCCAAAACTGGGAAAATTTTATGCTTCTAAAATATCTCTGAAATTTGTGCAATAGTCTCTAAATAGCAAATATTTTCGCATAAAAGTTTCCTTGTTCTATTTCCAGTTCTCTTTTTCTTGCTGAGAATGAGACGGCGCAAACGCTGCCAGATTTGATAGCAACGTTGTTATACTGTTTAGAACACAGGAATGCATTTGCACAGATGAGCAGGCTTGGGGTGGGGTGAAATCATATGGCACCATCAGCCCTGAAAGACTGCAAGGAGTCACATGGTTAGGATTACCACAAAAATGGTGGGAGGTCTGGGTATAACCAGTGTCTTCCTAAACAGATTATGCAGGATTATACCAATCAATAAACTGATCCAACCTCCCCCACAAAAAGAGCAAGGACATCGGGTGAATTGGTCCTCAGCAACCCAAGAAGAAGAACCTCTTCTTCCCACAAGGATGGTGAGAACAATACACCCACTACTGGCTCTCACGCTACTCCTCATAAACATCAAAACACTTTCCACGTAGGCCATACTGACAATTTACACCCCTTCAACCGGACATGAAAATAACAGAAGGTCTATTCTTCCCTTCTCTTCAGTACATGCTAAGTACAGAAACATATAACAGGAGAAGAGCATCACTGGTTATCAAGCATGCCTCCAAAATTCTTCTCACGTAGGCTACACTGGAAGCCAACACATTTCCAACCAATGACAATTTATGGTGTTGCGTGCTACCAGTCCACTAATGCTCTTAGGTACCTCGTCATCGGTATGTATTGCTGTGTATATGTAATTGTGATGCAATTCTGAAAGGGGTAAACTAGGCGATCTGTTACTGTGCAGTGTATCAGAAATGATTGGCAAACAGTCAGTGACTCAAAATATGTTTTTGTGCATGGAATGACTGCATGAAATTAATTGTAATGCAATTGCTTATTCTATACACAGCCCTGAGGCCCTTGAAGCATGGACCGTGCTACAAAAAGCCATGAAAATACAAAAAAAATATGGAAACACTTGTATGGCAGCTTCTAAGGTATCCTGTGTATAAGAACTGTTCACTTTAAAGCCGGCAACTGGACCTGTGAAGCAAATTAGTGAACAGAGGTGACTTTCAAAGAGATTTGATATTGCAAAAGAGGGTACGATGCCAGAATATCATATCCACAATATCGTCTGACAGAAATATACTACCCTAAATATCGTTTACAAAAGGAAACCAGTGAAAGGATTTGTGTATGGGAAAAAATATTTTTCCTGTAAAGAAAAAATAGTGCCACTGCCCAAAGGCAACTGCATGATACCATCAGAAATTGTACAATGCGTACAATTACACATTCAGGAAATGCCTCCGCCAAAGTGAGAAATAGAATTTAGACAATCTTTCATGAATTAGACCTGAAAAGCAGAAAACGGGTCAAGTTTCCTGGTGTAAACTGGAAATGTTTTTCAAATTTCAGAAAGCTGTAAATCTGCAGTCATGGAAAGTCACAGACCTGTTGATTGGGATGTACAACTTTAGCTGATATTTTTTGTTTGACAGCATAATGATGAAGTTTGGTCAAACATCATCCTTAAGTTTTTGTCTTTGTTTAAAGTTGTTACTTTTGGCAGAAGAATTAATGCGCTCTCCTTTCGTAAGCCGCAGCAGAGTCCGGAATGTGACCTCCTTATTTTCTGCATCGAGATTTTCTTCTGTCTCCTCGTGGAATATGAACAGCAGCAGCAGAAAGGGAATATGCGTTCACATCAAGGAAAATACACCAAGAAATTTCTCCGTAGGAATTTTCAATGCGTAGGAATTTTCAATGGTGTTGGTCTTGTTAAATGGTGCTGACAAAGACTAGAGGTTTTAATATTAGAGGATATGTTGGGCTAATGGCCCTTCATATAGAGTGCGAATTCCACTGGTATGGCATAGCAGCACTAAAATCAAAGGAGATAGCCATGGGCAAAAGTGGTATTCATGGTCCATGCTGTTCGTGGTCCAAGACGATGTCCTTAATCAGTGGCACTTGTTATGGGTAATGAAATTGCTCATGGCCATGGTGCTCCTAAAGGTCAGTTGCATTGACCATTTTCATTGACAATAGCTATGACCAAGGTCTGTGGCGCTAGCTATGGTAGGTGGTGGTGGTCGATATGGTAAAGGATGTTGGTCATCATTAAGTCTACTGTTCTATCCAATTGATGTGAAAATCAAGAACCTCAAAGATGTGACCTCATTGAAATCACTCACTGTGCCTTTTTGTTATGAAGAGAACCATGAGGTATGAAAGGCCCATGTTAGCAGAGTGATCGCCGCACACAATTGCTTTTGGGTTTGCAGCTGGGACGTTTTTTACCACATGAAGCCCTTCCCAAACCAAACTGTGAGTCCCTTGAGCACCTCACCGGCATGTGCACAAATTAGAAATCTATGCATGATGAACCACAATGGTCTGTGCCTTACTGAAGTCAACCAATGTAGCTGTCAGCACCTCTAAACAGGAATCTGAAATCAGTCTAGTCGATCTGCCATGAACTCCCTCAAGAGAAAAAAAACATGCCCAAACTGTATTCAAAAGGAATGGAGGACTTGGTCCATCTGATCAGTGTCACAGTTGAAACCTATGTACCCCAACCTGATTCGTCCAAAAGTGACAAACTATCTAACTTTCAAAACTTAACGGACCTTTCCAAGTTCACCAGAATCGATGCTCTGACATCCAGAGAGTCTGTTATTTTGTCATATTCAGGAAATGTGAAGGGAAACTTGATAGCAACACCGCCACCTGTGGAAAATTGAACAGAAAACCTTCAAAATTTAAATGAAGGATCAGGTTTTACAATTAAATCCTACAACAAATAAGCAAGATTAGATCCCTAGAAGAGATCTCCCAATGCTCCCAGCCTCCTGACTGTGGTAAAGGTCACCAAGAATGTGGAATTTCACATCCACAGATTCTAGTGGCTTTTCTATACACATTACCGATGAAGAGTTGAAAGATCCACACCTGGAAAATAAAGTCATGCTAAATGCAAAAAATGCAATAAGAGCGGCTTAAATTCCTTGATTGTATATCACACAGGAAAAGATTTCCAGTGTCCCAGGAATAAATGGAAAGGTTGAACTACAGTGGATAATTCTCTTCACAGGGCCTGCACCTCAAGGACCGCATGCCCAACATCCAACTGACAAACTCAGGGCCTTGGAAGACTAAGTTGCTCAAGCTTCTGAAACTACAGCCAATTCCATTTGCCTCAACAAATAAACTTAGTCCCTTTACAAAAATAGGGCCACCACAATAACTATAAAAAGATGTCTGAAGCAGCCACTTCTACCACTGCAGGAAAATAGACTCCGACTCCCTAACATGAGGATGTGGACATCTTGTGGAGTGGTTAAAGAGGTGGATGGTCACCAAGACTCTGAAAGCCTCAGAGGCTCCAGAGAGAGGATTCTGCTTATTTGATTTGTCATAATGGTCATTTCGAAATGCGCGTGGCTCGAAGCCAAAGCACCTGGACCTCCAACAGAAGACCAGGATCAAAAAGACCTTGGATCTGGTCTCCATGACCAGAGTTGTATGACAGAATTTCGAGCACAAAATTATTGATATTGTCCAACAAAATTATCTCAGCCAAAATATCAACTACTGAATATTGTGAAGCAATATATATGTGTGTGTGTGTGTATATATATATAGATGAATGTATATATATGCACACACACATACATAACAATAGACATACTATTCCTAACTTCACACCTTCATACCGTAAGGTTGTATATATTGTCGAGGTATATATATTGGGAATTATGAACAATAAATAAAATCAAATGCTCCATTGAGGTCTAATAAACAGAGACACAGCAAAAGCAGATACATTTACATATATAGTGGCAGAGGGGGGGAGATTCAGGGCTGAGCTGCGGGTGAGGTAGAAATTAGAAAAAGGGGGTAGGCGGGGGGGGGACCAGGATGGGGGAGAGGGGTGATGGTCAGCCTGACGGGGTTTCAAGATGAAGGAGGAAAGGAAGGTGGGAGTGGGGGGGGAGAGTATGAGGTGAGGGAGAGAAGAGGGGGGGAGGGGAGAGGAGAGAGGAGGGAGTGAAGTAGAGGAGGTTGAGGACGGAGGAGCTCAGAGGTTCGATTATCTTCCATATCAGAACTACTCGCTTAGCCACCAAAGGAAGAAATGCCTGCAAAGTTCACATGACCCTTTTAATTTGTCCTGACTGAAGGACGTCTTCTGCTCCTCGATGGATAATGTAACCAAAATCTCATGGAATGCCACAATCTCTCACT
Source organism: Triturus cristatus (assembly GCF_964204655.1). NCBI lineage: Eukaryota > Metazoa > Chordata > Amphibia > Caudata > Salamandridae > Triturus > Triturus cristatus. The sequence goes on from NC_140592.1 coordinate 736,741,095, forward strand.
GCTCTATGGCATCTGCCATCACAAGCATAAGAAAGGGAGGGAACCAAGAAATGAGGTTGGCTCAGGAGAGTCACCCCTGAGCAGCATTCTTGACAAAGCTCAGGACTGAATTTGATGCCTCAAAATCATTTTGAGCTCAGGACCTAAAGAACATTCTGATAGAAACTGCGAGGGTACAGGTAAAGCTCTACCAAGCACTAGACAAAAACACAAACCACCACATGACTCTGCACCCAAAGCCATTGCCTTACTTGAAGAAGTTATAGTAGGAGCTGAGCTGCATAGCCTGAGCATCGGACAAAAACACTGAGAATTGCCGAGTGCAAAAAACATGCCCCAATGAAAACCAAGTTTTGGGACGTCACTCAACTGATCAAGAACCAGTGGGTTGGACGTACTTGACAGACTCTCCTGAGTGGCTGTCTAAGAGGGGTCAATGCAAAGATCCATCATCGAAGTATAGGCCAATGAAAAAAATTCTGAAGAAGATACATAAACAGAGCCCGGGCTTGGAAAAAAACCTGCGAGACTGCCTTTACGCTAAATGCTTATACTACAAACTCATAATGTACCATAAATCTCAGGTACTTCTGGTGAAACAGTTTGATGGGGGATGTGGAGTCAAGAACCCATCCGGTATGGAAAAGCAATTAAGTAACCCAGGGAAAGCACCCAGGAGACTTTCTGGAGGGTCTGGAAGTGTCCTATTGTCACAATGTAGTGTGCTTGTTTCAGGGCTGGGTACACTTTGAAACTAGAAATATTAGTGGTTAATATTCTCACATCCCCTTAGACAGAAACAGTAGAATGTGTGTGTGTTTGGCTTGCACTTCATGATACTTTTCCATAAAAGACATATTTCGTGCTGTATTCAGTGGACATACAGTGATTCAAGGACGTCAAGGTAGAGGGAAAGAGCATAAGTTAACCCTTCTGGCATTTACATTTACAAACTCAGAAGTCTCAAGTAGGCTTTATCTAGTCTCTAGGAAGAAATTAGGCAACATTCTATCACATAGCTTAACTAGGCCTCAGCATAGTCAGGAGCACTGACTTTTGATGGTGGAATGTAGCTTTTCGGGACAGCCTGAAAATATGCTAATCAACCATGTGACTTGGCAACTCATGCACAATGAAGAGTACTTGAGAGATGGAGAACAGAAATGAGAGGACTTTGACAGCGCCTTTGTTCAAAGTTCCTGCATACTTCTATTCTTTAAAGTTTATTTACACTCCATTTTCACGTTGTTTCCCAAAGAATAGACACCCCAGAAGGAAAGTTTTATTACTATGTGCTAAACAAATATGTAAATGTAATCTGGTAGCAAAGAAAGCTCTTCACGTCATCGCAAAGCCTCTGTAACCGGGTGAAATGACAGGTACATTCCAAAAGCACCCAGCTTCAAACATATATCTACTGCTTTGAAGGGAGAATTAACATCCTTGCTAATGTAAGCAGCATTCACATTTGCACGGTTGCTAGCTGCATCATACATTCATTTTTTATTTGCTGGGGTTTACTCCCACCGTCTTATCCACTGGGATCCTCGCTGTGCAATCCTATGCTGATGGTAGTGGAACTGGAATAGAGAATCAGTTTCACCACTGTGGAATGGCTCATCCAGCCCCTAAAATCAACACACCTTGTACGCAAACCTAGGATGAGATATCTTTTGGCGCTCTTTCCACTCTCACAGGATCACATCTGTAATGGATCGATGCAATGGGAGATCAAACAGCGATGGCTAGTTTCACTAATGATGAACCGGAAGTGGAGGAGCTAGTGTCATTAAGTTTATTCTCTCTTAGGTTGCAATTCTAGCGCTTCCCCTTTCTCCTACGGCCAAGATGTTGAGTCATGAGAAGATGAGAACGAAGGAGAAGTTTGTTGTGACCTACATTTGTTTTTCTTGCCTGAAAGAGCTTAGTACTGGGCCTCTTGCACAATTTCCGCCATCTGCTACTCTGACAAAGCAGGACATACCTGCTCCTTCACGTTCTTGTATGCCATCATGTTACTGTCTGGAAAAGAGGATGAAAACGCTGCTTTCAACGAGCTTTCATCGAATCCAAGTACTTAAATCAACCTCACACTGCCTCTGCAAACTTAACTGAAAAGAGAGCAGAGTTTAAATGTAAAAAGCAGATTTCATGTTCTCAGCCAGCACAGGGATCAGACCCACTCCTGTGTTGTTAGTTATTCAGAGTGTGGCAGAGAAAAATTGGGTTGTCAGTTGACTAGGGTGTGAACCCTGGTCAAGCAACTGCCCCAATCCCTTGCAAAGTGAACCCCAAACCGTCACTAAATTAACCTGTGCTTAACCCTGGATATCTTGGCACACAAAGCAGTCAGGTTTAATTTAGCTTAGAGGCAATGTGTACAGAATTTATGCAGCACACAAACCAACTTAGAAAAGTAGAGTACATTTTAATAAATTATTTGACACAAAAACGAGAAAAATCAAATCAATAGAACTAGAGTTATGAATTTTTAAAAGGTTTTAGTGTAAACTAGCACCTAAAAGATCAAAGCACCAACCACATACATCTAGTCTTGTGAGATAAGGTCAGAGTCGAAAAATATAGCTGACCGTGATAAAGTGTTGTTCAGATGCAAGAAGTGGATTGTGTCTGGTAAGCGCTTATCTTCAGACTTACTAGAAATTCTGAGAAAAAGTGTCTGAGAAGGTAAAGTTCAGCAGGGCAAGTCTGAAGGTGTTCGAGGAGGGAGCTTCGTCGTCAGATGGCCATGGTTGCAGCTGTGTTGAAGATTTGTATGTCTGGACTTAGTCGTCAAAATGGAAGTCGAATAGTTTCAGCGGGACGAGTCATGGAGCTGAAGCCAAAAACAGTTCCACAAGGTTGGATACCCCTTTGGCGAAAGAATGCTGAAAAGGATTTGTAGCTGCGGAGAAGAACAGAGCGGGGATGACGTGAAGGCACCTCCGGCGGTTAGGGGAGCTGGTTGGTCCCAGTCTCTTCCTGGTTCTCAGAGCAGTTTTTGTCAAAATGTTTCCAAGTCCTCATTTTGGGATTTTGCAAGCTGGGCACCTTTAGCACCACAACCAAGGGTCCAAGATCATGGGAGCCTTATGTTTCTGACCAGGAGGCCAGAAAACTAGCCCTTGGAGCCACTCTGGTAGTCCTGGATGCAGGTAAAGATGCATGGCTCAACAGCAGGGCTAGCCTCTGAGGGTTCAAGGCAGGCTCCAGACAGCAAAGCAGTCCTTCCAGGTATTGCAGCAGTACTGCAGAGTGCACAGCAGGTCACTGCAGCAGGCAGCCCTCTCAGAGTCCTTCCACTGGTCCAGTAGTGAACTGAAGAGTGGGTTTGAAGTAAGGGTGGGCGTAGTTCGCGAAGTAGCACTTCGCGAAGCTACGCAAAGTGAAGTTCGCACTACGCGAGCTACGCGTAGCACTTCGCGAACTGCGTAGTAACATGTTCGCACTGTGCAAGATGTTGTTTTCAATGATTGCACAATGCGGACAAGCAACCGGCACTGTGCAATCATTGAAAATGGCATCTTGCACAGTGCGAGCTGTAGTTTTCTGCTGCTCGAGTAGATTTTCACTCGAGCGGCAGCTTTCTCAACGCGAACTGGTAGTTTCTCATCGCGAGCGGTCGCGAGCATACGCGACCCCTCGCAATGAGAAACCTGACCTCCTCGCGTTGGGAATCTCGCCGGGAGGTTTATTTTCCATGCTCGCGATCGCCAACTTGATGTTGCTGATCGCGAACAAGGAAAAAGTCTCGCTGGGATGTCATTTTGCTTGCTCGCGGTCGCCAACTTGACAATGAGGACCGCGAGCAAGCAAAAAATGACCGCAGCACTACGCAACACTACGCTACGCGTGTTCGCACTGTGCTACGTGCAGTTTGCGTAGTGCGAAGTAGCGCGAACTTCGCAAACTACGCGAGCGTAGCGTAGTGCTTCGCCCAGGCTTAGTTTGAAGGTCCTATTTTTATGCCCTGGTGCCCTTCTTCTGGAAGGCAGGAGAAGCTTCTAGAAAGGCTCTTTTACATGCATGGAATTTCCTCACTCCCCTGCCCTGGCTCCAAGTTGCCGGCAGTGACAATGTGGGGTTATTATACCCTTTGTGTGAAGGCAGATCACACCCTATTCAAGTGCAAGTGAGGCTGTGCTCAGCTCTGGCACCCTCATTTTGCCAGCAGATGGACCATTGAGTCACACCTATCCCTTCTATCGTGTGACTGTCTGGGAGGAATTCACAAAGTCTAACTATCAGCTATGCCCAGTCCAGCGCTCCACGACAGGCTGCAGGTATAAAGGGCTAAGGGAAGGAAAATGACAACATTTCTAAAAGTGTCGTTTTCAAAATTGTAATGAAAAATCGGATTTTTTCCATTACATTTATTATTACAATGTCATAGATACCAAACATCATATAACTACCTGCTTCCTATTGGAAATGACAGCTTATTAAATGTAATAAGGACTCCCCAATGTTATCCTATGGGAGGGTGAGTCCTCACAGTAGTGAAAAACACATTTAGGAGTTTTTCACTACCAGGACATGTGAAAAATAAGGGGGTTATATAGCCAAGTTGAATTGGCAGTTAAACACTGCATTCAGGCTGCAGTGGCAGGCCTGGGACATGTTGAAGGTACTACTTAAGTGGGTGGCATAAGTGCTGAAAGCCCACTGGTAGCATTTAATTTACATGCCCTGGGTATAAGGTATACCACTCTACAAGGGATGTATATATGAATTAAATATGCCAATCAGGTGTAAGCCAATCAAACCATGTGTAGGGAAGTGAGCACAAGCACATTAGCACTGATTAGCAGTGGTAAAGTGCACAAAGTCCTAAGGCCAATAAAAAAAAATGACAGCACCGAAACTGTAGGTAAGTAGGCATAAAGTCTGAGGGAAGACCACCCTAAGGCTGACAGGTGTAACATGTGTCACCCCAAGCTGAAAGTGGGGAGAACTACCCAACCACCTGACTGTTCTCATCACTTAGGTGGAAGATCCTGGATAGATCATCAGAATTGGAGTGGTCTGACCAAGGTTGATGTTTCACCAACAAGTCCATTCCTTGTAGGAATATGGACCACCTCAACAATTTTGAATAGTCACCCCTCATTTGCATTAGCCACCTGAGGGACCTGGGTCTGTCTGAACCTGGAAGTGAGTCCCAAACAAGTATTGTCTCAACTTTTTCAGTGCCCAGACCACAGTAAAGAAAGGTTTCTCTTGCAATTGCACCCCATCTCTGTTCCAAGGGAAGTAACCTCCTAGAGATGAAAGCTTAATATTGGACTAGTCCCTCTTTATTGAGCTGTGATAGAACTGCCCCTATGCTATGCTCTGAGGCATCTTTTTGGACTATGAATTCCTTAGAAAAGTCAGAGGCCTTAACACAGGTACTGTACACATAGCCTTTTTGAGCGAGTCAAAGGCTTTCTGGCAAGCCTCAATCCAGGTCACCTTCTTGCCTCCGTCCAGGTCACCTTCTTGGTCTACTTCTTAGAAGTCAGATCAGTGAAGGGGGAAATAATGGTGCCATACCCCTCCAGAAACCTCCATAAGTATTATGTGGGACCCAGGAAGGAACTCACCTCAGTCTGAGTTTGTGGGGGCTGCCAGGCCAGAATAGTTTCTATTTTGGCCTGGAGGGGCTGCAATTTATTATTATTAAGGGGCATTTATAGAGCGCCTGGTTACGCAAAATGCGTGTCCCCGCGCTGAACTGAAGCACTCAGAGAGAGAAGTGGGGGAGGAGCCCACTTATTTTGAAAAGAGGTAAGTTTTTAATTTCCTCCGGAAACTAGATTCGGAGGGGTCCAGACGGAGATTAAGAGGCAAATTATTCCAGCTTTTTGCCGCCAGGTATCGGAAGGAACTTCCTCCCATACGGGCCTTTTTCACCCTAGGGACCTTAAGTAAGCCTCCATGCGAGGAGCGCAGTGCACGAGTTGGTGCATACCTTGTAATAAGGTTCTGGAGTGGTGCTGGCGCCTTTTTAGCGAGGATACGGTGGCAGGTACCGAGGGACTTAAATTCAGCTCTGCTCCTCACTGGCAGCCAATGGAGTGACTGGAGGGCGGCCTTGGAGTTCGATCTTTTTGGGAGGTTTAAAATGAGGCGAGCTGCAGCATTCTGTAGCACCTGAAGTCGATTAATCGCTTTATAGGTAGCTCCCAAGTAGAGTAGGTTGCCAAAGTCCAAGCGTGAGGTGACTAGAGCATGCACCAGCGTTCTGCGGGCGGCCGTGGGGAGGAGAATTAGGACTTTCCGCAGAGTTTTTAAAATGCTGAAGCACATGCCCGTCACCCTGTTGATCTGTGGTCCGAAAGACAGATCAGTATCTAGCCAGACCCCGAGATTTCTGACTTCTTTCCGAGGTGTAGGGGCCTCGCCTAGGCATGGTGGCCACCATGCCGACGTCCAGACAGATGGACTGCCTCCCACCACGAGCACCTCAGTCTTGTTGCCATTTAATTTCAGGCAATTAGTGGACATCCAGGTTGCAAGATCTTGCATGCAAGCCCTGAAACTGTCCATAGCAAGACCGGGTGCACGCGAGAGGGAGACAACCAGCTGAGTGTCGTCGGCATAGGTAACAATTTGTAGTCCGTGTCCCACTACAATTGGAGCCACTGAGGAGACATAGAGATTGAAAAGAGTTGGGCTCAGGGACGAACCCTGAGGAACGCCCTGACCCAATTCTATGTCTCGGGAATAGTGGTCCCCTTGGCGGACCTGGAAACTTCTCCCCGTTAGGAAGGATTGGATCCATTGGAGTGCGGCTCCAGTTATACCTCCATCATTCAGACACTGTAGCAAGATGGAGTGAGCTACAGTGTCGAATGCCGCACTCAGGTCCAATAGGATAAGGGCCATAGTGTGACCTTCATCCACCCCCTGCCGTAGGGATTCCACAGCCGTCAATAATGCCGATTCCGTAGAATGGCGGGGGCGGAAGCCAAATTGTGTGTCGTGGAGTAAGGCAGTTTTGTCTATGAAATCCATTAGTTGGAGATTGACCGTTTTTTCTGCTACCTTGGCCAGATATGGTAAAAGAGAGATGGGCCGCAAGTTGTCTAATTTATCAAAGTGGACATTTACTCTGTCCACAAGGTGTGCCAAGTACACCACAGACCCCTGTCCTATCTGGCACTTACTGGCCTCGATAGTCAGGCTTGCTTGTTGCAGGGCCTAAAGCACTTCCTGCATATATATATCAAAGTATGCTGTAAGTTCCAGGGGACAGAAATTACCTATCACCATCTGGTGCCAATCAGTGCTCTGTCACTCAGCTCCTCCAGCATGTATGGATCTCACGAAGCTAACCACGAATGACGGCTCTGAGTCAATATAACAAATGCTGCAACTGAAGGTAACTTTACAGAGAGATGGTGCGAGCGCACTGACACAACTTTTCCCACACATCTGACACCCATCACACTGACATTCATGTGTTCCTAGTGCCTGTTTTCCCCTTTTGCAACACAGAAGGAAAGACAGAGGACCCAAAGGATTGGCCAGGAATGTGTAAGTGTAGTGCTATCATATTAAGAGCCACTGGAATTAAGCTGCAGAGTAGGAACAAAGCATGCAGCAGGGTTGACCAAATTATGCAGCAAGAAAGTACAAATTACATGACAAGTAAAGGCAAATTATGTCATTAAAGGAAAATAGTGCAACACATTCTATGGCACAAAATCCAGATAAAAACCAACATGAGCATGCTTCGCTTTCCAAATCATGTGCCTCATTTTTTTGGTCCATCTGTCAGGACTCAGCCAAGGGGACAAAACCAAAGACAGGTTCTGACAAGACTGCGGCGCCACTTCTACTGGAATCAGAATGGAAGGCATTTTCAAACAGTTTATCGATGGAGCGGATCACAAAAGAAAATTTTAATTTTTGAGAAAAGAGAGAACATTCAAACGTTTGGTTATTAAGGCAATCACAGATCATCGGTCTCAACTATAGACAGGCCTAGCCCACGCTTCAGATATTGGGCTGCTGACAAAAGCTAGACAGTACCAAGCGCTACCAGGAGGAGGCATGCACAGCGATGTGGAATCACCAGCCTCAGTGGAGTTTGTCACAGCCCTACAGAATAGAAAATATGAAGAGGGAGGAGGAAAGAAGCAAAGGTGCAGGAATGGTAATGGTGAACAAACTGAGCGGAGTGAGAACCCTACAACACAGCAAGTTTAAGTCAATGGAAATACCGACCCATCCTTTCGACAGAAAAAAATCCAGATGGGGTCTTTGACTTAGGTTATGCTGTCAGTCCCTCATTATCAGACCCAGCATCCACAGACCTGTCTTCCACATCTTCTCACCCAGCCCAGGTCCCGCTTAATGTCTTCTGGCCATAAGTGTCTTTCTATGCGTCAGTCTCCAACTAAGCCTATCTTCTTGCTGACCTGGCTAGTTTTCAGCACTCCTCTAACTAATCATTTCCTGACAGGATCTTGGTTATATTGTACAACGTATCCTTAGTTTCAAGTGCACCTTGTGTTTACACTTGGTCCTACACCTCATAGCAGTACAGTTGCATATTTTGTATTCATGTGTCTCACTAGGAGGTACTAAGATCGTATTTTTATATATATGCACAGCTCCTTGCAATAACGTGAATTCATGTTTATACCTGCCTAAAGCAGCGCTGAAGCCTTTGCATCATGCACATTGACACGCATTTTAAATAAACGGTAATCTTGAATTTCAGTGTTGTACCTTGCACGTTTAGCCTGATTGTTCAAGTAAGTTTACCCTTGTGTTAAAGTTGGCATAGATGTAGCGCTCTAGTGCTCCGAGGGTCTCAGGTTGAGCCCCGGAAGCACGCCGCACAATGTATCACTTTCTGGCCAGGCGTGGCCAGAAAGCTTTAAATAAAGGGACCGAAGTGGCACGGCACTTCCGGTCCACACCAGAGCAGCAACAGTGTGGGTGTCATTTACTGCGCATATCTGGCGACGCAGCGCTGCAGGGCTAGCCTGGTCTTGGGTCCCTACACTGGCGACGAGAGTGGGATCCCCGCAAACCAAACGGCGCCAGCCGGCGGCATTACCTGCCAGAGCAACAGATGACCCGATCGCCCCAGCTGCAGCACCAGAGCGGAGCACCGACGACGGCGGCAACCACCGGAAGCAAAACTACACTCACCGGTAAGCAGCGTGAGCAAGGAGCTGCGTGTGGCACCGGCGGTAGCAACGGCAGGAAGGCCCAAGGCAGAGACGCTCGCTGAAGGAAGCGACCCGGCAGCAGGCCCAGCAGTGCGCGCATGCGCAGAGAAAGCGAGGCATCGTCACCAGAGAGAGAGAGGCCCTGGGAGAGCACGAGGCCTAGCGAGCACCATAGAGACCCAGCGAGGCGGCCGACCACACCACGGGACGACGCAGTCAAGCCCAAGCGAGCACAAACAGCGCCCCATCAAGCATTGGCCAAAACAAAGACAAACACAAACAAACATTGGCCAAGACAAACACCAACAAACACGAGCAAATACAACCAGTAATCCAATAGAAAGACGCCCAAAAGAAAAGCGCCCAGCTACCTCCCAGCACCAAAATGACCACAAATCCAGGAGGGGCATCTGGGGGAGCCGGCCAGGCTCAACAAGCAGCACCACCTGCGCCAGCATTAAACATCGGAACACAGCCGCCAATACCGTCAGCCCACTCACAGATCCAAGCACTACCACCTTTCAGCGAACTGATAGACCCAGGGACAGCAGCTCCCCGATGGGCTGTGTGGCTAGGGCAGCTCAACAACTACTTCACTGCCACTAGGGAAAAAGATAACGAAGTAAAGAGGTCCCTGTTGTTACACTTTGGGGGCACGGAACTGTACAAATTATTCAAACACCTCCCGGACACAGGAGATGACGATGACTACGACGCGGCGGTCAACGCGCTGAACGCACATTTCGACCCCCAGCTAAACCCGCACTATGAGCGATTCAAGTTTCGCCAATCCAGACAAAGGGAAGGAGAAACCATGGATGCGTTCCATGCACGATTGAGAGATCTCATAAGCACGTGCACGGATGATGACGAAAAGAAAGAAGTGACCGCACAGCTTATCCAGGGCTGCCGCAACAAAAACCTAAGAACACTCATTCTAAGGCAACCGCGCATCACACTTGAAGAAATATTGATCCTGGCCAGATCCCACGAACTATCGGAAGCACGTGCAACAGCAATGGAAGCAGCCCTGAACCTGCGGGCAGAAGCAGGAACCGTGGTGAAGACAGAAAGGGTGGATGCAGTCCGCCACACCAGTCGGGGAAGCAGAGGAGGATGGCCGACCAGGACGCCACGCCGAACGTCATGCGGATACTGTGGCCGAGACGCACACAACCAAGATGGCTGCCCGGCACGTGGCAAGACATGCTCAACATGCGGAATACCCAACCATTTCGCAAGCGTGTGCAGGGGTGGCTCCCGAGGAAGAGGGGCGTCAGGGAGAAAACCAATCACAGGAGCCGTGAGACAGCTATCGCTAGACGACGCAACGTCGTCTCGATCACACAGATCGCCGAGGCAATCCCAATTCGACGAAACATCCACAGAGGATGAAGATGAATGCTACTACGTGTCGTTCGTAAGTGAACTAAAGAAGAGGCGGAGACCCCAGCCGAAATGCCAAATACACATCGACGGATCCCCAGCGACGGGCGTCATTGACACGGGAGCCACCGTGAATGTCATGGGAATCCAACACTATAAAGCACTGAAGCCAAGACCCAAGCTAGTCCCCTCGAAGGCGCGAATACTAACATACGGCAGCCAGGAACCCCTCCCGCTGCGAGGGAAGATGACAGTCCAAGTAAAGGCGGACGGCAATGAGGTGACGACAACGTTCCATGTAGTAGACCAGGAAGCAGACCTGCTCATAGGTAGCAACACAGCGGAAGACCTCAACCTCATTGCATTTGCAAACGCCGTCAAAGCACTCCAAACAGAAGACATCCTAGAAATGTTCCCCACATTATTCAAAGGCCTCGGCACAATCAAACGACCGCCGATCAAGTTGCACATCGACCCCGCCATCCAGCCCGTAGCCCTGAGGCACAGAAGGATACCATTCCACTTGCGCGCAGCCGCCGAAAAGGAACTCAACCAACTTGAAGAACAAGGGGTGATTGAGAAGGTATCGGGGCCGACGCCGTGGGTATCCCCAATGGTGATAGCCGAGAAGCCGCGCCAACCAGGCAAAATCCGCATCTGCATAGATATGAGGGCCCCCAACAAAGCCATTCGACGGGAGCGGCACCTCACCCCAACAGTTGATGACATCCTGACGGACCTGAATGGGGCCCAATGGTTCTCTAAGTTGGACCTTAACGCAGGATATCATCAGCTCAGGCTAGCGGAGGAGAGCCGCTACATCACAACCTTCTCAACGCACCTGGGGCTGAGACGATACAAGCGACTAAATTTCGGCATCTCATCCGCAGCCGAAATCTTCCAAAACACAATTAAGGAACTCCTGACAGGACTTGACGGAGTGCTGAATGTCAGCGACGATATCTTGATTTACGCACAAACAAGTGAGGAACACCACCGAAGACTGAAGGCCACCCTACAGAGACTTGCACAGTATGGCGTCACGTTACACAAAGACAAATGCCAGTTCTTCAGGAAATCAATAGAGTTCTTCGGATACGTATTTGACTCAGACGGAGTTAAGGTGGATCCCCGCAAATCCCATGCCATCAAGAACGCCCCAGCACCATCAACCGCATCCGAAGTAAGAAGCTTCTTGGGCATGGCACAGTACTGTGCAAGATTCATACCCAATCTTGCCACAATCGCAGAGCCTCTGAGAAATCTGACGAAGAAAGACAGCTCATGGAAATGGACGGCAACGGAGGACGAAGCATTTCATCGGATCAAAGAAGCACTATTAGACAGCACAACGATGGCATACTTCAACACCGCGAGACCCACCGAAATACTAGTTGATGCCAGCCCAGTGGGCCTAGGAGCTCTCCTGTCGCAAGAATCTGAACCAGGGGTGTGGGCCCCGTTGGCGTTCGCAAGCAAGGCCCTGACAGCAACAGAGTCGCGGTACTCGCAAATTGAGAGGGAGGCGCTGGCAGTAAAATGGGCTTGCGCCCACTTTCACCTCTACATATCTGGTCACCCGTTCAGAATGGTGACAGATCACCAACCGCTAATTCCCTTATTCCGTGGCACCGCACCGCACCCACCGCCAAGGATTGAACGCTGGGCGATCCAAGTTCAACAATACCAAATGGACCTAGTGTACCGACCTGGGGCGAGGAACCCAGCGGACTTCCTGTCTCGCCACCCCCCCGCGGAAGGATCCCACAACACAGACCCGGAAGTCCAGACCGAAGAGTTCATCAACATGCTAGCAACCGGTGCATGTCCCTGCGCACTGACCGCCAACGTCATCATCTCCCATTATGACAGTGATGCGGTCGTCAAGAGAGTGAAAGAAGCAATACAATCGGGAACGTGGGCAAACTTCCTGAAGGATACCAATGGGTGGAACGAAGCAGACAGGACACGCCTGCAACAATTCTGGAAGATTCACGATGACCTCAGCCGCGCTGACAATGGCCTTCTACTGAGAGGGACTCGCGTGGTAATCCCCAAAGCGCTGCAAGAGAAAGCAACCACCCTGGCACACGAAGGACACCAAGGCACCCGCAGAATGAAAGCGAGGATGCGGGAGAAGATATGGTTCCCCAACATGGAGGAGGACATCGAAGCTTGCGTGCGGGAGTGTCGAGCATGCCAAATCACCAGCAGCCCCGAAGTGCCAGCCCCAATAATCACGGAAGACCATGCCCCATCGCCATGGTCATGGCTAAGCCTAGACTTTGGCAGTTTCCCGGATGGGAGGGTTACCGTAGTACTAATGGACAACTACACTAAATACCCCATAGTGGAAACGGCAGCATCAACCAGCTTCGCGAACATTCGCCCCATCCTCAGCAAAACTTTTGCCCTATTCGGCATCCCGATGGTCATCAAAACGGACAATGGGCCCCCGTTCCAGGGCAGCGAGTTCAAAGAGTTTCTGAACAACCTTGGAATCACACATCACCGAATCACCCCGCAATGGCCACAAGCCAACGGCGAGGTAGAACGTTTCATGAGGACAATAAACAAAGTACTGCGGATATCTTCCGCGGAAGGGAGTGACCCAGAAGAAGCACTGCAAGCGTTCTTAAGAGAGTATCGCAGCACACCACACAGCACCACCATGCAGTCACCATGGGCGTTGATGCTGGCCGGACCTCGGAGAGACTTATTACCCATGGCTGACAATTGGGCTCCCGCACCGTACTCGCCAGCAGACACCCAAGAAAGGAGAAGGAGGACAAACGAGAACGCAAGAGGAGGGCCCAAACAAAGACCCTGAATCCAGGAGAAACTGTGCTGATCCGAACAAGGAGGCCAGGAGGAAAGTTCAAGACTCCGTTCGAACCGGAACCCTGGGTCATCAAGGAAACCAAAGGAACAGCAATCACAGTCAGCCGAGCTGGAGAAGAGGTGACTCGCAACGTATCATGGTTCAAGCCGATACCCACTCCAAAAGGACAGAGCTCAAGTGATGGCATGTAAATACAAAACGGTCTGCTATACCTACAATCTTTTAATTGTTGCATCTAAGTCAACTTTTGAAAACAAAAAAACCACTCTATCTCGACCATGCATAAATCATGATATAAAGCAATTAAGGATATTTATCTTTTTTTATTTTTTTATTTTTCAACTTAATTGTCCCCTGTTTTTTCCATTCTTCTTTCCATGTTTGGATATTTTTGATTGTATAATATTCATATCTAATTGATCATCTGTGTGTTTACGCCTTATAAGACTAGGTTACCACGTAGGGCCATTAGATTGTTCACTTTTTTACCCTTTAGGATGTATGGTATGATTGAGTATGAATGAGAGTTTTGAACCATTTTATATCTTAGGTTTCCCATGGGCATTATTGATTTGTAGGACCATCTTGTCCTTCATACATTAAACTGTCTTTATAATATTAATTTGTGTACTTATCAAGCAAGTTTTTTCCAATTAAGTTGAAAAATAAAAAAATAAAAAAAGATAAATATCCTTAATTGCTTTATATCATGATTTATGCATGGTCGAGATAGAGTGGTTTTTTTGTTTTCAAAAGTTGACTTAGATGCAACAATTAAAAGATTGTAGGTATAGCAGACCGTTTTGTATTTACTTGTGATTTATCCCCTGCTGCTTTACCTCTATTGTTTTAGGGGTTCCCCTCTTGTAGTGGTTTTTCCTCAAGTGATGGCATACCTGCAGCGAGGGAAGAAGGAGAGAATACAGCCACGAACGACACCTCGTGCCTGCCCCCGGACACTACAGAACACCCACCTCTGCCATCACCGGGACCTCCTCGAGACCAGATCCCTCCGAGAGGCAAGTGGCAATACAATCTTAGATCCAATCCACGGCCCAATCCCAGACTAGCAGATTTCGCATGTTGAACTGTTTGTCATAGTTATTTTGAAAAATCCAAGTTGGGAAGGGATGTAGCGCTCTAGTGCTCCGAGGGTCTCAGGTTGAGCCCCGGAAGCACGCCGCACAATGTATCACTTTCTGGCCAGGCGTGGCCAGAAAGCTTTAAATAAAGGGACCGAAGTGGCACGGCACTTCCGGTCCACACCAGGGCAGCAACAGTGTGGGTGTCATTTACTGCGCATATCTGGCGACGCAGCGCTGCAGGGCTAGCCTGGTCTTGGGTCCCTACAATAGCCAAGCGAGAACTGTACATTCGATTAATTCTGCGTTTCTACCACACCTGCTGTATCTTGCCCCCAATGCCTGCTCGCATTCTTCGTTTCGATTCAATCCCGTTTTCTTACCCCCACTGACCAGTAGTGTGAAAATGTATATAAGGTATCATTATGTGATCCAGCGGATCAGAAGGCAAAGCGCTGATCTGCTGGACACTGCAAATCGCACTGAGAATAATTCTGATGCCTGCTAGGCAAATTTTGCATCACAAATGTGTTAGACTCTGAAGCGCTTCCCAAGGGGCCGGTTTTCTTTCAGACAGCGTTCTGCATTGTGTGCAATGAGACCCAGTCGCTCGGATATCAAATGTGGCCACGCGCTGGAGCAGACATCACACGACGACCCCAGGCACCACACCAGCGGAAACATCAAGATTTCTGCAGGGAGACTGGAGCTCGGTCCGGCAGCGGAGCAGGTAAGCAGGCTGAACTATATCAAGGCGACGTTTGACCGCATTACTAGCTGCTTTGCTTTTCATGTACCATTTTTTAAAGTTTGTGACGCATTGAACTGCACAGTGTCGTCTGTGTAGGAGATGACGGGATAATAGACCGGCTGGGTAGGTAGGCATGGAAGGAGTGCTGTAGCGAGGCTGGTGTGTGTGTGTGTGGTCCATGGTATAGAGGGAGAAGAAGGCTCTAAAGATTATTCTGGAAACAGAGAAGATAGGGGGGAGTTCCAGCACCCAAAGCCCAGATACCTGAAGAATGAAAGTGTGCGAGAAAGAGGCTCTGTGAGCCAGCTGCATCAGCATCTTCTCCAGCCCCACATAACCGAAGAAAGGCCGAAAGAAAGGGGAGCTTTGAGTTTGAGTGCCCAATACCCTTCCTTCCTCCCAACACAAGATCAGTTAAATGACTGAGGGAATCCTTACCCAGCCGCGGCCCGTGCAGGTAAGAGCAGTGAGGCCGGGTTGGGGGGGATTCGGCAGACGACCACAAGGGAAAATTAAATTAATAAATAATTTTCCCTTGTCCATGCATGGGCCACGACTGTCCATACCCTACCTTCTGTTTACCTCCCCCGCCACCGCCACAGGATGTACTGTGGCACAAGGCTGTCAGACACCTTCTTGTTTTTGGTGTAATGCTGAAGGAGAAATAATGGGGAAGAAAATTCAAAACATAATGAACCCTCAAAGAAAGGGACACCTACCCATGCTATGCACCACAAGTATGACAAAAGCATGTGCGGGGCTCTGAAACAGTGGGTGGGACTAATTACCATAAAGTCCAAATCTGTGGTCTGAAACAGACTCAGGAGAGATTGCAATACCATCTAAACCACCTCAGGGGTAGGGTCATGCAGTCATGCATCTTTCCTATCTATTTCCTCAGAGCACTCACACTCAATAAAAACAGAAGGAAAGAAAGAACCAAAGGGAGGAGCAGTTAATGGATGTTTACCAATGTAGGCTGATGATACCAGAGGTGTGCCAGTGGATGCACGAAAAAATGAGGCAGCACTAGCAGGATCGCCACCAGACGGAGCACAAGGAGCTAACGTGCAAGCGAGTGCTGTGATGCAGGCAACCATCAGTACAGCATCGAAAGAGGGTGTGCAAATAGCTAAACGAGATGCAGGCTTCACAAATGTGGAGTGGTCTAGACCGAGTATAAACTTTATCTGAGCTGGACATTGGGATCCCTATAAGCACCACCTCACTGTTACCTGAGATTGTTTTAGACAGATCTCTGAGTGACTGGCTAGGAGCAGGAGTCAAAGAGAGAGGGCAGAGGTCTCCCCGCACTTAAGCGACATAGACAAGGAAGATCCATCTTCACATTTCTTTCCCGTAAGAGACAACCCCAGTACCGGGGGTAAAATCACTGCTCACGTGTTCTGAGCCCCTTCTTATTTAATGAAAATTAGGATAGAGTGCACCAACATTCAAGAAAGCCCTACACAGTTCTGTCAAGTATTGCAAAGTCTATTTGAAGTGATAGATGTGATTGGGCTGATGTGAATCAATTGTTGCGTTTGGTGGTGCCAAGTGAAGTAAGAGATCAATTGGTTGAGAAATCAGGTTGGCCGAGACAGGATACCAAGAATGACAGAATGCAGAACACGGCAAAGTATAACTTTTTGACTGCAGTTACAGATTTCTGCCCAGTAACGAGAGATTGGAGTGAAATTTGAATTGTAGGTGAAATAAAGGAGAATCGCCAGCAGGTTATCTAGAAAGGCTCAAGAAAAGTGGTCAGGCATTGCCAGTCTGCCTGAGCTGGCCCAGGAAGCTGTAGGTACTGCTTTTGTGCAGGGACTGTTACCAAATGTGAAAAATCAATTGATGGCTATTTATATTGGATGGCAAACTAAACAGCTGGCTGAATTACTAACGGTTGCAAACCACTGAACTGCGACACAGAAACTAAAGAAGAATTTGCAGATTCTAAACTAATGTCTTTGAAATTACAGAACATGCAACAGAATGTGAAGGGGAGGCGACGGGGAGGTCATTTAGGAGGGGAACAGGGGGCGAGGACAAGGTGTAGGGCAAGTGGAGAGAGGAAACAGAAGAGGCACTCACAAGCCTTGGGAGCTGGAGGGTCCTGTTTTGTCTGTGGGCAGTTGGGGCACTGGAAGAGAGATTTTCCTAATGTCGTTTCAAGTGCTCTTCGTCTTACCGAACCACCCAAATTTAATCAGGTCCCTCAACATTGACATTCTGAATACTAGGACAGGCCGAGAGGTGTTGTCTGTTCCCGGAATACCCACATTCCAGTAGTTCAGAAAGGACCCTATGTAGATTACATGATAAAGGGACAACCCAATACTTGTCTTAAGGACACTGACACAAGCCGCTCTACCTGTAAAACATCTGAATTACCTTCCCTACCTATCATTGACTTGTTCATAGACGCAGTTGATATTTCAAATCAACGAGTTCCACACCTATTACGAATCTGGTTTCTATAATTCTTGGCCTCATCACTGACAAACATTCTTAACTTTTAAGCTCTGTATCATCTGCTAACCAATTGGAGTGTAATCATTTGTGTAAGTTGAATTCCATAGTTTTTTTGCCATTTGCCTATTCCTCAATGTGCCACAGAGCAAGGAAGACAAGGTTCTTGTTCTGTTGTTTGAAACAAATTGTTAGCCTGTTTACAGCAACCCTGAAATAAATGTCTAAATAAATTGTCAGAATTGCTTGCTTAGTAGGTGCCAACTGCGTTACAGTCCACAGGGGCAAAAGACATGGAGCGCTTCTTGTCCACGGACCTTCAAAGATAAAGATTAAGCAAATGATAACATTGCTTAATATTCCACTATATCCTCTGAAACCAGTAGCCAAAGCAGGAATTCCACCATTTATCGCAGATATTATTACACAAGTTGTTTTGGTACCGATTGTTAGCAAACAAAGTACTGCTATACTTCCCATCAAAAACACAAGAAAGATCAAAATGTACAGATTTGTCCAGTATTTAAGGGAGATAAATAATGCAGCTATCTCTACTTTTGGTGTATAACTAACCCTGCTACCTATCATCTCTTCTTGCATCCTCTGAAATTCCCACTAGTTCACCATTGTAGATTTGGTTCCATCTTCTTTGTCGTACCTTCTTTGAAGACAGCCAGTTTCTCTTCGCGTTCTCATTCAGACTGTCTATCTCCTCATTCGAATGGCTAAGAAAGGCCATAAAGATTCCAAAGAGAGACTGTAATTTTATCTTCCCTGTGTGCATTATTTAGGTCACAAAATCTAAGCGAGAACGTGCCACTTACTAACAGAACAAATTGAAGCCATCCGCAAGTTACCACCTCTAGTAGCCGTCTCCCTTGTACAAACTTTCTTGAGTATAGGTGGGTACTGTAGACATAGGATTCTTGGGTACACTTATATGGCAAAAGCTCTGCAAAATTGTATCAAAAAGGGCATCCCTGAACTTCTGCACTGATCCAAACAAGCTGAGCATGCCTTTGTATAAAAAATGAAAACAAGCACTTAACCCTGTGCCCGCATAGGGGCTCCCTGACTACACATAACAATTACTGTCATGAACAAGGTGGATTTGCCCTTGGAGTAAGGTACAGGATCATGTTGATCAGAAAAAAGCCAAGATCATGCTATTCCTACACTTTAGACTCGCAATGGCAGGGTTCCCTACATATTTTCGATCTGTAGCCTCTGCTGCTCATCTCTCTGAAGCTACCGAAAGTACTGTATTGAGTTCTACTTTGATTGTATATGTCCCTCCTAACTACTAAGAACCAACACCTTTCCCCTACCAGATATGAGATTCTATTTTTGTTTCCCTCCTCTAATACCCTAGCTAGTTGTCCCACTTTGAATCCTGCATCTCTGAAGACCACCAGTGCAGTGAGAGAACTCCATGATTGTCTTGTGGTAACTGAACATGTGACAAAGCCCCCTTATTAATCCTACAGAAGTACTGATACCAAACTTTAAATTAATCTATTTTGTAGATGGATCATGTCTTAAGAAGGAAGTGCTTGAGTTTGTTACTGATATACGGTATGTACTATACACAAAATTGCTGAAAGTCTGCCTTTACCCAATGTGAGATCTGTACAAGTGGCCCTCACCTGAGTTTGTGCCCTGTCGAGAAAAAGATTCTAACTCTGTTCACATACTCAAAGTATACGTTTCGACTCACACACAACTTTGGGCTTCTCTGGATACAGAAAAGGTTTCTAACTTTTTGCCAGTACCCTGTTTAAAAAAGGATTGAATGTATAGAATTTACTGAAAGTTTTGCTTTTGCCCCACACAAATGCATAGTTGTCAAATGTGCTGCCCACCATAATTTGCATGATGAAGTTTCCTGTGGGCATGCACTTGCTGATACGACAGATAAAGTGGCTGTTCTTTATCAAACTAATGAAGCTCCTGTGTATGTTGTACCGACCAATGTGTTTCTTTGCTAAAAGATATGTCTTTGTTACAGGAGCAAGCCTCTAAAATCAAAATGGAATACCGAATCAAAGAAAACTGTCCAACAGGCCCAGCTCTGTCAGTGTACGTGGCTGCACCAACATTTCTGCTCCTAAACCTCACATGGTTGTATCATGAAGATTGACATGTTGGACAAGACAATATTATTTGTGCCACAGCAACCCACTTGTATGTACCCTTCTTTCCTTCCATAGCCCAGAAGTACTGCCAGCCCAGTGTCCTCTGCCAAGCACATAATATCAGAAAGGGAATAGTGACCACCCCTGCTGCTCACCCACCTCCTTTGGGCCCATTTGAGCACCTCCAAACGGCCTTATACAGATCACAAAAGGTGTCTCTTTTTCTTCTGTACTTGTGATTGTATGTTCTCAATGTGGGTGCAAGCATATCCATGTGCAAAACAAGATGCCATAACTGTAGCTAAGTGCTTACTTAGGGAAATCATCCCTCGTTTCGGAATCCCGAGTCGCATTTCATGTGATCGACGGACTCCATTTTTTTCAGCAGTAGTACAGGAGATCTGTAAAACTTTAGGGATCAATCAGTACTTTCAGGTGCTGGTCACCCCCAGCCAACACAAAAGGAAGAAATAAATAACACCATACTTAAGAATACGATAGCAAAAATCTGTTCCAAATCCCAACTGAAGTGGCCAGACATCTTGCCTTTTGCTGTATGCTCAATCATGGTGATTCCAACTCAGAGAACCAAGCGAAGCCTCCCAGAAGTAGTTAAAGGTTGCCCTGTGATGTTGCCATCAAAACAACCTGCGTCAGCTACCAAGTTAGACTTACAAATAAATGATGATAATGTTTTTCAGTACTGGCGAAAACTTTGCTGTCTCTGCAGTTTTTATTCTCAGATTCAAGCTTCCTAAAGTGACTGCCCATCCAATCTCTGCCACACTCAGCCATGCGAGTGAGTGTACATGAAGGTGCATCAGAGGAAGTCTGACTTACAGCCAAGTTGGAGAGGACCATACCTCGTGCTGCTCATCACCAACACAGTCCTGAATGGTTCTGGGTTGCTGACATGGGTGGGAAAGATCCTTAACCAGGAAGGCTTTTCTATGCGTTACGTTTACAATGGTACACTTACCACGTAAACGTCTTTACCACACGTATGCCTTCCACGACCGTCTTTACCACGCAAGCAGCACTGGAACCTGTTCATCTTCGTCCGGTTCAGTCCGTTTTTGATGTCGGCGAAGACGTGTGTTCAAAGGTAAAAATAGAAAAAGGGGGCTTGGGGGGTCAACCCCCAAAAATAAAAAATAAAAGCATGCAGGAAAAAAAGGGGGCTTGGGGGGGTGTCCCCCCCCCCCCAAAAAAAAGAACATGTAAAAACGAAGGGAAGTGGTGACAATCGGCGTTGTTTTAGAGGAAACGGAATGACGCTTCCTCTTTACGACGTAGGACGTAAACAAAGAAGATCGAGGAGAAGACGTGAAGAGGTAAGGAGAATAAAAGTATAAAAAATATTTATACATATAGATTGAGGGTAACGGGCAGGGGTAATAATAATGATTGGGTGGTCACGTAAGGGTACAGGGGAGGGGTATAACCTTTACCAAGAGTATTCAATTACCATGCCAGTATGCGTGGTAAAGGAATATTCGTGGTAAAGGTTGTGCGTGGAAATAGCATTCCGTTGTAACGCATGCGTGGTAAAAGCATGCGTTGCAACGGAATGCGTTGTAACGACATACAACCGACATGGGTTCATTCCTCCCAATGCAAGTGTGCTACACCCCAGTAAAATGCCTCCCACAAGTGACCACCTCCAGACCAGCAAAAGGCCCTAGGCAAGGGCCACCTGCTGGAACCTCTCCTACTGCCTCTTTTCCAGTAACTGAACCACACACTGAGGCCAGCCAACCCTGCATGCTTACTTGCAGCTGCACAATGATGGGTCCACCGACCCTTTTCGTCACAACTGTCTGAGTTCAGTGACTGTCTTCCAGATACTGGATCCCTCAGTTGTCCTGACATGCTCTCTTTGCTGCTACCTTCAACCTCTGGCTCCTGGTGGGATAACTCGTGGCTACGGGATAAGGAGTTGCCAGAAAGCCAAACTTTACTGCAACTGTGTTGAATGAAGCTGCTGTTCTGTATACAAGAACAACTCCTACTTGTTGCTATCGGCAAATGATAGATCTTTCTTCCTGCTGGATTTGACTTATTTGCTTGCTGACGCTCCATGCAGGGCGGGAGGGTTTGCATTTGATCAGAGTCCCCCTCAGCAAAAATTTTAATTGCTTTATCTGCTCTACTATGGACACATTTGCCAGAGTGTGCAGGCACATCCCCGTAATCTACATATGATATAAATTACTTTTATAATCCCTCACGTTTCTACATGGCGGACACTCTACATCTTGCTTTTTCAGAGCATGGACTGCTTTGTAAACATAAAGACTACATTCATTAGGGCATCTTTATGGGCCAAAGTGCAAGACTGTGGTAGAAACTATATCTCATAATAGCAACCCCTAAAAACACCTCTTCTCTACCAGAATGTTATTTCATGATCATTGTTATGGAACAGAATATGCTCAGTTCATCTGAGACAGGAAAATGCATCCCTGGCAGTCCTGAGACGTGGCTGGGGTCTGTTATGCCAGATACATGGTCCCTTAAATCAGACACTCTGCAGAACATGCCTTTCAACAACAGTGGAAATACCGTGAGGTTTCCAAAACAAACATATTATTTTCCATTTTATTTCCAAACTATTGAATAAGCTATCTGGAAAACTAGACACAATGCCAAGATACTGGAAGAAATCACCATCTCTTTAGGCCTGTTAGCCAATCAGCTAGATACTCAGAAATCTATGCTTTTACATAATAGAATGGTCACCAAAGTGGGGGGGGGGGAGTTGCTAAGGTATGGTCAGAATGTTACACTCATATCCCTAACACTTCTCTCATCATCCGTAAACACAAAGATCACATAAAGAACAGTGATAATGAGCTGCCCAAAATTAAAAGTGGCTTAGACAGAATCAGGAGTGCCAACTTGTCTTTAACATCTAGATCATTTGTGAAATGGGGAATGAAAATTGTTGAAACAGCAACAGCACTGATTCTTGTTGTGCTCACCATTTATGTTTTGATTAAACTGAGCCTATGCATCATCCAACCAGCTTGTGGAAATAAAGGTGTTGTCTGTGCTCTAAAGCTTGATTTCACTGATGATAACAATGTCAATATTGAAGTAACAGAAAATGTAATGATGAAGTATTTAAAACTGAAAGTATTAAGCTTCATGCTATTGAATTGTTTTGAGTTTTCACCTCAAGGTGAAAAGAGGTTGACCAAGGACGACAATTTAGTTGTATATGCACGCCTGCTTGTCATAGAAAACGTGAATTGTTTTTTATATCTGAATTAAGCATTGCTTAATCTTTGCCGTATTGCATATTGACCTGCATTTTAAATGAACTTTCATCTTGAATTTCAATGTTGCACTTTCCACATTTAGCTTGACTGTTCAAGTAAGTTTAGTCTTGTTTCAAAATTGGCATAGCTAAGCGAGAACTGCAGATTTAATGATGGCAGATTTTCTACCACACCTACTGTATCTTTTCATCAAGGCCTGCTGGCGTTCTTCCCACGAGAAGAGCTAGGGATCTGCTCTATCTTTAAAAAAATAAATCTTTTTATTGAAAGTTGAACACGGTTAAAGGAAGGGGAGGAAGGAAAAAAAAAGGAAGGAAGTGGATATACAGAAAAAAGAAACAATACTGCACCGAATTTCAACTCGTTATGATTAGATCAAGCGACAATTTGATTAACACAGCATAATTGATTTGTGAGACTTTCGCTTCTCTCTGCAACTCCCACTAGTCTTCTCACACTCTTTGAGGGAGCTGTGGGAGTGTACATAACCCACCCTACACATTGTTCCATTTACCCCACACTCTCCCCCATTTACCAGGGCATCCTCTATTTGTGTAAACTGTCTTCTCTGCCACCATACATGTGTCCATGTCCTATTCCCAGTCTTTAAGGCGTGGGGGCGTTGCCACCCCCCAATTGCGAGCTATGTTACGTTTGGAGATAACAAGGCCCAACTTCATCCATGTGTGAGAATGTATAGAATTTAGCATTTTGTGATGCAACTGATCAGACAATGGACCACAGACAAAGATGCAACATATTTGGGTTCTCCTAGAGTCCGAGCACCCTCTTCAACTCCTACTTTGAGAACACTGTACAGAGTGTAGAGTATCACAGATGGCTATTTGTAAAATAAATGTCCATGTATATTCATGATACTACTGATTTTAGGAAACTTAATGCGATTTCACTAGCTGGACTAGTATATGTACAAATAATAGATGGCTCAAGTCTTTGAATCAATATACTGCCTAATAAAGGAATGAATTGTATAGAAGCAATATTACTAGAGAATGAAATACCAGGTGCTGAAAAGGGTTTCTGTAACAAGTACTTGAACAAATATTAACATTAATTATTTCAAGTCAATAGAATTATTAAACCAAGGCATTGCTTGGGGACTCCCATTGATCTTGGTTTGATCCGTTATGTCGCTGGCACTAGGCCCAACCACACAAGTGGCACAGCATTTTTATTGGCACAAGTGGGGCAATGCTGAGTTAGAGGAATTTTGTGGATTCCGGAAGGTTCCATCACAGAAATGTAAGGAAAATGTGTGATTTAAGGCAAAGTTTGAGGTTTGCAGGGCATTGTGGATAAGAAAACCTCATGGGATTCACACAAGGCACACCACCCTGGAATCCCCTATTTGTCTACTTTTCAAAAATTTCTGTGGTTGGTAGGTTTCCATGACTTGTGGCCGTGCATGGGCCCAAATCCCACTTACACCTATTGCTGATCTCTCCACTTTGCACTTTAGGGCCTTTTGTGTTGAGGTGTCTTGGCCCACCCACACAAGTGAGATATCATTTTTATCAGGATACTTAGGGGAATGCTGTGTGGTAGGACATTTGTGGCTACATGCAGATTCCAGAAGTTTTCCTCACAGAAATGTGAGGAAAATGTGTGTTTTTAGTCAACGTTTGGAGTGTGCAGGACATTATGGGTAAGAAAATGGTGTGGGATGCGTGCGAAGCACACCACCCTGAACGCCCCCAGATGTCTAGTTTTCGTAACTGTATATGACTGGTAAGTTTTTCCAGGTGGCAGCCTGCCAAAGCCCAAAAAGTGCAGCTGTTCACCACTGCAAGTGGGATGATACTGGGAGTTATCCAAACTCTCCTGACCATAATGTAAAAGCAACATCCCAAAAAATCAAATGTCCTCTTGCTTTGCATTGGGATGGGATGCTTTTGTGCATCCATCATTTGTGTGTCTTTTGCTTTGTCCGCGGGGGGGGGGGCAGAAAGACTGTTGAGGTTTTAGGGGTGAAGGTGGGCCTAATGGTAGGATGGGAAAGACCCACCCATTATATTGCTGCCATACAGTGGGCTTTCTACACCCCGGGGGGCAGATCGGGGATAATTACCCCAATCTGCCCCACACCAGGGGAGCAGAAAGACTGTTTCCTCCCTACATATGGGTTAGGGGCATGGCCATGCCCATATGGGCTACCCCACCCCTATATTGGTTTTTCGTTCCCTGGTGTCTAGTGAACTTTCTGCCCCGCCTGTGCCCCCAGGGAGGCAGAAAGACTGTTTCCTCCTTTATTAGGGATGGGGGAATGGCAATGGCCATTCTCATTCTGGACAGCCCCAACCCCTCTGTCTTTATCTAAAAAATAAATCCCTGGTGCCTAGTGGGCAGGGGCAATAGCCCTCATTTGCCCTCCGGGGGTGGGGGGGGCAGAAAGACTGTTTCCTCTTTTATTTGGGGTGGGGGCATGGCTGTGCCCATTCTGGCAGCCCTACCCCTGTATTATTATTTATTTAAGAAATACCTGGGGCCCAGTGGGTTTTCTGACCCCCAAGGGGGGCAGATCGGGGTTAATTGCCCCATATTCCCCGGGGAGGACAGAAAGACTGTTTCCCTTTATGTTAGGGGTGGGGGCAAGGTCATGCAGTCCTCAACTCTCTATTTTTATTTTAAAAATAAATCCCTGGTTCCTAGTGGACTTTCTGGCCCCGCCCCGGGGTGAAAGATTAGGGGCAATTGCTCCCATCTGCCTAGATGCCTGTTTAAGACTGCGTCATAATAAAATAGCTAGGGTGAGCACTAGCCCTTGCCGAAGGGGCAGCTCCTCCATCTGGTGGCTAGTGTGTGGACCCCTGCTTGGTCATCGCTGTCTTGAGGCAATTCCAAAGCAGGGATCCACTGTGCAGAGGTACCTTTGGAAAGAGGGGATTCTCCCCTTTCCAATGATACCTATCCTGTTAGAATCAGTGCTCGAGGGCTGAACTCAGGGGGCCGAGCACTTATTCAGTGAAAGTAAAACAAGCCCATCAGCTCGTTTTACTTTCACTTTTACTGCAATGACTTCAGCACGCCCTTCACCCCAATCGTCATTGTAGTAAAAAAACAAAAAAGGATCAGACTGCTCTGGATGCTTTTCCCAAGCAGTCTGATAAAAAAAAGGACTCCCTGTGGTGCTGAGCACCAGAGGGGCCTTTAAGTCCCTCCCCAGTGTTGGCCAACACAGAGACTGGGGAGGTAGTGCAGGTGTCGGCCATTGCCCGAGACCTACACTTATAAGGTTAATGTGCCGACACATGTAAACAAAGGCATTCACAATAATGTTTACACATGCATTGAATGTACACATGCAGTTTCTGACAGTAAAACCTGGCCTACTGGTTTTGCCAATGCTGGGGAAAAAATGGCAACAAGGGATTGCTTTCTGTAGAGAATGCATTTAGGGGATAACAGAATTGAAAGTTACAAACAGTCTGAAGTTGTAGGTGTACAATAGCCCCTCATGCATTCCAATGGAAGCACTTTCCTGGAAGGCGAAACAATATACCAAAAAGCCAACAGTATGCAGTGAGAAAAGATTGAGTGAACTTTTAGGTGTACAATAGTTGCTCATGCATTCCAATAGAAGCACTTCCAGGAAGGCGGAACGAAATCCCTAAAAGCCAACAGCATGAAGTGATAAAGGAATACTCCTCTGGATTGAGCCAAAGCCCAATTTGTGTATTTTAAAATATTGGTACCAAAACGCATTCAGACAGCTGCACTGTCAGGCCAGACCTAAAAATGCACCACCTGTGCCTATTAAAGCTGCAACTCCAATTTCAAACGTGTCCAAAATGCCCAGTATTAACGTTGCACAGCAGGCATGTGTTAAAGCTCCACCTTCAATTTCAAACCTGCCCTAGATGCCCAGTATTAAAGATGCATTTGCAAACCCAGGACTGAACATGCCAAACAGGCGCAGTATTTAAGAAGTTGCACATCTCCTTGTTTGTTTTGTTTTTGCAGTTTTATATTGCTCAAACTCGACCCAAAGGTATTAGAGCGCTTTACATGAGCACCAATTACATTACAGAAGGCCAGATTCATTTATGTTTTTTTGGCACTAGTTCCCCAGTTTCAAAGTGGACAGCTCTGGCTTTAACGCTACATCCTCTGAGTTCAATAATGCCCTGTACTAATGTTGCATTAGTAGACCTGTACTAACTCTGTACTTCGGGCCCTACATTACAGTGGCACTGCTGGCCCATTTAAGATGCATGGCAAGCCTCAAATCACAAATGCATCGAGGGGCCGGCATGAAAGTTGCACAACAAGTCCTTAATTAAAGGTGCATCACAGGGCCCTGCTGCGCTCCACATGCCAAAATAAGTTGCATCATGGAAATCCGCAAATTAAACATGATTAAAAGACCTACATTAAACATGGAATGCATGAATACAAGGCCCTGAATTAAAGTTGCATCACAAGCCCTGTATTAAAGTTTCACTTCCCAAACTTTTTAGAAACACCAACCCACTTTTTAGCATAACACATTTTTGCAACCCACCTAGCTTTAATGGAAATGAGGCATGCAATCTTTTTTATGTCACTAAAGCATCGTGTGGTAGTGCGCTGTCATTTACAGACAGCACTTTTTACATTGAAATGGCCACTAAATTTGCAAAGACCTAAAGTTTTACTGCTAATACCATATTGCACACAAACGATAATTTATGGAAACCTGGTTTCAGTGAAAATGTATCAATTGCGCATCACTAAGAAAAAGTGTCTTGATTTGTTTTGATCCTATTATTTGTTTCCATCACACTTCAGAGTTACAAAAAATGTATTTCGTTTATGCTATCTGAACTGTTGAATGTGTACAGTTCATTTACAGGTATTTACATGTTGTTGTGTGTTACAAAATATAACGTATCTGATTGCACCCCCAAATGCATGGGGAGTGTCCCCCAGGCACTGGACTTGATCCTGGTAACAGGATTCAATATACTTCTGAACAAACTTGATAAAGCGTATATAGTCCGTTGTAGTTGATATATTTTAATATTGTTGTCTCATCACAATATTACTGTCAAACTCCAAATCCCACAATGCTCTATATCCACAAGGATTGTAACTTCATGTCCAGCATTGGATCATGCTTATTTTCCTCAATCCCAATGCATTTCGGCATAGTGCCTTCATCAGGGGATTGGCTGTGAACAAATATGATTGGTTTTAGGTCTATGCGTACAAGAAAAGTGCCATGTATTAATTCGGTGCTCCCATGGTGTGCTGGCATGCTGGTTAAAGCTTTGTGATGAATAGGAAAACGCCTAAATCTCCAAAGTGTTTTGTAGGTTAGTAATATTAGACTAACCGACGATGTTGCCATGCGTGAAAGAGAAGAAAGTACACAAATTTATAATGGTGAAACGCCCTAGTGGTGTTGACACTAGTGATATATATGTAATTCCCGTGTCCAAGAAATGTTAATAGTGATAGCTGCAAATCTCTGCACCCAGCGTAAGAGAAAGAGAACTTAAACGTGGTGTGTTAAGTCGGCATTTAGGGCTTTAAAGTACGAACAGCGCACATGCTTGATGCAACTAGCTGATTGGGCAAGTGGCCAAAAAAATTGAAAAAAATTGAAACGTGCGTATCTAAACTTAAGGACTCGCGTGTCTACCTGTGTATCTCTACGCATTATCGCATAATGTTTACACACATAAATATCCCCAAGCTCGATCATGGGTGACTCTTACCGTGTATGTTAACTGGTTAGTCAGAATCTCGTTCCTCTCACGGTCTGTGAGTGACGCGCGTCGGTGACCCGGAAGTGTGCTTATGAGCGTTTACTAAAGAAGTGTGCATAGAAAGCGGACTAAACGAAAACATTAACAACAACTACCGATGATGTGAAAAAAGCGTGATAGCTGCACATATAATAAATTTCAACCTATAATTACGATGGCTGATGTGACTATGTGAAATAGCCCAGTAATTCCTTTATAATAAAATCGTTCTCTGGATACAAATATGACTGGGGTATAATAAAGCAGTATCAAACATAATACAAATGTCACGTTAATCAGTTCATGTAATCCAAGACAGATTTCCCCACTGTGTTGATAAAGTGTATGTTTTTAAAAAATATATATATATATCTCATACACTAGTGTAATGTTTGAGTTAAACATAAATAGTGTTAAACATAAATAGTATTGGTGTTACAAGTGTAAAGCAGACAAAACGTACAAGTAGTAAAGGTGTAAAATTCAAGCTCATTTTTTTACACAGTCTCATAAGTAACATTGGAATTCCATACACTCGTTCATCCCGTTAGGTTTCAACGAGTCCAAATACCTAATCCAGTGATTTTCACGTTGTAATAGCGTATCATGATTGTCTCTTCCTTCTTTCCTCGCTACCACCTCCAAGACACAAAACTTTAGTTGGCTAGTATTATGGCCGGCTTCGATGAAGTGTTGTACCACTGTGGACTTGGTATATTTCGTTCTTAAGTTGCTTTTGTTTTCGTTCAAGCGTATTTTAATTTTTCGTTCTGTATGTCCAATATAAGGTTTTCCACATGGACATTTAAGCATGTAGATTACGTTTGATGAATCACATGTGGCGTTTACCCTTAATCTAATTTTATGGCCTTTCATGGGGTGGTTGATGTATGGTCCTCTCATCAAATTATTGCAATTATTGCAATTCCAACAGGGAGTATTGCCTTTAAAAGTTATTTGTCCCCTGGCCATCTCTATTGTCCTCCTGATTCTCTACTTGGTATGGTGGGGTCCCCCCATCAGCGCTCGACACCGTCTAGACTGTTTCTCGCCTTGAGTTTTGTTTCGTTGTTTCTTTGTTTGTTCTTTTCTTTCAAAATTTAAAATATTTGTATCCTGTCTAACTTCTGAGTTGCCGAGAATATCTCCTGTAAACCGGCTGAACCTCTGGAGATCAGTCGCTGCTTCGTGACGTCAAGCAATTGACATGCATATACTAGCGGCCGGACCTGGTGGTTGTAGGCCCATATTTGTAATGATGCTTTTTTGCACAATAAAGTTTTCCACAAAAAAAAAAAAGTTATTTGTAGTTGTGGATTGTCTGTGGGTTTAAGTATTTCTCCCACGTTTCTATTCCTTGTGTATGCAAAGATAGGATCTTCATCAAAGATCTGGTGGAAATCTTGTTCAAGCTTCAGGATTGGCCAATGTTTTTGAATGATTCTTTTGTATGCTTTACTCAGCGTTGAATATTTGGAAACCACTGTGATGCGGTTCTTGGTCTGCATTTGGCGGGGAGCAAGTTGTTGTAAACTTCTGTTCTTGGCTTCTTCTAGTACATGGTCAGGGTATCCACGTGCTATAAATCTTAATAACATATTGTTACTTTGTTCTTCTGCCCTGAAAGGATTAGTTACTATCCGTTTCACTCTTAATAATTGTGAGTACGGTAGGTGGTGTTTAAGAGGTTGAGGGTGGAAGCTCCCATAAAGAAGAATGTTATTTCTATCAGTTTCTTTCCGAAATAGATCGGTTTCAAATCCTGTTGGGGTTTTAATGATTTCTACGTCCAAAAATGTAATGGTATGTCACTGTATTTCATACGTGAATTGGATTCGTTGATCAATCGTGTTTAATCTGTTAATTTGTTCCTCCAGTTTGTTTCTTGCTCCTTTCCATAATATGAATATGTCGTCTATGAATCTTAAAAATAACACTAGGTGTGTTTTCCATATGGGGTCTTCCAAAATATTCTTTTCTTCAAAGTGATTCATAAAGATGTTTGCGTACGATGGCGCTGCACAATTGCCCATAGAAGTTCCGCTCTTTTGTTGGTACCAAGTGTTTTGCCATTTAAAATAGCTATGGAATAACGTGAATTCTAGAAGTTCCATTAAAAATACTTTCATGGGCTCTTCATATTCAGTGTGCAATAATGCATGTTCTACCACTTCTATGCCGAGTTGGTGTGGAATAGATGTATATATGGATTTGACATCTATGGTGCATAAAAGTATATGCTGGTTGTCTGTAGTAGGAACTTGATTTCATTTATTCAGAAAGTCTGTTGTGTCTTTTATGAAAGTTCTTGTGGTCGTGACGCTGGGCTGTAAATATCGGTCCAGGAATTTTCCCACCGGCTCATGTAGGCTTCCTCGAGTTGACACTATTGGCCTGCCAGGTGGTTTGGTAGGGTGTTTATGAATCCTCGGCACCATGTATAGCGTCGGGCTCCTGGGGTTCTTCTATATAAGGTATTTTAGGTTTTTTCGTCAATTATGCCGTTGTCAAAAGCTCTATTCACAATACTCATGAGTACTTCTTTGAACTGTTCTGTTGGGTTCAAATCCAATTTCATGTATGTCTCTGTGTCTTGTAGGTGAGCTTCCACCTGTTCATTGTAGTAACTGGTGTTCATGATTACTAAGGCGCCCCCTTTATCAGCTTTTTGGCAAGTGATTTCAGTCCTTTGTGCAATGGCTTTCAGTATACCCATTTCTTTGATCGTGAGATTCTTGTGTTTCGGAGTTTTTTGAAAATTTTATTTCGATATGTCCTGTTTTACCAATATCTAAAAAATGTCCAAGCTTTTATGGCTCACGGGAGCCATGTACGTTCTCTTGACTTTAAGAGCTCTTAGTAAGTCATCGGGTTTATCAACGGGTTCGGTTATAACGTTCTCAAAGAAATGGCGTAGTCTGAGTTTTCTCATAAGTTTGAAGAAACTGGTGTTAAGTTCTAGACTGGGGGTATGAGAAGTTGGCACAAATGGCGTTCCCTTTTGTAATGTGGCTAGTTCAAGTCAAGAGTACGTACATGGCGAACCTCTTAAACACCACCTACCGTACTCACAATTATTAAGAGTGAAACGGATAGTAACTAATCCTATCAGGGCAGAAGAACAAAGTAACAATATGTTATTAAGATTTAAAGCACGTGGATACCCTGACCATGTACTAGAAGAAGCCAAGAACAGTGGTTTCCAAATATTCAACACTGAGTAAAGCATACAAAAGAATCATTCAAAAACATTGGCCAATCCTGAAGCTTGAACAAGATTTCCACCAGATCTTTGATGAAGAACCTATCTTTGCATACACAAGGAATAGAAACGTGGGAGAAATACTTAAACCCACAGACAATCCACAACCACAAATAACTTTTAAAGGCAATACTCCCTGTTGGAATTGCAATAATTGCAATAATTTGATGAGAGGACCATACATCAACCACCCCATGAAAGGCCATAAAATTAGATTAAGGGTAAACGCCACATGTGATTCATCAAACGTAATCTACATGCTTAAATGTCCATGTGGAAAACCTTATATTGGACAAACAGAACGAAAAATTAAAATACGCTTGAATGAACACAAAAGCAACTTAAGAACGAAATATACCAAGTCCACAGTGGTACAACACTTCATCGAAGCCGGCCATAATATTAGCCAACTAAAGTTTTGTGTCTTGGAGGTGGTAGCGAGGAAAGAAGGAAGAGACAATCATGATACGCTATTACAACGCGAAAATCACTGGATTAGCTATTTGGACTCGTTGAAACCTAACGGGATGAACGAGCGTATGGAATTCCAATGTTACTTATGAGACTGTGTAAAACAATGAGCCTGAATTTTACACCTTTACTACTTGTACGTTTTGTCTGCTTTACACTTGTAACACCGATACTATTTATGTTTAACACTATTTATGTGTAACTCAAACATTACACTAGAGTATGAGATGTTTTTTTTTTTTTAAAACATACACTTTATCAACACAGTGGGGAAATCTGTCTTGGATTACATGAACTGATTAACGTGACATTTGTATTATGTTTGATACTGCTTTCTTATACCCCAGTCATATTTGTATCCAGAGAAGGATTTTATTATAAATGAATTACTGGGCTATTTCACATAGTCACATCAGCCATCGTAATTATAGATTGAAATGTATTATATGTGCATCTATCACGCTTTTTTCACATCATCGGTAGTTGTTGTTAATGTTTTTGTTTAGTCCGCTTTCTATGCACACTTCTTTAGTAAATGCTCATAAGCACACTTCCGGATCACCAACGTGCGTTACTCACAAACCGTGAGAGGAACGAGATTCTGACTAACCGGTTAACATACACGGTAAGAGTCACCCATGATCGAGCTTGGGGATATTTATGTGTGTAAATATTATGCGATAATGCGTAGAGATACACAGGTAGACACGAGAGTCCTTAAGTTTAGATACGCGCGTTTAAATTTTTTTCAATTTTTTGCCACTAGCCCGATCACCTAGTTGCATCAAGCATGCACGCTGTTCGTACTTTAAAGCCCTAAATGCTGACTTAACACACCACGTTTAAGTTCTCTTTCTCTTACGCTGGGTGCGGAGATTTGCAGCTATCACTGTTAACATTTCTTGGACACAGGAATTACATATATATCACTAGTGTCAACACCACTAGGGCATTTCACCATTATAAATTTGTGTACTTTCTTCTCTTTCACGCATGGCAACATCGTCGGTTAGTCTAATATTACTAACCTACAAAACACTTTGGAGATTTAGGCGTTTTCCTATTCATCACAAAGCTTTAACCAGCATGCCAGCACACCATGGGAGCGCCGAATTAATCCATGGCATTTTTCTTGTACGGCATAGACCTAAAACCAATCATATTTGTTCACAGCAAATCCCCTGATGAAGGCACTATGCCGAAATGCATTGGGATTGAGGAAAATAAGCATGATCCAATGCTGGACATGAAGTTACAATCCTTGTGGATATAGAGCATTGTGGGATTTGGAGTTTGACAGTAATATTGTGATGAGACAACAATATTAAAATATATCAACTACAACGGACTATATATGCTTTATCAAGTTTGTTCAGACGTATATTGAATCCTGTTACGAGGATCAAGTCCAGTGCCTGGGGGACACTCCCCATGTATTTGGGGGTGCAATCTGATACAATAATTCAAATCTCAATTCAGAGAGTGATACCTTGGAGCACAGCACGACCACGTAAATTCCACTTTTAAATACAGTTGTGCAAAGACTGAAACTTTATTGATTTACAAAATATAACATCATACAGCCTTTACTTTCACACTCTCAGTACCCCAGAACAAGGCCGGCTCTAGGGTGGTGCAACCGTAACAGTTGCACCTGGTGCTGACCTGTGGAAGCGCTCTGTTTACAAATAATGCAGGGTTTTAAAAGTACCTGCTGCTGTTTCCTTGTTCAGCAGTTTTCAGGCAATAACAAAAATGTCAAGATAACTCAGGTGATTAATGTTCTTGCTGGGTAGAGATTGGAGTTTTGTCTAGTGGCTCTATTGGATCATCATGACGTCCCACAGAGGGTTAATATGCCTGATGCAAAGAACGTGTACCATGCAGCTCATGGAACTGTATTTAATGTGGATAGCTCAGTGGGTCCTTGCGTTTGTCACAGAAATCCTTTTGTTACTTGCAGTTCATAAGTTACAATCCTAATATAGTACAGTGTCCTATGAACTTCCATTAAAGAGTGTGGTATAGGTTAGAACATTTAGTTTTTTCCCAGTCTTTCATTATCCTAATGTTGCTAAAAAGGGTTTGTCTGGGTAGAAATACATTCTTATTGGAAAGGCCACCCCAAGCACTGGTGTACATTTTAAATATAGAGTTTGTGCTTCTCCAGACCGAACATTCTTAAAATATGCTGCCTACTAGTATGGATGACGTGATTCCTCCACCCTGTAATTCGTATTGTTTATGTAACATTCCCTATAGGCTGATTTACAAATGTATTATTCTTTGTCTCTGTATAATGTGTCTGTGTTGTAAAGTGCTCCGACACCCTACGCTGGTATGAATAGCGCTATTAAACAAATTAAATAGATGTGGGAGAGGGGGTATGGAAAGATGAGGGTCACTGTTTGAGGGGTGGTAGTGAGTTAATCCATAGAGAAGGCTGTATCAGGGGAGGGGCAAAAATGATTGTTGCACCAGGCGCCACCAGACCTGCCCCAGAGGGATTGTCACATAATTCACTTTACTTTTCTTTCTGACTGTAAAGTGAGAAAAGATTGTAAACACCAATGCCCATGCTAAAAAATCATGAAGAGCAATTTGTCAGAAGACGTTGCCTGACATTTGAATTCTGTTATTGAAGCGCAGCAAATGTGACAGGATACATACAAAATTTAAAGACATCTTTATTTATTGCTTGAACTTTCACGACCCCCCAAAAAATCGGCTCTGGATCACGACCCACAATTTGGGAAACATTGGTCTAGATCTAGGACTGCACAGCTTACTAGTTACTGCATTTGCATAATCTGTATTAGAGATGTACAACAGGCCACGTCCCAAAGCTGCACCTTATGTCTGTATTAAAGCTCAATGGTGGCAGGGTATGCCAGGGGTGTAACTGAGGGCCCTGCAGCCCCTGAGGCACAGGCGTGGGGGCCCAACCCTTCAAGAGAACCCGATTCAGCCAAGGCCAATGAATATCTGTGACATATGGGTGGCTCGGGGCCTTATCACATTCTGCAGGGGGGCCCTATCATTTTGCGATACGCCACCGGTGTATTTACCGAGTCTCTGTATTAAAGTAATATCGCTTTAATAAGTAGAAATATAGGGAATGTATCAAAACTGCATTTCACTCTCTGCAATAAAACTTTCCCCCAAGCAGATGTATTTTTCTTAAACCTCCACAGCAGGCCCTGTATGTATCAGACATGCACCACACTGCCTGTATTACTGCTGACACTCAGGCCACGTATTAAAGATGTACCATCAACACATTATTAAAGCTGCACCTTTCACAGACCTCAAAACTCATTCACTGCATGTGGCACACACATTTAGAGGCTGGGTTGATCTCTCACTCACAACAGGCTGTGTCACACCTTTGTTAGAAAGGCTAGAAGTCTACTTTAATTACGTTTGCAATTTTAGCATTTTTTTCCCATTATTTTCTTTACATGCTACTTCGTGCGTAATCGTTAATATGGAAGACTATTTGACGTCACTTCCTGCGATGTTATCAAACGTGCTAACTAGTTCTCACTCCTACGAATTTTCAAAATTTGACAGTTATGCACTTCTGTGCTGTATAAAATAAAAATGCACAGCATATAATTTTGAAAACTAATCCTCGTGCCTTGTATTAATGTAGCACCTCATGGTAGGTTCTGTATTACAGGTACAGCATCTGCCACTACAAAAATATGCTTCTTTTGGACTACACAAGCCCTCTGTTAAAGCTACACTGCAAGTCTCGCCCCCTGCCTGAAACCTTGCCCACAACTCTGCCTGCCAAGCTTCACTCACCCAGGTGACCAGAGGGCTGGCCATGAATGCCTGCACCAGCTCCTCCATATGCGTGTCCCCCATGGTCCTCCACAGCAGGTCGGTCGTCAGCCAATCACCATCCCAGGGGTAAGCTTCGTCTCTGTTGGCTCATCTGAGGCCCAGGCAGGCCCCGCGAGCCTGTGTTGAGGTCAGAGTCTCGCGAGCCATCGCAGCTCAGTGACTAGAGAGAGGCCTGGGCACCCCGTCACCTCAGCACGAGCCTAACTGATGCGAGCCGACTCTCGACTCCACCCTGGTGCGCCCGGGGCCTCCTCGGCTGACAGAAACTTCTCCGAACACTTGCAGCTCAAGGCATCCACCTGCCGGACCCCTCGACGGGCGCTCCCCTCTGCCAGCTGTTTACGAGCAGGGCAGAGGGCATGCGGCTGGTTCCGGGTAGCGCGGGGTCACCTCTTCCTGCCCCGTCTTCGCAGCTCCTCGCCGGGGAGGCTGATTCACTTCCACCTTTCCGAGCACGCCCCGGTGTGACTAGGTCGCTGTCACTTGCTCGTGTCGCGAGCGCTTTCTTCCGCCGCAGAAAAGAGAAGTTGTTGCCCAAAACTTCGACCGCTATCTCTACCACTAACGGACGCGAGCGGGAGGGGGGGAGATGAGGGGCGACCTAGGACCGATTATTCCGGAGTAAAGAGGAACTGAAATTTACATTTCAAACCTTGGGCCCCTCCATTTCCTCTCAATATCCCCAAGGCAGAATAATGCAATCATCCGCAGGGGTCAGCCCCTTCATTATCCCCGTTCGATTAACAAACGACCAAATGCTCCACTCTTGAGTTGAAGGAGATTACCAATCACTAGTCTTTAGGGACATAACCAAGTACTCCTGCGATAAAGGGGCAGCCCCACTTGTTAACGATCAGAGCAACCAAGTGCCGGAGTCCTGAGCTAAAGGAGCTGTAAACTGTTCTATCGGGGACACAGATAAGAACTTTTTATTCCTGTGCAGTGTTTCATTTTGTGACAGCTTTAGGGCAGGACCTCAACGTTTTTCTCAGGAGGCTGCCACTGACAAATACTGGAGTTACCGGATACCAAGGCTCCCTAATTTTAGTTCAGCCTCATGCCTCCGCTTTCCAGCACCATCGAACCCCCTCTTTTTTTATCTCACTCTTGTTGGTTATTTCTATCCTTCTTCCTCCCTTTGTCACTGTTTTCTTATTTTTCCTTCATACTGCTTTCTAACTGCTGCTTCTCTCTCTCTCCCTTGCTCTGGGTCAAACTTTGGAAAAAAGGTCCTGTCCCCTAAAAAAATAGTGCAAGTAGCCACCAGCTGCAACCATTGGCGCACATTAACCGCTGCTCCTGAGCTAAAACAGTATCTCCTTTCACTAGCCCAAAGTTCACTAAATAAGACCTCCACTGATGATCCATAGGAGTAACTCTCCTCACTGTCCCTAAGAAACATAAGCAAGAGTCCTACCACTGAGCTAAAAGAGACCCTTCACTCACTAACTCCTAGGGGGAGCACCTCACACTAACTCTCAAGGCTGAACTCCACTAACCCCCAACCTCCCACCCAAGCACGTTTTTCTCTGATTGAAAGAAACACCCCTGCTTCCTAACCACCAAGCTCCTAATTCAAGAACTCGGCTACTGAGTCAAAGAAGCAGCCTCTCCTCTAGCCGACCATGGGCATTTTAAGCAGTCTGTCCTTGTGGATTTGTACTTTCGCTCACCAAGTGGGGCAGACCTGAAAAGGACATACCTAAACTTTTTTTCCCACTGTCTCGATATTTTTATGCTCCAGCTAAGCTGTTCCTAAACCTTCTTTGTTCATGGGTCTGGCTATTTATCAATCGAAGGAGTGTCTAAGAGAGCACGGCGCTCATTAACCGACCTGGTTCCTGGTATGAATAAATGTAATACCTAGATTGTAGAGATTATAGAAGAGGCGGATTAGGCGCACTCACCATCTGTCTTTAGGAGACAAGGTAGGTGTTGAGCACAATATTGGGGCGATACCATTTTTAATATCATATTTAAACTGAATAGTATATTGTTAAAGCATTGGTAATGTATGGAAGTCTAGAAACAGGTCCAAGCGTTATGCTCTTTCTCATGGACTTGGACTCAACATGCTCTCCAATACAATCATATAACAGTTCTTCACGACCTGACCTGGACCTTAAGTCAGGAGAGTAGCCAGACAAAAAAAAATACCCTCCACTTGAACCCACATTCAGAATGTCTGTGAGCGAACAAGCCTGTGTCTCCCTATAAGGCATATCCTTTAATCCCTCCTATCTTTCTATTTTCTCTCTCTTCTACTCACTCTCCCTCTCTCTAATCACCACATTTTCCTTTCTTTTCCCTTTTCCCATGTATTCCTTCTCCATTTGTCTCTTTCCTCCCCTTTGCCTTTTCCTTCCTCTTGCCTCACTTTGTCTCTTTTCCTACTCCCCTCCCTCTCTCCTTTACCCCTTTTGTCTCACCTTTTCACCTTTTCACCTCCACCCTTCTCTTTGTCTCCCTCCCTCTCCCAAATCCTTTTGTCTCTCCCTCTCTTTTCTCCCTTCTAACAACTCTGCCCATTTGTTCTTTACATTTCTCACCCCTCCTTTTGCCCCGGCCTTCCCCTCTCACTACATGTCCCTTCTGAACAGTTGAAATAACAAGAATAAAGCTGTCTTGGACAGCGTGTCACTAGTTTGGACCAAGACAGCCATTCAGTTGGATAAGCACTAACCCGCATTTGTGACATTTGTTTTCACAATTTAGACTAAAATATAATGAAGTTAATCAACAAGTTATGTTTTATACTAAAAACTCCACATTTGGTGCTCTTCCTTTGTAAGATCCAAAACTAAAGTAAAACTGACGTGGCAGCGCTTTCTACATTGACCCATATGCATTTCTACTATACAAAAAGAAGTGAGTGACAAAGTTTTGCCATGTAAAGGTCTGATAGGGAAATCAGTTTTACTTTTAAAACTTAGAACAGATATTAGCATACAGGAATTTAGGTTTGAAGCCTACAGGCCAGCTTTCTCAGATGAATACAACACCCCAGCAGACGCATGTGATTAGAAGAGAGAAAGGCAAGTACCGCTTTGCTCTCTTGTTACACACAGTTTCAATCAACATAGAAAAACATCCCCTGATGCAAGCTGGAGTTGGGATTTAGTTCATAGGGCTGCGTCTCGTTCTCTCTCTTGGGAGAATAAGCAGCCCTTGGATGCCCCCTGGAGGTTTAAGTCCTAAACAGGCAGGCCACCTTAAAGAGGAACTGGCCTGTGGACTACAACCTTCATAAAGCTTATTCACTGCAACAAGCACCGACCTGGAACTGAATGACATTCTGTCAAACTCCACTTGGCTTGGTGCCCTGTGCTCGGAGGGGCCCTGCTCGAGCTGCTAAAGCGGGTGACTGACCACGCCACTTGCTTAAGTTGATCAACCAATGATCTACTGGCTATACATCTCTATCCACTAATATAGGCCACCCAGCTGGCTGTTCATATGTTAGCTCCTAGGTTTTTCAGCACGCTCTCTATTAGAAAAGAGAAAGTCCCCTGCATGGCTTTGGAAAACGTGCACCCTGCCTCAAGTTCCCTATAGCAAACTGTAGTATTCTTTACCTATACTCCAAAATTATTTAACTCTACATACATATATGTATAGTAGTTATAGGTATTTCAGGATTTCCATAAGAAGAGTGTTTTTTATTTTGCTAATAACTTTGACGAATCTTCACAAAAAAAAAAATCTACCTAAGCTCCTTTCTCTGGAAATGTTTGGGGTGATCTGTCAAGCGTGGGGGTGAGAAAAAAGGGGGCCCCAAAACATGTTTCCCCATGTAAGTTTCCATAGGATTTTAACAACAATATAGAAAAAAACGGCTGAAAAGAATTACACCAAAGTTGGCAGTAAGCTAGATCTTTACCCAGAAAGCGTGCTTTTTCTGATTTGGTCTAATCCATTCTGCCATTTTTGAGAAATTAGCGTTCAAACATAGTGAAATCTAGACTGTTGGCTTCCAGATTTGCTCTCACTGGCCACTTTACAGGGGACTAATAAATCCTAATTTGTTTTTCACAACACACACACACACACACATATATAGATTCACTGAAAAAAAATAGTTAGGAAATAGAATAAAAAAACCTTAGAAATTCACTGAAAAAATAAAAAGTTACAGGGATATTATAGATAGGCTCAGATTTCACTCGCACAAAACCATAGAAATCCAGCAGTTATAGTTACCCGAGCTAACTATAACTTACGCCTCCACAGTGCACTGCTTATGACCTCACATATTACATCACTCATGACGTGCTCAGTGACATCACTGATGACATCATTCAGTGATTGTGAGTATTTCCTAAAGGTTTCTGAGTGCTAAAGATATATACTAAGATACTACAAAAGTTAAAAAGTATAGTATGTGTACAACTAATAAGTGATACAATTTGTAACATGTGAGTGGCTGTGTGACTGTGTATCACTGTGTGAGTAGGTGTCTGAGTGGCTCTATTGATGAGTGAGTGGCTGTGTGAGTGGCTGTTTGGGTGAGTGAGTGAGTGTGTGGGTGAGTGAGTGGGTGTGTCAGTGGTGTATGGGTGAGTAACTGGGTATGTGAGAGGCTGTATAGGTAAGTGATGGGGTGTGTGCCTGGCTGTATCTGTGAGTGAGTGGGTGCATAAGTGGTGTATGGGTGAGTGAGTGGGTGTGTGAGTAAGTGATTTTGAGAGTGGCAGCATGGGTGAGTCTGCTTGTGTCAGTGACTGCATAGGTGAGTGAGTACGTGTTAGTACCTGTATGAGTAAGTGAGTGGGTGCGTGAATAACTGTATGGGTGATTGAGTGGCTGTATGAGTGACTGTATGGGTGAGTGAGTAGCTGTATGGGTGACTGACTCAGTGTGTAAGTGGCTATATGAGTGTATGAGTGGGTGATTTAGTGTCTATGACTGTCTGTGTGAGTAGTTGTATTGGTGAGTGAGCGGGTGCTAGAGTGGCTGTATGGGCAAGTTAGTGGTTGTGTGAGTGGCTGTATGAGTGAGCATATGTGAGTGGCTCTATGAATCAGTGAGTGGGTGTGTGAGTACTTGTATGGGTCTGAGAATGAGGGTGAGTGGTTGTGTGAGAGTGGGTGTATGAGAGGTTTTATAGGGGTGTGAGTGGTTCTGAGGATGATTTCATGAGTTATGTCACTGACTGTTATGAGTGATATAATATGTGAGGTTATAAGCAGTGAATTGCGAGTGCGTAAGTTATAGTTAACTCAGGTAACTATGACTGCTGAATTTCTCTGGTTTTGTATGAGTGATATCTGAGCCTAATTATAACATCCCTGAAACCTTTGTTTTTTTCAGTGAATGTATAAAAAATGTGTTAATTCTCTGTCCTAACTAAAACGTCCCTGTAAACTTTGTTTATTTTAGTTAATGTCTATGTTTTTTAACATTATTACCTAACTATAATATTCCTGTAATGTTTGTTTTTCTGAATTAATTTCTAAGGTTTTTAAAATTTTAATTCCTAACTGTAACCTGTAACTTTTGAGACTGAATGTGTGAGTGAGTGCATGAGTGTCTCGGTAGATGTGTGAGGGAGTGCATGAATGTCTCAATGGGTGTGTAAATGGGTGTGTGAGTGTCTGTATGGGCCTGGGAGTGGCGGCATAAGCATCTCACTGGGTGTGTGAGTGGGTGCATGAGTGTCTGAGTGGGGCTGCAAGTGGGTGTCTGAGTGGGTGCATGAGTGTCTATGTGAGTTTCTCAGTGGGTCTGTGAGTAGGTTTGAGAGTGCCTGAGTAGGTTTGCAAGGGCCTCCATGAGTACGTGAGTGAGTTCATGAGCGTCTGAGTGGGTCTGTAATTGGGTGCGTTAGTCTCTTGGTCTTTGAGTGGGTGTGTGAGTTGCTGTGTGTGTGGATGTATGGGTCTGTGAACGGGGGCATAAGAGTCTGAGTGGGTCTGTGAGTGGGAGTATGTGTCTGAGTGGGCCTGTGAGTGGGTGCATGAGTGTCTGAATGGGTCTGTGAGTGGCTGTATGGGTCTGTGAGTGGGTACATGAGTGTCTGAGTTCTGTGAGTGGGTGTGTGTGCCTGAATATGTGAGTGGGTATCTAAGTGTCTGTGTGGGTGTGTCAGTGGCTGTGTGAGTGACTCAGCCACAAAGGCACCGCGTTTGCCCTTTTATCCAACAAGAGTCCACAGTTTTGCACAAATTATCTACTCAAGTGAAGTACTTTCTTGTGGTTAATTAGTAACTGCCACCTCGTTGGGTAAATGTCCAGTGCATAATCTACATACCATCTGTGTAATGGACTATGAGGAAATGTCTCCAGCGACCTTGTGTGCATTTGGCAATGTGATTGTTCCTTCTGCGTCTTTATCCAGAAGTCTGCGATAACTTGATTACTCCCATAGAGAGGGCAATGTGACCTCAAAGAGGTAAATCTCCACCAAACAACAGTACTTCCTCTTATCTATATGAAGAAAGTGCTTCTTTGTTTTGTGGAGATGTCCTCATATTCCTCGGCATCCAGAACGTGTCACCAAAATCGGTGGGAAATGCGCTGGGGGCCTTTTGTTAAGCTGCCCATCATCCTGGCAAAAGGCAGGAAGACCTTTGCACACACCTATGGTGGGCGGGGAGACCTGCCCAATTATTAAAAGGAGAGGGGGACATGCAGTCCTACTCCCAGGCCAATTTAGGTCCTGGGAACCCCATACCCAGGGCCCAGCCGCAATACAGTAGGCTGCCTGGGCCGATTTCAGCTTCAGGGACCCAGCCCCCCGGGGTAGACACAATTCAACGTGGTAGGGAGCTGTGCTGCCCCCCTCCCCAGGCACATTTTGGCCCCAGGGACCCCACCCTGCCATAACTGAATGGGTAAGGGAGCCACACAGCTACCCTCCCTGGGCCGAATTTGACCCCGGGACCCCATCGCCCAGGGCCTAGCCTTAACTCCCTGGATATCCTGCTGCCCACCTAGGGCACCCAGTGTGCTTTAGGACCACATGGGAGCCTCAAGGCCCCCGCGGTCCCTGCTAGCTCCCCACCACCTGCAGGACCCAGCACTGCAGCTGCATGCAGGGAGCTGCTTGAAATGCAGCTCCCTGTGTGCAGGAACAATAGTTTAATCTCTTTCCGTGCCCACATGTCTGCGGGCAGGGAAAGAGATGAAACCTCCACTTCCAGTAATCCGGAGCAAGGAGCTGTTTGCTTGCTTGAAGCGGAGTGTTTGTTTTGCTTGGCGGGAGCTGTCATCTGCCACCAAGCAAAAGCAAACAGCTGTGTCCCGGGGTGGGGGGGAACAGCCATTACAACACGGTTTTTACCATGCTTTGCAATTACATTGCATGCGTTACAACGCATGCGATGTTACAACGCGTGGTAAAGACCACGCATACCATTACATCGCATGCGCTTTTACAACGCATGCGATGTAATGTGTAATGGCGGCGGCGGCTATCCAAGTCGTTGTGAGGAAACTGAGGCTGTTTCCTCACAACGACGTGCACCAAGCAGGAAGGAGGAAGCAGGAACCGGGAGCAGAGACGGCGACGCTGGAGAGGAGAGAGGTAAGGGGGTTTGCGCTTGGGGTGGGGGTTACTTTTGTAAGGTTTAGGGTAGGGTAAAAGTAGTGTTGATATGTTTGTGTTGTGTGGTTTTTTTATAACGTTTTAGTGTGTTTTTTGTAGTGTAGTGTAGTGTAGTTTTGTAGTGTTTGTGTTGTGTGGGTTTTTTTATAATGTTTTAGTGTGTTTTTTGTAGTGCAGTGTAGTGTACTTTTGTAGTGTTTGTTTAGTGTAGTGTATTAGGGTTTAGGGGAGTGTAGTAGTGTTTATGTAGTGTAATGTTTTAGGGTTTAGGGTAGTGTTGTAGTGTTTGAGTAGTGTCGTATTTTAGGGGTTAGGGTAGTGTAGTGTTTTATGGTTTAGGGAAGTGTAGTGGAGTTTGTGTAGTGTAGTGATTTAGGGTTTAGGGTAGTGTTGTAGAGTTTGTGTAGTGTCGTGTTTTTGGTTTTAGGGTAGTGTTGTAATGTAGTGTTTTAGGGGTTAGGGTAGTGTAGTATTTTAGGGGTTAGGGTAGTGTAGTAGTGTTTGAGTAGTGTAGTGTTTTAGGGTTTAGGGTAGTGTTGTAGTGTTTGTATAGTGTAGTGTTTTAGGGTTTAGGGTAGTGTTGTAGTGTTTGAGTAGTGTAGTATTTTAGGGGTTAGGGTAGTGTAGTGTTTTATGGTTTAGGGTAG
Organism: Triturus cristatus; assembly: GCF_964204655.1. NCBI lineage: Eukaryota > Metazoa > Chordata > Amphibia > Caudata > Salamandridae > Triturus > Triturus cristatus. Next base: position 736,785,745 of record NC_140592.1, read on the forward strand.
TGTAGTAGTGTTTGTGTAGTGTAGTGATTTAGGGTTTAGGGTAGTGTTGTAGAGTTTGTGTAGTGTAGTGTTTTAGGTTTTAGGGTAGTGTTGTAGAGTTTGGGTAGTGTAGTGTTTTAGGGGTTAGGGTAGTGTAGTGTTTTAGGGGTTAGGGTAGTGTAATAGTGTTTGAGTAGTGTAATGTTTTAGGGTTTAGGGTAGTGTTGTAGTGTTTGTGTAGTGTAGTGTTTTTGAGTTTAGGGTAGTGTAGTGTTTTAGGGTTTAGGGTAGTGTAGTAGTGCTTGTGTAGTGTAGTGTTTTAGGGTTTAGGGTAGTGTTGTAGTGTTTGTGTAGTGTAGTGTTTTAGGGTTTAGGGTAGTGTAGTAGTATTTGTGTAGTGTAGTGTTTTAGGGTTTAGGGTAGTCTTGTAGTGTTTTAGGGTTTAGGATACTGTTGTAGAGTTTTAAAAGAGTAGTGTTTTAGGGTTTAGGGTAGTGTTGTAGTGTTTGAGTATTGTAGTGCATTAGGGTTTAGGGTAGTGCTGTATTGTGTAGTGTAGTGTTTTAGTGTAGTGTCATGGGGTCGTACAGGGTAGTGTAGTGTTATTGTAGGGCGAGGACTGGGGGGCGGGGGAGGGTTGTGTAAGGGTAGGGTAGTCACTTACCTTGCAAACTTTCACCACGAGTATAGCTTTACCACACATGCCATTGCGTTGTAATGGCATGCGTGGTAAAGGCATACTCATCGTAAAAAATTTGCTTTGTAATGGCATGTCGTTGTCATTGACATCGCGTACTAATACCCGCGTTGTAATGGCATGCATGGTATTAGTATGCGATGTAATGACATACAT